>NC_030682.2:27536059-28865226 GCF_000004195.4 Xenopus tropicalis
TGTATGTGAGTGTATAGATAGGTCAGTGTGGGTCTGTATGTGAGTGTATAGATAGGTCAGTATGGGTCTGTATGTGAGTGGATAGATAGGTCAGTATGGGTCTGTATGTGAGTGGATAGATAGGTCAGTATGGGTCTGTATGTGAGTGGATAGGTCAGTATGGGTCTGTATGTGAGTGGATAGATAGGTCAGTATGGGTCTGTATGTGAGTGTATAGATAGATCAGTATGGGTCTGTATGTGAGTGGATAGGTCAGTATGGGTCTGTATGTGAGTGTATAGATAGGTCAGTGTGGGTCTGTATGTGAGTGTATAGATAGGTCAGTATGGGTCTGTATGTGAGTGGATAGATAGGTCAGTGTGGGTCTGTATGTGAGTGTATAGATAGGTCAGTATGGGTCTGTATGTGAGTGGATAGATAGGTTAGTATGGGTCTGTATGTGAGTGGATAGATAGGTCAGTATGGGTCTGTATGTGAGTGGATAGATAGGTCAGTGTGGGTCTGTATGTGAGTGGATAGATAGGTCAGTATGGGTCTGTATGTGAGTGGATAGATAGGTCATTATGAGTTTGTGTATACTGGGTTCTCTTGGAAGGGTTGAAGTTGTTGGACTCTGGTCTTTTTTCAACTCTATGTAACTATGTACAATGTCGGACTGGCCCACCAGGATACCAGGAAAACTCCTGGTGGGCCCAGGTGTAAGTGGACCCTCCTGCTCCTGACCATTTGGCCTGTTTCATGGCCATTCCCTATTTCTGAATGGGAAGGAAAAGTATAAATAGATGCTGGCATGTAAATAAACAAGACTAGGAGAATAAAGAGGTTGGGTGAGGAAAGAAGGAAAAATAGTTTAGAAAGCAGGCCTAGGGGCTAAGGTTCTCTGGTAGGTCCCTGGGTTCCCAGTCCGATGCTGACTATGTAAAATTTTTACCATAATAAAAATGATGTTAAAACAAAATGTTTGAAGGAAATATAGGATATAATATTTAATAACAGGTTCAAACAGATAAATTGTTTTTGATGGAAAAAGCTTGAGGAGGAAAGATAAAGGTTCATGTATGAAGAAAAGTAAATAATGGGATAAAAGAAAATGGGCTGGGCTATAGAAAATAGGATCAAAAGTGAATTGCCCAAAGTTTAATGATTTTATATAGGGGTTCTTTGCAGGAATTAATCCCAGGTGTTTTAGAGTCAGAATGGAGTAAATTAACCACTGAGACATGGAAAGCAAGGAAAGCCAAGTGAATGAAAAAGGAAGAAGCAGGGTGCAGCTAAAGCCAGAGAACATTCTCCATCTGCATGATTTGGGGGGGGGGGGGGTACATAGAATGAGGAATACCATCCTCACCATCTTATACACAGCCTACTCTCTCTCCACATTGATTTTTCTGCCATCTTAGTTATCTTTGTAACTGGCATTACTGTTGGAGCTAATGTAGAAATGTGCTTAGCATATCTTATGCAAAATAGCATATAAGAATACTCTACATTTATAAAGTGATTGTGCAATCAGACCTATGCCACTGGTCTGCATTTATAGGCTGCTTTTCTGCCTTCTTAAATGCATTTTTATATAAAGATGAATATTTTCAAAGTAAAATGTCAAACCATACAGTTGTCAGAAATAGCAAATATGTGATTGCTAATTATAATCTAGATTGTTTATTTCAGCAAAGTGGCTGATTTTGTCCTAAAGGTGTTCTTCACGCTTTTCCAATTCTTTTTAATGTTCTGGATTACATAAAGTAACAGTTTTACTTCAAGTTTTACTTCAAGGTTTTGGCTCATTAAAGAGAGATTTATAATATTATTTGGGGAGTGATGTGTGTTTATTAAAGAAAAACTCTGTTATCCTCAGATACGATGAAGCCAGGGCCATCACTGCCATGTGCTAGACAGCAGTCCCGATGAAAGCAAAAACTTTTTAAAAAATAAAGGAAGACTAGAAGTAAAAAATTAAAGTGGGTTGGCTGGGTGTAAAAGCTCTAAACTACAGTATGAACAGGGTGACCTTCAAAGTTTCCTATTAAGAAGGAGCAAGATGCCCATAAAAAGCCTTAGGTGTGCTTATTGTACCCCAATTACAGAAAGTGATAAAGAGTAGTGCTCACATCAACTTAATACAGAGTTATTCAAGTGTGAAGCTTAGCAGCTTAGCAGGGCTTTTGGGTACTCCATTTTGACTGTAACATTCATTGGGTGCTGAGTTACATCAAGAGTTTCTAACCAGAGAAGATACTAAAATGTATTACTCTGCACCCAAAACATCAAGGCCTGGTCAGATATACATCCTTACTTAGTGCTCTTAGGATAAGCAGTAGCTTTGTGTAACTCAAATGTTTTTTGTGAGACAGGGTGCATACTTTAATTCCATTTTTTCTCTGCAAGAACTCTTTGTTTGTCTTCCTCCGTACCCCTAATGTAAAGCTTCTACAAACTGCTGGAGGGGCCCTGAAGTCTTACAATTAAGTGAATATTAAAAACAGTAAGGCTTTAGGAGCAGCCTAGATGTAAAGTGGCATCTAGCAAGAGGGAAAAGCCTGATCCAGCCTGATAAATAATAATAATACTAATAATAATAATAATCCAGCTATGTGAGCAAACATATCTTCAAAGCAGTATTCTCCACATATTTCAATAGTAAAGGCCAAGGAAGTTGCTAAGTTTATTATGAAGAAATGTCCCATTTCTCACCATTCTCAATAGCAGTCTAGTTCAGGGAATAGTTTAAAAAGCATCCCTGCAGCAATACTGCTTATTATTTGATAATGTTGCTATCCTATGGCTAAGCCATTTCGGTCTCCATTCCATTACCGCTATATGGCACATGTACATTATACTACAGTTACTTTTTCTTTGAATCTAAACAATCTACAGGAATGCATGCAGTAGATATTAACAGTCATAGGACCTCAAATATGTTAATAATTAATTTACTATTAATTGATTAAAAGCTCATCTATTTCAAGCCACTGAGTCAAGCTGGTGGAAGGGTAATGTGGAAACAACATTTGCAAAGTATGCACAGCATTGGAATGTTTCAATATACCAACAAATATGTTTGTATATCCAGCTGTAATATGTACTTCCACCAAAAAAGCCCCAACTACATAAATAAAGACTTTTTAATGTGGTAATTAGTTTAAGGTTATGGAACAGTTAGATGAGAGGTATACACTATTAATTCTGCCCTTGTAAACTCTCTACCTCTTCAGATAATCCTTGGCTCTATAAGCAAACACAGGCACATCTGTCTTTAAATAATGCACAGAATACTCACAGAAGCAGATGTACTCACCTCAATTAAAAAGAGACTAGCCGATGATGTTGGATGATGGTACATGTAGACTGCCACAAGAATGGCGGTAATTACAAGCAGAATCACTATCAGTATTCCGATGATTAATCCCGTGTGTAGGGTTCCATTTTTCATCTCAGCTGCACTGTTATCTGTAGAAGCTAAGAAAAGTAGATGCTTGGCATTAATTAAAGGAACAATGTTTTTTTTGTATGATTATTTTACACACTGAGGAGTTTTTACTTTCAAAACTGTATAATGGTTGACTGTTATTGTTTTTTTTACAATATTGTGATCCCATAGTGCATAATCTGTACTCTTTATAAAGAAGTCACAGTAGTTTTTGTTTAATTTTATCAATTCTCTACCCTTATTTCGTTGAGCCCATATTTGCTTCTGGTTGTTCAGTTTAGAGCCCTGATCCCCAAGCACTGGCTCGTGAGCAACATGTTGCTCACCACCCACTTTGATGTTGCTCCCAGTGGGCTCAAAGAAGGTGCCCATTTTTACATTTCTGGCTTGGAGACAAGTTTTGGAAGCACAGAGACACAGTTTTACTCCAAGCAGAGCCTCTTGCAGGCCAGCAGTCCCCATGGGGCCACCAAACAGCCAATCACAGTCCTTATTTGGCATCCCCAAAGAACTTTTCTCCTGCTTGTGTGCCTCTCCAACACTTTTCACATCTGAAAGTGCTCGTGAAAAACAATCTGGGATCCCTGGGTTAGAGAATGACCTCACTTTTCAAATAGTGCCCATAATAGCCATTCACCAGACAAATGTTCACAAATGAAACTGGGGGACCAGTTAGATAACAAAAATATAGATAAGGTAGTTTATTTAAAGCAGGAAGCTTGGGTGACATGTGGAGCAGTGACAAGGCCACATATGCTGTAGGATTTATAGTCTTACAAACGTAATGAGAACAGAAAGAAGCAGCTATGCAAATCACAATGAAAATCACAGGGGGAGGGAGAAACTCGCAAAATATTGCAAACAAATAAGCATTTTCTTTAGATTATTTATACTGAATCATGTTGAATGTGGTATTTTACTTTCTACCTCTGCAATAAAAGATAAAATGAAATTTCAGCTTTACAGTTGGAATCTTCATGATGTTTATCTCTGAAGGTTGAGTGAAATTTAACGTCTGCAGATTCCAGATGCTTTATTGCCTCCAATTTGGTAAACAGAATATCAGTCTTTCTGGAAGTAATTTGGACCCGTTTTCCTAATTAAACGCATAATGAATTTGATTTTGCTCTTATAATGAATCAACATAGTTGCCCTGCAAACAGTTTAAAGATTCTTAATGCAATGCCATCCTGGCACCATGAAATGGATCAGCGCCACAAGTAGTTTTCTGATCTGCAAGACAAATACACGGTAATGGCCAGATTCATTACTGTACACAGAGACATTTACAGACCACTGCAAATTTATCAGCAGCATTTGTATTTCCCTCTGCTGTTTGTTTTGTGCGCAGCCCAAGACTAGTCTCTGTTTTGTCCTGCAAATACATTTTATAATGAGAACTACAGCTTTAATTCAAATAATATAACCCCAAAGACCTGCTGTATTCAAATGCTGCCAATGTAACCTTTGGGATTGTCAGACACTGTCACACAAAGCTTGGTTGCCAAGATGCGCAGTAAAGCTCCTGACAGTCTCGTTATCTGCTTGAGAACACACTTAATAGTCAGTTAAAACCAGACAGGGAAATTTAGTGAAAGAAGTTCTCATTTGTTATGGTAAAACAAGAGTCCTGTCCAACTATTAATATACAGTGGGGCAGTTATGCACTTTACTCATGGTTGCTACCTTTTTAAAAATGTCAGCCTGCGGGGGCTAGCGATGAAAGCAGGCAGTCATAATGTAAAGCGGGTGGGCAATGATATAAAGGGGCCTGAGTTATAATATAAAGGGGAGGGGTTATGACACAATAGCAGATTGAGGGAGGGTCATAGAGAGATCAGGGAAGAGAAAGGGAAATTTGGGGTGAGTTGGGGCCTTAAGTAGGTGTGCCATGGGCTCAAATTAAGGTTATTACAAAGTTATCCACAACTACATTGCTGATAAATAAATTTGTAGTATAGGCCATGGGCTTACCAGTTGTTTTACTGGCTAGGCTGGTAAGATAATAGCTGGGTGGTAACGCTAACCATACTATAATTGATGGCTAGTTTCTAATTAAAATGACTATGGCATCCAAAGAGACCAATAGATTTCTTGGGGGGCTTTAAAAATCTCCTGCAAATCTCTTGAAAAAATCAGCCAAAGAACTCAAGTCAACTTTTTATAAAGCATAATCTCAGCTGAAGTCATCGCATTATGTGCACTCCCACCCTGCCGAACCAACACTGCTCTTGTGTGCACTTCTCGTGTGCAGGGGCGGGTAGTGCGGGAGGGGAGGTAGTGGGCCAGGGCTGCCCAGGGTACCCAGCTGGCTAGGCCTGGTGCCAGTCCCTATCACATTCGCAGACAGTAGGATCAGTTAAATCAGGAACTAATTAATCTGTCTGAATGTTTTTGAAGTGTGGAAGGAAACCCACACAGACTAGGGGAGAAAATACAAACTCCTTGCATATAGTTCCCAACCAAGATGGTATCCAAGTCATAACCCCCATGCTGCAAGGTGGAAGTGCTACCTATTGAGCCACTGTGCTGCCCTCTTTCTATACTGAATTCTGTGTATCTTGTAAACCAGGCAATATCAAGTAATGTTGTGCTTTTATTTTGTAAATGGCTTCTATTAATAAAAAAATGGTCTGAAATTCAATGGAAGAAGATGCTAAAGAAAAAGTGAGCACAATCAAGCTGCAAATGATATTAGAACAGTTGAGGTAGGATGCAAAGAGCAGAGACACTGTGGGAAATAGATTGAAGAACTGACCATGGACGAGAAAATAACACTAATCCATAGTGATATGTTATTTGTGTCCTGCTAGAAGAGATTTGTCATTTCGGACTGGCAGCACTGCTCATTGGGACCAAGGCTTAGTACTCTATCTTGGAAATGAACACTGGCACAATAGAATGTAATGAAAATATACGCATCTGAATATAATTTATAGACAGAGGACAACATAATGAAAACAACAATAAGAAAGGAATCATTTCCATAGATGTACTTTCTACTCTTTCAACTCGGGTTCCAATACTCAGGAGATATTTTTTTCAATCTGTTTTTTAAGTAATAAAAATGTGTGAAAAAAAGGATGTGAAAGAAGTTTTGCCATAGTAACAGCATCAAACAACAAGGCCCAAACAAAAATTGTTTCTCAGGTAGAACCTCCCCATAAACCAAATGACTTCTTTTATTAGCACAGCCCTTCTGTGGGCACAACCAAAAAGTTAAGGGCTTTACATCAATCAAATCTAGAGACGTTGGAGACTAAAGGGTCAGTGAGGTTATGATAATATGGTTTTAACAAAACAAAATTGCTTTTCTTGTGTCTTCTTGCCATCCATTCAAACCAACTGGTTAATTTAACTTATGCAGTGTTATCACAATTAAGATCAGCAACAAATGATAATACAGGTATAGGACCCGTTATCCAGAATGCTCAGAACCAAGGGTATTCCGGATAAGGGGTCTCTTTCCATAATTTGGATCTACATACCTTAAGTCTACAAAAAAATCAATAAAACATTAATTAAATCCAATAGGATTGTTTTGCATCCAATAAGGATTATTTATATCTTAGTTGGGATCAATTACAAGGTTTTATTACTACAGAGAAAAATGAAATCAGTTTTTAAATTCTGAATTATTTGATTAAAATGGAGTCTATGGGAGATGGGCTTTCCGTAATTCGGAGCTTTCTGTATAACGGCTTTCCGGATAAGGGATCCAATACCTGTACCAAGAAATGTTTAATGACATTCTTAAGCAACAAATAACTTCAATTGTCAGGCACTATTATATCATGCAACAATTTTAGTAGGATCAAGTAGCTGCAAGCATGGGTGTCTTCAGGGGTTACCCAACTGTGGAACAGGCTCCTATAGCAAGGCATAGGACGCTATGTTTAAAGGCCAGCCAGGGAACATATACTTAAGCAAACATTCATTCCACAGGAAAGAATGAAACAATGATAGTGAGGTTTATAAACTGTAGAATGGTTGCGACTGTTTAATAAATTAGGAGCAATCTTTAATGTCTGGGCCCAGGGCATGTAGCAAGAGAGTGCTTATAGTTGCAATTATATGAGTCGATTGCAATTTGATGTGCACAATCATGAGCTAATTATACCATGTAGCACTTTGATAAAACAGGAAATACATGTTGCCTAGCAACTTGATTTTTAAGACACGCCCTTAATTTGGGATTTTTTTTCTGGCAGGGAAAGGGTTATAGTAGCTGACGCAGTCAATAATGGGGTTCAAACTGTCTATAAAATAAATGATGACTGGGCCATGAATCGATTTGCTTGTAAAGGAAAAAAATTAATTCCCCTTTACCGTTCCTCTAAAATGTATCACTAACCTGACATATGCGAGCCGTGGCAGGTTATTAAATTACAAGTGTTCCTTGATCTAAACCTTCACGCAAATTCAGCTGTGTCAGAATATCTCATTTTAACAAATCAGTTCACATTTGAAGAGATTTTTAGAATGAAACTTTTAGTATTCATTTGGAAACCCTCAAACTACCAAGCTGTGGATTATAATAAACTGGCTTCCAACAGCTCAAAAACCAAGGGTTATTTTACATCATCCTGTACAAAATAATGATGTAAAAAGTAAATAGTATTTTTGGATAAAGACGCAACATCAAAGATAGCAATGTCCAATTGACTTTACTGTTTGGTTGTCCCTTATGGCTCTAAAACTAGATCTCATATAAATCACTGCATTGTCATTCTATGATTTGGGTACTTGGGTAATATGGCTGGGTCATTTGCTTAAACCGTCCTTACTGGCAGCAGCTCTGGAATATTGTCTAGAAAAATAACTGTCTGCTTTTTGCAGAGTAATTAGAGCCCCAGAGGACTAAAATGGCAGTGGACTCCCCCACACACCCAATCACAGCCTATAGAAATAAAAACACATGCAAAACAGGAGGCCTATTGGAGTCCGCAGTCCAAATACTGTTTTATTACTAAGGAAGCTCAGGATTTTAACCTTCTACACTTAAGTGAAAACAGTAACCCCAAACAATTTAGGTCTTTATATAAATATACTGAATAGAACATCTCATATTTAAACCCGGTTTCATCTAAATAAACAGTTTTCATAAAAATATATGTTTTTGGTTTGTGCCATTGGGTAATCCTTAACAGACAATTACCATTTTAAATACTAAGGGCTACCCCCTGGGATCATTTGATTCACAGTGCACACAAACCAACCAAGGGCACACATGCATGATAGGTCACATCAGCCAATGAATGGACAAAGTTGTGTATTTTACTCCCACACTACTTCCTGTTAAAGTTAGAGCTGCATTATTTCCTGTCAGCTGATCTCTGAGGAAGCACACAGCCCATCACTAAATGGCGGCTCAAGGGAAAAGATGTAGAAGTGCAATATTTACTGATATATATATTCCAGTTTGGTAAGGTTCTTTAATAGGCCACTTAGTATGATATAAATTATCTGTTGGTTAAGTATTCATTCTGAGGGTATAGTTTTCCTTTAAATCTGGAATGCTAGGACATCCCCTACAAAATATGTGTTTCTAGCAAGGAATCCTTCCTACGCAGACTGGCCACATTGCACCCCTTGCCCATAAAACCATTAGGAATTTGTAGCTTACAAGTAAACAATGGGAACCAAGAGGAAAACATGAACCACTGTGCCAGAATGTCAGATGTGTTTCTTCTTGTTAATTAACCAACCAATCACTTGCCAATTAACCCTTTCATCAAATTCACTTTTCTTACATAATATGGCATTGGAAAATGTGCCACGTTTCTGTGGATTTTACCAGATCAACAAAGCTAAATTAAAAAAGATGATTTCTAATGCCGACATATACCTGGAGTAGAACTGCAGACGGTTAGTCTGTGAGATGTTTCCTTGCCACCTGAGAATGAGAAAGGTTCATTTCTTCCATCCATAAACAGCCGTATGGAATCACTATCCAGCAGTTTTACTTCATTTCTTAAAGTACTGCTTGCACTCTTCTTAATGAACCACTAATTAAGTTTTTATATTATGATCCCTATGCTAGGTCATGCTATCTTATGTTCTACAGTTTCATTAGAAACTTGGTCATTAAGAGAAGCATCAACCTTCATCAAGATCATCACAGTGTTTAAATGAGAAAGGTAATGTTTAAAGGATTAAAGAGCACAATACATATTGTTTCATGGAAAAAGTAATAAACAAATAAGGTCACCTTCTCAAAACGTATGGTTTATGAAAGGGAGAAAAACAAAATGAATTCATTTTATATAATGGTAGTATACTAATTTAAAATGGTAACTTTAGCAAAAGTAAATTGCCCTGAAAATAAAGAATACAAATATGAACTTTTAGTATACGTTCTGCTAGCAAAGGCTGTATAAAACGGCTGCAGATAACTTATATATATCCTTTTCTACATAAAATGTAAGATGGATGGCAACTAACTGCAACAAAATGTTCTACACCATATTGGTAATTTACAAACACAAATGCAGTGTGCAAAGGGCAATTACAGACACAAAATACCAATGTTTTTTTTACCAACAATGCAATTTTTCCCCCATAATTCCAGTGTAACTGAAGCCAGATGTGCACCCATTGCAATTGTCTCCAATGTGAGGAAACAAATGCAACTGATGCAAACCGGGTGCAAGTTGAGTATAGAATTTTCAGAGAGGGGGGGGATTCACTTCTGGAGTATGTGTTCAAAAGGGCATTTGCATCTGATTTACTAGGTTCTGGTGTTCTAATGTGGCAACCCTGCCAACTACTACTAGTTCCAGGTTTGCAGCAGCTCCTGGGATACCAAGTGGCAATACGGGCAGTTGCACACCATTTAATAGAACAGGCAGAATGGATGAATCCATGTGGAAGTACCTTAATATGCACCCTCTATTGCCCACAAAAGCAGGACTCATCATTAGGCATGATAGCTGAAAGATCTACATCAGGGATCCCCAACCTTTCTTAATCGTGAGCCACAGGCAAATATAAAAAGACTTGGAGGGGATTATAGGCAGATGGGGGATGTTCTTTTTTCCCATAAAAACGATCAGCGCACCAGAGGCCCCCCCTTTAGATTAGAGGAACGGAACTTCCATTTGAAGCAGCGTAGGTGGTTTTTCACGGTGAGGGCAGTGAGGTTGGGGAATGCCCTTACTAGTGATGTGGTAATGGCAGATTCTGTTAATGCCTTTAAGAGGGGCCTGGATGAGTTCTTGAACAAGCATAGTATCCAAGGCTATTGTGAAACTAATATCTACAGTTAGTATTAGTGGTTGTATATATAGATTGGTAGGCGTGGGTTGTGTGTGCTGGGTTTACTTGGATGGGTTGAACTTGATGGACTCTGGTCTTTTTTCAACCCTATGTAACTATGTAACTATGTAACACAAGCACCATAAAAGTTCATGGAGGTGCCAAATAAGGGCTAAGATTGGCTATTAGGGGCCTCTATGCACACTATCAGCTTACAGGGGCTTTATTTGGCAGGAAATCTTGTTTTTATTCAACCAAAACTTGCCCCCAAGTCAGGAATTCAAAAATAACTACCAGGTTTGGGGGCACTGAGAGCAACATCCAAGGGGTTGGGGAGCAGCATGTTGCCCCCGAGCCACTGGTTGGGGATCACTGATCTACATGAAGTAGCCCTGAAGCCTGTCAAACAGGTCAAAATATGAAGCTAGTCAACAAAGGGTCTCACATTAAAGCTGAGTAACCTTTGTGCCATATGAAGCAGGGAAGATGATGTTCTTGGTGTGTTTCCTTTGCACTGCAATGGTTTACTATATATGATATATATGATATATGCAGCTATGAATGGAAGGGATACATGGTAATTGCTCACGCATGAATACTTGTTTCATAAAGACAGAAAAGTAAGCGCAGTAAAAGCACCCCCTGTCTCATTTCATAAGCTAAAAAAAACTATTGTAGTGTCAACCCTAATCATCAACATTTTACCAATGGATATTTTTTTTCACTGTAACACAAAAAAATAATTTTCAAAGTAGAAAGTTTAATTAAACATTCAGTTAATCCAGAATTAAAGTAGACTTCTAAACTAGGTTGGGTTACCACAAAGTTTGTATTACAAATGATTTAAAGTTCCCACATACAGTCTTGTCTTTTCCTGGAATCCTCTTTTAAAATCATATGTGTGAAACTGAGCATGTCCATCCTAAAGCTCTCAATCCATTTCTTGTACCTTCCTACAGCATCTCCTCTCAATAGCTTCCATTTGCTAGGACACTCCAAGACATCTCACTATGGCCAACCCACATCTTTATCTAGATTATCAAGATTTATCAACATTCAAATTCACATTTTTACCTAGATTTGATTTGTTTTCAGCAAAAATTTGAGCCACCTAATCTTATTAAAGAACAACTCCACCCAAAGGCAACTTAAGCTTTTTGAAAAGAAACTTTTTCAAGCAAATTTGCAATAAACATCAGTTTACAAATATGCAGCCTTTTCATGATATTGAATGTAATAATATGGTTTGGAACAGTTCCCTAAGCCCCGCCCCCTGTTCCCCTGCTGATCTGGCTACTTTGAGACTCAAATAAAATGTAACAGTAGTCGAGTGTCCTCAGCCTGCCTTCAGCCTGCATCCTCCCAATCCCACAATTCCCTGCACATGTGATGCCAATAAGGAAAGGAACATCACAGTGCAATGCATTGTGGGTTATGTAGTTCCTGAAGGCTGTCTTTAAGCTGTGGAGAAGTTGTTACAATTTGTAACATCAGTGTTTTAGTCCCTCCTCCCCTGCCAGGATTTCAAATGATGCAGAAAGAAAAGAACTGTTTTGCAGCTGGATTTCTGCATATAAAAATGGAACAGATTATGATAGGTATATTAGGGGTTTCTGGGTTGTATGGGGTTCTTTAACAAATTTTTGGTTCGAAAGCCGGAGTTCCCCTTAAGTTAAAAAAAATCAAACTAAAAGCTTTCAAGATCACGTAGAAGTTAATGGGAGCGGTATTTTGAAAATTCAAGTTATTTGTCAATTAGAGATTTCCAGATTTATTAGAAATTTGTCAGATATGGACAATAAAAAGTAGAATGTCATTCCCCTGTGTTGAAGGTATTTTCTTCTTGTTTTTAAGCAACAAGTTTTCCAGTTTCATATTTATTCCTTAATAAGTGCACATTTGAGAATTTGGAGATTTAAAGTGCCCTGTTAGACAGAAGGATACATAAAAGGTACATCAATGTTTGTTTAAACATCGCTCTATATTTTTCTTGGGTCTGTTTACTACCTACCAATATATATAGAAATACAGTATATTAGTGCACAAAACACTTTAACTTAGCAAAACAGTCTTCAAGGACACATCTTACTAAAAGCATTTATTGATTAAAACATGATTTTCTTCTATTAAAATGAATGCAGCTGCAGTTTTTTTTAACATCTAGCCTAGATGGGACAGTGCCAAATCAGACTTGAAACCATTAAATACACCTTCTAGGCTTATTGATTGCATTGGAATAAGCCCCATAGCAATAGGAACCTTTTAGCTTATAAGAAGCCAATGTTGGCACAAAATCCTAATGAATAATTGAAGATTGATGAAGAGCTTCTTATCAGATTGGAGGTACATTCCCAAACAGTAACAGTACAGCGAATACAGTGACTTTCTCCAACACAGCTTTAGAAGTACTGGATCTGCCCTTAGGTACTGAATCTATAATTAGCTGGTGTCTGGATAGAGGGATAAATATATTCTTCAAGTCCTTCTGTCACTTGAAAGCAAAATCTTACATCTTTGATTATTTTATTATTTATACTTTATATGTTGATCACTGGGAAAGTATGCTAAATTATTTAGGGAACTAATATATAATTGTTATCCTGCAGGGGAAGTAAAGAAAACAAAATACTAAATCCTGCTTGATGCATAGCATGGGGCAAGCAACAACTACTTACAACTGGTAAATGAAAAGGTGCATTTCTGTTTGCAAAAATATAGAACATACAGACGGGCAGCAAATGTAAAATGCCCTGCGATCAAGGACAAGGTACTGTTTTATTGTTACAGAAAAAAATTAAATAGTTTTTAAACATATGAATTATTTGATTTAAATGGGGTCTATGGGAGATGGCTTCCCTTTTTGGATCTTTCTGGATGACGGGTTTCCAGATAACGGATCCCATACCTGTATAGTAGGATGTAGTTAGCCAATTATAGTTTTCCCCCCTCACACAGGAAAAGTTAGACTGCATCACACTTTATGCAGTGTTGAATGCTCCCAGCTCTGCTGAACAGCCTAGCAAAGCAGGCAACCTAAGCAGAATGGCTGCTTGTGCAAGTAAGCCACAAAGGGTAAGTATTCAAGGCACTATCCTCAAGGAGATTCTCTAGTAGTCTCTTAGGTCAGTCTGATCTTGTACTTCTGCCTTTCATCTTCTTTCTGATCCCAAACACCTTTTTTTCGAGTTTAACTTTAAGTGCTTCATCTTTTATGCAGGAAGGTATAAAACAATTGTCTCTTCAGCAGACATGAGCCTTTGGACCTGCTTACTGCCCACCACTCAACTGCAGGCCCTACACTTTTCTGCTTAGTTTGACCAAACCCAAGGATTGAGCATTATAAGCTTTCAAATCATGTTGTCATGTCTTCTCTCTACTCCATTTAAGATTTCTACTCTGTACTCCTCCTTCCAGACTTACCTCTCTTTCTACCTCTACCACCCTTACTTTTCTCTTCTTTTCAAAATGTCATTAATACACATTTTCTCTTATAACATATCTTACCCCCTGCTTTATCCTTTCCAATCCTTATTCCCTCTTTTCTTCTTGACACTACAGTTTTGTATTGCTTTTTGTTTTTTCCCTGTGTCCTTTACAATTTTGTCACTTTCTCATCCCATTTTCTATGCTCCTCTAGCCACTGCCCTGTCTTCCTTCTCTAAACACCAACATCCTTCTTCAGTTTTCTGATACTTCATACTTCTATTTTCTCTGAATTTTTGGGTGCTGCTTTTCTTTAAAGCCTAATACACATTAAAAGTGCAATAAAATCAGTTTAGGCAGGACCCTCCAGCTGAAGGCCCATTGCTGAATCACCCACCCTATGGATTTGTTGGACACCTGCCTGCCTAAGATCTCTATACATCTCCCTGTATGACATCATTTTAGAACAATCAAGCCCACAAACATAAAGGAACATATTTATTATACTGTGTAAAAAACGGTGAGAAAATTCGCCACGCATCGTCAGGCTTTGCTGTGTAAAAACGGGGTAAAATCGGCGTAATTTTTTAATGCGTTTTTTCTTCTGCCGGAACTTACATAAAATAATGGCGTAAAATCTGGTGTTCGGACGGCGATTTCTCCGTTTATTTTACAGAGCTTTTTACGCCATTTTTTCAGCGAATTCATTTTACACGGCATAATAAATATGCCTTTACGGTAATATTTATTAAAATTGGAGACAAACATAATCGGTGATGTTGCCCATAGCAGTCAATCAGCAGTTAGATTTAAAAGGTCGCCTACACGTTAGAAAACAAGAGCAAAGATCTGATTGGTTGCTATGGGCAACATCACCAGTAATGTTTGTCTCCAATCTTAATAAATACAATAGTGTATAGCAATCAAAGGACAACGTACCTTTTGCTGTTCTTTTTTACAATTCTTCAACATTTAACCTTTATATCATTAGTATACCAAGCATTTATACTAAACCATATATGTGAATCATTTTCAATAGAAATTTAATCATGAAGAAAACACATATCAATAATTTCTAATTTGTATTCTTTCGTATTGTTGCACAGGAAAACCAAAAGCAATAAAGACTACAAGATAATAAAGCCTACTGTGCACACAATAAAAATGATTTTTATAATCATCCAGATTTTGTAAACTATTTACAGACATTGAGTGAGATGGTGAAATATGCAATGAAAGTGCAATTTCTCCACAACCTCAATCAATAGAATTAGAGAGATAATGTTAATGGAAGTATTTGTTACATGTAGCCTATAATGTGTTCACAGAGAGAAACAAAAATGGTGAGTTATGACACATTTTGCATTATAATGAATGGTGTTGCTGCTCAATATTATGTTTCATGCTGAGCTATAGAGCACCATTAATGATTGCTGGATCAATAAATATATGTAATATATGTATATTTTTTACTGATATTAAAGAAAATCTAAACCCCTTAAACATTGCTTGCTTATACAGCCCTTCTGAGCGCATTTGCATTTTACAAGATTTTTCTAGTTTTCAAGACATTAGAAATTTTACCACTGCAAACATAAATAAACTGAAACAACACTGCCATCTGCTAGTCAGTTCTACCAACTGGTCTGACAGTCTGGAAGAAGAAATTCAGATGAAGAAAAAAAATCATTAGGGTTGAGGAGACTGCCTCATACAGATACAAATAAACAAAAGTAATTCGGGAATGAATTCCAAACAAGCTCTTAGAAAATCCCATTTACATGGGTTTATCCTATAGGCTAAAGCTCACCCACTGGGCTTTAAAGCAAAAGACAGGACAATAGCTGATCAGATTCCCAACCATAGACCGGTTTCGCCTTTCTTGAGGCTCATCAGTGTAGTGCAGGGTTTTCTGATCAGCTCAGTCAACGTGTGGAGCTGTAAGCTGATCAGAAAGCCCTGCACTACACTGATGAGCCTCAAGAAAGGCGAAACCTGTATGAGGCAGTCTCCTCAACCCTAATGATTTGTTTGTGAATCCACACACTGACTCTACCTGAGCTGATCAGAAAGCCCTGCACTACACTGATGAGCCTCAAGAAAGGTGAAACCGGTCTGTAGTTGGGAATCTGATCAGCTATTATCCTGGCTTCTGCTTTAAAGCCCAGTGGGTGAGCTTTAGCCTACAGGATAAACCCATGTAAATGGGATTTTCTAAGAGCTTGTTAGATGAAGAAAAACAAAGTCTTCTAACGTTGCTCCGGTGGGAGGGGGTTGCCCCCCAGGGGCCCCGAACGCCTGTGCAAACCCCTTCCCACCTGAGTTTGTGTACATTGTACTCAGCTGGGGATCACTGGTGGTGATTGGGTCTGGGTCGGTAGGGTCCAACAGTGCCCCGCCCAGTCTGACCTTGTCAGCAGGTTGTACAGCAAGTTGTTGTACATTCAAACTTTTTAATGTATTACTTTGATAAGTCCCTGTAGAGCACATGGTAGGGTAATTTAGGTTATTTGGTATTTGATTTATACCAACCAAGAGCCGTCACATTAATGGACCCTCTGTTTAATGCCATTTTGTGAGATACATTTGATCATAACACTTATAATACTGGTTCCATTAAATAAGATCTGATCATATCAAAAATACTGGGAACAGTTTTTAGATGTTCTGATATTTTAGGGAAATCAAAGTGTTATTGCATGGATCCTACCTCCATTGTCTTTGAGATGAAGAGCTATTTTTGTGTCATCTGAAAAACACAACAAGATTAACCCCAAATGTTAGTAAAAAATAAACATTGTTGAGCAGCAAGTTTCAAAACAGTTCAGATTCCATATCTGCAAGATTCATTTCAGCCCCTAATAAGCTATCATGCAAGATATTGATACAGCTGGAGAACTCGTTTTTTACCCTGCTGATGAACCAAAAAAATATAGTCCTAATAAGCTTCTTCCAGCATGAGTACTTGGAATACCAAACTGCCAAATAGGATGACTGAGTAGGAAAAAGTGAGGAGAGATCTAATAAACCATTTATAGTTATAAAACTGTAAGAAAAAAATATAATAGAACTTTTTAGAGACTGATTTATTATGTTGCCACTATAGTTTAGGCTCACAGCTATCACCGCTATTATTAAGGTAGAAATGAGTGCAAAAAATGTTGACTTACCTTCTGTCGGAAGGCTGCTGGGAAAGTGGGATGCCATTCTTGCAGTTGTAGTGAAAGAATATATTGAGGTTGTTGCATG
Source organism: Xenopus tropicalis (assembly GCF_000004195.4). Lineage (NCBI taxonomy): Eukaryota > Metazoa > Chordata > Amphibia > Anura > Pipidae > Xenopus > Xenopus tropicalis. The sequence goes on from NC_030682.2 coordinate 27,553,419, forward strand.
AAGTCCTGTGGTTGCATGATGTGAAACTCCAGTTGTCTGAAGCAGGTCCTCACAAACTGTATCTTTGGACTAAAAAAAAGAAAATTAAAGCAAAAAACATGCAACTAATTAACATTTTTGTTGTCAATAATGATGCGCAGAATCCACTATTTTGGGATTCGCTGAACCCCAAATCCTTTGTTAAAGACCAAACTGAATCTGATCCTATGTTGCATATGCATATACATGAAGGGGCTAATGAGCACGCACAGTAAAAGTTTTTCAACTTCCGTGTTTATGTGACAAAAAGTCACTTGATTTAAAGAATTTGGATTTGGTTTGGCCAGGCACGTGGCTTCAGAATCCGAATCCTACTGAAAAAGACAGAATCTTGGCTGAATGCCGAAGTGAATCCTAGATTCCATGCATCCCTAGTTGTCAAATTATATGACCAGTGCCAATGAAAACACAGAAACGTTACCATACCCTTGATATGTATTGTGGGAATGATGGTTAGTCCTGTGCCTTTTTAACAGTAAAACCTGGCAGCAAATCACTACAAAGGCCAGTCATAAATACATGTTGATGACAAAGCAACGTTTAGGGTTATATCTTTCACTGTTATTTTAACCCCATTGTTTATAACTTTTTGCTGCACTTTATGGTTATGCTAGGTTATATACAGTATAACAAACATTATTATGTACAGATTAACAGGGTGTTAATCGAAACAATCCTGTGATTTTCCAATTTGGTAACTGACAAAACAGATTTATTGGAATGCTTTTTTCTCATTTGTTCTCTATGTAGTACTGGGAATGGATCCTTCCATGCAGTATAGCAGAGCATAGTTTGGGGGCCCGGACTTTTTGAAGGTTTTATATGTGACAACTGCATTTCGAAGGGGTGTTTTACCTTTACGTTAACCTTTAGTATGTTACAGTATTCTCCTAATCCTAGCAACCTTTCAGTTAGTCTTCATTATCTATTTTTTTTATAGTTTTTTATTTATTTTCCCTCCTTTTTTTTGAAACATTCCAGCTTTAATGGTCCACTGACCCTGAAAGTGAAAAAAAACAATCGGTCTTTGGGGCCACAACTTAATTGTTATTGTTCATTTTTATTACTTATCTTCCTATTTAGTTCCCCTCCCATTCATCTCTGGTCTCTCAGTCAAACCTTGTTGCTTGGTTTAAGAAGACCCTAGCAACCAGATTGCTGAAATTCCAAACTGGAGACCTGGTGAACAAACACTAAATAACTCAAAACCCACAAAAAGTTAAAAATGAAGAGCAATTGCAAACTGTCTCTGAATATCAACATCTACATCATACTAAAAGTTTACTACCCCTTTAAAGGGTTCAAATATCTATCATAAGATAAACCAATATTTCATGAAAACTTTTTTGTTTTTTGCCCAACAACATAACCAGAAATGAAAAAAAAATAAAAAATTTCATGGGTGTTTGAAAGGTCTGCATTTTTTAATGTATTGTGAATCTCATAGCACATCTTAATTATTCCAGGTTAAAAAGTGACATTATCTTCCCGCCACTGCTTCCATTAGTTGTGCTTGGTTTGAAGAGCTCATTTCTAGCCTTCTGTATTGAGCACGGGGTTATTTGGAAATGCTTTCTAAGAGCTTTGAGCATGTCTGGCATACAGAATCAATAAAAAAAGGACTTATCAAGATCCCACAAATTATTAATTTATTTTTAGCACTTCCAGTGTCTTATATTCTTTGCAAGTAAATGCTTATCAAAACTCAAAAGCCAAAAATGAAAGATAATTACCCTTACAACTATTTACCGAAGTAAAAGTCTGCTAGCTGGAAAAATCTGTGCAATTTGCTTGGGAAATTACTTCAGCTAATATTAATTTGTGTACCTTCAAGCATGCTAACTCCTGTAATCTCTATTTGCTCAGCTTATTTACTTAATCTACTTAGCGTTTTAAGCAAAAATCTGGACGGCTGGAGTATTTGAGCTCAGAAAGATAGCATACAACTATAAATTCCCTTGCTTGGGTACATCAGTAGGGCATTGTTAATTCATACCTCTTCAGCGCAGCCATTTTCTACCCAGTCTTGTCGGTGACGGTCAAATCCACTGGAACACCTGTAGAAGTTGTAAAATATATTTTGGTTAATTAAACTGCTGAAGCAGAATGTAATATATTCTGCAGAGTTGGGCAGCGGAATATAAAGACACCATCTTCCTCTGTCTTCCTCTTCCTGTTTAGTTAGATCGTTGAGGAACAGGCGCAGCTGAATCTATGTCCTGAATCAGCTTCGACTGCACTTGTTCCAGCAAGATCTGTATCAGAGAACTGACAGAAGAGATTAGAAATCAGAGGAAGATGGAGCCTTTGGACTCTGCTGTGCAACTCTGCAGATTTATGGCAGTTCAGCACACAGGGAAACATCTGTACAGCACAAATATTGCAAGGAGGGAGCTTGGAAGGGGGCTGAGGGGTCGAGGGGCAGAGGATGGGCTAGGGTTTAGTTCTTCTATAAAAAAGGGAGGGTAGAATCTGATTTTACAGCATTTGAGCTGTTTTTTTCATGATTTCTACATGAGTTTTTGTTGTTCAAGTTTTAAAATTAATAAATAAATAAAAAAATTCTCAAGTAAATTTCACTTTGCCAGCTGTTAAACGTTACTTTTTTTTTTTAAGAACTTTTTTTATAACTGTTTGCAATTGACACCATTGACCAACTCAAATCCCACATTATTGGTTCCTCTCTATAAATTTCTTTTATCAAAAAGTGTAGGCCTCACTTTCCAACACAGACAAAATGCAATAGAAACTGGCACAAAGAAGGATTTGTTCTCACAAAGAAGGATATTATCTGAAGAATTGTAGTCCACTGAATACTGCTGCAAAAAAACAGTAAATACCAGTGCAAGCACACAATAACTATGAAAATTAGACAATTATTATCCTTTATTCATATATATTGATCAATATATGTATAAATAATAATTCTATTCGTATTCAACATAAATAATATATAAATAATATATAATAATAATAATCATTTTGTAAAAAATGTGTAAAATTTCACCAAATGCATAGGAGTAAAAAGGCATATTTTGCCGCGTTTTTGGGAGTTTGCATGGGATTCAACGACTTTTTCTCTAGTTTTTTCTGATGCCAAATGCATTGAAGTCAATGGGCGTTTTTTCCCACTCAAATACATTGGCACTATTGGGCATTTTTTTTTAACAATAATCTTCTCACTCCAAATGCATTGAAGCCCATGGTTTCTTTTTTTAAGAATTTTCTCACTACAAATGCATTGAAGTCAATGGGTGTTTTGCCCCAAAATTTTCTCACTCCAAATGCATTGCAGTCAATGGGCATTTTCTTCTTGTGCCAAATGGAGTCAATGGGTGTTTTTTCTCCAAAAATTTCTCAGTCCAGATGCATTAAAGTCATTGGGTGTTTTTTTGTTCTTGTGCCAAATGCACAGGAGCCAATGAGCCTTTTTCATACATTAAGTGCACTGAAGTCAATGAATCTATACCAGATGAATTAAAAAATGTGCTCATCCCTAATACTACTATGACTATATTCACATAACATTATTTATATAAAACAGCATACACATTGTGTGTCAAATTGAACGTGATTTAAACTAAAGGATGAGATCATAGGATTCATTTAAACATAATAATTTAATATATACTCATATTTCCTGGACATGTATCAAATGAGCAATACAAAGTACCTGAAGATTCAGTGCCATATTTCACACTTTTTGAAGATTGAAGACTAAATGACTGACACCAAGAGAGAGTAAATGCATTGGCTATAAATACAAAGTTGAAGGAAAGCAATCAAAAAGGTTACAGGTATTAGACAGAATGTACCTAGTGGTAATCGTTTCCTATAAAGCAATCACTAAAGGCTTCTATGGAGTCAGATTTATTACTTATTTTATCTGCAAAAAAAATGAGGTGCGTATATAATGTTTGATTTATTTCTCCTACAATCTTTATGCAAATCATGAAATGGAAAATTATTATTTTGTCATTGTGTCTGACTCTGATACAATATTGATTTATTTACGGATTTTGTGTTAAATGAACTTTCCTGTTACAATAGTGGGTGATCACTCCTTGGTCCTCCAATTTCAGTGGAAAAAATTGCTGCACAACAGTGAACTTCCCACTTTGATTTTTCTCTATTCTTACAATGGTGCCAATAATTCTAGGGATGCAATAAACTTAATTAGTGCACATACACAAGGCCCTCCCCAACCTTGGGCAAGCAGTGCTTGAAGCAATGCTGTATAAGAACTGTGTCTTTTGGAAGGAGTTAGAGATGGGGGTCACTATAGGCCTGTTGTAGACTTTTGGTGCAAACCTTTAGTACACCATCCCTGATCGACCTCCCCTTTGTACCAGTCCTAATTCAGTTTGTGAGCCAAGGTTGTTTAGAAAACCTCACATTATTATTATTATTATAGGGCACATGCATTGTACAAAAGCAACTTCCATAATTCTACATGTTTTATAGTTCATTTAATATAAACCAAATAACCTTTGCTCTGACATAGCTGCATTAGTAAATAGTGATAATGAGCAAACACAGCTTTCTTAATTAAGCTCTCAGCATGTATCTAAGTGCTAATAATTTGCTATGCTTAATCAAGTTCTTAAAACCCATTATAATGAATGTTTAGTAGTATATATATTCTGATCCTCAACACAATTTGGTGCATAATGATACATTGATAATGAAGACACTGCCCTGATTTACAAGACAATGTATTTTGCTTCTTAATAGACTGAACATAAAGCAGATCCACTTTTCTGGAAGCATAGGTCAATGTCATATGGCAAACTTGAGGTTTTAAGACTTTTGGGGACCCATAAATGAAACAAAGCTAAAATACATGAAACTATATGGGTCGACCCTGAAGATTGTCTACTAGACTGGTCTTTCAAGAACACGGGGAAGACCAAGGAAGCCTTCACTTCACATCTCACCCGAGTAACCAGAATTTATTGAGCTCTTGGACCTGATTAAAATTAAGGGGTTGCTGTGTCTGAGAGTAATTTCATTCCTTATTCCTTTATCTGTTATCACAAATCACAGTGATGGCACTGTTCTGTTTTCCAGAGTATGTAATGCAAATATTTTAATCTAAAATTCATAGTTTGCGTAGATGAGTAATATAAGTCTCTATACAGGTATGGGACCTGTTATCCAGAATGCTTGGTACCTGGGGTGATCCATAATTTGGATCACCATACTTTATGTCTGCTGAAAAACCATTTACACATTAAATAAACCCATTAGGGTTGTTCTGCCCCAATAAGGGGTAATTATATCTTAGTTGGGATCAAATACAGATATTGTTTTATTATTACAGAGAAAAGGGAATCATTTAACCATTAAATAAACCCAATAGGGCTGTTCTGCCCCCAATAAGGGGTTATTATATCTTAGTTGGGATCAAGTACAGGTACTGTTTTATTATTACAGAGAAAAGGGAATCATTTAACCATTAAATAAACCCAATAGGGCTGTTCTGCCCCCAATAAGGGGTAATTATATCTTAGTTGGGATCAAGTACAGGTACTGTTTTATTATTACAGAGAAAGGGGAATCATTTAACCATTAAATAAACTCAATAGGGCTGTTCTGCCCCAATAAGGGGTAATTATATCTTAGTTGGGATCAAGTACAGGTACTGTTTTATTATTACAGAGAAAAGGGAATATTTGAATTACTTGATTAAAATGGAGTCTATGGGAGATGGCCTTCCTGTAATCCTAAGCTTTCTGCGTAACAGGTTTCCATATAATGAATCCCATACCTGTATAACATTGTAGAATCCTTACATTCCTTATGCACAAGATTACTACAATCATCTGACCACTGAATTATATTGTGTTGAGGTTATACTTAAACTCTTTACAATGTTTCCCTTTTAATTGGTGACGCTCTTCTACCCATTTCCCAGTGTTTTTGTACTTAGCCAGGGTAATTTATATTTTCCTGCAATACAGTTAAGTGTAAATAGGGCAACTGTACCACATTTATGCACTGACTATTAAAGCCTTTCCTTTTAATTACTGACATAAACAAAGCTTAAGCACAAGGAAGTGGAGCGAGTAATGAATTTTACTACTGAAGCACTGCGATAAAGTTTTATTTAGAATTAAAAAAAAAGCAATTACCTTGATCATATACAAAATTGTATATTTTATTAGTATAAAAGAATTGCCGAAAGAATCAGGTTTTATCAGAAGAAATAATTATCCAGTATTATATACACACACCGGTATGTGTATTAAATATAGAGATAATACAGTAGAGTCAAGTCTAAAATGTCATAATAATAAATGTCTTAATATCTATGAAACCTTGAAGCTAATATTAAGCAACATAAAATGTTAGCATTCAAGCACATTAATTATGGCACTAGAATGTGAGGGCACCCCTATAAACAGCTCTAAATGCCTGCAGACACATTGACTTATTTCCTGTCATATATTTTAATGGGTTTATTTACAAGAATCAATTTAGTAGACAATATAACAGAACTACATTTATACAAACCAATATCAACCACCTCAAATGGAAACATACTGATTAAGTCTTAGTTACAACATTGTGGAAATGAAGAGTGTAGCTACACACAGTTGCTTTTTGCCTTCACACCAAGGCTGATGGCATACAGAGAAATGTCTGGACTGTGTTCTAGACTTTCTAGAAGTGTCCACCACTAACACACACGTGAATGGGAATGCTTGACAACTTGATACTGACACTTTTTTTCTCTGAAATCAACTAAAAATCAGAGGCACCGGTGTAGTCAGGTTTTTTCCATTCAAGGCAATGGGAGATGCCAAGGAACCATAAGTCTCCTGCTTTGAACTAATGTATAATCATGTGCAAGCCCTATGGCAGTGACCCCCAACCTGTGGCTCCTGAGCAGCATGTTACTCACCAACCCCTTTGATATTGCTGCTCATGATGAGCGAATCTGTCCCGTTTCTCTTGGCCATAAAATTTGCGAAACAGCAAGAAAATTCCATTATGGCGAAAAATTTGCGAAATGCATTTGTTGCGGGATTTTTTTGTCGCCCACGGTTTCTTTGACACAACCACGCCCAATTTGATGTGACCACGCCCAATTTGACGTGTAAACAAATTTTTCCACGGCACTAGTTTCTGCGTAACTATTTGCCAATGGTGACATTTGCTGCAAATCCATGCCTGGCGAAAAAAATTTGCTCATCACTAGTTGCTGCCAGTGGCCTCAAAGCAGATACCCAGTAATACATTTCTGGCTTGGAGACAAGTTTTGGATATACAGTTTTTGTCACAATCGGTATCCCAGAACCCAGAACACATGCCAAGGGTCCGGTCTCGTCTCACACTTCTGCCTATAACAGCCGCCTTTCACGCTGGGAGGAGCCCTTCGCTACTCGGATGCCACCAGGACTAATTGTGAGAGACCCAAGGAGAGAGATCTGAGCAGGCAAGGGAACCAAAAGTGTAGCAAGAAGAGGGGGAACAATTCGGAGTCGTCAAGACAGGCCGGGGTCAGCAACAATCAGGCAGCGCAGTATGAAGTCGAAATCCAGAAGAATAGTCAAAACGGGCAAAGGTTGGTTCAGGCAGCAATTCAGTAATAGTCAAGGACAGGCAGGAGTCAGAACACGGCAAAATAATACATAGAATGCACCAAGGAACTAACAGGAAGTAGATCTACGTTGGGCATTGAACAAAGGGCAGTAAGCACTTAAAGTATTTGAATTTGGCACCAAAATGACGTCATGCACACGCCAAGTGGAAGAACGCGAGTGCGCATGCGCACACGTCAAAGGGCGCGTATGTGCGTTAAAAAGAGGACGGACAAGCGTGTGCACCTAAAAGAAGATGGCGGACGTTCCTGCACCAGAGGAGGCAGCAGGCGTCCCCGCCGTCCCACTAAACCACCAGGTATTGTTACAGATGTACTCTAAGCAGAACCAAGCAGGCTAGCAGTTCACTTGGGGTTACCAAATAGCCAATCACAGCCGTTATTTGGCTTCCCCAAAGAATGTCACTCTTTACATCTGAGTGTGGCTCACAAGTAAAAAAGGTCGGGGATCCCTGCCCGACCACATCTCCAAAATTCTACCCTTTGGCAAAGTACTTTCAGCTACACACAGTTTCTTTTCATTCATTATTCATCTTAAAAAAGTATTTCAGTATAATCTACTCCTGCTAACTATTATTTGTTGACTAATGAACCTATATCCCTCACAGGGGAACTATACTGAAAATGAAAGTTTAATACAAGCTTCATCATACTGAAATAAGAAACATTCTAAATATAATCTAAATTTGGTACTGTTTCTGTAATAGTGAAGTTACTCTGTTTCTCTTCATTCTTTATTTATATAGGTATCACAGTTAGATCTTATATATTTGTGGGGGGCTCCCTTTCAGTTTGGTTCATTCAAATAACCAGCACTAACAAAATCTACCAAGAAAACTGACTGCATGTATAGAGACAGGATTTCTGGTAATTTTTAAAGCGTGAGCTCTGATACATCTTCTAGGCAAAGGAGGACCCCCAAAGGCTGGATTAGACCTAACTGTCAATCAAAGTCTGGCACCAAAACCTGCATGGGAAGAAAATGAAGAGAGACAGATGCTGAAAAGGAGATAGTGAAGAGTAACTTGATCATTTCAGAAACAGTAGAACATTTTTAATTGTTTATATTGAGAAAATGTTTTATTTCAACATGATGAAGCTTATATTACATTTTTATTTCCATTTGGATAGTTGCCCTTCAAATATTAACGGGTCAATTAATATTAAACCATAAAAGGCTTCATTTTACACCTAAAATCAAAAGGATGCTAGGTAATTGGGGTCAGTGACTTGTTAACGCCTAGGCTGAGTAATTGGACTTCCAGTGTTGGCAGAAGGATTTGGAAACCAAAAAGAGATATTATCTCATAACCTTCCTGATTGACGGCATGGTGCTAATGGCGTTAGCTGTTAAAAACAACATTAACTCACCTATAATCCCATAGCAAAGTATAGATACAAATAATATTCTAAAAAACATTTAACAAAAGTCTTTCATTAATTCCAGACCCAAAGTTAATAAACATTAATAAGGTTAAAACAATACAATTCCAGAATAAGTCTGTTGCCCTAGGCCTGCGTTTCAAGACCTTACATTCAAGCCCTCCAAAGGGCTGACATATAATTATCACTCATTAAAACTTTTCCTTGATGTATCAATCTGTTCCATCATCCGAATCCTTTCCCCTGATGTGATCCAGGCAAGGGAGTCTGGATTCAGATGGGTATTTGTACACAGTGCTGTTGCTGAGCTGCACAAAAACAATAGTGCCCCTAGTATCCATAGAAAATAAAAGCATCCAGCTGCTCAAAACATATTTTGACAAACTGATACAAGCCTCTTTTATAATTTTCATAAAAAATGTAAATCGTAAAACTGATTGGACTACTAGGAATCAATCTCAATAATTTTTTTAGCATACCAAATGTACATAGGTACTTTAGTGTTTCATGGTCCACCAAAGGAACATTTCATGTGTGAGACCAACTATATTGATTGTTCAGTGCCTAAATGAATCCATCTGGATGCCCCCAGATTAAGCCCCAAAGAGTGGCAGAAAATTTCCCAGGGGGTGCAAAGTTATCAAGCAAAACAACTTGTGTTTCTAGACTAAGGGGCTGATTTACTAAGACACGATTTCGAATCCGAATTGGAAAAATTCCGATTGGAAACGAACATTTTGCGACTTTTTCGGCGTCTTTGCGATAAAACGCGAGTTTTTCGTAGCCATTACGAAAGTTGCGCAAAGTCGCGATTTTTTCGTAGCGTTAACACTTGCGTGCAAAGTCGCGCCTTTTTCGTAGCGTTAAAACTTAAAAGGTGCGACGTTTCGCGCAAGTTTTAACGCTACGAAAAAATCGGGACTTTGCGCAACTTTCGTAATGGCTACGAAAAACTCGCGTTTTTTCGCAAAAATCGTAAAGACGCCGAAAAATCGCAAAAATACGGAAAAATCGCAAAATTACCGATCATTACGAAAAAAACGCAATCGGACGCATTCGGCCCGTTCGTGGGTTAGTAAATGTGCCCCTTAGCCTGTGTAAAATAACTAGGTGCAAGGTGTGTAGAAAATTAATTTATTGGCAAAGCCCATAAAGTCTCTTACAGCTTAAATAATTAGTTAATAATTAACTCAGGCGGCTGTTTATGCATAAATCAGGAAAATCTGCCACTTGCACTTTGAGAACACCGCTAAATACCACACACATTTTACCAAAACATACCAAGACGTGCCAGTATTCTTACTACAGAAAATGGATAACGAGCATATTAACTTCAGACGAGTCAGTATAATAACTAAATTAAATAGATAATGGACATTTTAACGCCAGCCATGTCAGTATGATTACAAAGAAAAATGGATAATTTTAACCCAAGATAAAACAGGATAAGAACTACAGGGAATGGATAATCAGCATATTATGTGCCACTAACTGCAGACATGCCAGTAGGATAAATGCAGAAACTGATAGATTGGAAACATTCTCTCACCTACACTTGCACAGGCAATACCAACACCTTTCCTGCTGCTCACACACTGCTTGTCTATCTCTCTCTCTGCCTGGCTCCTGTAAAAAATCCAAGATGGCTGTGCATTCCACAGTGGAATGCATGGCCATCTTGGATTTTTTTTCTCAAGAAGCAGGGAGATGAAGAGAACTGAATACAAGCAGGACAACCTGGGACATTTAAATAGTGATCTGGGGCAGTGGGCTGTGACCCAGGTATGCAAAATGTCAGGGGGGACAAACGCCCCCTTGCCCATATTTGTCGATGCCTATACAGTTTGCCTATATTAGAAAATATATGTGGATAGTAATATTGTCACTGTTTTGCTCTGTAATGAATAAAGCATTTAGAATTCTACCCATACAATTTAGCTTTTTAAGTATTCTGTGTGTTCTCCCTGCAAAAGATGATGACTATAATTAACACAGAGTTTTATAAAACTGATACCATTTCCCAAGGCTCAGTGGTTATTATGTGAGGACAGATTTCACTATTCGCTCATTCTGGGTATATATTTTACTTACATCTGTCTTTCATGTATAGTCTTAGACAGGATATTTTTGCGATCAAAGATAAACGGCTTGAAATTGTGATATTTTTCCTGCAATAAAGAACATTATTTCTGTGAAATCAAAATGTCCTTATGTTCTATGAAGCCTGAAGACTGATGAATTCCTAACAGATGCTTTACCCCAAAACACATTTTTCATTAAATGTGAATATATCAGTCAAACTCTATTTTGTCTCTTAACATCAACATATGATACTAGTTAACGGTTAGTTGGGAACATTGTCTAAACAAACCTTTAATACACACAATGATCCATTTGTTTGTCTGAGCCACAAGAAGTGGATCCTGATGATTTGACCCAGGGGCGGAACTAGGGTTAGGCAGAAGAGGCAGCTGCCTAGGGCGCAATGATTGGGTGGCGCCAGGCTGGAGCCTCTCCTGCCTACCCCTAGTCCTCTTCCTCTGCCATTGCCCCCGCTGCTTGTCACTAACGGTGGAGGCAATGATGTTCTGATCGCGCCCCCCCTTCCTCGCACCTTTCCCTTCCTTCCTGCTTGTGCTTTGGCACGCATGCACCGTTCGGGGGTGGAGTGGCTGACTGGGTTGCCTAGGGCGCCCGGTCAGTTTGGCCCGCCCCTGATTTGACCACCAATATGTAACCCAAACCAGGTTAATCCTTGCACTATATTTGGATCACATGAAAGGCCTTTGTAGATTGTCTGGCAGTTTGTTGAAAATAATAAACTTGTTAGGAGATGTTAGGGGACTGGTCAGAACCTCAGACCAGGCATGAGATTCATAACCCGGAAACCTGTTACCCAGAAAACTCTGAATTACATTAAGGCCATCTTCCATAGGCGGAGGGTGACTTTTTTATTTGGGGAGGCTAAATAGGGGCCATACACAGACTGAAAAATAGAAAGTGCAAAAAACCATAACAAATATATAAAAGCACAATGAGCTTTGTCAGGGGGAAAAGTTAACTTACCCTCCATCTGTTAGGGTAGGGGATAGGGATATTATAGATATCAGGTGACAAAAAACAATTTAATTTCAGCTAGTGGGTCAGTCTTTAGAACATATACAGTATAGTACCTGTGTATAGTACCTGTGGGATGAAAACTGCAGCAATAGTTCAAAGTTGGTTCTTGGGTAAAGTTTACAGCCTGCAGATTCTTCAATTCTGCACTGCCTCAAGTGTGCAAAATCTCCTGATCCCTGTCTGCATCTGCGCCTTGATTGGTCAATTTAACTACCTATCAAGAAAGCTGTGCTCTGATTGGAGAATCCACAAGAAGAAAGATCCAATCAGAGCACAGCTGATTTCTGCAGAACCCGGAGGAGATTTGCAGGGCAATGAAGAAACAGAGCCAGGTTTTTATTGAAAATCCGCCTATGCCATCTCCCATAGACTCCATTTTAATAAAATAATTCACTTGGATTCAATAATGTGAATACATGTAACGTCAAAAATATATTCAAGGAAACCATAAACAGATACTGTAAATAGTGTAAAGGGTTTGTTTGGTACCTTCAGTGTTTCAGTCTGTGACCTTATAGAAAAGAGTAAAATCAGACAAAGGTTTTCTTATCAAGCAAACCCAGATACCAAACTATGAAAAAACATAAAAATGAGGAGCAGAGAGCAGTGAGTGATTCTTATATTGTATAATATAAATATTGTAGTCAATTAATTAGTAGCTATGCTCTGGTCTTCCTGCGCCCGTTATGCTTTATCTCTGTGTATTGAATAGAACTGTCGGTTTGGAGGCACTTGGGAAACACTTGGCCTGCACTGCTTGCCTCAGGAACTGTCTTTGTTTTGTAGCTGTTTATTTTCTCATCTGCCCAGCACAATCATCAGTCCTGCAAATCCAGGACGACTTGCCGAGTAATCAGGGACCCTCTCTCCTCTATCCCTGATTTCAAAGCTCATTATTTTTGCTACTTAGTGAAACGCATCAAGCTGGCGGGAACATGTTACATCTGAAAGTGCCCGCAGCTATTACTCTGGCTAACCTATATATTCATGGAAATCTACTGCCACGATTATTACAGTTACGTAAAACCGTAGAGTTCTTTTTGGAGAAATTACCACATTGTCTTCATTTACATAACAAAATGCACCCATTTTATTTGTAAATGAAAGTCAGCAAAGTGCCAGTTATTTAAAGGCAATAATTACTTTCTCAGTCTTCTCCTAAATAAGGGAATATCAGTTTGAAATTGTTGTTCAAATTTCTTCTTCAAAAACAAATAATAAACTGTAGCACCTGAAAAGAATGTATTGCTTGATGGCAGAGCTAAGCAAAGTGGCAGTGCTGGCGCATTACAGATGAATACGTTATTGCAGTATTGTCCAACTTATTACATCTAGTGGGCCAATTAACTTTCATACAGCATGTTTGAAGGCCAAATTACAGTGCAATGAAGTCTATGGAGCCTGAGAGCAGACTGGGGGCCATAAAAATAATCTCGACTGCCACATCCAGCCCACGGCTTTCAGTTGGATAGCCCTGGGTTACCATATCTAAAAAACAGGGTTCATGTTGACTTTTTTCTTAGATGAGATGGTTAAATCACACCTGCTTACATTGAAAAGATGAAAAGAAAATTGGAAATTGTTCCAGGCATCCCTAAAATTGATCCGTTTACTTCCACACATGTCACCCGAAGCCCCCCTGCATTTGGTGTCCAAGAAAAAGGCCAAAATATAAAGAGTTGGATTGTATGGTTAATGGAAATGTAAATCCTCAAAACAAATACATATACAATGTATCTATTACATAAAAGGACATATACATTTTTTTTCTAGTTTTCACAGTATTGGTAGTTTTTAAACTGATAAGGCAATAATTCTGATACAACCGCCTACTGGACATTGTGTCCAACGGGCTACAGTCAGTTGAATTAAAGGGGACCTGTCACCCTAAGAAATAACTCCAAATTATTTTCTATATTGTTAGTTGAGCAAAATAAACTTTACTTACTCTATACAAATAATATAAATCTTGTTCCATTCCGTCATGGAATTACTCAATCAAAGCAGGCAGGCACCATTTTGTGGACACTGTTAAGAAGACAAGCTTTGTATCATGCCAAAATCTTGTGTATGTGCCAGAATGGGGGACCAGATGCCCTTGCCCATGCACTGGCTACACAATTAGATGGTGAGGAGGGAGGGAAAAAGTGAGATGTGCAGTGACATCTAGGGAGTGCTGAACAGAAAGCTAACATTTTTGTCTGCCCCGCCTCTATGCCTAAATAGAGGCGGGGCAAGTAATATATGATTGACAGCTGGGATTTTTAAATGCCTTTATAATGGGTTTGGATGTGTTAATATAAAAATGAATTTGGGTTTCTTGTTTAATTTGAAAAGGACTTTTATTATACAGCTTTTTTATGTCTGGGTGACAGGTCCACTTGAATGAATTTCATATGAAAAAAAAAAGGTCTTGAGATATTGCTGTGCTTAGAATTGACCAGAGAAACATCAGATGTATTTTCTGCTCACTAACTTCATAATTTAAACATCTCATGATCTTTTTAATCTCAAGAAACTTAAACAAGAAACTGTATCTGGACAGCTGAACGCAGGTGCCCTTTTTGTTTCAAATTCATTACATTAGTTTCAAAACTGCTAATGTCTAAAATATAATTCATGTAAATTGCACAAGGCCTCTGAGCGATTTTACATTTATTTGTTTTAAGGGTTTACATTTTCTTGATGATTTGTTTTCTGCCATACATTATCACATAAAAAAGTGATTTTTGATGTACATGGAAGAGAACAATAAACATAAAGGTTAAGGCCAGTCAGTTATATTATATTTATAGATGTGTTTTCTCTGTCAGAGCCACATGATTTTTATAGTTAAAAAGGAAACAACATTCCATTGTAAGTTAATAGTAGTAGTAAGGAACACATCCGAAAATATATTAAATACATCACAGGAACATATCCTCATAAGCAGCTAATTTATTTAATGAATGGTTGCATGCAGGATTGTCAAAAAGTATCATTATAGTAATGTTGGAAGCTTACTGGATAAGGCAACGTAGTTAATGTGACATGTAACAGATTCCTTAGGGAAGAAGAGCTTTTAAAGCATAAAGATACAGGGCTGCCGTACCCTTAAACTTCCACTTACGTTGCCCATATTATATCAATAATTTAATGGTTGGGTGCTTAGGGTAGTGACAAAGGCAGCTGGCCCTGCACAGAATCAAATCTAACACCAACTATATGGCACATGTAAATTATTTAAAGGTAACCACAGGGCAGTGCATCCCTTAATAAATCAGCTGTTGTCTGATACTGTAGCTCATGGTCCAAATAATCACTGCTGTTAGACTGAAAAAATGATTATCCTGTTAATTCAATGAAAAGGTATCCACAGGACTGCACCCACCTAACACATACAGTACTGCCTGATCCTGTATCCCATAAACCAGGGATCCCCAACCTTTTATACCCATGAGCAACATTTAAATGGAAAAAGAGTTGGGGAGCAACATAAGCATGGAAAAAGTTCCTGGGGTGTAAATAAAAGCTATAAATGGATATTTGGTAGCTCCTGTGTGGACTGGCAGCCTACAGAAGACTCTGTTTTACACTGGGTTTTATGCAACCAAGATTTGCCCCAAGCCAGAAAATCAAAAATAAGCACCTGTTTTAGGCCACTGAGAGCAACATCCAAGGGGTTGGGGAGCAACATGTTGCTTGTGAGCCACTGGTTGGGGATCACTGCCACGACCAAATAACCACAAGCCCAGATTTGTGGAGAGGCCACAAAGGCCCGGGCCTAGGGCGGCAGAAATGTAGGGGTGGCATGCCGGCCAGGCACAACGGAATTTTTGAAGTTTTCTTCCATACGGAGCAGTGGGAACTTCTCCACACTTCTCTGTATGGGACTTTAAATGTATGCGCATGCGCGCTCGCGGGTGCGTGGGGGGGGGAGGGCGGGGGTCGAGCGGTTGTTTGCGCATGTGCGTTGGGGGGAGTTATCAACGGGGGCGGCCTATGGGCGCCCTGAAGGCAAATCCGGCCCTGAATAATGGTAAAGGTAATTACTGGTTTAATGTCACAACAAAGCAAACTAGTAACATAATAAAAGTCATGGTGCACACAAACAAACCGAGGACACACACACATGTAAGGCCACATCAGCCAATTAATGGGCAAAGTTCTGTCTTTCAGTTCCACACTTCTTCCTGTTACAGTTAGAGCTGAATTATTTCCTGTCAGCTGATCTCTGAGGGCACACACAGCCCATCACTAAATGGTGGCTCAAGGGATACTGATATATATATTCCAGTTTGGTGAGATTCTTTAATAGGTCACTTAATTGCATATATACATATCTGTTAAATACAAATAGAACTGTTCTAAACTACTATGGGATCTATAGGTTCAACCCTTTTGCTACTGAGAACTATAACCTAAAGCCTCTCCTTCAGTCATTGGCTACTGAAAGTGATTGGGAGCTGCACTATACAAAAGCTGGGCAGTAAACATAGTGTAATATGTGTCACGATGGTCTGTTGATCAGAAAATTGAACTGCTGAAAAAAATGAAAGCTGAGACAATTACAACAAATTGTTTACATGCTGCTTATTAGTGGGCCCATGAGGAATTCCGACTGAGAACTTGCATTGATAAATGCCCCAATTAATGCTGAAACACTGCTAGTTCATCAGTCATTAACCTTCTAACTAATCACATTCATTTACACGTATAAAGGATCGTTTTATGTCATATAAATGAACATCAATCTGAGAATGCAAGCACATCCATAATACTTGAATAATATGCCTTCATGCTGAACATTGTTATAACATTACTGTACAACCATTTTTTTGTTTCTTATACACTTTTTAAAACAGCCTATGGTATCAGAGAAGCTCATTAACTCGACTCCCAAACTGTGCAGCGAATATGTACGATTCAAATGAATGGCTCCCTTTTCAGAATGATAGTAGGAAGGGGTTTAAGAGGCTTTAGCTGGAAGCCCAATTAATGGTGTAAGTTAAAGTCTAAACTCAAATCAGGATAAGATGACAGATTATGCACACTTTAGAAAACATTATATAATTACTCCATGGAGACAGTAAAGTCAAACAGGCTTATAGTATGTGATCCATTAAATGAAGGAAAATAAGCTTTTTTAGAAGAGGAGGTTTTAAAAGACTGGATGGTACAGTAACTTCTGAATATGCAACATGGAAATGATGTATACTGGTAATATAACAATTTTTTTAGACTCTGTTGTAATTTTTGGTTTTTAAAACCAGTGACCTCATTGAAATAGAAATGATCAGCAGAAGGTTTTATTTGTGCATCTACCGCCACTAAACTCCATATTGGCTTCTTTCTTTCTGAACATGGTGGGATTCTAAGCAGATGTTTCCAGTGCATCCAGTTGTTCTAGGGGGCACTAATGTGGCAAATCCATTGGCAGTAAAATACCAAAATGACTTTCCTTCTCCTTTAAAGGAGACATATTGGATAAATGGGAAAACCCCTAACCCTCTAGGCAATTATGAATAATATACGGTGCTGGTTTCCCTTTGGGCTAAACATTAATCCTATCTGTAACAATGGCCCCTTTATTGGAGCTCCCTATAGATCCTCTCAGGTCCCTGTCTGTGTTTCAAATGAGGGGTGGGTGTGTCCTAACGGTCCCTGCCAGAAGCAAAGTAGGAGGGGCAGAGCCAATCACAGCCCTGCAGTCACACAAGCACAGACAGGCTTCAGTTCCCTATCAGGTCAGCCTACCTGCTGATTGGTTCCTATCCTACAGTGCAGTGTACTGAGGGCCGCCGGCTCCCCAGCTCATCCAGAGAATTCAGCCAGCAGGAAGTGGAACTGATGGGCGGGACTACTGGAGTTTTTGTGGAATTTCTCAATAAATCAGTCAGAAACAACTTTTTTAGCACAATCCTTCTATATCTAGAGGAGTATAATTCACTGGTACATTCTTAATTTTTATAGGATGTCTCCTTTAAACCTTTCTATCTCGCTGCTCCTTACCTCTGGAACTCCATCTCTGAATTCCTCCATAGGGAACTCTCACTAAATCTCATTAAGAAAAAACTCAGATGCTCTTCTGGAGCACTAAAACATTATTTTGTCTAGTCCCGTGCTTAAAGGAGAAAGAAAGGTAAAAACTAAGTAAGCTTTATCAGAAAGGTCTATGTAAATACAGCCATAAGCACTCACAGAAACGCTGTGATTTGTTGTGTCTGTTTTCCTCTGCCAGAGACACACAGCTCTCTTCCCTCTTCTGCTCCCTCAAGAATGCTAAGAACTCCCACCCCCCCCTTAGGAAAGTGGATCTGAGCCAATCAGCAGGAAGTTTCCTCATAGTCTAACTGTGCATGTACACCGGTCTTGTTCTCAGTGCAGGAGTGAGGCATTATGGGAACTTTCTTTACACAGCTCAGCGTTTTTTTCTTCCTGTTTGGCTTCTGATCATCTGAACGGAAGAAATATGGGGAGACTTAAGGGCACTACTGAGAGAATTGAAGGTATGCCTGCAGCTTCAGATTTAACTCTTTATTAGCCTTTCCTTCTCCTTTAAGGGCAAACGCCCATACCTGGTGCACTCTAATCTTCCAATTTGTGCCTGTATGTTACCCAGCTACTTAAATTTTTAGCTCTACGGGGCAGGGACCTCCTTCCTACTGTCTCATACCACAAAGCACTTAATCTCTCTGTATACTCTTGATACTTATTTATTGTATTTATTATGACACTTGTATTTCCTATTGTGTATATTGTAAGATTGTACAGTGTTTTGTGTGCTTGTAGTGCTTTATAAATAAAGTTATACATACATATCTATATATATATATATTTATATACCTATATACCACCTACGCATCAAAAACCTCTAACGCAGGTTTAACTTCTACATCAGTGCTACTCAATCTATTAGCTTTTTTAAATTCTGTTTCTTCTGCTACAAAGCCCATATAAATTGGATATTGATAGATATGTGAGTCGATTCAATTTTGCATGTCGAAGCTTAAAACCTGTAGCCACAAATATACAGAGCTAAACAATCTGACTATATAATATAGAATAGATGATTATTCATTTTAATGGTCATTAAGACTATGGGGCACATTTACTTACTCACGAACGGGCCGAATGCGTCCGATTGCGTTTTTTTCGTAATGATCGGTATTTGGCAATTTTTTCTGAAAATTGTCGCGACTTTTTCGTTGCCATTCTGAATGTTGCGCAAAATCTGCCGATTTTTCCGTAGCGTTACTACTTGCGCGAAAAGTCGTGACTTTTTCGTAGCCTTCGCGCCGAGTACGAAAGATTCGGATTCATTCAAGCTTCAGTATGGTGACTTTTCTTGGGCCGGGTTGGAGCTGCAGGGTGCCATTGAGCCCTATGGGAGACTTTCCTTGGGCCGGGTTGGAGCTGCAGAGTGCCATTGAGCCCTATGGGAGACTTTCCTTGGGCCAGGTTGGAGCTGCAGAGTGCCATTGAGCCCTATGGAGACTTTCCTTGGGCCGGGTTGGAGCTGCAGAGTGCCATTGAGCCCTAATGGGAGACTTTCCTTGGCCGGTTGGAGCTGCAGAGTGCCATTGAGCCCTATGGGAGACTTTCCTTGGGCCGGGTTGGAGCTGCAGAGTGCCATTGAGCCCTATGGGAGACTTTCCTTGGGCCGGGTTGGAGCTGCAGAGTGCCATTGAGCCCTATGGAGGCTTTCCTTGGGCGGGTTGGAGCTGCAGAGTGCCATTGAGCCCTATGGGAGACTTTCCTTGGGCCGGGTTGGAGCTGCAGAGTGCCATTGAGCCCTATGGGAGACTTTCCTTGGGCCGGGTTGGAGCTGCAGAGTGCCATTGAGCCCTATGGGAGACTTTCCTTGGGCCGGGTTGGAGCTGCAGAGTGCCATTGAGCCCTATGGGAGACTTTCCTTGGGCCAGGTTGGAGCTGCAGGGTGCCATTGAGTCCTATGGGAGGCTTTCCTTGGGCCAGGTTGGAGCTGCAGGGTGCCATTGAGTCCTATGGGAGGCTTCCAAAATCATGCTAAGTCTGAAAGTTTCCCCACCGCTTACGAGCGCTCAATACGAAAAAGTCGCGACAAGATACGAGCGCATCGTAATGGCTACGAAAAACTCGTGACAATTTCCGAAAAGTCGTAAAGGCGCCGAAAAAATCGCAAAAAATACGAAAAAGTCGCAAAATGTTAGTTTTCCAATCTGAATTTTTCCAATTCGGATTCATGGGTTAGTAAATCTGCCCCTATGTATTTGTGATCCTGTACCTGAACTGGCCTGTGTAACTAAATACGAGAGCTTAGAATCCCTTTTGGAGCCCTACGTCACCTTCTGCATTGTTGCGCTGACAATGCTAATGTATTTTATTTTTACTCGGCAGAAGTGTTAAATCATCATGCCAATGTACCCTGCCTAATATGCTTTTACAATTTGGTCTGGAAACATTTTGCAAAAGTTGCACAAAGAGAAGAAAAAAAAAATCACTAGTGTGAACTAATTAATCATTTTTCTAATTTTAGAACATACTTGTTCTGGGAGAATAATCTGCATTTTCATAAAGAAAAATCACACAGAAATGGTAACGCAATAAAATAACTTGCTAAAAAACACAGTACAAATAACCTCCGTTCGTATTTCATAGCAGTTCTATTATAAATGTCATGAGACTCGTGGCTTTGTTCATTATAACCTGACAATATAAAAAGTTAAAGCCTTTGGTGCTACAATAGGTGCTAAACACTGATCTATATTATATGACAACATTGATTAGTCATGCCTTCATGGCTTCTCAGCCCCAAACATGAAGTCCTGACAAATAGCATTTCTTTCCTCTGCTGAAATAATGTATAAGTCTCACCTGAATGCACATTACTCTTAATTCTCATGGCTTTCTGCCTGATCTCAGTTGCTCAATAGCACTCTTCTTGTAAATTACCATTCTTTTTACATACGACCAGTCATCCTTTGTATAATGGTTCTCAGTATGTCAGGTTTAGTACCTTCAATAGCCTGCATAAAAGTTTGTCATTTGCACACAGTGGCACAGTAAAGCTATGGACGGATTTGGGCGGGCTCAAATCCAACCCACTGAACCTCTTAAACGAAAACTATACCCCCAAACAATGTTGGTCTCTATAAAATATATTTCTTATTAAATATTAAATAAATATATTGCATAAACAAGCTCATATGTAAAACCCTGCTTTATCTAAATAAACCATTTTCATAAAAATATACTATATTAGTAGTATGTGCTATTGGGTAATCCTAAATAGAAAATTGTCATTTTAAGAATTAAGGGCCACACCCTTGGATCATAGGATTCACAGGGCACACAAACAAACCAAGGCACACATACATGCTAGACCCCATCAGCCAATTAATAGACAAAGTTCTGCCTTTTATTCCCACACTACTTCCTGTTACAGTTAGAGCTGCATTATTTCCTGTCAGCTGATCTCTGAGGGACCACACAGACCATCACAAAATGGCGGCTCAAGGGAAAGGATGTAAAAGGCCAATATTTACTGATATATATATTCCAGTTTGGCGAGATTCTATCTGTTAGTTAAGTATTCATTCTGGGGGTATAGTTTTGCTTTAGTATAGAGGTAAAACCATGTGTAGTTAAGTTTGGCACAAGCGTATGTAGCCTTACAATCTGGCATAACAATGGGTCTTAGCTTGGAAAAATTATGTGTTAAATGGGTTGTCGTTTGTTGACCGTTGTTATTCCAGAATTTTGTTGCCAATGAAATAAGTCCATTGATTTGCACAGGTTTATACTTAAATCACTACAATTGTGCTAAAAATAAATTACATACCGCTATAAATGCCACAGTAAACATCTTTTTTTAATGGACGATTTCTGTGATTGTAATAAATTGAGTTAATTCACAGACAAGAGCAGCCCGTCTTTATAAACACAGCATTGACTTATTTTACTAGATTTTGAAATACTTTTGTAGGGGTAACTCATTGTACACACCCATTAAATATGTACCTTAGTTTTTATAAGGTTACAGGTTTTAAAGAACAAATCCTCCAATAATTCCTAGATGCCCATGTTGC
Source organism: Xenopus tropicalis (assembly GCF_000004195.4). Taxonomy (NCBI): domain Eukaryota; kingdom Metazoa; phylum Chordata; class Amphibia; order Anura; family Pipidae; genus Xenopus; species Xenopus tropicalis. The sequence goes on from NC_030682.2 coordinate 27,575,616, forward strand.
CATGTGTGCTTGCCCTGATGAAGTCACCAATCTTCACAGATTTGGGTTTGTCATTGGGCATGCTTGGCCATATGTGTAATGTTGCCAGAGTACATGCACCTAGGATATAAGTGCACTCTAAGTTTATTCCACTATTCAAGGTGATGCTGCTTGTTCTGCCTGATGCTATTATTCAGTTCATTCTTCAATCCTGACCTTGGTCAGATCTTGACTTCTCATTCTTCTCTTCAATTCCTGCCCTTGGTCAGATCCTGACTTCTTATTCTTCGCTTCAATTCCTGCCCTTGGTCAGATCTTGACTTCTCATTCTTCTCTTCAATTCCTGCCCTTGGTCAGATCCTGACTTCTTATTCTTCGCTTCAATTCCTGCCCTTGGTCAGATCTTGACTTCTCATTCTTCTCTTCAATTCCTGCCCTTGGTCAGATCCTGACTTCTTATTCTTCGCTTCAATTCCTGCCCTTGGTCAGATCTTGACTTCTCATTCTTCTCTTCAATTCCTGCCCTTGGTCAGATCCTGACTTCTTATTCTTCTCTTCAATTCCTGCCCTTGGTCAGATCTTGACTTCTCATTCTTCTCTTCAATTCCTGCCCTTGGTCAGATCTTGACTTCTCATTCTTCTCTTCAATTCCTGCCCTTGGTCAGATCTTGACTTCTCATTCTTCTCTTCAATTCCTGCCCTTGGTCAGATCCTGACTTCTTATTCTTCGCTTCAATTCCTGCCCTTGGTCAGATTTTGACTTCTCATTCTTCTCTTCAATTCCTGCCCTTGGTCAGATCCTGACTTCTTATTCTTCTCTTCAATTCCTGACCTTTTGGCCTGTTCCTTATTCCTGCCTCCTTCCCCAACCTCATCATGAGATCTGACCATTGTGTTTGCTTTCCAGTTTTGTACTGAATATGCCTTCTCTACCAGCACATTTGCTTTTTCTGAACTCATGATTAGTCCTGTACTCAACATCAGGCAATGACTTGTTGGGAGAAATGTGGAAAAATGTTTTCTTCATTATACTACCTCTTGTCCTGGGTACCCCTTGCTGTTGATAGGTAAGCCGGATATGTATATGCTTCAGTACAAATTAACACATAATCTATAGTTTATTGTTTAATGGAATAGGTTTGGGTATTTGCCCAAAATTGTCAGAACTTTGCCGTAATAGCATTATTTTCTATATGGGCAAAACTTAAGAAATAAATGTGATATAAGAAATGTTCATTGTTTCATTGGCACAGCAAGCACAGACCATGCACGTAAGTAAAGTAATAATATTACATTCAAATCTTTTGTATCATTTTTAATATTCCATTGTTTCTTTGGAAACTAAACAGCATACCGTACTTCATTTATTTAAGATTAAGCAGGTTGTAGTGATTGCATTAAAAGGTTGCAGCGTTCACATTAATAGGATCATCAGAAATTAGCTGTTCCCTTGGCAACTACAGCATATAATCTACAATAAAACTTGACTTGAAGAATGATCCTTGTTCACAGAAATGACCTCTGGCAAGTGCTAATAATTGATTTTTTAAAAGAAATGCAGTTTAAATAAGAATGTTAATGTCATAATTCTCACTTTTCGGTTCTTTGTGTGTTGCATTAAGTGCTCTTAATGTTTGCCCCTTTTCTAAGAGGCCATACACTGATTATATTAATCAGTTCAATAGCTAAATGTTGATTTTAATTAGCCATCTTTGTCTTTGGAGGAGAATTATTCATGTTTGAAATTTTAACATTCACAGATAAGGAACACTTCTTCTGTGTGCTGTATTAATCTTGAAAGTAAACTAATGTGGCTAATCTCCAGTTTAATATTGTCAAACATGGTTCCTGCCATATGAGGCTTTTTTTGCAACCCTGAGGATGCCAGATATAATTGCAGAGTTTTACAGCTTTTCTTTTGAAGGTGTTATAACAGGCCTTCTTGACCCATAGGTCATAAATGGTATATTAGGCAAAGGGAATTAGAGGTCAAGGATTGGATGTTCTAGTAAATGTAGTAATTAGCACATGTGCCATTCTAAGTATAGGCTCAGAGCAGATATTGCCATCCACTGGTAGGATTTATATAGAGTATCCCAAAGATCCATATATATATATATGTCACACATAGGCGGGTATACTGTTGTCCTTCATATTATTGTTTTTCCAGGTTCCATAAGAGCCAAATGAACGTTAATGGGAGTAATGCTTGTCTCCAGGCCTCTCTTTATTAGTGAAAGATAGTTTCTTTTCATTAAGGGGATTTTAAATCACCATGAGCTATATGACCCACTGTACCAGTTGCTTCCTAGGCTTCTGCCTCCCAAACACACATGCATACACCTCTTAGAACATACCCCAGTGCCTGTAAGGTCTGTAGCAGGTATACTAGGCCAATTACAGACTAATTTAACCCTTGACATCCTGTGATGCACAGCACTGAATCACTTACACAAAATCAAGTTTGAAATACAAGATAATTAAGGATACAATCCCATGACAGTACAGTTGGATACAATACTTTTATATCATCATTATATTAAGTGAAAAGTCTAAGTGACAGAACTCTACGTGCTCAAGTAATCTAGGCCAGGTAAGAGTGTCAGGAGGTGTATGTAGTTCTCTGTTATCAATTATAGAAACATGTCATTCTTCGCACTCTTATAAGAGTAGGCAGTGTAGGCACATCGTGCATCTTAGTTATATTAACAAGACTGACGTGAAGGTGGTGGAGAGGTAGCAATTTTCCGCTCCATAAACTCTAAGACACAGATTATCTTCTGATATTTGGAATATTCTGTAGCACTGGCACCTCCAATAAAATCTTTTGAATTATGTTCTAAATAAGAGATGTAAACTGTAGCAGTTCCCAGCAGTAATAAAGGTTAGTCAACCATTAGTTGGAGAAATGTATTAAAATAAATATAGCATTTGGTCAGTCTTAAAAATGAGTGCCTATATGACTTTATTAATTAAGGAGTTGGTTGCAAGGGGCAGTTTTACAAAAATATGTCATTATACAGGATAAAAATAAAAAGTGATGTTAAAATACACAGCACATATTACTAACAGGAGGATGAATATCCAAATTCCTTATATTAACTACAGGTATAGGACCCGTTATCCAGAATGCTCGGGACCAAGGGTATTCCGGATAAGGGGTCTTTCCGTAATTTGGATCTCCATACCTTAAATCTACTAGGAAAACAATAAAACATTAATTAAACCTACTAGAATTATTTTGCATTCAATAAGGATTGATTATATCTTAATTGGGATCAAGTACAAAGCATTGTTTTATTTTTACAGAGAAAAAGGAAATCAATTTAAAAAATCTGAATTATTTGATTAAAATGGAGTCTATGAGAGACTGGCTTTCCATAATTCGGAGCTTTCTGGATATTGGGTTTCCGGATAAGGGATCCCATACCTGTACAAATTAAGGGAAGCTACTTTCAGATCCTACATTTAATAACACTCTGCTGATTAAAATAAGAATGTACAGTGGGAATAAATGCTGGTGAATGGATGATTTTCAATAAAAACATTGCTACTATTATAAAAACTTTTTAATATCCTTCTCTTATGGGCAACATTTGCTCCAAATAAAAACCTTATATTCCATATGTGAACAATGTGGTAGAATATGGGTCCCTGGCATCTAGTAATACTTCTGTTTGCCAGTCTTTTGGCTACTTAACTACTTACTTATAGACTGTACGTGAGGTTCATGTTAGCTCCCACATAAATTAAGATATGATGAGAAATGGGGCTGTCGTTGTCAGATAATCTGTTTGAATACATATTACAAATACAGCTAATATAACATGCTTAATGGTATTTTATTATTGCCAAATAATTTGACTCCAGCCATCAGTCAAATGACTCCGGACATCACAAGGCTGAACTGTTATAGGGATATATTTTATTCTACACAAGATAACACACCACATAAAACGTAGGGGTAGGTACTACCAGATAGGTGCATACTACTGTATAGCTTACCTGTTGGGTGACCTTAGGTAGGAATAAGGGCACATTTATCACCACCCTTTATGTAGTGAAAATAAAACATGGCAATGTCAATAAAAGTGAGATTTCTTTTTTTATTATTTTGCCCGAGCAACTTTACAATGCAAGGAAGCATGTTATAAACACGGGTCCCCATGAGAAATAATGTCGAACACAATTTCCTGTCAAACAATTTTCTTATAAAGTCAGAACACTTACAATGTTGGTATATTTTATTTATGATGCTGTGCAGTGCTTAGATAGTAAGAGGGCAAGAATGTCAGAGACAAAGGTTATGATTCTTAATAAAAAAGGCAATCAGCAAATATGTAATATACGAGGTATGTTCTATAGATAGAATTGCAATGTGCTTCATGGAGTAATAAATATGTTAAATACACCTGCAACACTCTATATACCATGTGTGTGTCTGTGTTTGTGTGCATATATATATATATATATTTGTTTATACAGTTTGTCCGGTGGAAATATTTATTTTCTTTTTCTTATTTTTTTCCTTTTTCTTTTACAGTTTCACCACATTTTGAAAATAATAAAAAAAAAAAAAACCACACAAATACAAGAGTATTGTAGAAATGATACCTATATTGACTAACAATAAAAATACATTGAAAGCTTTCGGAGCTCTAAGGTCCCTTCGTCAGGCAAAATACAAATGAGAACTGTAATGGCACAACATCTATACTGTTAGATCAGAGAGAAGTGTTACTGAGCAATAAATTAGGAAGTTACAGATAACAGTATAGATGTTGTGCCATTACAGTTCTCATTTGTATTTTGCCTGACGAAGGGGCCTTAGAGCTCCCAAAGCTTTCAATGTATTTTTATTGTTAGTCAATATAGGTATCATTTCTACAATACTCTTGTATTTGTGTTTTTATTCATTATTTTTTACACTGGCTAACACGGTACCACATTTTGAGCCATTGGCTTGCTGTTTAATGCAGTATTCTGAACAATGTTTTGAAAGAACAATTCATACCTGTAAACTATAATATGCTGTAGGAAGTTGGTGGGAGGCATAATCATAATAAAGGAGGTGGGGGGAACAAGTTCACAGATAGCACAACAAAATCTCTTTGAAGAAGGTGGACAGGTAATCACTGCCTACTAAAGGAATACATCAGTTAATAGAGCTTCTCCAGCAGAATCCTGCATTGAAATCTGTATTGTAAAAATGCAAAAATATTTTTTTATATTTAATTTTGAAATTTAACACGGGGCTAGCCATATTCTTCATTTCCCAGGGTGCCACAGCCATGTTACCTGTGCTCTGATAAACTTCAGTCACACTTTCCTGCTGAGCTGTAAGTTGGAGTTATACCCCCCTCCCCCTCAGCAGCCGAACAATGGGAAGGGAGCAAGATAGCAGCTCCCAGTAGATATCAGAATAGCACTCAATAGTAAGAAATCCAAGTCTGGCTTGGGACTCCTCCAGTTACATGGGAGTAGGAGAAACAATAGGTTACCTAAAAGCAGTTCTAATGTGTAGCGCTGGCTCCTTCTGAAAGCTCAGACTCAGGCACAATGCACTGAGATGGCATCTACACACCAATATTACAGCTAAAAAATACATTTGTTGGTTCAAGAATAAAATTATAAATGGCAGAGTAAATTATTTGCTACGTATACAGTGTAATTTAGAATTAAAATACCATTTTTTGCCTATGCAAAGCCTAAAAAACTAGGAATTCTTCGGATTTTAAAATTGGAACGTGGAAAATTGCAAGATGTTAAATAGCTTTTATATGCTAGTTTGCTAGTTAATGTTTAGCAGCTTAGAGAGCGTTTCTGTCCTTTCAGCACATTCCCAACTATTTCAAATAAGGCTGTTATATTCCCTCCTTGGATCTTGTTTTCTAGAATTGCAAATGTGGAGCTCTAAATCACAAATAAAGATACCTTATCTAAAAAAAAAGTACAAACCGTCTGTATAATCAATGCCATTCCTAAACATATTTCTATTTACCATGGAAGCACTGCCAAGGCATTGCACCACATCTGTATATATTTAATCATTTTATCTGCCATACAGAAACACATAACTACACAGCAGAAAGAAATATTTTTGCAGTACCTTTGGAGAATATTGCACCAGCTACAGTTGAAGCCAATCATGGAGGAGACACAAGAACTGCAGCTGTTAAACTGGAGACAGGCTGCGGATAAAATATACCAGTTAGTAACTTACACAGAGCAATAAACCCATCCATGTTATCCTGCAGAATATAGGGGCATGTATAGCAAAATATGAATGAAAGGGGAACTACACCCAAATACACTAAAGATCACAGATTTCAGATCAAAATCTAATTATTGTGAGAGAGGGTCTATTTGTAAACACAATTATTATATACAGTATACCGTATATATATATGTTTATATAATAACCCCGTCCATGTAATCCTGCAGAATATAGGGCATGGGTGGGCAAGACGTTGATCACGGTCCACCAGTCGATCTCCCGTGGATTTCTAGTGGACCGCGTCTAAGCCGGGGGATGCTAAGCGCTTTTATTGGAAATGCGTACATATTGCGTCTTGGGGGAAGAGTCAACAGTAGATCGCCGCGGGACTGGGCACCCAAACACACTAAAGATCACACAGATTTCAAATCAACATCTTATTATTGTGAGTGGGTCTATTTGTGAACACAATTATTATATATATGTATATATACTGTATATATATATATATATATATTTATATAATAAACCGGTCCATGTTATCCTGCAGTGCAGAATATAGTGGCATGTATAGGACATTACATTGATAATACGAATGAAAGGGGAACTACACCTAAACACAATAAATAAATAATAAATAAACAATAATAAATATATATATATGTTTATATAATAAACTGTCCATGTTATCCTGCAGAATATAGGGGCATGTATAGCACATTACATTGATAATACGAATGAAAGGGGAACTACACCCAAACATACTAAAGACCACGGATTTCAAATCAACATCTAATTATTGTGAGAGTGGGTCTATTTGTGAACACAATTATTATATATACATAACTCAGGACATTTTGGTGTATTTTTATAGCTTGTACAGCTTTAAATTAAGAAGGAAATTAGCTCCTCTTGTTCCTATTCTTTCTGCAAAAGAGTAAAACCTTGTGATCATCTCAGCGTTTCTCTAATTTAGTTTTAAACATTTTTATTTTAATAACCTAATTAAGAAGGAAATTAGGCGAGCTTCTCTTGTTCCTATTCTTTCTGCAAAAGTGTCAAATCTTGTGATCATCTCAGCGTTTCTCTCATTTTGAGTAATTTAATAGCCTTCATTAAAAAGACTCATAGAAGTATGCAAAGCAGGTTTAAAGCATTTATAAATATACAGTACATAAATATAAGTTTCACTGTTTCTTTTTTTCATGCTGTCCACAACTTTTCTGGACCACAAACAAAAAAAGTTCATATTGGCACAGTTACCATGAAATCTTTATTAAATGAAACACAGTGCTGTATGGATTATTGTTATATTTCCAGTGCTCATACATTAACATTTAAAAATGCACATGTCCTATATTCCCAGTCCTATATTAACTTTACATCCATAGCATTATTTACAAAATACTGTCAAGTTGATTTAGTTTTACTTATGGAATTGATATACTGTAATGCACATTTTTACTACAGAGCTTTTTCAAATGAATGGAGCATCTCAAACCCATATCATAAAAATGTTTACAATCTATATAATGCACAATAAACCAGCACATTCCTATACTGTGTTTCATTTAGCAGCGAGGGCTCTATGATTTCAATGCTGGGCAATTTGTCGTAATTATTTGATTCCATGGCATTTGCAATATGCAGTCGTTGTGTTAAATGACAGCTGTATAGTTTCCAAACCAGCAATAAAACTCAGGTTCAATAAAGGCTCAATTACATGAGATAAATCAATTTCCAGCATGGTTATCAAGTCAAGTCAAGTGTTCAAGTGTTCTGATTTCTAAAAAGTTAGATGAGGTTCAGAAAATACTTTTTCCATAGGATCATGATTAGGGTTGCCACCTTTTAATTTCAGATGGGGGGGTGGGTCAGGTGGCACTGGGGGCAGGATTGATTACATCATAGGAGGAGCACATGACATTTTATAGGCGGGTTCGGGACATCATGGAGTGGGGCTACGACAGGACTGTAAGTAAATGCCAAGGTGATCAGCCAATTGCAGATCGCTGTGTAATTCATGAACTTTTTAATTGGTCCTCATTTTTTTTTATAGTTTTTGAATAATTTTCTTTCCTCTTCTGACTCTTTCCAGCTTTCAAATGCGGGTCACTGACCCCAGCAGCCAAAACACTATTGCCCTGTGAGGCTACAATGTTATTATCATTATTATTTTTTATTATTTTGGCCCATCTGTATTCATATCCCTGTTTCTCTTTCAAACCACTGGCTGGTTGCTAGGTTATATTGGACCCTAGCTGCTGAAATTGCAAACTAAAGAGCCGATGAACAAAATGCTAAATAATGCTAAACTACAAAGAATAAAGAATAGCACTCTGTACATTATACTAAACATTTGTTTAAAAGGTGAACTACCCCTTTAAAGGAGACATATTGGATAAATGGGAAAAACCCTAACCCTGTAGGCAATTATGAATAATATACAGTGCTGGTTTCCCTTTGGGCTAAACATTAATCCTATCTGTAACAATGGCCCCTTTATTGGAGCTCCCTATAGATCCTATCACTTTTCCCTCCAATGTGAAATGAAGAGTGGGCGTGTCCTAACGGTCCCTGCCAGAAGCACAGAATGAGGGGGAGAGCCAATCACAGCCCTGCACTCACACAAGCAAAGACCGGCTTCAGTTCCCTATCAGGTCAGCCTAGCTGCTGATTGGTTCCTATCCTACAGTGCAGGGTACGGAGGGCCGCCGGCTCCTCAGCTCATCCAGAGAATTCAGCCAGCAGGAAGTGGAACAGATGGGCGGGACTAGTGGGGTTTTGCTGGAATTTCTCAATAAATCAGTCTGAAACACAAAATTTTTAAGCACATTCCTTCTATATCTAGAGGAGTATAATTCACTGGTACATTCTTAATTTTTATAGGATATGTCTCTTTTAAGTCAATATGTTACTCACTTGGTAGAGGCAGCATCTCAACAGCAGAGAAGTTGGTAATTTTGGTCATTTCCAGCTCCACTCGGTGATATTCAAAAATTGTCCTTCTACGAACATCTATCAACAAAGAAAATGCAGCCTAAATTTAGTTTAAGGGTTAATACATACAAACCACAATTAAATATCATTAGTGTTCCTACCATGAATACTGAACCCATAACAGGAAGCCAACATGGCAAGTATTTAGCCTTCAGGGTTCAGGTCTACCACAAAGTAAATGCTCTTGTATTTATTCAATCCATCCATCTGTTCTTACTTTCTTGTGTTTTTTTTAAAAGAAAACTAGGCTCCACAACAATCTGACTTAATACACTGCTGTATAAATGCTGCTGTTGTAGCAGCAAACTAGTAATTATGCTATTCTACTTCTGAGCCATAATGATTCTTGGTTGGTCCGTGCCCTGGAATCAATCCTCAAATGCATATCTTGGGCCCCACTGCATGTAAGTGGACCCTGATCAGATCATTCTATATCTATACAATTGTGTGAGAGGACAGGGGCTGGTAAAGGAAATGGCCCAGAGGTATATGTACAGGTTAATATATATTTTTTTGGCTGAACTCTACTAAGGTCCAGAACTTTCCTACTTTTCATTTGGAATTTACATTGTCTGCACATTTGGTTTCATGTAAGTGCTACTTGCATAATAGTTACATAACTGTTATACATTTCACCCCATGCTGGGTGGCAAATACAACAGGCTTATTAACTTATTTAACCAGCTAAAATATTTTCCATAGCTTTATGAGACCTTGAAACAGAGATAGGCCTATGCTAAATGGAAGAAGAGATCTACATAGAATTAGACTACCACCAGAAATCATTTCATACCATTACTTAAGCACACAAACAGTTAACAGAGAAGAAATAAGAAATTCATATTCTATTCATATTCTATGAAGAAGTAACTTTCCTTGACTTTGATATGCACTTTATGGGTCAGCACAATTGCCTTGAACCATTTACAAGAGGTTATCCTGTACTTATGCTTAGCTAAGCAGTTTTGCTTTTGATAATGTTGCATTCGCAACACTGTTATTTTTCTATGGATCAACAGTGTACCAGGGGGGATTTTTTTGTTATTTAGCAGTGATACATAGTCTGATGAAGGCTCTCACCCTTGTCGGAAGAAGTTAATGAACTATTTTACGTTCCATCATAAAGTAAAAGGAATGTCATCTTCTCAAATATAATTAGTTCTGAGATCCTGTGTACTTTATGCCCTTTATATTCTCAAGGACCAGCTAGAAAGGTGTATCTTGCATGATAATTCCTCTTAACCTCTTACAATTATTTATATAAACTTTATATTTGAGTTGTAATGGTGCTTTTCTGTTTGTTACCTATTACTTACCCTTACTGTGTTGCCTGATCATTGTCCTACTCTCCCACGTCATGCTGTCTGTGTTTATTATTCTTTCCCTCTTACCTATGCTTTGTACATAGTATAGGTAGGTGGAAATAACATAAAGGTACCTGGAGGTGGGCAGTGATATTTCTGTTATCAGAAGTATTAATGCATGGCAAGTTAAGGTAGTCATACACAAGCCAATAAAAGTTACCAATAATTGGCAGTTTATTGGTCTTTGCATGGGTCCCTCTGACAGGCCTAATCAATTGATATATGTCCAAAATAGGACAGATGTCGATATTACCCACCTCAAGGTGGGCATATTGGGGAAATATCTGCTTATTTGGTGGCCAAATGAGTGGATCATTTAGTGTTTGCCTAGATTTACATTACTTTGCAAACTAATTTGTCTTTACATGTGTTGCTGTTTCAATGGTTATGTCTTCCAAATTTGAGAGTGAGTACAGCTATGGGACCTCTTATCCAGAATTATTGGAAATGCTTTTTGGATAAGGGGTATTTTGGTAATTTGGGCAAGTAACATGTCACTTTATGCCTGTGTTTTGTTCATATTCTACTACTTAGTAAATGAGCCCTTGTGTCCCATTAGTTTATTTCTCCCTAATGTGTCAAAGAAAGACACATTGGAGGGGGTGGGCATTTTTATTAACATTGGAGACAAACATCATCAGTGATGTTGCCCATAGCAACCAATCAAATCAATTAGATTTGACTGGTCAACTACAAATTAGAAAACAAAATATTTTATGGGCATCATCAGTGATATTTGTCTCCAATGTTAAGAAATACACCCCATGGTGTATACTCAGCACTATTCCATAAAATCATGGCATAAAATCGAGTGGCAGCCATGACTCTAGCAGCCATATAAGTGGCAGACTGAAAGATGAATAAAAGAGGGCCTCAAGAGTAGAATATGGGGGGAAAAGTTAGACTTCAGTCTGCAGTAAAAGTTACCTTTTTCTGATCTGAAAGGAAAAGTGATTGTTGTTATGGGTTACTGAGCTGGGGCGCACAATTGCCCATATTGCTACTAACTCTCTGAGAATGAGAGGAGACCAACAGAGACACATAAAATGAAATTGTCTCATACCTGGCATGTCACACCAGCCCACTGTTCATTTTGTGGTTTCAGAACCTGACTAGAATGTCAGTTGACTGAATGTCTTTTAAATAAGGGTTGCAACAGTAAGCACTGTATAAGAGCACTGCCATTAGTCTCTCTCTGGACCAATTTATTTTGCTGTTCTGTCAGGATTCTATCATAGCAAGCAAGGAACCAATAAATCCTAGTTTCAACTTCAAAAACAATTTTGTTTCTAAAGAGATATGCCAGGCTTGTCTTTGTTCCTCAGACTAAACTAACTCCCAGGTGAATTTGTACCTTCTACCTGAAATACAAAGGCTGATTATTATCTTTCTTTTTTCTATAGAACACAATAGAACATAATCTTGATTAACACTTTTTTAAAATGTGGAGTATTTAGTCTATAGGTTCAATTTACTAAATGGGGAAAGGTGTGTTTGTATCCACAACTGCCAGATGCTAATCTGCTTAATTCTGAAGGCTTAAAGGTGATAAATGAAACATAAGCAGGCGCAACTTGTGCTTCCCATATAAAGGGGAAAATGTAGACACACATGGGTGTACAAATGCCTGCCACATACTAAGGTTCTATTTAATAAGTGATAGATTGATCACCCGTTGACACAAAATGAATCTGGCCTCTTTGCATGCATTCTAGCCCCGTGCCAGATGCTCAACAAACTTGTATCTGGAACAAGGGTGCACAATGCAGTGGCAGTCACAAGTATAAGATATAGGGGGCACGGATGGGCGCCACCACAAGGACAAGGAAAGTGTAAAGGTTAACTTCGGTCTATGGAAAGGCATACCTGAGCAATCTTGAAATGATGGGTCTCCTTGTCCTTTAAGATTTAAAGTGGCCACACATGTGGCGATCTGCGATCTTTCCTGCGACCATCGGTCGCACAAAAGATCGTCAGACCCGCCACTAACCTTCAGGGCTGAAACGGCAGATAAGGAGGTAGAAACAATAGGATTTCTACCTCCTTTTGCCGATTCAGCCCTGACGGCAGATTTTGCTCATGGCGCCCGAACAAAATCTTTTAACCTGGCCGATCGGCGAGTCGACCGATATCAGCAGCCTCTTGCAATACCGGTCGACTCGCCGACTTGCCATACACGCACCGAATATCGTACAAACGAGGTTTCGTACGATATTATCGGTGCATGTATGGCCAGCTTAACAAGTTTTAAAATAGCTTGTGTAGGGAGTTTAAAAGGAATCTCCCTGATTTGATATTTGTATGTAAATAAAAAGATATAATGATGAATGTGGCTCAAGCAGAGCCACTGTAGTTAGAGACACTGCCACTGGGTCGGCTTGTACTGAATGGTGCTACACTGCAATTCGGGTTACCACCCAGTCGGTATTTCACTGGCCTATCTGGTTATAACTTATTCTCCGCCCCTGGACCACCTCCTATCCCCTCTCCCTTTATAACTTACCTTTGTACCCATTTCCCCTTGAATTAGGCCCACCCATATCATGCCCTGCCCCATGCTCAGACATCAAGGACCACCACCCACCCTGGCCAGTAAGAACATTGACTTAATATGGCAACCCTATGTGCAGCTCATTGTGCCAATATGTAAGGAAATTTGAATGCTAATGAGAAAAAAAAACAACATGCAGGTGAACAGCAGAAAAGTGAGGGTACAAGAGGTCAGTGGGGATTACAGAATAAGTAACTATACATAAGGTAAGGTTCCAATCATGGACAAGAATATTTTTGCTAAATTAGAATTTCTGGCAATTAGCCTAATGTAAGAGACTGCAGTGAGCCTCTAAGATACATACAATGTCCAACTACTAAAGCTTTCTCTAAGTTTATGAATCTCAGCAGCTTTCAAACAGTCAAGTTAAAAAAATCAGTGACCAAATAGAATAAAAATGGAATATCAATAGCAAACTTCTGTAGAATGTCCCTGCCAACAATAGACTTAAATGCATTTAACATACTGGGAATTTGCTGAATCTTGTGAACCACCACAAAGGCGTCTGACAGCCCCACTTTGACTGGATGATTGGTGGAGCTTATCTGCATCACTGGAACAGGAATCTGCAAGATAAACCAAATCATTTGTATTAGGAACAACACAGGGAGTCAGAAGAATAGGAGCTTGTTAATAGAATAGAATTGTCCTAACAACTTCATTGAAAAGAACTGTTAAGCCCAAACCCTGAAAAAAAGCACAGATCAGAAGATGTGTCCAACAAAATACTTTATACAAGAAAAACATACAAGTCCTTACTGTTAGTGATCCATTCAATTATTTTAGCATTTTGTTACGTTACTATGATTTCAGTTTCAGGAAAATCTGTGGTTTTGTAAATTTTCCTTTCCCCTGTGTAACAGTGAGCCTTTTAGCTACCAATGACAGTTTGTAGGGATACATTACCCAAGTATAATTAGAGCCTACAGCTTGTTTATATTTCAATACATATTCAGTTACACATGTTGGGACTGGGGTGCACAGAAACCATGTGGAGTCTGCACTTTATTCCTATGGCTTGGATCTATAATCCTGGTTGTCCTGAGAAGAATGTGCACATTCATCTATCTATCAGTCTAACTATCTGAATATAAATGTATAATATTACCTCTAATGGAGTATTGCTCTCCAATGGCCATGACAATCATGAAAATGAGTTTGGCTCCAATGAACAACACTTTTGTTCTAGGCATCTCATCAGAAATCATTTGTTTCCTTCAGTGATTCCAATTCATAACTGGTCAGTATTAAAATATGGTTCGTTTGGCACTACTCATCTCATAGCTTAAAAATGATGGATCCCTAAAGGAAGCTTGTATTTTTTTATCAGTGTCTAAAACCAAAGGGAGATTATCTGAGGCATCATGATAACGTCACGTATGGCAAAGGGCAAATCCCTGACAGTATGCCAACCGCAGAATAGAGCTGTTCAGTATATGGGTAGAACTTTCTCAGCAACAGTCGAATTGTCCAAATAGCCATCAATTCCCTCTTAAGGTGCTGCCATTTATCTAGAAGGAGGTGATATGAATGCTGGGGAGAGCTTCTAGTGATGTCTCAAGCCTTTGCAGCAAAACCTCACGGGGTATAGTCAAAGGCAGGGAATAAGCAAATAACTACCTACTACTACTGATTTTCCCTATTACTTCCCGCCAAGAACACAAAGAACCATTACTAGTTTTTGGGACTGATAAGCCCCAGCTTTTATTATTAAGTGATAGTAACACATTAACCAACGTACAGAAAACCATAATAAATTACTGACAAATGTAAACTTACAATGGACAACTTTTCATATATGTCCAGAGTACCCCATTTAAGAAATGCTTGCCAAAATTACACGCATACTTTCCTGGGCTATCTGACATGACATCCACCAAATTCCATGGGAGCCAGACAGGCAAATGAAACCAGCCAACCATGCAACTACCTTGCAGGGCCAGCACCCACATCAAGCCTATATCAAAACCAGTTGGTTACTTGGACATAAGCCCCCAAATGGCAAGCATTTGTCACTTTAGGTTACCAGTACAAGATTCCAATTTTCCAACAACAAAGTTACGCCTTGACTGTTTTTTGGCGGTGGAGCAAAAACCACACAATGCACAGAAAATTAGAATTTAGTAGTATAGGGCATCTGGGCATTAATTGTGCAATATCAGTGGGGTATAAATCATCAACCAAACCTAGAAGGCTGACATCTAGAGCCTTAAGTCAAAGTGCCTCAGTTATATACTGTACCTACTGACTTGAAAGCAATTTTGATTATGATCCTGCATATCAGTACATCCCTTACCCCACATTGTCAGAAAGCAGGGAATGGTACATTCCCAATAATCCTTTTAGGCTAAGGGGCACATTTACTAATCCACTAATCCGAATGGGAAAAATTCGGATTGGAAACGAACATTTTGCGACTTTTTCGTATTTTTTGCGTTTTTTTCGTTGCCGTTACGACTTTTCCGTAAATTGTCGCGACTTTTTCGTAGCCGGTACGATTTGCTCGTATATTGTCGCGACTTTTTTGTATTGAGAGCTCGTAAACGGCGGGCAAACCTTTCAGACTTTGTATGATTTTGGAAGCTTCCCATAGGACTCAATGGCACTCTGCAGCTCCAACCTGGCCCAAGGAAAGTCTCCCATAGGGCTCAATGGCACTCTGCAGCTCCAACCCGGCCCAAGGAAAGTCTCCCATAGGGCTCAATGGCACTCTGCAGCTCCAACCCGGCCCAAGGAAAGTCTCCCATAGGGCTCAATGGCACTCTGCAGCTCCAACCCGGCCCAAGGAAAGTCTCCCATAGGGCTCAATGGCACTCTGCAGCTCCAACCCGGCCCAAGGAAAGTCTCCCATAGGGCTCAATGGCACTCTGCAGCCCCAACCCGGCCCAAGGAAAGTCTCCCATAGGGCTCAATGGCACTCTGCAGCTCCAACCCGGCCCAAGGAAAGTCTCCCATAGGGCTCAATGGCACTCTGCAGCTCCAACCCGGCCCAAGGAAAGTCTCCCATAGGGCTCAATGGCACTCTGCAGCTCCAACCCGGCCCAAGGAAAGTCTCCCATAGGGCTCAATGGCACTCTGCAGCTCCAACCTGGCCCAAGGAAAGTCACGATACTGAAGCTTGAATGAATCCGAAACTTTTGTACTCGGCGCGACAGCTACGAAAAAGTTGCGACAATTCCCGCAAGTCGTAACGCTACGAAAAAGTCGCAACAATTTACGAAAAAGCCGTAACAGCTACGAAAAAGTCGCGACAATTTACGAAAAAATCGCAACATACCGATCATTGCGAAAAAAAACGCATTCGGACGCTTTTCGGAAGTTCGTGGATTAGTAAATGTGCCCCTAAGTATTTGTGGTATGTTAACCAGCACATTGGCGATTTGTCTGATTTGTAAGAAAGGGATTATCACCAGACCCATCTATTTAACAACCGCTATAACAAAAAAGAGGGCACCGCAACTGTGCCTTAGAAACCTAATGGCATCTACTGCAAACTGCTCATTGTATACTTACAGTAGAACTGATAAATACAAATGATTTAAACATAAACTATAAATATATACATTTGTGAGATAAAAATACTGAATACGAAATAGTGCTATGACCTGGAAATATTCCCTAAAAAGTATTTGCCTGATACTGTAAGAGTCTTTTGACATTATATAATCAAAGCATGAGGGAAGCATCATTAGGCTTTAATGTAACGTTTAATGAAACATTTAATGGCAACAAACTCCATCTGTAATGTATCTCATGCAATATATTTAGCCTTTGTATTTCAATTTCCTACCTAATATAATCAGAAATTCTCAGCAGGAGAGCTCATGCAGAAGATCTGGTTATACGTGGGACTATTGCCATGTTTTCTGTTCTCTGGGATCTACGTAGCTGTAAGCTAAAGCTCAAGCACCGGCAGTCATGGCAGTGTCCCAAGGGCTACAAACTTACGGAGGCAGAAATCCTGATGCATGAAGAAAGATTTGCAGGTCCTGCAATCTTTCCTGCTCAGTTATACTGGTAACGGGCAATTAACATTCTTTTTCAATTGTCAGCACGAAGGAAACGCACAAATTGAAACTAAAACATGGATGAAAATCTAAATTATATCTGAAGAAAAACACTCAGCATAAACAAACTTTATATTGCAAAAAATTAGAATACAAGAACTATAAAACAACAGCCTCAGCAAGGCAAGGAGCAATAAGATTATTAAAATTCTGAAAATCAGCAGAATACGCCACCCTTAACAAAAATATTCTGTTTGGTTTTTTTTGTAGTTTCAGTAATATAAATATTCTATAGGCTGTTTATGGAAAGTAGCAGATTCTGTACTTACAATAAACTGCAGGACCATTGCACTTAGTACAAGTGCTTGCCACTGTGTTGTCAAAAGTAGCACAAAATGTCAGTACTTTGTCATTTGTGCACAAAGAGCTTAATAATTATTATGGGCTTTATGCCATTGAGCAGATATTGCTTATACTCACTGTTCATTTGCATGCAGAAGAATTAGCAGTATGTTGACCCCAGATGCAAGTGCAAGAGCCCTATGGAACTTAAAAGTGCACCCATTTTAAAGCTTATTTGAAAACATACAGTATGTGCATCTGGGATCTGGCTGTGCTCTCCGCCTAGGGGCAGATTGGAAACCCCATGCAGACACATTAATGGCCCAGTTCCCTCTGCCTGGGGTTTGGGCCATGACAGTGGCAGCATCAATTTGATGGCCTCCTCCCAATAAACACAAGCCCCTCCATCCTTTTATTAAGATAACAAACTTGACTACACAAAACACTTTGGGTGAAAAAAGGCCGCAACTGGTTGATTACATAAATAACAACAAACATATATAAACATCAGTTAAGTGTAAGGCTATGTAAATAATTACATTTATATAATATTTAACAACTAACTTCCTTGTAACCGTTGATAGCTGCTGAAAGCTGCAAACCATTTTAACCAAGAGTGAGGGGCCTGCCTGTTGTTCCTCCAAGGTGCGGCTTTCCTCCATAACTCATGTATCTTCCACCGGGCCTCTTCCATCACTTTGGCCCCAGGCCTAACGCGTTACACCCTACATTTCATACCCCTATCACTGGCTCCCACTGGGGAGCCCCTTCTGCTGTGACTCGATACTAGTACCAAGTTAAAAGAGAACACCCCCTTCACTTCCTTCCTACCTCTACAGGCAACCCAACAAACTATAACCCCATCATTTCTTGCACACTCCTCTGGTTCCCTCCTCCCTAGCCCTGTCATGGTCCTGCCGTTCCACAGTTCCTGGCTCATTCCCCTCAGGCATTCTGTACAGTACAATAAGCATAGATGCACAAAGTTATGTTGGCTCCAAAAATACGCAGACTAAACTCCTATGAAAATGCTGATGAAAAACACTTGAAATGACTACATTTGACAGTTTTTTGTAATTGTTCATGTAATTTACACTGGTCTCAACAAAGTTATATTTTGAAGCACATCTCTAAACATATTGTGCAGGCAAAAGGTCTCAATTTACTCTTATCAATAAGACCTCAAGCACCATTAATGCATTTCTCCTAGTTACCTTTGCTCACCCATAGCATCTAATTAAGGAAGCAAATCAATACTGAGACACTCACTTATCTTTAGACACAGCTACATCTTTACAGACGTTACAGAAGCAAGGAAGATTTTACTGGCCTTAAAGGAGAAGGAAATGTAAAAACTAAGTAAGCTTTATCTGAAAGGTCTATGTTAATACAGCCATAAGCAGTTACAGTAATGCTGTGCTGAGTCCTCTATCAAAAGAAACACAGGATTTCTTGCCTCTTTTTTTGTAAACATGTTCTTAGGGTGTGTGACTTCCTCTCTCAGAAAAAACTTTCAATTCCCGAGGCCAGGGTCTGCGTAGTTCTCTCAGTGCTCCCCTCCCCTGCTCCCCCCTCCCATAAGAATTCATAAAACTCCCTTCCCCCTCCCTTAGGAATGTGTGATCTGAGCTACCAATGGCTAGAGCTGCAGGCAGGAAGCTAAGGAGGCCAAGCTAAAATGGCAGCTGCAATCTTAAACAAACAGAGAAAGCTTCTAGGGCTCTTTACTCAGGTATGGTAATGCTTTGTCCAGAATAAATATAGTGTTCTAGGGGCACTAATGTGGCGAATCTATTGGCAGTAAAATGCCAAAATTACTTTCCTTCTCCTTTAAAACACTCAAAATGATTTATTATTTATTTAATTTAATTATATAGCACTATCATATTACTTATTGTTTTACAGCAATTGTTTATCATTCACATAATCCCTGCCCAGTGGAGCTTATGATCTAAGGTCCCTATCACACATGCACAAAATGTCCATGATTTACCATACAGCAACCCATGCGGACATGGGGATAATTTAATAAATAGTGCTCAGAACTGAACCCAGGATCCCAGAACAAGGTTATTGGTTAGATAAAACACAATATAACTGCAATAATGTTATACATTAAATTAAGTTGTATTGGAGCCTTTTTAAAGGAACAGTAACAACAAAAAAATTGAAGTGTATAAAAGTAATTACAGTATTATTCACTGTTACCCTGCACTGGTGTAACTGGTGTGTTTGCCTCAGAAACCCTACTTTAGTTCATGGGGGCAGCCATTCAAAGGAGAAAAGGCACAGGTTACATAGCAGATAACAGATAAAACACCATTGTATTTTATACAAAAGAGGGTTTATCTGTTATCTGCTATGTAACCTGTGCCTTCTCTCCTTTTTCCAGCTTGAATGGCTGCCCCCATGGCTACACAGCAGCTTATTATATAAACTACAGTAGACTTTCTGAAGCAAACACATAACTTTTACCAGTGCAGGGCAATAGTGCATTATATTTTAATTACTTTAAAACACTTTCAGATTTTGGTGTTACTGTTCCTTTAACCAAGAAAGATTTGGAGCCATATTGGATTACAGACTTTGCAAAAAAGAGAATTGATTTAAGAGATGAAAACACAAAAAGGGATCTTTTTTAAGATATCTCCATTTCAATAGAAGGTGCGCTCAACTGGACCACTGGCACATAGTTTGAGTTTAAAAAGGCAATTTGTATTAGAACATCACTAAAATGCAGACAGTATATTACAATATATAAAGGAACACACCAGGAAGTTCCTCCCCTTCCTGTGTTAAATTTCACCCCTGACAGGAAATTAAGGGACTTCCTGGTTTTTCCCTTTAAAACCTGAGGATACATGTTTTTATTTTTATAAGTAAAGGTTATACACATGGTCACCAAGACAGTTGGGTGAAGAGTTTGAGGTACAGGTATGGGATCCCTTATCCGGAAACCCGTTATGCAGAAAGCTCCAAATTAGGGAAAGCCTGTCTCCCATAGATTCCATTTTAATCAAATAGTTCCGAATTTTAAAACTGGTTTCCTCTATAGTAATAAAACAGTACCTTGTACTTGATCCCAACTAAGATATAATTACCCCTTATTGGGGGCAGAACAGCCCTATTGGGTTTATTTCATGGTTAAATGATTCCCTTTTCTCTGTAATAATAAAACAGTACCTGTACTTGATCCCAACTAAGATATAATTACCCTTATTGGGGGGCAGAACCAGCCCTATTGGGTTTATTTAATGGTTAAATGATTCCCTTTTCTCTGTAATAATAAAACAGTACCTGTACTTGATCCCAACTAAGATATAATTACCCCTTATTGGGGGCAGAACAGCCCTATTGGGTTTATTTAATGGTTAAATGATTCCCTTTTCTCTGTAATAATAAAACAGTACCTGTACTTGATCCCAACTAAGATATAATTACCCCTTATTGGGGCAGAACAGCCCTGTTGGGTTTATTTAATGGTTAAATGATTCCCTTTTCTCTGTAATAATAAAACAGTACCTGTACTTGATCCCAACTAAGATATAATTAATCCCTATTGGAGGCAAAACAATCCTATTGGGTTTATTTACTGTTTTATTGATTTTTTAGTAGACTTAAGGTATGGAGATCCAAATTACGGAAAGACCCCTTATCCGGAATACCCTTGGTCCTGAGCATTCTGAATAACGGGTCCTATACCTGTACAGTATTTCAGGACACAGCAGTCTCCTTATAAGATAGCCATTAAATCCAAGCTGCACCTCATACAAGTCGGAAATAACGCTAAGTACATTTGCACTACCAGTTAAGGTGGATCTAGGTGCCAAGTTTTCTCTAAGATGGATAATGTTCCACTTTTCCATTGTTCTCTGGACAATGCCCAGATTATGGCTATAAAACCCCCATCTGTGTACAAAAGGACGCACATACAAGTGCAATGCGGTTAGTTAAGCAAACATTCAGATAAAGGAACATCTGTTGTAATTTAGAAAAGAAGCAATCCTTATTAAATGAGGATTTAATTCAGGTGGCTATAGTGCCAAATGTTTTCCTTGACAACATAGGGAATAATGCTAAATTAGAAAGAAATACATAATGCATTTGTGCTGTTCTTCCAGCAGCGATTGTTTCAGGTAGAAACCTTTTAACTAGAACAAAAGCAGGGCCCTTACTACACTGGCACAGAATAATGTCTGCAATTGCAAAAGGACCCGACTTCTCAGTAAACAGGACAAATGAAAGAAAAGCCTCAAGTGGCATTTGTGTTATTGAGCTCTATCACAAAAGCACAGTTGTGTTGTCTTGAAGCATGCATTCAGCATAACAACAATTACACAAAAAGGCCACAGCCTCACACACTCACTGCTTGGGTTGGGCTGTATTGGTACAGGTGTGTGCCACAGAAAGCAAAAGGAATGACATTACAGTACATGGCACATCTTACTACATTGCATTTCATGCAGGCTATTGTTGAGCTAGAACACTTAAAAAATCCCTTAGCAGGACAAGACTTTTTTTTAGGGGGGATACATTTTCTTCCGTAAAATTGTAACACCTGATATGTTGTGGGGCTAATATTTGTATTTTATTTTTTTCCATGATTCGTGTTTTGTGAAAAAATGTAAAAACCACAAAAAATGTATTAGTTCATTTGTGCATTTTCAATTTTGGATCTTTTAATACATGACTAGACATTAGTGGTTTCTGTGGAAATTAGTTTATTCGTCTTTTTTAAAAAGCTCAGAAACCACTCAAATCAGAATGTTGATATATCTTTCCCATAGGGTTGCCACCATCTTACTAGCCAAGCTGTGGTGGGTGGGCAGGTTATGCAAGGGGGCTGGACAAAGGATAAAGAGGAGGGGTCATGACAAAAGGGGGCAGTTTTCTGATGTGATAGAAGGACTGTGAGCAGATTCTGGAGATATTAGGAAAAAAAGGAGCAAGAGAAAGATTTTTGATTTACTAGTAAGTACATTGCTGGTACATTTGTATTACCAGCCTTGCCAGGTGTTTTGGATCATTGCTATTAAGATACTTATAGGGATCATTGAAAAGCATGACTGGCAAACAGGAGCAGTACAACTAGAACAAATTGGCTAAAATATATGGACACCAGCCTTTTGCTGATTAAGTTTACCTTGTCTCATATAGGATTAGACAAAATAAGAAGATTCTGGTGGAGACAGGGCTGGAAGGGTAGGGATTGTATGAACCCTGACTATTACAGTTGCTGGACAACTCCCTGTAACATATACTAATAGTAGTAATATACTCGAGTATAAGCCGATCCGAATATAAGCCGAAATACCTAATTTTACCTAAGAAAACTGGAAAAACTTATTAACTCGAGTATAAGCCTAGGGTGGGAAATGCAGCAGCTACTGCTAAGTTTTAATAATCAAAATAAATACCAATAAAATAACATTAAATGAGGCATCAGTGGGGTATATGGTTTATTTCAAAGAAAAACAGTAAACTAGCTCTGTAAGTGGAGAAGAGGGTCAACAAAAACAATATGGTATCAACAATGACACCTTAAGAGTACTACCCCCTTAGCTCAATCAGCAACCAAGCTAATAAAATCCTTCAAAACTATATATAGTTTATATAGAATATAAAGTTCAATGTCTAGTGCAGAATGGGACAGGTGAGAGCGGTAGATGAAGATGAATTTGGAAGCGGGCCAGGGCACTGGAGGGTCTGGTTGCGGGTGGCCTAATTTGCACACAAAAGACAGACAGTGCTAGTCTGGAGCGACCCATGGCACCCGACTCGAGTATAAGCCGAGGCTTTTTCAGCACATTTTGGGTGCTGAAAAACTAGCCTTATACTCGAGTATATATAGTATATTGC
Organism: Xenopus tropicalis; assembly: GCF_000004195.4. Classification (NCBI taxonomy): domain Eukaryota; kingdom Metazoa; phylum Chordata; class Amphibia; order Anura; family Pipidae; genus Xenopus; species Xenopus tropicalis. The sequence goes on from NC_030682.2 coordinate 27,598,935, forward strand.
CTTTAATGTACCTTTCTCCTTTAGCTGTTTGCCCTTAAAGCCTATTATTTATAACCAATGTCCAGTGCTGGGCCAAGCCGACCTGGTTGGCTTGGCCCGCCCTAAGTCACCACCCCCCCATGCGCGCATGAATGGCGGCGTGGTAACCGGAGCCACAGCGGAGGGAAAGGGTCCGGAAACCAATGGCAGGTGAAAGGAGAGGTACCTGCCTGGTGCCCCCCACTGTTGCGCCCTAGGCAGTTGCCTCTTTTGCCTACCCCTAGTTCTGGCCCTAGCTAATGTCTATGGATTATTCATGTTAGTTCCGTTACTGCTTTACAACAAATTTCACAAAACTCAAATAGCTTTTAAAAAAGCACATTTTGTCCAAGCTTAGTTCTTTATATGACTGTCCATGCACATGTTTATGGTGAAACAAACACTTTCTTTTCTACAAGGCTGATGCTCAACGCATTTGTTGTGTGATTTTTTTGTCGTCCGCACCTTTTTTTTGTCAGCTGCCCTTTTGTTGACGCAACCGCACCCTTTTTTGACACGCGACAAAAAAAAATTACGGGGTGCAAATTTTCACGGAAGTTTCGCAAAACAATTAGTCTGCCAAAAAAATTCGCTCATCACTAGTTGTAGTTACATCTGTATAGACAGCAGCCAAGTGCATGCAATGAAATGAATACTTATTTGAACTCAACATGGAAGTATTAAATAGAAAACTAGTCAATGTCAGTGAAGATTTTTAAGATTTATAAAAACAAAAAATCACAAACACTGGAGCAAAAAGGCAAAGTTAATGGCTTTAAAGTATTTAAGCAAGTTTATTTGTGATTTTCATTTATGCAAAAAATCAAGTAAAATCACATCTGCCTATAATTGCCTCTGTAATGATTTGCACTATATGGAGCAAAGATCTGCACGTTTGGCAGCCTCACTAAAAGAGCAGATCTTCAGCTGAATGACCACCTTATGGCTAACGAAATACAAGGACTAATGCAGAAATGTAATAAAAGGTGCAAAGTTTGTTACCGGTCAAATCACCTATAGCAACCAATAAGAAACATTTACTGTTCTCCAGTTTAAAAGCAAACATCTTATAGGTTGCTATGGGCAACTGCACCTGGGCAAACTCAGATCCTTTAATTACATATGAGTCTTAAAAAGACAAGTTCATGTCTTGTTTTCAGGACCCATTGTCATAATAATGTTTTTGTTGTCTGGGAGACAGATAAGGTAAATGTTGCCACCTGTCCGGTTTTGACCCTGGGCAGCCCGATTCTTTCTGGACAACAAATGCCATATTTTAAAAGAGAAAGGATCTTCCATATCTGTACAAGGTATTTGCCCCTGTTTATCTTTTGTGTAAGAACTAAAACAACTGACACAGATTTAACATGTCTTTTATACAGATAATAAGAATTCATTATAAATGGAGATTACCTGTGCATTGGTAATCAAATGAACTACCGTCTCCTTCCTCTACAATTGCTTGTAAGAACCAGGAAGTAGGAAAATAAAAGCAGTTTTGCTTTCGCTATTTGCCTTGTTTAGCTAAAGAAATAACCAAAACCACAGAGTATTTATAGTACTGATGTTGAACAAAGGTTAACACGGCCCATTTAAAGGAACTATACCCCCAGAATGAATACATAACCAACATATAGTTTTAATATAATTAAAATGGCTATTTTCTATTTAGTATTACCCAATGGCACTTACTACTTTTTATGAAAACTGTTTATTTAGTTGAAGCAGGGTTACACAGGCTGTTTTTTTGCGATATATTTTTATAGAGACCTACAATGTTGTGGGGTATAGTTTTCCTTTAGTCACACTGAGCCTGTGGGGAAAGCCTTTACAACACAATTCCGCATACAGTGAATTCCCTAAATGAATGTACTCAGCTTCTTCCCACAGATCATTGACTGTGCAAGTTGTTTCTGCAGTTTAGTTGAACCGCTTTAGAAAAGGCAGGTCCCAAAAGAATAAAACACAATCTTTTGTCCTGATACTATTTTAACATCACTTTCAGATCTGTTCTGCTTTTATCTACAGCTTAAAGAACCTAATCTTTACCCAAAACTGTGAGAGACTGTGAGATAATAGTTAACATTTTAATGATGACATTAAAACGCTATATAATGAACTTCACATCCTCTAAAGAATAGGTAAATAAAATGATCAAATAACACCCAACATACTCATTTAATTGGTTCCCATTCGGTTTAATGGCGTATTTTGCAGCACTGTCTTGTTTAAGCTGCTAGAAGAAATCCTCATCTTGTAAATGGATATCAGTCTAACAGTAAATTATCTTACTCCGCTGCTTGCAAATATTTCTTTTGACAAAACAAGTAAAATAAATAGAAAGATAGATAGATAGACAGACAGACAGAGAAAGAGAGATAGAAGATAGACAGATAGATGATCGATAGATAGATGATAGATAGATGATAGATAGATAGATAGATAGATTATAGATAGATAGATGATAGATTGATTATAGATAGATAGATGATAGATAGATAATAAACAGATAGATATATACTGTAGGTAGATAGATAGATAGATGATAGATAGATAGATTATAGATAGATAGATAATAAAGATAGATATATACTGTAGATAGATAGATAGATAGATGATAAACAGATAGATAGATAGATAGATAGATAGATAGATGGATGATGAACAGATAGATATATAGATAGATGATAAACAGATGGATAGATGGATAGATGGATAGATGGATGGATGGATGGATGGATGGATAGATGGATAGATGGATAGATGGATAGATGGATAGATGGATAGATGGATAGATGGATAGATAGATAGATGATAGATAGATAGATAGATGATAGATAGATATATAGATGATAGATAGATAGGTAGATAGATAGATAGATAGATGGATAGATAGATAGATAGATAGATAGATAGATAGATAGATAGATAGATAGATGATAGATAGGTCGATAGATGATAGATGGATGGATAGATAGATAGATAGCCGAAATGTCGTGAAACCGCCAAAAAAAAAAGTTTTGAAGCAAAAACAGGGAATGGATCTGCCATTGACTTCTACATGATCCCAACACGTTTTAGCTGGTGAATTGTCAGATTCAGATTTGTATCTGGTTTGATGCATAGTAAAGCTCAAAACATTCAAGACTTTTTTTCTGCAATTTTTTTTTAATAGCCTCCTTAGTGTCATTGTATATAAGGATGAAAACCGATATCCATCTATAAACTTTATGCCTATGCAGCCTCATATGGGGAGAATATTCCTTCCTAACCATAAAATAGAAAATGTATAACTAGTAATGCATGAAAGATCTGAGCCACCTACTAGAAAAATATGGCTTTAGCAATGGACACCTAAGATCAAAGCCATTGAGTTATGGCCTAACTATCCTAAACTAACTACAGAAAATATGCAACATCACTCACTTCCTAAGGGCTAAAGTACACAGACGTTTTTACAGCATAAGATTTTGTGGGATGGACAGTCAGTGTATTTCAATAAGAAGTAAAAGTCTCTCAGGCACAACCAGGTTTCACTTTCCAACAATCGTGTCCCATTGGATGGCAAACATGATAGCCCCATTGTACTTTGACCAAAGCAACTACATTCAGATTTTTTTGGTTTTATCGTTTTAAACAAATAGCAGTCATTTATCCAAATTGAAAAAGCTAGAATAAAAAAGTAGTGGAAAAAACCTAAAAAACAAATTGCAACTTGCAGCTTTTTCATACTGTTGCAGCGTCGAAAACCCGTAAACCTCTAAAACAACAAAGCAAAGAAAGCAAAGAGAGCAATGGAACCAGGTGCTTCCCTTCAACCAGAGGCTAAAAAGAGTATTATACACAAAGTTGAATATAATGGTAATACTGCTCAGCTCAGGTATAAATGATGACTGTGTGGGTTTAATGTGTCAGTAGTTACTTACATCTTTATACCCAAACACTATCCGCCCGTCATTAATTAGCGTGGCCTGGAACGTGAAACTCCCAAGGCTGTAGTTGTCCCGTAAATGTACGTGATCCCACTGAACAACAAGCGCAGTACCTGGAAAAGCCAAAACACAAGCAACAAAAATAATTATTTCCATTTTTTTCCCATTTATTATTATTATCTGTTCACTAAGGTACAGTTAATTCTGTACACTCATTTATTTGTATTTATATGTAAGGTGTTTAAGTTGAGTTTTTGGAAGGGCTGCTTGTCAACAGAAAGTGAATGGAAAAACTACCCCTTATTAGTATTTAAAGGGGTAGTTTACCTTCAGTATGTTATAGAATGGCCAGTTCTAAACAACTTTTCAATACGTCTTTATTTTTTAGTTTTTGATTTATTTACATTACTTTTCTGCCACTTTCCATCTTTCACTGACCCCGGCTGAACAAAAGAGACTGAACAAATGGCTCAAGAATTTAAAAACCACAAATAATAAAAAATGTAAACCAATTGCAAATTGTGTAAGAATATTACTCTCTACATCATACTAAAAGCTAATTCAAAGGTTTTCGTTCAATTGGGCTTTTGTAGAAAAGGTGCATACACACTGCCTAAACGTCTAGATATAAATGTATTTTGCTTTAACACAGACATTCCTGAGTCCACAGATTGGAAGAAAACCAGGATAATCTGGAAAACCATTTCCCAACATCCCTTAGGCAGAGTTAATGGGACCCCTCCCTTACCTTGTTCCATTGTAATATGATGAATTCTGGGACTTGAAATCCCTCTGCTTTGCAGCGAATCTGTGCTTTGCCCACTATGGAAAGCAGAGGGACATCAAGTCACATAATCCATCACATCAATAGGGAAAGGTGAGAGAGGGGCGGCAATACTATGTATTTTTGGTTAAGTATTTATTATGGGGGTATAGTTTTCCTTTAACAAATTTGCGGCAGTCCCGGTCCCCAGTGAATCCACTTGTAAATATTTTTACAATATCAAACATTTAAATAACAGAGAATGATAACAGAAAGTAAGTAGAAAAGTATTTATGGCGAGTGAAGTTCAGGACAGAAGAGAGCATTAAAGTCATAAATAAATAAAAGTCTCCAGTGAATGGTAAATTATCAACCACCATTACAATAAATATAAGCACTTACCAAAAGAACACACTGTGGCTTTCAACCGCAGATCAGTATTTTATTATGCAGACATTACAGAAAGAGGTAAAAGAATGAATATCATGTCTATTACGTACCATTATCAAAGTATCTGACTGTTGAATTTCTGGACACGCTCGGATCAAAATTGGCCATTAAGGGAGCGATGTACTGCGTGGCGGTCAGCATTCGATGGACCACTTCTCCTGTATAAATAAAACCTAAAGAAAATATGAACATAGTGTAACTGATATCTCCCAACCAGCTCAACTTTAGGGAATTCAAAATGCTAACAACTCAGGCTACAGATATTACATGTACGTGCCTATTCATCAAGAACCCAATATATAATGTGCGAGTTCCCTTGCAAACATTTAGATACTGCTCCGAGAAATCACAGCACAGCGAAACATTTCCAAAAAAACATTTGTTGTACAGCGTATTAGCTGCTTCTTGCAATGTTTCCCTATTTCCCTGTGAATGTATTACTCTAATGCATACTTTTAGCACTTGTACTTTCTATAGCCAGCCAAGTGCAACGGCTGCGATCGTTAGCAGAAAAGTCGGCTGCCCATTAGCCCATGACTAATCTGTTAGCAGTGCCGCCATTACCTGGGCCACAGTCCTTGCACAGATCATTATTGAATGGCAGATTATGAGTCAGAAATGTTGAAAACTATAAGTCTTTAAATATATTTATCCATGAAAAAAGCTTACACTATGAAATATTGTGGGTATATTAAAGCTGTTCTTAGTGTCTGACCGAAATACCAAAACAACTCCCAGTGGACCCATATGGCCTATTTCATGGGCCTTCCCTGTTTCTGTAAGAGGCAAAATAAGCAGAAGGATAGATTATAGCATGTAAAGAAAAGATATTAGGGTGGGGTGAGAAAGAAAAATAATTGGAGTGTGGGCCTATGATCTAGTGTTTTCTGGTGGGCCCTTCGAAGCCCAGTCTGACACTGACTGCCCTATGTCCTATATTTGTATAGAAGATAATTCCTAACAAAAAAGTGGGTCCTTAGGCCAATATCTAATCAAGAGGAAACAAATGAAGTTACTGTTTTCTTTTAAACCCTAAAACAAATGAATCTACAATTGTTTAGAGAGATTTTTGCAGCACTTCAGCAACAATAAAACTTTTTTCTCATTTTAAAGATATTACCAGTTTTTAAACAATGAATTCAATAAAACAGCGCCACTTAATGGTCAATTTAGCCAACTGACTGCAGGCAGCTCTATTTGAATTTCCTGAGATCTAGAAAAGTTGCTCTGCTTAGAGCTGACCAGAGAAAGTCAGATGACTCTTCCCGATTCACTAAGCAACATCACAAGGCCTTTATTTTAGTCAAAAAACTCATTTACAAACGATAGCCAGTCAGCTGAAATGACCAGTAGGTGGCACTGTTGTATCACATGAAAAAAAAAAGGTTTACAGCTGCTAATACCTTGAAAACTAGAAAATACAACAACAACAAAAAAATAAATTACTGTTGATTGCAAAAAAGGTATTTAGGAAGGGTGTTGCTTCTCTACAACCCTCGGTTTGAATAAATCAACTGGGAACCAGTGGTTCTTTAAACAAAATTATAACTCTTTATTTAAAGGAATGTAGAACGATCTCTTGGAGGACAGTCACAGATAAATGCAGTACTGTTATTTAGCATTTACTCACATTCAAAGAACCCAGCCAGTGATTTACTTATTGGGGTCAACAATCAAACAGTGGATTTAGTCAACTCAAAAGTGTCCAACCCCAAGTATCAGGCCTTACAAGGGGAACCCAGGCAGACTAGCGTTGCCCCTTAGCCTATACACTTGAGTCCCTATTCTGCGGGTGGTACACCCAGGATTGCTAACCTGAACCTAACTCTCACTCCTGGAGCGAGCTATTACAAAACTATCCTTACACCTCTTTAATTTTACCTACGGGGGCGTACCTCTGCTCAGGCTGTGAGTACCACCCACCCCCTCCAACAGGTTGTGCCTGTGTTTACTGCAATCCCATTGAGTTGTGATGGAGGTGACAGTGAGTGATTATAAACCACATTACAAGCTCAGAATAACATTATTGCAGGTATTTAACATGCTTGAGGCAAAAGCTATGCAAAAACCTAGAGTTTTCTAGATAAGGGATCTTTCCATAACCTGGATCCCCATCTCACAAGGCTGCTCAAAAGCCCTAAAAAATGAAATAAACCCAACAGGGTTATTTTGCCGCCATTATGGATTCAAGAAGCTCAGTTACTATCAGGTACAGCTATGGGACCCGTTATCCAGTATGCTCGGGACCTGGGGTTTTCCGGATAAGGGGGTCTTACCGTAATTCGTATCTCCTACCTTAAGTCTACTAAGAAAATGATTTAAACAATATTTAAACCCAATAGGATTGGTTTGCCTCCAATAAGGATTAATTATATCTTAGTTGGGATCAAGTACAGGTACTGTTTTATTATTACAGAGAAAAGGGAATCATTTAACCATTAAATAAACCCAATAGGGCTGTTCTGCCCCCAATAAGGGGTAATTATATCTTAGTTGGGATCAAATACAGGTACTGTTTTATTATTACAGAGAAAAGGGAATCATTTAACCATTAAATAAACCCAATAGAGCTGTTCTGCCCCAATAAGGGGTAATTATATCTTAGTTGGGATCAAGTACAGGTACTGTTTTATTATTACAGAGAAAAAAGAAATCATTTTTAAAAATGTGAATTATTTGATTAAAATGGAATCTATGGGAGATAGCCTTTCCATAATTTGGAACTTTCTAGATAGTGAGTTTCCAGATAAGGGGTCCGATACCTGTACAAGGTGCTCTTACTATTACAGGGAAAAGGGAAATAATATGATTAGAATTATATTGACTCTATGGGAGATGGCCTTCCTGTAACTCAGAGCTTTCTGTATAATGGTTTCCAGGTAAGGGAATGATTCCCATACCTATATATAATTTGCCCAAGCACAGATCAGTTATCTAAATATCTGTAATGCCTTTCCTTAATCTACAGCATAAAGTACAGTTGTGACATGAATATTTGTTTGTGGGACTATTATGTACAAGAAATATGGCGATATTAAATAATGTTAATTGAGACTTTTCTGTAGCAGGCAAGTAAATAAAGAAAACACAGGGTTATAGTCTTAAGAATAGTTCATTTATTTCCATTTAAATAGGTAAGATAACAGAGCTAAGGAGAGTAATGACATGAATAACACAATAACAAATACTCTGGGTAAATAACGGATGGCAGTGTTATCTCCAGCATAGCTTACAGCTGTCCTGCCTTTAATGGCACCTTCTCCTACTGCTCTGAGAGAGTTGTTCCAGGCGAGGAACAGCTGTAAGCTATGTCAGATGGCTGTGTGCTATTCACTAAACTAAACCTCAGGAGTTTGTAAAAGAGTGGTTATTAAAGGGATTCTGTCATGATTTTATGGGATACATTTATTTCTAAATTACACTGTTCACATTGCAAATAATGAATGCTATAATTTAAAGTTTTCTTAAACCTACAAATGAATTTTTAGCTGTAATATTGGTGTGTAGGCGCCATCTCAGTGCATTGTGCCTGAGTCTGAGCTTTCAGAAGGAGCCAGCGCTACACATTAGAACTGCTTTCAGGTAACCTATTGTTTCTACTACTCCCCTGTAACTGGAGGAGTCCCAAGCCGGACTTGGATTTCTTACTATTGAGTGCTCTTCTGAAATGTACTGCTAGGTGGGCCCTTGGCGACCCAGCCAGCCACCTTGCCCCCCCCCACTGCTCCCCCATGCAATGTGTGCCATTAAGGGGGGAGCGCAGCACTAAAATGCTCAGACAGGGTGTGGAGGGGGAAGCAACCAGGAAATCAGTGGTGGGGATAAGAGATCCCAGACTAGGGGTTGGCAACAGAGATACCTGCCTAGCGCCCCCTCACTGTTGCGCCCTAGACAGGTACCTCGTCTACCTACCCCTAGTTCTGGCCCTGTTCTGCTGATAAACTGCTAGGGGAAAAAGGGAGGGGGTGATATCACTCCAACTTCAGTCACACTCCAAGTGTGACTGACGTTTATCAATGCACAAGTTACATGGCTGAGGGCCCCTTGGAAACTAAGAAAATGGCTGGCCTCGTATCATATTTTAAAATAAAATATAAACAAATCTTTTGCTCATTCAAAAATTGGATTTCAGTGCAGAATTCTGCTGGAGGAGGGCAATTAAATGATGCCTTTTGAAAGCAACATGTTTTACCATGACAGTATTCCTTTAAGGACTGCCACCTGACCACTATTGCACTGGTCAGTCTTATTAAATGACACCCCATGCCAGTGTGATAGTAAATAAAGGGATACTGAAAAGCTGAGATTTTTGCAGAGAAGGTGTGACCCTATGGGTAGTTAATGATAAATAATAATACTGAACATTGCGTAGCCGACAAGAGGTTCAGAAATGGTGTTTAAAAATTAACCTTATGGGTTGTCAGAAGTGTTAAAAACAATAACATAAAGTAAAATTTCCTTAGGTGCTGCCATTATTTTATTAATTATTAAATTAAACACCAGTATTTATTAATTATTACACTGGCAACAAAAAAGCACATTGGATAATTTGTGTACAGTGAATATAAGCACTCCTGTTTCCTATTCAAGCGAAGGCGGCGAAGGAGGCATTGCCAGGGCAGTTTTCTGGTGGCAGAAGATGTGCAGAAGCATCCAGTTAACCCCCAGGTACCCCCCTAGCTCTGCCACCGATTTTCACTGGCAAGTATCCGGCGTTGGCCTAGAGAGATTTTTTATCTTTACCATATAGGCCAGTGATCCCCAGCCAGTGGCTCACAAGCAACATGTTGCTCCCCAACCCATTGGATGTTGCTCCCAGTTGCCTCAAAGGTGCTTTTTTTTATTTCCTGGCTTGGAGGCAAGTTGTGGCTGCATAAAAACCATGAGTACTGCCAAACAGAGCCTTCTATAGGCTGCCAATCCACATAGGGGCTACCAAAAAACCAGTTACAGCCCTGATAAGGCAACCATCAAGACCTTTTTAATGCTTGTGTTGTTAACAGATTAGGCATAGGAACTCAATGGCTGCCCTAAAGCTGACCCTAGGCACGGGCCTTTGTGACTATAAGGTAAATACAGCCCTGGGCAGTGGCAGTTTTAGGAGCTTCTCGTCTGGCTAGAGATTCTCACCCCTGTGCCATAAAGCTAACAGTGCAGATTATTTGCCAAGGCTGTTATTTATTTAACATGAATTTAAGAGAGTAATAATTTAGAGCTAATATAACTTAAAAGAAATTTCACATATTTCATACTGTTTAGCCAAGTGAGCCTGATATTGCCAGAGAAAACTAAAGCCTGTATACCTTTTCAATTACTAGTTCATATTCCTGTCAGTTAACCTTTGCCACTGAAAAAATGGAAGTCCCTGCTTTGCTGGAGCACATGATTATTCACGAGTTGCAAATTTCCCAACCACATTTTATTTACCAAAATCAGAACAGCAATTTCAAAATAAATTCTGTGCCAATACCCTTAATTAAATGCTCCAGTATTTTCTATTCTTTAGTGCAGGAATGTTTTGCTTCCTCCAACTGATGATAAACCAGGACTGAGCATTGCTTAGTTGGGAGTCTGCGTTCTTAAAGGGAAACTCCACCCAAACACAACTTAAGCTTTTTATAAAGTAAACATAATTTAAGCATCTTTGCAATATACAACAATACATATATAACAGTCTAATGTAATAATATACCTAAATCCTCAAAGAATACACCCAATTTAGTAAAGTTTATATATATAGTGTGCTAACTAGTTTAATTAGACGATTTATAAAAGAGATCAAAGTTAAAGACAAAAATCTTTACCTAAATGAGGTGTTGACTGGGTGTATATACCCCAGGTCCCTCGCCAAATATTTCAAATGCTAGTACACATGCAGTGGAGATCATATAAATATACACACACTCACCGATGCCGAAAATTGGTTCGGGTGTTTGGAGCCCTGAACCCGCAGCCCAAGGTACGCACGAAACGCGTCAGGCGTTCTGGGTTTTTAAGAATGTAAATAAAGTTCGAGTTTTATCCATTTTCTGGCTGACCATGGTGCTTTGCGAGCCACTTTCTTTCAAGATTTAATGTAATAATATGGTTTGGAACAGTTACCTAAGCCCCGCCCCCTGTTCCCCTGCTGAAAATGTAATAGTAGTGACTCTCCTCAGCCTGCCTTCAGCCTGCATCCTCCAAATCCCACAATCCCCTGCACACATAATGCCAATAAGAAAATAAATATCACAGTGCAATGCATTGTGGGTTATGTAGTTCCTGCATGCTGTCTGTAAGCTGTGGAGAATTTGTAACATCAATGTTTTAGTCCCTCCTCCGCTGACAGGATGTCAAATGATGCAGAAAGAGAAGAACTGTTTTGCAGCATATAAAAATTGTATTTATTCATACTTTTTGAGGGAACTTATTACATAGTATATTAGGGGTTTCTGTGTTGTGTGAAAGCCCTACTATAGGTAACAAACAATGCATAGTCTGTAATAAATATCATAAAATGAATTAACCGAAGAGCACCATGAATTTTAATAAACTGTAATTTATATTATTACAAAACTTTGACATCCAAGATCCTCCCTACACCATGCTTTTGCCAACAAATCTTACTCAGGTATTCCAACTACCTGGCCAAAGAGCTTCTGAAAACCATCTTCTCTGCCGATCAACAAGTGAAACTTAGACCATGATGTGTTAATTCAGTGATGTGTCTACATTTCCAAAGAAAGTCAGAGAAGCCAAGAGTTTCTTGTTGTTAACTCATTGGGTCTTTCCTAGTTAAAAAAAAAAAGTTTACAGCAAATGTATTCTTAGCAAGAATGTGGCTCAGACCCTTTTTCACTAGAATTCAACATCACTCTAGAACTATAAAAGTAGTAAGTAGTTTTAAATAAAGAAGTACAATAGAAATACTTAACATTATATTTTAGGCTTCTGTACCAGCCCAAGGCCCCCACAGCCCTTTAGCAGGGAAGATCTGTGCCCCCAAAGATGCCCCAGTAGCCCCCCATCTTCTTTTCTGCTGATTCTCTGCACATTCTCTGTGCTGCGGTCACTTACCTGAGCTTAGGGGCCCACTCACTATATACTATATATATAGAATAAAAGGCTTATTGGTAATGCATTCAGACTCACATTACATGGCAGCTTAGAATCATTGCTTAGATTCAGCTGCCCAGAGCACACTGGGCATGTGCAGTGTCACTGACACTCCTAACCAAAATTGCGAGCTCCTGTGACAACACTGAAGGCCTGGATCATCACTGTCTTCAAGATAGGTTGGTGCATTAAACTAAGTAAATAAAATTGGCACTTATAGCCATAATTGTCTTAAAGGTTTAGTTCTACTTTAAAAGCATTCCCTTGTGGCATTAATTTTATATTTGCAGCTAAAGTCTGTCTAGCTAATCTGAATTTCAGTTTCCAAATATCTCTATTTATCCACATACTGTATATTGTTGTAGCAGATGAGGATGATGGAGCAATGGGGTGCAGTGGCCCAATAGCACAGAACATGACAGGAAATAGAATAGAAATCTAATAGAAGTACAATTGTTTGTCCCCTAAGGGGCCAAATTTAAACTTTTCTTGCACGTAACATTGAGTTTGGTCAGGCTCCAAAGGCAGAGTATTTAATTGGATTTGAAAGGAAACATTTTAGCTCACTTTGTAAGGTTTATGCATCCATTATGCTTAATGAAAAAACAGTCAACAAGAATTGATTCCTCTCATAAATTATTAAAAGTTCAATTTCCTTATCACTTGCCACTTTTCTTTTTTTTTTTTGCTGGAAACAAAGTTGTAGATAGTTTCTAGACTGCTTTCAGATTAATCCATAATATTGTCCTTTATTCAATTTAGTGGAATTCATTTGAATCAAGCCTAAGCATTGTCCATTCCATTCTGCCTGAATACAGAACATTCCTGCTTTCATATAGCGCACAAACTGATGTTACAGTAAGCAGCGCTTTGCTCAAGGAGGTAAAAAGAGCGTTTGGGTGACCTTCACATTTATAAACAAGGCAAATAAATAGAGGAAAACCAAAATGCTAAGGAACAGTAAGGACAAATGTGTTGTTGAGCAGAGTTGAACTGGCTGGGGTACTTTCCCTGGTGGGCCACAATCTTAGTGGGCCCTTTGCCCTTTCTGGAGCACAGAATATTAATTTAGGAGCTTGTGATGGGGTCAGAGAATCACTGAGGCCAAACGTATTGCCACAGATAATCAGGAGATTCTAAGGAGGCTGTTAAATACAGAGCTGGTAGTGCTAAGAGATAATAGATTACTCAAACAACCATATAATATGGGCTGTAAATTGCACAGGCACAGAGATGTTTCACCTATACACTGTGTGTCTGTGTGATCCCCTTCACTCTGTCTATATTCACTGTATTACTTTTTGCTTTTACACAGCTTGTACAGAAACATACCATCCAATTGTTCCGGTTTTTGCGGGACAGTCCCTCTTTTAACAGCTCAATGCAAAGTCCCGGATTCTTATTGAAAAGTCCATCATTTCCCTTTGATCTCCTGCACTGAACGCTAAAAAAGATACAATGTTTCTCAAACTTAATTAAAAAGTAGCTTTTGGCAGAGAGCCCAGAAACTTAACAAGCTATACCTGCACTTAGATACAATTGTTACTAATAAGCTAAACAGGTCTCTTGGGGGAACTGAGACTTAAAGGGCAATTTCACCTGCATTAGCAAAACTGTAATAACACATAAAACGACTCCCAGAAATGTGTTCAAACTTTAAATAACCTGCCAAATTTAGTAAAATGGGACATGGTATTTAGTAGGTGTGGTGGCAAAAATGGGCATGGTTGAAACATATTCGCTGCACTACGAAGCCATTTCTTTTTGTCCCTCTTTCCATCTTTCAAATGTTGGGAGGTATGCAATAATGCAACAAAAAGAACACACAGGAGAACACAAGATGCCAATTGGTCCTGCAGGTGTCATTTTGGAAGTTGTATAAAATGTTTCCCATAGACTTCCATAGAACTGGAAAAGCAGTGCCTTCTAGGCTATATTAATCAGTAAAGTTTGAACAATAAACCTCTCAAACATAGGGGGGATACCAGGGTTTTTTAGGGCCCGAGCTGGTGGGTCAAACTTATAATTATTAAAGGTTATGTGCACAAAGCATAGTTGTCTGGTTTGTGTAGCTCATGACAAAAGCCACATTAGAAAAATATATATGACATACAGATCTGTAATGTTCAGATTCTTGTAGGAAATTCTGCCCTAAATGGGAAGCTTAGCAAAGCTGATAGCCTAACTTTCTCAGCACATGGTGTCTCCATGTTTATCTGCACTGATGGGCTTTTGCAATTTCTATGTAGCTTAGCTTCCCAGCAGTAACAATATAGGGGATATTGAGCAACCCTGTCATGCCCAGTTAGAAACAGGGAATAGATATGTACAGCTGATCATTTTCCTCCAGCATGGGAGAAATGAGTTTTTGCATGATTTTCAGAGGAAAAACAATTTATTGACAGAATACATTAAGCTCACAGCGGCAAAAGGTGTCTAAAGCGCTTGATATTAATGGTGTAGTGAAAGTGTCACCTTCCCTAGCAATCGCCTATTTGTTCAGCAAAGGGTGCAAAATTGCACTGTTATAATCCCGTAAAATGGAAGGAGTAAAAGGTGTGCCCTAGGATGGGTGGGGTTGGTTTAACATTATCTGGGTAAGATGGTGGCAGAGAGCAGGCATAGAAATCACTTAAATAATTATAAGGGGTCATTTACAGACACCCTGGATTCAAGTGCACTAAGAGGAGCAAAAGGGTGCCCTCAGTGTTAGTTAAAAAGCACTTGCGCCTAGGGTTTGAAAAGTGCAAGTTAACAGACGGGTGTTTAGCTTAATGTCCCACCAGGCAGTGAGGAGTATGGCACCCCATAAATGCCTCTGTCTTGCAGTTCTGTTTCACTTTAGGCAATTGTTTTAGGCTATAATATAGTCCTATATCTGACTGTGTATGGGCAGCTGTAGATATGACAAACATACATCTGCAAGTGCAGTGACCAAAGTACAATTTCAAGGGCAGTCACCAGGCTTTTTTCTCCACAATGCGTTTTTATTCCAGAATGCCAACGGCCATGTGGTTGCATGGGGCAATACTTTGGACACAATTGAGATTTGTCATGGTGATACAAATGCGTTTGCGCTTTGATGCAAATTGGACATAGTTGCACCAAATATTTTTGATGTCTGCCTGGCGTCATTTCTGGTGTTTGGTATGCGAGTGACATGGCGCTAAGGGAACCCTGAAGCTACAACCTGGACTAGAGGTGAGAGTAGCGTAGCTCTAGGGTATCCCTGTGTCAATAGGCGCGGCAGTACTCAGTTCGGAATGGAAGGCACAAGGGACTGAATGGTGCTGAGTTTAACTGTACATAAGTACAAGGAGTATAATTTGATGCAACTGCACTTACAGATATACATGAGCCCTTAAACTATTCACACTAAGCAGATTTATATCCCCCCCATCACCTGAAAAACTGAACATAACATTTGAAACCTCAACATCCCCAAAAATCATTTTTGAATCTTTCATTAACTTATATAACAACATACATAAATGTGCCCATAATGAAATCAGCAGGTACACACACAGACATATGCATTGTAGTGTTCAGTGGCCTTTTCCTGGGAACAAGGAAGTTTTCCTAAATAATAGTCATTTCTGCATAATGTATATTGATAGCCAAACAGATTTTTTTTATTACATAATAATAACTAAATAAACTTCGTTCCATATCTTTAAAGCTTGTCACTAGCGCCGCTCGCACTGAGCATTTGATATGGTGAAATCGTTACAAGCAATAATGTCTCATTGTGGAAATGTCAAAGGGAAATATCAGATTTTCAGCTTTATCGAGAAGTTAATGAAGGTAAAATATGGTATATTAAACTGCAGGAAAATGTATTTGAAATCTGTGTTCGACTGAGCAGGGCTATTGTTCTTTAATATCATTTATATTTTAACAATGCAACGGCGGCTTTAACAATGTCGGAAACACAAATCAAAGTGACTTTACTGAACGCAAAAAGCGATTTTTTTTTTAAACAACTAAACAGAATGAGGTACTACTGGGGTTAGGTAATAAAAGACACTAGGGGGAAATATCACGTATTAAAAAAAACGTATTAGTCACGATAATATGGTATTGGCGATCCGAAAGTCACGAAATTCGCGCGGGTGTCGAAAAAGTCGCGCAAGACACGAAAAATTTGACGAAAATACACTCAGAGCATTTGAATGATCGCTCCGAGCGTTCGTGTCTTAACCCTAGGGGTCATTTATCAACCCTGGGCAAAATTGCCATAGACAGTTACCCATAGCAACCAATCAAATTGTGGCATTCGCTGTTCTACCTGCACATGGCTGAAAAAAAAACAATCACTGATTGGTTGCTATGGGTTACTGCTTGTGGGCAAATTTGCCCAGTGTTGGTAAATAAGCCCTAGCTTTGCCTAGGTGCAGTAAGCCATAGCAACCAATCAGAATTTAGCATTTACTAGACACCTGTTTGTAAGCAAACATTTTATTGATTTCTATGGGTTACTGCACCTGGGAAAACATGTGCCTTTTATTTCATATGGGGGTTTAGCTTTTAAGCTTTATGGGGGGTTTAAAGCTTTGTGCACAGGAAATAATAAAATCTAAAATAGACTGCTTATTTAGATTCTTATTTGCTCTCAATGGACAATCAGGGTAGAATGCAGTTACTTTTTCGATTGTATATGCATTGTGCCTAGCATCTACTAGTTCATTAGCAATGTCATGCTAAAGACATTGCCATTGTTTGATAGTGGCTGTTGTTTACATGGTTCCCAGCCTATCAGGATCAAAAAGGATCTAGTACTGAGCAATATATTTTAGTCAAGAAGACTCGAGTTTCCAATAAAAGTAAAAGTGGGTTGGAAGTCCAAACCCAATTAGTGCATTAATAAAATAAATCAGATCCCTAAAAATTTTAATCAGCCTGCCCCTGTTTTTAAGTGCAGTTTATAATTTGGCTTTTAAAACCTTTAGGGCTATGGCAGACGGGGAGATTAGTCGCCACGCAACAAATCTCCCTGATATGCCATCCCACCGGCTAGAATGTAAATCGCGGTGGGATGGCATACCTGACACAGCAATTTGACGAAATCGCCGAAGTTGCCTTGAGAAGTTGCGGGCGACTAATCTCCCCGTCTGCCACGGCCCTTACAATCAATGGGTCTGGTACAGCATCAAGCTGCCTGGCCTGTATAACTCCCTACACTTAACCAATACCAACTCTTGAGCACAAGACTCACATCGAACTGGGATGGGTCACAACTTTATTAACAAATACATTAATAATACAAACTTGGTATAACCATATTAACTCACACCATGATCAAATTTATAGGAATGCTTGCCGAAACTTTCTGACCCACAGCAGGCTGCCTGCCATGCCACCCACCCTCCACCATGGCACTGGATTGGCATGTAGGCCAGGAAACATAACCAATGCCTCCGGAATCCAGACCCTCAGAGAGTTTGACTAAGCCGCCACACTTGGCTGTGCCATTTTTGGCAAGTATTCCCCTGCTGCTCTCCATTAGCTGTGCCAAATCTCCAACTGTGTCAAGAAAATCCATGGAACAGGTGGAAATGCTGCCCCACAGTTGCTGACTACTTCAACTTCCAGCCTAAGCCCTACCCCAGCATTCATCCCATGGACCCATCAGCCTCCTAGCTTCCTGGTCCCGTCAGGGCTCCTCCCCCTATGTTGCCTAGTGGTACTGAGCTCCTATCTCTGTTTGGTATGACATTTTACAATATACACATTATTTAATTTTCATGAATGATATATTCCATAATCATCCATAAGTCAAAACTGCACTTTTCCTGTGAAACAACTGCA
Organism: Xenopus tropicalis; assembly: GCF_000004195.4. NCBI lineage: Eukaryota > Metazoa > Chordata > Amphibia > Anura > Pipidae > Xenopus > Xenopus tropicalis. The sequence goes on from NC_030682.2 coordinate 27,617,001, forward strand.
ATAACACATTCTTAATGACACTGAAAGGCCTTGTAAAAATCCTTCATTGCCACATGATCCTTTCTGTTAATCTCCATACAGCATACTCCAAGTCCCCAAACCCTGAAGAGCTTAAAGTCCAAAGCAGTCAGACTGCCTGATGGGCAGTTTTGTTCCGCTCAGTTTAGCCGAAAAAGATGATTATTAATAAATTGGTACTGTTAAAAGATTAAATCGGATGAATGAATTACAAAAAAGCATGTCTTATTTCAAATGTACTGGTGTCCTTTACTGAAGTTAACCACATTTCATTCTAGTATTATAAATTACATCTAAATGTAGACTTGCCGCATCCTTATTAGTTTCTGAGGGTGAAACATTTAATAGTGTTGCTGCCACGTTACATATGACACATACGGCATTTCAACCATAGTTGAGCACCCAACTCACAGTAATGGTCGTGTAAGTGTGTCCTTTTTCTCATACAACATGGTTATTTTGCTTTAGCGTTTCCCAGTCACTCACCAAACTACCTGCAACTGGCACTAAAGTTGGGGGCTTCATAAACTATAAAGGGCAGATTTATGGATTTTCATGCGACTGCAAAAAATGCCTGTGAATAGCGGTGACTAAACATAACAACATTAAAGAAAAGTCTTGATTATCTTAATCACAATCATGGCAAAAAAACCCACAAGATTAGCAGAAAACTCTATACTCTATCAAATTGTTACGATGCCTAAGATACACTTGCCATTGACTAATATGGCATCTATGTCGCACTGAGTATGAAAGTTTCGGATTCATTCAAGCTTCGGTATCGTGGCTTTCCTTGGGCCGGGTTGGAGCTGCAGAGTGCCATTGAGCCCTATGGGAGACTTTCCTTGGGCCGGGTTGGAGCTGCAGAGTGCCATTGAGCCCTATGGGAGACTTTCCTTGGGCCGGGTTGGAGCTGCAGAGTGCCATTGAGCCCTATGGGAGACTTTCCTTGGGCCGGGTTGGAGCTGCAGAGTGCCATTGAGCCCTATGGGTGACTTTCCTTGGGCCGGGTTGGAGCTGCAGAGTGCCATTGAGCCCTATGGGAGACTTTCCTTGGGCCAGGTTGGAGCTGCAGAGTGCCATTGAGCCCTATGGGAGACTTTCCTTGGGCCGGGTTGGAGCTGCAGAGTGCATATTGAGCCCTATGGGAGACTTTCCTTGGGCCAGGTTGGAGCTGCAGAGTGCCATTGGGCCCTATGGGAGACTTTCCTTGGGCCGGGTTGGAGCTGCAGAGTGCCATTGAGCCCTATGGGAGACTTTCCTTGGGCTGGGTTGGAGCTGCAGAGTGCCATTGAGTCCTATGGGAGACTTTCCTTGGGCCAGGTTGGAGCTGCAGAGTGCCACTGGGCCCTATGGGAGACTTTCCTTGGGCCGGGTTGGAGCTGCAGAGTGCCATTGAGCCCTATGGGAGACTTTCCTTGGGCCGGGTTGGAGCTGCAGAGTGCCATTGAGCCCTATGGGAGACTTTCCTTGGGCCAGGTTGGAGCTGCAGAGTGCCATTGAGCCCTATGGGAGGCTTTCCTTGGGATGGGTTGGAGCTGCAGAGTGCCATTGAGCCCTATGGGAGACTTTCCTTGGGCCGGGTTGGAGCTGCAGAGTGCCATTGAGCCCTATGGGAGACTTTCCTTGGGTCGGGTTGGAGCTGCAGAGTGCCATTGAGCCCTATGGGAGACTTTCCTTGGGCCGGGTTGGAGCTGCAGAGTGCCATTGAGCCCTATGGGAGACTTTCCTTGGGCCGGGTTGGAGCTGCAGAGTGCCATTGAGCCCTATGGGAGGCTTTCCTTGGGCCGGGGTTGGAGCTGCAGAGTGCCATTGAGCCCTATGGGAGACTTTCCTTGGGCCGGGTTGGAGCTGCAGAGTGCCATTGAGCCCTATGGGAGACTTTCCTTGGGCCGGGTTGGGGCTGCAGAGTGCCATTGAGCCCTATGGGAGACTTTCCTTGGGCCGGGTTGGGGCTGCAGAGTGCCATTGAGCCCTATGGGAGACTTACCTTGGGCCGGGTTGGAGCTGCAGAGTGCCATTGAGTCCTATGGGAGACTTTCCTTGGGCTGGGTTGGAGCTGCAGAGTGCCATTGAGCCCTATGGGAGACTTTCCTTGGGCCAGGTTGGAGCTGCAGAGTGCCATTGAGCCCTATGGGAGACTTTCCTTGGGCCAGGTTGGAGCTACAGAGTGCCATTGAGCCCTATTGGAGACTTTCCTTGGGCCGGGTTGGATCTGTAGAGTGCCATTGAGCCCTATGGGAGACTTTCCTTGGGCCAGGTTGGAGCTGCAGAGTGCCATTGAGCCCTATGGGAGACTTTCCTTGGGCCGGGTTGGAGCTGCAGAGTGCCATTGAGCCCTATGGGAGACTTTCCTTGGGCCAGGTTGGAGCTGCAGAGTACCATTGAGCCCTATGGGAGACTTTCCTTGGGCCAGGTTGGAGCTGCAGAGTGCCATTGAGCCCTATGGGAGACTTCCCTTGGGCCAGGTTGGAGCTGCAGAGTGCCATTGAGCCCTATGGGAGACTTTCCTTGGGCCGGTTGGAGCTGCAGAGTGCCATTGAGCCCTATGGGAGACTTTCCTTGGGCCGGGTTGGAGCTGCAGAGTGCCATTGAGCCCTATGGGAGACTTTCCTTGGGCCGGGTTGGAGCTGCAGAGTGCCATGAGCCCTATGGGAGACTTTCCTTGGGCCAGGTTGGAGCTGCAGAGTGCCATTGAGCCCTATGGGAGACTTCCTTGGGCCGGGTTGGAGCTGCAGAGTGCCATTGAGCCCTATGGGAGACTTTCCTTGGCCGGGTTTGCAGAGTGCCATGAGCCTATTGGAGCTGCAGAGTGCCATTGAGCCCTATGGGAGACTTTCCTTGGGCCGGGTTGGAGCTGCAGAGTGCCATTGAGCCCTATGGGAGGACTTTCCTTGGGCCGGGTTGGGGCTGCAGAGTGCCATGAGCCCTATGGCGTACTTTCCTTGGGCCGGATTGGAGCATGCAGGAGTGCCATGAGCCCTATGGGAGGCTTTCCTTGGGCCAGGTTGGAGCTGCAGAGTGCCATTGAGCCCTATGGGAGGCTTTCCTTGGCCGGGTTGGAGCTGCAGAGTGCCATTGAGCCCTATGGGAGACTTTCCTTGGGCCAGGTTGGAGCTGCAGAGTGCCATCGAGCCCTATGGGAGGCTTCCAAAATCATGCACTGAAGGATCAAAGTCAGAAAGGTTGTCCTGCCGTTTACGATGGTTTGGATACGATAATTTCGTGACTTTCAGATCGCCAATTGAAAACAATAATTTCAATACAAAAAGTTTGGATCGTAAGTAAGAAAACTTCATATTCAAAAGACCAGAATTTTCGTGACTTTTGCAATCATCAGAAATTATTGGATTTCGTGATTCGTTCTTTAATGAATGTGCCCCCATGTGTGCATACCAACCAACATTTGAAAAATTCGAAGAGGGGAAAAAAATAAATGATGCGCCTAATGCATAGTGAATCTCTTTGACCGTGTCCATTTTCATGACCCCACCCCCTAAATACCAGTCCCATATACAAATTTTGTCACGTTATGTAAAGTTTGAACACATTTCTGGAAGTTTTGGGGGTCTTGTTTTATGTGTTATTACAGTTTTGTTAAAAAAGGTGAAATTGCCCTTTAAGATTAAGTCTCAGTTCCCCCCAAGAGACCTGTTTATCTTATTAGTTACAGTTGTATCTAAGTGCAGGTGTTGACTGTTGTGTATTCTGGGCTCTCTGCCAAAAGCTACTTATCTAATTAAGTTTGAGAAACTTTGTATATTTGTATCTAGGGTAAGGTAACTGTTCCAAACCATATTATGACATTATAAATCATAAAAACAGTTGCATATTTGTAATCATTGTACAGTTATGGGACCCATTATCCAGAATGCTCTGGACCTGGGGTTTTCTTGATAATGCCGTAATTCGGATCTCCTACCTTAAGTCTATTAAAAGAAATAATTTAAACATTAATTAAACCCAATAGGACTGTTTTGCCTCCAATAGGATTAATTATATCTTAGTTGTGACCAAGTACGGTTTTATTATTACAGAGACAAAAGAAATCATTGTCAAAAATATGAGTTCTTTGATTAAAATGGAGTCTACGGGAGATGGCCTTTCCGTAATTCCGACCTTTCTGGATAATGGGATTCCGGATAAGGGGGATAAGGGGGATAAGGCGATACCTGTATATTTCAAAGTTGGTTGAATTTATGTTTACTTTTCAAAAAGCTTATGGTGTGTTTGGGTGGAGTTCCCCTTTAAATTTGCCCCTCATAGTTGCATTGAATAATGTAAAGAAAGCTGGAAAAAGCACTCATTTCTTTATAACACAGAAAGGTATAGCAGTGTAACCTTTTATTAAGTATAAAATTCAATTTATTGTTCTGATCATTACATATATTTCTGATTAGTGACCTTTTTTGTTATCCATTTAATATTATACACAGCTAAATAGACAGCTTAATACACACGTATATCTCCCAAATGCAGCAATGCTATTATCCATGGTGCACATTTCAGCAGGAATGCCTATAAAGGCTACCTTGCTACCTTTCTCTTTCATGCCCCCGCCTCCCCAGGCCCTTTAACTCACCCATGTTACATCAGCAACATGGTTTCTTATGCGGGACTTTGGGGTTAAAGGGCAAGGTAGCGTTTCAATAAGCTGGAGGAAAATTGTTCCCCAGTCTCCTGTGTCCTATTTGTCTTTTAAGCACTGTGTATGCAGTGTCATTATATTGCCAGGCCTTGGGGAGATGAAAGACTGTAGTAAAGAGTTTAATATTGATGAAATCTTCTGACTGTGAAAGTGTCTCCCATTGACATTGTTGAAACAAGTCGTGCATTGCTCGCTCAATTGTTGGAAATAAATATGTGAAATATGAGAATATGTGAATAAAGTGTTTAATATCATAAAAGTCATGAGCACTAAGCAACATGCCAGATGCATCGCTTAAATGTCTATTGTTCCTTAGGAGAGAAAACGGGCAAAAGTCACTTGGCAAGATTAATAATCTATATTTAAAGGAGAAGGAAAATCATTTTGGCATTTTGCTGCCAACAGATTCGCCACATTAGTGCCACCTAAAACAATATATTTATTCTGCACAAAGCATTACCATACCTGAATAAACAGCCCTAGAAGCTTTCTCCATTTGCGTAAGACAGCAGCTGCCATTTTAAATAGCTTCCTGTTTGCAGTCTAGCCTTTATAGCTCAGATCAAACATTCCTAAGATAGTGGGGAGGGAGTTCTTAGCATTCTTGTGGGAGGGGGAGCAGAAGAGAGGAGAGACTTGCGCAGACTCTGGCCCTGGGAATTAAGGATTTTTCTGAAAGAGGAAGTCAGATACCCGAACATCATGTTTACAAAAAAGGAGACGAGAAATCCTATGTTTCCTTTGATAGAGGACTCAGTGCTTGTAGCTGTATTTACATAGACCTTTCTGATAAAGCTTACTTAGTTTTTACCTTTCCTTCTCCTTTAATGGTATACAGGTACAGGCTCTAGTATATGAAATTCTTGAGACATGGGCTTTTTCAAATACACTTTATTCCCATAATATGGATCCCCAAACCTTAAATCTGCTACAAACACTTATAAACAAAAACAATATGGATTCATGCAGCTTAGCTGGGATCAAGTACAAGGTACAGGTACTGTTATCCAGAATGCTTGGGGCTGGGGGTTTTCTGGAAAAGTGACCTTTCTCTAATTTGTGTCTCTATACCTTAACCCTCTTATGTAATAAAAGACAATAAGTTTGCCCAGGAGCAGTTACCCATAACAACCAATAAGATGTTTGTTTTTAAACAGGAGACCAGTAAAGTCTACTTGCTGATTGGTTGTTATGTAGCTCATGGGCCTTTTAATACATGGCCCCTTAAGTCTACTAAAAAAAACAATTAAACATGAAATAAACTCAGTAGGATTGTTTTGCCACCAATAAGGATTCATGGAGTTTAGTTACCATCAAGTACAAGCTGTTTTATTATTACAGAGAAAAAGGAAATATGTTGAATATTATTATTTGATTAAAATGGAGTCTGTGGGAGATGGCCTTCCTGTTATTCAGAGCTTTCTGGATAACAGATTTCCAGATGAGAGATCCCATAACTGTATTATAACATTAAGCGCAGAGATATAAGCATTCTTGATCTAAACGTGGACCAACAATAAGCCAGTTAAAATCTTAGTATATAAACAGTAATTTATCTAAATACTGTAGTGTTTTACAGCTTTGGCATTAATTATGTCAGCAAACGTACAACATAGAAACTGTGGTAAAACTGTCCAGAAAATGTGATACATATAAAAGTTGCTATTTTTGTACCTCGTATGAACATCAACAAATACAGCGGCACTTGAAGTGAGCAGAGGGCATATATACTGCACAACCCTTTTATTTCTTTACCGCATTCTGTTTAGACCGTCATTCATTTGTGATGCAAATTATTTATAATGTGTCACTTCCCTTGAGAAGCAACATATGGCACTGTAGCTAATCCTTTCTACTTTATTTAAAAGATCATCAACAGCCTCAATAACAAGGGATTCTGGGAGTTATGTGATTAGCTCTGTATCTACTGGAGAAAAATCTCTGCAACCCCCAAAAATGTCTAAAAGTTATAGATTAGCGTTACATTATGTAGAAGGCAAAAGATAAAAACAGGTATCGATAACAAATCAAAACACGGCACAAGTACAGCACGTACAGGCAGGCATTTAAAATACAACTTCAGGCAACAAAGGCCCTCCACAACAGATGGGATCCCTTATCCAAAAAACTCTGAAATACAGGATGGCCATCTCCTATAGAGTTCATTATAAGCAAATAATGTTAATGTTTATAAATGATTTCCTCTTTCTCTGTAATAATAAAACAGTACCTTGCACTTGGTACAAGCTGCATGAATCCAAATTGGTAGCAAAACAAACCTATTGGGTTTATTTCAGGTTTACAGCCTAAAGGTATGGTGATCCAAATTATGGAAAGATCCCTTCACTGGAAAACTATACATGTATACTAATCAGTAAAGGCGGTGAGCAGGTCCAGATTGGCATTTCAAATAGACCCTGGCATTTTAAGTACACAGAGGCCCAAACAGCCCCCCCCAGCCCAATAAATAGCGACTGTCTGTGGCATCTTACAGCAGCCCCTCTGGCATTTGCAGATTGCCGGTCTGGGCCTTACGTTGAGAGTAGACAGAAAGACATTTGCCTGAATACTCTATAGGGCATAGAAAACAAATAGATACCTGTAAGTTAAGTAAAGAAATGATGATTGTCAGGCATTAACATGGATTTTAAATGAACTTGTATTCATCCATGTATCTATTCTAAGCAATTTTTTTATACTGTTTATCATTTTTTTCAGCCTTGCTCCTATTAATCCTAAAGGTGGACATACAGGGCAGATTTCAGCCGACGATTCAAGTCCTTTAGACCATTGCGGCAGCTTCTCTGTCCATGTATTGGGATCCCTCCATGGGTCTCCCCAACCTATACATGGTTGAAAATTGTCCAGGCGTCAATTGGCAAGTTTTCCCACCAGATTGGGGACCGTATTGGCTCATTGGTGCGGCCTCACTCCAAAGGCTCCTATAGCCATTGTAAGTCAATAGTTTGGCCCTATGGCCAAATTATTGAATTAGCCTGATCTCCACCACCTTAACTGGGCATATCAGGAGAAAGATCCGCTTATTTGAGGACCCGACTAAAGAAGCTGATCGTAATCCCCGTTGGAACATGCCTCCATGCTCGCACACATTTCCTGCTCAATAACAGCTCCCAGTGGCCAATAGGGGGCATGCTGACTCCAGATTTTTGCTGCCCTAGGCCCGGGCCTTTGTGGCCTGCCCACAAATCCAAGCCTGATTCCGGATATTTATACTAAGTGCTGCCTTATGAAAATAGAGTGTAATATGAAGGATTTTAACCCCTCTGCATTGCTATTGTTCTCTTTTCTGCCTTCTGGAGACTTAGGTCAATTTATTCACATACTGCGAGATTTAAAAATAGTTTTCATATTAGTGCTATTAGATGATTTAATACTTATCATTGTAATAATGTACAAGTACCTCCAATGGCTATAAATGCAGTATGATGGGTATTGCAAATAGATATTGTAAATGCATTAAACAGCATTATATTTTTATATTGTTTTTTATGGTAACACATTTATGTGCAATATTGTAAATAGATATTGAAAATGCACTATATACACGCTTGCATCTTGGATATTGTTAATGCTAAGCTGGCTATGGCATTATATTTTATACTGGCACCTTATGGTAAGTAACACATTTACATGCAATATCGCAAATGGATATTGTAAATGCACCATATATTACATGTGCATGTAGATTGTAAATGCTAAGTTGGTTAAGGCATTATATTTTATACTGACACTTTATGGTAAGTAACACATTTATGTGCAATATTGCAAATGCACTATATAGGACACTTGCACTTTAGACTTTGTAAATCTTATGTTGGTTAAGGTATTGTATTTTACATTGGCACTTTATGGTAGTATTTGGGCTTTTAATAAATGTTAAGCTTGGTAAGTACAAAGCTTTTTTAAGTAAAAAAAATTGTTATTATGATTAATTGTATTTATTGTGATAATTGTCATGTTGTATTGAGTGTTATGTGTTTTTTTAGTATGTGAAGAAGGCATTCAATTAAGGATTTCATTACACCTTGTATATTGTACTCTGTGTATATGACAATAAACTTAAACTTGTCTACATCATAGTAATGGAATTTTAAGATGACCACCCCTTTCATTTAAAAGTGTAGTAGTAACTTATTGGGAGGCAGAGCAGCTTTTCATAGAGATCACAGTCCTCCAGGTCAAGTGACATCTTAATTGAAATATATGCAACAAGGCATTTTATCAACTTTCCCTTCTTTATTGTATAATCAGTGTCTTAATACATATTGTTGTGAGTTTTAGGTACTAGGAGTCAATTATAACAACAGACACAGTACTTGACATGTTGTGCAAATTGAAATACATGCAATGAAATGGAGTGTAAGCGTAAGTCCATGTTCTACCTACATGCCACCTCTTCCTCACATGACCAAGGTGCACCCATTTGTGCTCAATTTGCTAACCAGCTCACAACCTGGAATACAATCTTGCTTCAGCTTATGCCCCACCCCATCGGGGTCTTCTACCCCTGTTGTTACATATAAATCCCTGTTAGATCTTAGGTAGGAGAGTAGGCAGAGAGCAGGGATTTATACACAAGTGGTTAGGGGAAAGGCTCGGAAGGTTTACTACTCTGCACCAGACCCTGCCAAATATTTTTTTGCAAATTAGTTATGTCACTGTTTTTTCCCTCCACAATGCAGTGCAACTATGTGGGAGCATGTTTGGGTGCAAGCTCTCTTAATGAATAGCAGATCCAGGCAATATTACTTGGCCTCATTCAGGCCCGGACTGGCAATCTGTGAATTCTGGCAAATGCCAGAGGGGCTGCTTTAAGATGCTACAGACAGTCACTATTTAGTGGGGTGGTGGGGGCTGTTTGAGCCCTGTGTGCACTGGAAATGCCAGGGCCTATTTTGAACCCCAGCCCAGACCTGACCCAGCACATAGCCATGACTGGGTCTGTAACCTCCAACCCCCCACTGGCTCTACATGACCATAACCCACCGTTGCTCATTCCAAGCAAACCCTCCTGCCACCCTTCCACCAATCACTCCCCTCTTACTGCACTCAAATGAGGAGCGTGCCTCTCTTGCCCTAATGAAAAATACCAACATGCAGACTCATTTGCATTCATTTAAGGAAGACACACTTGCAGTTGTAAATGAGGCTATGTATATCTTTGTCTGACTCTCTCTCTAGAATCACACATATATTTTACTTAACTTGGAAATACTACATGTGAAATGTAATCAAAGTCTGACCATTAAATGTTGAGTAAATCTGCATAAAACATTCCAATTGAAGCTCCTTCAGTAAATGAAGGCAAAACAGAGTATTCACATTAGCTGAATCCTCTTTGCCTCCAATAAATTGAATTAAAGATCATAGAGTTATTAGAAAGCATTCAAGCATTTATAATCACATGAGAAAAAAAAAACCCACTTTCATTTAAACATAAGGGAACAATCAGGCAAATGCATCTATAAGTGAAATTAATTTCTATTGGAAGCCAAATCAAGTAGATTTGTATTTCAATTGCTGGTTTAACTCATCAAAGATATTCTTGCAGTGTAATCTGTATACTATAAAGTGGTTAACAAGAAGTAATTGTGGTTTTTGGTGAAGCAAACCATAGCACTAATGGGTTCTGAAACCATACTTTACGGTTATCGCACCTTTTTTCCCAGAAAGCTGGATGGCTTACCTAGCCTACTGAACTAGTGGTAGTGGAGTGTTACCCAAAGGAGCAAGGTACAAAGTACAAAAAAGGGCAAGAAACATGTTTTTGCACTTTGCATCTTGCCCCCCCCCCCATCGCCCATAAATGCAACTCTTTGGCGAACAAGGAGTTAGACCTCCCTTAGTAAACGCATAGCACTACATGTTTCGGGTAACTTAGGCCAAACGAGTTTCCAGTCCCCTGGAACAACCCTAGCTGTAATACCTGTAACTGTCTGACCCAAACAGGCGATAAGAACAGGGCTCTATTGTATCTCCTAGCACTGTGCCTTGTGTAAGATTTTTAATGTGGTGCAAGGTGCAGAGCCCAGCCGAACCAACCATGGCTGGGGGTACAACAGCTGAGAAATTTCACTACCTTGACTCCATGCTTTTACCTTTCTTGCTCAACCAGGGCAGCTATATGTAGGATCTACACTATCCAAAGCTATCCCATGTTCATCAGGTGCATCTTCACCTAGCCTTATCAAGCCCCCATCCCTCTCCTCACTGGGGCCTCTTCTACCCCAGGACCCCACCACCATCCGCCCTCCTCCATAAGATGAGTCCAAAGAACTAACAAAGCTCCCACTCTCACTTTAAAGGCACTAAGGGGGAAACACCTGGCATCTTTGTACTAATGGGAATCATCCCAGAAGCCAAAGGGTGCGCCTTAACATGGATTGGGCTACACTTGTATTTCTCACACACTATTAGAGTGAGACACCCTCTATCTAAAACCTTCAAAATGTTTGGGAAACTGTCAATCATAGAGGAAGGCTAAATCCCACAAGTAAGATTGATACACACTGACCTAATTTACATAAGTTACAGCATATGTGTTGTTGTTCAGCAGCCCTGATTGTTTGTTCTAGCCTGGTGAACTGATTTTATTCACCAACAGCCCAGGGGAATAGTGCAAAGGGCAGATGATTCCACACCTGATAGACGTCTGTAAGTTTGGATTTTTATTTTAAGTTTGAGAAAGGCTTAAGAAAAAATAGCTGTGCAAATGACAATATTTGCTTTCCAAATTAATATTAAATAAGTAAAGATACAATTTATTCAACAATCTAATTGCTATGTTGTGTGCAACATAAGGAGTAATAACTACAGAATGTTTTGAGCTCCCTAGCATAAAACTTGAGTTTCATATGCATTTTTATACATGTGTTGCAAATCCTCTAGCCCCAATGGGATATGTGTTCAAGCAAAGACTAAAGAAAGCAGGGTATGAGAGAGATAGAGGGGGGGGGTTTGGGGAAAAGTTGAGGTGCATGAAACTAGTATGGATAAAAAGAGGGGTGAAGAGAGAGAGAGAAGAAAATGTATTTAAGAGTAGTCAAAAACTGAAAGTAGGAAGACACAGATAAGGGTGCAGGGAGAAAAGAATAAAAGATGGAGGTTGTAAAGCAGTGATCCCCAACCAGTGGCTAGGGTCAACATGTTGCTCACCAACTCCTTGAATGTTGCTCTCAGTGCCCCCAAACCAGGTAGTTATTTTTAAATTCCTGACTTGGTTGAATAAAAACAAGATTTCCTACCAAATAAAGCCCCTGTAAGCTGATAGTGTGCATAGAGGCTGCCTAATAGCCAATCTTAGCTCTTATTTGGCTCCTCCATGAACTTTTGTGGTGCTTGTGTTGCTCTCCAAGTCTTTTTACATTTGACTTTGGCTCTCAAGTAAGAAAGGTTAAGGAACCCCTGTTGTAAGGTATTTGTGAGGGAAAAGAAGAGGATATTTGATAGCAAAACATGGAGAGGGAATAATCAGAATAGGCAGCCAACTCTGTTAATGTAATGTTCAATATAAAATGATATAAACACATAAATACACATATACATGTGTGTGTTTATAGTACATAAAAATCAGTTTATAACAATGCTTTAGTGTTCATATTCTTATAGCAATCTTTTCTGTTATCGGCTTGAACCAATGTCTGTGGTTATCGAGGTTATTATGTGCCATGATAATAGGGCTCATTTATGTTGTAGATTGCCTGTTTGCTCCGACAATGATTCCCCACAATTCTGGGGAAAAAAACACTGTATTATACAGTTGTGCTCGAAATTGCACTTTGCTCACTGCACTTGTAGATGTAAATAAGCCTTAATAACTCCTTAGGGATTATCCACCTAACCTAAAGATCTAGTAAGGAGGTTGCACAGTAGATGGGGTTACACCAAAAGGTTGTACATCCCAGGTTGACTGATATAGTGGTCTCTTCTTGTAGCCAGTTTCTTGTGCGATATAAGGTATGACCAGATACCCCATAACACAATATTTCAACCTTTGATACTACAGGAGGGAAAAATAGTCGGTTATAAGAATAACTCTCTCTCTTTCTCTGTATAAGACAATCCCCAAAAGGTTAAAGCTTAAAGAAACACCATGAGGCTGGGGAAATCTGGTTAAACTGAATTTTCTCAAAAAATGTAATTGCTAAATGTATGGTTGCCACCCTTTTCCCCAAATCTTACCAGCCTGCAGTCCAGGGTGGCCAGTGGTGACTTAATAGAGGCGCGGTACGAGCAGATTGGGGGCGGGATATGGGCAGATTGGGGAAGGGTATGGGTGGATCAGGGTTAGGAGGAGAACTTAGGAGGAGTTCTGAGCACAAACAAGTGAGTATCTCAGGGAAAAAACTTTAAGAAAGAGAGGAATTAGAAATTTACCGGCAATTATATTGCCAGTAAATTTGTAATACCAGCATTGGCACTAGGAGGTAATTACCCTGGCTAAATGCAAGTGCAATGGAATATAGAGCATATGTAACTATTAATAATGTGTCAATATTAATAACAATATTCTGTGCCAGCAAGACAATTACACATTAAATTAAACAATAAAGTTGGTGTGTCCCATACATAAAACAAATTAGAGAAAGGAAATACAAAGTTAAGATGCCTAATGTGTATCAGGAGAATAAGGCTGAATCAGTAATTGCCTTTACCACCAACAGATATTCCCTTAGCAATGGACATTAAAGCTGTTCTACTTCTACTGCCACTTCATTCATTATCCATTATCCATTAAGAAGTGCACCACCTTTATCTTTAGTGTGGAGCTAAGCAGTTGATATCTAGCTATTAGGCTGCTAAGTGTTCTTTGAAGAAAAGCTTTGCCCTGCATCAAACGCTCAATAGAACACATTTAAACTGAAGATTGGCAGCACTGGTTTGGCTGTGTTCTGTCGCATTTCTTGGATCTTTACAGAATGAAAGGTTCATGGCATTCAAAGGTAAACATCCTTTTCGGCATATGAAATTTGTTAAGAACTAAGGGCCACTCCCTTGGATCATGCGATTCACAGTGCACACAAACAAACCAAGGGCACACATACATATTAGGTCACATAAGCCAATTAATGGGCCGAGTTCTGTCTTTTACTCCCACACTACTTCCTGTTACAGTTAGAGCTGCATTATATCCTGTCAGGTGATCTCTGAGGGAGCACACAGCCCATTACAAAATGGTGGCTCGACAGAAAGGTGTAAATGGGGAAGAATTACTGATATATTTGGTAAGAGTTGGTTTATATCACTTAACATGATATAAACTGTTCTATCTGTTGGTTATGTTTTCATTCTGGGGTATATAGTTTTCCTTTAAACCAGAAGATACGTAATAGCAATAATGATAACACACTTTGGGGCCCATTCATTAAAGCACGATTGACCACGAATGAGAAAAATTCATATTTTTTCGAATTTTTAGAACTTTTGCCATTGAGCCCTATGGGAGACTTTCCTTGGGCTGGGTTGGAGCTGCAGAGTGCCATTGAGCCCTATGGGAGACTTTCCTTGGGCCGGGTTGGAGCTGCAGAGTGCCATTGAGCCCTATGGGAGACTTCTTGGCGGGTGGAGCGCAGAGTGCCATTGAGCCCTATGGGAGACTTTCCTTGGGCCGGGTTGGAGCTGCAGAGTGCCATTGAGCCCTATGGGAGACTTTCCTTGGGCCGGTTGGAGCTGCAGAGTGCCATTGAGCCCTATGGGGAGACTTTCCTTGGGCCAGGTTGGAGCTGCAGAGTGCCATTGAGCCCTATGGGAGACTTCCCTTGGGCCGGGTTGGAGCTGCAGAGTGCCATTGAGCCCTATGGGAGACTTTCCTTGGCCGGGTTGGAGCTGCAGAGTGCCATTGAGCCCTATGGGAGACTTTCCCTTGGGCCGGGTTGGAGCTGCAGAGTGCCATTGAGCCCTATGGGAGACTTTCCTTGGGCCGGGTTGGATCTGCAGAGTGCCATTGAGCCCTATGGGAGACTTTCCTTGGGCCGGGTGGAGCTGCAGAGTGCCATTGAGCCCTATGGGAGACTTTCCTTGGGCCGGGTTGGAGCTGCAGAGTGCCATTGAGCCCTATGGGAGACTTTCCTTGGGCCGGGTTGGAGCTGCAGAGTGCCATTGAGCCCTATGGGAGACTTTCCTTGGGCCCGGGTTGGAGCTGCAGAGTGCCATTGAGCCCTATGGGAGACTTTCCTTGGGCCGGGTTGGAGCTGCAGAGTGCCATTGAGCCCTATGGGAGACTTTCCTTGGGCCGGGTTGGAGCTGCAGAGTGCCATTGAGCCCTATGGGAGACTTTCCTTGGGCCGGGTTGGAGCTGCAGAGTGCCATTGAGCCCTATGGGAGACTTTCCTTGGGCCGGGTTGGAGGCTGCAGAGTGCCATTGAGCCCTATGGGAGACTTTCCTTGGGCCGGGTTGGAGCTGCAGAGTGCCATTGAGCCCTATGGGAGACTTTCCTTGGGCCGGGTTGGAGCTGCAGAGTGCCATTGAGCCCTATGGGAGACTTTCCTTGGGCCGGGTTGGAGCTGCAGAGTGCCATTGAGCCCTATGGGAGGCTTTCCTTGGGCCAGGTTGGAGCTGCAGAGTGCCATTGAGCCCTATGGGAGACTTTCCTTGGGCCGGGTTGGAGCTGCAGAGTGCCATTGAGCCCTATGGGAGACTTTCCTTGGGCTGGGTTGGAGCTGCAGAGTGCCATTGAGCCCTATGGGAGGCTTTCCTTGGGCCAGTTGGAGCTGCAGAGTGCCATTGAGCCCTATGGGAGACTTTCCTTGGGCCGGGTTGGAGCTGCAGAGTGCCATTGAGCCCTATGGGAGGCTTTCCTTGGGCCAGGTTGGAGCTGCAGAGTGCCATTGAGCCCTATGGAGACTTTCCTTGGGCCGGGTTGGAGCTGCAGAGTGCCATTGAGCCCTATGGGAGGCTTTCCTTGGCCAGGTTAGAGCTGCAGAGTGCCATTGAGCCCTATGGGAGACTTTCCTTGGGCCGGGTTGGAGCTGCAGAGTGCCATTGAGCCCTATGGGAGACTTTCCTTGGGCCGGGTTGGAGCTGCAGAGTGCCATTGAGCCCTATGGGAGACTTTCCTTGGGCCGGGTTGGAGCTGCAGAGTGCCATTGAGTCCTATGGGAGGCTTCCTAAATCATGCATTGAAGTTTCAAAGCCAGAAAGGTTTTTGCACCGTTTCCGAACGTTCGGATATGAACATTTTGTGACTTTCGGATTGCAACTACAATATTTTTGTACTACCAAGAAAATAATTTTTGTGCAATTTTCACACATCAGAAATTATGGTGGTTACTCAAAATTTTTTCCAATCGTGATTTTAATTGGCGAAAATTTGTGCTTTAATGAATGGGCCCCTTTGTGTGTGTGACCAAAATGTGCTGTAATATAACAGCAATCTAGTGATAGCCCCTAGGGTCCTGTGCAGGCTAATCCTTAGCCTTTGTATTGTATTCTTGGTCCTGTCTGCAATTGGATTGGATTAGAGGCAAGTGTGACTACTATAGAACCTCTCAACAGTGCGTGATTCCTGATATCCTTCAGCAGCACAAGGGGGTTAATAAGTACATAATAAATTAAGAAACATCTCAGGCTGTTTAGCTTCCCCCATATTAAATAAAAAGCACTAAGTTTGCCCAGGAGCAGTAACCTATAGCAACCAATAACATGTTTGTTTTTAAAACAGGTGACAAGTAAATGTTTCCTGCTGATTGGTTTCTATCAGTTACTGCTTCTGGGTAAAATCAGTGCCTTGTATTACATAACCCCATTTTCTTTCTTATGTATTATAAACCCTACCCTTGAGTTGAAAAAAGTATAGCCCAGCAGCCCTGGGGGTAGGTTCCTACATATTTGGCACCTGAACAGGACCATAAATAGAAAAAGGTCTCTCAGGTCCAGTTGGACAGACCTGTGACCGACCCAGACCCGCTAAATTGCAACCTGATCTGCACTAACTACCCCACTATGGCCTCTAACCAACAAGGTGTTAACTTACATTCTGACCCGGAGACCATAGTGGCCAGGATAAGAAGTGACACCACTTTTGTCAGGGGGTGGGGGTTGGAATTCAAAGGTACTTTCTATCAAAAACTCTATTTATTTGCAGGTTTTCCAAGGGTACCTGGCCAGATGTAGGGGATCAATAGGGATCTACCTTGGGATCCCTATTGTAGTTGCTTTCTAAGCTACATAAAATAGGCCAGGAATAGGAGAAATTAAGAGAAATCCATATTATTATACCATCAGGAACAGCTACAATAAAATATGTATAGAAAAAAATATCCAGTTTTTTATTTTTAGTGCAAGTTTTGACTGTTATCGAACCTTTTTGAATTTGATACTATATAAAAGTGTTTTCCCCACCAGAACAAGGTCTAGTTATTACACATCCCCTGTAAGGGTTAAAAAGAACTGAGCCCACGTAACGGGCAGGTTTGGCACTAGCAATGAAGCAGCGGTACAAGCGAAGCAGAGGGATTTGAAGAGTAACACTGAAAGTACAGGAGAAAGCTGTGTGTTTGTAAGACAGAATAAAAACTTAATGAACCTCAGTCTGGGAAAATCGTTTCTAGAGATACGAACAACTGACAGCGGGAGGTAGGGAAGTTTACCGCTTATAAAGAAATATTCTGATGGCAAAAAACTTTTAATGAAGTGAGATATTCAGCCCAACGACTGTGAAATTAACAGAAGGGCTGCCATGTGGGAAGATATTTCTACTCATATTTAGCAGACATTTTATACATAACATAATAGATATATATATATAATAGAAAGAGTGCCGCACACACAGGGACTTGATACAAAAGAAAAAGTGTTTTTATTGAAAAAATTCCAACGTTTCGAGCACAACCAGTGCTCTTCCTCAGGGACAAAGCACTGGTTTGTCCCTGAGGAAGAGCACTGGTTGTGCTCGAAATGTTGGAATTTTTTCAATAAAAACACTTTTTCTTTTGTATCAAGTCCCTGTGTGTGCGGCACTCTTTCTATTATATTTTTGTTTTTGACCTGCACCAAGGGCATTTGGACTTGTATAGGGTGTGCTCCTCCCTGTGTACTATATATATATGATATGATATATATGGAGCAGGTATATCTTAAGGTAGTATCTTGATACAGTCATTTTGTTTTAAATACTAAACAAAATAACTGAGTTGAGTGGGTGGTGGTGATGTTTTGCCTTTTGAACATCCATTTTGTAAAAAAAAAACCCTTTCCCCCATATGTAATAAGTTTGCCTGGGAGCAGAAACCCACAGCAACCAATAAGATATTTGCTTTTAAACAGGTGACCAGTAAGCTGCTAATTGGTTGCTATGGGTTACTGCAAACTTAGTGCCTTTTATTACATAACCCTATGACAGCCTATTACAACCCTATTGGAGACCAACATTATGGACCTATATTGTTTAAAAGGAGAGAACCAAAGGTTATATGAGGGGTCATTTACAACTAGGAAGGCAGTGTGCAAAGTGCAAAAAAATGGATGCAATCTGCTATTTTTTTTTTTTGCCTTTCACACAATGCCTTTGGAGTGCTATCCATATAAATTATGGGGCTGATTTTCTAAAATTTGTCTTTTTCTGGCCTTGAAAGTCATATAACTCTACATGGTATAAATTCGAATTAAACTCAATCACTGTTGTATTTATAAAATATTACATTAATGCTTGAATCATTCGTACAAAAAAAAAATGTTCCATGAATCCTCTTTATTTTTCCCAAGAAGTCATTTTTGGAGCATTGGCACTCATTCTGGCAAAACAATAATGTGTTTAAGTTTCACTTGAAACTGGGTTAAATAGAAAACAATAATGGGATTAACTTCCTCTTGAAAATGTGTGAAACAGAAAACAATGAGGGCACTAGTGTCCCCTTGAAACTGAGTGAAACAGAAATCATTGAGGGGGTAACTTCCCCTTGAAACTGGGTGAAACAAAAACTATAATGGGATTCATTTACTCTTGAAAATGTGTGAAACAGAAAACATTGAGAGGCTTGAAAAGGCTGTCACTGACTATTCTATTGCTCTGCTATTCTAAACCTCCATAGGACTCAATGGTACTCAACAGATGCCAATTTTTTTTTTTTACAAAAAAAGTTCACAATAAATCACAAATTATGGGAGTTATTTTGGCAAAACTTATTGTTAAATCTCAAAGAAGTAAAAAAGTTTTTAAAAAAGTCGACTTTTTCTCAAAATTGCTTAGTAAATGTCCCCTAAATGTGTGTGTGACTATGTATATAAATATTTCTACAGAAAAGTGTGATCCCTGTATACACATTTGCCGTAGAAGCTTAATGTAATGCACTTGATATGTTGTAGATGTTATCTCAGCAATACTCAGGCGAGAACTGTTGTGGCATAACCTAAGTGGGTTTTCTCCCTACACATACACAAGCAAGTTCAATGTATAGCTGTTAGGCAAGTTTCATATAGACATAAAGGGTTGAACTTCTTTAGTTGAACTTCTTTAGTTTGACCACTAGATTATTATATAATTTATTAATATGTTCTCTGAGTCCATTTTTAAAAGAAGCTGACCTCAGCAAGCAGGTTGGGAATAAGTGAAATCTAAGCCCAGGTACAGGCCTAGTCAGTGTCATGTTATACTCTAGCTGTAATAGATAGTTTAGGGAGAGATGGTGAGCAGTCTGAGCTCCAACGAGGAGTGTTAGTGGAATTAATATCCCGGGTGCACTACCGCCCAGAGTAAGGACCAAGTTTACAGACCTAGGAAGAAAGAGAGTTTCACCTTCTACTTGAAAGCTGGGGGTAACCCATTGTTTTTGTGCTAAGCCATTGTGCATTGATTGACTCTGCAGGGCTGAATAATACTAGACAAGCCTATGTGGATGAAATAAAAAAAAAGTTGTTCCTATTTAAGTTTAAGACTGGCGCCCTTATTGTTAGCTCAACCTGAGAGGAATAGTTGCACTACACCGTGGTCTCCAATCCATGCGAGGGCTCACGTC
The DNA here is from genome assembly GCF_000004195.4 of Xenopus tropicalis. Lineage (NCBI taxonomy): Eukaryota > Metazoa > Chordata > Amphibia > Anura > Pipidae > Xenopus > Xenopus tropicalis. Next base: position 27,636,640 of record NC_030682.2, read on the forward strand.
TGAAAAAGAGAGTTTTATCTGAGAAAGGTATAGGTAAAGTGACTGGGTTTTGCGAGCCCTGGGTAGCGCCAATTTAATATATACTACCTATATTACAAATGAATTGGGATCGCTTATCCAGAAACCTATTATCCAGAAAGCTCCAAATTACGGAAAGCCTGTCCCATAGACTCCATTTTAATCAAATAATTCAGAATTTAAAAACCGATTTCCTTTTTCTCTGTAGTAATAAAACAGTACCTTGTAATTGATCCCAACTAAGATATAATTACCCCTTATTGGGGGCAGAACAGCCCTATTGGGTTTATTTAATGGTTAAATGATTCCCTTTTCTCTGTAATAATAAAACAGTACCTTGTAATTGATCCCAACTAAGATATAATTACCCCTTATTGGGGGCAGAACAGCCCTATTGGGTTTATTTAATGGTTAAATGATTCCTTTTTCTCTGTAATAATAAAACAGTACCTGTACTTTATCCCAACTAAGATATAATTACCCCTTATTGGGGGCAGAACAGCCCTATTGGGTTTATTTAATGGTTAAATGATTCCCTTTTCTCTGTAATAATAAAACAGTACCTGTACTTGATCCCAACTAAGATATAATTACTCCTTATTGGGGCAAAACAATCCTATTGGGTTTATTTAATGGTTAAATGATTCCCTTTTTCTCTGTAATAATAAAACAGTACCTGTACTTGATCCCAACTAAGATATAAATAATCCTTATTGGAGGCAAAAAAAAGCCTATTGGGTTTAATTAATGGTTTATTGATTTTTTAGTAGACTTAAGGTATGGAGATCTAAATTACAGAAAGACCCCTTATCCGGAATACCCTTGGTCCAAAGCATTCTGGATAACAGGTCCTATATCTGTACTACAAAATAAAACATAAAGCCTGTGCATGTATGTGTCTGTGCTCATGTATGTGATCTGCAGAGATACTTATTCCATGACCAATATAGGGTGTCTATGTAATTATATCATTATAATATTTTATAAATAAAATGGAAATGGAATATAAAATGGAAATAGCAACAATATTTTTCCTTTTAGACATCTTTATTTGCATTTCCTAAGAGGTTTGGGTCTGTCTGCAAGGAGTGCATCTTGGTATAAGTACAGTTTATTTATTTTGGAACATCATTTCTGCAGTTTAACGCACTTGAAGGCAATTATACTCACATTCTGCTACCACTGAAGCTGAACAATCTAGAAAGTGATTAAACCAATTACAATAAAAGAAACCATGAAATTGAGAACATAAAAAAAAAGTAAACTCCAAAAAAGTTTTATCTTCTTAAAATGATGTTATTCGTTAAGGTTTTTTTTTTTTCTCAGATCTATTTACCTTATGTTAATTAATGCCAATTACATATTACCATAGGAACTATTTTGTACTTGCTTCTCTTTCTTGGATCAGAGATGATACGTAATTACTGTTCAAGTTTTTCTTTTTTTCTGTTTCTATATTTGAGTTTTAGAGATGGCACGACGGAACAATAGAAATATTATACAGTAACAAATACGTTTGTAAAGGAATTACTATGTATACTCGAGTATAAGCCTAGTTTTTCAGCACCCAAAATGTGCTGAAAAAGTCACCCTCGGCTTATACTCGAGTCGGGTGCCATGGGTCCCTCTAGACTAGCACCCTCTCTCCTCTGTGTGCAAATTAGGCCACCTGCAACCAGACCCTCCAGTGCCCTGGCCTAGGCTCCCACTCTGGGTCTGCTGCCAGTTTGCCAATGTGCAATGAGCGTGGGGTAGTACTCATATTGTAATTGTTGACCCTCTTCTCCGCTTACAGAGCTAGTTTACTGTTTTTCTTTGAAATAAATATTGGAAAACATATACCCCACTGATGCTTCAATTAATGTAATTGTATTGGTATTTATTTTGATTGTTGAAACTTAGCAGTAGCTGCTGCATTTCCCACCCTATAGGCTTATACTCAAGTCAATACGTTTTTCCAGTTTTCTTAGGTAAAATTAGGTACCTCGGCTTATACTCGAGGTACACAATGATTTAATAACTGACCTACTCTCCCTAAGGTGAAACGCAAATCACAATTTTATTGGATTAACACAATTTTATTTTACTATTGACAGAAAATAATCTATCTGATGTTTTCATTAGAGGAAGGACAACAACTTTAACATTACTGCAACTTATTTAGGTCTACAAGTGCAGCGACCAAAGTGCATTTTTTAGTGCAATCATGTTTTTTTCACCCCACAATGCACATTTTTCCACAGAATTGTGCGATGATTGTGGACAAAAATGGATGATTCTCTTGACTCACATGCATTGTGCCTATGCCAACTGTGTCCAATTCACCAAAATGACGTGTGCTTTATCGCAAATCAAAATCTTTAGTGTCATTTCTGGTGTTTGTGTCATTATTTAGCCAGAACACAGAACACTCTGCATTGCAAAATGGCTTCACTTTGCCTTAGTAATAAGCTTCTACTCAACAGAAATTTTACTTATCTAAAATAAAACAAGACATTACACTACGCTACACTAAGGTTCAAAGCTACAATTTGTACAGGTCAAGACTAGCTAGTAAAAACTCCTGTCTTTTATGCTCTCATATACTAGATGGAATAAATCTATTGTAACAGGACCAAAACAGCAAAGGGCATTTTCTCAGTTGTTGATCATTACAATGATAATTTCTCTTGCAGCCCAGCTGCCAGCCCATATTCCCTACAGAGCAATGCTGAATGAACTTTACACATAGTTATGCTTTGCAAGCATTGACAAGAGACAAGGTATCACTACCTCTTACCAACAGAAATGGAAGCAGAAAATCAGATTATGTCTGGCAGCAGATATACAATTCATAGCATTCATGAAAGTTCCTTATCTGATTATGTTACTGATGCATTTCTTTTTTCAGAGAACCTAAATTCTACTTTCCTAAAGTCCCTTCTTTATGCACTTTACCAATCTTTCTGAAGCTTTTTCATGAATCTAAGAAGAACAGTAATGTCTATTCTCATCCTACCATGTCTTCCCTTTGCACAAACACCAGTTAAGTCATCAAAAACCACTCACTGCACTTTTGATGCAAACCCAATTTGCCAAGGAGATCCTTGAACCATCTATTTGTTCTGAGACAGACCCCATACCTTTACAAGCAGTGTGGTCAGTTACCTGGAAACCCCTTATGCAGAAAGTTCCAAATTATGGGAAGGCCATCCTCCACAGAGTGCATTTTAATCACATACTTCTTTTAAAACGGACCTCCCTTTTCTCTGCAATAATAAAACAGTACCTTGTAATTGATCCCAACTATATCATTAATCCTTATTGGTGGCAAAAATATCATATTGGGTTTATTTAATGTTTAAATTATTTTTAGTATGGTGATCCAAATTACACAAAGACCCTTTATCCAGAACAGGTTCCATACTACTTTTTATGATAATAGTATCATAAATACCATTAGAGGTCTTAAAGGACTTGCCATACATGTACGTCATAAAAAGAAAGTGATATTATGTAGACCAGTGTTTACTATCTCTAAACTCTGGAGAGAGAGAGAGAGAGAGAGAAAGAGAGAGAGAGAGAGAGAGAGAGAGAAGAAAGAGAGAGAGAGAGAGAAGAGAGAGAGAGAGAGAAAGAGAGAGAGAGAGAGAGAGAGAGAGAGAGAGAGAGAGAGAGAAAGAGAGAGAGAAAGGAAGAAAGAGAAAGAGAGAGAGAGGGAGAAAGGAAGAGAGAGAGAGAGAGAGAGGGAAAGAGAGAGGTAGAAAGAGAGGTAGAAAGAAAGAAAGAAGGAAAGAAGGAAGGAAGGAAAGATTTATGAGAAAGATTTGGGTGGATATGCTTCCAAATCAGCTTTAAATGCATAGATGAAGTACAACTTTAAACAGAGTAGATCCATGTAAAATCAATATGAAAAAGGAAAATAAAATAAAAATGAAATTGCTCAACCAAAATTCCACTCCCGAACCAAAGTAAGAAGCAATAGAAATTAGTTCCCAGCTCCTCACATGGACTCAATGGGTTGACACTATCATTTATTGCAATCAAACTAAACAGACATGATTAAAAACAGTTTGTTTTCTGCAAAGCTGCAAATGACCCAGATGGAGTTTGCTCTTCTTGCAGACTGGCTGTGTGTTTCAAATAACAATTGGTTTGAAGGGGAAAAGTATGTTAATGGCAAACTTGAGATTCCTTAAACAGAGAGGTGTAGCCTTATGGCTTGTATTAGAAGGCCCAGGGAAATGCTTTTTTCACATTTAGAGCCAGTGTTCAGCCTAGTTAATCAACCCACAGCCAATGGATCAGATCCTGCCACGTTTGGCCATTCACATGCATATTATATAGCGCTGATCCACTGGCTAGGGTTGGAAGTGTGAGTGAGGTGACAATCCAAAGATCGACAAAGATCTGCAAGTAAGGAACAAAGGCAAACCATGATTTTCCTTTTTGAAAGACAGTTATGAATCAACTGGGGTTTGTCAGATGTTCAGCGCTGGATTTCTTATCCAGGCACACGGAGGCCGACCCCCCACCCCCATTTTACCACCTTTCTTCTATGGCAAAAATTCCTGCTTTCAGGCCACTGGGAGTAAAACCAAATGAGTGTTTAGCATCGTGTTGCTTGCATGATACTGGTTGGGAATCAGTATATTACAGCCTATGAGGAGACCCCTTATTAAAGGAGAAGGAAAGGTAAAAACTAAGTAAGCTTTATCAGAAAATACAGCCATAAGCACTCACAGAAAAGCTGCACTGAGTCCTCTATCAAAAGAAACATAGGGTTTCTTGTCTCCTTTTTTGTGAACATGTTCTTTGGTATCAGACTTCCTCTCTTTTAGGGCTCCTTCGGGTTTGGGGCTTGAGTCTGCTCAGTTCTCTCCTCTCTCCCTTCTCCTGCTCCCCCCCCATAAGAATGCATAAGAACTCACTTCCCCTACCCTTAGGAATGTGTGATCTGAGCTTCCAATGGCTATAACTGCAGCAGGAAGCTACCAAGACCAAGCTAAAATAGCAGCTGCTATCAGGTATAGTAAAATAAAAATAGCGTTCTAGGTGGCACTAATGTGGCAAATCTATTGGCAGTAAAATGCCAAAATGACTTTCCTTCTCTTTTATCTGTTACTAATAGCTTTAATTCATTGATATAAACTCAAGAAATAAATATCATACTGTAACAGTTACTTCCATTATATTTAAGTGGGTTCCTTCTTAGTACAACCTATGTTATACCCTAGCCAGTTCAAGGGAATAAATTTACAACAGGACAAATACTATATGCACAGGGTCCGACTGGCATCAGGAAAAATCCAGGTGGGCCCCAGTGGCCCAGACCCAGCCCTTGCTTGTGCTCCCCCTGCCCAACCGCTCCTCCCCTGACGCGTTAAATGTACCCACACAGAGTAGTACGTCGGGTGGGGGGCCCTGTGAGGGGGGGTTAGGGGGGGCCGTGCGGGGGGAGGGGGGCCGGCGGCCCTTCACCCCCCAGTCCGACCCTGTATATGCAGTTTGGAAGGGAAAACAACTACAAAATGAATAGTTCTCTTTTAAACAAATAACATTATTAGAATATTTGCAGAACATAACACAAAGGAACATGCACAATTTCAGTACAAAAATATGACCATTAATGAGCTTATCAGTTTTCGACTTTGTGAATTGGAGAGTTTTTTTCTACCTCGAATAAGCTTTAATTCCAGGGATTTGTCAGTTTGAGATTTTTTGCATTTAATACATATCGAACATTCAAGTTTGCGAACCATAATTCAAATATTGGGAGTTTTGGCACAAAATTTGATTTGGAACATTAATAAATGACCCCCTACATGTTAAAGACATATATTTCTAACTGACTGGATCAGTATGGATATTCTGTTTATATTGTTATCTTCCTGAGATATGGGCAGGAAAGAAATGAGGGAAGAAATAAAATCTTTGGTACAAAGCCATGAAAAATGAATTTTCTGCTTTAAAGCCTCCAATCATTTTGCTATTATGAAGCAAAAGGAATGATTCTCCCAGGGTTTAAACTCCTCAAATATCCTGAAAATGCATTTCTAAATATACCCTCTCTCTTTATTCCCAGCTATGCTGAACACTGCGCCCGCATTATTTTATTCAGCACCTGAAGCAAAGCACAGAGAAGATTTCTGAAGGTGAACTTGTGGAATAGTACTTACCTCCAGTCGCCACGGTAATTTCACGTAGAAAATGGCCGTAAAATGGAAAATCAAAGGACAGGTTCACTCTCTGCAAAGTACAATGCCAGGAGAGAAAAATCATTTTTTGTGTAAAAAAAAAAAAAAAAAATACAGAATGAAAGTTTCATGTCAAAACGTGATTTATTCATTATGTACCGTGATTTTCACCACACACCACTTTAGTTTTGCTTCTTATAACATTCTGCTTGAAGTTGTTACCATGGAAACGCTTTCGCCCGGTATAATTGAAAGAGAAATTTCTGCTAAAGGAAATGCTTAGTATCATGAGGATGTGTTTGTGCTTCATCAAAACAGTTTAACCTTTCTGTCGGGGAAAAAGCAAACTCACAAGTGTTGCATATTGTCGTCTTTATAATAGGGCGTTATCGGATATCCTTTATAAGAGGAATGATAAAAAACATAAGATAATATTGGCAGACAGAGACTGAACATTTGACTCAACTGCATTGTGTCTTCCTGAGGGCATTTCACTTTTTATTACTTGAAAGCAATATAGAACTGCATTTGCATTGCTTCAGGCTAAAACATGAGAGGGCTATGATAAGGGTTATAGTTAAGACCAAAGGCCTAACTTGAATTCCCCAGTAAAATGTCTATTTCTACATTGCATTACTTGCTTACCCACAATTTAGTCTACATTGCTGGTAGCAAAAGGGTTAGAGTTAAAGGAAAACTACACCCTTAACCAATACCTACACATAACATAATAATTAACTGGCCTGTTAAAGAATTTTACCAAACTGGAATATATATATATATCAGTAAATATTGCCCTTTTACATTTTCCCCTTGAGCCAACATTTTGTGATGGACTGTGTGGACAGGAAACAGGATGTAGTGTGGGAGTAAAAGGCAGAACTCTGTCCTTAAAGTAGAACTAAATCTAAAGGCAGAACTAGGGCAGAATGTTTGTGCTTCTGTACCAGCCCAAGGCCCTCACAGCCCTTTAGCAGGGAAGATCTGTGCCCCCAAAGATGCCCCAGTAGCCCCCATCTTCTTTCTTGCTGATTCCCTGCACATACTCTGTGCTGCTGGCACTTACCTGAGCTTAGGGACTCACTCACTATATACTGTATACATTGAATTTCAAAATATAAGGCTGGGGGCCCACAAGGGCTTCGGCCCACTGGGTTCCTGCCAGCACACTCTGACACTATGAGGGCCCAACGATTATGTCACATTGACAGGATGCAGCCCATCGGGATGAGGGCCACATTAATGTGCTATGTGCTTCTCTCCCGACAGGATTTTTAAACTTGCCTGATTAACATCTGTATGATTTTTTTTCCCAGATATTGGTCAGGCAGGCCTGTCTGAGGGCCCCATACACAGACCAATAAGCTGCCAACCATTGACAGAATTTATCAGCCCATGTATGTCCACCATTACAGTCACAATCTGGTCAGAGCACCCTGTTTTGTGCCTAAATCTAAATCTGTCTCTCTTGCTGCTCCTTGCCTCTGAAATTTCATATATGAACAGAAAATCCTGCTTCAGTCTCTCAAAACACAAATCTACCCATTGATGCACTAGTAAAGCATCTATCTCCATTTCCGCACTAAGAGGGCAATGCCAAGCGCTGTAAATTGCAGTACTTTTTAGCCTCCTATTTGGTTCTGAAGGTTACTCAACTACTTATATTGTAAACTCTACGGGAAAGGAACCTCCTTCTCAGTTGTTTTAAAGCACCGCACTGCATGCAGAAGTAGCTTTATATAAACATTTATACGTAAATACATACACATTTTTTTACTGCATTTTTCTACAATACAGCTCTTGCCCATACTGAAACCATAAGTGGAAGACAAAATTCAAGATGACAGCCAAAGAAAACATGGCCAAAGCAACTGAAAATTAAGAAAAAGAACAGAAAACAAAAGAGAGAAGGGGAAAGAGAGAAGATAGAAGAATGTTGAAAAGCTCCAAGGAAAGACCAACAAAAAACACATGACACTCTAATGGGGAAGAACATAGCAGTTCCTACATGAATGGACAGATGGGTGAAAAACATTAAAGAAATTGTCAGAATGAAAATGGAGCATACGAAGAGGGTTAAGGAAAGTTACGGTAAACAATAACTGCAATTTATGATACTGTACAAGGTGATGACAACTGAAAATGAATGAAGCAGGATATAAAATAATAAAGATAGAACCAACATAAACATTATAAAGGAATCCAAGGTAAAAGGTATAACTATATAAACCATTTAAATTCAATTAAGTAATTGTTAGTTAATTCAGTAGTTTTTTTTAACATTCTCTGCTCAGTGAGCAGGTATCATGGCTTTTAATTACAGATTTCTTAAGATTTCTTACCGCAGCTTGACGATGTGTGTTTGAAAGTATTCCATGAATCTTTACTTTTTCTTTTTCCATTTGATCAATGTTCACCCATAAATCCCTACTAGCAGGATCCAGTGGTCCATATGTTCTGGATGTGTAGTACTTGTGATCAGTATCCTCCTGAAAAACAGATATAGCAGAGCCATTTTATTACAGAATTCTATAGCCTAGCAATCACAGAACATTACAGTGTTCTAGACATCTAGACATTACAGTGTTCTAGATATGCACTGAGGTATGTAGCTCTGCACATAGAGGGTATCACATAACTGTTTTGACAGTTTTGGAAATGGCTATTCCACACCAGCCATGCCACCTTTCCAAAAGTCTATGTAAGAAACTGGGGCGGTTACATACTTACATAGTTAATTTGGGTTGAAAAAAGACAAAAGACAAAGTCCATCAAGTTCAACCCCTCCAAGTGATCCCGGTGCACATGTATCACATAAACAGACCTAATGATACACTCACATATATAAACTGTATATACTGATACCTTTAATAACTGTAGATCCTAAAATCACAATAGCCTTAGATACTGTGCTTGTTCAAGAAATCATCCAGGCCTCTCTTAAAGGCATTAACAGAATCAGCCATCACAACATCACTAGGAAGGGCATTCCCCAACCTCACTGCCCTCACCTGTTCCTCTAATCTAAAGGGGGGGCCTCTGGTGCACTGATCGTTTTTATGGGAAAAAAACACCCCCTATCTGCCTATAATCCCCTCTAATGTACTTGTACAGAGTAATCATGTCCCCTCGCAAGTGCCTCTTTTCCAGAGAAAACAACCCCAACCTCGACAGTCTAACCTCATAGTTAAATCTTCCATCCCCTTTACCAGTTTAGTTGCAGTCTCTGCACTCTCTCCAGCTCATTAATATCCTTCTTAAGGACTGGAGACCAAAACTGCACTGCATACTCAAGGTGAGGCCTTACCAGGGACCTATAAAGGGGCAAAATTATGTTTTCATCCCTTTAGTTAATGCCCTGCCTTTTGCAAGTCAGAACTTTGTTTGCTTTAGTATGGCACTACTTAGAGTTTTAACACTTGTTATCCACAGAATCCCCAAATCCTTCTCAACTAAGGTGGCCTCCAGTCCACACAACCATTTAGTGTATAGCTTGCATTTGTTATTGCTACGAAAGTGCATAACCCTGCATGTATTAACCAAAAGTGCATAACCCTGCATGTATTAACATTGCATGTATTTGATAAGTAAATGCCATAATATTATGGGAATTTGTATATTTAATTTGAAATTTGGCAGAACTATGCACACCTACTATTCACTCATTATATAACCTGAACCTAAATTAATTTAGAGAATTAGATTTGCAACAAAAAATTGATGTATATACTATTTGAAACAAATAGTGTGTAGAATGACATTTCACTGATTTAGGGGGATTATGGGGACCCATCCTAAAAAGCATAGGGACCGATTTTTGGTGCCTCGAGTAACAACTTAAAAGGATGGCTCACCTTTACATCAACTTTTAGTATGTCTTCATTATTTATTTTTTAAAGTTTTTAAACTATTTGGCTTCCACTTCTAGATTTTTCCAGCTTTCAAATGGGGGTCACTGACCCCGACAGCCAAAAACGATTGCTTTGTGAGCTTACACATGTATTAAGATTGTTACTTTTCATTACTTATCTTACTGTTCAGACCCTCTTCTATTCATATTCCAGTCTTTCATTTAACTAACTGCCTGGCTGCTAAGGTAAACAAGACCCTAGCAACCAGGTAGCTAATAAAATTCCAAACTGGAGAGCTGCTGAACAAAAAATGCAAAATGATATTCACATAGAGCTTTTGACAGATCTTTAATTAGAAATTCAAAATGGAAGAAAATACATCTTTGTCTTTTGCATAGAAAGTCTTCAAAAAACATGGATTTAACAGCCTGCAAAGAATGAGCCCTGTATGTATCAGACTCCAAGCATATCATCAGCATTCACTTATTTCTGCAGTGGAAAATGAATTAAATTTTAGCCATATTGATTAATGGCCGTGCACATAATACAGAGTGGAGAATTGTAGCAGATTAAATATGCATAAAGAGAGAGCTGCCGGAGAGAAAATGCCCATAAAATACTGAAATTCGATTTTCGGCGTTCGCTGAAGTTTCATGGCTGATTTTATATTCTTTTTTTTTTTTAACTCATGGACAGTAGGAATAATATTTCTGTTTTTTATTCTTTACCTTAAGAGGGAAAAACACATTTAGGCTCCATACATTTAGCTATCAACTATCAAACCCATTCCTTGTGTTTTTCAGAATGATCTAGTGGTTAATACTAGCCTTGCTTTTATTCAATGTGAAATTAAAACCCTTTGGTTTTTAATTATATTTGGGCCTCAGTATTTTGCTTATTATTATATGAAGGGTTGTGGAGTTGACAGGGTCTGCCTTTTGGGTAATTTGGAACAGCCTTTAGAGACCAATTAGGGTTTCAAATTGAATAGTTTGCTTTTTTTCTTAAGGCTGCCCATTTACCAACTGTCTGTTTGGGTTTCTGCATAGTTAAACGCATACAAAATCTCTCCGCCCCATGTGTCATTGCTCCGCCCCCAATGTCATCAGCCCCCCGTTCGTTTTTTGCCAAGATTAAAGGTGGCAATGGATAATCAAGTGCAACTTTTTGTCCCGTTCTAGTAACTCATAGCACCAATAACATGTTGTCTTAAACAGAAGATTGATGAATGATGATTGGTTGCTGTGTGTTACTGGAACTTAAAACCCCAAAAAAGAAAGTTAGTCTGTTAAAGAAAATGTTTAACTTGACACGTACTGTCCTACATAAAGCCATGCTAATTACTGGTTATGATGCCATTCTCCGGAACCTAATTTTGTATGTGAACCCATAACAAACCTCGAAATAACTTGCCCACCACTGATGACAAACTCACTGGCCAATGAGAGATCATAATCCCTTTTTAAGTACAGAAATTACATCAGCTTTCCACCAAACCATAGGCCCCATATCAGATGTAAGGGATAGTGATGGACGAAATGTTTTGCCAGGCATGGATTCGCTGAGAATTTCTGCGTTTTGCCATTGGCGGATTGTTTCGCGAAACGGATGAAAAAATTGTCCCAGCATCAAAAAAGAAAAGTCGCGGGCATCAAAAGAATAGCCGCGCGATGAAATATTAGCCGCGGGTGACGAAATAATAGCCGCGGGCGACAAAATAATAGACGCGGGCGACAAAAGAATAGCCGTGTGACTAAATAATAGCTGCGGGCGACGAAATAATAGCCGCGGGCGACAAAAGAATAGCCGCGCGACGAAATAATAGCCGCGGGCGACAAAAGAATAGCCGAGCGACGAAATAATAGCCGCGGGCGACAAAAGAATAGCCGTGTGACAAAATAAAAGCCGCGGGCAACAAAATAATAGCCGCATATTTTTCGCCGTTTTGCGGATCTTTTGAAAGATTCAAAAAATTTTTGGCGAAGCGAAACAGAACAGATTCGCTCATCACTAGTAAGGGAGTCTGAGAATGTCAGAAATAGAGGCCTGAACTAAGCTCTGTCAGTACCCCAGGGTGTGTTCCATCTGGCCCTGGTGCCCTGGTCAGTAGAATATTCCTTTTAGACCATGAGGTTTATTTTCATGTTCCCAACGACATTATATAGGCCAAGGCAATATATACAGCATTATATTTTTTTCTTATGGGTCTTACTTTATTCATTCCGGGTAGTCCTGTAGCGGGTCATCTCTCCTAATCTCACACAGAGGCACCAGAAAAAAAATATGTCTGCTCAATTAACCAATTAAATAATTGAAATAGAACGCGTGAATAAGCTGGAGTATTAAAGGCATCAAAATGAACGCAAGAGAAATGAAAGCTTTATTGCCTTGAGCTCAAGAATTCATAAGAAAGTTCAGAGGAGGTCATCTTATTAAGGGCTTAATTATAAATGGATAATTTCCCAAGTGCTGGTTTAAATGAGAAGAAAACGTTCTTACAGTAAATAAATCAAAGTGCAAATGTATTAATGGGGGGTAGGTGGCATTTTGGAAAATGGTCTTGTAACCCTCAGTAACAATCCATTTGCTGCATCTGACAGCTCTTCTCAATCATATGGCGTTTACTAGTCTTTTGCTTATATTAGATAAATGCCATTAAGGCTTACACCTGAATTGGTGGGATTTAGCTAGCAGCTCCCAATAGGTTATTGTGGCAGTTACCAGTACTTATATTACCATCTCTCCACAAAATACCATAAAAATTCCCTCCTTGTGTGCCCCTGTACCAGACTGTAGAGGTCAGAAGTCTCTTGGTACATTGTAGGTTCAAGACCCTATAACACATTTAACAACGAAGGGACTTTTCTGATAATAATTACCAACTAAAGTCTGGTCTTAGGATGCAATTAGGCATATGTGCTGCAAGGCTTCCCTCAATGTGCAGAATCTATAGCAGCAATACCCACAAGGCAAATCTGTGCTGTAAATATTTCCTTGGTTTCCTACATACCATAATGTTGCTCATTTATAGGGTTAATGGTTAAAATTGGCATGGCCTACTGCCATTATATTTAGTAAGGATGCACCAAATCCCCTATTTTGGGAATTGGCCATCGTAAAATATTGCTTTTAGGAAAAGCAACCACTGCAAATCTCATGTTAGCTGGATGAAGCCCACCAACCCTGCTACTAACCCTGCTACCTGCAGATTCAGCACCAGTACAGGGGGCCCAGGGACTTTCCAGTGAAGGCAACTGTGTGATTTAGGCATGCGGTGAGGGCATCTCGGCCTCTGTCTGGTGGGGGTGGTTATCAGTTCAAAACGGGGCAGGAGTCACTGACATATATCCACTTTACTGCACTGTTGCAATCGTCCTGTCACTTGCCATTCTCATTACCTTGGTGGCACACTAATCCCTAGAACACAGTTCATGACTACATTCAGCTACTCACGGGCACATTTCCCACACCAGGCTTTACAAATCTTTTAGTTATTTAGATCACAGTAACTTTGAGGCTATCAGCAGCACATGGCATCTCTAGGAAATGAATCTGCTTTTTAAATGGAGTGAAAACTATTTGCAATCTGCTGACACGGTTTCTCTGTAACTGGAACAAAACTGAACTACACATTAACAAATCATACTGCATTACATATAAAATTGTTATAATTTACAATAATATATATATATATATACAGGTATAGGACCCCTTATCCAGAATGCTCGGGACCAAGGGTATTCCGGATAAGGGGTCTTTCCGTAATTTGGAGCTCCATACCTTAAGTCTACTAAAAAATCAATAAAACATTAATTAAACCCAATAGGATTGTTTTGCATACAATAAGGATTATTTTTATCTTAGCTGGGATCAATTACAAGGTACTGTTTTATTACTACAGAGAAAAAGTAATCATTTAACCATTAAATAAACCCAATAGGACTGTTCTGCCCCAGTAAGGGGTAATTATATCTTAGTTGGGATCAATTACAAGGTACTGTTTTATTACTACAGAGAACAAGGAAATCCGTTTTAAAATTCTAAATTATTTGATTAAAATGGAGTCTATGGGAGACGGGCTTTCCGTAATTCGGAGCTTTCTGGATAACAGGTTTCTGGATAAGGGATCCCATACCTGTATATGTTATGCTTTACAATAACCTAATAATATTTTAAAAAGCACTTTTTATTACATGTGAATAACAATGAGATTAAATATTATAGTTTTACCCTGAATACCTGGAATTTTTTGAAGGGTCATTACATATTGTAAAGCTTCATTAGTATGGATGCATGCTAATCTTAGTTGAAAACAATGTACAGAGAAAAATACAAAAACATGTTTTTAAAGGAGAACTATGACTGTATACTGTATATATATATATTTATATGTGGCAATGACTATAAATGATGTAAACATAATACACTAAAGAGTCTGCACCATTTCTGAATCAAGTTACTCCTCAGTAACCCAGTATTTCCCTCTTAGCATCTGTCTCTCTTCATGTAGGAGTCACGAGTCAGATTTTGACTGACAGTAAGGGCAAAAGAAACTCTTTTGGGGCAATTGCTGCTGGGACATACTGTACCCCCATATGTAATAAAAGACATTAAGTTTGCCCAGTAGCAGTAACCTATAACAACCAATACAATGTCTGTTTTTAAACAGGTGACCAGTAATCTCTACCTGCTGATTGGTTGTTATTGGTTACTGCACCTGGGCAAACTTAGTGCCTTTTGTTACATAAGCCCCTTGGTCTTTAATTCAAACAGTGAGTCACTGTTTTTAACTACTGGCACCCAAACTAATGAGAACTGTGAGTGTGTGTGTAAGAACCACGGTACAAACCCTGCAGAAAAGCAGGAAGTCTCTCTATTCCATGGCCTGAAGCTTAACATGGAGAGACACAGATCTCTTCCCTAAACACATTTTATGCCCAGAGCAGAATCTTTAGACATAGATGTAAATTATATCTTAATGAATTTTTACTCCATACTGACAGAGGTTTAATAATGAAAATCATTTAGTCCAAATAAGGAAACAAAAACAGTTTTACACTGATTCTGAATGTAATATTATTACTTCTCTCTTTACGACTTGGCACATGTACAGTTATGACGTTATCCAAATAGCTGTCCAAGCTCTATATGTCTGTCCTTCAACAAACTAATATCAATAAATCTGACGGAGAGAACCCTGGAGGTGTCCTGGGCTGATCTCAAGATTCAGAAAAAGATTTACTCTAAGACAAAAATCAACAAAAGGTAATAGATGACCAAGAAGGTTCCTCAAAATGAAAAATATACAGCGTATAGTCTGCAGCCAGTCCATCACAAATTCATCACACTAGCAAAACACATTATTGCTCTTTCCAATCCAGGGATGTGCAGAAAAAATATGTCACAGGTATTGCCAAAAGCTATCAGCTGAAATTGGAAAAAAAAAAACCCAGCAACATAAACTGTGTTCTTATACCCTTTGGTTGGAGGGAGAAAGGTGAAATAGAGCAACGTGGGGATCCGATCTGTAGAAGCACCCATTACTTACATTCCATAAAACATGATTTCTTTTTCAGAAAAGTTATTTCAGCATTTTCAAGCACAGATGTGTGTTCCAGAATGCTTGGAAATGGAGATTTTAAAAAAGTGGTGCTTCCAGTGCAATTGTTTAACCACCAACATGAATGTATGCAGGGGTTAGTTAACCTCGGTTACAGGGCACTGGTTTATTATAAGAGAGGAAGCACAAACCACATGCAAGAAGCAAGAATAATAATGGATTTAGGGCATTCCAAATAATAAGCCTCAGTGAATGCTAGTGATAAACTACAAGTGCCTCAAGGGACCTATGGAATTACCATCAGCCTGGACCTGTGGGTAATGCCAGGGTGAAATGACATGTGCCAAGTAAACCGGACCCTAATGTTCTCTTTAATGCCCAGCCGGAAGTGATGCCATTTAAACACAGAATCTGGTAAACAGCATATGATGCAACTTGTGAGTACTTTTCCAACAGCATCCATATTGACAATGAACCCTGTCCACCAGGGCTGCAGCTCCAGGGGTTACCACACACCCCAGGGGCCCCTGCCACCCTCCAAAACCCCTAACCCCCCACCCCGAACATGCATACATTATACTTATTTTTGGCACGATTGGGGAAGGGAGATCGGCACTAGCGTTCCAGTCTGGGTTGGGGGCCACCGGATTTTTTTTCTGCCGGTCCAGTTCGACCCTGCTCTTTTTCTGTAGTGATTTGCTGGTTGACTGAAAACCTGCAGGACCCAGGTGCAGGTTTTGGTGGGTGCCATGTCAAACCCGATAATTTAATATATCTGGGATCACGTGTTATAAAGTGAGGGGGCCCCATGCACATGAAGATTGAAAAACCAATGGCACAATATTGTGGGCGGAAAACATTGTCAGATGCAATAGTTGTGCCTTTTAACAATGCACTGGGCTATGGGGCAAAGCTCCTATTTTATGATGTGGAGCAGGGATTCCCGTTCTTTTTTACTTGTGACCCACACTCAGATGTAAAGTGTTGAGGATTCATGTAAGCATGAAAAAAAATCTTTAGGGATGCAAAATAAGGACTGTAATTGGCTATTTGGTTCCCACATGTGGACTGTTAGTCTGAAGGAGCCTCTGCTTGGAGTAAACATTGTCTCTGTGCTTCCAAAACTTGTCTCCAAGCAAGAAATGTAAAAACAGGCATCAACGTTGAGGCCACCAAGAGCAAACTCAAAGGGGGTGGTAAGCAACATGTTGCTCCTGAGCCACTAGTTGGGGATCACTGATGTAGAGGGACCCTAACCACAGGCAATCAGCCAAGGGAAGGGGGAAAGTAATGGCCTAAACTAAATGAAATAAAATCCAGCAAAAACATATATTTATATATTCTCTTTAGAGTCTTGCTACAGTAGTTTACCCTAGGCTTCCTTCCCCCTGTTGCAAGGTTCTGTAGATGGCATAACCAAATTCTCATAAACTGAATCTGTCAAGAAAGTCTTGAATCTCAAGTCACAGCTCAATTTAAAGTCAGTACTTGATTAGTTATTATATAATTAGCAAGTGACTACATTCCTTCATTTTAATGACCACTTAAAAAGAAATCTATTTGCCTCTGTGGAAGAAGACGTTAAAGAACAGAATAGAAAACAGGCAATATATACTTGTGTTCAAATTAAGCTCATTAGGATGCTTGCTGACAATGTATTCTGCCTATTATTTAATTAAAAAAAAAAGTCCCTGAGTTGTTTTTTTTTTCTTTTTATAAATGGGTCAATGGAACACAAACTTTTTCTTGGTTTATTTGTTTTTGAATCACTATGGGAGAAAAGGAAATGATCTTTTCCTACTTGGGCTCCCAATGCACTTATGTGTTTTCTTTTGGCATCTTTTTCCAATTATGCCACTAGGTGGCTGTATTTGTTTACCCATGCTTCCAGATACTTGTTTTTTAGGGCTTCTGTCTGGGCAAGGAACATTTATAGCACCAAAACATCACATTAAGGAACAGGTGACTCTTCAATCCTAATATGCATTGCTGTGCTTTGCAGCTGGTTTATAGATTGCTTGCAGGCCAGCGACCTGATTCAGCCCAGATTCCTCATCGGTTACACTGCCAATCTGATGGGCGCACACTGCTTCCACTGTCATGCCTTAACACACGATTTTTATACAACTGGTAACAACATACATTCTAGCTATCATAGCAATGTCCTTAAAAGATTAACTATAGCCTATAAATACAAGCCTAAGTTAAATGAGATTTCCATTAAAAATGTATATTGTATGGTTAACAAGTTAACCTGGATGGCTACCTGGATGGAGGGAGGCACCAGGAGGAACAGCATCTGGGCAGGGAGGATATTGTGAATGTAGCAGGTGGGGAATTTTACAAGTTTTTCCTTTTTAGAGTAATTTTTTTTAATGATTGTCTGGGCATATGGTGGTGATCCTGGAGGCTGTGGATGGAAGGATGTACGTAGCATGGGTTCTGTATAACAGGATAGATGAGGTGTTGTGGCCCAACTTGGGCATGGGGTCCCTTGGTGTCAGAATACTATAGAGTCAGTGTATTGTGGCTGATGGGTAATTGAAGGAAGTGGTGTAATGAGGGATGGCCCAGTGCAAAGGATTGTAAAACTAGGACCAGGGTTAGGGTTAATATAAGAAACATTCTGGGTATAAAGTTTGTAGGATTTGTAAAATGTTAATATCTAAACAAATGTTAGTTTTATGTTTTCAAGTACATCATTTGTTAATAAATATTCTGAGGCCAACAAAAATTTGGTGTGATCTGTTTATTGATAGAATCATGGGGTAAGGGTCTCCTCCAGTCCTGTCCCATTCATGGACGCCTTTGATATTATCTCTTTACAACAGTACATTGATTCATTTATGCCTCATACAATATTACACAACGATGCAGCTGCATGATTAGTGCAAGTGTGGGGTGTTTTTTACTTTATTTTTCAGTTTTTTAACGATTTCAGATAGTTAGGCATTTATCTGTAAATATCGGTTAATGAGACTTGCAGAGCCGTGGCCATTGTAATGAGAAGACTTGGTATTTTTGTGTTCCTTAGGGCTTCTAAGCACAATGTTCCATTTAGGTATGAGGAACGGAATGTTCTGTAGAGTTAATTAGTAAACTACACATCCTTACAAGATACTGTACATGCTGTAGATTCGATCAGAGTTCACACATCTGAACAAAGACCAAAATAATAATCAAATACCTTCTATACCTAGCCACAAGCTCAAAAATCACTTCAATATTTTGCAGCACTGAAGGTGTTCATAACGCATATTCCAAGAGTATGTTTGTTGTTCTTTCCATTCCTGTTTGAGTGCCAGAAAAAGGAAATAATTAAAATGGAGTCTACTGGAGGTGGCCTAGGGTTGCCACCTGTCCAGTTTCATACCCCCCAACTGACAGTCACGGTTTTTAGAGCGCATCCCGCTGTCCCGCAGGACATTCATAGACATATCCAGCACAGCAGGATGCTCTGGCTATAGCCGGACGTTCCGGCTTCTTCTGCTGCTGCTTTGCTTGCTATGCGGCTCCTTGTTCAGCGCGACAGGCCCTTTTATAAGGTTGCACCTGTGGGTACGTGTGACATCATTACGCACGGGGCACAACCTTATAAAAAGGCCTGTTACCGCAGACAAGGAGCCGCATAAGAAGTAGCAGCTGACAAAGGCGGAGCTCCTATGGGGGCTACTGTGTATTGGGGGCTACTGTGTATTGGGGGCTACTGTGTATAGGGCGCTACTATGTATTGGGCACTACTATGTATTGGGGGCTACTGGGTATTGGGGCTACTGTGTATGGGGGGGTACTGTGTATGGGGGGTACTGTGTATGGGGCCTACTGTGTATTGGGGGTACGGTGTATTGGGGGTACTGTGTATTGGGGCTACTGTGTATTGGCGCACCCCAAATCTTTTTGTCCCTCTTTTCATTTTTCAAATGTTGGGAGGTATGCAGTTTTGAGCCGGATAGCCCGGTTTTTGGAAGGGCTGTCTGGGTCAAAACCTCCTGTCCGGTTTTCCAAAATAGGAAATTGATGCAGTGATCAGCCCACCTCTTCCCTGATCCATGGCATCATGGCCCCGCCTCTTCCCTGTCCCCATGACATCAGCACCCCCTGCCTGGCAACAAACAAGGGCAGAGGTGGCAACCCTAAGGTGGCCTTCCTGTAATTTGAAACTTTCTGGATACTAGTTTTCTGGATAATGGATCCAATACCTGTATTGAATTTTGCCAAGTTGTATGTTTAGAAGTTGAAAAAATAGATGAAACAAATAAATAAATAAAAGAAACAGCAAGGGATATGTAAGGTGTAGAAGATTTCATACAAAGGAGTAATAGCTAGTGTGAAATAAATGGCTTCTTTATAAAGCACATGTGGGAATTAATGGGAATTAATGTCATGCATTACGATCAATACTTCATTACAGTGAGTTGCTGTACCTTTATACAGATAAACCACCAAGTCAAAGGAACAAACTCAAGCAGCAAACAATCTTTGGCCTGTAAAGTGTTCTACAAAAAAGGTTCTGACCTCAATGTCAATTTTTACAGGGCTTTTACAAGTCAGAATTGGACATATTTTGCATAAAAATCATTTACAGGTTTATAAAGGTGTAGAAATTTCAGGAGAATGAATCCCAAGTGATTAAGGGGATGCTGCAGCCTTGCTATTAACCTTATAACAACCAGGTATTTAAAGATTTCAAAGAGTTCACTTACTATATTTTTTTTGTGGGGGGTTTAAATGACCTTTAAATTTGAGTCATGAATCCTGAGGCATAATGGGTAACACATTCTTCCCAGTGCCATTCTCTTTGTGTAAATCACAAGCATAAATCACCCCACCCCGTACTTTATCAACCGTAGCAGTGGTTATGTGCCAGCCAAGCTGAATTTCATGGGAATGATGACTGGCTTGTAACGTGGCCTGCAATTGGCCAAGTTCAGCCAAACCCTGTCCTTTGCTCACCTCCCCTTCACAGAGCACCCAACCCCATGTCCTGAGGAAGATAATGATCCACTCCAGGCCTTGTTGAGACCTTACTCGTGTTATTATTTAGTGTGAAGAGCATTTTGAAGAGTAATAAAAAGCGGCTGGATCGTTATCTCCCTGGTTGGTTGGCCTTTACCTCCCACAGTGGCAAACATGTCACCCAATAGTTGCTACCCATCAGCACAAGAGTAAATGTAGAGCGGAACCCTGCCCAACCATGTTGTCCACTTACTGCTGCTCATTTTGCTGAAGTTTAGAGGAGAGAATATCCAATCTCCTCCTACTTTCCATTTCAAGCCTCTGTGATTTATTGCTCAGAATAAGCGGCAAGGTGATTTTTTTTATCTGTTGTCACTGTTTTGATTCCATGCAACTTGACATTTTTATTGATTTCCAACATTATTCTGCCTACTACATCACAAACATTTTCCTCGAGGATTACATAAAACAGAAAAAAAATGTGTTTTTAAATAACTGGCAGAAAATGCCGGCAATATGTAGCTTTATTTCAGAGTTTATTCTCTTATTTTCCATGCTAACGTAGGGTTATTTATATTTAGGGTGCATTATATTTTCATTGCTTTGCTCTTTTTTCCAGTTCTATTTATAGATATTTCTAAAGATTAAATGAATGAGAATAACAATGACAACATGTTATATTAAAATAAATATTTGGTTAGAAATAATTCAGGGAAAATAAATCCTGGGTAATAAATGTAAAGTAAATTTTGTTAGTGGAGGCTGCCACTAAAAGGCTTTTAAATAGTGGGCTTATAATTTTATATGAATATAAAGGGTTCATATACGTCTGCAAGCGTACTGATCTAGCTGCTATGCCAAGCACAACAGCCATGTTTTTTCCCCATAATACAATGTTTTCCCCAGAATTCCAGGGTTGTTGCAGTTGCAAGGGGAAGTTGTGTCTAAAATAATTGCATTGAATATTTTCAAAGTCTGGCTGGCTGTCATTGCCAGCATTTGGCGCACATATGGCATGCCTGCCCCATTCTTTAGATGCAAGTGCGCTGTGACTATTGAAGCAGAGTTGCTGAGGGAACCCTGGGGGCAGGGATAAAAAGGATAAATGCGCAAACGCAACTGTACCTGCAGTTGTATTCTTCATTATATGAATAGAAATCTTCATTATTCTCCACCAATGCAGATGAGATGTTAAAAGACAACAACCTCATTTTCTGATTTCAGTTAAAGGTGAGCTAAACGGTACGTAGTGAGTTAATAGTCTGACAGAATCCAATTTCTAACAGCTTGCACGCAACCCAGTTAGTTGATCGTGTTCAGTCCATTATTCCAATCTGAGGTCAGCTAAGGCTTCAGCAGTAGGACAGGCCAAATGCTACATGATTTCTGCTGCCAATTACACTCCCACTAAGCATTAAAACACAATTGTGACTGGAGATTTCTAACAAATTATCCGTATGTTTAAAACATAATTTAAAGTCTTCTGTGATCAGATTTTTTTTTTTCTGGGCAGTTTGGCGATTCCTCTGAATCATTACTGGGCTATATCTGAAGGACATGTTGCACTGTTAGAAAAAATCGTTGCCGCTGAATTGTAAGAATACAATAAACTAGTTGGAAAGTGATAGACTGATAAAATGTTTTTCTTACTGAAATACATGAGCCTATAAATGTGTAGATATGGAACCTTTTTAAATTGTACTCTATTGCTGAATATTCCCTTTTTTTATTCTATTTTTAAGAAGTCACCTCAGAGTTCCATGACCTTTATAAATTCACTCAGCCTTCAGCCTTGTGCTTTTATATCTTCATGGAATGGAACTCCTCGGTGACAATAGGGGGTACTTTATTGACTATATAATCCCTAAGTCTCCTAGAACAACTATATTTCTCACTCTCCACAAGACATATATTGATGAAACTGAGTTCTAATTAAGTAATATACTTGAAAAAGAAAGTACAATGGGAAGAAATTAAGGTCATAATCCATAGCGAGGAGTCTTGGTCCTCTTAGATCCATCAACAGCTTCAAATTCATGTTAAGACTGGAATCTGTGGTCGTCAGAAAGTACAGAAGCTGCAAGGCAGGTCGACATTAATCACAAAATAGCACAGCAAAGAATGAGTTTTAGTGTGTATTCTGGCTCGTATTTTGACCCATCTCTACTACTGACAGGGTGGCTTTTACTTGACAGGGTTGTTCTTACTTATAAACTTACTCTTGCCTTGCCCCCTCTGATGGAGCAGGGGTGTGGGTACATAAATTGTTACAGTGGGCCTGGTCAGGCTCAGGTTGGGTTAGAATTGCTAAGGGTCGGGAGTTTTTCGACCTGTGCACCACTTGTAACTGTTGCTGTTCTCCAAGCAAATGTCTCAACATAGGAGGGCGAACTCTACAGGCCAGGACTCCGCTATATTTCTACACTTAAAAGACAAGGGACACTCCTTTGAAAATAGCAACGTCCAAATTTTGGACAAAGAAGACCGCTGGTTTTAAAGAGGTGTAAAAGAGGCTATTCATGTTAAAGTGGAGAAACCATCCCTAAACAGAGGCGGGGGCCTTCAACACCATCTGTCTGCTACATACAATGCTGTTCTAACATCTGTACCCCGGCAGTTTCAGAACTTTAACAAGTAACACCTGTTTCGATGAGTTGCATGATAGTTTGGTAATCCTTTCAAAGTAACTCCACAGCATTCACACCTCTGTGAGTTTCAGATGTCACCTTTCTGAAGAGTTACAAAGTGCCATTGTAATTGGATTAGTGGAAGAGTACGTATGCTGAGGACTTCCCATACCAGTCAGTTGAACTGAAGAAGCTGCTCGGATGAGTAGTGAAACGTCTTCAATGATTACTAAACAAGTCCCGTTGGTTTAGATTTATTTATACTAGATATCTATAGGAGCGTCAGGCATAACTGAGCCAGACCAGGTGGGAAGCTGGTGATCTAAAGATCCATTACCCAGGTAGAAATATTAAAAATGCTACAATGTACAAGTGGTTTCAACATTTTACTGTATGCTGGCTGCTACTCCCAATAATCCTTTTTGCATCTTGATTTTCTGAAATTTTCTGTTGAGTTTGGTGTCTGATTTACTGTTTTTGATTATATTGAAAATGCTGCATACACATCCCAATCAGGTATGTTCTGTCACCGATCAGACTATGGGCCGAGCAGACAAATTGTGACTTGGGGCAATAAATTACATCACTTCCTTACTATTTTGTTTGCTGTGGCAAACAGCCAAGTGGTTATAACTGCAGGAAGTGAAAAAGAACTGTGGCTCCTCCTCTGTTGATGCATCGTGCACTGGCCAAGATGGTGGACTGGCTGATGAATTTTCCAATCCTGCCAGATTCCCAATCCATCTGATATGCATTGTACATTAGTGATGTGCGGGTCAACAAATAGTAGATCCACACCCTTACCCGCACACTCCCAACCTGCACCCGCAGATCTGCATCTACGTTTAAACCTGTGCCTGACCCACCCCCATCTTTGATGTCCCACAGGGGGCGTGGTAGGCTGCCAGGAGCAGAAGTGGGGCACAGTTAGGACACAGGCAGGAAGAGCACAGCTTGTGTCGGCCCAAACCTGCCCAACCAACAGGTCCTGTGGGTTTCGGCCTGGCCTACACATTGCTATTGTACATGGATATCAGTCAGGATAGGTGGGCCACTATAAAAGCACCATATTGCTGGTAGATGTATGACCAGCTTAACTAGCGTTAGTTTCTACACCAACATAGTTAGGCCTCAAGTCTTCCAAACAACCCTGAGCTCAATGTGTGCTCAATCCACTGTCTGATAAACATAAAAGCTGACAATCCTAGTGAAATCAGTTTACACTTTATACTTCAGCATTAGCATTCTGAAATGAAAAATTAATTAGCACTCTGATAGCAAATTCTGAGACTGGAAAAGTGTGTGTAATTGTGAAGCAAAACAGTAAGCATTAACATAATTCTAACTTTAATTAGCAATTCAGAATTTAGAGGATTTGCTATTTGTCTTTTTCTTTTTAATTACATTTTTTAACTGCAACATCTCCAGCCGGCAACAGAAGTCTGCTGGATTTCGGAATAATAATGCTTTATACAATAAAATAATTATAGATATAGCGAACTGAATGATTCTAAATAAAACTTTAAATGCCTTAATTGAATCTCATTACACTTGGGAGAAAAGTTTCCATTTACATCAATCAAGATTTTATGGGGTGGGCATCTTGCCCTAATTAACACCATGCCTAAAGTCTACAGAAAAATATATAAACACTACAAACACAATAGGTTGTTTTGTTATCAACATGGATCTGTGTTGGGTCATTTAGCATCAACTACAAGTTCGGTTGCCACCTGGCTGGTATATGACTGGCCTAGCCGGTATATGATAAGCTAGGGCCGACACAGGTATTACAAATTTACCGGCAATGTACTTGTCATGCCCTATAAATCCCAAACTATCTCACTCTCTAAACTGCCAACCACCCTTATAACCACATGCCCGCCTCTGCCCCACCAATTTTCCCACCCAATCTGCCCATTTTCCAGGCCCATACAGCTTTTTTCTGCCCACCACTAAGTTTTCCATCACCATATGTCATAGTCCCACCCACAAGTGCCGCCATAGCTCACTCCCAACCCGAAGGGCCGATTCAATTGATGAGAGATTTTAACCGATATTTTAACGCATGCCCGATAATTTCCGACGTGTACGATATTTTTCACCGCACGCAATATTAGTGCATGCTATTACGCACGTAGCAGTTACTTTCTGAAAACTACCGTTCTGATAATTACCATTTCCCTGAAAACTGGAGGATGCATCACTCTAGGAAGATCACATACTTGAAAAAATCTGACTGCAAACTCCATCTTGTCACCACAGACAATCACCAGCTTCAGTTTTGTTCAGTAATGCCTACTCCTGGGAGGCATTAAGTTTCACAGTAATTATCGCCACATTTTACGCGTTTAACGCTTCATATGCGTTTGTGAATTAGTATTATTTCTATTCAATAATTACCTCAATGCGATGGAAATAACGCTTTGCAATAATGCGCTTTTTTACGCATGAGATATGAGTGATAATGCATGCGAAATGACTTGATGAATCGGTACTTATTTATCGCATGCTTTTTAACGCAAAAAACTATGCCTTATGCCCTTTAGTGAATCGGCCCCAAAGTCTAATATCTTAAAAGTGATATCCTGTCATTTGGAGCTTTTTGGATACTGTGTTTCCGGGTAAGGGATCCCATATCTATTTGCACAACAGTGCACAGTGTATTTAATAAAACTTCATACAAAAAAAATTTTTTTTTGCAACTACAAACTACCACCAACACAACTTTCATTACATTTGTATGGTGAAATAAAAAAAATCAAAAACAATATGACTTATGAGAAATGTACCTCAATTTCTGTGCCATTTTCATTTGTACCTTCAAGGAACATGTCAGGGAAGTCTTGCCCAACACTTGGCCTGTTCGTATCCACTGACTGTCGCTTCCATCTGTGGCTATACATGTGTGTGTCAACCGAAACAATTTCATCCACTCTGGGCTTGACTGTGTTGACTGAGTAAGACACATCTGCAATACAAGAATGACAGTGGTCAGGAGGTTAAAATTAGATAATATTATTGGTATATATTATTATTATTATTAATAATAAATAGTGCACCACAAATATTGATGTTCTCAGGTTTTTATTACCGTTTGTATAAAATATATGTTTTTTGTGTTTCCTTTGTAACCCTAGTTGCCAACTATTTGAATTGTAGTAATTTGTGTACATTAACATTTCAGCAGCTGCTATTATTTGTAACTCATTTTCCTGTGTAAATTGTTTCCCTTTAGATGCCCAGTCTAAAAAAAAAATCTACAAAAAGGACAAATTTAAAAAAAAAAATGTGTGCATAGAATATTAGAAAAGTTACTAAAATGGTATCATAGGATGTAATGGTTTGGATCTCCTTGAAGCAGAAGGGAAGAAAACCGAACAAAATTATTATTAACTGAAGAAAAAAGTAAACATTGCTTTGAGCGTTAGTAACTGAGCCCTTTAGAATTCTTTTCTACTACAGCTTTTGGGTACACTTCATGTATATGTATTATCTAAGCCAGTGTTTCCCAAACTGTGAAGCTGCCCCCCCCCCGGGGAGGCATGGAGTTATAGCAGAGGAGCACAACCTAAAGACCAGTAAGGGTGAGATTGGAGGGAGAATACCCAAACTCCGCTCTTCTAGATACACTTGAAACCTAGCCTGAATATTTAGGGTGAGATTTGGGGTGAAAACTTATTTGCTGTCATATATATACTTGGAACTATTGCTGATACACCAATATTTTCCCCTATATTTGTAACCTAGTTATGAGCTAAGGGTAGCCGTGACCATAAGTTGGGCCTGCAAAAGGTGGTTGAATTGAAAATGTTCACCAACCACTGATCTAAGGTTCCTGTATATTGGGCACCGTAGACAAGATGGGGCTTCTTTTAGACAACAAAGATGGCTGAACACAGAAAACCAATATGCATAAACATAATGCGATGCAGATACAAACACATGACTTGGGCATGACTTTTCCTTTCCATGACAGGATAGAAATAAATAATAATAAATTCAGAATTTCCATCTGTGCTGTTACTGGTTCTTTAACCCATCGTTAGGGGCAAAAATCAAATAAAGCCTTACATTTCTGTGTGTTTAGTACACGTTTATTTAACACCAAAATAAGAGCTCTGTGCATAATACACCTAGTGTAAGACATACAATTTAAGTGACACTCGTCCTGTATCCATGCAAAGCAATACATGCAATTTATAATTGAAACTGTCAGATTAGGGGTTCAAAGCATATTATGAGCCTGTCAAGCCTGACTCCAACAAGAGAACATTCAATTAGTTCAAAGCAGTGTAGGGAGCAGATACAGAAGAATCAATATGGCTTGGTAAGTATCTTTGCTGATATAATAGAACAAAGTGAAGCTTGGTTATACAAATTAAGAAATGCAATGTCGTTTATAGCAAAGTGGGAAATGCAGAATCATCTATAGTAAACGCAAGAGAACAGCAGAATTCTTACTGCCATATAAACAGAACAGCATTCTTTCTGGTGCATAAACACAGCAGCATTTGTTGGAGCAAATGGAAATAAAATAGAAAATAATAAAAAATATACTCAGCACGCACAATAAAACAAACAATACACAAAGATCTCTCACTACAATATACAGCCCAAACTGTTATACCCTTAATTTCATTGTAAATATGTACAATGTGTTACCCTAAAATATGCAGCTGCAGGTATCCAACAAAGAATCAAGGTTAACTTGAGCCATCCCTAATACTCCAACGAGATATTATGCTTAAAAATTTGTGATTTCTCTCTCTCTATCATTTGTTCCACAAATTTCATGTAGTAACTCTCAAATGCAGTTGACCAGAGATCCCCAACCTTTATACCCATGAGCCACATTCAAAAATAAAAAAAAGTTTGAGAGCAATACAAGCATGCAAAAATGTCCTGGGGTGCCAAATTTAAGCTGGGATTGGCTATTTGTTGTACAGTAGGCTTTGTTGGGCAGTACACATGGTTTTTATGTATCCAAAACTTGCCTTAAAGACAGAAATTCAAAAATAAGCAGGCCACTGGGAGAAATATCCAAGGTGTTAGTGAGCAACACGTTGTTTAGGAGCCACTGGCTGGGGATCACTGCTTTAGACAGTAGTTGTTTTATCAGTTTAAGCCTCCTTTGGAGGTCCAATCATGGGTCAGGTTCGCCCTATGCTCAAAACCAGGTTTCAGAAATAGGAAGATATGTTGTTTTATTGTATAAGTCCTTCAGCCACAGTTCTATGATTATCTAGAACAGATATGTTGTTGCTCCAAATTTTTCCCTGACTTTAAAGCTGGGCTTTCTGGTGGTTTAAGAAGCGCTAATAGGCATCCTCCCTAAATCTTATCCTAACTAGCATTTGAGCCCCCCTTACCACTGTACCATGCCCCCTCGGCTCCATAGTTTGGGAACCACTGTTTTAGGGCTGTGGCACAAGGGGAGATTAGTCCCCCGTGACAATCTCCTAGCATACGCGTATGCCATCCCACTGGCGACTTACATTCTTCCCGGTGGGATGTCATATCGGGGAGATTAGTCGCCCGCGTCAAGGGATATTTGTTGTGGGTGACTAATCTCCTCGTGTGCCACAGCCCTTAGGGTAAATAATCTAGTCCTGTATATCTGTGGAAAACTACTATTGCGGTGTAGACAAAATAACTACCTTAAGGTGGCCACACACGTGGCGATTTCCGATCTTTCGTGCGACCATCGGTCGCATGAAAGATTGTACAATCGGCCACTAACCGTTCAGGGCTGAAACGGCAGATAAGGAGGTAGAAACAATAGGATTTCTACCTCCTTCTGCCGATTCAGCCCTGAAGGCAGATTTTGATCAGGCGCCTGCTATGGCGCCCGATCAAACTCTTTTAACCTGGCCGATCGGCGAGTCGACCGATATCAGCAGCCTCCTGCGATATCGCTCAACTCGCCCAATTGCCATACACGCACCGAATATCATACGAAACGAGGTTTCGTACGATATTATCGGTGCGTGTATGGCCAGCTTTAATCTGGAAGCTATCACCCCACAAATCAACCCCACAAATCAGTTACAACAGAATACAATACAACCTTACCATCTAGAATCCCAACTTGATTGCCAGTCATCCAAAGAACAATTACTGATTAGTTATTACAGTTAGCCAAGGCTACCTCAGCAATCTTATTGCTTCACGTAACAGAAATTCAATGAGAAATGACACTTTCCCTGTAACACACGGATAATGACTTTTTAACATACTGTACTTACTAGTAATTAGCCAAGAAATAACAAACAAATGATATGTTGAACAGACAGTGGGAATCAATTATAAAAGTGTATTGTCAGCAGTAAAACCTCTTAAGAGGAATGTGCAAGTTAAGCAACAGTTGCCATACGGTATCTGCAGTAATGTTCCCAGAGATTGGCTTGTTTGCTTTTAACGAATGGACATATTTATCAAAGCTCATACCTGTGTCAATATATCCAAGTGTGTTCAACTACATGGATTGGTCACTGCCATTCTGCTCTATGGGGTGGTAGAGCTCAGGGCTACTTAGCAGCAGCGCTGAGCATTTTATATTGCTACTCCTCTGTGCAAATTGCACCAATTGTTCCAGTGCAGAAAATAGTTAAATCTGAATGTCTTACTGACTAGTAACTATGGAACCACCATGTTTCTTACATTCTGTCAGACATACTTACTATCTCTCAGCTGTGCAGGACTCCTGTTGATCATACACTATGGGGCTCATTTACTAACCATCCATTTTAATTTTAAACTCAATCCAAATTTTTTTCCGAAAAGGAAAAACGCTGTGACTTTTCCGAGATTTGCTATGCCCTTAAACGGCTGAAAATCTGGATTCAACAATTAAATTGCCATGTTCATGTTGAAGTCACGACAATCAGTGACTATTCTATAAAAGTCAGAATTTTTGCGGCAACAATATGGAAAAGTCACATTTTTTATGACTTTTCTTGGAGCAATTTTTCCTTGCAACTTTTTTTTTTAGTAAGTATCAGACTTTCGGGAAAGCAAATTCTTTCAAATTTGAAAATAAAATAAATAAGAAATTATGGAGTTTATGAAACAAGAAAGGGCCTTCCCAAACCTGGTCTTGGTGCAATGAACCAGTACAAATGCTGCAATATGTTATTGGGACTATTTTATTGGGATTTACAGTATAATGTATAGGAATGAGCACATCTATACAGTAGTTCAGTATTACATTTTACTGTATCATTTAGTATTACATTTTACATTACACTGTATAGCAGGGCTGACCAACTGGAGGCCCAAAGGCTGGATATGGCCCTCAGTCTGCTCAAAGCCATAGACTTCACTGTATGACAAAATCATTTTAATAAAATCCAGCCCTCCAACATGCTATTTGAGAAATAATTGGCCCAATATATGTAATAAGTTAGCAGTGCTGTATAGGAATGCGCATACTGTATATATACAATAGTTTAGTATTGCATTATACTGTATAATGTGTAGGAATTACCTTATCTATGCAGCAGTTTAGTACAGGTATAGGATCTGTTATCCAGAAAGTTATGAATTACGGAAAGGCCGTCTCCCATAGACTCCATTATAAATAATTCTAATTTTTGAAAATTATTTTCTATTTCTCTGTAATAATAAAACAGTACATTGTACTTTATCATCCCAACTAAGATATACGTAATCCTTATTGGAGGCAAAACAATCCAGTTTGGGTTTATTTAATGTTTAAATGATTTTTAAGTAGACTTAAGGAATGGAGATCCAAACTACGGAAAGGTCCCTTATCTGGAAAACTCCAGGTTCCGAGCATTCTGGATAATAGGTCCCATACCTGTATTGTATTTAACTGTATAATGCATAGGAATGAGCATATTATATACAGTAGCTTAGTACTGCATTTTACTGTATAAATATAGGAATGAGCATATCTATACAATAGTTTAGTCTTGCATTTTCTTATCCCTTCCCCTCTTTGCCCATTAGAAGTAATACTATACATTAATCCAAAGCGCACAAATGATAATGCTGATAATAAGCCTGTTTCTTTTATTAAGGCGGCCTCTCTAATCCTAGCGATCATTCCAAGCTGCTGAAACACACATTTTACGGACTAAGTAAATACACATTCACCAGGCAACATTTTTTTCTGTGATAATACACTTATTTGGGAAATAAAAAGAGTCATTCTGCTGTGCATAAATGGATTAGAAAAGCTCAAATGTATCTTGCACAACAATAAAGGTTTCAAATTAAGTCTATGGAAAAAAAATACTGCTGTACATTCAGAATAATCCCGACGCATTTCACAAACCCAGCTAAACATAACATGGAAATGCTTAGATGCCATTACTCCCAGACTTTGCCTTCTGCAAATAAATGATGACTGTAGTACATATACTCACACCAGTTCTCCAATATAAGGGCACATTTATTGTTCCCCCGGGGTACAAGTGCTAGACCATAGAGCAGTTTCTGTCCATAGAGCAGTTGGTAGAGTCAGGGCCCTGTTGAAACTGCGTCTTCTGACGCTCCCTAACTGGCTTGTAGTTCAGATGTGCCGATTAGGGGGTGGCTTGTGATGTATTGGTTGTAACTGACTGTAACTTTCACATGCAATACAGAATAGACTGGGTATGAGTGTTTCTTAACCATAAGCAGTCAATTTATTGAATATCCGCTTACAGAACAACGCTGCCATGTTATCATTTAAAGGCCCCTATATCTGCCTCTGGTCCCTCATTCCACCAACAGCTTAGCACTTGAAATCTCTTCCCTTTATATTAAAGAAAAACTATACCCCCAAACACTATAAAAATATATTGCTCATATGTAAACACGGCTTCACCTAAATTTTCACCATTTTCATAAAAGTATACTTTTTTAGTAGTATGTGCTATTGAGTAATCCTAAATACTAAGGGGCGCCTCCTGGGGTCATAGGATTCACAGGGCACACAAACAAACCAAGGCACACATACATGCTAGGCCCCATCAACCAATAAATGGGCAAAGTTCTGCCTTTTACAGTTAGCAAGTCAAGTCAAGTCAAGTAGGTTTTTATTGTCATTTCAGCCATATACAGTACAGTACACAGTGAAACGAAACAGCCTTCCTCCAGGCCCAAGATGCTACATACATGCAACCCATGAAAAAAAAATTTACAACACAACATAAGTTTAATAACATAAATTAAAAAATAAAAATATAGTGCAAATAATTGCAAATTGCTAAGAGCAGTTCAGGTAGATCAGGTGGATCAGGTGATTTGCCATAAGTGATTGTGATTGTCAGTTCAGGCCTGATGTTGTTTAGTTCATCTGAATGATTTTTGTATGTGACCAGTCCATTGAGTTGAGAAGGCGGATGGCTTGTGGGTAAAAACTGTTACATAGTCTGGATGTGAGTGCCCGAATGCTTCCGTATCTTTTTCCAGATGGCAGGAGGGTGAAGAGTGAGTGTGAGGGGTGTGACTGATCAGCCACAATGCTGGTGGCTTTTCAGATACAGTGTATGGTATATATGTCATCAATAGAGGGGAGAGAGACCCCAATGATCTTCTCAGCTGTCCTCACTATCCGCAGTAGAGACTTTTCGGTCCCAAACCAGACAGTGATGCAGCTGCACAGGATGCTCTCAATAGTTCCTCTGTAGAAGGTGGTGAGGATTGTTGGTGGGAGCTGGGCCTTCCTCAACCTTCTCAGAAGAAAAGGCGTTGTTGAGCTTTTTTTGTGCAAAGAGCTGGAGTTGAGGGACCAGGTGAGGTTCTCCTCCAGATGGACACCCAGAAATGTTGTGCTCTTGACCATTTCCACAGAAGATCAATCGATGTTGAGCGGAGAGTGAACACTCCGTGTCCTTCTAAAGTCAACAACCATCTCTTTTGTCTTGTCGACATTCAGTGACAAGACATACCTCTTAAGAAAAAAAAAAGAGGAAAAAAAAAAGAAAGTCACCCATTTTTTGTGCCCGCACCCCCTAAATACCACTCCCATTTTTCAAAATTTGTCAGGTTATTTAAAGTTTGAACACATTTCTGGGGGTTTTGGGGTCTTGTTTGCTGTGTTATTACAGTTTTGCTAATGAAGGTGAAATTGGCCTTTAAACTGCAAGTCTCAGTTCCCCCAAGAGACTGTTTAGCTTATTAGTTACAATTGTATCTCAGTGCAGGTGTAGCTTAAAGAGTTTCTGGGCTTTGCCAATAATCTACTTATTTAATTATGTTTGAGAAACTTTGTATCTTTTTTTGGCATTCAGTGCAGGGGATCAAAGGGAAATGAGGGACTATTCAGTAAGAATCTGCGTGATGCGGGATGAGCTGTTAAAATCTGGACTGGCCCATGAGACAGTTGGGAGGTATGCAGTTACAGCTGCATTATATAAATGGAGTCTATGAGAAATGGCCTTTTTGTAATTCTGAGCTTTCTGGGTAACAGATTTCCAGATAAGGGATCCCATACCTGTAATACATCAGTGAATTGGGGGCAGAAACACCATAACATAGCTAACAGAATTGTGCAATGTACATAATGTATGCTTTTTCTTTTCATTCCCATGTTTAATTTAGTTGTGGCCACTATACTGCAGGATTATTTGCTTTTTATCTCAGCATTTTTCCCCTCACTGTTTTTTTTTCCACATGGATTTCTTGGCTTTTTTTTTTACACATGCTGATGTCCCAGTCTATAGTGGTTGGAGTTCAGCAGGCACATCATTATCCATTCACAGTTTTCCTAAATCACAGACACATGCAAGCAAATAATATCAGTACTAGCACAATCTAGCTCTCAGCAAATGATCTGCTATCGCTTATATACAGTATATCATCATTATGTGTGTGTGTGCTGCCCAGTTATAATGAGCGTTTACAGCACCCACATGTAACCACTAATAGTAAGATATATTATGGAAATACAGATACTGTTGGAAGAGCACACTGTTGATTTTGCAGAGGGGATACTAAGGCATTATATATTATATATATATATTCTCAAAAACAAAAAACAGGGTGCACGGTCAAAAATAACATATACCAAAAAAAGCCTTAAAAGTAGGACCAGTACTCCCTATGAATTCTGCTTTATTTCTTTCTGTTAAAGGGAAGGAGTCCCAATCCAGACTTGGATTTCTTACTATTGAGTGCTATTCTGATACCTACTGGGAGCTGCTATCTTGCTCCCTTCCCATTGTTCTGCTGATCGGCTGTGGGAGGTGGGGGGGATATAACTCCAACTTGCAGCTCAGCAGTAAAGTATAATAAAAAATAAAATATAAAAAATCTGTTTGTGCTTTTGAAAAACAGATTTCAATGCAGGATTCTGCTGGAGAAGCTCTATTAACTGATGTGTTTTGTAAAAAACATGTTTTCCCATGACAGGGTTTCTTTAACTGACATTTTGATCTTCATAAGGATTTGTGTGTATATATCATATATTATATATATATATATATACATACATATACAAAAAGACATTTGCATGAAGTAATGCTTCCTAGATATAATCATATTTTCCTTGCTTTTCAATCCAACTGAGCAAAGCAATATTTCCTGCACTAATTTCTGCTGACTGGGTACAGTAAATGGATCACAGCAGGCGCTTAAAAATACCATGCAGCTCCATTGCCTTTTAACAAGTATTGGGCTTGCCACCTGTTAAATGGGCTTCTTTTCAAAGTCTGTGTATTAATTTTCCTATTTTTTCACATTTCATATATTCTAATTTGTTACTGCTCTGGGCCAGCTGGCTTAAAGCAAAGGAAAAAAAGTTCATTTGAATGATTTTTTGCATTAATACTTGCAGAGTTCTGTACATTTTTGGTACTTCTGCCAAGGAGCGATTAGAGCGTAGGCAGCAAGTGTGACCTGTGAGACTGCTGCAACTGCAATGAACACATGACTCCCTAAGTAACTGATGCTAAGGTCAGTCAGGGCAGGGTTATTTGTAGTGGTGGCCAGCCTCAGTAATGGCACTTACACAGCCAACATATTTACTAATGGTAGGTTGTGCAGTTCATAACAGATACATTTATGGGATTATGTAACTAGCACTAGTTTGCCCAGGTGCAGTAACCCATAGCAACCGATGAGCAGGGGGCATTTAATGATCACCTGTTTAAAAGCAAACATTTAATGGTTACTGGTTCTGTGCAAACGTAGCACTGGTTATTACATAGGAGGGTTAGTATTTATGTCACGGATATTCTACTTTTGGTCCTGTCTTTCATTCTTGCTCACCTTTCCTCTTTTATGGCCACCTATTTCCTACCATATAGGGGTTTTGATGCAGGGTGAGGTGCTACCTGAGAGCAGGGTTGCTACCTTTCTAAATTATTTTTACCAGCCAGGGGAAGGGGGCACAAAAGATGGCAGGCAGTGATGTAGGGGGCGGAGTAGTGACATAAAAGGGTGTTGCGCTACGATACACAAGGATGGATTGAGGGCGGGTTATGGAGAGGATGTGGAGAGAAAAAAAGGCAAAAGCGGGGCAGATTCAAGTGAACTGGGGGAGGGCCAGGTATATTAACTGGCCCGGCCTTGGCAGGTGTTTTAATGGTTAGGCTGGTAAAATACTAGAAGGCGGCAATCCTACCTGAGAGCAATAAATCTCTCAAAATACATGAGAATTAATCTCATTGTAAACCACCAGCTGCAAAACATATTAATTACATAGAAACTGGCATTTACACCTGAGCAGAACCCATAGCACCAATCAGTAATTAGAATAATAGGGTTGCCACCTTTGGGTCAGCAATGAAGGCAGTTGGGGTGGGTGATGATGACATGTGGGGTGGGGAAATGGGCAGGTGGGGCAGGTTATAAGCATCCTGGGAAAGGAGCAGAGGCTGGCCTGTACATGTGTATAAGGGTGCTCAGGCAGTGGAAGAGGTGAGGAAATGGGGGGACAAATTTACAGACCAGTACATTGCATGTAAATTTGTAATGCCAGCCCCGGCCCTAGCCGGTGATTCATTGGCATTTGCGGGCCGAGCCTACTGGGCACCCTAGGCAAGGTGCCTCTTCCAGCCCTTTTTACCGGCTAGACCGGCCAAATACAGACCAAATGGCAACAATATTTTTCAACCAGCTGCTATTAGAACAACAAAAACAAGCATTTAATTGGTGCCCAGTTGCAACTAATAAATGTGCTGCACTGCATTAGATGAGTAAATAATACGATCTGATTGGCTGTAATTGGACAAACTCTATCTACATAAATCCTGTACATAAACCCCCAACTTAATTTTCCATTTATATTATGCTTTCCTTATTCTTTTGCAAACCTGTATTTATCTCCTCGCCGTTGTGTTTCCGCAACAAGCAGCGAGCTCAGGTTAGACGCTGAATCCAGCTGTGCCATAGGTGCCCATTTGTCTCCATGTTGTGTGCTATCAATATAATTAAGCTCAGCTGCAGTCCCCTTATAATATTAAAAATGCCATCGGCGATGAAGCTCATTTGTGTCTGACCGAGGCTCTTACAGTAACTGATTACATACAGATGCCAAATCTCCAAGTGAAACTTTCACCACCTGTTTTTCATTTCAGCCCTGGCATTTTCGCACTTCTAAAGCTTAACTGGCACGAGACATGGGTAGCCATCTGTTATGGAAGGTGCATTTGTCCAATCATTATTCCTTTTTTTTTAAATCATGGATACAGAGAGTTTAACATTATCACGAATACCTGGGCAATGAAAGCTGGGGAGAAGGATACAAGTTGTAAATCCCGAAGCTGTCTATTTATATGGTGCAGTTTATTATAAGGATATGATGCGAGTGGGTGATATCCTTATAATAAACTTTACCTGTACAGTGCTGTGATCATTCTGCCGATGTTCAGTAGACATGATATACCATCATACATTTGCCTGAATATTCATCCAGCCTTTAGTGAGATAAGGATGGTGAATGCTGTTGCTAAAAGGGATATAATCCTTACTATATGTTTATACAGGTGTGCTATGGAGACCTGTTATCTGCTAGAAAACTCCAAATATAGGAATTTCATTTCCCATAGAGTCTCATTTAAACAAACAGCTCTTCATTTTTGACTGATATGCTTTTTCTCTGTATTAATAAGACAAGTAGGGGTCATTTACTCTGACCCAGGACGCAAGAGCATGAGAGCCAAGTGTTCCATACATTTGTTAGTGCCCATTCACAAAAGCACTGGCATTTGGGTCTGCCTGCACTTTGCCTGAAGTGTCAGAAAAAATCTGTAGGTTGTAGGTCGCTGGAAGAAAAGAATTAGAGAAATAAAAAATGAGCAACGTGTAGAGAAATGTAATGTAAAAAGGCACTTACGCAGTGCAACAAGTGATACAAAATGTCTTTCACTACTGGGCATTGAGAAAGCAAGGTCAGGAACGGGAGGGGGTCATTTGCTGAGTCCAAAAAGGAAGTCTTTTGGATTTCCCATCTACATATACCCCTACTGTTAAGTTTAAATTATGAATCTGATGTAACTAAATAAAAAAAGTATTTTTTATATCTGTGGAATATATTCTGGATTTATTCACAATTGGTTTATATGGTTTTGCAAATTATATTCTTTTTTAAAAAACACTGTTTATGTCTCACTATGCTTTTATATTGAGCTGCAGGCTATTTAAAGGGGAACTCCGGCTTCCAAACCAAAATTTCTTGAAGAGCCCCACACACCACAGAAACCCCTATTATACCTATCACTGTAATCTCTTCCTTCAAAAAGTATGAAAAAATACCATTTTTATATGAAATCCAGCCGCAAAACAGCTGGATTATTTGAAATCCTGGCAGGGGAGGAGGGACTAAAACACTGATGTTACAAATTGTAACAACTTTTCCACACCTTACAGACAGCATGCAGGAACTACATAACCCACAATGCATTGCACTGTGATGCTCCTTACCTTACTGACATCACGTGTGCAGGGAATTGTGGGATGATGCAGGTTACAGGCAGGCTCAGGACAGTCTACTACTGCTACACTTTATTTGAGTTTCAAAGTAGCCAGCCAGATCAGCAGGAGAACTGGAGGCCAGGCTTAGGGAACTATTTTAAACCATATTATTACATTAAAAAAAAAATAATTATATAAGTATATATACACACACAGTTCAATGTATCTATTTTTTGAGATACTTATTTCAGTGGTGCCGCCATATGAAACAGAGATATATATATACAGGTATAGGACCCATTATCCAGAATGCTCGGGACCAAGGGTATTCCGGATAAGGGGTCTTTCCATAATTTGGATCTCTACACCTTAAGTCTACTAAAAAATGAATAAAACATTAATTAAACCCAATAGGATTGTTTTGCATCCAATAAGGATTATTTATATCTAAATTGGGGTCAATTACAAGGTACTGTTTTATTTCTACATAAAAAAAGGGAATCAGTTTTAAAATTCTGAATTATTTGCTTATAATGGAGTCTATGGGAGACGGGCTTTCCGTAATTCGGAGCTTTCTGGATAACGGGTTTCCGGATAAGAGGTCCGATACCTGTATATATATATATATATATATGTGTGTGTGTGTGTATGTGTGTGTGTGTGTGTATGTGTGTGTACATATAAACACATTAAATAATGATGAGTTAGTAAATGAGCTCTAATTGTCATTTTTAGTACTAAAATAAGAAGAAATCATTCTACAGATGCGTAATCTCTGAGCTGGAAATCAGCCTTATACAGCATGTCAGTTTCATTGTATTTCTCATTAATAAATATGCTTGTTCGTTAGAATATACAATTCGGAGATATAAAAGCTCTGCACATTTCCTCAGGCAAAAAAATACATGGTATTGATTATTAAACAGGACTGAAGTTATGGAGCGAGTTTCCAGCCTCTCGTGGTACCAATGATCAATGGTGTCAGCGGTGCGATGCCAAACAGAAGACCACATGTTGTGGGCCCACCCATGGCACGGAAAGGCTGTTTTGTTGTTGTTGTTATAGTTGCATTGGTCTGTTTGAACCACAAAGGCTGACAGTAATAACACAATAGATAAGAGGAATGCTTTCACACTTACACTGAAAGAATTAATTCTCTAGAACATTCTTTAAATAAGACTAATTGCTAAACTTTTCACAACCACATGCCATATACAGCAACGGAGCAGATTTTCTAAAAACATGTACGGAATCTGTTATCTGAAAACCCATTATCCACAAAGCTCTAAATTACAGAAAGCCCATCTCTCATAGATTCCATTTGAATCTAATAATTCATATTTTCAAAAATGATCTCCTTTTTCTCTATAATAATAAAACAGTCCCTTGTACTTGCTCCCAAATTCTTTATTTGTCTTTTGTAAAAAGGGATAGGGGGGTCCAACTAAGATAAAATGGCAAAACAATCCTATTTGGTTTATTTTATGTTTAAATTATTTTCTTTTAGTAGACTTACATGTAAATTATGGTGATCCAAATCACAGAAAGATCCTTTGTTTGGAAAGCTCAAGCTCCCAAGCATTCTAGATAACAGGTCCCATACCTGTACAGCAGTGATCCCCAACCAGTGGCTCGGGGGTAACATGTTGCTCCCCAACCCCTTGGATGTTGCTCTCAGTGCCCCCAAACCAGGTAGTTATTTTTGAATTCCTGACTTGGGGGCAAGTTTTGGTTGAATAAAAACAAGATTTCCTACCAAATAAAGCCCCTGTAAGCTGATAGGGTGCATAGAGGCTGCCTAATAGCCAATCTTAGCCCTTATTTGGCGCCTCCATTAACTTTTATGATGCTTGTGTTGCTCTTCAAGTCTTTTTACATTTGTCTGTGGCTCACGAGTAAGAAAGGTTGGGGACCCCTGCTGTACAGTCTAAAGGTGGCCATACACAAGCAGATCCGCTCGCTTGGCAGCTATAGTCAGCCCGTGTATGGCCACCTTTAGTATACTCTTTCCCCCCCACTGAAATGAATGTCGTGAAAGATCAGTAAGTTTGCTCCATCTAAACATTGTAGAGGTGCTTCTGAGTAACATACTGAAATATTCACATTCATAAGAGGGAAAGGGTTAGAGCACCAGGGTGTAAAGGTGGCCATATACCGGCCGATTCTATCTACCCATGTGTGGGCACAAACAACGGCCTGCCTGACCGACATCTGGCCTGAAATCTGGCAGATCTCGATTTGGCAGGTTTGATTTTCCATTGGATAATGAGTAGACAGGATACTACTGTCTCTTTGGGCTATGGGAAGAGGATAGTGTATAATGCCAGGGAGCCTGACGTAGGCCGCCACAGAAGAGGATTATTTGGTGATATAGTAGGATAGATTTGTTGGAGCACACTGCAGGTGGTTAGAGTTAGCGGTAGGATAGATAGTTGAGCATCTGAAGCTCCAACGAGGGAAGAGAGAGGGACCAGTGTCCCAGTGGATAGTTAGGGATCCAGTGGAAGAGGAAAACCCAGCTACAGTACTACAACGATTGTTGTTTATGACTAGGCCTATTTTTCAGTGATGCCCTGGGTATTCCTCAGTATCACTCTAGATTCACGATCTGGCCCGGCTGACTTCCCGTTACAGTTTAACCTGACCGCTCCTTCTACAGTTTGCACAGCTCTCTCTTCCCACTGACCACATCCAGTCTACGCAGTCAGGCAGAGTTTGGCACTGCACACTGTCCCTCTCCATTGGGTTTAAAGTTAATTCACTGTGGAGCTTATTTTCCAAGTTCAGCTAAGTACCGCTGCTTAATATCAACTCTTCACTCTCCATTCTGAACCTTGCTATTACAATAGCTAGCAGAGTATTACATTCCTAGTGAGCAAAAGCAACATTGCCTTCAGCCACTGGAATCCTTAATTCTTAGAAGTAGGAGGGGCTGGGTAGTGGGGGGGGGGGGGGGCAATGCCTTATGGAGTCTAGGAAGGTCTTAACATGGCTCGGAAACATGCATAAATACATTCAAGAACATTTTACATTTGTTAAATTGCACTTGTTGGTTGTTTGCAGGAGAAGCAGTTTTCTACTCCCCCCAAAATGGAGGATTTTCCCCCAACTGCTAATTATTCCCATATGTCCCTATCAGTATGAATCTACTCCAGCACATGTAATTGGCTGAACACAGCCAGATATATAGAGCCATATTAGACTTGCAGACAGTTCTTTTTATTGTATTCGAACTCATTATTGTATAAAGGTGGCAGTGAGGTTCCTTAAATATAAATGACCTTAATGAGCCCCCTAACTGTCTAAAGAGCTCTAGGAGGCAAATGTCTAATCAAGTACAAATGCGGTTTCCCATATTATCGTAAGGACAATGCAAATGTAAGGTAAAATCTCCCCAGAGACCAAATCAATTCAGTCCGTTGAATACCATTATATTTCTTTGATTCTAATAGAAAATAAAGGAAGAGTAGATTCTGCAGAGCATACTGAGCCTTCCATTTGTCAAATACTCTGATCTCTGACCTTCCCTTTCTGACACAAAAATGATATGCTATTACTAGTACTCCAGTACTCTGTCTTCCGCAGTAACTGCAATAATACAGTACATGTGATACATGAATGAAATACTTTTACAAATTGCTCTTCTTGCAACCCACATAATGGGAAAAAATTATTATTTTTGTGGCTCGACACTTTCTAGCAACACTGCAGGTTTTAAGTGCTTTAAAAATAAAATTCCAAACTGAAATTGTTTCCAACAGAAACTGTAGCCTTGTGAAATTGTATTGCTTAGTATTTTCTATTAAATTTCTTCCACATTTCATCTACCTTTTACCCTTTTCCTCCTACCATCCTACTCATCTCCTTTACTCTCTTCTGCTTTATCCAGAAGATGAGATTTTGGGTGAACTCAAAATCTTATTTAGTGTCCTTGTCTTTCATTGAAAGACAAGGACACTAACCATGAAATGAGATAATGGCGGCCTGACCAAATGTTGAACCTCAACAAGAGATCTGAACCTAAAAAGTCTGAAAACCACTGGTCTAGATGATAGGGTTACCTTCCATACTCCATACAAACATGTGGCTACAGAAAAATAGACACTAATGTATATGTCTTTGTGACAGGGACTATAATTCAGGTGTATTGGTGGAA
This sequence comes from Xenopus tropicalis, assembly GCF_000004195.4. NCBI lineage: Eukaryota > Metazoa > Chordata > Amphibia > Anura > Pipidae > Xenopus > Xenopus tropicalis. The sequence goes on from NC_030682.2 coordinate 27,678,852, forward strand.
GCTAAATCAGGGGCATGACCTAGCAAACACAAATATGCCACAGTACAGCAAACAGTGATTTTAAATGATCAAGGCGGGCATTTACTAAGACTCGTTTTTTTTTTCGGTTCAGGTTTTTGGATGCCAAAAAAAACGGGATTTTGTCATGATTTATTAGGCGACAAAACCATGAGAAATCCGAATGAAAAAATAAGCCATCTAAAACCAGTCCAAAACCAGGTTTTGACGTTGGGTTTTGTACGACTCAGCAGCTCATGGGAATGATCAACAGTAAAGCTGACATGGTGACATATTGTGTGAAAAACAAGAGTTTGTCATTGCATTATACTCTTCTAAATATAGAAGGATTGTGGTTAAACAAAAAATGTGTTTTGGGCTGATTTAGTGAAAAATTCCTCCCAAAACCCTACTAGTCAAACCCATATGTTCCACTTACTGCTCCCACCTTTCCCAGGCTGCACAGGGGGGCCGACAGCACTGAGCACACTGCACTGTAGGGTAGGAACCAATTGGCAGATGGGTGGACCTGATAGGGAACTGAAGACTGGCTGTGCTTGTGTGACTGCAGGGCTGTGATTGACTATCCCCTCCTACAGTACTTCTGGCAGGTACCGTTAGGATACCCCCCTCCATTTGAAACAAAAAAGGGGCCATTTTTAAAGATAATATTCATTTTTAGCCCAAAGTAAAACCAGAACCATGTATTACTCATTATAGCCTACAAGATTAACTTATGCTAAATTTATGTATCTGACAGCCCCAATACCTTGACATTTAACTGACTGCCTGTTCATAGAATCTGACTATACCTGACTGCAAAAAGATTACTAGATTAGATTATACCTTTCCAGTCTCTTCATCTATAGGGCTTGCACATTGTTGAGCAAAACATGGTCCAGTTCATAGCTAAAGAGTAAAGGGTTAAAATGTTCTTTATGTCAACAACATTTTGAAAAACAGCTCCCTAAGAGTTTTATAATATTACAGCTGTCATAATCGCTACACAAAATTTCTATAAAAATAAGCAATTCATGTCACCCTGTCAAAAGCATTACAGGAAATATGAAGGAAAAAAAAACATTATTTTAATTTAAATGAACAAAGAGCAAGGACTGCAGAAACACACAAAACAAAGCAGCTATTTATTTATATATCCAGAATGCTCGGGACCAAGGGTATTCCGGATAAGGGGTCTTTGTGAAATTTGGATCTTCATACCTTAAGTCTACTAAAAAATCAATAAAACATTAATTAAACCCAATAGGATTATTTTTACAGAGAAAAGGGAAATCAGTTTTAAAAATCTGAATTATTTGATTAAAATGGAGTCTATGAGAGACAGGCTTTCCGTAATTCGGAGCTTTCTGGATATCAGGTTTCCGGATAAGGGATCCCTTACCGGTATATGATTTCTTTCATTATAAACAGCTTCCTTAAGATACCATTTGTACCCCTCATCTCTGGAGGAACTAAGGGGGATTTTTACAGTTTATTAAACAAGAAGGTCAAAATATATTTTATAGCTGCTAACAAATATTCTTATTAAAGTAAACTGCTTGGCAAGAAAGAGAAAGTAAATGTGGGCTGCCAAACTCCCTCACCAGCACCAGAAGAGGTGATCATAAAATGGTCCTTCCGTCATAGATCTACAAAGAGAATTGATTTTTAACCCACATTTCCTATGAATCATTTGGCTGAAAGCATTTAATAGAAGGAAAATCTCAATTTTCCTATATCACTATAATAAAATGGGAAATATATTATCAAATATGTCAACATCGCCCCTTGATAGCTGACTTGGAGTTCTTGGCCGAGAAGAAAGCAAAATGGATGTTTAGCAGAAGGTGACACCAAAACTGATCCATGCAGGGGATGCACCCCTATTTTTAGTGCTAAAGTTTTATAATATAAAAATGGGGTTGTATGCATGACTTTGATTTGGAGCCCCATCAATATTTCCCAAGTAATGTAATTTGTTAAGTAAATGTAAAGTAATCTCCCAGAGATGCCACACAACATCTTGCCTGAATTTGAACCAGTGACTGGCAGGCTTTTTTCAGGCTGTTATACCTCTGCTCTGTATACCCAGGCAGCTACGTCCTGATTCATGGCCTTTTTTATCCTTGCATTTGAAGTAGGCATGGCTTGTCTCAGCTGCTGTTGAACGGCCATAGGTGCTCAGTGTTAGCCATCAGTCTGGCTATAACACCCCCTGCTCTGCACTCACTCACTGCACGTTTAGGTCAAGCTTACTTATTCCTAGGTGTTCTGATTCCTGTTTCTGGCTCCGGCTTTTCTGTTCCTTGTTTTGTTTTTTGGTTTTGACCCTGGCTTGTTCCTGACTTTGAGTTTGTCTCACGATTGTGGGTTGAACTGAAGAAGCTGCTCGGATGAGTAGTGAAATGTCTTCAATGATTACTTAACAAGTCCAGTTGCTTTAGATTTATTTATACTAGATATACCATGACCTGGATGAATGAAAATCTTCATAGTCATATTGCCACTCATTTTGGAGAGAATACTCTAAAACTGGTTTGGGAATATGAAAGAACAGCACGATTGTGGCTGTTTTCTGGTACAGACCCGGCCTGACTATGTGGAGTTAAGCCTTTTCTGGCTCCTTTCTAAGTTTACATTTGGCTCCCTCGCTTGCCCCACTGGGAGTCTCTGGATCCTTGTGTGTTAAGACCTTGTGTCACCTGAGTAGCTGAGGGCTCGGCCTGAGGCCAAAGATGGCTGTAATATGCAGAAGAACATGCCAAGACTGGAATTCAGAGGTTTGGATTTGCCATACGTGACACAGGTATACATAATTCTCTTTAGGGGATCCATAAAGTTTCTACTACCTTGAACAGCAGGGAAGAATGACAATTGTAACTGTTTACTTTAGTTTCCCATGCCCCGTCCCTTCATTGGTGAAGTACCAATTTTAGCACTTTGGACAAGAGGTATTACTATAGACCAGCGGTTCTCAACCTTGCTAATGCCCTCAACCTTCCTAATGCCCCTTAATACAGTTCCTCGTGTTGTGGTGACCCCCAACCATAAAATTATTCCTAAGACCATCGGAAATATGTGTTTTCTGATAGTCTTAGGCGACCCCTGTGAAAGGGTTGTTCGACCCTCAAAGGGGTCCCGACCCACAGGTTGGGAACCACTGATATAGACACTAGGGAGCACATTTACTGAAATTGTAATTATTTTCACTACACTGTATAGGAGAATCTTAGAAGATGGTGGAGCTGTTTCCAACAACACTAGTAAAGCTGTACTACTGCAGGTCCTGTGTTTGAGGGGAATCTGACAACATACTGGCACTGCTAACTAGTCTAATGGGATGCAAGAAGTCCCAGTACAACTGATGCAGTAGAATGCACCCTGAGAGGACTGCCTGCTGCATCTCCAGGATCACTGGCCCACAGGAACGCACCTACCGAATGGCCTGTTTTTACAGGGACTGTTAGTAAATCTAACAATCTAAAGAGTGCTGGGGTTCACCAGAAATAAGGAGGGGTTAGAACATATACAATTCTCAGTTGGAAGTATCTAATTGCGAGTGTCATGGAAACACTGCCATGGCTGTGGCAAGGCTAAACACATAACTATCCTTTGGAGACAGAACCCGAATTGTAAGTATCCTTCACACTAGAGAAAGAAAAGACACTGACAAATTATTCAGTCTGAGCTGTCTGTCTGAACTGTATAAAAAGCAAGCCTCACCTAAGCTAGATGGAAATGTCAGTTTTAACAGGCTGGCCATTCTGACAACACATTATACCAAAGTGCATTTGCCCCCATGGGTTTGTGTTACTGGGTCAAATCCAGTTACTATTATGCATGAACACAGAGTATTCATTTTTTATGCACTGCATAAGCGAAGAGATGGGCATCAGCATCCTATTACAGTTATCAGTCTCCATTCAGTTCTATGCTTAGACAGAAGTCGGCGAAGGCAAAGGTGGGGGAGTATGCCAGAACATCCAGGTGTAAGCACATCCTTTAGATCAGTGATCCCCAACCAGTGGCTCAGGAGGAACATGTTGCTCACAAACCCATTGGATGTTGCTCCCAGTAGCCTCAAAGCAGGATATGATTTTTTAATTTCTGGCTTGGAAGCAAGTTTTGGTTGCATAAAAGCTAGGTGTACTGCCAAACAGAGCCTCCTGTAGGCTACCATGGCACATAGGGGCTACCAAATAGCCAATCGCAGCCCTTGCTGGGCTGTGAAGTTTTTTTATACTTGCATTGTGCTCCAACTTTTAATATTTAATTGTTGCTTATGGGTAAAATAGGTTGGGAACCCCCTGCTTTAGACGATGTGATGGATCTGATTCATGCTGGGATTTTAGAACATTTCCCCTAGCAGTATTAAACAACCAGTAGTGATGGTCAGCCTTGAGACCTCTGCTCATGTAGGGGGTGGAACGACTGGTGCCCAAATTTTAATGTGTGTGTTTGTGTGTCTGCCAAAGCTGCAAGTTAAACCCTTTCTTCCGACCAACAGAGATAAACCATCGAACTGACAAGAGTACAGTGTAACCTGTGCTCTATTAAAGTAGCCATGGGGGGCGGCCAAAATATTATTTTACATACACATTTTTAGTATAAAGCTCTATAGTTTTCTTATATGCAGAGCAGGGCACTACAAGTGTGTTGATAAAGTTAAAATGTGTGACCAGAGGAGGAGGAGGAGAAACCCAAAACTGATTACAGTGACTCCCCTTGGCTGGCTACATGTACAGACAATTAAGAAATAATGATTATTTGTCAGTGAGACAATAATTAGACTGCAAACCATACTTAAAAGGATACATTTTCCCAAACACATCAAAAGTAATTGCACGCAGAGCGCTTACAGTATCTAGGGCAATGGAAACAGTGCAATGTGTTTCTCTGCTGATCTTCAGATGGAAATTCTCCTAGCAGATGCAAGTACATAAAAGTACAGCCAGAAGTCACTCATGGCAGAACAGCAGATCATTCTTGTTACCATAATAAAACATTTCATTTGACTTGTAAACCGTTTGCAGAAATCCAAGATGCAAAGAGCCCAATGGCAAATAAAAAAACACAAGCGCTCTGTTTTGCTAATATCCTCTACAGGGACCATGATGAATGCATGATTGGGGCACAAGCCAATGATAACATTCATACTTAGCTTTTATTTGCTCCTACACAAACGGTAAAATGGTTAAAGCTTATTAAACGCACTAATACACTGCCTGAATCGGCTTGCTAGCTACACTCACTTCACCCCCCCCCCCATGGGTTTTCTGCTTTATTAACTCTACTTTAAGAGTGAAGGGCCACTTGTCTCGCTACGTGATAACGACAGCTCCTGTGTTCTGTCCCACCAAGCCTGGACTTTTGTCCTACGTCTCCCTAGAAGAGATTTTTCCAACACTTGCCAAACAAAATAATGTCCATTCATCCCATTCCTCTTCCCTAATTAATTATCCCCACGCCCAGGAAGAACCTCCTACAGAAGACAAAAACAACACAAAGACAGAGCACACCTGCTAAAAAGAACGAGTAGAGGGAAACCCACCCATAACATCAAGTTGACCAACCCGGTAAATAGCAAAAAAGAGAAACTAATTTTGAAACATTTAGGCAGGGGTACAGTGAGGGTGTGACCTCATATATGTAATTCATACAAAGACAAAATATTCTTTGCATTTACCCATTATAAATGCTTCTCATTTAAACAAAACAGGGATTGCTTGCCCATTTATTGCAATATATTCCAGCTGGCCAACTAACTCAAAGTCATCCCCAGCCTGGCCAGTCCTGCACTCACTTTCATCTGATTCATTAAGAATTCTACTGCGTCATTTTCAGCTTTCTACAGTGTCTAATTTTCACCTGTAATTTGCTTGAAGTAGTAGAATTCTTAATGAATCGGATGAAAGTGAGTGCAGGACTGGCCAGACTGGAGATGACTTTGACGAAGTTGGCCAGCTTGAATATATTGCAATACAGGTATGGGATCCCTTATCTGGAAACCCGTTATCCAGAAAGTTCTGAATTATGGAAAGGCCATCTCCCCATAGACTCCATTATAAGCAAATAATTCTAATTTTTAAAAGTGATTTCCTCTTTCTTTGTAATAATAAAACAGTACCTGTACTTGATCCCAACTAAGATATAATTACCCCTTATTGGGACAGAACAGCCCTATTGGGTTTATTTAATGGTTAAATGATTCCCTTTTCTCTGTAATAATAAAACAGTACCTGTACTTGATCCCAACTAAGATATAATTACCCCTTATTGGGGGCAGAACAGCCCTATTGGGTTTATTTAATGGTTAAATGATTCCCTTTTCTCTGTAATAATAAAACAGTACCTGTACTTGATCCCAACTAAGATATAATTACCCCTTATTGGGGGCAGAACAGCCCTATTGGGTTTATTTAATGGTTAAATGATTCCCTTTTCTCTATAATAATAAAACAGTACCTTGTACTTGATCCCAACTAAGGTATAATTAATGCTTATTGGAGGCAAAAGTAGCCTATTGGGTATATTCAGTTTTTAAATTATTTTTAGCAGACTTAAGTTATGGAGATCCAAATTACAGAAAGATCCCTTATCCGGAAAACCCCAGGTCCCGAGCATTCTGGATAACAGGTCACATACCTGTATATGGAAAAACAATCCCTGTGTGTTTAAAGGGGAGGGCATATCTTAGTAGCTTAATGCACAGAATGTGTTAAGGTCCTTAGCATATTTCTAATAGTTGAGTGCAGAGAACCTTTTGACCAACCTGGTCAATGTAAACTGAGGACGATTAGAGGTTACCTTCAGCAAAAGCCACATATCAAAATAATCGGTGCGAGAAAACACCAGGATTTGGCAACGATTTCCAAGGCTATAGCTCTGGTGCTCTCTGGCACGTTTGTACATTTTCCAAAACTATGGCTTGTAGAGATAAAGAGAGAGAGAGACTTGGTAATTGTATTACAGTCAGAAAAATATATATTTCTGCAAAATTTCTACAATATTTTGGGGATAATCAAGGGCGAGTCTGGAAACGAGGGAGTCTGCTTTTTCATGTTTAAGAAAATACAATGATTAAAAAGTCCCTGCATGTATAGATATTTTAGCCTAGCTATCAGAGAAAGATGTGAAATAGTGCCGGTACCAGTACCAAGGTGCTCACTATAAATCAAAGGAAACGTATTTCTTGCAAACAGGCGCTCGCCTAATTAGAATTACAGAATTAGTATTCGTGCGTGTTAAACATCACCATCTGTATGTCAGAAACCTATAAAATAACATGCTATATTGTCGCATTTTATTGGCTTGCTTCCATGAAATATATATATTTAGACACTTTTATGATTCACTGATATTGATTGTTGCTCCCGTTGGAACAGTTACACAGACCTCAAACAGGTTTAGCTCCGAAAAATAATGGAATTTGAATTCAAGAGTAAAAACGCAGTATTGTGTGTATGCGTGCACGCTGAAAAGGGGATACTAAATTTAATTCATGGACTGAAAAATAAGCTACTGAAATTGATTGCTATTTTGTGCTTGTTAATTCTACAATAACAATACAAGTTAGAAATAAAACAGCTACTGAATAAAATTACTGCAATTTTACAGTTCAGCATGTGTTACTAGGTGTTCATTTTTTGAGGGCTCGGACTGGGGGGGGCAGGGCCCACTGGGGTTGAACCCCCCAATGTGCCCCCTCCAGCCACATCACCCACACCCACCTCAGGGGCCCCCGCCACCCGCCTAACGTCCTCCCCTGAGCGGGCATAAGTGAAACGCGTAAGGAGAGGACATCGGCAGCCGGGGAAGCAGCCAGGGCCGGAACTAGGGGTAGGCAGAAGAGGCAGCTGCCTAGGGCGCAATGATTGGGGGGCGCCAGACAGCCTCTCCTTCCTACCCCTAGTCTGCGATCCGCACATCACCCCGCTCAACTGCGCATGCGCGCCAAACCAAAAAGGGGGTGGGATGCTTGCGCGATGCAGGTGCGAGGCGGCCGACCGGGTAGCCTAGGGCGCCCGGTAGGCTCAGCCCGCCCCTGGAAGCAGCAACAGGGATCGGGTCCGAGCCTGGCTCAATTTATTTTAGTTTTTAATGGCTTATCTTTATTGTCAGGTCCTCTCCTGTTCATTATGACTTTCTAACTGCTGAATGGCTGTGAAGGTAAAAAAAAACCCTAGCAACCAGACAGCCAGTTGCAGGACAATTTAAAAACAAATTAAAACAAAAAAAATAATTTCATGCTAAAAGTTCATTTTAGGTGAAAAACCCTTTAAAGATGGAAGTTCCCATGTACCTTGCGAACTTGAGTCCATCAGTCCATAATATACTAGTGCTTGCACTTGCACTGGAATAGCTCCACACTGCAACCATATACTGGTCATGCCTTAAAAAGGGACCTGTTTCTTCTGTTGCTTCCATCAAATATATATTTAGACACTTTTATGATTCACTGATATTGATTGTTGCTCCCATTGGAACAGTTACACAGACCTTAAACAGGTTTAGCTCCAAAAAATAATGATAATGTTTATTATTTAATAATAAACACATAAAAAGCTATATAATATTCCCATGTTCCACCCCTCCAGAATGCAGCAGAACTAGGCACAATCAGTGTTGCATATAGAGACACCTTCTGAAGCTAAACGGATCCCGATGCATCTAGCCTAACCTGCCCTGCCCAATAAATCTAGCCTAACCTGCCCTGCCCGATAACCAAAGCTTTTACCTGCCCCAAAAATGCCCTTAATCCACCCAAGCCCGGCCCAAACAACACTCCTCACAAGGTAAGCAAACAATTTGGGTTCAAATTGACATGGGGTGACTGGGCAGTTACTGAAAGTGAGCAGGTGAGGGGTGGTCTAACTTATTCCATTTTCCAACATCAACTGTTAGGAAGTATGTGCAGCAACATTTCCAAATTCAGAAAAACAAGGCAATTGGTGGGTGTGCTGTTCGGGAATAAAGCAAATAGTATCCACATTATGAGAAGTAAGATGAGTAAAGGGAGTAGAAAGTGGAAGGGCCACCACAGGTGTTTATTGTACCCTCTACATACACAGCAATGCAACACTACCGTTTCTGATGTTCAGAACCCTTTATGCCAGGGGTAACTAGAAGGGTTTTCAGTGCTGAGCCTGGATCAGGGCAGTATACAACATGAGATGACTGCTGTACTGTATGGCCTGTGAATATGCTACAGTATATGTGCTTACTACTTTCTATTTCTACGTTACTATCATAAACATGTCTACAAATATTTCTCTTGCTGGTTTCAGGCATTTAGAATAATTTATTTTTTTAACTGGTTTTCTCATTGTCAATAAACCCATTCAGTGTCTGGGAAAGATTACATAGCAGTAACCTGAAATGACTGATCTGCCCTGCATTTCTCTGCTTAACAAAATGTAGATATTTATTTCCTCTGGTTACCGAGTCCCTTCTCAGTGTTATTTATCAGATATAGCCTTTCTCCATTAGCATATTTCTTAAAAGAGACATTGTATTATTCTACTGTCTTTTAGCAAGTTACATATTTTCATTTATTTATTAACAATTAATAGCAGAAAACATTTGTCTAGAACACTTGAATATGTTAAGTCTCCAGGTTGCCTCCATAGACTGACTAGACACGTCAACCAGCCCCATGTCATGAGTTCCTCTTAACATTAAATGATCATTATCTCCATCATGACTTGGGGCTGGTTGACGTTTTGACTGACTGAAAGCATGTAGCTGCCTTGCCTTACCTAACGCAACATAAAAACCACCACCTCCTGTTACCCCCATGGGACAGAAAAACTACTCCAGTCTTGGAGTAAAATGGCTAACAGAACTGTTTGCAGAAACAGAAAATGTAAACTAAAAGCACCCACACCCTTGTGGGCTCACAGAGAAGCCAACCAGAACACCATAGCTAACAGGATCCAAAGGCTCCCAGAAGACTAAAAAACTGAGACCTTAAAGGGTTGTTCACCTTTGAGTTAACTTTAAGTATGATGTAGAGCAGTGATCCCCAACCAGTGGCTCATGATTCATGACCAACATGTTGCTTATCAACTACTGGAGTGTTCAATAGGTGTTATGACAAACAGAGCCTCTTGTAGGCTGCCAGTCCACATGAGATCTAACAAATAGCCAAGCATAGCTCTTATTTAGCACTACCATGAGGCTTTTTCATGCTTATGTTTCTCCCCAACTTTTTCTACATTGGGGACCCAAACATTATTGCCTGTGAGTCATATTTAAATGTGAAGAGAGCTAATATGAGACAACTTGCAATAAGTCTTCATTTTTTTATTATTTGTAGCAGCTCTCCAGTTTGCAGCTATCCGGCATAATAATAGAAGAGTGCATGAATAGAAAGATAAGTAATAAAAAATAACAACAACAAAAGTGCTCTGTATGTGAGCAAATATGATGTGCGACTGGGCGGCATGCCTTCCCAAAATTTATGCCACCCCAGGCCCAGGCCTTTGTGGCCACAAATCCACTCCCATTACCCTTGCAACCTTGCAGCTTCCTAAGCTAGTCAAGTCTTTCCCTACATCCTGGTGTGCAGGTAAGGAGCTCCTTCTTAAAGCCTGAAGAGGCTTAGCTGCTGTCTATGGGTATCTAGACTACTGTAAATTTCACCAAACAAAAGAAATGTGGCTTTTAAATGTTTTTCCCAAATACATATATATATTTGACATACATGATTAGGACAAAAAAACATGAAGTTTAAAGCATTAGCCAGTTTGTTCACTTCATTTTGAAGAATGATTGAATCATCTCAAGTAATAGACATTTGTTATAAACATGATATTTTACAGTAATTGCACTAAATCAAAAATATGAAGCCTCTCTACCAAATCATCTAAGATGAGCCACAACCAGGTGAATGTGCTCACATCCATAGCTCTATACCTAGCTGCCTAATGGATAATGAAAGTTGTAGCTTAAGGAAAGATAGAGAACATATTTATGGCCTAAAGGGAAGCTTCCTACTTTTATCTGCTCTTGACTTTTATCCAGGCCTGCTGCTCAATATTTCCAGCGTTCTAAAGTTCACCGCTTCCCAGTGATACCAGCTCTGTGCCCTGACGAGAATATATAACTGTGCATCCATACAATGTGCATCATGACATTTCATAAATCATAAAACTATAGTTCCCACCTGTACAAATTAATGCTAAATCTCTAAATATAATTTTCAAAGGGGTATTCTACAATTATGTATGAGGGTAGTCACAGGGGAACTCCAGCTTCCAAAAGAAAATTTGTTAAACAGCCCCACACAACACAGAAACCCCTAATGTACCTATCACTGTAATCTATTCCTCTATTCCTTCAAAAAGTATGAATAAATACAATCCTAGCAAGGGAGGAGGGACTAAAACCCTGATGTTACAAATTAGTATATTCATTTCATATTATTGCTTAACACAGCCACACAAGAATTATACTGTTTTCACCTATTTTTGTACATAGTACAGGTATTGGACCCCTTATCCAGAAACCCATTATCCAGAAAGCTCCGAATTACAGAAAGGCCATCTCCCATAGACTCCTTTTTAATCAAATAAGTCACATTTTTTAAAAATGGTTTCCTTTTTCTCTGTAATAATATAACAGTACCTGTACTTGATCCCAACTAAGATATAATTAATCCTTATTGCAGTCAAAACAATCCTATTGGGTTTAATTACTGTTTAAATAATTTTATTAGCAGACTTAAGGTAGGAGATCTTACCTAAAGACCCCTTATCTGGAAAACCCCAGGTCCCAAGCATTCTGGATAACGGGTCCCATACCAGTATAGTGATAAATTTAGGTATCAATTTAAAAGTGTATTCCTGTTTCTACCAATGTTTCTCATGCAAAAATAAAATGGATTTAACTGTATAAAGGCATCTCAAAAACTTTTACTACAAATCAGGAAAAAGCCTCTGTTTTCCTTGATTGCTAAATCAAAGGGTTGGTGCTTTTATCTAGAGCATGGGTGGCTCAGTACATGGTTGTGTCATTCTCACAGATCCTTTGTGTTGCTGCATGGAGGGCTTTCATGCCTGTGTGCATTGTGCAATTAAATACATGAAGAATGTATAGATCTCAGCGTGTAACTATGGACATAAAGTGATGAGAGGCCCGAGGACCTGTCTGAAAAATCAATGCTGTAAAACAATATTGGATAAGAAAGGGCCTTTGAATTAATACCAAGAAATAACTAAGGAAGAAATTCAAAGAAAGGAGGTATGAAACAAAATCAGTAATTGTGATTTATTACAATGGAACGTCCTTTGCCATCCTCCATATCTTATCTTGACATAGGATAAATTGATATTAAAAGCTGTAGTCTAATACCAATATGGATAGTTCCAAAGAAAATCAATAAAGGGCCCAACCTGATCATGGGGATTAGGAGATAGGAAGCCTGCTTGATGATGACTGTCACCCTCTCCTATTACAACTTACAAGCCACTGATGGCTATCCCATGGCACTGAATTCAGAAAATCCTAACAGCCATTCCATCACTGCCATATTCTGTGAAACATGTCAACTAAAAGATAAATAGCAGTATTATCAAATATTTTAAAGCTTGCAATACTGTACAATAGGCATCTAAAATTCATTTAAAAAAAAAATAAATGCTTTTAGGGGAGGCAAAGCAAGTCCAGTTGTCCAGAGATAATGAAATAAAGAAGAGGGGAAAGACTCAACTCCAAGATCTTCCTTATAATCAGAGCTGATGTGTTTCGGACATATGCATCAGCCTTTGACTAAGGGCCCATAGGCCCCAAACGCATCAGGCATCTGGCCTTGCTGTATGGCGTTGTTTTTAACGGTTATTGAATACATTTATCAAACTATGGAAGTTCCGGTAACCCATACAATTTTATACAATAAACCACATATTGTATGTAGTGTCACATGTATGGTACCCTCAAAGAGTGTACTTTTCTTCCCAAATGTGGGTAACTGAACATGGGAGAAACAATACAGTCAATAAAAAAGAGCTTTCTGAATCACATCGCACAGAACACCTGTCCAGAAACGTCACTTTTTTGCTATGATAAAAGGAGCGCTGTTAAATTTGTATATATACTGTATAGGGATGCACAGAAACCAGTTTTTAGGGTTCAACTGAACCCGCGAATCCATCAAAAGAGATTTGACCGAATATCGAACCGAATCCTAATTAGAATATGCTAATTAGGTTTTGGAAGGGTTAAATGTGGTTACATTTTCCACTTCCATGCTCAGGCAGTGACATTTAACCCTTCCAAATCCTAACTGGCATATGCCAATGGCGGAATCCGAACCCGGAACCCGAAAAAAAGGCTGAATCCTGGATTCGGTGCATCCCTAATAATGTATATATCTTTTTCTCCCCTATTAGAATGAAACACACTTGGGGGCACATTTACTAATCCATGAACGTCCGAAAAGCGTCCGAATGCGTTTTTTTTCGTAATGATCAGTACTTTGCGACTTTTTCGCAAATTGTCGCGACTTTTTCGAGCTCTCAATACCAAAGTTGCGACAATTCGCGAAAGTCGTAATAGCAATGAAAAAGTTGCGACAATTCTCCAAAGGCATAATGGCAATGAAAAAGTCGCGACAATTCTCCAAAGGCATAATGGCAATGAAAAAGTCGCGACAATTCTCCAAAGGCATAATGGCAATGAAAAAGTTGCGACAATTCCCGAAATTTATTATGGTTATGAAAAAAAAGTCGTACCGGTTACGAAAAAGTCGCGACAATTTACGGGAAAGTCGTAACGGCGACGAAAAAATCGCAAAAAATACGAAAAAGTCGCAAAATGTTAGTTTTCCAATCCGAATTTTTCTCATTCGGATTCGTGGATTAGTAAATCAGCCCCATAGTGTATTCTCTACCAACGTTTCAGTCAGTGGAGAAGTGTCTGAAACTGTATGTTGTTACCTGTGTTGTGCTTCTCGGCTAGGTCCATAAAAGAATACACCCCATATGCCATAGCCTTTACTTAATTTCTGCACAAATTGGCCAATTTTTGGGCAAATGCTGCCCCAATTGAGTGACAAGTGACATGCTTGCTTTAATGATCTGGCCAAAACAAAAAGGGCACTTTTCTTCCAAAGGCACTACATGGGGACAGTGCTTCTGCTTAAAGGGGCAGTTCACCTTACATTTAACTTTTACTATGATGTACACAGTTATATTCTGAGACATTTTTCAATTGGTAGTCACTTTTTAAGATACAGGTATGGGATCCCTTATCTGGAAACCCGTTATCCAGAAACCTCGAATTACGGAAAGCCCGTCTCCCATAGACTCCACTTTAATCAAATAATTCAGAATTTTAAAACTGATTTCCTTTTTCTCTGTAATAATAAAACAGTACCTTGTAATTGATCCCAACTAAGATATAATTAATTCTTATTGGGGGCAGAACAGCCCTATTGGGTTTATTTAATGGTTAAATGATTCCCTTTTCTCTGTAATAATAAAACAGTACCTGTACTTGATCCCAACTAAGATATAATTACCCCTTATTGGGGGCAGAACAGCCCTATTGGGTTTATTTAATGGTTAAATTATTCCCTTTTCTCTGTAATAATAAAACAGTACCTTGTAATTGATCCCAACTAAGATATAATTAATCCTTATTGGGGGCAGAACAATCCTATTGGGTTTATTTAATGGTTAAATGATTCCCTTTTCTCTGTAATAATAAAACAGTACCTGTACTTGATCCCAACTAAGATATAATTACCCCTTATTGGGGGCAGAACAGCCCTATTGGGTTTATTTAATGGTTAAATGATTCCCTTTTCTCTGTAATAATAAAACAGTACCTGTACTTGATCCCAACTAAGATATAATTACCCCTTATTGGGGGCAGAACAGCCCTATTGGGTTTATTTAATGGTTAAATGATTCCCTTTTCTCTGTAATAATAAAACAGTACCTGTACTTGATCCCAACTAAGATATAATTACCCCTTATTGGGGGCAGAACAATCCTATTGGGTTTATTTAATGGTTAAATGATTCCCTTTTCTCTGTAATAATAAAACAGTACCTGTAATTGATCCCAACTAAGATATAATTAATCCTTATTGGGTACAAAACAATCCTATTGGGTTTTATTAATGTTTTATTGATTTTTCAGTAGACTTAAGGTATGGAGATCCAAATTACAGAAAGACCCCTTATCCGGAATACCCTTGGTCCCAAGCATTCTGGATAACGGGTCCTATACCTGTATATCTTTTTGTTCAGCAGTTCTTCAGTGCTTTGAATGAAGGACTGGAATATGAACACAGAAGGGCAGATTCATTAAAACACGAGTTTGAATCCCGAATGGGAAAAATTGGGATTGGCGATGGCGATCCGAAAGTCATGAAATTTTCGTACGGAAAGATTGTAAACAGCGGCAGAACCTTTCTGAATTTTTCGGGCAAGCGTATGAAAAAGTCGCACAATCGCACGAAAAAGTTGCACGAGCGTACGAAAAAGTCGCGGAAGCGCAAAAAAAACGGCAAAAATACGCTCTGAGCGTTCGAATGAACGAAGCGTTCATGTCTTAATAAATCTCCCCCAGAGAGCCTGAATATAAAGAAAAGTATTCCTTTTTGATGCTTCTTGGCTGTTGGGGTCAGTGATCCCCTTTTGAAAGCTGGAAAGAGTCAGAAGATGAAAGCAATTAACTCAAAAACTATACAAAAAACAAACAAACAAATGAAACCAAAATAAAACCATATAAAACAGTTGCTACGAACAGGCCATTCTGTAACATACTAATACATAACTTAAAGGTGAACTACCCCTTTTAAAAAAAAAATCAACACAAATGTAAATCTTCTATTTTACAACATATTTCACATATATTTCAATATTTATTCTCCCTTTAAATAAATCAACAGCAGAAGTCCTATATATGACATTCACCTCGAGTTTGGGCAAGGATTACCACTTCAAGATTCCAGCTGTACTCTAGCCATACCTAAACCTAATTAATATTTACTTAAGCCAGAGACTTAATTACAGTTTGTATCTGCTGATGGAAGTCAGGATAATTTCTTTCCTACAAGACGTATAGAAATCCAGGTAGAATTAATATTGCATATCTTAGTGACTATCTATTATCTCTTAATTAATAATGATTGCAAGTGAGATGCCTGTATCTATTAACCAGGATCATCTTCATACATGGGTCGAGTGAATGCAGGTATGGAATATGAATAATAAGGTATGTGACAGAATTACCAGATCTCATCTTGTGAGAAGAATATTAATGTGGCTGAAGTAATGAATTATGTTAAAGGCACAGAAAGGACTAAGAGGGCTAGTTGTACATGGTGTACAGGGACTTTTCTTCTCATCTTTTCTTCTTGTGTCTCATACGATGATTATATATATATATTCACATACAGGTAGGGCTGGGCGATATACCGTTTAATACTGAATACCGGTGTTTTTTTTTTTTAAAACTATATTCACTTTTCAGATACCGCAATATTGGGGTGTCAGGGTACTCACCCGTACGGCCCGGTCTCGCGCGCCTCTTTGCGTGCGCGCACGCCTCCCGTTGTCCGCGGGACGTTGCGCACGCGCGTCCAGGTGCGCGTGCGTCAAAGCGTGCACGTCCGTGATGGGCTGACGGCGCCGGTTCTGCGCATGCGTGGGGGGTATTTAAAGCTATCAAACGCCTCCTCCTGTGCTATGTTGTCTGCGGCCTTGCCTGGGAAACTAGGCCTGCCTGATTTACCTTACGACTTTCTGTTGCCGATCCTTCGCTTGCCTGACTCTGATTTTCAATACTGCAGTAATTATTCTCTAATTTATTAGGAAATGGGGTTAACACCTAATCATGCATGGAAAAAAAAAATACCGTCAAATACCGTGACACCGATATAATTTTGAAAAATACCGTGATTTTTGGTCATACTGCCCAGCTCTACATACAGGCACAGTCAATCCAACAGCGCTCTGCTCGCTTATATAGATTTTTTTAGGGGCATGCTTATTAAAGGGGGTTTGCTCTATTTTTTGTAAAGTGGTGTAGTTTATTTTGTTGGGATTGTTTAAAGGACAAGTCAAACCAAAATATAATTTTTTGCATAATAGAATAAAACATCATTCTAAGCAACTTTGCACTATTCATTCATTACAAATTGCAAAGTTTTTGACTTATTTGTATTTATATAATTGCTATTAGAAGTAATTTTTGTCTGTTCCTTTCTGTCCCCTGCCCTGGTGGCTCTGGCAGTTGAAACAATGTAACACAAGGCAGCAGCCTGACAGACCTGACTCGCTGGAGGAGACTGGCCTTTGCAACATTGTTTAAAAAGTAACAACCAGGAGTTCAGCAAAAGCTGCTTTCTATAGCAATTACATTTATAAATACACTGTAAAGCATTAAACATTTTCAATAAATTTACATTGGAAAGTTGCTTGGAATTATGTTTTCTTTTATTAGGCAAAAAATTATTTTTGGGGTTGACGTCATTTAAATAAGTAATAAAATTGGAATAGGAAATAAGCCCAGAAGGAAGTGAGGAGGAGGTGAAAAAATTTTTTTTTTTGCCGTACGCGTCTTTTTTGTCGTGCAATTTTTTGTCATGCGTCTTTTTTTTGTCGCCCGCGCTTTTTTGCCGCGACTGCTGAAACTTGGCTAAGCAGTCCGATCTTCCATATCTTTTCATTCGGCAGGCTGGAAGACTATAGAGGTCCAGTTTTAGTAGCAACGACAATCCTTTTGCCAGTATACCGGAGTTTAATGGGACTAACCTGGTGACTGCAGACTGGGCGGAGCCACTCGCCTGTATAAGGTACCCGCTAAACATGGGGCAGACTTGGCGCTAGGCTCACTAGAGGGTAATGCCCACAAGGCAGTGCTCCAACTACAGGCTGCAGAAAGGGGCACCTTGGACGGGATTGTGACCCACCTGGAGGAGCTATATCAAGAGGCTGCTTACACACTAGGGGGCTGATTTACTAATCCACAAACGGTCCGAAGGCGTCCGAATGCGTTTTTTTCGTAATGATCGGTATTTTGCGATTTTTTTTGTAAATTGTCGCGAATTGTCGTGACTTTTTCGTAGCCTTCGCGCCGAGTAAGAAAGTTTCGGATTCATTCAAGCTTCAGTATCGTGACTTTTCTTGGGCCGGGTTGGGGCTGCAGAGTGCCATTGAGCCCTATGGGAGACTTTCCTTGGGCCAGGTTGGAGCTGCAGAGTGCCATTGAGCCCTATGGGAGACTTTCCTTGGGCCAGGTTGGAGCTGCAGAGTGCCATTGAGCCCTATGGGAGACTTTCCTTGGGCCAGGTTGGAGCTGCAGAGTGCCATTGAGCCCTATGGGAGACTTTCCTTGGGCCAGGTTGGAGCTGCAGAGTGCCATTGAGCCCTATGGGAGACTTTCCTTGGGCCAGGTTGGAGCTGCAGAGTGCCATTGAGCCCTATGGGAGACTTTCCTTGGGCCAGGTTGGAGCTGCAGAGTGCCATTGAGCCCTATGGGAGACTTTCCTTGGGCCAGGCTGGAGCTGCAGAGTGCCATTGAGCCCTATGGGAGACATTCCTTGGGCCAGGCTGGAGCTGCAGAGTGCCATCGAGCCCTATGGGAGACTTTCCTTGGGCCGGGTTGGAGCTGCAGAGTGCCATTGAGCCCTATGGGAGACTTTCCTTGGGCCGGGTTGGCGCTGCAGAGTGCCATTGAGCCCTATGGGAGACTTTCCTTGGGCCAGGTTGGAGCTGCAGAGTGCCATTGAGCCCTATGGGAGACTTTCCTTGGGCCAGGTTGGAGCTGCAGAGTGCCATTGAGCCCTATGGGAGACTTTCCTTGGGCCGGGTTGGAGCTGCAGAGTGCCATTGAGTCCTATGGGAGACTTTCCTTGGGCCGAGTTGGAGCTGCAGAGTGCCATTGAGTCCTATGGGAGACTTTCCTTGGGCCGGGTTGGAGCTGCAGAGTGCCATTGAGCCCTATGGGAGACTTTCCTTGGGCCGGGTTGGAGCTGCAGAGTGCCATTGAGCCCTATGGGAGACTTTCCTTGGGCCAGGTTGGAGCTGCAGAGTGCCATTGAGCCCTATGGGAGACTTTCCTTGGGCCAGGTTGGAGCTGCAGAGTGCCATTGAGCCCTATGGGAGACTTTCCTTGGGCCGGGTTGGAGCTGCAGAGTGCCATTGAGTCCTATGGGAGGCTTCCAAAATCATGCAAAGTCTGAAAGTTTTGCCCGCCGTTTACTAGCGCTCAATACGAAAAAGTCGCGACAATATACGAGCAAATCGGAATGGCTGCGAAAAAGTCACGACTTTTGCGCGCAAGTCGTAACGGCTACGAAAAAGTCGCGACAATTTACGATAAAGTCGTAACGGCAACGAAAAAATATGAAAAAGTCGCAAAATGTTCATTTCCAATCCGAATTTTTCCCATTCGGATTCGAATTTGTGGATTAGTAAATCAGCCCCTTGGTGTCCTTGGGAGTCATTCTTCAACAACAGCTGAAGGGTATAAGGTAAATTGTTTTAGTCTAATAAACAGCTAATCCCCCCCCCCCCCGTGTGAAATTCTACCATGGCTGTATTTAGATATAGGGCAGCAGCTTTACGAGGGCAGCCCTCGGGTGTCTATATAATTGAAAAAAAATTAAGAAAAAATAAAAAAGCTTCCCAGCTGCCGCCAGATGATACCTATGCAAATCGAGCAGCGGAGCTGGGGGTGAGGGTACAGGCAGGAAGTGACATCACTTCCGCAACCTTGGGAGTGTGTTTAGGTCCAGTGCCTTGGTTGGCCTAAATACAATCCTGCACCAACTCTACCTAAATGCTGAAAGTGTTTTCATCCCAGCGAAACTCATCTACAAATAATAAAGCAATAATATCAGTTGCAGACTATAAAAAGAATGCTGCTTATATTCATTTTAGAGACATTAATGTTAATATATGGAAAAGAAGGCATTGCACTATTTAGTTTCCCAATCGAAATATCACAGAGCTTTAAAGTCTTTATCAAAGCAATTTCTCAACGCAGAGCTCTGCTATCTGGCTATGATCAGAGATTAGCAGTTTGATGTCCTTTTATCCCTAATAAAAGAAAAACAAAATGAACGGTGTTAAACATTGCAATCCTGTATATTTCCTCTGCCCACCCCAACAAACTGCCGTGCCACGGATTAGGCTCTCGCCAGTTGGTGTAATTTTCTTCTGTACCACTCTGTCTGCCCATTGTGCATCAGATATAAGGACTAAAGTGAGATGATAAAAATTATATAAATATGGTATAAATGCTCAAGGCTCTATGAAATCAGGTCTGCAAAAAGATACACACTAAAGGGAACAATACCCATCAGGTCACATTTGGCATCTTCTTACCAGCTTACAAAGCCAAACATGGGCACACTCCAATATATGGTTAAAGTGAGAAACTGCTATTGGTCTGACCAAAATAGGACAAACAAAATTGGACCCATGTTTTACTAGTAATTAAAGGGGAAATACAAGATTTTTTAACATCATTCTCATCATGCAGGCTATAGTAAATGATAGATGCTGCATCATTTCAATTTGAGTGGAATTTTTAATATTACGCCTTATACAGCTTCCTACAGAGCCTCCTTGGGTACTGTGTTACAAATAAAAGGTTGGCGTGTCCTTCTGGGGATGGGCCATTGCT
Organism: Xenopus tropicalis; assembly: GCF_000004195.4. Classification (NCBI taxonomy): domain Eukaryota; kingdom Metazoa; phylum Chordata; class Amphibia; order Anura; family Pipidae; genus Xenopus; species Xenopus tropicalis. The sequence continues at coordinate 27,699,494 of NC_030682.2, forward strand.
AATTTAAATTGTTTTAACTACTGAAGCAGTATACAGGACATCATGGAGCCTTCTAGACATGCAGAACGTTGACCGTGGATGGAGTTCTTGCCCCATACTTTAACCTTGACACACGTTGCACCTTTAAATACTGTATGTCTGATGTAACTCCAAAACACAGATTTGGCCTAGTGAACTTACATCTAGCATAACTTAGGGTTGCCAACTTTGGGTTGCTGGCAATCTGTATGGGGGAAATCTGTATGGGGGGGCAGTCGCCGATGTCACAAAGAAAGGACGTTGACATCACAGGCAGAATAAATGACATCAGGGGGGCAATCGGCCAGTTGAGGAGAGTCCTGTCCGGATTTCCAAATTTGGAAAACCAGACAGACAGTTTTGTCCCAGACAACCCTTCTGAAAACCAGACTGTCTGGGTCATAATCAGACAAGTGGCAACCCTAGCATAACCAGATGTTACAGGACCCTACGAAAAATCATTTATAGGACCCCCAGCACCCAAGCACTGGGGAACCTTTTTCTCAGAAAACCAAAACGAACTGCTGCAAAATGGTTTAGAATTAAATTGTGTATTTTATTTTAATTAACAGTTAGCTCTTGCAGCAGAACATTTCACATATTAAATGGAGTCAAAGACCCACACGAATGGGGATTCAACTTTGAGTCCTGGTAAAGAGGTTAATTCATATATTAGAACTGCTTATAAAATTCATTCTCTGCTTTGTCCTTTATAACTCCGGACCTAGCAGCTGCTGGCCCTTTTGGCTCACATAACAGCTTTACTAAATAACATAATAGCACTTGAACCACTGGGCGATTGTTCAGAGTTTTAAATTGTTTGCAAAAATCTACTGCAACAGTTCCAGAAGTGCTCACGAAATGTATTCGAGGGAACCATCATGACTGTCCGTGTTTTGACATTCCAAAATAATGTACATCATAAGTTTTGATGTAAATAAAACTGGAGAGGGCACAGCAGGGCTTCATATATTTGTCTGTAATCTCCCCTGAAATGAGTTCTGCAGTGTCTCTCAAGATGAAATGGCATTGCAGTAAATTTGCCTTCCTCTGTCTGGCTGATGTCATTGGGGTTCAGATAAGGGACTGGTGGCATGGCAGGTACAGGCTTCCGCAGGAGGTGACGGGACAGTGCCCCCTTGTGAGCTGTTAGGCACTTACAGGAGTGTACGGTTGTCATTCTTCAAAAAAAATGTATATTTAATATTACAGGGATCATTATGGCAGCAAGTTCAGTTGCGTTAGCACTAATTTCCCTGCAGTCAGTTGAGCGCAGAACCTCATTCATGAAAGGTACTTGCAATAAAATGTGTACCTCGGGATAAGGCGTGGCTCTTACCATCAGTAGGCACAGAGCACTTAAATCTAAGGAATCAGGCGCCCAAATAACTCACACATCAACATCGGAAATTATACCAACCAGACGTGGAAAACATCCAGCACAATTGTGTCCTATTTACTTCAAAGTGCGAGCACAACTGTATCAGGTGCAACCCCCACTGGTGAGTGCAATGGCGCTGGAATTCTGGGGAACAAAACACTACATGATGAGAAAAAAACATGACGATTGCACTCAAAGTTGCGCTTTGCTCACTGCACTTGTGGTTGTACATAACCCTTAAGATGTTAGGTATGCCGGGGCTAAAGGCAATAGTGGCTCAGGGCAATGCAGGAAGTCAGGGGCCACCCAATTACTATGTTTTTCCATTCTGTCCCGCAGTTTTGAAGGGCTTTCCTGATGAATACAGGCCTGCAGAACCGCCTGCCTTCAGCAACAGAACCTTCGCAGGATTTCTACGGCCTATGTTATGCCATATGTCTACTAGCAACACATGGCACAGACAGAACAAAACAGCTGGCATGGAAAGGGTTCAAAAACATTAAATCAAAAGAAAGCTGCTAAAGAGTATAAATCACATGCAAAAGCAAACCCTACTAACTGCCGACAAACTGCTGAATCCTTAATCGATACGTCCCTGTCGTAGCTTCACAGTGCGTGCAGGCTGATTTCTCAATAAGAAATTCCAATAGCCGTCGTCATGCTGTATGCAATGTGCTTATCGGCTGTATCAATGATGGAAATATGAGCCTCTAAACTGAGTGGTTAATGAGCTTGGTGCCCGATTCAACAAAATTATCACAACTGGATACACATTCTGTTAAAAGTCCACAATTGTGTGAATGTTCGTCTGGTGTAATTTCCGGTATATGGCATACGAGTGACGTCTGTGCCCAAATCTTTAGGTGTAAGTGTGCTGCACCTATTGGCACTGGGGCAAACGGAACCCCTGCAGCTACTGCCTGGTCAGGAGGTGGCATTAGCTCCAGGGTTCCCCTATGTCAATAGGCGCATTAGCGCTCAATTTGAAATGGGAGGCAGGAAGGACTAAGCATCACCAAGCGCAACTGCATGGAGTGTGTTTGACACAAATACTGCTTTTACATGCAAATGACTGTGGAGAAATTGAGGGGACCGCAACTGCACACAAATAAATTGTATCAGTTATTGCTTTATATGTTACTCTGTATGTCCAATGTATAAAACCTTTTTATTGTACAGCGCTGCGGAATATGTTGGCGCTTTATAAATAAATGTTAATAATAATAATAAATGAGCCCTGTTAGAAAAAAACTGCTCCGATCCGGGGATCCTTCCCCACCATCTTTTCAGTATTTTACTAAGGTTCCCTTGTGGCTTTCAAATTTCCCTGAGATAAAACTTATATTAAATGTTCATTTTCACAACAGTTCCCCCTTCACTACAAGTACTGTGTATATGAGTCCATTATGGCTGGGGAAGCAGATTTGTAATATATCAAGTATTACGATCACATTGCTTTTTCCATTATTTTCCATTAAATTATTTGGTACGTGACGAACCGTTCACATTGAATGATATTCATGTTTCAGCTAGAACATTTATTATTACAAGCTAGCAAGACTCTTACCTTACATTCCTAGTAAAATGAAGTTCCATTCTCTCTAACAAAACTGTACCCTGCAGTTGATATCACTGGCGCTACATTTGTACTTTTAGCACTGAATCTTCCGCACACACTGGCCACAACTCTTTGCAGGTTTTCTCTCAATACTTTAAGGGGCGGTTCGCCATTAAATTCATTTTTAGTATGATGCAGAGAGTGCTATTCTGACACAATCTGCATCTGGTCTTTATTTAAAGTCGGCCCTAAGGTTGCCGCCAGTCTGTTTTGACCTGGACAGCCTGGTTTTTGGAAGGACTGTCCAGGTCCAAATCTCCTGCCCGATATTCCAAATAACAAAAACAGGCAGGATTTATTGAGATTGACACACCAATTGGCCAATCGCAGATCATTGCATTATAGCACCACCCAGTGATGTCACTGCCTTGCCTCCTCCCCACCCTCCATGACATCACAGTCCCACCTCTTCCCCACCCCTGTGACATCACCACCCACCCCCTGCCAGGGGAAAAAAGCTGGCTGAGGTGGAAACCCTAGTTGCCCCCCTACATGTGTCACATTTAAAATGACCCTGGACTGCCAATATAAAATCCATTTTATTGTCTATCCTTGTAGTGGAACAGTATATATAGAATACTAATAGTGTGGCAATGGAATGCAGAGGCTAATTCTTTATAAAAACATTATTTAGTAAAGGTTTCGGTGGGTTTTATTACACTGCACAGCAATGCTCTGTTAAAGAACACCAGGTTCAACTACTGTCATATTGTGTTTGCTCCTACATAAATATATCAGGTGGTGGCAGTGTCAGGGGATGATATAAAGGTAAGATAACCTTCTCGAATAAATGAGATAAACACGGGCAACATTTTTTATACTGTAAATCACCCTAGTGACAGATGAGTTATATCTTATTGGCCTCAGCAGAAAAGGTCAGGATGGTGCTACACGTTTCCTATGCGATCAGCTACAATCTGCAGTGCGATCACGTCGCCATGAACAATAAGGCAGAGCCAACTTGATTTGTTAAGTATTTTAGTACAGATAATAATGATATTGATCATTTTGTATTTCATTACTGCTTTCAGAAATGTTTTTTTTAGATGACTTTTTAACAGGCAAGAGGGATCACTAAAAATGACAAGGCACTATGTACAAATATATAAGGGTATCATATAATAACCTTTCTAATGCTTTATTTACCAGTAGTTCCTTCCAACGGACACGAGGGCACCCACTCCGTTAAGAAGAACGGAGGTTCCATTTAAACATTCGGAAAGGATTTTTTACAGTGAGAGCTGTGAAGTTGTGGAATTCCCTCCCCGAATCAGTTGTACTGGCTGATACATTATATAACTTTAAGAAGGGGCTGGATGTTTTTAGCAAGTGAGGGAATATAGGGTTATGGGAGATAGCTCTTAGTACTAGTTGATCCAGGGACCGGTCAGATTGCCATCTGGGAGTCAGGAAGGAATTTTTTCCCCTCTGCAGCAAATTAGAGAGGCTTCAGATGGGGTTTGTTTTTTGCCTTCCTCTGGATCAATTAGCAGTTAGGCAGGTTATATATAGGCATTAAGGTAGAACTTGATGGATATGTTTATTTTTTAAACCTAACTTACTAATATTATAACACTAGTCGCATCACTGGGTGCAAAGTAACAGCATAAGTAATGTCAATTATCCTAGCACTATGCGCTGATTTGCTACTTGGATGTACTTTGCTTCATGAGGTGCAAGACACAGCTTTGAAAAAAAATCAAAATTCCAATTCCAATAAAAGACACTAGGTTTGCCCAGGTGCAGTAAGCAATTGCAACCAATCAGCAGGTAGCATTTACTGGTCACCTGTTGCTCTTTCCCCATGAGTGTAAGGCGGGTTCACATGAGTGAGCGCATGAGTGCATGAGTGAGGCACTTGCGCTCCAGCTTTGGATCCCAACGCAACAGATGCAGAACAGAGAAAATGGGGGCACTGCAATCTAATTGGCTGAATGAGTTGTTCATTTTATAATAATTTAGTTAGTAAAAACAAATTTAATTAGATTACTAATGATCTGGGAAACAAACTAAATTTATCTTGGACCCTTTTTCTATATATACAGGTATGGGATCCATTATCCAACAACCCATTATCCAGAAAGCTCTGAATTAAGGAAGGGCCATCTCTCATATTTTAATCAAATAATTATAAATTTTACAAATGATTTCCTTTTTCTCATTAATATTTAAATGATTTTTTTAGTAGATTTAAGGTATGAAGATCCAAATTACAGAAATCCCCAGATCCCGTGCATTCTAGATAACAGATCTGTATTATGATAGGATTACCTATTAACACTGACTTTTATTGCAGTCCAGTTTTTTGCATGTATTGTATATTTATTGTACATTTTTCTAACCTCCTGCACTGTATATAATATAAGCACAAATCATGTATTATTGGCCAGTACAGTTGCGTGACTTAAAAACTTTAAAAAGAGCATTTAACCAATCACGGCCATTCAGTGAGACCATACATCTATTGTTTGGCCTTAGTTCAGCAAATAAAGTTCTCCATGCCACAGAAAGTACATATTTAGGCCTCAGTGCCACTGTATCGCACCAGTTTAGCAACCAAAGCAATTACACAGTTTTAAAGAATCGTCTGTACAACACGGTTAGGAGTTCCATTTAGAATTACACACTGCCGGGCAAACTTAATGCTGTTAAGAGCTGGAATCAATAGACAAAACTGGAAGCACTGTTAGAATGAAGAGCTATTAATCTTGCCATGCTTCTTTAATAGCTGTTTCAAGATGATGACGGAAAGGTAGCGAGAAGTTGCCTCTAAGGGTTTCTTCTTTTTAACTCTTAAATTTCTTTAAAATAATTGTAAGGGCACAAACAGTAAGCAAGCACTGCGATCAGCTTATGACCACATGGGTTTAAAGGCAAATTAAAGCAATACAGGTTTATAAAGTGCCAACATATTCCGCAGCGCTGTACAATAAGTGAGTTTCACGCATTGGACATACAGAGTAACATATAAAGCAATCAATAACCGATACAAGAGGTGAAGAGAGCCCTGCCCAAAAGAGCTTACAATATGGGATCTATTATCTACAAATACTTTTAGACAGTTTTAATGTAAATTGAATAGTTGCATGGAATCATTTAGTTATGCAAAAATACTGTTTTGGGGTGGTGATCCCAAAAAAAAAGTATGTGTAGTTTGCTTTGACCCAGTTACAGTATATCTTGATCTCTGTGCAGAGGCAGAAAGTAAAGGACAAGGCAAGCCTGTCTGTCAGACCAATTTCCACTGACTCCAGGGGCCTGAGGAATTTCCCATGTTATATAGAGAATTGTAAGCCTACTGTTGTTTCTGGGTTTAAATGACAACAGAGCTGTGTGCATCATCTTGTTGTTGGTTCACAGGAATAACACCCAGCAGAATAAATATACAGGCCTAACTAATACAAATATCTTTATGCACTGATCATATAGGGAGCAGCAGTTTTTAGAAATATAAATGCCCTGTGCCCCCCAGTACTTCTGTTGACGACATAAGAGGGTTCATTGACAATGTTTTTTAGTGCCCAATGTTGTGCATACTGACGCCATTCATTAAAGCTACTTGCATCTAAACATGCGATATATACGTTGTGCTGAGTGCCATTGTGTCCTTCCTGCCTCTGCCCATGAATAGTGTGTAAGTGTGCCTACTGGGGTGCACTGGTAAGTAATACCTGCCTGCCTGAACATGCTGCAAATTCCAGGGTTCCCACAGCAAGATACATCAAAAGACACCCCAGATTTGCCAATCATGTAAATGGGAGTCACAACTTGCACCTGATTTGTACATGAGAACTGGAATTCTTTTAATTCATTGGATGCAACTGTCCTGGCTGCATAAAAGAATAGTGACATCTTTGCACATTAGGAACATCAAGGGTTGCCACCTCTGCTGGCGTTTATCACCGGGCAGTGATGTCACGGGGCGGGGAAGAGGTGGGGCCGTCATTTCATGGGATGGTGAAGAGGCGGGCTATGACGTGGTGATCACCAATTGTCAATCTTAGGGAGTCCTGCCCAGTTTTATGGAAAAAACGGGGAGACCGGGCATTAGGTTTTGACCGGACAGTCCTTCCGAAAACTGGGCTGTCCCCCCACAAACCCCTGTAACGGACCAGTGTCAGTCAGTGACCAGCTTCTGTCCATGCTGCGCTGATGTAGGAGGGTGGACCAAATTCTCAAAAGTCTGAGACAAATTGGGGACAGGGGCTGCAGTACTGGTCAGAAACGGGGTCTGCACAAGTTCAAAGTAAGATTAGTGCCTTAAGGTGGCCATACACATTACAAATACGATCTTTCCTATGACCATTGGTCGTTCGTACCTTCCACTAATGTTCAGGACTGAATCATCAGATATGGAGGTAGGAACAATAGGAATTCTAACCCTATCTGATGATTCAGCCCTAAACAAATCCCTTTGCTCAAAATCTTCTATCCCACTCGATCAACGAGACAACCGATATCCACAGTTTTTGTGATATCGGTCGCCTCATCAATTCACCATACACTCAACGAATTTTGTATGAAACCTTGCTTTGTATGATAATATTGGTGCGTGTATATCCAGCTTTAGTGACATGTACCTGATAAAAGTGCAAAGTGCCCCTATCGCCCTAACATTTTTCTCAGCACATATGTTAGAAATTATGTTTCCTGTACTTTTTCATTCCTGGTTATTAATTATTTACTTGAACTTCTCAAACGTGAATATGTTTTGTTTATTGGTTTCTATAAGCTTTTAATAGCAATGCAACTCGAGAATCATCAACAACTATTAAGGATTCTCAAGTAAATTAAGTGATTTCCACTCAAGCAGACACCAATATACCCATTGCTTTGAACAGATCTCAGCAGCTTTGTTCTCTTGAAATTTTGCTAAAATAAACACTGTTGAGAAAATGCAAAAAATAGTGGAAAGATGCTAAAAATCTTGAGCTATGGGAAACATATTTGGGTTAAAATTAAGCTACAGTAAAACCCCCACTCAATGCTTTTCAGGGGTTAAAAAAAATGGTCACCACCCACTCAACTGCCCAATGTCCCTGCTGCCAAGTGGCATCGCTAGAGGAGTCATACCTCCCCTTCACTACGGTTTCTATCACCTGGGCTGTTGGCCTGAACAAACAAAATACAAAGGTGGCAGTATTGTGTTTGGCCTCTTATACAGTTCTAGTCTGTTTGGCCTACTATAACAGAAGAAGAGGACATTTTAGCTAAAAAGGGGGGTTGTTTATGATAAGGTCAGAGTTGGTTCTGTAGATGCAGTTATTGTATTGGTCACAGAAGCCATTTATCGCTGCTATCCAGAGAAAAACCTCATTTTCATGTTGAACTTAGGAAGGAAAATATTTTTTTGCCCAGTGTGGTTATTTAACAAGTGTATCTCTTGTTGTGGTGCTCATTGTTTATCTTATTTGTTTGTGCTTGAGCTACTCTAGATCAGAAAAAATACGGTACTTTAGTTTGTAATTAAGAAATTGTATTCTGTTACTTAATTATTTGAATTTGAGAAATCAAGGTTGGAAAAAAGAAAAAAAATGTCCACCGGACGTGAATTCTATAGTAACATCCTTCTGTTGATCTAGAAGAAGTCAAGCAAAACCCCCGGTGAAGTCATTTCCAATTATCATTTAGGCAAGGAAATGAATCCTGACTCCAGAAGAGCAGCAATCGGATTTCCCCTAGATCAATATTTTCCTGTAATTAGACCATTGTTTGCAGTTCTACATACGCAAGAGATGTCTAAACTTTTCTTAAAGTTATTGACTGAGGTCAGTATCCATAGCTGTTCTTTCCACATTCCTTGTTTCAAGGATGCAAGTATTTGTACTGCAGAAGGACCTGAGCTCCACCCATGGAAACAGAGCTGCTGGCATTGTGCAGCACCTTGTTCATGATGGTTCCTGCTCCCTAACATTTGTGGCAATCAGATGTGCAAGTTAGGGAGTAGTGCTAATGATCCCTGTCCTTACCATCTGCCCTATGGCAGGTGAAAGTGGCGGATTACCATAGGGCCTATCCGGACATTTTCTCGGGACCCATACATTAAAGGTGACAACACTGGTGAAGGTGGAGGAGCTTTGTTAGACCAGGGCTAGGGTAGGTTGAGACTTAACTGGGCCAGGGTCCTACATTAGATTAATTCTCCCCTAGTGAGTGCTGTGTGCAGGGCTGCCTTGCATCTGCCAGTGCTAGGTACAGAGCTCAGCAATGCCCTAGACATAAGTGCTGGGTAAATGATGACTAAGGAATACCCCTCGGTGGTCTGAGTTTAGGGCATTAGTATAAATCTGGTGCTAGCAGTCTAAAACCGCTAATATCTCCACAAACAAGGAAAATGTATTTACATTGAAAAATGCCCAGAAAAGCACCTTAATTAGGTATACATTCATTCTCTTTTGGGTTTAGCTCTCTTTTAATAGTCCAGTGACTTAGGAAAATCATAGCGGTTCCCCAACTCCTTCATTTTGCAATAAGAAGCACTACCTTACTATGAACACATTTGTAATACACTTGTTTAAACAACAATATTACATTGCAAAAGTGAAATTTTGTGAAATATTCCCATTACAACTTTCCAAAAATGCTTCATGCAAGTGTACGTCTATATTTATTTCCTTTCCCTGCAGTTTCCCCTGTCCGTACTGCTAATGAATTGCAGAAATGAAGCACTCAAGTAACACATACTACGTAAACATTATACATCCAATGTCCTGCATCTATGGAATTCATTGATAAGTGACAGGTACAGGGGAATCTATTTTAATAACCTTTCCTTGACAAACTATAAATGGCACAGCTCTGCCTTGGACTGTGGAAAAGTAATGATCAGAGAGAAATAATGGCAAACATGGAACAATAAACCGATATTTGACTCTTGATGCCTGCCAACAAGTTATACTGACTTGCCTAAATGCTAGAGGATGTTTAAAAAGTCCTAAAGTCAGTAAAAGTTATACCTAAACATTATCTTTCTTGCTGACGGCACACATAAATGGAGTCGGCACTGTAACTGATCCCTTCATAACATATCGTGCCACTACGCCAATAGAGTTATGGCTCCTGCAGCAGAAATCCTAGGTACAGAATATTCCTTATCCTTTGGTGCATATAAGAGGATTTATTAAGTGGAAAAGAGAATAAAATATGATGGTGCACATCAGATAAAAAAAAAATGCAAAATCCCATTTAAGGTTATTGGCTTGAATTTCTCATAAATATTTTGTACTGAAAGGCTAACTAAAGCCCTTCAGAATGAGTAGGATAGAAATAATGTACCCTGGGCATATGGATTACTGCAGTAGTGCAGAAGCACACAGTGACAGGGAAGAGCTATACATATGGGGCTAGCTGTCTTGCACATATTTAATGGCTCAAGGGTGCTGTAAGTGCTTTCTGGCTTAGGGAGTGGAAACATATATATCAGGATAAGCAGAATACGTGCTTATAAAAACATCTGATTTGCAACCTGGCTCTGCTGTTTATTAAATGTATCTGTGAATATTTAGATGTATATATATATATATATATATATATATATATATATATATATATATATATATATATATATATATATATATATATATATATATATATACATACATATATATATATATATATTAGACATTTTAGTTAAATAATTCACATTTTAAAAAATGGTTTCCTTTTCTCTGCAATAATAAAACAGAATATTATACAGGTATGGGATCTGTTATCCGGAAACCTGTTATCCAGAAAGTTCAGAATTAAGAAAGTCCACCTCCCACAGACTCCATTATAAGCAAATAATTTTGATTTTGATTTTAAAAATTATTTCCTTTTTCTCTGTAATAATAAAACAGTACCTTGTACTTGATCCCAACTAAGATATAATGTAATCCTTATTGGGGGCAGAACAGCCCTATTGGGTTTAATAATGTTTAGATGATTTTTCAGTGGACTTAAGAGAGAGGCCCCCTTATCCAGAGGGGTCCCATACCTGTGCTTGATCCCAATTATATATATATATATATATATATATATATATATATATATATATATATATATACAGTATATATATATAAAATTCATTGTTGGAGGTAAAAAAATAAATTTAAATTAATGTTTAAATGATTTTTAGTAGACAGAACTCTGGGTAACAGGTCCCATACCTGTATATACATACACTTATACAATAAATATTATATATATTTTTATACATACTGTATAGTAGTTGAGGTTGAAAAAGATATGCCCATTAAGTTCCATCTGTTGCCATGCAAAGCTGGCCATACACTATAAGATCCACTCAATTGGTGAGGTCTCCAAAAGAGCTTCCCCCCAAGGGGAACGATATTGAGTAATCCGCTTGTTTGGCCTTCTAGAGTAGGTGTCTTGAACTTTAGCAATGGCAAATCACAGGCCATGATAGTCTTGATGTTATCTGACATAAATCGCCTTGGTATGGCCCTCAGTCTCTTGTATTAGCAGCCAATTCTCCCACTTTCCTAATATTCCCTTAAAGTTAAATGTAAACCTAACATGAATGATGCTATATTTCCTTCTGTATAGTGCACAAGCCTATTAGTTTTCAGTTGTGCTCTTGTGGAGCATGGGGGGTTTGGCTGGGACATGAATAAGATGTACCTGAGAGTGACCAGGGCATGGTCAAAAACCTACAAGCTGACATTTCTGTGGAATGTTTTGCATACACTAAAGATATAAACTATTAAAGGACATCTATACTTGGCTGTGGTGACATCTGAAATCATCCAATGCCCTAGAAGGAATGACATTGGATAGTAGTGCAAATACCGTCCCCCAGAATTTATTCTACATTGCCTCTGGTTAATAGCCAGTGCATTTACATTAGCCAACCCAAGACGCTTGCTTCTATTGTTTTTTTGTATCAGCAAGCAATACAGAAACTAACAAATGTATGTATAAACAGGCAGCATTTCCATCAGCAGCGGATATATGTGAAATCTGTGTTTTTAGAACATGGTGAGAAGTCTCAGTGGAGCAACAGAAAACACAGACACTTGATTACCCTGAAGGCTTCTTCTGCTATATGGAAATGCCTGATTTATTACTACCTGCAGGCACAGCAACACATAATTTTAATATTTTTTGGTTGCAGTCAGCTTTTGCTTGACCCTGGGTAGAATTTGGAGCTGTTGTAAACACGTGAAACCTTCCTGGAAAGTTTTTGCACTCCATACATCTGAATATTCAACATATTTTTACTTATTTATCCAGTGTTAAACAGAGATGCCAAGGGCCTAACAGAGAACCTGACCTGATATGAAGAGCCCACTAGCTGGAGCCCTAAAAAACAGTTGTATCCCTATGTTTGCGAGGTTTATTGTTCAAATGTAACGGATTAATATAACCTAGAAGCCAAATTCTTTAGGAGAAACCCCTGCCAGTTCTATATAGTGAACTGCCTCCCCGGATTCTCTGCTTATCTGTGGCAATAAATTTGGCCTCAGTCATTTCTCTGACCTGATCACAGGCTCTCAAACTAACTATTTCCTATCTCACTGCCAGGAACAAAAGAAATACAAGCAGAACCTCGAAAAGGTAAAAAGGGGATAATACTCTGCTCCAGAAAGGGCAAAGGGCCCACTAAGGTCAGGGCCCACTTGAAAAAGTACTGGTACCTGGCAGGCCAGTCCAACACTGTATGTATCAGTAATTGAATTTGGCTTAGCTATACACAAAATGTGTCCTTTCAATCACTTTATTAAAATGGTCCGAAATTCTTTTTAGCTAGTAACAGATTAATCATATTTGTATTAATAGATTAGCAAAACGTTCCTAACACATTGGTGGAGTTTGCAGTACACACCAAGAGAAATCCATGGAAAAGGACCCTGCTGGAGAGGCTGAAGACAAGTTTGAAAGCAGCCCTCTCAGCATTATCAGTCCCCTCTAGGTGAACTACAGAGTGTACAATACCTTGCAGCTAATTGGCTCCATAGGATTCTATTGCAGCAGAATGGATAAAAGAAAGAGACAAACAAATTTCACAAGCAAGAGATTATTTCAAGGCTCCTATACAAAGCAAGCGCAAAGTACTCTTATTGGATACAAACTGCCACATTTTTACCCACAATGCAGAACTTTCAGGTACAGGTATAGGACCCATTATCCAGAATGCTCGGGACCAAGGGTATTCCGGATACGGGATCTTTCCGTAATTTGGATCTCCATACCTTAAGACTACTAAAACATTAATTAAACCCAACAAGATTATTTTGTATCCAATAAGGATTATTTATATACAAGGTACTGTTTTATTACTACAGAGAAAAAGCAAATCAGTTTTAAAATTCTGAATTATTTGATTAAAATTGAGTCTATGGGAGACAGGCTTTCTGTAATTCAAAGCTTTCTGGATAACAAGTTTCCGGATAAGGGATCCTATACCTGTACTTGCAAGCAATCTGCCAGCATTACTCATGCACAACTTTCATAGTATGGATGGGGTCTGTCCAGAGCACCTCCAAGGCCTGCTGCATTATTAATGGTATTAGTGTTCAATCTGCTTAATGAAAGTCACTTTGTGTTCATGGAGGGTTCTCTAGTGTCCATTAGTGCAATGCAATTCATCAAACCAAACTGCACGAGCACATTAGCGCTTTTGTGTCCATTTAAGCACCTTGCATTTGCGCTTTTGATGAGTCCTCTGAGTTCTTAGGTCCATTGTTTAATTGAGATCTGCCTGTCACCACTGGATGCCATTTCAGTAAGTAACTGGAATGCATGGCCAAGTTCAGACCAACTAAAAGACATGTAATTTGCTACATGTAGAGCATGGTGCAAAGTATGGATGCGATAGAGTTTAGCACTTACAGCCTGCACTAGTGGAAAAGACAGGGCTACCTTACACCTGCCGGTGCTGTCAGACTCCAGACTCAAGTGCTTTTAATATAAGCACCTCTCAGTGTTCTTGACCTTGTATCCAGGGTCTCTGTAAATAGCCCACAGAGAATATGCCCTTTTGCTAAATTCAACAACACAGTCCAATTTTGGGAACCTATTTTATCTGCATATAAACATCCTGACCTTTAAAACATTAATTTGCTTTTGAAAAGGCAGCTATCTGGCAATTTAGCACCACAGTCTCCTAAGGGTGGATCAAAAACATAGAGCCAAGATAGAATGTTGTGTTCTATTGAATGAGTTCCAATTTGCCAGCAGTCAGAATACAATCATCCTACAAATACTGTTGTAACTTACAGGTCCAGCAACTAATACTTTAGCGAAAGATCAATAACAAAAAGGGCTAATAGGTTTAGCCTTGATATAAATGATACTTTCTAGATCAGCCATTCTTCCTTGGCATTATAACTACTATGCATCAGTCAACATAGTTCTTAGTACAGGTATCGGACCCCTTATCCGGAAACCCATTATCCAGAAAGCTCCGAATTACGGAAAGCCTGTGTCCCATAGACTCCATTATAATCAAATAATTAGGATTTTTAAAATTGATTTCCTTTTTCTCTGTAAAATTAAAACTGTACCTTGTATTTGATCCCAACTAAGATATAATTAATCCTTATTGGATGCAAAACAATCCTATTGGATTTATTTAATGATTTATTGATTTTTTAGCAGCCTTAAGGTATGAAGATCCAAATTACGGAAAGACCCCTTATCTGGAATACCCTTGGTCCCGAGCATTCTGGATAACGGGTCCTATACCTGTACAGGTATGGGACCTGTTATCCAGAATGCTTGGGACCTGGGGTTTTCCGGATAAGGGATCTTTCCGTAATTTGGATCTTCATAACTTAAGTCTGCTAAAAAGCATTTAAATATTGAATATAAACCCAATAGGATTGTTTTGCCTTCAGTAAGGGTCAATTATATCTTAGTTGGGATCAAGTACAAGGTACTGTTTTATTATTACAGCGAAAAGGGAATCATTTTTAAAAATTAGAATTATTTGCTTATAATCGAGTCTATAGAAGATATCCTTTTCATAATTTGGAACTCTCTGGATAACAAGTTTCCGGATAAGGGATCCCATACCTGTATTGCAATGATTCAAAACCTATTATGGCTCTGGTACAACATACTAAAAATAAAAATCATGGCAGAAAAAGAGTGTATTGCAATGTGTTGAGCCAAAGAAAACATCAAAACTCCTTATGTACTTGGTGAAATTTTAATAAATGATATGTAGGGACCCATAGGGTTAAGCTCCCTATGGTGTTATCCCCTATCCTTATCTTATCTGTGCTGTTATAGGGCAGAGCCCTCTACACTCAGATTACAGTTATTAGGCTACCCCCTATAGGTTTAGCCAGGTTGACCACTCCCCTTGGCAGACTATATAGTGTCTTGCACAAGGAAGTGTCTTCCTCTTTGGCTGCTGTTGTCTCAAGGCTTCACGTCACTGAGCCTGAGGCATTCGGCCCCAGTAAGGAGAACCTGCCATTTTGTAAGTCGGGGACAGGGCCCCGTGAATGAGAACAAGCCAGCACAGTCAGTCTTACTTAATAGCACCCTCTAGGAGTGGTGAGCATAGTCAGCTTATTTAGTAAGGGCAGCACTAGCCCCATCAAAGGAGACTGTAAGGGTTTAGTCTAACCCAGGCTTTGTATGCCTTGCTGTAGGGACCACAGTTAAGACGTAGGTTTCAGGCAGTACCTTACCCTGAACAATAGTTGGCTGGAGGGGATCCGTTCCAGTAGAGGGCATCCATTCCTGGGCTCATAACTAATACTCTACATATCCTTCAAGTGGGTTATACTGTTCCTTAAGTGTCACATCTGCTATTATTCACTGTGACCATCCAATCTGCTGTGTCTGTGAGTATAATCCCTGCTGCACTATTAAGTGGTGCCTTGTCCAATAAACTTGTACTATAGTTCATGATCAAGAACCTTTCTGGCGTCCATTATTCTATCTGCCCCACACAAGCTCTATCTAGTTGTAGTTCAACTACACCCTCAGCTCCATTAATACCTCCCATATAGCGGAGGCCCACTCCTGTGCATTAAGGTCGCATGTAACACATGCTCTATACCTATTACTAGCCTGGGTTTTGCCATATCCTAGCCAAACAAGTGTTACAGATATTTACATACAGTGGTGTGAAAAACTATTTCCTGATTTCTTATTCTTTTGCATGTTTGTCACACAAAATGTTTCTGATCATCAAACACATTTAACTATTAGTCAAAGATAACACAAGTAAACACAAAATGCAGTTTTTAAATGAGGGTTTTTATTATTTAGGGAGAAAAAAAATCCAAACCTACATGGCCCTGTGTGAAAAAGTAATTGCCCCCTGAACCTAATAACTGGTTGGGCCACCCTTAGCAGCAATAACTGCAATCAAGCATTTGCGATAACTTGCAATGAGTCTTTTACAGCGCTCTGGAGGAATTTTGGCCCACTCATCTTTGCAGAATTGTTGTAATTCAGCTTTATTTGAAGGTTTTCTAGCATGAACCGCCTTTTTAAGGTCATGCCACAACATCTCAATAGGATTCAGGTCAGGACTTTGACTAGGCCACTCCAAAGTCTTCATTTTGTTTTTCTTCAGCCATTCAGAGGTGGATTTGCTGGTGTGTTTTGGGTCATTGTCCTGCTGCAGCACCCAAGATCGCTTCAGCTTGAGTTGACGAACAGATGGCCGGACATTCTCCTTCAGGATTTTTTGGTAGACAGTAGAATTCATGGTTCCATCTATCACAGCAAGCCTTCCAGGTCCTGAAGCAGCAAAACAACCCCAGACCATCACACTATCACCACCATATTTTACTGTTGGTATGATGTTCTTTTTCTGAAATGCTGTGTTACTTTTACGCCAGATGTAACGGGACACGCACCTTCCAAAAAGTTCAACTTTTGTCTTGTCGGTCCACAAGGTATTTTCCCAAAAGTCTTGGCAATCATTGAGATGTTTTTTAGCAAAATTGAGACGAGCCTTAATGTTCGTTTTGCTTAAAAGTGGTTTGCGCCGTTTTTGCCCAGTCTCTTTCTTATGGTGGAGTCGTGAACACTGCCCTTAATTGAGGCAAGTGAGGCCTGCAGTTCTTTAGATGTTGTCCTGGGGTCTTTTGTGGCCTCTCGGATGAGTTGTCTCTGCGCTCTTGGGGTAATTTTGGTCGGCCGGCCACTCCTGGGAAGGTTCACCACTGTTCCATGTTTTTGCCATTTGTGGATAATGGCTCTCACTGTGGTTCGCTGGAGTCCCAAAGCTTTAGAAATGGCTTTATAACCTTTACCAGACTGATAGATCTCAATTACTTTTGTTCTCATTTGTTCCTGAATTTCTTTGGATCTTGGCATGATGTCTAGCTTTTGAGGTGCTTTTGGTCTACTTCTCTGTGTCAGGTAGCTCCTATTTAAGTGATTTCTTGATTGAAACAGGTGTGGCAGTAATCAGGCCTGGGGGTGACTACAGAAATTGATATTGAAATTGAAAATTGAAATTGATAAACCACAGTTAAGTTATTTTTTAACAAGGGGGCAATCACTTTTTCACACAGGGCCATGTAGATTTGGAGTTTTTTTTCTCCTTAATAACGTAAACCTTCATTTAAAAACTGCATTTTGTGTTCAATTATGTTATCTTTGACTAATAGTTAACGGTTTTTGATGAGCAGAAACATTTAAGTGTGACAAACATGCAAAAGAATAAGAAATCAGGAAGGGGGCAAATAGTTTTTCACACCACTGTATATACATACACGGTAAAGGTCTCCAGAATTGTGTTAGTAAATGAGCCCTATGTATGGTTTAGGGCTCATTTACTAACACAAGTGCATGAGTAAAATGCAAAATACACACTATTTTGTATGTGAATAAACACAATTCACAAAGGCATATACACCCTCTTTACAATGTATGCCAAGCTCCAATACACTGTTTAGCAACTGGGTGTAATGTAAAAGCCCATGGTGTTATAAATGACAATAGCGACCTCGCTACTGTTTAACTAAATATTCCATTGTAACTACACCATTCCCCGCAGCACCCCATTTTACAAATACATATACAGAAGCACCAGAAAAAGCCTCCAATTTAAAGAAATATTCATATAGTACAAATACAGGATTTATAGTTGAGCGATATCCAAAGGTCAAACGTCATTGTGTCTGAATTTGCATGTAATATTACAAGAAAAAAGTAAAAAACATGACCACAAATTCTTTTTCTCAAGCATGTGCTGATGATGTGATTCTTCATGCATCCAACAAGTATCCAACAGCTGGTATGGATTTGTTTTAGCTGGTTTTATTAAAGCCTTGGTGAGGTCAGAGGGCCGGCCCTAATATGTGTTCATGTTATCGAAGGATTAATAAAATGTTTTAATAACAGGGAGAGAGGAGTTTCCAAAGGCGAAGCGCCTGAAGGTTAAGATGTGCTCATGGAGAAATTATCTGTTTGCAGAATTCTTTATAAATGACAGCCTTCCGCTCTTGGCAAGTTTCTTCATTTTGTAGTTTAACAGTATTTGGAGGGCCATGGCTTGTCTGTGCGCATTTATATGTTTGTGTGCAGCTGTTTTTTCTAGTGCACTGGTACCGCCATGAATTTTGGATTTGGCAATCACACAACCAAATCTTTTTCACCATTAAAAACAATGATGTGGCAGTAGACAGTTTGGGTCAAATTCTCCCAGCAAGGGAGTAGCATTCATCTTGAAGGTTCCACCTCTAGATGATTGCTTTAATGGGACAGCAGAAAACAACACTTTGGTAAAATATGTGCATTCCTATTTCTGCCAGATGTTTAGTTTTAAAGTTTAAGCCTGGTAAACCTACTGTTATGATAAAAAATTGGATACTAGAAATGACTTTTAAACATTAGACAACATGCATATACCAGTCAGAGCAAGCAGTATGGTTGCACTCACTAATGGGAATTTTCCCTAGTATAATTACAAAAGCCCAAAGAGGGAACTAATATCACTCAAGGTGACCATACACAGTCAGATTTAAGTAGCCAAATTGGACCCTTCACAACAAGACAGCAGTTATTTGCCTGTTTATGGGGGCTCCAACAAACCTGCCTGAATGAACATTAGCCGGATATTGACCAGGCAGGTTTATCCCAGATGGCAAAGATTGCATTGGCTCATTGATGCAGTGCTTAACGTAACGGTCTATAATACTGTTGTTTTTGTTTAAGAGCCAACAATCAGGTCAGCTTGATATAGCCCACCTTAAGGTAGCCATTGCGGGGAAACATCTTCTTGTTTTCTCTGCGAGACCACTCTAGATGAGTAGATGTTTTAATGTATGGCCAGCCTTACCTTGTAGATAGTTGAGCAAGACAGTAAATGGAAAAACTCCCTAAGCTTTCTCAAAGCCTGTACTAAATAACCAAAAGTATGCAGACATCCCATTGGCTATTTAAGACACACCAATCCTTGCCAGTGCCTTTTTATCATGCAATGATAATCTGTGCTTCCTACTTTGTGGCAACAGTTTGGGGAGAATCCTTTCCTGTTTCAGCAGGATATTAATTCCATGTGCTAAGTAAGGTCCATACAGAATAGTTTTGCAGTTTTGGGAGTAGGAGAAGAAAGAAAAGAAAAATATCTGCACGGACTCACCCCCTCCTTAGTGTACATACTTAATGTATGGCAGTGGAAGAACCTGACTGGTCGGCACAGAGCCATGACCTCAACCCAGTTGTCGAATGATGCACAGCACTGCAGAATCCGCTGGAGCTTTATAAATACATGTTAATAATAATAAAACTAATTGAATCCCAAGTTCAATGCTTTACCCATTAAAAATAAATGGAAGCAAATGCCACCAGCAATGTTACGGCCTAAGTCCTCCCAGAAGAGTAGAGGGTAAAGGCTATTTTAGCAGCTAAAAGAGGATCAACTGCATTTGGTTTTAGAATGAGGTGTTGGACAGGAAGGTTACCACATACTTATGGCCATTTACTGTACCATAAAATGTTGTCACTATAGGTGTTCCCATGCATTGTGAAGTTAGAGGGGACTTTGAATGCTTGCCTAAAGTCTGCCACTGTCACAGCACTATTGTACAGCTCTGTGTAAAGACTGAAGCGCGGCATTAATATTTTCCTTTGTCTTTAGACAACTGAGAAGATTAGTTCTGAATCTCTGTATTGTCAAGAGGCTATAACATTTCTGTACTTTGACAGCACACTTTCCTTGGGGATGTACAACACATACATTTCAAAGCTGCCGGCCCAGCAGATCACGACACAGATCTCACTTCCATCAACAGAAATTATCAGGCAAATCCAAATAAATATAAACCTCTTTGTAGTTTTTATGCATTACTTCTTTACTTGGGCATTTCATTTTTCATACTTCACTGTGTAATGATGTTTAGGTTTTAATAATGAAATAACGACACATAATGGAATGGACAGTAGCTTTTACTGGCATCTTATTTAATATTCATGTTTATTCAAAATTAACAAACTTTCAGCTCTAATCAAATTGTAATTGTATATTCCAATGTTCCACCGTCCCATCTCAGCGGACACAACTCTTACTTAATTTTGAGTCTTTAGCAGCAGTAAATCAATTATAAAGTAATTACTCTCCAGTTTATTATGCTTTTGTGCAGAGTAACATGGGATTTTACTTTCTGTTTATGTTTTTTTGTGTACGTTTTTGTGTTTTCCACTGTGTTACTTCTAATTGCCTTTGTAACAATGCATACTGTAGGTGCAGGGAAGTCATTAATCTGCATAATGTAATGTATCAGAGCTATATTTGTAAATACCTTTCATATTCACAATACATTCCCACAGCACAATGATCTGATATGTGTAATTTATTTAGTCTTTCAGAATAACAGTACCATTCCTGCTATCATTTCTGCAGCAAACCCTTAGGATTAAATTAATTAATTGCATTTGTGCATTGAAGTCACATTAAACAAGACCGCAATTACACCGTACATATGCTATATACCATTACACAACTTTGTGTCCATAAACAGTGTATAATATTTAGAGTTGGTGAAAATTTGATTTATTTGTACTTTAAAAGCATGTAATTTTTATTTTTGACAGGGGAGTATATTTTCTGTTACTTTTCTTTTCTATGTTAGTGCTTATTGGCAATATTTTTAAGAAATCTATGCCAGTATAGCACCAAGCAGTATTTTGAGGGAAAAACTTAAGGGAACAATGGTCCTTTAAAAACTGCAGGAGTTATTAATGCACCTTTCAGCGCATAGTATCATATATTTTATATATATATATATATATATATATATATATATATATATATACTGTATATATATATATATATATATATATATATATATAGATATATATATATATATATATATATATATAAACACGGATGTATGGAATCTGTTATCTGGAAAACCGTTATCCAGAAAGCTCCGAATTATGAAAAGGCCATCAGCCATAGACTCCATTTTAATTAAATAATTCAAATTTTTTTTAAATAATTTTCTTTTTCTCTGTAATAATAAAGTACCTTGTACTTGATCCCAGCTAATTTATCTTTATTGGCAAGATAATCCCTTTGGGTTTATTTAATATGTAAATGATTTTTTTAGCAGACAAGGTATAGAGATCCAAATTATGGAAAGATCCCTTATCTGGAAAACACCAGGCCCCAAGCATTGTGGATAACAGGTCCCATACCTGTATATATATTTCTAACTGGCTGAAGCCAGTTGGTAGAACAGGACATAATAGCTACCCATACTGGCTATATGTACCAGATAAAGACTGTACAAGCTATACTACACTTTTTAAATTCTTGTTAACTCTGTAGTAAATATTTTATATAAAGGTAAAGTGTGTTTAACCTCCTTTCCTCTAGAGAAGCAATTATGTTTCTGGTAAGAGCAAGGCCTTGCTGCACATGATAAGCAGAATGAGAAAGTAAAGTCGATTAGACAGGTGAAGAAGTGCCTCTGCTTTCTAGAGATTTGGACTTCTGGTGATTTGGGTTTAGTGCTAAAATACATTTGTATTACATCCGTCTTGACTGTATTAGCTTTATTCTTGGGTGGAAAAAAAAAATCTGAATTAATGTCAACATTTCCAGTCTAAAGTCCTTAATGTAGAAGCACCTTTCTAGCATCACAATAATGCAACTCAGAAACCGTTTGGGGATCACTTATTTGGCTCCTTCTTTCAGAAATGATGACCCCCCTATTTCTACAATATAAGCAAATACAAGTTTGTACAACAGGAGTTAGAAATCAAGGCAAAGCTACTGTATTTCACAGGGTGATTACTGAGGGCCACAAAAATGTCATCTGTCTGCAGTGAAATTCAATTTTATGCCCAGTTGACATGGTTGCTGCTTGGAAACATTAATAAGCATTTCTTTTATGACTTTATTACCCCAAGACTACAATCTATATACATTACACTATGCTGTCCAATGATCCCCAACCATTGGCTCAGGGGCAATATGTTGCTCACCATCCGCTTTGATGTTGATCCCAGTGGCCTCTAAGTAGGCGCCCAATTTTACATTTCTGGCTTGGAGGCAGGTTTTGGAAGCACAGAGACACAGTTTTACTCCAAGCAGAGCCTCGTGCAGGCCAGCAGTCCAGACGGGGCTACCAAATAGCCAATCACAGTCCTTATTTGGTATCCACAAACAAATATACATGCTTGTGTAGCTGCCCAGTACTTCTTACATCTGAGTGTGACACATGAGTAAAAATGGTTGGGGATCTCTACCCTACGATAACACTGGTAAAGAAAGGAGATGATAATTTTGTAAAAAAGAACAAAACACAAAAGAAATGTTGCCTTTTGCTCGGAGTAGTCAAGCGTCTTTTGAACACTAAAGTCACGGTTTATACATTATGGGGTGGTGTTTAAACTGGTGGGATATTTCATTAGCAGAAAATCCAATGACAGGAAGGAAGATTTTATAGGGCATTAGTGGGTTATTGATTAAATGTCAGACAGCAGTATTCGGCTATAGCTGCAGATGGCATAAATCTCTGGTAAAATGAAGAGCATCCTTCCAAGCGTGAGGGTACAAATATATGAACCAAAATAAGAGTTCTTCCCGGGAAATTAGATGTTTAATTTGGGCTATAAACGACATTTGTTTCAGTTTCCTATAACCTTAGTATATTTTAACATCTTTTAGATTTTAACGTTTGGCAACTGAGTTACATTATCAAGAATTGAAAATGACTTCTAGTTACCCATACAGTTGGGCCCACGGGGCTCATAAATGCTTCCAGTAATTCTATTTCATTTCTGCTTTAAGGGATTCAATTTTTTTTGCTAGGAAAGACTTCTGAAATCAATAAACCTGTTTAACCACTGGCGTTTTACAGCAGTGTCACTGGCTGAACATAATTATACAGATGCAACAATGCAAGAGGCAGCATCAAGCTCACCTCCAGGGCACAGGGAAAGCACCATTTGCTAGGGGGGTGCATGCATTGATTCACTGAAAAATAATAGGGGGTAGCTGAGGCTAGCTTAAAAACTCCCATGCCATGTTTTGCTGCCACCCCAAGTGTTTCGGTTAGTTTTGGGGGGGTTAGTAGCTTGATAGGGGGGTTATTAGTTCTCTTGATTTCTAAACTCAGCAATGTCTCAAAGTTCAGTACCTTCCACAGGCAGGGTAGAAGCAAAAGCAGGAATGGCCTCTCCACTCCAACCGCTCCATGGGTTCTTACCTTTAGGATGAAGGCACATGGAGCTACCAGTAGCAGCGACTTGTTGTGGCTACCAAAATAAACAATGCTAATCATTTACTGATAATTGTCTCTATGTGTGTTTAAGCAGAGGCCATTCTCAGTACTGTCTATGGCAGGGGATTTTCTGGCATTTAGCAGCCGTGAAAAAGTAGCTGCTACTAAGTAGCTCCATGTGTCTCAAGATTGCTTCCATGCTCCTTGAGCAAGGGGGATTATTAATTAGAAAAAGAAGAGAGTTTTTCTCATACTTTTATGAGGGAATGGAATAGTTTTTGAGAAAAATATGCAAAACTAATCTGAATCTGAAAAACAATTCCTCTGTGGTAGTATCCTCTTAATAAGCGTCTCTAAGCAGAACAAAAAGTATCCTTCTGAATCACGATTACAGGTATGGGATCCCTTATCTGGAAACCCATTATCCAGAAAGCTATGAATTACGGAAAGCCTGTCTTCCATAGACTCCAATAATCAAATAATTCAGAATTCGAAAACCAATTTCCTTTTTCTCTGCAGTAATAAAACAGTACCTTGTAATTGATCTCAACTAAGATAAATAATCCTTATTGAGTGCAAAACAATCCTATTGGGCTTAATTAATGGTTTATTGATTTTTTAATAGATGTACGGTATGGAGATCTAAATTTCTGAAAGACCCCTTATCCGGAATACCCTTGGTCCTGAGCATTCTGGATAACGGGTCCTATACCTGTTTTAAAAAAGTGCCATTTTGGAAAAATATAGCGTTCTATTGAGAATTACTTATTGCAACTCTTTAAAATGATTTTGGTCAACATGGATACCTATGTTACCTTACATATGGCCTTTCATTCCACCACAATCCCACGGGGATTTAACCATGAGCCTCAGTAAAGAGCCACATCTATGGGAAATACCAGGGCACCGCAATCAAAGTATCTCATGATGATGAAAAAAGATGAAGATTTTCTTTTACATTGAAAAAAAAAATTCCCTTTTGTATAACAGATACCAAGATATCTTGAATATCGTGACAGGGAATTAACTATAATTTAACATGTTCTATAACAAATGTTATAATCTCTAAAAATATCTTCAGTACTCGTACAAGTTAGGGCAATTTGCTTGTCAAATAGATAGAGTAACGGAAAGCTGTTTCATGCTTGCAATAAATTCAATTGTTGTTAATAAGCCTACAGATATACAATTCGCCGTATATCCCTCAATCCAATTCTCAGCTGGCACTGAGGATATCTTAGCAAACATGTAAAAGGAACTTTGTTTTGCTTGTGTCATGGTGTGCTTGCTGTGCAGAGTTCTCGGTTTTAGAACACATTTTTTGGCTTCTTCTTATCCCGATTTCTATAGGGACCCAAAACAATAAAAATACTGCAAAGTATGTATATATTCAGTGCCACATTTACAAATGACACCCCCCTATGCCTGCAGCCTCCTGCGCCCCCCATGCACGCAATTGATGGGTGCATCCTGCGGCTCACCCAAGTGCACCTACTGTGGGACGTCCATGACATTATGGCCCCACCCCCTTTTGAAACACTCTGCTCCTTTGATGTCACAGACTGACCCATTTGTTGCCGCCCCCACTGCTGACTGGTAAGTTAGTTTTAAAATGGTAGTAACCCTAGCGTCCAGTCATGAGTGCTACTGGTATGAGACAAATTGAGAAACTTGCTTTAGGCAGCTGCATCCCAGTAATTACCAAGGGCAGCAAAAAATTTTGCTCTTCTAGAGCAGAGAGCCCAATAGCACAGGAAGGTAAGTTCTGGGGGGTAGCACTGCAGGATTGGCCTAAGGGCTTTTTGTCATAAAATCAGCCCTGCATCCAGTACCCAACACTCCTGGTGTCTGTAGGAACCAGAAAATACAGATGCAGCTGGGAATACCACTCTAATATAATGTGCCACCCTAGGCCCAGGCCCACAAAGCCAGGCCTGTATATATTATATTTATAAGATATTATACAAGATAATATTTTAAAGGATAAACTACTATATTAATAGCACCCACAGAAATTGCCATTTCCATTCATCATACGAAGATATGCCGATTCCTCAACTTCAAATATTGAAATTTGCATTCCGTCACACAGACAAGATATTCCCCGAAAAGAAATAATGCAATTCATTCTTATCTCACCTTATATTTTTCCAGTAGAGTTTATGATCATTTTCATTGTGAATACATAACTGCATAACAAATGGCTCCCATATTTATAGAATAATTTACAAAGCCAGAAGAATACACATAGTTTGATAAAGGCAGTGGCAGAACACACATCTTAAATTGCTCTTTTAACTGATCAAACTGAAATAATAAAAACAGCTTAATTCTACAATTTATACAGAGAGCAACCCTTAGAATACTGAAACATTGCCTCCTTTTATACCACCGTATCCATCTTGTGTCGTATTTATGCCTCCTCCGCTCTATTGATCAAATCTTTAAATCCTGCCTTATTACACAGTTGGGCACAAAAGAATCTCTCAGACTCCACTCCAAAACCCTTTGAAAGCTATCAGTTACATTTATTTTATATTTTAACAAGAACAATACAGACTTCAATAGAGTTTGAAGATCAGTGATGCACTGGTCACTTAAACACATGGAGTAATGAGATAAAAGTCATTACTGGAAAAATTATGTGCAATGGAAAAAAACAATTCCTATGTGTGAAAAGTACAAACTTTATACCTTTTTCGAGGCTGCAAAAGGATTCAGCAACCCCCTCTGTGCATTTTATAGTCTGGACAGCACATGTCATTATTTCTGAACCAATAAAATATAAAACTTTAAAATCTGCAATGTAATAGCTGTTTCATTAATTGAATTAAAAATATTACATTGCAAAATGCAGCTTTTTTCTTATTTCTGAGATTTTATGATTTTCATTACATTATCCCAATGGAATATTATAATATTATATAGGGTCAGAAATATTCAGATGAATCTGAAGATTTAGTTGATGTTATCTATACATTTTGGAAAGTTTTCTAAACATGGCTTTCCTAATCCAGATGAGTAAATGTTTTAGGAAAACACAAGGAAATACAGAAAAGTGTACTTTAACTTAAATATAGAGGCTCCTTGGTTGGAGTGGGGGCTATGAGAGCAATTATATTACAACCCGGATTCCAAAAAAGTTGGGACACTAAACAAATTGTGAATAAAAACTGAATGCAATGATGTGGAGGTGCCAACTTCTAATATTTTATTCAGAATAGAACATAAATCACGGAACAAAAGTTTAAACTGAGAAAATGTACCATTTTAAGGGAAAAATATGTTGATTCAGAATTTCATGGTGTCAACAAATCCCAAAAAAGTTGGGACAAGGCCATTTTCACCACTGTGTGGCATCTCCCCTTCTTCTTACAACACTCAACAGACGTCTGGGGACCGAGGAGACCAGTTTCTCAAGTTTAGGTATAGGAAGTCTAATACAGGCCTCTAACTGTTCAATCGTCTTGGGCCTTCTTTGTCGCACCTTCCTCTTTATGATGCGCCAAATGTTCTCTATAGGTGAAAGATCTGGACTGCAGACTGGCCATTTCAGTACCCGGATCCTTCTCCTATGCAACCATGATGTTGTGATTGATGCAGAATGTGGTCTGGCATTATCTTGTTGAAAAATGCAGGGTCTTCCCTGAAAGAGATGACGTCTGGATGGGAGCATATGTTGTTCTAGAACCTGAATATATTTTTCTGCATTGATGCTGCCTTTCCAGACATGCAAGCTGCCCATGCCACACGCACTCATGCAACCCCATACCATCAGAGATGCAGGCTTCTGAACTGAGCATTGATAACAACTTGGGTTGTCCTTGTCCTCTTTGGTCTGGATGACATGGCGTCCCAGATTTCCAAAAAGAACTTCGAATCGTGACTCGTCTGACCACAGAACAGTCTTCCATTTTGCCACACTCCATTTTAAATGATCCCTGGCCCAGTGAAAACGCCTGAGCTTGTGGATCTTGCTTAGAAATGGCTTCTTCTTTGCACTGTAGAGTTTCAGCTGGCAACGGCGGATGGCACAGTGGATTGTGTTCACTGACAATGGTTTCTGGAAGTATTCCTGAGCCCATTCTGTGATTTCCTTTACAGTAGCATTCCTGTTTGTGGTGCAGTGTCGTTTAAGGGCCCGGAGATCACGGGCATCCAGTATGGTTTTACGGCCTTGACCCTTACGCACAGAGATTGTTCGGTGGGTAACACCTTTCTGATATTGCTCCACTATCTTTCTGCGCAACATTGTGGGAATTGGTGATCCTTTACCCATCTTGGCTTCTGAGAGACACTGCCACTCTGAGAAGCTCTTTTTATACCCAATCATGTTGCCAATTGACCTAATTAGAGTTATTTGGTCTTCCAGCTCTTCGTTATACTCAAATTTACTTTTTCCAGCCTCTTATTGCTACTTGTCCCAACTTTTTTGGGATTTGTTGACACCATGAAATTCTGAATCAACATATTTTTCCCTTAAAATGGTACATTTTCTCAGTTTAAACTTTTGTTCCGTGATTTATGTTCTATTCTGAATAAAATATTATAAGTTAGCACCTCCACATCATTGCGTTCAGTTTTTATTCACAATTTGTTTAGTGTCCCAACTTTTTTGGAATCCGGTTTGTAGTTAAAAATTATTTGTTGCTGTTTTCCTTATTAAAATGAATATATGTTTGTTTAAAAAATATGTTGCGACTTCCCTCTCTACTCAACCACTTTTACCTAGGGTTGGTAACTTTCTATGGTGGGAAGTCTGGGCAGGGGACGGGTGTTCATAGGGGGCGGAATGTTGCCCTTTTGTGACGGCTCATGACATCAGAGGGTGGGACTATTACATGGCAATCATTGATTGGCTGATCACTGTGTCATGCACATTAAGTCCTGCCCAGGTTTCCTAATTTGAAAATTGGGGCTAGCAGTTTTGACCTGGACAGCCCGACCATCAGGGTCAGAACCTTACAGGTTTTGCTATCAGGGTCTAAACCATACAGGTGGCAACCCTTACCTTATCTATGTGCAATATCGGACAGGGACCCCAGAGGCCCACCAGAAAACCTTAGACCATAGGCCCACTCCTTTCCTCGCCCAACTTCTTTATTCTCCTAGTCTCTTTTATTTGCATGCTAGCATCTATTTTATTCTATTGTGTTCCCATTCAAAAATAGGGAATGGTCAGGTCAAATGGTCAGAAACAGGAGGGCCCACAGACACGTGGGCCCACGGGGAGTTTTCCTGGTATCCTGGTGGGCCAGTCCGACACTGTCTATGTGCCAGTCTAAAATAATTGCATTAAAAAGATGTACTATTTACATCAGGATATTTTAGCATACCCTGGCACAAAAAAAATGTTTTTTATGACAGCCAGATCATTCTTTTAAAACACAAAATTCATATGTTACATATCTAATAATTGACAATTAAAGGGGTAGAAAGTTACAATCAGTATGCTTGCTTTGATATTAAGGAGAAATATAAATATCATAGCTATATACATTACCTTTTATGTACTGATTTTATAATAGAACAGGGGAGTGGGAAAGAAAAAAGAAAAAAAACGGGAAATTTTTTGGTGCATGCTCACAGTTATAAGTAGTAGAGCTCACCAATATGCACATGCCCCAGAGGAGAAGATATACTTCAATACATATGGCAGGCACTCACAGATCCCACGAGCAGGCAATAGCAGATAAAAACAAAGAAGCTTTATTGAGACAATTAGACCACATAACAGCCTTACATGTTTCAAGCACTTGGCACTTAATCATAGGCTTATGATTAAGTGCCAAGTGCACGAAACGCACAAGGCTACTATGTGGTCTGTCTACAATAAAGCTTCTTTGTTTTTATCTACTATTGCCTGCTTGTGGGATCTGTGGTTGATTTTATAATCCCATTGCTACAACCAGGAATCCTCTTCCACACTCTTGCTAGAGGACCAGCAGTATCGCTGCATTCTGAGCTCATCGGTAGCTAGCAATGAGCACTCTGCAGGAACAGGAACATATTTTCATTTCCAATTGCTAACTGCTCTGCTGGGCAGACAAAAGTGCCACTGGCACCCATACCAGAGACATGGTAAAGCTTTTTGGTTGTATCCTTGCAAGAAAGAAAAAGCTGTTGAAATATAAAGTTGGTAATTTGTACAGCTTTATGGTTTGTTTAAAGGGCTGCCTCTTCCTTGCAGCAATATTTTTTTTTTTAAAACCACAACTAAACTCATTTCCACCTATGTCTGGACTGAAACAGCAGGACTTTTTCATATTGTTGCACAAAAGCCAGTGTAAAAAGCCCACCAAAAAACCCCTAAAACCACAAAGCAAAGAAAGATCTTTCATTTGTAAAAGGGACATCTGCCATTGGCTTCTACATGATCTCGACAGGCATTAGCAGTCATATGTTTTCATTCGGAATTGTTGTGGTTTTGTCGCATAATGAATTACAAGCACAATTTCTCGATGGGTACGCACTGCAGACACGGGTGAAGGTTGTTAAGAAATAGCTTTATTCACAATAATCCTGTCGCATTTCGTGTCTTTGAACACATAGTCAAAGGTACCCATAGGTACGCGTCGGGATTATTGTGAATAAAGCTATTTCTTTACCACCTTGACCCGTGTCTGGAGTGCGTACCCATCGAGAAATTGTGCGCGTGACTGCTGGGTCTCCCTACAGTGGGGTGCTGCACCCAGACCACCAGATCAGTGGGGTGAGTGTCCATGAAAAACTGTGATTCACGTGATAATTTAATGAAAAATAGTCGTGGAAGAGTCCGGGGCAAGGCACCTGGACCAACTCGGTGAAGGGGTGAGCGAATGCAAATTGAGACTGGCTGTTTCAAATTTTAAATTAAAGGAACAGTAACACCAAAAAACAAAAGAGCTTTAAAGTAATACAAATATAATGCACTGTTGCCCTGCACTGGTAAAACTGGTGTGTTTGCTACAGTAACACTACTATAATTTATATAATAAGCTGCTGTGTAGCCATGGGGGCAGCCATACAAGCTGGAAAAAAGGAGAAAAGGCACAGGTTACATAGCAGATAACAGATAAGCTCTGTAGAATACAATAGTGTTTTATCTGTTATCTGCTATGTGCCTGTGTCTTTTCTCCTTTGAATGGCTGCCCCCATGGCTACATAGCAGCTTATTTATATAAATTATAGTAGACTTTCTGAAGTAAATACACAACTTTTACCAGTGCAGGGCAGCAGCACATTATATTTTAGTTACTTTTATACACTTTCATTTTTTGGTGTTACTGTTCCTTTAAGTTTTGGTATTATTGTATTTAACTGCATAGCAAATTATAACAAATTTGTGGAGTGTTTCTCTGCAACAAAATTGGGTTTTCGCCAGCAAGAATCCTTAACCGAAAAAAATCGACCATTATTAGATGCCCCCTTAAATGTATGAAATCTGGCTCACTTGTGTGAAAGAAAACAACAGACCAGAAATAATTCTGTAAAAAAAAAAATTAGTATTGCATTAAATAAAAGATTGTAATTATGTAATGTGAGTGAACCCTACTTTATCGTGAATGTGCCATTTAATTTAGCAATAGCTAAAATAACTATTATAATAATATGAAGAAAATGTTATCAACTGAAAAGTTGTGTGTCTTGCTAATGACAGTGGGCAATGAAGCACGAGGAACAAGCTGCAGAAGATGAGTAGAAAACAATAAATCAAAAGCAAAAGAAGCAATCCCTCAGGGGAAAAAAACATTTTTTTATCAAAATAGTTTGACCTTAAGGGCAAGGAAGACTGAATTTCTCTTCTAGTTTTATGAAATTTGATAAAATGGGAAATGTTACTAGTAAAAGGAAATGGAGCAGACATGGAAGCTAGCGGTCTGCCAGGTAATATGAACGTTACTTTTATTTAATATTTCCTACAGAATACTTAAATTGTACTTATTTTTACTTTGGGGGGTTTTGCGCTTTATAAATACCAGACATTCGAGTTTTTGAAACATAACTCGAATCGAGAAAAAAAATCAAACGCAGCCATTGATAAATCACCCCTTGGTATCAACTGAGATAAAAACCTGTTGTTGCCTGAGGTTTCGCATCTCTTACCATTCTGCACATTCCCACATGATTTCATTCCATGAATATTTAGCCATCACACTACAGTCAGTACTTATCAAACTACCAGCCAGTTTCATTCTGTTCTACACAACTAATACAGCAAACCAAATCATGTATAATTCTCAGTAGTAAGTTCCTTGTTTTCGTATTTTTTGTTTGTTCTCTTTCTTGCAAATCCGTCTGTTCATGTACCATAATGGTGTTTTCTCTTAGTAAACAACTACCAACTTCAATATAACCTATATGTAGATAATATCTGCCCTCACCTACAGCATAGCTCCCAACTGTCCCGATTTTCACGGGACAGTCCTTCTGAAAAGACCCTCATTTCCCTTTAATCTCCTGCACTGAACCCTAAAAAAGATACAAATGTTTCTAAAACATTTAAAAAGTAGCTTTTGGCAGAGAGCCCAGAAATTTAACAAGCTTCACCTGCACTTAGAAACATTGTTTCTCACATTTAATTAAATAAATAGCTTTTGGTAGAGAGCCCAGAAAGTTAACAAGCTACACCTGCAGCGAGATACAATTGTAATCAATAAGCTAAACAGGTCTCTTGGGGGAACTGAGACTCGCAGCTTAAAGGGCAATTTCAGCTTTTTTAACAAAACTGTAATAACACATAAAACAGGACCCCAAAACCCCCAGAAATGTGTTCAAACTTTAAATAGACTGCCAAATTTAGTCAAATTGGAGTGGTATTTAGGGGGTGTGGTATTTCTTTTTGTCCCTCTTTCCATTTTCTAAATGTTGGGAGGTATGACCTAGAGTTTTCACTGTTTCATAGCCTACAGTGGTTTACCAGCATCACAGTGAGATCACCCCTCCACTAATACATTTACAGTTCACCTGTAATCTTTTTTTAATTTATATGACAAACAGCCAAGGATGAATCTGTCACCCCATCTCCATCAATTCAACATTTCTCAAATGTATAATTTTCTCATGTGAGGATACATAAAATTGTGACACCTCATCCTCATGTACCCCTAAACTACTGCATTTTTCTGCTAATGAACCCTCATCTCTACAGACTGACAGAATTAAATGGAACATTCTTAATCTGGTTCAGAAAACTGATTGTTACACATACATTCTGACAGTTCCTGCAATCTCTTCCATCAGTGTCAGTTTCAAGCTTTAGATTCTTGCCTACAGCAACTGTAAACCTCAACACCCCCTCTTAGAGATATGTTGCATGCTGTGTTCTCTTACAACTTTCTTTCCTGTCTACAAGACTGCATCTTGGAGTTTGCAACGTCAAAGAAGTCAATGGGAAATATCCTAAGCAAAATGTAAACAATTTTTTCAAGTTTTTTTGAGCTTGTAAACTCACAAAATCGAGGAATTTTAAGGTTTTTTTCCAAAATTTTATTCAATCAATGTTATATTTGCAAACATTTAATTGTCAGTTTATTCAAAGTAGAAACCTCTAAACAGGCCCGGATTTGTGGCGAGGCTACAAATGGAGGGGCGGCATACCAGCCAAAGCCACACAGCAATTTTGCTCACATATGGCACAATGGAGACCTCTCCGCACTTCTCCGTGAGTTTACATGCAAGCGATAGTGCGCATGTGCGCTCGAGGTAGGGGGTCCTAAATGCGCATGTGGGGGTGGTTGCAAATGCACCACTATCAATTTTTTTTTTTGTTTAACTATTTTTATTTTGCATTTAGTTCAACAGGTTACAGACGTACACCTACTGGGGGTTCCCATAGTGCATAACTATAATGAAATTTATAAATCATAAACATCAAACATTAAGTAGAAGTTAGGAAGAAGAGGAGAAAGAAAAAGAGAGAAAACAAGAAATAGAACAAAAAGACGGTAGCTTGTGGGTTAACAAGGTTTTTGTAAAGTACATTGCTCGAGGGCCTATGGGAGGATCATCCCATAAGTCCAGAAGTGTTCGTGAAGGGTATTTATGATCAGCAATATGGGTCTGAAGAGATATTCCGAAAAGGTCATCCAGGTAGTTCAGATTTTATTTTTTAAGTCGTTCCATTATTAGCAAATTTTCTAGTCTGGACTTTACTAATTTTATATCCAATGTTGGTATTTTCCAGACTTTGACTATTATTTGTTTTACCACAAATAAAATGTTTGTGATTCGTTTTCTCAGATGGGTTTCTCAGCAGGGTTCTTCCGGAGAGAGAGACCTATAACTGCAGTAGTTAAGGTGTAAATTCTTATCCAGAAGCAAGCACAATTGGACATACCCACCTGATATGGGTAAATGAGTCTTGTTGGTTGCATGCTCAAAAGCCAAGTGGGGAAGCAGATGGGTACCAGCTGGATATTTTGGTGGGGACCAGGTACCATTGATGTAGAATCTTTTGAGATACCTCTTGTATCAGTACATTTATAGAGCATGACACTGAATCCTTAAAGATATCCAGCCAGGTTGCTTCATAAAAGCAAAGGTGAAGCGTGCTTTTCCAAATCTGAACAAATTTCAAATCCTTAATTGGAGTCAAATGGATTAGTGTGTTATACTGAGGACAATGTTCCTTTGAGAGAGGTAATTTGGAGGCATATTCACTAAAATGCCGTAGGTGGGGGAAGCGTCTACCTTTATGAAGAGATCTGATAAAGTCTGATTTGGTGGTACTGAAACCATTCAGTGTGTGGAACTTTACAGTTGTCCTGGAGTTTTGACCATGGTCAGTGAGTAGATAGTACACAAATTAGATTCCCACCAATGAAATCCTGTAGCTGATATACCTTGTGAGAAGTCCACATTATTAATAAGGTAAGGAGCTGATTTGTGTAGGGACATAGTTTGTAAGAAACCAAGGTACTGTCCCATAAATTTACTAGATGGCAACTATTGAATTCTCCAAAGTACAATTTTAACTTCATTAATTGTTAAACCCTTCAGAACAGCAGAACATTTTCACAAATCACAAATATAACATTTTATGGTTGAAGATGGTAAAAAAAAAAAAAATAATACAATAAACATTGGTTACATGTGGAAGAACCATTTTAATATACAATATGCTTTACACACTTTGCAATTATGCATCACTGATCTGTTATATAACTGCATAGTTTTAATTTAAAATAAATCCATTTTTATTTCTCAGAAATATCTCATATACTTATATCTAAAGTACATTGCTATCTCAAAGCCCAAATATAGATCTTACATAAAGCTAGGTGGTTTAAGTACTTTTCCAACACCTTTTTGTACTATTTAACAGTCTGTCAAACAAATGACATGTCCTATGGTATTGGCTGGTATATGATTTTTCCCAGTAGAGTCTGTTTAATAAAGAATACACAAAATGCATCTCTCATTGCTGTATATAGTTTTTCTAAAGCTGGCATCTGTTTATCCAGCCAAATTATTAATGAGCAACAGTGGTAAGGTGCAATGTTATAAAATCTTGCACTCAGTATAGTTATCAATAACAACCAATCCGATGTTTGTTTTGTAAAAGGTGACAAGTAAATGCTACCTGTAGATTTGCTGCCATTGGTTACTAAACCTATTACAAAAAGGTGTGGAAGATGCTGGGAATTGCGACTCAGCACAGCTGGTTGCAGCAGATGACAGTTGGATACCATTACTACTCTGCTCCTGTACTGATATTGAGATAAATGGGTCCAAGCTTTGGGTTTAATTTAGGCTTAAAAATAACCAGTTTGGCTGTCAAATCTATGGATTATCTTTTAATAAATAAAATGCTCATATGCCTAATTCTATTTATGAGTCCAAAAACAATTGTACTGAAAATGTTGAATATGAGCTAATTAGCTACAATTAATAGCTCACAGCCCCTGCAATTAAGACAATTTATTTAAAGATTACTTTAGGGTCATATAAGAATAAAAAATATATTGTGAAATGCCCAGACTAAGCCAAATTCTCTGAAAAATATTACATTTGATTTACTTCCAAATTTCTAGCAGATGGATGTTTCCACCAATTAGAATACATGAATGAATACCTTCATGTACCTAATATCAATCTATTTGCATGGTGGTCAAAGAGTCTCAGAGAAATGCTAACACTATTACACATTAAACTAACTGATTTGATTGTGGGGCAGAATAAGTCCTAGTTCAGATAATATTTGATATTAGTAGGTAAATAAATTTCTTTAACAAAACTGGATCATTACACAAACAATATGTGACAAGAAGATTCCCAGCTAAAACAATCATATTATATTTAAAGTCATTATATTTCAAGCACTTCTGTATTATACTTTACTTCTACCAAGGGACTACAGTTCTGTAAAGCTTAAATGATACCTTCCTGGTATGCCCTAGGTCCTAAAGTGCTGTAGGTAAGGCCACACTTCTCCCGTTAGGCCCCAGTCATAGCGAGTTACAAGCAAGCCTTTCCACAACCCCCACCCACAGGGACACAAGGAAATCTCGCGGTAGGCCTAGTTGTCGATGGGCAATCTTTCTCCTAACCAAATGGCCTATTTCATGGTAATTCCCAGTTTCTGTATGGGGCCAAAGGGGCAGAATAAGTGGAATGATAGAATAGCATGTAACAAAAGAAGACTTGAGGCTGAATGAGGAAAGCAGGAAAAATCGTTTGGAGAGTGGACCAATAGTTTAGTGTTTTATGGTCAGCCATTGGAATCCCAGTCCCCGGCTGCCTTGCAAACCTGTCCCTTTTTAGAGACCCAAGTCAGGACAGTCCTGATGCACCCAAGCATTAATATTAAGTTTAATAAATATTCTCTCCTATTTTAGCTTTGCCAAAAACATAAAATATATGTGTTCACTTTACTCACCTTACATAAACGCTTTGCAAAATGGAGCGAAAATGCTTGGTCATTGTGTGGGTCTATTAAACAGTTTCCTAAAATGGACAGAGTGCATTTACATTTTTATTGGCTAACAAGGCATTGGCAATGTCTGAACTTCACCTTTGCAATTTATTTTAAGAATTCATAGACCTGTATCTGTCATTTGAATTGCCAGTAAGACGTAAATCATAATATTCACTATATTCATTTTAGTAGGAACCTCTGACTTTCAATTAATAAAAAAGAAACAGAGGGGATGAAAGGAGCATGGCTAAATACACATGAAAGAAAAAATATATGTAATATATGCTTGTGTGCTTACATGTAATAATGCAGAAATCACTCATAATCTGCTTAACAGGTACAGGATTTATTGTCCATAAGGCTTAGAATCCCCCCAGCCTCACTTCTGCAATGTAGGATGCACATTGGGGTCCGGTGCCTCGGAACCAAACCTAAATACAACTCTGGCTGTAAGTTATAATAAGGAGAAAAAGGAAATCAGTCATCAGTCAACAAAGATCAGTCAACAATGATGAGTTGTTCATATATAATATAGCCAGTACCTATATGGCTATATTCAGGTTCGGACTGGGGGGTGAAGGGCCCACCGGGGCTCCCGCCCCAGGGGCCCTGAAGGTGCCCTGCAGGTGCCCCAGCCAGCCGTGACCCCTACCCCCCAGGGGCCCCCCGTAGGGCCCTCACCCGACGTCCTCCCCGAGTGTGTATAAATTGAACGCATCAGGGGAGGAACAGTCAGTAGGGGGAGCGCCAACAAAGGTCGGACTGGGCCGCCGGGGCCCACCGGGTTTTCTCTCGGTGTCCCGGCGGCCCAGTCCGACCCTGGCTATATTATCTTGAAAAATGAAGTTTCCAAGCAATGCTTTTTGGAGAAGAAAAAGTAATAATAGACAGAGATACCACTTATTTATTTGGCAAAAAATCCATACACAATTTTTATTAATTTCAAATACAAAGTTGGTCAGTAAGTTCCTGTTAAGAGTAAAACAATGGCATGCTCATACAAGAGAAAAGTTGTTCCTTAGTTAACCCAAGGGCTTTCTACTTAAATATTTTTTCATTACAGTCATGGATAAGCTCATTTGAGCAATCATGGCTATCTCAAGAGATATGCAAACAAGCAATGTTCCCTATAGGGAGTAATGCACGATATGTTTTACTGAATTTACTCAGAGAAATAAAAGCAATGTAAAGACAGCCTGTTACAAACAGGGAATACTTTAAAGCGTAAAGCATGTACTTTACACACAATTCAATAATGAACAGAACTTTCCATGTAAATAAGGTTATTCCTGCATAACGATCATTATTGTAGATTATGCACTAATGCTATTTGCCATTTACTAATTTTTAAAGTTTTGTACAGAGGCTTAAAATATACTAAGCACTTATTTTACCCTTATGGGAATACAGCAGATTAGTAAATACAGAACATAAAAGAAGGATTACCAGAAATAGTGAATTCCCTTGTAAAGATGCTCAGTTAATTTGCAGGCAGAAATCCCTGAACAGAACATTAGAATGGCAAACAAAAGCAACATCATTTGTTTCTTTACTATCTCAGGCCTTAAATTTATATTTTACACTGCAAAGCACCTGGCAATCACATTTTGAAGTCTCCAACTGTTTCCTCTATGTGGGATTAGGCTTGATGGGGGAGATTTTATACTTTTGCATTTATTATATTTAGTTTGATTTGTCAAGCAAGATGCATTCAAATCATTATGGGCTTCACTGCCAAGGTGTGGATGTTCTCTTATAATGTTTTAAAATGTGATAAATGTTTGCACTTTTAAGCCTAGCATTGTAGCCACACATTAATGGGATCCTTTGTCTCTTATTCTCGTAGGCAGGGGCCCCCAACCTTTTTTTGCCCATATGCAACACTGAAATGTAAGAAAAAGTTGGGGAGAAACGTAAGCATGAAAAAAGTTCCTAGGGGGAGCTCAAAAAGGGCTGTGATTGGCAAGAGCTGCAGACAGAGGGTGGCAGTAAGGACAGATGACTACCCCACACCCATCAATATCTTCCAAAACTTTATATTTCTACCTAGGTCACATTTTATGGATGGGGGTTGTGTTCTTTTAAGTCCATAGAAAAACCAAGTATAAAAGGGCTGTTTTAAGTTATGGGATTCCATTTGTAATGACCACACTATCTGGACTCACAAGAATCAAAGAGATAAGCACAGGAAAATGGGTTTGTCAAAGGTATGGAATAACTGCAACGAGAGTGCAAAATAATATCAATTTGTGTTTCTAGTGCTTTAATGATATTTACATATATACATGAACAAACTATCTATGAATTAGATACTGGAATATGAATTGGAGAGGGACTGAATATAAAGATAAGGATTAATAAATGTATGATAATGTAGGGGATCAGAGAACCCTGTCCCCTATTTCTCAGTCTGTGATCTCATCCAGCCTAGCTGCAGCCTGGGGAGGGATCCGGTTGGCTGGCTGCCCCAGTGCACGTCTGGGAGAGGTGTGCCTAAGCTTTGGAGCCAAAAATCTAGGGGCGGGCCCAGCAGCTTATAAAGGGAACCCCTGCTGTTGTTTGTCAGAGTTGAAAGAGATACAGAGTTGAGCAGCCAGACAAAGTGTTGTGTGTCAGACTTGAAAGGATAAAAGTCTGCTGGGCTGCCAGGAAGGAATCAGTCCTCTGTGGTACCTCTTAGTGTGTATCCCCTGAGGAACAGGTATTGCTCGGTTACCTGCTACGTGGGAGCAGCCACCCTTTTCAACAGGG
The DNA here is from genome assembly GCF_000004195.4 of Xenopus tropicalis. Lineage (NCBI taxonomy): Eukaryota > Metazoa > Chordata > Amphibia > Anura > Pipidae > Xenopus > Xenopus tropicalis. The sequence continues at coordinate 27,738,811 of NC_030682.2, forward strand.
AAGGTACTCTGGGGCAGGTAGCGCTACCTGGGGGGAATTAAGAGCTCTTTGGGAAGGGACTGAACTGATTAAAGGGTTGGGGGTTTATCCGGATCAAAGTTGGGGCTGGGCAAAGTACAGAGACTGTGCCAGCCGTGGATAGCCCACACAAGTTCCGCAGGATAAGAGTATCAGTCATTCCTAAAACTGTTCTACTTCTATTTCAAAGTTATATAAAGTTTAATATTGCTGCAAACCGTGTGTGATTATTTCCTAGTGGAAATCCCCTAGAGGTGTGTTCCTCAGTGTCCACTAGGTGGAGGCACTGCGCTGTTCCCAGTTCCCAGTATCAATATTCTTTGAAAACACACATCTCCTGTGAAAATACAGCCCATATTAAGTGAATGTGCCAAGAAAGGGTTACAATAATAATAAAATCATAAGCTCAGAAAGCAATAGTTTTTTGGCTGCCAGGTTCAGTAACCCCCATTTGAAAACTGGAAAGATATAGAACAGGAAGAAAAATAATGCAAAAACTATAAATAAAATAAATAATGAAGACCAATTGCAAAGTTGCTAGTAACAGGGCATTTTATAACATAATAAGAGTTAACTTAAAGTTAAACTGCCTTTTCTAGAATGATGTGTGTAAAGGAAATAACAGCAACATAAATCGACCCCAGTATTCTATTTAGCTAAAGAGTTGTGACATGTTTAAACAGAAAGGGGACATATAACAAGTCCTCTCAAAATTTCTGAAATGCCTGAAACTAAGATCATCCTATTTATGCTTTCAAAAGAATCCTGTGGATAGTGTGCTTTCACGGTCTTAGTAACATCCCTTAGCCTGAAAGAAAATGGAGATCAAAGGTCACTTCCAATAGCATTAAAAAATAAAAAAAAAAAGATTTTGAGCAAGCAGTTGCAATCTTAAAAGCAATCTTTCAAACATCTGTCAAATCCAACCCCCAACACTGGCAGTTACTGGAGTAGATTTATACCAACAGGTTGTTTAATGATTATGAGTAAAAAAGCCTAATAAATTATATGTAGCATAAATAGGTGTGGGTCCCATACTCATGCCCAGTAAATAGTTCTTTTACTACATCAGAGCAGAGCTATAACATTGAAAAAAAGCCTGGGGCAGAGGAATGCTGGCAGTTCCAGTTCCACATCAGCTGCTTGATATTGAATATAACTCAAGCTAGTCAATAATACATGGGAGAGAGGGAAAATGGCTCAGTGTTTAAGAGGAGAATGTCCCATATGCATAAATATGGCCTACAATTACTTTCTTTTTAAATAAATATTCCGCATACCATATGAAAAAAGGTTACACTGCCCATTTCTTACAGAGAACAAAGCACCCATCAGCACCCAAATAATAATAAAATATGGTGGAAAGGCCATTTGGCTCTAATTAGGAATACCTTTTTACCCTCTGAATAAACTCATTTCACTCATTAAGAGACGATACAGTATTTAGAAGTCATAATTGGAGGACAAAAGAACAAGGAATGTGCCAAATTGGAAAAGCACAAAATCCCAAATAAAATGGTTATAAAAGGCTTCATTTACAATTGGATGCAAAGTCACTTGAACAGTCCTGCTTGATTTGTCCATGTTTACATAGTTAAGTTGGGTTTGAAAAAAGACCAGAGTCCATCAAGTTCAACCCCTCCAAATGAACCACAGTACACATATATACATAGTTATACAGACCTATCTTACATCTAACACACACACACACACATATATACAGTACATTAATATATATGTAGTTAATTATGTGCCCCTTAAAGTTAAGTTTCAGTGAGTCAGATAACAGAAATTATATCACTAAGCACTGATTATAACTTATGACACCACTAAGGACCATTTATATGGCTATTATTTACAGGATATTCATAATTCTTGTGTATCATACTATACATTATACAGTATATGCCAATACATATACTAACTGTAGACCTTAAGCTCACAATAAAATTAGATATTATACTTGTTCAAGAAATCACCCAATTATTTTTTCAATACAAACACTTTTTCTTTTGTATCAAGTCCCTGTGTGTGCGGCACTCTATTATATTTTTGTTTTTGACCTGCACCAAGGGCATTTGGACTTGTATAGGGTGTGCTCCTCCCTGTGTACTATATATATATATATATATATATATATATATATATATATATCCACTCCATAAATAGCACTCACGGCTTATGAATCAAATAAAAAACTTTTATTGGTATTCCATATCGACGCGTTTCGACCCGCTAGGGATCGTCATCAGGAACCACCTGCACCAAGGGCATTTGGACTTGTATAGGGTGTGCTCCTCCCTGTGTACTATATATATATATCCACTCCATAAATAGCACTCACGGCTTATGAATCAAATAAAAAACTTTTATTGGTATTCCATATCGACGCGTTTCGACCCGCTAGGGATCGTCATCAGGAACCACCTGCACCAAGGGCATTTGGACTTGTATAGGGTGTGCTCCTCCCTGTGTACTATATATATATATATATCCACTCCATAAATAGCACTCACGGCTTATGAATCAAATAAAAAACTTTTATTGGTATTCCATATCGACGCGTTTCGACCCGCTAGGGATCGTCATCAGGGAACCACCTGCACCAAGGGCATTTGGACTTGTATAGGGTGTGCTCCTCCCTGTGTACTATATATATATATATATATATATATATATATATGTATGTGTGTGTGTGTGTTACCCTAGCCATAGCAAGCACTTAGAAGTGCTCAATATTGAGAAGGAAAACATTGGTCGGTATTTTACTGGCCCAGATTGGTAAAAATGATCCTTGATGCCGATATTATTAATGAGGCAGAAAGATAAAATTTTTTAAAAAAGGCTAGTATTTTTTTAACCAGAAAAGGTGACAAACATTGTATATTGTATTGGGGGGGGGGGGGGGGGGGGGAAGGAGGCCTCTAAATGGCATGTGCATTGCTAAATTTGTCTCAGAGGCCATCATGCAAGATAGTGGCCATGTGGACTGTTACAACAGTGGTTTGAAAATCTGGAATAAATGTTATAGTTAGTAGGCTTGTCAGTGAGCCATGGTACTGCCACTCCCTAAAGTCTCCAGCCACTTGTTCCACCTGTGCTGGTGCAGACACATAATAACACTCAGGTACCAAACTGGACGGGAGAGACATAGCAGGCATTGCAGTGAGTGCTCATTTGTGCACCAAGCACTGAATATAGTTTGTTCCCCCTATAACAAAAAGAGAAAGGCACAAGGGTGTCTGGGAGGAGGGGGAGTGGCTTCCTGTGTGAGGGGAAGCAGCTGCTTCTCACTATTGTGGTGTAATTGTTGAACACAGAAAGGCAGGAGAAAGAGAGGGAGAACCGAGGGAGAAAGGCTATTGCAGAGAGAAACTGTATTCTAGAAGCTTCCAGTTATCTTAAAAAACATTTTTTATTCAACTATTATGGGACAAGAGATACCATCTTGTCAATGGAGTAATGTGTGTTTGGCGACACATGTAATAAAGGGACAAATACATTTCCCAATGCATTTTACTGAATAAATCAATAAAGTTCATTTGCAGCAACCTCTGTTGGTTTTTATGAGAAACATAACAGCATAAAATTCAAAGTTCTGTGGAACAATTTAACTTTCAAAGGAAAAAAATATATAACTGATCTGGTTAAAGCTGTACTGCTAATTAACCCCTTGGGCCCAAGAGCATTTTAAGCAGCAATGGTGCAGGCGATATTTTAGCATGTTTATAAGTCTACTTTCTGGACCGAGATTTAAAGAGAGTTGGGTTTTGGGCCTTCACATTTATGTAGGAACATCATACATGAATCAAATCCAGTGCCTTGTCTTAGTATCTAGGGCAGTGATATTCAACAGGGTCACAGCCAGTTTCCCTGGGCTGCAATGACTGACTGTATAATAGTAGCCTGCTGTGGCGTAACTAGATGTCTCTGTATCCCACAGACAATTTATTTAAGGGCCACAAAACATTGGTAGTTTGACCTATACTACCAAGATATATTACAACTGCTCATTATTTAGGGCCTTACTGGGCCCTCTAACACTCCTGCCCCCTCGCCAGCGACAGCAGGGTCTGCTTTGTCTGTAGTTATGCCCCTGGTAGTCAGAGACCTGCAGTTTGGGCAATATTTCTTTAGATAAAAACAAAACTTTGAATAATTTCCAATGGAAAGACTCCTTAAACATTTGACATTATTAAACCATTTTTACTTTGAAGATAAAAATACTGAATAATGCAAAGCTCAGATTCCAAAATCTTTTAAGTCTGATTAAGCAACTTTCGTCTCTTTTTTTTTCTTTTAATTTAAATTTCCTTTTTGTTACATCTGACTAACCAAACTTACTTTAACCTTTCTTTTTTTTTGAGAATGGCTAGGAATATAACTGCCAACTGCAGTGTCTTGCTAACTGGAATGTTGGAGTAACTTTAAATTCCCAGAACCAGCACGGCAAAATGGACTGCCAAACATCTGCAACACTGTTCTAGCTCTAAGCATTATTCTGATATGTATGCCAAGTTTAAAGGTCAAGCAGAAGCAACAGTACATTAATAAACAGCCATTTATTTGTTCCTGTTGCACATAGCTAATGGCTGCTGTTGTAATGAAACATTTTAAAGAATGAAGTCAACTTTGACCCCAGACAAATCAAGCAGGAGTCCACACAACCATTCCCTTTACTTTATTATATTATTCGGTGTTTGTTTTCTTGAAAAAGCATGTTGATATGTTTTAGTTTTTACAGCTGCTGAGCCCAGGACTAAATTTCCATTTTCCAATAAACCCCTCAAAATCCCAGCAACCTCAATCCAGTGACATCAATAAATATACCATTAAGGTTAAAAAATAAAATTAAAACAAAACACACCCATATAAAGAATGAACTCCACCCTACCACTTATTAACTCATGTTTTACCTTTATATTTGTCTAATGCAGACATTTTTAACCTTTTTTTCTCAGGGGGGAAAATTTCAGTCTTCCAATATTTTGCCTTTCCCCCCTATGAATAACTTTGGCATTAAGTATCGCTTTTACTGGCCAGGTGGCAACCCTAGAGCCAGATGAAGTCTGGAAGTCTGTTGGCAACCCAAAAACTGGTTCAGAATTATACACTTAATTCTGAAATTCTTTTGTAGGTTGCAAAACAAGTGTCTGTATATTGAATGGGTACATGGAGACCAACCACCAATAGTTTTTTTTATCTTAACTCATAGATTAAGACTCCCCAGTTTAATGCAATTAAAAGGTCACAATTTAACAAACCACAGCAAAAAGAAATCACTCTATTTCCCAGGGATTCTTTGCACTGCCCTAGACTTTATTATAGGATGCATGCTCCAGCCCAGGGAAAGCACTCCCAAAGAAAATACTCCAGGTGCGAGCCCAGGGTAAAAAGTGATTGTATTTATTTTATATTGTATTTTGCCTAACCTAAAAAAACACCCCACGATACCCCCACAAGCATCAGTATAAGCTTGTGTAATAATCATTACCATGGCTGAAAGTGCAATCTAGTAAATAGGGAGGTACCATCTGACGTCAGGGGGTGGAGAGGATAAATGGCACAAAGCAGTCATTTAAAAAGGTCTGTCAGCACTAAAATAATAAAGCCATACCTACACATAACATTAACATAGTGCATTTAATGAAGATTTAATAAGTTTAATTGAAATCATCTTGCATTTTGGAAAGTGCTAACTCCCAAACAGTGAAGTTTATAGGGAGGTAAAGGAAAGGGAAAGCTTGCTTATATTAAATTACTTTTCAGCAACCCTTTGCCAAATGGGATGCAGCTCCCCAAAATGTTTCACATGTTCTAGAAACATCTTAAACATCGTGAACTAATTTCAAGGTTTATGTTCTCCTTTAAGAACAACCAATTTACAGTGTCATGGTAGTGACAATATAGCATATTGCTGTAAAATATCTACAAGGAGAGAGGTATAAAGGTGAGGGTAACATTTCTGTATCCTCTGGTTATATGTGGAAATACTGGCGCTTATCAGACCGCGAGCAATCACACGCAACACATTTATGCTGCAAACAGAAATATCAAATATAATGAGTGTCTACATTTCCCCCTGCATAATAAATCAGCATAGCCATAATGCTCGAAAGTCATAGTAAGCCTGCCTTTAATGTGTCAAATGTTGTCATAAATTCATATTCCCAATCTATACTTCATTCTGTGTGTTGAAATTAACCTTCAAAATGACAATTTTTATGCCTTGAATGCTACAGTTATGGCTGGATGGTATTGTCTTATGCTTATATTAGCTGTACTTTGGTGTCACAGATTGCCTAGTTCATTATTTTACAGGTCTGTGTGTCCTAATGGAAACAAGGAAGAAAATGTATACTGGAGTTAAAAAACAGAAAAATGGGATAGCAGGAAAGCAGCATGTTTGCTGTGTTCTGTTCTCTGACCTCCATTAGGACACACAGAGCATTTTATTTTTGGATCATAACATCCATATATAGGTAATAAAGTCACAAATATTTTAATTTAATTTTGTGCTCAACATCAGAAGTCTATCTGCCTATCTGTGGGGGGTTACTTATTATTCAACAACAACTCTACATTTTCTCTTCTGCCAAAGCACCATGGATATAAGATAGGACTAAAAGTCTCTTGAGATGAACAATTAATGATCTACTCTGGAGGAAAACAGCCAAGGATCTTGCCTGACTATTGGTATTTTTTTTTACAAGACGGAAGGGAAATGACAATTAGAATGTAAACTCATCCATGGAAAAATAACTGACTGCTAGCGAAGCTTTAATCTTTGCAAACTTAAATGTCTTGTAACTGCAAACTTAAAAAAAAGTGTTATTATGCATTGTCATTGGATAAAAGTGGGTTTTTAACCCAAGTCCAGTCCAAACAATATCTGTCTTAATTTGTGGGGGCATCTTCTCTTTGCTGTAGTCCTGCAGTGGGTCCGGTACCCATGGAAAAAAGTAGATACCCTGCGGGTTGCAGGTAGGATTTTCGCATACAGTTAAAGATGTGGGTCTGAAGGTTGCAAGTTGGGTGGCGGGTCTTATTCATATTTCTTATATTATATTATCTATATTTTACTCCATAAAGCACTTTTTAAAATGTTTTTTTTCTACCCCCACCCACTCTTTTTGATGTTACTTCTGGTCTGCAGCAGCAGCACTTCCTATTTTTAATGGTGGTCACCAGGTCTTGGATTGGGTTGTGGATATGGCAGTTGTGGGTTTGGGCTGGGTAGCATAGCAGGTCCAAGCGGGATTCAAAAATTGGTTCTGCACAGGACACTACTGTCCTCACCATTTGATTGGAGCTCTAATATAGAAATGTTATATTCCTTAAATAGAAAAAGGCACCTGGCTCTACAAATTAGTGCACGTACCAGCAGAGGGATGGCCTATAGAAAACAGTATGTCACATAACTAGGATCATGGAGACTAGTAGGAAGGAGTACTATAGAGTGTTTACCATGTTCCTCATGCAAACAATTAGTAAGTAAAGGTTAAAGGAACAGTAACACCAAAAAATGTATATATTTCAAAGAAATTAAACTATAATGTACTGCTGCCCTGCACTGGTAAAAGTTTTGTGTTTGCTTCAGAAACATTACTGGAGTTTATATAAACCCTGGTGTGTAGCCATGGGGGCAGCCATTCAAAAGAAGAAAAGGCACAGGTTATATAGCAGCTAACAGATAAACCCTGTAGAATACAATGGTGTCTTATCTGTTATCTGCTATGTAACCTGTGCCTTTTCTCCTTTTTTCCAGCTTGAATGGCTGCCCCCATGGATAAACAGCAGGATATTTATATAAACTATAGTAGTGTTCCTGAAGCAAACACCCCAGTTTTACCAGGGCAGGGCCACAGTACATTATATTTCAATTACTTTAAAACACTTTCATTTTTTGGTGTTACTGTTCCTTTAAGGAAACAGAGGTAGGAATTAGGTTATACACTAGTTGCAGAACTCCTAGTGCCCAGGGATTCAAGACAGATACTGTATGCCAAATGTTGCATAAAAGTGTACTGACAAACAAAACCTCCTGTCGGCTGCCAGTCAATATAGGGGTTACAAAATAGCCAGTCATAACTTTTTTTGGCACCCCTAGGAACTTTAAGTGTGTGTTGCTCCCCAACCCTTTTTACATTTAAATGTGTCTCACAGGTTAAAAAAAAGGTTGGGGACCTGCTCTAGAGATATAACCTTATCAATTCACATGAGATGTTATTCAAGAGCCCTCAAGATCCCAGCACTAAATCCTACTGCTATGGGCGTGCCAGTACAGAACATGAATACACCATTCATTAAGAAGGTTGATTTTTTCAATAATTGTTTTGTAAAAAAACAAAGTAGTTAGTAGTGAAGTCCCCTGGTTATATTCGGAATGGCAGTGCCACTCCAAAAATGGAGCAAAACCTCAGAAGGAAGTCATTTTGAGTAAGCACTAAAAGGTGTGCTTTTGCTGCCCCTAGTGCTGAAGCACTCATGCCACAGCATGGCAAAGTGATTACATAGATCCACTAGGTTCCAATATCTTAGGGGTTGGAAACTGAAATCATACAGCACTGCTGGATGTAAAACTTTCTTAAAGGTGACTTGTCAATTTACCGTATTAAATTATTCCAATCCTTTTTCTTTCATACTAATCCAGCAAAATAAAATTTACTATTATTAACCACTCAACCCATTATCCATAATCACAGCAAGCAGTCAGTATTGCTCAGTGTTTGTACCATCCGAAGACCTGTTTTGCAGCTGGATTTCAGCATATATAATTACACTGTACTGTATATGAAAATGTTATATAATGTTACATCTTGCTCTTTCTGCTTTTAGGATTAGTGCTTTAGGACATTTCCTTAAGAGAAATGTCTTTTAATTCATACACTTGAGAGACACAAACACGTGGAGTGAAATCAATGGGCCTGCGTGTACCTTTAGTTCACAGAGAATCTTTACATGTCAGCAATTGAAACACCAACAAAAGACACAATGAGCTAATCCCTGCTCGAGAAAGCTTTTTTCTTTTAACACACGTCAATAACTGGAAGTACTCTACGGTGTATATTTCACTGATTAATAACCTATATATACATTGCTAACGTGTTTATGGTGTCATTATGCAGTAATCTTTTCATTATGACAGAAGATTTTTTTCACATCTACGAATGTCTTACCTTCTATAGCAATATAAAACGTATCATACCAATTTAAGGGTTGAACCTCATTGTAAACAGATCATCTGGGATAATGGCACAATAACGGCTAATTTGGGCACTGTTTTAGTAGCCCAAATACTTGCCAATATCTGAAAAAGCAAAAATGCACGTTTCCTGGCTATTGCCTGTCAACCGGCAACATATGTACTGAAAGTGTGCCATTGCCCTAATGATAAATGTCTGCCTAGCTCAATGGAAAATGGTGTATGGGATACTATCTTTTGAAAAATATACTGCCACTTTGTCTCTTCTGTATTACTGGCAATGCCAGACTGAAGGGTGGATCAGCATTCAAAGCTGCTTTTTCACTGAAACCGCTTACCCAGTTTGTTAAGTACTCAGGGTCGGACTAGGCCGGCGAGACACAGAGAAAGAAAAACCCAGTGGGCCCCGGACCCAGCAGGTCCCCCTTTCCCAAAGCAGTGGGGACTACGGCAGGGCTCCCTGGGGGAATGGGATGGAGGGGGAGATGTAAGCTTCTAAAACACAATTTAAAGGACACCGGGTGTTCATAAAATCAAGGTAGAGTTAAAGGATTAATAGAAAAATTTCTGTTCTAAATTCTTTATTTCTTACAATACCTTTACAAGTTATAAAATGAGGGTCCTGACACAAAAACATAGCTGCTTTAAAGCAATGAGCAACTTCCACAGGTTGTTTGCACCCACAAGGAATGTACATACCTCCTGCACAAACTGCTCCCAGACACAAGCACTCCACAGGTACCACATTTATTTTGACTCCACCTATACACAAACATAATTGGAGGTAATTTTATAGCTTTTGTATCTGTTGCATTTACTCAAATCAAGCTACTGACAAATCTCCGAGGGTAACATTGACCTAAAGCATGTGATACCTGTTGAGCTGACTGATCTGTTACTTTCCACATGAAAGTAAGCATTTTTCTATCAAAACATCAATAATATCTGTTCTGTTACGTAGAACATTCCCTTTAGGCTTTATATATACTGTGAGGATTTAGCCCTTTAGGCAGCTCCTTTCACACATGTAAGAGAAGGGTACACAAGTGTTTCAGCTGAATTCTGGTGTGAGTTTATTTAACACAGCAGGCTTTACAGAAATTAAAAGTTCATCCAGCCACACTTGGGCAGAATAGGCCAATATAGGTAAATGCAGGTTACACTCACAGTCTTAGTATTCCTATGCTTTCTCAGAAGCAGCTGCACTTCAATCCCTCAGTCTTTAGGGCAGCATACAGTAGCTGGTCCTTGCTACTAGGACATCCATCTTTGTGGATAAATATTCCTCCGGCTCTCAGAGGAAAACAGTTCCCAACAGGTCCCAAACACACTTTTCTCAAAACAGGAAAAGTTCCACATTGCAGCTCCAGTTTCTCACCTCTCTCCAAGGAGAGAGTAGCCCCGCCATTACCCTTGGAGCACCTTTTACCTCCAGGTGAGGCTAATCAGCCCTTACAGATGCACTGACCCTAAATTTCACAGCCCATTTGTGCTGCTTCATAGGAGGATTCTGGGAGGAATATACTTTCCTTCTATGATTTTCCCAACCATGCTACAATACACACACATTTTATGAGACCAATAAGAACAGGCAATTGTGAAGCCAATTATTGCAGTGCATAAAGTGCAATAACAGAAGCAAACCACCATATTTACCCAAAATGCAGCTTTAGTTTCCATGTGGGCACCAGCTAAGCAACAAGAGCCCCAACCTGCATGCAGTCTACCTATGTACGACCTACTTTGTGTCTGCACTGGTAGAAGGCATGCAAGTTGGCTTCTTTTTTTTGTTAGTGTTGGCGTAGGTGCGGCATTTTTGGTGCAGTGATGATTGCGGCATCAGAGACTACATTAGTCTGCAATTCCCCAAGAACAAGTCGAATGCATGTGTAGTTATTTTATTTTTAAGGCAGATGTTAACTCCATGCCTCCCTTGCATCCCTTAAACCTGTTTTTTCAAACTTGCACCTTAGGCTGATGCTACACGTGGCGTAGGACTGATATTTTCGGCAAGCAGAAAAACGCTTGGCGAAAATTTAGCCCTACGCCTGCTACTTGTGCCTGCACCCGAATGAATGGAATACGCTCGGGTGCAGGCACATGTAGCCAATATACGCATGAAAACGCGTGAGAATGCAAAGTCTCGCATTTTCATGCGTATATCGGCTACATGTGCCTAAACCCAAGCGTATTCCATTAATTCGGGTGCAGGCATAAGTAGCAGGCGTAGGGCTGAATTTTCGCCAAGCGTTTTTCCGCTTGCCGAAAATATCAGCCCTACGCCACGTGTGGCATCAGCCTTATGCAGCAAAGCAGGCTCAACAGTGTTTAATACAAGGCACTAGTATATGTACATGTACAAATACAAGTCATTTTGTGACTACTGTCCTTTAGTTACACTGGTTACAATGGAAATCTAAGGCAGCTTATAATCACTTTACTCCTCAACCAGAGAAAAGCTGAAGAGATGTAATGATATAATGTAATAGGGAGAGATGTAGAGCCCCCTTCCAAATGTGTTGGGTAAATTAACCATAGTATTGCTTTTTAATGGATACCTGAAGATAAAGCCAGATGGAAGCTGGGACTGAAAGCACAAAAACACGAGGAAGAAGCTGCCACATTTGGAACACAGTTAGATATGACATGAACTGGCTAAATGAGGCACAAAATGGTTAGCAATGTGAGGAGACGTGGGAGAGGCTGCAGCCAGATTGATAAATGAAACTGGCATCTCATCTCAAAATATACATTTTTTTTTATAAACAAATGCTTTATTTTTTGCAGCATTAAGTATAGCCAACACAAGAATAAAGGCCACACTGGTGATGTCGAAAACCCACCACAAGAAGGGCAAGGAAGCATTTATAACATTTTTATATTTTCTCTAAATTTTATGGAACCCAGGGTGTTGAAGCCATTCCCATCTAACAGGGATACATATCAGTAAGTAGTTGCATACATTTCTATCTAACAGGGATACATATCAGTAAGTAGTTGCATCTGTTTCCCATCCAACAGGGATACATAACAGTAAGTAGTTGCATACATTTCTATCTAACAGGGATACATATCAGTAAGTAGTTGCATACATTTCTATCTAACAGGGATACATATCAGTATGTAGTTGCATACATTTCTATCTAACAGGGATTAAGTAAGTAGCTAAATGGCTTGACAGGTTTTGATATGTGTAGGCCAACCTGTGGGTCTACAACATGATAAATTTACACTACAACTAACAGGCAAGTTACTTTCATATAACAATGCAGTGTTTGGTGGGGGAAACAAATTCTGACTTATTGGGCCCAGACCCAACTTCAGAAGCACTTCATGGAGGATAATGGTCCCTTCATGCCCCTCCACACACTACCTTAATCTGGGGCAATGGCTACACTCTACTGCATCTTGTATTACATTAAAAATCCAGCACAGTACAGTAGTGATGCACACAAGAGAGCCCTGTACTCAATGCAATGTTATATTTTATGTGCAGGAAAGATGAAGAAAAAGCATCCAATAAGGAGGAATCAAATGATCACCATTATAAGATGAGGGAGGTGAGGAAGGGTAAGTCAATTCAAGAATTTGGAAGCATCATTGAAGATTTGAATGAAACCCAGTACATGCCAAGATCCATCTTGTGGTTTCTCTGATGAAAAACTTTCATTTGAAAGAAAAGAAGAAACAAACAAGATTAAGAATGCAGTGAGGCACAGAAATAGAATATTTATTTGAAAAGAAATAACCCAATAAGGGGGGAGAGATGGAGCTTTCGATCAGTTTAAAGACTAATCATCTAATGAGTTGGAAGATAATCCAGAGGCATCATTAGATGATGAGGGAGGGAAGGAGGGCAAGTAGAGAATGAGAATAAAGAGAATTTAGAGACTTTATTCTACACACAGTTCTTTTTGATTTGTTTTTTTTTCTTTGGTTCAGCCATGCAAAAGTACCTACGGTATTCGGGTATGGAGGAGTATTGCCAAAATTCGGCATTATTGGAACTGCTTTTCTTTCACTGTGGAATTCGTTAAAATACTACAAATCTATTATAGATATATTGGTCACCAGGGCTCCATTGGGGAAGGGATGGTCATGAGCATATAATAGACCCTCTACAGAACCATGGCCTCAGAAGCCTTTATCTAATGCTAGGTTTAACTGGTCAGAGACAATTAATTGTACCTAGAACTGCTATAATGTAATATATTTTCATCTAAATCACTGTTGACACTATTTTACACATAAAATTTACATAGTCAAGTGCAAGGGCTCTAAAGGCCCCCATACACGGGCCGATAGAAGCTGCCGATATTGGTCCCTTGGACCGATTCGGCAGCTAATCGGCCCATGTATGGCAAGAAACGAGCGGCCTGGCCGACCGATATCTGGCCTGAAATTGGCCAGATATCGATCAGCCAGGTTAGAAAATCCAGTCGGATCGGGGACTGCATCGGCTCGTTGATGCGGTCCTCGAACCGACTGCCCCATGGCCGCAAATGAAATACGATCAGATTATTTTTTTTTTAAGGCCACTTGCTACCTGATATCGCCCACCCGTAGGTGGAGATATTGGATGAAGATCCGCTCGCTTGGCGACATCGCCAAGTGAGCGGATCTTATAGTGCAGGGGTCTCAAACTCGCGGCCCGCGGGCCATTTGCGGCCCTCGGTACAGTATTTTGTGGCCCGCACCAACGCCTTCTCAAAAGCAATGAATGGATCGCGATTTTTATTGCGATTCAAGGGATAATGCAAGGCACGGCGGGCGGGAGCTGCTGATTGCGGAAAGCCAATTTTTTGTGAAATCCTTATGCGGCCCAGCCTCATCCTGACTTTGCCTCCTGCGGCCCCCAGGTAAATTGAGTTTGAGCCCCCTGTTATAGTGTATGGGGACCTTAAGGCAATCAGGATCATGCCCCATAGTGTTCACATAAGTAGCACTTGTGCTCAGAGGTCTAAGGGCAATGACAGATGGGGAGATTAGTTGCTCCGCGAAGTGGAAACACTGTTGATTGCAGCAGTCTTGTTAACTCAAAAAAAGCTAATTATGTAACATCTACATGGTGCATTGGGATAAAAACTGTGTGAAACTGCAAAATATCAGTACAATTCACCAGCAGAATACTTAAAAAATTACATGTGATGCAAGAAGCCCCTAATTAATTTACAGATTTGTATTTCAGGTAGAGGCTGCAGCACTGACAATGCCATGTCATGTTCACATGGTGTCAAAAGCAGTTTATTTTGTACGAGTGGTGGCACCCATAGTTATGCCACTGTATCAAGATACAAGTATCTTGTATTATAATATTCTCTTATAGTACTAGCTGATGTTTTTTGTTACTGTCTGTACCCAGGGCTTTGCATGCTGAAAAAAAAAGTAATTCACATTAAGAGTTATGGACTAGACTACATTTAATCCATTTAATATGGTTTCTGTTCCTTGGAAGTCTTTAAAACATTTTTTGATCTAATCCAAATACACCTATTGTTATGTCAGCTGGAGATCATAGTTGAAACTTTAGATTTTACATTTAAGTTTTTTGCTTAATAAAAATCGAAAATCCATTTTTTTAAAAAACATTATTCAATTTCAGCTTTTTATTACTGCAAAAAACTTGAATCACAGATAAAAACGAAATTGTTGATAAATAACCCCCTTAGTATTAACCATGCTGGGAGGAGTAGTTTGCTATACCTGTATAAGCAATCTAATGCTGAGAGTTTGCTGGATGAGCAATCTTATGCTGTTAATAATTATATACTGCCAGCACTAGATCAATACTAACAAATTCAGCATTATCTGAACCCCTACTTTCTCTAATAAGGAGATGAATTTCCTTTACAAATAGCTTAGACCCCATGACACTAAAAAGTATTCCTGTTGGACAATACATAGGTATTCATAGAAACTTTTTCCAGATTAAACTTTTAGGAAACAAGCCAAAGATTTACCATTATTTTCAAAATTAGATTCAAAATGCTGGTTATTTTAAATCAAGTATCAAGAAACAATATCAGCACGTGTTGAAGCTGTTACAGAAAGAGTTGGTGATACAAAGCAAAGAGAGACTGCCACTGATAAGGAACTTCTCCTCAACCTATAACAGTCAATGAATTGGAATATTTCATTAGATAATGAAATCACTCAATTCCTTCCAGAAATTCCCAAAGTCCTGAGGTTCCTCCAAAGGGAAAGAACCTATCAGGTATTCAAAAGTCTTCATGAAATTAGCAAAGTAACTACAGGTACAGGTAAAAACCTGAAAAGGTCCCATCCATGTGGAGAGTGTTCCTTTTGTGGCTACTTTAAAAGCACCTACATAATATATGATAGTAACATTACTCAGGCATGTACTAAGGCATGTACTATCCATAGCGATATGAATAGCAAAAGTACCAATTGTATTTATTTATCACTTGCTCTTGTCCATGCTTATATGTAGGTAAAATGGCACAGCAATGAAAATAGAGGTTATCCAGTCATCTCTCTAATATTCAAAATGCTAAAAGAGACTGGAGAGCTAGAAAGACCACCATAGCATCTTACTTTTAAGATGTTCCCAACGGTGATGCCAGACACCTTACCTGTATAGGGACAGACAAGATACCATAGAATATAAAGTGTGGTGGCAAAGACAGAATTGTGGTAAAAAAAAGATAGTAGGTGGATCTGAAAGTTACAAATAGCCAATCCCCAAAAGACAAAAAGATAGTAGGTGGATCTGGAAGTTACCAGTGGTATATATGGTTGGTACTACTCAAAGCAGATGATGGATGTTGATCTCTCGGCCTCTGTGGTTACTTCCTATTGATTATTAAAATTTGGGATAAACCAGGCTAACTGATCAACCAAGTCATGAACAATCTTTATGCTCTTGAAACTGTCACTTTATCCTGTGAGAAATGAATATTTGTCAATGAACATCAGCATCATAGTATTATGTCTGGGATTAAAGATAGTTCTTTATGATAAAAGCACGCTCAAACAGCTACTTTTTTGAGATGTTTAATGATTTAGTACAGGTATTGGACCCCTTATCCAGAAACCCATTATACAGAAAGTTCCGAATTACGGAAAGGCCATCTCCCATAGACTCCATTATAAGCAAATAATTCTAATTTTTCAACATGATTTCCCTTTTCTCTGTAATAATAAAACTGTACCTTGTACATGATCCTAATTAATATATAATCCCGTATTGGAGCCAAAACAATCCTATTGCCACAAAATGGCACCCGCCTGCTTGCTGCAATTGTGAATTCCAAGGCTGAAGAATATTATATTAAAATAATTTATATAGTGTAAATGAAGTTTATTTTGTTTGACAAACACAATAGAAAACAATTTGGAATTATTTCTTAGGGTCACAGGTCCCCTTTAAGAATCACTTAACTGATGCATTAAGGCAATAGAAAAGATGAGGGAATTATCATTACCCTGCAGGAATAAATATACATCTCTATGGGTCACTCTCAGGCTCAGCACTGCAAATTTGTATGCAATTTTATTCCAGCAATGAAACCCTTTAGACTATAGATGACTGCTAATCCATCACGTATGTTTACAGCATTGATTCAGTGTGCAAAGGGCAATGGCACACAGGTAAAAGCATGCCAATAAAAACACCCCTTCCTTGTCCCTACCACCAAGCTCTCCCATTCATTAAAATGGGAAATTTTATTGCTGCGCTGTATACTTTTACTAGAGAGCCGACAATGTAAATAGGAACATTGCTAGGGGGAAAAATAGCCTCACTTTGTGTGCTGGGGGTTCAACATAATAATGTGAGTTTAATAAAGTAGGATACATGGGTTTTACTAGAAATGACTGCACCCTTCAGCAAATTCCCTTTAATGGGCCCCCTGCAAACTTTGGGAAGCACTGACCCATAATCAGTGCCATCCCAGGAGTCCCTGCTGCCCTGAGGCTGCAAAATTGATGCCCCCCAGGCACATAGCTAGTGTAGAGGGCAATAGAGCTCTGTGCACTAAAAGAGACTACATTTCAATTGAAAAATTGAAATTCGGCTCTTTAAGTTACCAGGAGGGGCTTTTTGCTTTCTCTGGTAATAGGCTAGACCTGAGAAAAGTTTCTCATCTCACCTCATGGCAGCACTGCCCTTGCCCCTTGTTGTAAAAGTTCCTTCAGGCTGGCTCTTGCCCCATCTACGGCTTTGCGCCCCTTGGAGGCATGCAGCCCCACAGCTATGCAGCTTAATGTATTTGGCATTTTAACAACCTACAACTTTCAGCCCTGCTGTGCTTTTCTTGTTTCCAGTGTAATAATCATATAATTTCGCTAGTAGAAATACTTACAGTCAGCTCGACATTCATTTACCTTCCTCTGCCACCGGCTGCTGTGTGCAAATGACAAGGGAACGGCCTCCTGCTCAGAAAGCCCATTTGTCAAAGTGCTGTGGCAGCTCCCAAGAAATTAGGGAAAGGGTTGATTGTATATTTCTAAGCTGTTTTCTGAAGCAGGAAAAAATACTTTTCTTAAGGCATAAATAAAACTGGCAATAAGGGCAGTCACACACTCATGTAACACCTCAGAGCAATACTGTTCTCAGGCAAATACTATCTATTTAGAATAGTTATTGTATCTACAGTATATCCAGGGCAACAGTGCCACAACTAAATCTCCAATTGGTCCCAATGAAATGTCACAAGAAATGTGTTTAAACTTTACATAACCTGGCAAATTTTGTAAAATGGGTGTGGTATTTAGGGGGCATGGTCACAAAAATGGGAATGGCTAAAAAATGTTCGCCGCGATACACGCTGCTTTTCTTTTTGTCACTCTTTGCATTTTTCAAATGTTGGGAGGTATGTTTTTGTCCTCTGCCAACTTAAGTCTTTATATAGGCACCTACTGCTACTATAGGCACCATCTCTCCCTACTATACCTGCTATCCCACAGCCACAGTCCCTTCCCAGAGGCTATTATCCCACTGCTACTATAGGCACCATCTCTCCCTACTATACCTGCTATCCCACAGCCACAGTCCCTTCCCAGAGGCTATTATCCCACTGCTACTATAGGCACCACCTCTCCCTACTATACCTGCTATCCCACAGCCCCAGTCCCTTCCCAGAGGCTATTATCCCCCCACTGCTACTATAGGAACCATCTCTCCCTACTATACCTGCTATCCCACAGCCACAGTCCCTTCCCAGAGGCTATTATCCCCCCACTGCTACTATAGGCACCACCTCTCCCTACTATACCTGCTATCCCACAGCCACAGTCCCTTCCCAGAGGCTATTATCCCACTGCTACTATAGGCACCATCTCTGCCTACTATACCTGCTATCCCACAGCCACAGTCCCTTCCCAGAGACTATTATCCCCCCACTGCTACTATAGGCACCATCTCTGCCTACTATACCTGCTATCCCACAGCCACAGTCCCTTCCCAGAGACTATTATCCCCCCACTGCTACTATAGGCACCATCTCTCCCTAATATATCTGATATCCCACAGCCACAGTCCCTTCCCAGAGGCTATTATCCCCCCACTGCTACTATAGGCACCATCTCTCCTTACTATGCCTGCTATCCCACTGCCACAGTCCCTTCCCAGAGGCTATTATCGCATTGCTACTATAGGCACCATCTCTCCCTACTATACCTGTTATCCCACAGCCACAGTCCCTTTTCAATGCTATTACCCCCGCTGTTCAATAGACCACTACTGCCTCTCGGTGTAATGCTAAAGACACACAAGTCCACCCAAGCAAATTCATACCCATCCGCTCCTTGCTGTAGGTGCTGCTACAGCAAACAGCAGATTGGAGCAGATTTGATTGGATCGGCGTTTCACTGCAGGTGGAGAGTCAGCCTTGTGCGCCGCCATTTCTTGCTTCTAGCCTCTGTGCTAAAAAGGAGCAGCAGGGCTTTATCAGTAAGAGCTGGATGGGCACAGTCTGGAGATCCCTGCCACAGATAATGTTTCTGCTTGATGGCTTCTTTGTAGAGCCAAGTCTGTTGGTTTGTCACTGCCACTTTGACAGATAAAGAAACAGCATGAATGGCTTCACTTCATTGCCCTTCCTGCTAATAACCTGCCAGGTGTATAGCAAGCACAGTAACCGGAGAATGCCAGAAACCAAAACAGAGAAGGGAAGAAGGAAAAAGGTTTCTTCTGATATGCACAAAAAAACAACAACACAAACCTTGTTAAGGATACATGTGCCCTTTGTCCGGTGACCTGTGTGTGGCGCAGCTATGACTCATGGGAGTTTCTGCATCATCTTGTACCCTTATTAGCACAAAACAGGAAAATAACAGTTTCTTGGGTCAAATGCATTGAGTAGATATTACAAACCCAGTGAACATGAACCATGTACCCTGCAACATGATATATGCAGCCCTGTCAAGTGTCACACAATTAGTGTCATAATCACATTTGCCCTTTAACTTCAGTTCTCTCACTGGGAGAACAGAATGACATTTATTCTGACAGATTGGACACCACAGAAAAATAAACTTCATGGGTTTTTTTTCTCTATCCCCCCACCATCAGTTATATGCTGGCTTACTGTAAATCCAACAGCTTGACAGAGTTACCATTAATGGACTGTGGTTTGACTGTGTAACAAAACTGCATTGTGGTCTTGTTTGAGATATTTAGAAATGTAGTTACTGCTGCCAGATACATTTTAGGCATAGTTAGGTTGGAACCGTGTAAAACACAGGTAATTCAAATATGAGAATGAAATAGCTGCAGGGGGGAGAATAAAATGAAACTAGAGAAGAGGAAGAGGATGGCAGATGCGAGGGGAGAGGAGTGCGCAGGTAAGATTGGAGAGAATGTCTAGTGGCAGGGGGTCTGGAAAAGCAGAACAAATAAAGAGAGTTATGGATGGTTGGCAAGATTGAATAGTGTGTGGAAATGGACTCCTGGACACTTTAGATCAGCGGTTCTCAACCTGTGGGTCGGGACCCCTTTGGGGGTCGAACGACCCTTTCACAGGGGTCGCCTAAGACCATTGGAAAACACATATTTCCGATGGTCTTAGGAATAATTTTATGGTTGGGGGTCACCACAACATGAGGAACTGTATTAAAGGGTTGCGGCGTTAAATTTACGCACGCTCGGGGAGGATGTTGGGTGAGGGGCCCTGCAAGCGGGGTTAGGGGATGCGGCCGGCGGGGGCACCTGCACGGCCCCTGGGGCAGGGCCCCGGTGGGCCATTCACCCCCCAGTCTGACCCTGGAACCACTGCTTTAGATTAGAGGCATGGCAACATTGTGTTAAGCCGTCCCACTGATGGGTGTAGGGAGGGTTGCAAGAGATTACTGGGCAGACCCAGACAGGGAGAAGGTATAGGAACCAGAAGCCATTAGGGTGCCATCTTAAGAGACAGACCAGCAGCTTTACTTGTTTCCCACTTTCCCTCTCTGTTGGGACACAAGTAGAGGGTAAAAAGTATAAAGTGTGCAATGGTGTAACCATTTAGGGGGTTTGCAGAGCTGATAGAGCAGGAAAGGGTTGGTGGCTCATGAACAGGTTTGGATTCAACTGGTAGGTTTCCACAGATCAGGACCATAGCAAGCTATTCTTTGGTACCTCTTGGTTTCGGAATGCTTGGTGGGTGGCACTTGCTGAGCTAGTGTGGAAGCAACTGGCAAGTGGCCTTTTTCAGACGGTTGGTAAAATGGTGGGGCTAGTGTTTAGGTCAGAATTTTGAGGGTTCCCATTGACATTTTGCTATGGGAAGGCAATGTATGTTTTATTAGATAGTCCATGTTAGTTATTTAGCTATATTTTGTGCATTATAAACACTGTAGCTTATGTTGATCCAGTGTCACCTGTGCTACTATAAAATTTGGACAATGGGAGGGGGTCAACAATATTGTTGCCAAGAGAGAGGAAGATGGTGGAAGAGTTAGGCCATTGGTTAAGAAGAAAGAGAAGAACATGGAGACTTAAAAGCTGAGTGGGCAAAAGAGGATGATGATGAAAACAGTATTGAGAGAACAACAAATGGGACATGACTGAGAGGAGTTAAACATTTAAGCAGAAAAAGAAAGCCAAAAGGAGTGAATACAACTAAATTCAGAGAAGCCCTCTCTAAAGGGCGAGTTTGAGGGCAAGATTCCTATGAGGAAGGTTGTGACAATATTAACTAACACTTAGGTACTCTTACACCAGATTTACTGCAGTTTATGTCATGACTCAGCCTTCTATTTGGTTATGTGAGCTGTATTTATCATTTACAGCTAGTTGTTATAAAATGATGGCTCCGTTTTTTGCTGGCTCTGTGTATTAACAAAGTAAGGTACAAAAGTGCACCCCGGGGATCCATTCGGTGCAACTAACTTCTAATGAGTGACTTGCTGTCAAAGGAAATGCAATCACCCTTTATGGAAGCTCCCCCTCTTGGATATTCTGCACCAAACCATTTCAGGTGTCATTTTATATTTTATATATGCTGATGTTTTATCGTGCTCACTAATGCAGCAAGGAAAGGTCATTGTTACAGATTTCGATTGATTGAAAAATGACTTTGCAAATGTACAACAGACGTAAAAGGTCCTGATATGCTAAATAACTGAAAAAATCTTGTAGCATTGCTTAGCCGTTTGCTAGAATTAAAGCCGCTGAATATTTTAAGGCATGCAAGATTGTAATAAATTGTATTTATTTTATGTTCAGGCTTTTAGTATAGCAAATAGTGAGCCTGCAGTTCATAAAATGATTTCACAGCAAACACCAGATTTATTAACTTTATGGCACCTGAATTTGCCTTGGCATATAAAGTACTACAGGGATTTTTTTTATCTGTAACCTGCATCAGTTTCACATCATAGGCATATTCAGAGATTATAACATTACCAGAATCACTACAACCAAATGAACTTTACCTAGACTGGAGCAATGCTGAAATGCATATAACACCGCCACACATTTTTATTCTATTTTTAAAAAAAAAAAAATTTGTGCATATTTCACATGACAATTTACTGTAGCAATAATGAGTTTTAATACACATTTTTCCCCACAACAGACAGTAGTACAGAGCCAAAGTTGGGACCAGCATTACTGATTTACCAGTAATGTATTTGCCTATAAATCTATAATTACCTGTGTTTCTGCCCCTGACCTGCCTCCAATCCAAGCTCAGTTTCTTTCATTTTGCCCCTGTAACTCTTCCCCTACCCACCAAATTTCCTCTGGATGACGCTGGATACCACCAATGCAGATCCACTGCTAGGGAAGTGAAGATAGAGAGAAAACTCTGCTGCCCCTGCTAAGGGCACCAATAGTAGCAAATAAATACTATTATTGGGCAATTTTCCAAGGAAAAAAGATTTATCTGGGGACAATGACCCTGAAAAAGCTATAAGCAATATAAAACAAACAATATAAAAAAACCCATTGGACAAGTTCCACATTGAAGCTTTGATGTACAAGGGCCCATTGTATTATCCCTTGGACTAATAACTGAGCTAGCCCAATCTGGCCCGTGGAGCTGACCTGTCAGTGTACAGTACAGACAGCTTCACAATGATGGTTTATTTGAAGATGAAATTAAGTATATGTTTTATTAATCTGAGCTTATAATTAAATCAAGACTTTTGCGACGTACTTGAGTACCCCAATCTAGCTTGTACACTATGCTGTAGTACTACCTGGCCCAATCGATGCTAGCACATCCCTGACTGTGTAGGGTTTGTGTATATGTGTATTAGGGCTTCGGTGGGGTAGAGGGCAGGTTTGATTTTCCGGTCAGGTCAGGGACAGCATGGACTCATTGATACGGTCTTCAGTCTGACGGATCCTATACCCATCGTTGTAATTCAATTGTTTGGCCTTAGGGCATATTGTGAGAAGATCTTACAGTGTATGGCCAACTTAAGCCTTGTGTAATAATCATATACAATACAATGGCCTGCCGGCATGGCAAGAATGAAAAGTGACTGATAATGATTTACTAAATGTGCATAATGAAGTTCTTTATTTAAGCAATGACATGGTTTTATCTCCATAAAGAAAAACAACAATCTTTATCCCCTAACCATTACTAACCAGAGATGATGCCTTTAGAAGATTTCTTCTACAACATAAATAAATGAGTCACCCAGGAGTTAATATAGAAGTCAGGAAGATATAAATGAGGTGACGTACTGCATTACATACACATATCCCCCTGCGAGTTGTCAAAACTTGTAACAATTTGCCTATAAGGAAAACAATATCCCAGCGGAGCTTCATCTTACAAGTCATAATATTTAGGTTTGGTGTTCAAAAATGTATGAAGTCAAGAGTAAATGTAATTTTAGCAGGTAAATGTTTTTCCTAACCTAGTGTGATAGCAAGTATAACTCCAATGATTTAATGGCATGCTACACAGAGGTTTGGCTATCGATCTGTCTGCCTTCCCTGCCTTGACAGCCACAAGGGAGGCCATCATGGAATATTTGGAATTTTAAATGAACAACTGCAGAAAGGACAAAGGTTATAGAATTGTAGAGCTTTCTAAACTCATCTAATGAGGAACTACTAGGGGTGCCAAGGATGAAGAGTAGGAAGAAAAGGCATATACCCTAGTCATTGGCAGACCCTAGGTATTTGCACCTGATGCCTCTAAAGATGGCCCTGCTCTTAGTTGCCATTCAAGAATTGGAGGGGGCGGCGGCTGCAGAAGAGAGAGAAGCTAGGGGAATAGTGCTCCCTGGACCTGCCTTGGGTGCTCCTTAAAGTTGGCCTGGCTCTGAGGGTTGGCACCTTCTGATTCTGGTGGATCTGGGCAGTGACATGACAGGTGTGGGACAGGTAACATCAAGAGGAGGGGTGAAGATGTTTCTAGGCAGGGTGATGCCATCTGTGGGTGGTACAACATAGTCGCAGGTGGGGATTGGGCAGATTTCTGAGCTACCATACTGCAGTTTTGGGTTTTACAAAGCTGAAAGCCCATGTTGAATCCAGACAGCTTGCAATCCTAAGGGGTACAGATTTTTTTTTTTTTTTTAACTACAGTTTTCACACTGAAGCCTAGTTACTGCGAGGTTTGGGACAACGCACACTGCAAGGGAGCTTTGCTGAGTCTGAAAGGACCTTAAATGAACTGAGGTATCTCCTAAACCACTTCCGCCTAAACTAACAAGAATCCTAATGAAATCCACATGTATGGCTGTGATGGCAAATTTCTAACTCCCAAAACGAGGTGCAATTAGGGCTACATAGTGCAGCCCACGGAAAATTGCTGCGCCTGTTGCCATGGAAGAAGATGTAACTCTTTCCTGATAGATCCTGTGTCAAATACTTTTAAATGTTACAGATCATGAGTCATGGAACTTTTTATAAGACAACAGCACGAACAGCCCATAGCACAAGATCAAATAGATACAGGTATTGGACCCATTATCCAGAATGCTTGGGACCTGGGGTTTTCCGGATAAGGGATCTTTTCGTAATTTGGATCCTCATCCCGTAAGTCTACTACAAAATTGTTAAAACATTAATTAAACCCAACAGAATGTTTATCCCTAAAAAGCATTAACTATATGTTAGTTAGGATCAAGTAAAGGTATAGGACCTGTTATCAAGAATGCTCAGGACCCAGGGCTTTCCATATAAGGGATCTTTCTGTAATTTGGATCTCCATGCCTTAGGTCTACTAAAAAATATTTTAAATATCATTTAAACCCAATAGGATTGGTTTGCCTCCAATAAGGATTAATTATATCTTAGTTGGGATCAAGTACAGGTACTGTTTTATTATTACAGAGAAAAGGGAATCATTTAACCATTAAATAAACCCAATAGGGCTGTTCTGCCCCCAATAAGGGGTCATTATATTTTAGTTGGGATCAAGTACAAGGTACAAGGTCTTATAATGGAGTCTATAGGAGATGGCCTTTCCATAATTGGGAACTTTCTGGATAATGGGTTTTCGAATAAGGGATCCCATACCTGTACAAGGTACTGTTTTATTACAGAGAAAAAGGAAATCATTTTTAAAACTGTGAATTATTTGATCTAAATGGAGTCTATAGGAGATGGCCTTCATGTAATGTGGAGCTTTCTGGATAACACGTTTCCAGATAAAGGATCCCAAACCTGTATCTATCATGAA
Organism: Xenopus tropicalis; assembly: GCF_000004195.4. NCBI lineage: Eukaryota > Metazoa > Chordata > Amphibia > Anura > Pipidae > Xenopus > Xenopus tropicalis. The sequence goes on from NC_030682.2 coordinate 27,764,128, forward strand.
TAAATAAAAGTTTTGAATTACGGGATACTTTTTTGTTGTTGTTGGTTTGTTATGCCCTTGGACTGGGTGCTGTATCCTGTTAACATTGGCCCTTTTTCGACTGGCCGTTTACATCCCCTAAGAATAATGCCAGTGTAAGTGGTCCTATATTCCCAAACTCATGGAATGCAATATTTTGACCATTCTAATACAAAAGACAAGGGTCTAACACTGGAGACTTATATCACAACAACTGGTCCGCATGCATACCTATAACCTTTATATAGGGCCTTGTAACCCTTAAATACGGTGAAAATACAATAGTGCCTCATAAGTTAGGAAGGGCTCACACTACGGCAAACACTGCATTTTACTATGGGATCATTTACCCCAACAAGTGATGTGAAGGTCTTTCCAACGGTGACTCCACGGTCGCCCATGGTAGCAGAGATCTATTGTGGGCGACTAACTTGCTCCGTGGGACATTAGCCTTAACATTGGAGACAAACATGTGATGTTACCCATTGCAGACAATCAAATCTTTGCTTTTGTTTTCAAACTTGTAGGTGACTGTTCAAACCTAATTTCTGATTGGTTGCTATGGGCAATATCACCGGTGATGCTTGTTTCCAGTGTTAATAATTACACCCCTATGGGCAAAAAAAAACACAGAGATTTTGGTCAGTAATTGCAATTTATACACTGCACTTAGCATAGTGCCTTTGTCCTGCCCATAAATCATTGAGAACAATGGCAGTTATAAGCAGTCTACTCAAACTGTCGAGAATGCTTAGGAACATATTATCATGTGATTCTCCAATAGAATAATACATATACAGGTATGGGATCCATTATCCAAAGACCCATTATCAGAAAGCTTTGATAATATGGAAGGCCATCTTCCATATTAAAAGCAAATAATACAACATTTTTACAAATATTCCCTTTTCTCTGTAATAACAAAACAGTACCTAGTACTTGATCCCAACTAAGATATAATTAATCCTTATTGGAGGCAAAACAATCCTAATGGGTTTACCTAATGTTTACATGATTTTTAATAGACAAAGTATGGAGACCCAAATTATGAAAAGACCGCTTATCCGCAGAACCCCTGGTCCTCAGCGTTCTGGGTAACAGGTCCCATACCTGCATTAATATAGAAGGCTTATAGGAAAAGCACCAAAAAGTAGAAAGATTGAAAGAATAGAATTGACAGGAAGGGTATAAATTCAAAGCTCTGGAACATCAGAAAATATGCAAACACATCCCTAATTGCCATTTATTCTCTGTTTGTCTGAAAGTGTTTTTGATCTGCACCCACGCTGCCCCGATGCCAACTCTGATACGTATAGATCCGTGCATCAAAGATTAGCGCATACAGCACCGCATTAGCATCCGCGGTGGAAATGACACTCATTTTACTTCATGCTGTTAACATCTGAGAAAAAATCAATTACAATGATCCAGTATAAAATCACTAATCTACAGAAAAAGGGAAAAGCACTGCTCAGAGCAATCACTCATTATAAGGCCTGATCTGAGCACATTGTACCTCAGCCACCTGTATTATGTGTAAAGCTGATGTGCTCCCGTGCCAAGATTTGCCTTTAAACTGAATCAATTATGAAAACATTTATCTATTTTATAAAATAAACACAACACACTAATATATAGGTATTGGATACGCTATCCAGAATGCTCGGGACCTAGGGTTTTTTGAATAAGAGATCTTTCACTAATGTGTATCTCCATACTTTGTCTACTAAAAAATCATTGAAACTTTAAATAAACCCAATTACTCAGGACCTGGGGCCCCACCACATTGCAGGGTCTACGGGGGACTTATTTACACCACTGCCCAATATGCAGTTACAAAAACCAACAGGTAAGGATTTTTCCTCCGACCATGAGCCAAGACACAGCCCAGATCAGCACAAACATAGCAGAAGTGACTTTGTAAAGTCATTAATTTGGCAAAGTCACATAAGCACAAACCAGGAAGGTACAATTAAAAATTAAAAGGAATTGTCTATGGCACAGACCTGTTTCCTATCTGTTTCACTTTCTCATTTTCCAAATAATTTACAAACTGCGATTTTTTTTTTTTTTTTTTAAAGAATAGCAACGAGCCGAGAATCTTTCTGATGAATGTTCCCTCTCTGTATAAGAATATAATCTGCATAGACTACTCATGTGGATGAGATTGAACGGCTTGCTAGGAATACTGATCAGGCTATGATTTCTCTAATCAATAGTTCCCAAGTTCCAGAAAACTCCACTCTTGTTTTTACTTCTTGAAGTTTTTTATTTTCATTAATGTCAGATTGAAATGATTAAATGTATCGGGGAGAAAAAGACCTGACTTCCATTTGTTCCTACAGAGCTGTGCTGTTCTTCCGCCGCTCATTTGTTTATTATGCAGCAGTTTTTTAATCACTGCCTTGTAATATTGCCCAGTGTGTCTGTAGGCTGCTGTGGGATGGGGATTTGCTGCACTTTATGTGTGGTGATATGTTGATTGAAGGCGATGCAACAGATAGGCCACTGAATTATTCTATGCTCCCTATAATATTTTTTGCTTTTATATGTTTTTATTTATAGCAGCAACATCATACTTATGGCCCTTCAGTTATACCATATAGTGTGTTAGGTGGCCATAAACAGGTCAACCTGGTGTTTATCTGACCAATTATGCCTTAAGGTGAACAGTTGGTATTAGGCAATTTGACCATAACTAGAGATTGCATTGCTGTTTCTTAACAGATGAAAAGCAGTGGATCTCACAGGGGGGGGGAGATGAGGCTCCCAACAGAAAAAGCAATGGATCTCACACTAAAAGAGGGGAAGATGAGGTTCCTCCAGTTGTGGCTCCTCTAGGTTCTGCTTGGAGAGGCTTAGAAGAGAAGATGCTCAGTTTGGACAGACTACAAATGGAAGTGTAAGACAGTCTGCACTCTGCCCAAGGGGCCATGCATGCCTAGATTGTCAAACAGCATTGTCAAAATATATCGCCCTACCAAATGTGGGCATGTATCAATAATTCAAAGTGTAAATTTAGAATTACAAAATCATAAAGAAAAACGGTTTTGTCCCCTTTGCAAAATGATTTTGACTTGTTTATCCAGATCCAGGACTTGGGTTTGGATCCAGCCAGATCCAATCAGCACAGCCTTATCATGAGCAACACCTATTTTTGTGATGGTATGATTGATACCACCCAGACTTTATCCTTGGTGATTCCCTTCAGACCTATTGTCTTCTAGGAGGCTGTGGGTGCAGTTCATATAATGTAGGGGAGGGGGTGACATCACAACCCTAGTGTTCAACAGAATCAAATGCAGCATGTTAAAGTGATTTGACTTTAAATCTCAATAACTTACTGCAACTTTTTCTATGTGCAGAAATAATGGTCTATTTCTGCACTTTTTTTAACCAATAACACTGTACAGACAGTTTTAATAGTACTGTATGATATGTGTGCAATAAAAATGTCTGATTTATTGATTTGAGCTTGTGTCATAACCTAGACGGAACATTGGTTGGTTGAACAGAAAGGTCTCCTGGCACATGGACCCATGAGATCATTTCTGTGCCAGTTTCACAGTGGTTTCAGGGGCCACACTCAAACCCCAAAACTGGTATGTTGCCTGGCCATTGTGGCGTTGGGTTCATAGGATTTGACTTTAGAATTCTGGTCAGTTTTCAAATTAAAGTGTTAAGAAGAGAGATTTTGCTGACATGGTTATTTTTTTAAGCAGTGACTAAGAAAGGGAGTATAAAACAATTTGCTGAGCTGCTAAAATCCTGCATTTGCAATTTAAATGTACAGTAACACTAAAATTATAGTAATTTTAAGACAATGTACTGTTGCCCTGCACTAGTAAAAGTTGTGTGTGTTTGCTTCATAAACCCTGCTATAGAATTACCTGCTATGTAGCCACCTGGAAAAAAAGAGAAAAGGCACAGGTTACATAGCAGATGCCAAGCTCTGTATAATACAATGGAGTTTTACAGTGCATATATGTTATTTGCTTTGTAATCTGAGATATTTCTATTTCTATTGCCTCCATTGCTACTCAGCAGCTTTTTTAACTATAGCAGTGTTTCTGAAGCAAATACACAACTTTTACCAATGCAGGGGCAATCGTACATTACATTCTAATTTCTTTGATACTTTTTCATTTTTTTTGTGTTACTGTTCCTTTAAAACATCCTCCGTTATTTTACTGTAATAGGCGATAGGCACAATGTTTGCTTTCTCTACAGGTCAGCTGTCTAAAACACGCACGCACCAAAACAAAAACCCTCCTTTCCAACTGAATAAAAACATGGCTCCCGTCCAACGTTACAATTTATCCCTCAAATAAGACAAGATCGTCTGCGGTAAAAATAAAGAGATCAAGCTTTATATAATCGTTAGAAAAGACTTCATTGTGCCACTAATTATGTCTCAGGTCTTAGCGTTAAATAAAAAGAATCACTTATAATTCTAGCTGTTGTGCTCACCAGCGCTTTTGTACTGCCAAGCTCTCAAGGATCATACCAGGCTAGGTTGTTAATTGTGGCTTCCAGAACAATTGATGCAGATTCCAAGTGTGCTGCTGAGATTTGTAGTCATGCACAAACACTGCATGCGTAACTGGCATAAAAAAAAAATTAATGATGGCTTCAAAAGAGCAAGGAGCTCAATGTTTGGGTGTCTGTTTGTTTCAGTCGACTCCAAGTACCAAAAATTGCTTCCAACTCTAAACTAACTCCACAGCCCTGGTTTGTTTGTTATAAAACACTTGTACAGGTGGGTTCCCAAAATCAGGTCTCAATAAACATTGCCCAAACAATCAGAAAATGGAAACAAACTCCCAGCCAATCATAGGAAAAGATCTGCCAATCGTAGGAAAAGATGTGCCGATCGAAGGAAAAGATGTGCCGATCGAAGGAAAAGATGTGCCGATCACAGGAAAAGATGTGCCGATCATAGGAAAAGATGTGCCGATCATAGGAAAAGATGTGCAACTTTATACTCATTTATTTCTGTCATTTTCCCTACGTATTGAACTTCCCACCTAACGCTAAAGCTCAAAAAACAGACAACTGCATGACTCAGGTTCTCTCCGAATGCTGTGGTTGGGACAATTTAGCTGAATCTTAATAAAAAAAATAAATAAAAAACGAAATGCCAGTATTCATCAAACATTATGTGGGTTTAGCAATTTAAAATAATTATTACACACGAAAAATTTTCCATGACTGGGCACTGAACCACTGAAATGTTCACAGGGTCCCATTTAATTATAATTTATAATGTCCCTATTGTTCCGCTAATATATGGGAAGGGAGTGGGGGGCAGGCGGAAGCGTGAAATAGGAACTAAAAATCTTCTTCCTAGGGAGCACTATGAATTATGTGCAGTTCAGGGTAGCCAAATATTCAGATAATCTCTCTTTTTATGGGGCTGGATTCAATAACATTTGCCAAGTGAATCATTGGTTTTAGCCTCATATTTCCCCGAAGACTATAAATGTATTTCTTTAACATAAAATCTAGCTATAACCTTTTAAGTTACTTGAATTAGGGCCAATATCCACTCAGATGTTGCTAAGTTAACAAAACCCATGCATACAGCACATCTCCAAGTATAGAGTGAGAATGGAGTGAGTTCCTGGGTTATTATACTGCATTTATACAGTAATATAACTGGCACAGTATAGACACACAGCAGCCTATAGAGAAATTACACTCTTATTTTCCCACTACAGAAACACTTAGTTTGATCAGCAAACAACTAACCTGCCAGTTAGGGTTGCAACCTTTTTCCCCCATAATACTGGCCTTCGGGTAAGGGGTGGACCATGATGTCATTTTGGGTGGGGCTATGATCTAAGGGGTGGGGAAAGGGTGAACATGACTGGTAAATAGGCAGGAAAATGGGTGGACTGGGCAGGCGGAAGAAGTGGGCCTGTGATTATAAAGGTAATCAGTCGCAGGTTACGGAAAGGGCGGTGGGGTTTATCGGCAAGTTCATTGCCGGTAAATCCTGGCAGTGGAGGAGGGACTAAAACATTGATGTTACAAATTGTAACAACTTCTCCACAGCTTACAGACAGCATGCAGGAACTACATAATCCACAATGCATTGCACTCTGATGTTCCTTTCCTCATTGACAATTCATGTGAAGAAAAATGTGGCATTTGGAGGATGCAGGCTGAGGACAGTCAACTACTTTAACACTTTATTTGAGTCCCAAAGTAGTCATAGATCAGCAGGAGAACAGGGGGTGGGGCTTAGGTAACTGTTCCATACCATATTATTACATGCAATATCATGAAAAGGCTGTATATTTTAAATTGATGTATATTGCAAAGTTGCTTGAAATTATGTTTACTTTTCAAAAAGTTTAAGTTGTGTTTGAGTGGAGTTCCCCTTTAACGACTAAGTAAATAAGTATAGTGTGTATCCACTGACTCTCTTTGTGCTAGAACAGGGCTTTGAAACAGGAATTCAGCAAGCCCGATGTGGTATCCAAGAGAGATTTCCCCCTCAACCTAAAGGCTCTACTGACTTCTTTGTATGGGACCACCAATTTATAAATGAAAGTGCCAGCCAAACATGGCATGTGTTAGGTAATGACCGTTGAATTGGGAAAGTTGGACAGTACATAATTTAAGCACAAGGCATATACCATTGAATAGTCTACGCACTCTTGATGCCGGTTACTTGAAAGTGCTGACAAAGAGCCCTGTGGAGTAGTTGAGCTGTGCCCTCACATCACGTTTTGCATATATGCATTGGCCCCTGAGGTGTATGTTACTATTCATACACTTTGGGTTTCAGCGCAAACATGACAAATATGGCACCGGGGCACAGTTCATCAGCTAGGAACATCTGCTCAAGGCAGCCGACATCCCGCAGAGACAGCGAGAGCTGGAAGGTAGTGCTTTGTACAGTTTAGTTTAACAAAAATCTACCAGCAGACCTGTATCAAATCCAATCAGGCTGCAAACAAACTGGTTTGCCTTGATATTCTCCAGCATTCACTTCAATCTGCTTGCAGGTTTCACTGACCAAATGCCCCCCCCCAAACATACACTAAGGGCTTCCACCTTTTTAACTATGACAATGGTTTGGCTTCTTGTCTTACCAGATCTAAAAGGGATGGTTCACCTTCTGGTTAACTTAGTATGTTATAGAATGGCCTAGTCTTAGCAACTTTTCAATTGGTCTTTTTTTTATTGAGTTTCTTTTCTGACTCTTTCTAGCTTTCAAATACCTGTATATACTCGAGTATAAGCCTAGTTTTTTAGCACCCAAAATGTGCTGAAAAAGTCACCCTCGGCTTGTACTCGAGTCAGGTGCCATGGGTCCCTCCAAACTAGCACCCTCTGTCCTTTATTTGCAAATTAGGCCACCCGCAACCAGACCCTCCAGTGCCCTGGCCCGCTCTCAAATTCATCTTCATCTACAATCTTCACCTGTCCCATTGTGCACCAGACATTGCACTTTATATTCTATATAAATTATATATAGTTTTGAAGGATTTTAACTCTTTATGTTTTAGCTTGGTTGCTGATTAAGCTAAGGGGGTAGTACTCGTAAGTTATCATTATTGATACCATATTGTTTTTGTTGACCCTCTTCTCCACATACAGAGCTAATTTACTGTTTTTCTTTGAATTAAATATTTAAAAACATATACTCCACTGATGCCTCATTTAGTGTAATTTTATTGGTATTTATTTTGATTATTGAAACTTAGCAGTAGCTGCTGCTTTTCCCACCCTAGGCTTATACTCGAGTCAATACGTTTTTCCAGTTTTCTTAGGTAAAATTAGGTACCTCGGCTTATATTCGGATCGGCTTATACTCGAGAATATACGGTAGTGGTCACTGACCCAAGTAACCAGAAAACTATTGCTCTGCAAGGTTACAATGTTATGAGTATTGTTACCTTTTATCTTTCTCTTTAGGCCTGTTCATATTCCTGTCTGGTTTTCAAACCTGCCTGGTTGTTAGGTAAAATGGAACAATAGCAACCAGCTCTTGAAATTCTAATCTGGAGAGCTGCTGAACAAAAAGCTACATAAATAAAAAACAGCAAATAATATAAAATGAAAACCAATTGCATATAGCATGCTCTCCAACATAATAAAAGTTAATTTAAAGGTAAACAACCCCTTTAACCCAATAGTACCTAGCAGTGCTGCTGATGCTGCTTTCTGCAGTATTATCTTATTGTCTTCAGTCTTAGCTCTCAGTAGGGAGGTCCAGCTACTAAAGCAGTACCCACACGTACTTCCAAAATGATTTTAAAGTAAAATAGGAGCAGCGTAATGTAACAGTGCATAAGCCGTGGTGTTCTGATCCAGGAGGAAACCTCAAGGCGCCTTAGCCAAGAGACTTTCTGAGCCATAATAGAAATCTATCAAGCATGTATTTTTGTATTTTTCTTATGCCTGTTCAGCACAAGGGAGCCGTAGTCATTCCATTCAAGTGCGTACATTATTTCAGCAGTGGATTGGTGTTTATGCGGCAGTGCAGCTTAGAACTTCTAAAACATAAAGCAGAGTTTTCCTTGCCACACAAGCCGAGGAAATCCAACTGAAATTCCTCCTGAACCTTGGGGTCACGAAAAAGAAGCAGCAAGTGATCCGGAACTTACTGAGCAGCTCCAAGGACCAGTTTTCAGAGGAAGGGGGTTGACAGGGCTCGGACAGAAGAATTTCTAGAAATTCTAATGCGAGTAAGTGCAAGTCAACCTGTCATTCAAATCCTAAAGTCTTTCATACTCTGACCTTGGGGTCTCAAAGGAGGGAACTAGATGCCCAATGTGATATTAGAGCAATCACTTACAGCACACTCCTTATTTTCATTAGGAATTTCAGACTGGTGAGTGCATTGGCCATCGTTGCTTGCAGACTGGCTTGTGAGCAGTTATATTCTGAATAGCCCACAATTACACAAACCAGCAATCATTTTATAGTAAGGGATGCTGGAAGCTGTATCTGGCCTGGGTTGGGATTCAAAATAGGCCCCAAACTGCCCCCCCCCCCCCCCCCACAGGCCCATTAGTGGCATCTTACAGCAGCCCCTATGGAATTTGCCAGAATCCACAGATTGTCAGTCCAGGCTTGTAGGACAGGTTGGAAGATCGGAAACCACTGATGGAAAGCATTAACTATAAATACAAGGGCATTTTCTTTAAAGGTGTTACTTATGAGGCTGGCAGCCCCAGACTTACTACCCCCAGGCTAGTGCCTTAGCCCTGTAACTTATAAATAGTCCTCAGACTTTCAAACATCTTACAAGGGGACAACAGAGTAACTAGTGTGTACCCCCAAAATGATCTTCGAAGGGGCCTGGTGAACAGCAATCCATACCCAGATCAGCCTCCTTCCATCTCCTCACCCCTGCTCATGTCTCCCATCCAACTGCATCCCTCCTCCGCAGCCGCTCACCAACCTGCCGATGAGGAGACGGGACACAGGTGGGGGGTAGATGGGAGTAGGGGGCAGGAAGTGGGCGAGTACTTTTCAGTTATAGAGGAAGCAGAACCCGCGACCCTCTTGCCCCTCTTTCGACTGTGTGGTCTGCTTGCTCTATAGTTATGCCACTGCAAGGGGACTTTATCATAATTTGGACATATCTCCCATTGTTTGTATAGTCATGAAATTGCACCCAGAATAGAAATGGATTATGTAATAACCCTTATACCTATTGGCTACTGACTCTATGGAATATGTTAGGAGTCCGTTGGTCCGACTGTGGAATAAAAAGTTGGCAAAAAATCATGCGCTGCATGTGGGATACCAATCTTGTGTACTTTCTTTGGGAAATGAAAGTTGAATGAATTAGGCAAGTTTTAACTTGTCCTTTTAAGTTCAAAAATACATGCCGATCCCTCAGGGAGCACACAGCGTTGGTTTCCCACATGTATAATATATGGCTACAAGCAAAGTAGCAACAAAACAGCAAATAATATTTAGTAATAATGAATATTAGTAAAAGTATAATATTAAGTAAAAGTAAAGCATCACTGGAAAAGCAGAATAGGCCTTCTATCCAAAAAGGACACCCTGATGAACTGGATCAGCTCTCCTCTTAGAGAGTTTGTCTCTGTCAGCTAAAAAAACTGCTACACAAAATCCATGAATTGTCCCACCCTTTGTCATGGGCCTGGAGCTCATGAAAGGGACAACTGTCAGACTGAGCTTTTTGAAGAGCAAATCAAGTTGAATAGTTTTGCTTGTGATGTAAACTGATATTATTTAGGCAGGTGAGGCAATATCTGAGCCCTGCTGTGTAGTGGGGGGTGGGTTGCCATTTAATTGCATGGAACCTAAAGATTTCTTATGAAGACCATGGATAAATAGGGAATCAAGTCATGAAAATGTTTTGACAATAACCTTTACGTGCAAGCGATATGGCAGCTCCTGCTGGGTGCATAAATGTATTCTTTATATGCAGTAAGATAGCCTCTAATACTGTTGAATTAAGGGAAAATACGTCAAATAATAACATAATATTTGCACCTGGTAAACACAAGGGAAGCAAAGGTACATTGATATATACTAACCTGCATATACTTTAGGCATTTCCAAATTTGAACATTGCCCAGGTCTGCCCCTACTATGCCAAGTAATCATTATCTACTTGAAAATCCATTTCAGCAATACAGTGTCAGTGGCACGCTGCAGCCTGTAACACATAAAAGCCGAACTGACCGGAGTGAGATCATTGCTGGCTCCACACACCTATAGGCACCCAGTGTGTCTTGGCATCAGCAGCCCCTTCCAGGGTGATTCAAGGCAAAAACCATATTCTCCTGATCACTTGGTTTTTTTTCTCTATCTTTCTCATTAAACAAAGTGTCTCTTTCAAACTATTTTCATTGTTATTTTATAGACTCCTAAAACCAGCACACCATGAAATTAGCTAATCAGCTATGTTAAAGCGAAAGAACCAAATCAAAGGGGAAACACACTTACTAGGCTCAATCTGCAGAACGCAGCCATCAATCAATGTTAGCGGCTTATGCCCCGCAACACGCTCCTCTATTGGGGCTTATTTCTCAAGGAGGGGCAAAGCCCCATCAGGCTCCTAACATGTATTCGGGAAATAATCCTGCATATCTGTGACTGTCAATATGGCAATTATAGTAATTATTATCTGTCATTAATATAGTTCCTACATATTCCACAGCACTTTACAGAGATTATACATCATTTGTATCAGTCCCTGCCCCAGTGGAGCTTACAATCTAAGGTCCCTATCACATTCACACACACTAGGGTCAGTTTTATCTGGAGCCTATTAACCTGCCTGTAGGTTTTTGGAGTGTGGAAGGAACCAGGGTACCCAGAAGAACCCCAAGATCATACAAACTCCTTGCACATCATGTCCTGGCTGCAAATGGACATTAAATCCAAGAGATGGAATCCAAGGCACTAATTCTCCCCACCGCACCACCATGTTGCCAATTTAAATGCAACTATATGTATATATAGGTCTACCTTGCAAGTAAGGTGTTAAAAATGGGTGTCATAAAGGAAGTTTTCTTTGAAAGATGCCACGTGCAACCTCTAGAATAAGCCCCGGGCAGTTATACCCTTCCATCTCCACCTGCTTACCTAGAGTCACCTACGCAATGCCAGTGATGTCACTGAGGCCATGTACCAGACAGCCGTGCAGGTTATGACATCACAGTAGTTGCCATTGCTCCATTCCAACAGTGACTTCTCGGTAAATAAGCCCCAGGCAGTTAGATAAACATGACACTTGTGTACTACAGTTTACACCACATGTAGACTAACGTGAGAGCTATGTAGAGGGCAGCACATCCCCAAAATAAAGCACAGAGGAACAGCAAAGAAACAAACCAAAATAAATCCAACGACATAAAGAAATTAAAATTCCTTGTGCTGTATATATTTCTAGGGCGGAATGACTCTGAGCTGTTCCCTAAAGCCGGCCGTGTCCCCTGTGAGCTTGTAAGCCATTACGCCGAACACCAGACCTTACACCAATAGCCTTATTGGAGCTGGTACTTCATTACTCTAAAACCCCATGGAGCTTGTCATTAATTAATAACAGTCAGTGGCTGAACATTAATAGGGAAGTGGAGGAGGTGACCTGGTTCTGCTTAGTCGCTTGTAAGAAAGAATCAGAACCAGAGAATGAGAGTGAGAGGGACAGGGCCAAGTGGGAAGGGGGAGTTATGCTGCCCGGATCAATGGCTAGCACTGATACTATTACTCTCATCATCCCGGGACACTTTGGCATTCCTGTTCATTAAGTATAATACAATAAATACTTTGAGATTACACCCCTAACTAAATAATTAAACTAAATGTCATTCTAAGCAACTTTCCCATATACATTCATTGCAAATATGTAATGGTTTCAAAGTTAGGTGCAAATGTAATTTCTATAGAAAGCACTTTTCTGAGCTGCTGGCTCTACCCCTTTGAAATAACAGAACTGAAGTCAGATATGGGTGCTTTTTGACTGACTGGCTTCTGCTAAATAGTTTGAACCCCCCCCCCCCTAGCAGAGAACAGAAAGGGACAGATAATGCTTTTAATAGACAGTAACACTAATGAACGTATATTGGGAAGTTGCTTAGAATTCCATTAGGCAGATTTTTGATTATGGGGTTTATATCCCCTTTAACATGCATCAGATAAGCACAATCTGATCATTAAGAGCAGTTGCAGTAGCAAGTGATACAAGTCACCTACAGGATATAACTGTACAATAAGAAAATATAGGCTCAGTATCATTGCAAGGTACCCATTAATTTCCAATGGCAAGTGGATCACAAGTGCCTACAGGCTTCAGCCAATCCCTTGTCCCAGAGAGAGCCCAGTATCACAGTACCATGGACCCAGGCTCCTTGCTCTGGGCAGCTTCCATGGCACTGGGCAATTATGAATACACTGCAAGGTAAGAGGCTAATCTGTATCACAGCCAGTATTCCTTCTTGGCACTCATATCACATAACCCAATAAAAATTGGACAGAATTATAAAATGATTTCTATTGTTTTAGGAAGGTAATGTTAAACTTCATCAGCATTTGAGAGGTTAACACTTTATGTGCCAACACACAACCTGCTGTGCCTAGCTGGGAAGCCTCTGGGTGCTATTGTAAGGCAATACAGTAGGCTGGACACAATAACTATACACCCTAGGGTGCTCCCCATGCCCAGCAATATCTTCCTTACCGTAAAGCGACTCCGATGCTGCTGCACACCAAAGCCGATCAGCCAACAACTGGAAAAGTAATAAAACTCCAATCAGAAACTCCGACCTTGCACCCATGCCCTCAGCTTCCAATGATGAATGGGGAGGACTGAAGACAAATCCTGTGTTAGAGATGCAGATAAATCCACCGGGATCCGACCCAATCACCCCCGACCCAATCGTGCGATCAATAACCAGGCACTAGTTTTGTTTTTGTAAGAATTCCCAGGTCTGAGCGATGAACTTGTCCGGACACAATCGCAGCCAGTCGCTCCTCCGCCTGTCTCCGCTCGCAAATCGCCCTGTGGCCCCTGTCAGAGCAGCAGCCCGATTGCAGCCGGACTATGAAACTTTTTATTGGGGGGTCTCCGGGCTGACGGGTCTCAGGGGTTTCTCCAGACTTCCCCCTCACTCTCCGCCGGGCGTGTGTGAATGTTTGGGAAGTAAGCGGTGCGATTTAGTAGCAAGGCAATCAGACGCGCTGGCGCATTCCCATCAGAGGCACTTGTGCAAGTCGTTTCCCATGAGCTGCAGGGAATGGGGCAGCCCGGGGTGCACTCCCCAGTGCAGGAGAAGGCGATTGTTGGCTCAGGGTGCTCCTCTCCCAACTCCTTCTCTTTATTCAATGTCTTTCCCTCCCACGGATCCTCCTCCTCTCAGTTCGCTGCTCCAGGCAAGCGGGGGAGTCGCACTGTCCGCAACATGCACTTTCCTTGGCTCACACAGAGAGAGATGTCGCTGCGTCTTCTGGTCCCCTGCCGTGCCGGTTTGTATAGGATCCCCGGCAGCTAATGGCACCTCTGCTACTGCCGCTGCCTGGCTCCCACCTTGCGAGCCGATTGCTCCTGGAAAGAATAAATCACAAAGATCCCTCCTTTCCTCCTCCTTCCACCGGCCGCCTCCTCCTCCCGTCCTCCCCCTGAGCTGCCTGCACAAGCCGGGCAATCTATTTACTGCTGGCAGCGCAGCGCAATCTGTCCGGCGCTACCCTCTGTATGTAGCCACAGCGCTATGGGACAGCCAGCCCCATTTCCCTTTATCCATATTGTAATATATGATTTATGATTTATTTATATCCATTTATATAAGGTGCCCCAGTCTTGCAGGGGGTGGTTCTGCCCTGTATATTGGGATTGATATTCTGTTATTCCCCAGTGCTTTTTTTGTTAATTCTCCCATATTAGAGAGCTGCTGTGGTTAATATGGGCAATATCAGTCATAGTTATAGCCCATTAATGCTTAATTGGACTTTTTCTAATACAGGTAGTGGATCCCAGGGGCGGGCCAAGCTGACCGGGCGCCCTAGGCAACCTGGTCGGCCACCTCGCCCCTGCACCTTCCTCATTCGCCCTCTACCATGAACGCAGGGGGGGGGCGGGGTTCACGTTGTGATTCGATGGATCATTGCCCCCAGCGCGTAAGGACAAGCGGTGGGGGCAATGACTAAAGAGAGCGGACTAGGGGTAGGCAGGACAGGCTGCCTTGTGCCCCCCAATCGTTGCGCCCTAGGCAGCTGCCTCTTCTGCCTACCCCTAGTTCCGGCCCTGGTGGATCCCTTATCTCAAAACCCGTTATCAAGAAAGCTCCGAATTACGGAAAGCCCGTCTCCCATAGACTCCATTTTAATCAAATAATTCAGAATTTTAAAACTGATTTCCTTTTTCTCTGCAGTAATAAAACAGTGCCTTGTAATTGATCCCAACTAAATAATCCTTATTGGATACAAAACAATCCTATTGGGTTTAATTAACATTTTATTGATTTTTTAGAAGACTTAAGGTATGGAGATCCAAATTATCAAAAGACCCCTTATCCAGAATACCCTTGGTCCCAAACATTCTGGATAATGGATCCTATACCTGTATACAGAACCCTGAGTCAGAGTTGGGCAAAGAAACTTTGTTGGCATCCAAGGCAATTGTGGTAATCTGCCCCCCCCCCCCCACATATACATGACCCCACCATTTCCCCCTGTCTCTGGTAGTGGTTAAGGTGGCCATATACTGTGTGATCCGCTCATTTGACGTGGTTGCCAAACGAGCGGATCGTCTCCCAATATGATCACCTACAGTGGGCGATATTGGGCTAATTTGATTATTTGGTATATTGTCCACCCAATCCGAAGGTAAAATCAAACCTACCTGATGGAGATCTGCCCAATTTTAAGCCAGATATTGGTCGGGTAGGCCTGTTGGGGGTGCCCATACACTGGCAGATAAGGTGCCAAATTGGTCTGAAGACCCTGAATCCACACCTAAAATCTGCCCATGTATGGCCAGCTTTACGCGAAGACCAGCTAAAATGGAGAGGGTGGGACAGTACACACTGCTGTGTTGATCTCTTTCTTATAATGGAGAGTGGTAATATATTTGATAGTTAATTATAATAAACATTTTCTGGAGTTATGTCTCCCCCTATCCCCTAACCTTATTCAGGTGCAACTCTGAGCAGATGTATGGGTTACAGGACTCTGACCAATCGCATTATTGCTGCCATACATTATTATACTGTATCTTCAGAAAAACATTTAGCAACAAGAATATCATGTTTTCTCAATGTATAGAAACTCTATGAAGGAAGAAGGAGCATCAGCTATTAGCTGCCCAGAAACTAGGGGTGAAGGTGAAGGCAGGGGAAGCCACAGAAACACAATGTGGAGGGGGGGCCAAGAGTTTAACATTGTTTAATAACTCCCCCTTTGGTTGTTACAGTAGCTCTGTGACCCAATGCACAGGTGTGTTTTACATTGCCATGACCCGCTCAGGCTTCTGTAGGGGGAGATCACTAAGGAATACTAAGAAACACCTTACTTAATTGCCTCTAACTCAGTCAGTTGAACTCTGCGGCACTGTATATACTATATTGCCATCCTCTCCAGCAGTGACTTCTTCCCTTTCAGCCCTCAGAGATACAGCCTTTTCTCAGGATTCCTGCCTTAGCTCTTATTTGGGTTACAGATATAGGAATACATTGGTATGCCAGCCATTTAGCCATAGCCCCAAAATGGGTGTTTACCCAAAATCTTCCCCCAGTTGACCCTTAAGCTGAGCTTTCCTGTGTATTTAGGAGAGCAAATAGGAATTCTTCACTTCAACTCCAGCTAAGTGTCCTTAAATGCTGCACTCTGTTGCCTTATATATCTACTCATTGCCAGCATTTGTTGTGATTTAATTTAAAGCTTCCTTTCTCAGGCTGGGAACACTCAGTACAGGGCACTGTAGGGTAGGAACCAATCAGCAGCTAGGCTGACCTGATAGGGAACTGAAGCCTGTCTTTGCTTGTGTGAGTGCAGGGCTGTGATTGGCTATCCCCCTCCTACTGTGCTTCTGGCAGGTACTGTTAGGACACACCCACCCCCCCCCCCTCATTTGAAACACAGACAGGGACCTGAGAGGATCTATAGGGAGCTCCAATAAAGGGGCCGTTTTTACAAACCGAATTCATTTTTAGACCAAAGTGAAACCATCACCATATATTATATTATAATTGCATTGTAAATGATGTACTTTTTTAAAAAAAAGCCGCTGCCGATTACATCCAACCCTCCAGTGTATCCTGCAGCATCCCTGACCCACAAATTATGCTGGAGCCTTATTAATAAAATATAATGCTCTGTCCCCTGTACATAAAGTAAGATTCCTGCTAAGCCAGCTGCTCTCCCACCTTGCCCCCCCCCCCCCCCCCCAGGGCCTGGCTTCATAATTTAACAATTTAATTCCCTTGTGATACAGTTTTAGAAGATACTTTAATCTGTACCAACAGTTCACTAGGCAGTGACATACATTAAGGACCTAAGAGGACAATCCTTCCCCAAGTACATGTTATAATATCAATTCCTTTTCAGAACTAACCATGGCACACTTACTCGTACACACATCAGTATCTGTTGATTATTTGAAGATTGATTTGGGCCATGAATGAGGCTTCAAGGGTTTCAAGGATTCTCATTTGGAATGACCAGGAGTTTTTTGTTGTTTGGGCAGTGTTAGATGCCATGCTTATTGGTTTAACATAGTTCTTTCTAAGTAATGGCTTCTTTGGTGCCACCCTCGCAGGCCATTTCTGAGCGGAGATCTTGATCAGGTTGGCTGGTGTCTCATCTACTGAACTCTCTGGTTCCTTCCAAGAGATTATTGGCCTTTCTGTGACTTCTCTCAGGCCTCTCTTGTTTGAGCAGAGAGTTTTGACCCTCAGCCTTGACCACCTGGACCATCCAAACATTAGATAATGTTTTGTCCCATTGCCTAAATCATGTTTTTAAATTGCTTTATCTGTAAGTTCCATTTTTTCACTGCTGCCCTTCAGGTTCTCAACCTGTAATTGTTCCATTAACTGCATGGTTGTTTTCCCGAATATGTGGTTGTTCTTGAACTGATTCACTGGTGGAGGCCAATTGTAATGCAGCAATGTCCTTGTTAGGCCATTAATAGGATTATGTAATAAAGTTTGCCCAGGAGCAGTAACCCACAGCAACTAATCAGCAGGCAGAATTTACTGATCACCTGTTTAAAAGCATAACATCTTTTTGGTTGCTATGGGTTACTGCTCCTGGGCAAACGTAGTGCCTTTTATTACATATAGGAAGTTAGTCTTCACTGAGTTCAGAACACAGGGAATGAATTTTTATACAAATAGTGAATTTTAGTTTTATTATTCTTGTCATTTTTGAATGTAAAATTGTTATTTCCACTTTTCCCTCTGTGGTAGGTCTTTATTTTGCCCACATTGCACCTTATATAATAGTTCTAACTGTCACAAAGGTATTTGGGAAACATATAGAGCAAAGCACCTACTCTACCACCTAGAAATATACATAGTAACATAGTAAATTTGGGTTGAAAAAAGACCAAGATCCATCAACATCAGCTCCTCCAAATGAATCCCAGTGCACACACATACATATACTGACCTTTCCTTACAATCATATATTTAAAAGGTTCCTTCAGTTTAAATCTCTTATCTTTTCTATAGGAAAAAAGATCCCCCATCATCTTTTTATAATTCCCCTTTCATATATTGTATATAAAGGGTAATTATGTCCCCTCGCAAGCATCTTTTCTCCAGAAAATACAACCCCATTCTTCATAGTCCTTCCTCTTCATTTAAATCCTCTATCTCTCTCACCAGTTTAGTTGCAGTCTCTGCCCTCTCTCCAGCTCATTTGTATCCCTGAGAGCCCAAAACGGGGCTCTCAGTTGCTTTATGAATACGTTTATCCTTTCACATTTGAAAATTGGAAAAGCACTCACCAAGCATCCCGGCACTATATCTTAGGGTTACCCCCAGCTATAAGGCACTAATACACAGGAGTAATACAGCAGTTATAGGAGGACTGAGAAGCAATGTTTCAGCACAGGAGGTTTATTGCTCCGCTGAAACCTTTTTTATGTGTAACTTGTCCTGAATTCCCAAGGCTTGATCTGTGCTGATGACCTGCAGTTCATGTACTGCCAGTTCAGTCTGTTGCCTAAGCACAAGCAGTCCAATGTTATCTGCTCATAAATTACAATTACAGGTATAGGACCCATTATCCAGAATGCTCGGGACCTGGGGTTTTCCGGATAAGGGGTCTTTCCATAGTTTGGAGTCTTCTAACTTAAGTCTGCCAAAAAAAATATTTAAACAGTAATTAAACCCAATAGGGTTGTTTTGGCTCCAATAAGGATTGATTATATATTAGTTGGGATCAAGTACAAGGTACTGTTTTATTATTACAGAGAAAAAGAAAACCATTATTAAAAATGTGAATTCTTTGATTAAAATGGAGTCTATGGGAGATGGCCTTTCCGTAATTTGGAACTTTCTGCATAATGGGTTTCCGGATAAGGGGTCCAATACCTGTACTGGGCTCCTTTATGATGGGTGGGGGGGACAAGAAGGTGCAAAGTGCCAGAAAACACAGTTGCTAATCACCAAGCTTTTGCCCACAGTCCACCTGGCCCATATTTTGTATGCGGTTCTAATTGGACCTACTAGCACTTTATACAGGAAAGGCACATGTGAGCAGGGTGTGGCTGTTCTATGGGGTGCCTCATGGGATATGGAGCCCATATATACCAAGTCTTCAGCAAAGCACTTTTAAAGGTTGCATTCAACAGTTCATACAGGAAAGAAGAATATCATTCTCAAGCAGGGCCGCCATCAGGGGGGGACAGGGGGGACTGTTGTCCCAGGCCCGGACGATTCTTCGCTTTAAAGGGGGTCCATTTAAACATACTGTATATGGGCCCTGTCATTGGTGGCCAGTGGGGGGTTTCAATTGGTTGCGCCCCATGCAATGTGATGTAAGTACGCACGGGGCGCAGCGTTATAAAACAGTGGATGCAGCAGGGAGCCGGGCAACATTGGAAGACGACGCAGTTGGACGAAACAGGCATATGAAGCAGGCGGACACTGGTGGGGTAGGGGGAGCCACAGGAAGCAGGAGGACGTGGGAGGAGGAGCGAGCTGAAGGATGCTGGGGGGAGAGCTGAGGATGATAGGGGGAGCTGGAGGATGATGGAGGGGGCACTGGAGGATGGCAGGGGGGAGCTGGAGGATGGTAGGGGGGAGCTGGAGGAACCTAGGGGGGAGCTGAATTATGGTAGGCGGGAGCTGGAGGATACTAGGGGGGAGTTGGAGGATGCGGGAGCTGGAGGATGGTAGGGGAGAGCTGGAGGATGCTAGGGGGAGCTGGAGGATGCAAGAGCTGGAGGATGGTAGGGGGGAGTTGGAGGATGCGGGAGCTGGAGGATGCTAGGGGGAGCTGGAGAATGTACGGGGAGCAGGATGCAGCAGGGAGTGGGCCATAGTATGAGGACACTGGGGGAGGGCCCTGGGCTGGCTACCAGTGTTTTAGGGGGGCCCTGGCTACCAATGTCTGTGTGTCCTTTGTACTGATGGGAGGGGTCACTGGGGGAGGGGCCATTAGGGGGCAGGATGTGGGAGGAGGGGGGCCCAGAAAATTTTGTTGTGAGGGGCCCTGTGATTTCTTATGGTGGCCCTGTTCTCAAGGCTATAACCTTTATTTATTTTGTGGCAAAACTCAGTGGTAATTTATAAATTTCCACCTGGGCAGTAACCTATAGCAACTAATTAATTAATAGTATTTTTTAGCCAGCTATAGGTAGAACAGTGTTCCCCAACCAGTGGTTCATGAGCAACATGTTGCTCACCAACCCCTTGGATATTGCTCCCAGGGACCTCAGATACAGCACACAAGCTGTTTATTTGCCCATAATTAGTGATGAGCGAATCTGTCCAGTTTCATGTCGCGGAAAAATTAGCGTAAAATTTGCAGATGGTGAAATGCGGAATTTCACTGCGAATCCATTTCTTCCGAAAAAATGTGCTCATTGCTACCCATAATCAGTATAGAAAGTATATGATATCTTGCACTGTAAACTTAATACACTGTTAATCTTGTCTATTCAGGCCTGACGCTGGTGCTTTCATATGTGTATATATATATATATATTATAAGTTTCTGTTTATTAGGCTAATTTCTTGTTAATTTCACAATTTCAGCTTTATTATTTTTTTCTCTGTTCCCTATACAATATAAGGCTGAATTGCTCTGGTTTCATGTGTATGGCAGAAGCAGGAGGCCTCTTTACAACAGTCTTTGTGTCAAAGGTGATTTCCATGAATTGCAGATCTTTATTGATCAATGTTAGATCCATTCAGGTGCTAATATATCATGTGAGATAACGGCATTTGCTCTGTGTGGGTAACGCAAACAGCAGGGCACGATGGTCAACACTGACAGATTATCTATATATAAGTATACATATTATATGTATAGGACAACACAAAAGTATTTTCATGAGAAAATATTGGCACAGGTGTAGAAGAAAGTCAAGACATTTAAGTATTATGTCTGTGGTGAGGTGGGTGAGGCCGCAATGTTTAATCTATTAATACTGTATAAATACTACTAAGGGATAAAAGGTGCAAAATTTGCTTCTGGTCTAGGAACCTTCAGCAACCAATCCTTTTGAAAAATGAAAAATTGCTTGAAATTCCATGGAAAGCTGTAATTTGTGAATATCAGAGATTATTTGCTCCAGTTGAATTCAGTCGCGATAAAGCCTTTATGATTTCTTTTCTTAAAGAAGGGCCGATTTGGGAAGAGTGATTATTTGGGAAGAGTGATTATTTGGGAAGTGTGATTATTTGGGAAGCGTGATTATGCCGGCTTTTTATCCTTATTAGTGCCCAAGGCAGAATTCCATAGTTTGAAAGCAAGAGGCCACGGACCTTATAGCATCTTATTCACTTGGCACAAGTCAGTTGTAGCTAAGGGCACATCTGCTGACAGGAACCATGGAAGTGCTGCCAGTAATCTCAGGGTTCTTTTCAGGGTTCCTTTGAGTCCACGCAAACAATTCTTCCAGGTAGGCTGGGCAGGTGCAGTACTGCTCCATACACCACACACAGAACCCTTTATGGGATGCACGCCTGACCCTTACCCACCCTCTCCCTACCTGCGCCCAACCAAGCCTGCTGCTCTGTGGCTATTTATATACCCACACTCACCCCACCTCTCACATCACGAAGGGGCGGTGTGAGGCAGGCCATGTATACAAATAGTGTGAGTGTTGGCTTGAACCCACCTGCTCACAAAGCACTAGTTAGCAGGTATGAGGGGCACCAGCCCAACCCCTCATGGATACAGTGTTACAAAACGCAGGCAGTGCTGTATTCATATGGAAAGCACAGATCCTTGTGCTCCATTGTGGAGCTCAAGAGCTGCACCCTGCCCCACCATCAGTAAATGAGCCTTCTAGCTTGATGCAGTAGTATTCCAGGATTATTAATGGACCTTATTGTGAGACGGCACCTGGGATTTGTCATGCTGTATTCTGGATGTGATTTTAGTGCAAGAAGAGCAGATTTCTTAACGTTAGACTTTCATGTTGATTCTCCATCATTCTCGTATTTCTTTGAGAATTCTTCACATTTCATCAGTTGCTTTGTAGTATTTGTGATGTGGGCTGGCTGTAAATAATGCCCCCTGCTTCTCCAGAACAGGGGGAGAGACTTTCAGTGCTGTTTGCTTACTGCTCATTGAATGCAGATAAATGGCACTTAGCTGAATAGTTAGCTGATAAAGAAAATCCCGGCAAGGAAATGAGCATAATCTATCACTAACTAAATGCTGATACCTACAGATTGCTTTCTCACAGAACACATCCAGGCCCGGCTATTTCATTCCCATCATTATCAAGGCATCCTGAAATACCTGCTGCTGAACTCCCACATCACTTGATCTATGCACTAAGCTCTGAGACCCTGCTGCCATCTATGGTGCAAATAATGTATGAGGATTCATGCACCATGTACATGGTTTCTATTGGCGAAATCACCGCACTGAAAGGAACAGAAAAACATGAGAAATACCCACTTGAAAAATTCGACCCTCTGCCTCTCATCTAAGGTTTTATTGATTTTGGTTAATGAAACAACACAATTGGTTTTCATTTTCTCTCCCTTTTGTAAAAGAAGATGCTGACATACTGCTCCCGTGCTGCTGCTACTACTACTGGCTCAAATATGAACTCAAATTAACTTACGCATTATTGCTTATACATAATCCTGTTTTTCTTTTCTTTTTGTCCGTCTCTGTCCCTAAGAAATAAAAAATGAATGAGAAAGAACATTGAAGCAACAAAGGAAGAGTATGGGGAAGGAATAAGCCGTCCCCTCTGCTCTGGGACAAGAATACAGGCTATGAATCTGTAGTCCTGTATATATATAGATATATATATATGTATAAGAGCACACCCTATATTAGTTCAAACGCCCTGGGTGCTGGCAAAAATATAGTAATAATATAGAAGCAGAGAGCTGCACATACAGGGACTTTGCAGAAAATGGAAAGTTTATTGAAAAAAATCCAACGTTTCGAGCACTAACGGTGCTCTTCCTCAGGGACAAACCAGACCAGACCAATATATATATATTGATAGAGAGATATTACCAAGACTTTGGCAGACAAGCTGCAGCTTACTGCAACTCCCGGTAGAGGGAGGGGCTCTTTCTCTCAGGTGGGCTCTCATTGTAGGAAGGAGGAAGGGTTAACCACACTGACTACTCACACCGAACTGATCTCCCAATAACTTGGCCGTCAGTGGTTTTTAAAGCAAATTGATCACTCTTTGCTGGATGTCCACAATCTCTTTGATGGTACTTCAGAGTAAGTACAGTATTTAATAATTTCATAGATAATTTACACATTTTCATCCACTTCATGTTATTAGTACAGAAATAGTATTGGCAACACACAGAGGTTACATTCACTTGTAGTTAAATTAGTCCCTAGCGCTAGAAGGATGCTTACAGTGGTGCTTTATATAGGAGTCTCTATCCCTGAGCCTAACCACGAGTCCCCATACTGGCGGGTGACGCCATGTGGCACCAACTCTTCTGGTCTCCTCATTGGAGCCTCTGTCTGCTCTACCGACACCCCTGATTCTTTCTCTTACTCCTAGGGAGCACTCACACTGACCTCCTACTCTCTAGGCTCTCTCCAGCACCACCCACCTCCTCCATCAAGTGGGATTCAAAGATACAGAGCCCATGATGACTCCCTTTTAAAGGAAACCCGACACCCCTGGTCAATTATAGAACTGCCACTGACCACTTTAAACTAAAAAGGGAAACAATTGCCAAATGTGAAACAGGTCCAGCCTTGGGTGGATTAACTCTTATGGGGACTGCTTAAAGTAAAGTTGAACAAAACCTCCTATACTGGTCCTATAAGTCAAGAGCAGGATTGTGAGACATGCAAGGGAAGGACTAAATGTGGTCAGTTATATACTTTTAAATACCTCCTTATTGTCTGACCCAGACTGAGACATGCAGCTTACTGAATATCATTGTATGTATTATAAGATTTGCAAAACAACTCTATACTGTATAATATTTTATGCTACAGTGTTGTATAACCTATTCAGGTGCCTCCCTTGTTCTGGGTTATATAACCTTTCTTCTCATAGTGGACTATTGGTAACCTTCTTCAAGCACAACACAGCAGTTCATAGAGTAATAATGAAAGTCTTTCATCTTTGCCTGCTGAGCCTCTTTCAAGAGATATTAGAGGAAGGATGTACTGATTGCTCTTTTTTATTCCTTGTCAGAAGTAAGCAGTTTCCAAATGAGAAAGCTCAGTAAAGTGAATTGACTGTTATGAGAGTTTATGGTGTGCCAAGGACAGTTCAGAATTGGACATATGACCTGGAACAACCACATGCAAAGGTCCCAAAGCCATAGAGGGTGTTAAAGTCTTTAATCAGAAGGTTAGACTGTATTTAGGAAATCTGTTAATGACCACGTAACAAAGAGGCATTGTTATGTTTCCTGATTACAAACACAGTTGGCAATGGAGGTAGAGATATGGATGCTGTTGCCCTGGTTTGATGTATTTCTGTATTACTGTATGTGGTGCTAATGGAGGGATGATGTTTTGTGATTTTTCACTGTGTTAAGGAACAAAAAGTAATGCAATATTTGTACCCTTTGAGGAGCTGAAGCAGTTGGATAGGTAGGGAAGAGGAATTCATTGGACTATGCATCCACCCAATATCCTATATGTTCCACCTGCTATTGACCATTGCGTGAGTACAGAATTCCCTTAGCTTGAGTGTGCTCTTAGTTAGTAAATGAAGGCCATTGTCTCTCTGGTATAAAGGCGCTGGCATACGGACAGGAAGTTACACCGGCACACCCTAACTGCCTGCCACTTGGAACACCTCTGTGGAAATAAAACATGACATGTAACGCCTGGCCTATGGAGAAAGGAACACTCTGTACAAACACACAGGCTTCGAAAGGACATTCTGTTTTTTGTGAGGTGCGATTAGGAATTTATTATTGCTTTTCTAATTCTCTGCTTTATTTTAAAAAATTGGAGGTTGTTATTGATTGTTGTTACCAAAAGGGAAAGTTGCAGTCTCCACTTAAACACTTCTATGCTTTAAAGTTGGGGTGCAATGAGGGTATGATGACACAGTTTGCCAAGTAAATGTCTGTCGCTCAGCAGTTTTTCAGATCACTAATGTAAAAGCTAATAAAAGTAAAAAAAAAAGCATGTGGGGGGTGGTGGCAATTTGTTAGTTAACCCCAGTAAAATCACTAACTATTAACATATAACAGGTGCAGGTCTTTATAAAGTAAGGTAGCCCAGGGTGCCTCCATGTTTTCCCAGCTCCCAGGTGTTGGAGGGGTTGGATCCCTGCTGTTGCCATCTAACAACATGGGAGATTCTTCACCATTAACCCAATAGGTTTTAATGGTTGCCTAGATTTATTGCCAACAATGGCACTTCCACCAAAAGCCCATGCTAGGACCCAAATGGCAATGCTACCCACAATTCAGTGTATTTTCCAAAAATTCCTGTATCATTGCAAACCAAACACTGATTTGTGTCGCCACATGTATGTACCATGCATCAGAACAAATTCAATTGCAGTTGCAAATCTTTGTGAATTGGCTAGCGGTTTTTAGAGCGGGGATAGCTTTATTCCAATGCACAACATAAAATGGAATCAGCACATGATTCTTTTGGTCCTATTAATGCTGTACCCTGTGGGATATACGTTCAGGGAGGCAGTGGCTCCAGGGTTTCCCAGCACCAATAGGCACACTTTCACACATCATAGGAAGAGACAGGATGGGTGCAGGATGGGGGTCCCTGGAGTAGCACACCCCAGTCTGACCCTGGTGCAATAAGCATGTTTGGATGCTACCGGAGGCAGAATGCAACAGCCACCATCATTTTCTCTATTCTGCTCACACACATGTTTACTCTGTAGCTGACTGGGCATGAAAACACTTTTTTTGTGCTTTGTAGCATATTATTGTAGTATTTGTAGCTTTTCCTAGGGTGCGCCAGATGAGCCAAAAATAGTATTTGAAGTGCCGTAGAGATTGATTACAGCACAAAGCCCTGTGAAACCTCTGGAAGTTGACTGAGTAGGGAGGCATACAAAATTACAGCGAATAGCAAATACTGTATGAAGCCGGCAGACAGTTGTTATGACCCAACAGAAAATGGCATATAAAAGAAACTGATCTAATCCATTGATAAGCTTGTCCTTACTCTGAAGAGAG
The DNA here is from genome assembly GCF_000004195.4 of Xenopus tropicalis. NCBI lineage: Eukaryota > Metazoa > Chordata > Amphibia > Anura > Pipidae > Xenopus > Xenopus tropicalis. Next base: position 27,790,440 of record NC_030682.2, read on the forward strand.
TTCCTCACTATACACAGTGTGTGCCTTTTGTATTCCAGTTTGATTTTACTGTTTCATGAAGGTTTTCCCTGGTAAGATTATCTCTCGTTCTGTATCACTTTGTAGGCATTGCGTATCACTGATCTGACAACAATCTCCTTACAACAGATATAAACACAAACCCCCCAATGAAATAAAATACACTATATTTACCCAGGAGCAGTAACCAATAAGATGTTTGCTTTTAAACAGGTTTCATATATCATCCTGGGCAATTTAGTTTAGTACATTGGAATACCTGTGGCTATTAGAAATGTCAGGGCATTGTCCCTTACATAGATTATATATTCCATTTGCAGTCCTATTTGTCTCTGCATGCCCCAATTACTGTGGTAGTCAAAAGGTGGCCATACACGCACCGATAATATCGTACGAAACCTCGTTTCGTACGATATTCGGTGCGTGTATGGTATGTTGGCGAGTCGACCGATATCGCAGGAAGCTGCTGATATCGGCCGACTCGCCGATCGGACCAGTTGGAAAATTTTGATCGGGCGCCATAGAAGGCGTCTGATCAAAATCTCCCTTCAGCGCTGAATCGGCAGAAGGAGGTAGAAATCCTATTGTTTCTACCTCCTTACCTGCCGATTCAGCCCTGAATGGTGTGTGGCACATCTGACGATGTTTCGTGCGACCGATGATCGCCACGTGTATGGCCAGCTTAAGACGCCCCCTTTTGAAGATCCAAGGTGACTGTTACAATGACTGTATGTTTATATAGTTATCTTATTGTGACATAATATACATATAGTCACATTTTTTACTGATACAAAAAAGTCAGAAATTCTTTGGATTTCAACACAAAAAAGGGGTCTATGTGTAGTAATAGGAACGGCTGTGGCTAGCCAGCCTGAGACAGCTTAGGCAAGACTAATACAGCAAACTAAGCCAACAACAACTTTACTGAAGCTCAAGGTTCCCATGTACACCCAGCGTTAGCTGCTGCTAATGATCCGTATCCTTGGGGTTCGCTCAGATATCTCTGGCACAGGATACAAGCTACTGTAGGTCAAGAATGGCATTGTTTTGAGAATGATGCCCATGGCTGACGCTTCTGTACCATGTAATCGTATTGTTGCTCCAGGATCGAATTGTTCAGATAGTTACATAGTTACATAGGGTTGAAAAAATACCAGAGTCCATCAAGTTTAACCCTTCCAATTAAACCCAGCACACACAACCCACACCTACCAATCTATACACTCACATACATAAACTATATATACAACCACTAGTACTAACTGTAGATATTAGTATCACAATAGCCTTGGATATTCTGATAGTTTAAGAACTCATCCAGGCCCCTCTTAAAGGCATTAACAGAATCTGCCATCACCGTGAAAAACCACCTACGCTGCTTCATATGGAAGCTCCGTTCCTCTAATCTAAAGGGGGGGCCTCTGGTGCGTTGATTGTTTTTATGGGAAAAAAGAACATCCCCCAACTGCCTATAATCCCCTCTAATGTACTTGTACAGAGTAATCATGTCCCCTCGCAAGCGCCTTTATTCCAGAGAAAACAACCCCAACCCTGACAGTCTAACCTCAAAGTTAAATCTTCCATCCCCTTTTCCAGTTTAGTTGCAGGACTCTGTCTCTCCAGCGAATACTGTACGATGTGCATGGTTTGACCCTATACTTGGGTAGGCAAAGCTACTCATTTTGTTGCCATGGCTAAACGAGTGTAAATTAGTCACTGACCTGTAAGAGCCATATCATGCCTATATCAGGGCAGAGGTGAAATGGCAACCTTCATGGCTACCCATTAATGGGCCACGTGGCACTCATGCCTAGCACTCTAACACATGCCAGAATACATTTTGCAATAAGGACAGAATCTTTCTCATGCCTGCTATATGCACATAGATAGTATAGATAGCGTATTGGAATACTATATATTTTATGGGTTATGGCAGCAGACGTGTCCCCTCAAATACTGTAATATAAAGTTATATAAAGTCTTGCACAGGGATCTGTTACCTTCTCTACACACTGTGATTGATTTGCTGGGGCCATATGTAGGTACTTCCAACCACATTATACTCATTATACACACATATACAGCTGTTCCCTATGCTCCAATCAGATATAGAGAATTCCATCTCATGAAAAACTTCATTTTAAAAAACCTAAAGCCCCATTTCCCAATAAGTGTATTCCATACAAAACCTGCTGTATATTTAGAGATCCTTTGGATATCAGCCATGACCTTGTCTAAAGTGCTTTAGCCAATAAGTAATTGGCTGTCTGAAAACATCTCATTTACTAATACAGGCTGTAAATTTTTTTTTGTCTTTCTACCTTCTTCTGTTTTTAACCACATCAATTACGATTTTAGATTAGTGTATAAATAATTTAATTTGATTGCAGACATTTATTATGTAAACTGCCATTAAAGAAAACTATACCCCCAGAATGAATACTTAACCAACAGATAGTCTATATCATATTAAGTGGTCTATTAAAGAATCTCACCAAACTGGAATATATATATCAGTAAATATTGCCCTTTTACATCTTTTCCCTTGATCCACCTTTAGTTATTGGTTGTGTGCTCCCTCAGAGATCAGCTGACAGGAAATAATGCAGCTCTAACTGTAACAGGAAGTATTTTGGGCGTAAAAGACAGAACTTTGTCCATTAATTGGCTGATGTGACCCAATAGGTATGTGTGCCTTGGTTTGTCTGAGGGCACCCTGAACCATATGATCCCAGGGGGCGGCCCTTATTACTTAAAGTGGCAATTTTCAATTTAGGATTACAAGATAGCACGTACTACTAAAAAGGTATATTTTTTTGAAGATGGTTTGTTTATATGAAACAGGGTTTTACATATGGAATATATTTTATAGAGATCTACATTGTTTTGTTTGGGAGTATAGTTTTCCTTAAACTTGCACTTCCATCTTTTTTGGGCTGTATGTACTAGCCCAGGGGTCCTCAAACTTTTTAAACTGGGGGCCAGTTCACAGCCCCTCAGACTGTTGGGGGGGCCGGAGTATAGTTTGTGGCTTTGCACGTCCTCACCCCTGGCTACTACCTGTCTGCCTCAGGGTGGTCCTCAGCCCCAGTGCTTCATGTCACCGTGTCCCACCGGCCGGCGCTAATGACGTGGCTGGTGGGGTGAGGATGCAGCGGGAGTCTGGGTAGATGCCCTTGGGGGGGGGCGTAGATTGAGGACCCCTGTATTAGCCTTTTAACCCTTACAAAGCCATTTATCTTGACTAAGACTCTGTAAAGGATTTTTCCAAAAAAAGATATTGACACTTAGGGGCTGATTTACTAAACGTGAGTTTTTCATAGCCATTACGATTCGCTCGTATCTTGTTGCGACTTTTTCGTATTGAGCGCTCGTAAGCGGCGGGCGAAACTTTCAGACTTAGCATGATTTTGGAAGCCTCCCATAGGACTCAATGGCACTCTGCAGCTCCAACCTGGCCCAAGGAAAGTCTCCCATAGGGCTCAATGGCACTCTGCAGCTCCAACCTGGCCCAAGGAAAGTCTCCCATAGGGCTCAATGGCACTCTGCAGCTCCAACCCTGGCCCAAGGAAAGTCTCCCATAGGGCTCAATGGCACTCTGCAGCTCCAACCCGGCCCAAGGAAAGTCTCCCATAGGGCTCAATGGCACTCTGCAGCTCCAACCTGGCCCAAGGAAAGTCTCCCATAGGGCTCAATGGCACTCTGCAGCTCCAACCTGGCCCAAGGAAAGTCTCCCATAGGGCTCAATGGCACTCTGCAGCTCCAACCCGGCCCAAGGAAAGTCTCCCATAGGGCTCAATGGCACTCTGCAGCTCCAACCCGGCCCAAGGAAAGTCTCCCATAGGGCTCAATGGCACTCTGCAGCTCCAACCCGGCCCAAGGAAAGTCTCCCATAGGCTCAATGGCACTCTGCAGCTCCAACCCGGCCCAAGGAAAGTCTCCCATAGGGCTCAATGGCACTCTGCAGCTCCAACCCGGCCCAAGGAAAGTCTCCCATAGGACTCAATGGCACTCTGCAGCTCCAACCCGGCCCAAGGAAAGCCTCCCATAGGGCTCAATGGCACTCTGCAGCTCCAACCCGGCCCAAGGAAAGCCTCCCATAGGGCTCAATGGCACTCTGCAGCTCCAACCCGGCCCAAGGAAAGTCTCCCATAGGGCTCAATGGCACTCTGCAGCTCCAACCCGGCCCAAGGAAAGTCTCCCATAGGGCTCAATGGCACTCTGCAGCTCCAACCTGGCCCAAGAAAAGTCACCATACTGAAGCTTGAATGAATCCGAACGCTACGAAAAGATTGCAACATTTTGCGCAACCTTCGAAATGGCTACGAAAAAGGCGCGACATTTCACGCAAGTTTTAACGCTACGAAAAAGTCGCGATAATTTTCCGAAAAAATCGCCAAATACCGATCATTACGAAAAAAACGCAATCGGACGCATTCGGCCGGTTCGTGAGTAAGTAAATGGGCCCCCTAAAGTATCATATTCCGCAGTGCTCCCCTTAATGTTAAAAAATCAATTCATTTGAAGAAAGTCTCTCTAAAATAAAGTGAAAAGGGGCAATTCTCTGGCATTTTTTGATCAAAATATATAAACACTTCTTTGCCGGATATTCTAAGCTAGGAATGCCCAAACAAATACCATATGCAATCACCAACTATGTTATTAAAGGATAATCTTACACTTTTCTCATGTTTTCATCTTCTGAAAAATGTAGTTTGTAGTAAGACTCTATAAAGCTTCGCATTTTCTTGAAATGACCTTCACCATTTTTCATTCCTTCTCTCTTCTGCATCCAAACCTGATCTTGCTCTTCCCCCAACGGCAAGTTGTGCAGTTTTCTAAAGTTTTCCCCAATGTTCTTAGAATGGCTCTCCATCTGTTGTACCTTATATTTTAGTAATGTTTAGTAGTTAGTACATAATAATAATTACTGGCCCTTATAATTAGTAATATTCGTTTTGCTTGGGCAAAACCTAAGTGATAGTGATGAGTGAATCTGTGCCGTATCGCCAAAAAACTTGTGAAACTGCCATGGAGTCCACGGATGTTTTTTTTTTGAGGGGAAACCTGGTAAAACATTTTGCTTGTCACTACTAAGAAATCAAAGTGAAGTACCGAGATCAGAAAGAAACACTTAGGGCTGATATATTCTTTCAATATCCATTCATAGGCTAGGCACTTAGCCACAGAGTGCTGCCTGCATTAAGTCCATTGTGCTGCCCCAATCCCTCCGCTAACTGGTACGTCATTCAGACACACAAACTAGGGAGCGGCAGGAGGTACAATGGGGCCCAGGCCTTAGGGCAGGCAGTAAGGATAGGGTTTGCCTGCACCTCCTAACACTGCAATTTGCTCAGAGTTCAGCTTTCCCTGGGGTACAAATACTTGTGCTCTTACACCCCTTAGCACTTGCACTATGGCAAAATGTAAATGACCCTTTAGGGCAGCAGTCACACAAAAATAAATGGAGTTGATGCACACATTGAAGCACTTCACTGTCTTCTGAAAAATCATGGAATTGTGGAAAAAATGCTGTATTGTGGCCTAAATGTGGGCAATGTGCTTGCATTCACAAAGGAGCACTAATGACAAGGCATGCTTTAAAGGGCTGCTGTTATAGAAAAATAGTTTCCCCCAATAAAGCCCATACTCTGGTTAGAGGAAACAATACTGTTTTGCCCAAAAAGAAATGCTTGCAGTGATGCCGCTTGCCCTGGGAAGGAGTGTGTGATGTCACATACACTGGGTCACAAACATGGCCACCCACTAGGTTGCCACCTGACCAGTATTTCACCAGCCTAGCCAGTAAAATACCAGACAGGGCCGACTGGTCTCCTCCACCCCAGCCATCTTTCGGTCCACCCCAGAAAACCTCCGATTCACCCCCAGCACATTTCCTATCTCCTCTTCCAGCTCCGTTTCTAGCCCGCCCTGAGATTATTTCCCCTCGAATGCAGCCCACTGACTTCATGACCCCCCATTAATGTCATTACTCCACCCCTGACATCATGGACCCACCTCCATTGACCTGCCCTGGCTGGTAAGAAGATGCCTAAAAGGTGGGAACCCAACCCCCCCACAGGGAGCTCCCTTTCACTATGAGCATTTTGCAGGCAAAACTGTATTGTTTCATCCAACCAGAGTGTAGGTCCTTTCAGGAGGAAACAATTTTCCCATGATAGGTGCCTTTTAACTACCTTAATATCTGTATTGGTTTGGTTGCAAATATCTGAAAAGTAGCTATGAGTTATAGGGCCTGAAACAAACATCATGCTTTTTATTATTTTATCTCTGTAATAGTTTTCAGAATGAGAGAGAATTGCAGGCTGAAGGGGAAATGTACAAAACAATGTTATTAGAAATCTGATTTTTTTCCCATCCCACCTATCTTCTCAGTACAAATCCATACCACTTATGGGTTAATTCATAAGAAACCAACAGTTATTATATTACCTCTTACTGTAACCCTTTGTCCCACCTGGACTGCAGTACCCCCTGATTTTGTGTTTTTGCTTCCATCTTTCCCTTTTCTCTTGCTTTTGTATTTTTATCATAATGATTTATATTATTTATAATTTGTTCTATGCTCTTATGTGCAGTGAAAGATTTCTCTGTATTATTTCAATTTTGATCTCTTTGTTTTACAGAAAACTATAAATAAAGTGTTATAAAAAAATATTTCTGTGCATTGCCTGTTGGGTTTACATGGTTTACACTTTGCTTCTGGTTTCAATGATAATTGCATTATGAGAGGGCAGACAGCGCTGACAATGCATCAGCCTAGGAGAGAATCATTTATATAACTGTAAGTATATAATAAATTGACCTCTAAATCTAGAACAGGGAGCTGTGCGCTAGCGATACCCAAGGTCTCCGCAAATGACTAATGAAAAGTGCCACGGCTCAAGCATTTTCACCGGTTCTATAGGAGGGCGAATTTGTGACAGAAATTACACGTTTTTAATAACACACAAATGGTTTCTCCTGGAGAATCATTGCTGTATCTATGCTCATTCTTTTACTTTATTTTGTCAGTTTGTCAATGGGAAAATAGCAAATGTTTCTGCTGTGAATGCTTCTCATTAAGGGAAGGCAGACTTGGAAACCCAGCAAAGCTAGAGAACGTTCCATGATTACATTTCACGTATCTAGCATATAGCAATGGCAATAACACCGCCTATCTTTAATCAAAACCTTTAGGATATTAAGAGAATTCAATGCATCTAGTATAATAAAGGGAAATGTTATACTGCTAAGAGATGTTAATAATTCCATGTATTTCTTACAGGGAAAAATACCCTATTTATCCTCTTTATAGTAGGTTGTACAGGTATAGGACCCATTATCCAGAATGTTTAGGACCAAGGGTATTCCGGATAAGAGGTCTTTCATTTGGATCTCTAAAAAACTCAACAAAACATTAATTAAACCCAATAGGATTGTGTTGCATCCAATAAGGATTATTTATATCTTAGTTGGGATCAAGTACAGGTACTGTTTTATTATTACAGAGAAAAGGGAATCATTTAACCATGAAATAAACCCAATAGGGCTGTTCTGCCCCCAATAAGGGGTAATTATATCTTAGTTGGGATCAAGTACAGGTACTGTTTTATTATTACAGAGAAAAGGGAATCATTTAACCATTAAATAAACCCAATAGGGCTGTTCTGCCCCCAATAAGGGGTAATTATATCTTAGTTGGGATCAAGTACAGGTAGTGTTTTATTATTACAGAGAAAAGGGAATCATTTAACCATTAAATAAACCCAATAGGGCTGTTCTGCCCCCAATAAGGATTAATTATATCTTAGTTGGGATCAAGTACAGGTACTGTTTTATTATTACAGAGAAAAAGGAAATCAGTTTTAAAATTCTGAATTATTTGATTAAAATGGAGTCTATGGGACTCTATTTGGAACTTTCTGGATAATGGGTTTCCAGATAAGGGATCCCATACCTGTATAATTTATTTGGTCTTAAATAGTGATGAGGCAATTTTTTCGCTATGCATGGATTCGGCGCGCGTAAAAATGTTTTGTCAGGCGTCAAATTGGGTGCGGTCACGTCAAATTGGGTGCGGTCACGTCAAATTGGGTGCGGTTGCGTCAAAACAGTGTGGGCAACAAAAACAAAAACGCGGGTGACCAAAAAAGAGGTGGACATCAAGAAAAAATTGTGTGACAAATTTGGGAATTTTTCACCACTTTGCAAATTTTCTTGCCATTTCGCAAATTTTATGGCGAAACGGGACAGATTCGCTCATCACTAGTCTTAAATTATAGATAGAGTTTTAAGTAGGGATGCACCAAATCCAGGATTCAGTTCGGGTTTTGGCGTTTTTTAGCAATATTCAGATTTGACCAAATGTCACCTGAACATGGAAATTTTTTACACGCACGTGAAGTGCGTGCTTCTATTTAACCCTTTCATGGCCTGAGTTGCATATGCGTATCGGACAAATCTTTCACAAAGGACTTGGGGCTCAGCTGAACCCAAAAATAATGGATTCGGTGCATCACTAGATTTAACCTACTATATATTTGTACACAGAAAATGTCATCTCAGTTATTTCATTTATATCTCGGCACAATTCCTGGTCTGGAAAGGAATCAAGACACCTAATACGCGTGCTACCCCTGGGACCCCCACACCCCCCACTCACCGCCAGCCCCTTCCCCCACCCTTGTGCAACTTATACTTATTTTTGCCGCGATTGGGGAGCAAGGGCTGTGGGGGAATGACAGGGGAAGGCAGAGGGGATCTAGTCTAGGTCAGCAGGGCCTACGAGGGCCAGGACCCACCAGGTTTTCCCCAGAGCCCCGCCAGCCCACTCCAACCTTGTATAGTGTAGTTGGTTTAGCTGATTATTCTTAATAATCTAATGTTTTGTTGCAAGTAAATCCTAACTACATCACGATAAAAGGCAATGGGGTTCTATAATTACATGTCACTGTAGGGGAAATAATTAGGTTATAACCGATATACAGCAGTGACACTAGATATCGTTCATTGGCACAGGTAGATCATTTACATTCAACAGGATGTTATTTTCATAAAAGAGACTGTTTTTTCCTTGGATTACTGTAGCTGCAGGATTCATTATAAGTAGCGCAAGCAGAGATTTCATCTTTTTTTTTTTTTTTTTTTTTAAATCTCAGGGCTTGAATTGTTTCTTTGCACAGAAATAAAGACTAATGCATTATTTGAGTCGGAATTTGTAGAAGGGTAGTCTGTAGGAAAAATGAAGCTATAAAGAGAGATTACAAATTATAAGACTAGGGATGAAAAATGAGAAGAATACAGAGAGACAAAGTGCAGGAATATAGCAACATTTATTTACCCACTGCCCCTGGCTGCCCCCATCCTTCCAACAGGATGGAATTGCAAAGGGCTTACAGGGGCATTGTAATAACAGGTACAGGTATGGGATGAATTATCCAGATGCTCAGAACTGGGGGGTTTTCCGATTCAGGCATCTTTTCATAATTTTGATCTCTATACCTTAAGGCTACTAAGAAATCATTTAATCGTTAAATAAAGCCAAATATAATTGTTTTTTCTCCAATATACAGTAGATTCATGCAGTTCATTTACCATCAAATACAAGGCACTGTTTTATTATAGAGAAAAAAGGAAATCATTTAAAAAAATTTGAGTGATTTGTTAAAAATGGACTCTATGGGAGATGGCCTTTCCATAATTCCAAGCTTTCTGGATAATGGGTTTCTGGATAAGGCATCCAATATCTGTACAAATATTGCTTTATGTGTAGGAAACGTTAGCAACCAATCAGATGTTTGTTTTCAAACAGCAGACCATTTAGTGATACCTGCTACATGGTTGCTATTGGTTACTAAAACCGGACCAAACTGTGCATTTTTACCCCCCCCCCCCCACAAATTTCCTTTTAAATTCAGTGCATTCACACTAACTATGCTTTTTGCCAGTCACCATTCTCAGCTCAGCTAAAATGGCGCTGTCTTGACTTGCTGCTTTTTCTCTTAACTATTACGGATTCTGCCTGTGTATTATTTCTTGAAAGTCTGTGCTCCCCTATCCTCATGTAGGTATTGTTACCATAGAAATCCCAATTCAGTTAAACAAAACCTTAGCTGCGGTCTTTCAGTACATAATATTAACATATGATATAATGGGCCTCATTCAAGCTGGGAAAACCTTTTTTCCTTATTCAATTCCAGATTCACCCATAGACTTTAATGGCAATGTCAGGTGATCAACACAGATCAAAAGTTGTCAAGTTATCCAAAATTTTCGGGAGTCTCCCAAATTCCCACCCTCCAACCAGTCTCCCAACGCTTAAATGAATCTCCCGGTCACCCCCTGCACATACACATCGACATCAGGGAATGTTTGCGCATGTGCATTGGCGTCAATCCCGGGACAACCTCCGGGGGGCAATCTCCTGGGGGTGACAGCTCTGTTAACATAAGCTTTTCTCATGAAATCAAATCTGGCCTAATATATGCAGTGTTAAATTCCCCTTTTTGGTGACCAACCCCTACCTTCCATTGTAAGAAATGATTAACTAACACTGATTATAACATTCTGTAATAGTTTAACCTATAGGAAAAGCAGTGAAAACAAATTGTTCATTTTTATTTGTTAAAGGAGGGAGTTTGCCTTAGTTGCTCCTTAGACATACTGTATGCTTTGCCTTTCTGCATATCCAAGCCTGAATGTATGCCTAAAAAAAAGCACTAATTATAATTTTATTATTCTATTATGAGAATAATTTTATGTTTACACTATAAACAAAAAAGTGTCTCACGCCTAGAAATGAAAAATGACTTATATTTAAGTAAAGTCATCTACATGTAAGATTTCTGTGTGAGAGTGAGTCTGATTCATCATTAAGACAGGTTTTTCCCTTTATGCATTTACATGTTTTTCACTATTTTTTTGAAGAGCAGCCACTCAATAAGAAGTAGTTAATAAAGAATCCTGCCTGGAGATATGCTCACTGAGTGCTTGCTCTTCAATAAATGGTGATATCTGCTCAGGGTCTGGGGGGTGCAGGGCCCACCAGGGCTGTCACTGCAGGGGGCCTGCACCCCCCCCAAGGGACCCATGGGCCCCCGCCACCCACAGAACACCCTCCCCCGAGCTTGCGAGAGTGGGACCTGCAGGCCCCGGAGCGCTCTGCCAGGGATCGGTTCACCTGACTTTTTTCCGGTGTCCCGCCGGCCCAGTCCCACCCTGTATCCACTCCCATTGCTAAAGGCTCATGGAGGTGCACCTCAGCCTCTGTTCTCTTGTGGTGAGTTGTTGGAGACATTCTATTACTTTGGTTTAAAGTATTGTTTTCCCATACATGTTATTACTCAGAATTGAATCTGCGTTTAGCATGACAATATGGAATTACAGGTATGGGACTCATTATTCATGTTCAGGACATGGGTTTTTTTGGATAAGGGATTTATCTATAATTTGGATCTCTATATTTAAAGTTAATAAAGCCATTGCAACCAAGATGAGGGTGTGTTCAGAAAAAAACTATACTTCTTAATCAGAGATCAAAGACCTATAAATCAGAAAACATGTAACAAAATGAGCTTTAGCTGTAGCCTTGAATTTTGAAAGAATCAATATAAAGAGATTGTAAAAAACAGTGTGAATTTGTTGGGCCATTGGGTTTGGGCATGAATGCATAGCCCTAATAACAGGCCTGTGCCCCAGTATTTTTGAGAAGATAACACCCTGATACTAGAGTCCTGCATTGGGTTTGGTACCTGCGGGCACACATGGAATATCCACAAAATGGTCAGGTTTCAGGTGGAAAACAGTGATACCATGACCATGCAGGCAGTCCGTGGGTTCCATTTTTGATATGGGGGTCGATTGCAGGCTCTCATTTTCTTGCCTCCCCCAGATAAAAGGTAATTTCCTTTCCCTGTCCTTGGAGTAACATTAGTTCTGGTCAATGGTGATGTCACTTCTGGTCCATGGGTCCCGGGTTGGGTTCAAAGTAGACAACTTGCATGTAGGATTGGGCACGGGATGGGGAGTAATTTACAGGTTTGGTTCAGGCATGGGTTTGCCCAACTGGACCCATGCTGAACTTGTTTTCCTAGCTTTTTAGTCATTAATGGGACACTAAAGTCTACTATAGTCTTCCTGAGTTGAACTTAGTGCTAGATACATTGCAGTTTTATGCTATACAGGCTAAACTCTTAAGGATGCTTTGGGCAAAAAAATTGAACGAAAAATTGAAAGATTCCTTGACAACTTTCCAAGCCATTAATATCAATAAAAGAAAATAAAATTGAATTTTACCTTGTTATAGGGAGAAAAAAAGACTGTTCTTTCCTCAGGAGATCTTTGGGTTGCTCTATGTCCATTTGCCAGATAGACTACTACATCCGATCGCAGTGTTGGATTAAAGGGGTATGAACTAGGAATCACTTGATATATTTTGGTCCAAATAAAAAACAAGCAACTGGTCTTAAAATATTGAATAAGTAGAAAGCAGCAGCAATTCTGAATTTCCATTGTTTTATTTATTGTTATTGAAACATGGGGTGCAGTGGTGGGGGCAGGTAAAACATATCTATATAGAAACAAACTATTTGTAGGGTATTTGAGGGGGATAATAATGGCACAGGTTCTGCCGCACAGGGGCTGAATGCATTTCCCATATAATTAGAGGCAGCGCAGTACCTGCTTTGAGTGGTTGGGAGCAGGTGGTATTTACATTAATTGTAAATGATATTAGAATTTGTCTTCTGAAAGTTTTACACAGGGAAGTCTGTAAAATTATCCTGACATCTAAATTACATGCTGTCTTCTTTCTTGCCATAGAGAGGGTTGGCGAATGAGCAGATGTCTGACTCCTTGTTAAATTGCTGGAAAATAAAACAGAATAAAGTCTGAGAATTTGGGAATAGTTTTTTTTTCTGCATAGTGTACAGTATGCAAGTAAATAAGAACTCTGTGACATTTTCACCTCAATTCCAAGCTCATCGTATGAAGCCATTAGAAGGAAGCAATGTCATTTATTTAGGTCTGTTATCAGGATCCCGCTGAACCATGGTGGAACAGCTGAATTTGTTCTATGTCCGTGCATGAAACTAAGCCAGAGAACTGCCCTAAGTTTGTACCAGGTCTAGTAACCGATAGCAACCAATCAACCTCTAGCATTTACTGGCACCTGACTACAAGCAAACATCTAAATATTTGCTATAGACATTAGACCCCCCTTTATATGTCCTAATAAAATTAAATTTTCGTCTTAAAAACGACTTTTCTGCTGCCTGGACATTGATTATTCTCACACTTACGTTAATGAGTCAGTAATTACCTATAACCCACTGACTGCCTAATACATATATTGCCATTTGGGCTCTTCATTTTTCTACTGTATTTTTATTTCCGCTTTTCCATATTGGCAAAATATATGCACACCGTATTTTTCATTCTCTACACTCACCCATATCAATATATTTAGGAAATTAAGACATTCTGTAGATGAAGCTACAAAGAAATGCCCTCCCCTTTAAACAAACGGGATTGTTTGCCCATATATGGCAATATACTTCAAGCTGGCCAACTACGTCAGTCATCCCTGGTCTGGCCAGTCCTGCACTCACTTTCATCTGATTCATTAAGAATTCTATTTTATTAAATATGATGTACAGGTATGGGATCCGTTATCCGGAAACCCATTATCCAGAAAGATCCGAATTAGGGAAAGGCCATCTCCCATAGACTCCATTAAAAGAAAACAATTCCAATTTTGAAAAATGATTTCCTTTTTCTCTGTAATAATAAAACAGTACCTGTACTTGATCCCAACTAAGATATAATTACCCCTTATTGGGGCAGAACAGCCCTATTGGGTTTATTTAATGGTTAAATGATTCCCTTTTCTCTGTAATAATAAAACAGTACCTGTACTTGATCCCAACTAAGATATAATTACCCCTTATTGGGGGCAGAACAGCCCTATTGGGTTTATTTCATGGTTAAATGATTCCCTTTTCTCTGTAATAATAAAACAGTACCTGTACTTGATCCCAACTAAGATATAATTAATCCTTATTGGAGGCAGAACAATCCTATTGGGTTTAAATGATGTTTAAATTATTTTTTAGTAGACTTAAGGTATGGAGATCCAAATTATTGAAAGATCCCTTATCTGGAAAGCCCTGGGTCCCGAGCATTCTGGATAACAGGTCCCATACCTGTATAATGAAATAGGAGAATTTTTAATGAATTCTTGTTATAGTTTATAAAGGAATACTGGCCAGCTTCATGTTGTAGCTCCCATTATCCTCAGCTTCATTTAGGTGATCCCTGTAGTGTCCAATATATGGGCAACTGACAATTTAGCAGTTTTAACCTTGCAATAACCTAAACAATAACTTATTAGTGGATACGGCAATGCTTTTTTTGTATCTATCTGTAGACTAAATGTGGGATCCCATTGATAGGGGTCTTGAACTTTAAAAAAAACTGTCCTGTTGTTTTGTGGTATGTGTGGATCTTGACCCAGCTTGCATGTAGTTATATATAAATAAATATAAATGGGAAAATCTAAAGCAAACAACATGGAAGCTGTTTTGCAATGACTTTATTTGGACACAGTCTGTGAAAATGTGCAGCATGTTTTGCTATAAATGTCCCTGGGGCAATAAGAAGTGCTACATATGACAATACAATAACAAAGAGCTGAAGAGAAAAGAAACTAAATAAAACCAAGCAAACATTCAGCAGTCAGAATAATTTTCAGTGAATTGTCTGCAAAAACAAATTCCTGCTATTTGGTGTCTCCAGTTGCAGATTACAGACCAGTCTGGGATTTTTTTCAAATTAAATAATGCTCCCCCTGAGATGAGGAGGGTCGAAAGACTTTGAAAACAGGAAAATTATAAAACACTTTCTACAGAGATATACTTTATGCCCTAGACCAGTGCTGTCCAAATGGCTGCCCCCCCCCCCCCCCACCTGTCTGGCTGCTGTGACTGCTTAGCTTTGTGTAACATTTTAATGGTATCAGCACTGAGATTTACTGACCCCCTGCATGGTTCACACCTCAGATTCAGGCTGTAAACCCCCGCATTGTCTACATCTGTAATCCCCTATATTGTTTGCATCTTTAAGCTCCTGTATTGTAAGCCTCCACATTGGTTACCTGTTCAGAAAGACTGTAGGAGCAGTGCCAGCATTATACCACTGTATGTATTGCCTGCCCTATGCTGCCTGTGTGTGCCATACTCTGCCTGCCCTATCCTGCCTGTGTGTGCCATATTTTGGTTGCCCTATGCTGCCTGTGTGTGCCATACTCTGCCTGCCCTACCTTGCCTGTGTGTCCTATACTTTGCCTGCCCAATGCTGCATGTGTGTGCCATACTCTGCCTGCGCTGCCTTGCCCGTGTGTACCATACACTGCCTGCCCTATGCTGCATGTGTGTGCCATACTCTGCCTGCCCTACCTTGCCTGTGTGTCCTATACTCTGCCTGCCCTATGCTGCCTGTGTGTAGCATACTCTGCCTGCCCTATGCTGCCTATGAGACTCAAGCCGGACTTGGATTTCTTATTATTGAGTGCTATTCTGATAGCAGTAAAGTGTGAGTGAAGTTTATCAGAGCACAGGTCACATAGCTGTGGCACCCTGGGAAATGAAGAATATGGCTAGCCCCATGGGAATTTTCAAAATGAAAAACTCTGCTTGCATTTTTGAAAAACAGATTTCAATGCAGGATTCTGCTGGAGAAGCTCTATTAGCTGATATGTTTTGGAAAAAAAAAACCCATGACAGTATTCCCTTAATGTTTAAAAGCTTGAGGACTGTCTCCTGTGCACTGCTTCAGGACAGCATATAGAAGTAGGCATTGATATCTGAAGATGAAAAACTCTCCTGCCCGGCACAATACCAAATATCCCCCATATGTAATAAAAGGCACAAACTTTGCCCAGGAGCAATAACCCTATAACAACAGGTGAATAGACAGATTGGAAATAAGACTTTTATTTAATAAACAGAGTGCAACGTAGTTCATAAAACCCTTTTCTCTTACTCCTACAATTTGTGCGGCTGTTGGATTATTCAAATGTAACCATGTAGATTACACCAGAGAAGCAAATAACTGAAAAGTCTAGACCAACTTAAATAGTAATCAAACCTATCATTATTTTATTTAGAGTTGATTGTTGTAATTTTCTTAACCACTTCCAATAAAAGAAGACCCGCTGTGAATATGTCTGTAGATGTTCAATGGCTTTTGTATTTTCAGTTTTGTTGCACTTTTGATGCATAATAAATGGAAAAAAAACACTTATTACTTATTTTTGTTTATGTTATTAGGACATTGTCAACAGGCTTGTTGCTATGGTTACTAAAATGCTCTTTAAGGCATCAGCAGCAGATGTTGCTATGTTAACTAATGTGGCCATTATGACATCACAAACAGCTGTTGCTACGGTAACTTATATGGACATTATGACATCACCAAGAGAGCTGGGATAATACTGTGTGTAGTAGATCCCAGCTCAGTTTGTCTTTAGACATTCATAATGATACACCTAATTTTGTTTGTCTATATATATTTTCAAACACATTTTACTTTGTTATTCAATCAATATTTTCTAAAAGATGAAGAATTAAACTCAGACATTTGTAGACCAAAGAAAACCAAACTCAATAAAATTCGTGGAGTAGGTTATTCTTCTATAAAGAGAAATGTGAGTATATAAAAAGTAATAAATGACTTTAACTGTATTCCAAAGATAGACTGGCACAGATGAGCAATAGATTTATGACAGAAATTCACTGATACACAAAAAAGGTATAAAGACAGGGGAAACAAACAGTCAGAGGTCCAGTGGGAAATAAAGTATTAGCGTTTTTGTAGGTAAAACTGCCTTTTAAAATGGCCGTTGCACATGCGGGGGGTGAGGGGTGTGCGTGGATAGAAGCAGTTAGAAAACTGGAGCCAAAGAGGCAGTTAGATGTTCATATGTTGCTTTTAGCCTTAACAGGCCTGTGTAGGCTTTACATTATATTATACATTATGGGGTATATTTATCTTGCTGTGTAAAAAGTGGAGTGAAGCATTACTGGTGATGTTTCCCAGGGCACCCAATCAGCAATTAGATTTCAACAGTTAGAAAATCAAAGCAAAGCATCTGATTGGCTGCAATGAGCAACATCACTGGTGATGTTTTACTCCACTTTTTACACAGCATGATAAATATACCCCTAAATATACTTTTCATATGTATTTTATTTGTAATAAACTCTTCCTCCTTTTTCATGCTTGTATAGAAGCAGAACGGTGAGACCTGTGTGAAACCCTCCTGTGCAGCAGTGATGGGTCCCAGGTGCCCCTATTTCTTCATTATTGTGATGAGCATTGGAATCTTCATGCGCCCTTGTGATTCTGCGCCAGGTAAATATAGCATTCTAATGTATTTTCCTCTGGTGGGAACTGCCCCCCTATGTGTTTGAAGCCATATAATCTCTAACTCTGTTACCCCTTGCCCCCTCTGTTAGCTTTTATTGGTCAGTCAGATTGTAACCTACACGGCTGCTCATAGCTGACCTGCTTGCTTGTGACTATGGGTAATGTTGAGAGATTGTAACTGTAACGGTAAAATTCTTTACTTTCTTCCAGTTAAGAAGATAAGAGATTTCGATGTTTTACACCACCGCCTGACTCTGAGGCCAAATACCCGGAGTCTTATTCCCTGCAAGTTTGTTGCAGTGCGTCCAATAGACGCATCCAAAATGGTACTTGAATGGGGTAAAATTTCTGAAAATGATGGAAAATACACCCCTCTTATCCAAATGAATAGCGACGGAGTCAGAACTTTCCCAGATAACAGCCAGAAATATGAGCTTTTTGTACCGCTTGTAAGGAAAGGGAACTGCACCTTGGTTATCAAACCCACCGGTGCCACAGACAATGGAGCTTATGAAGTCTGGATGACACTAGACGGAGAGCTGTATGAATCATTTTCCCGAACCAGAATTATAGTTTCAGACCAAAGTTCAGGTGAGCTCTTCATGCATCCTTTGTATTGTTTTATACAGTTATTGTTTTATTCAACTGTTTTTTATTAAATCAGTTGTAGATATGACATTTCAAACATGTTTTTGGCGCAGACAATGATAGCCTTTGCTTATCTGTCTTTCTTTGTATACAGGTGGGTCACGGGCACTAGGGTCCCGTGCAAACGCTGTTCCAACAACTGGTAAGACTCCAACAGCCATAAAGAATACAGCTGCAAAGAACACTACAGAACCAACAAACAACAGCAATTTCTTTGTTTTACTACTTGAAAAACACGGGAAGGTGACAATAATCGTGGTGATATCGGTTCTATCATTTCTTATAATAACCTCAGTGATATCACTGGTTGTATGGTAAGTTTTCCAACACCCTTCTACCTTACTTAGAATTACAAATGTTTGATTTTGGTGTCCTATTAAGGAAGCTTCCAGCAACTGTTAAGTTTATCTTTTTTAATTTTTTTTTACAGTTGTCTATATTGCCTAACCGGAGACACAGAGACTTCTGTGGATGAAGAGAAACCAAAAGAGAGCACTCAAGAAGCAGCTCAAGAGTTAGTAACCTGTGCAAAATATTTTGTTCATTTCCTTAACACTTTTTTTTATTATATATTTTCATCTAAGAGGGTTAGAAACAGGGAAATGGGGGTGGGGATAGGCTTGGCACATATTATATGTCTAGCACATATAATAATAATTACAAAAGCATTAATTTATTACGAAATGTTGTTTGATGTCTGGTCTTTTTAGCAATATATAATAATATAATGATGATTACAATTTTCAGTAGAATTCAAGAAAGTTGTTAAGCTAATATTGGGTAAGCTGTTTGATAAAAGCCCCTCTTATTCCTTAGAGTATTAAAATGTATTGTTCTTATTTTGTTTGCAGGGAATCTAGTTACCAAGTTGAGGATGAGACCTCATCTTATTTATCCGGTGAGAAGGAAAAGGAAGTAGAAAAGGAAGTAGAAAAGGAAGTAGAATCAGATGAGAGCTCGAGTGAGGAAGAGTCTGATGAACCATCAGCTTCAGTTAAGAAGTCAGCATCACAGCAAGTGGACACTGAGAGTTCAGACACGTCA
Source organism: Xenopus tropicalis (assembly GCF_000004195.4). NCBI lineage: Eukaryota > Metazoa > Chordata > Amphibia > Anura > Pipidae > Xenopus > Xenopus tropicalis. The sequence continues at coordinate 27,809,577 of NC_030682.2, forward strand.
GATATAAGTGACTATTGAGACTTGAAATGTCAGCATTTGCTACTCAAGACTTAAGGAAGAAATCCTGTAATTGCTCCAAATGTGCCAAGTCCTGAATCACAGACCCCAAAATGGGAGGGTTTTGGGTGGATTGGGGGTGTGATCAGACTTCACTCAAGTTGGAGCGCCAAAAGAGCTGCTAAGAGCAGAAAAGCAGGAAAGAGAAGAAAAACTGGGGATTTATATTTTCTGTTATATTCCATATAATTATATTGTATTATATAAATCCTGATATTTTACAGAATAAATACAGTTAACAAGCTAAAAAGATTATGAAATGAGATTTATTTCAGCATTTATTATTGGTGGCTAATGTGTATGAATGACACACATGTTAGGGGGTAGGTGAGGGGCAGGAAGGGGAAACCTACGTGTACCCCCTGCTAAACACAGACAACACTCTATTTAAGGGGGAAGCTGCAGTGCTTTAGGACAGAGCATAGAGACCGGCAGCAATTCTGTAATAGGGGATTTATTCCCTATATTATGCCAACTGGTGGCTGCCTGCTTTTCTTATTTATTGGTATAGTTGGGAGCTGTACAAATGAGCACAAAACTCTTTAGGGAAACCAGTCAAAATGCAATTTATTAAGCATAAACCAAATAACTACACAAAGTTGTGCATGAAGAGCAAATAATCCTGCTGATAAACTAACAGCACCCTAGGTCCATAAACACAGAACCCTGCCAAATGCCTATGATTTCTGTACAGTATGTTTAGTTGCCTACAAACTAAATGCCCCCCATTCAACCTTCAGAGGCAGATTTACTACAATGTGAGATTAGAGCCCACTACACAAAAAATTAATTAACTTTCTATTTATTCCTTTTATTTTAAGAAACATATTTATCAAATGGTGAACTCTAACTTTCGCCCACCGATACATATCCTTCTAAAATGAAAGCGCTAATCTCACATTTCGATATATCTGCCCCATGTGGCTTATTCTCGGCCGGCGGATATCTACAGGCCGAAAACCTGCCCGAACTCTAAATTATGGGAAGGCCACCTCCCATAGGCTCCATTATAATGATTTCCTTTGTCTCTGTAATAATAAAACAGTACCTTGTAAAGAATCCTTATTGCAGACAAAAACAATCCTATTGGGTTAATAGTAATTTTATGGTTTACTTTTTATTTCTAAATTACACTGTTTACATAGCAAATAATTCAATACTCTACAACTTCAACGTTATTCTTGAACCAATAAATGTATTTTTTTAGTTGTAATATTGGTGTGTAGGCGCCATCTCAGTGCATTGTGCCTGAGTCTGAGCTTTCAGAAGGAGCCAGCGCTACACATTAGAACTGCTTTCAGATAACCCAGCGCACCCCGTATGGCCCCCAACCTGTCTGGTTGCTGTGACGGCTTAGCTTTGTGTAAGATTTAATGGGTATCAATACTGAGATTACCTGCCCCCCTGCATTGTTCCCACGTCAGATTTAGGCTGTAATCCATATGTATTGTTTAAAGATGTAATCCCTTGTATTGTTCATACCTTTTAGTCCCTGTATTGTTCACCCCTGCATTTTCACACCTGAGGCTCAGACTGTAAGCACCCACATTGTTCACCTGTTAACACCTGAGACTGTAGGAGCAGTGCCAGCATTGTGTCACTGTATGTACTGCCTGCTCTATGCTGCCTGTGTGCCATACTCTGCCTTTATATATAAATGCAGTGAGCAATAACATTTTGGGTTTTTGCTGTGCTATCACCATTAATGTGGGTATGGTCTTAAAAGCTCTTGTGATAACATCGTTGTGGTTTGAAGTGGGTGCAGGTAAAAAAGGTGAATGGTCAAAATTGTCTTCCATTATTGACCCTTCACCATGTAGGTCAGAAAAATTCCAGCCCTCAATTCCACAGAAGTTGGACAGCACTGCCCTAGACCCAAAGCTAGAATATAATTACATAGCCACAGGGAAGTAACCTAAAATATGGCAGACATATTTTCCACTCTGCATATTTTTATATGGAAATAAGGATCTTAGGGGTTGTTCCTAGAAACCAAACGAAAAGAATAACCAGGATCTTCCTGGAGGAATGTTTCTTATTTGAAAATAAGGATTGGTGTATAGAAAGGCCTATGATTAAGTGCGCACATGCACGAAACGCGTCAGGCGCTTTGTTTTTATATGGAATAATAAAGACCGGCTTTTAGCAGACTTCTCTTTCCGGTGCGCTTGGAGTTCCTTCGGTTTTCGTATAGAAAGACAGTGATATAAAACAAGAAGCCTGGTGGTTACTCACTAATGAACTTAGGACAATTTGGACAACCCCTTTTTCACTGTTTTATGATTTAAGAAACACCATCATGAGCGAGGGGTGGAGCCCTTATGTCTGAAAAGGTTTATAAAACCTTCCCAAAGGTGTTTTGATTTGGGAGAAAAAACTATTTTCTGCTGAGAGGATACACTGGGTGCACCAAGGTGCCGGGGTGACCACAATCCATAGCACAAGGTACACACTAGCTTGAAGGTATCCTTTCACTTTGAAGGACTCATTGCTCCATTCAAGAGCACAATTATCTTGGGACAAAATGTGGGTTGCTTGTCTATGCAACAAACAACAGAAATCTCCAGATATCCCAGCACGTACGTTCCTACGTACTTACTACCTGTTATTAGTAAGTTGAATAGGAGATAAAGATGAAGTAAACACGATTTATGTAATCTCAGTCTGACACATATTTTTCACAGATGTTGAACGTTACCTCTTGGGATGTTTTCCAAGGATAGACACTGACTTGGACTTTTGAGCAAACAGGATCATTAATCTGAAGATAAAAAAAATAAAGTTCAAATGTTAAACATACATTATAGAGCATTTTCATGAGAGATTAACATAATAACCTGAAAAACGATTACAGGTAAGGGATCCGCTATCCAGAAAGTTCTGAATTATGGGAAGGCCATCTCCCATAGACTACATTATAAGCAAATATTTCTAATTTTTATAAATTATTTCCTTTTTCTCTGTAATAATAAAACAGTACCTTGTACTTGATCCCAACTAAGATATAATTACCCTTTATTGGGGGCAGAACAGCCCTATTGGGTTTATTTAATGGTTAAATGATTCCCTTTTTTCTGTAATAATAAAACAGTACCTGTACTTGATCCCAACTAAGATAGAATTAATCCTTATTGGGGGCAGAACAGCCCTATTGGGTTTATTTAATGGTTAAATGATTCCCTTTTCTCTGTAATAATAAAACAGTACCTGTACTTGATCCCAACTAAGATATAATTACCCCTTATTGGGGGCAGAACAGCCCTATTGGGTTTATTAATTATTTAAAAGATTTTTTATCAGACTTAAGATATGGAGATCCAAATTATGAAAAGATCCCTTATCTGGAAAACCCCAGGTCCCGAGCATTCTGGATAATACGTCCTATACCTGTATTTTAGATAATGTTGTAGAAAGTGGGATACTAGCATGATCATGTGTACATTAACCACCAACTGCGCTTGTTGTACACCAGAAGTTGTGGCTCCTTAATGTATATCCTTATACCAGAACCTGGGGTGTGCTCCTCAAGACATGTTTGAAATCTACAGGTATGGGACCTGTTATTCAAAATACACAGGATCTGGGGTTTTCTGGATAAGGGATCTTTCCGTAGTTTGGATCTCCAAACCTTAAGTCTAAAAAATCATTTCAACATGAAATAAACCCAATAGTATTGTTTTGCATCCAATAAGGATTAATTATATCTTATTTGGGATCAAGTACAAGGTACTGTTTTATTATTACAGAGAAAAGGGAATCATTTAACCATTAAATAAACCCAATAGGGCTGTTCTGCCCCCAATAAGGGGTAATTATATCTTAGTTGGGATCAAGTACAGGTACTGTTTTATTATTACAGAGAAAAAGGAATCATTTAACCATTAAATAAACCCAATAGGGCTGTTCTGCCCCCAATAAGGGGTAATTATATCTTAGTTGGGATCAAGTACAGGTACTGTTTTATTATTACAGAGAAAAGGGAATCATTTAACCATTAAATAAACCCAATAGGGCTGTTCTGCCCCCAATAAGGGGTAATTATATCTTAGTTGGGATCAAGTACAGGTACTGTTTTATTATTACAGAGAAAAGGGAATCATTTAACCATTAAATAAACCCAATAGGACTGTTCTGCTGAATAAGGATTAATTATATCTTAGTTGGGATCAAGTACAGGTACTGTTTTATTATTACAGAGAAAAGGGAATCATTTAACCATTAAATAAACCCAATAGGGCTGTTCTGCCCCAATAAGGGGTAATTATATCTTAGTTGGGATCAAGTACAAGGTACTGTTTTATTATTACAGAGAAAAGGGAATCATTTAACCATTAAATAAACCCAATAGGGCTGTTCTGCCCCCAATAAGGATTATTTATATCTTATTTGGGATCAAGTACAGGTACTGTTTTATTATTACAAGGAAAAGGGAGTTTGTGAAATAAACCCCTTATTTTTCACTATACAGGGCTAATTTATTACAAATCATGATTGTGTTTAATTTAGTGATTCGAGAAAATCACATGGGAAAAAAACACAATATTGCAGTATTTTCAAGTTTTCCAAACACTAATTTTGAAGATTTATCTTCAAAAACTAATATGAAAGACTGGATGGGAGAAATGTTTTTTTAACATTCTCACTATTTTGAAATTCAAGTTTTTTCAATTTTTAAAAATCGAATGGAACAATGTGATTTTTGAGACAAACTTAAATATTGTGTGTTTGGATTTTAAAAGACTTGAAAAAATATGAATAAGAACATTAGTAACTGGCCTTCTTATATCTGAATCACTGTTTTAATGGGCAGTTATTTCTAATACGGAATCTAGGCAAAGGGAGACCCATGCTGTATAAGAATTTACAGGCTTATTTATGAAAATATGTATTTGTGAATGTTTAATACTTTTTCCTATTTTGATTAACCTTGAATTTAAAAAAAAGTGAATGTTGCCTTATTTATTAAAAAAAATCTAAATAATGAAAATGTGATTAAAACACTGAACAGTTAAAATGTCGACTAGGGCAGCTTCTATTGACTTCTACATGTCCCCACAAGCTGAAGTTTTCCATTCCTCTTTCTAGAGTTGTTTTCACTTAATATAGAAAATTCATGATTTTTAACACAAAAAAATCTGCACCTCATTGTCCATCAAAAACAAATTAAAGTTTTCATATAGAGAGACACATTGGTGAGAGGGGTATAATGAAGTGGGATTTCAGAAATGTTAAAGTTTCTATGAGATGAATTTAAGATCCCATTTTTGTTTACATGATAGTTCTACTGAAACGGGCACATTTACTAAGCAATTTAGATATATTTACGCATGGATTTTTGCCAGTACACTTGATTTTTCTGATATTGTTTCTCAGAAAATTCTAGTTCTTCAAAAATTTTCCTAGAAAAAATCATGTTTTTCAAAAATAAGTCCCATAATTCGTGATTTATTCATGTTTAGTTGACTTACAGAATCAACTCCTATGGAGGCTCAGAATAGTAGAGGAATAGAATAGTCAGTGACAGCCTTGACACATTTTCAAGGAGAAGTTAATTCCCTCATTGTTTTCTTTTTCACACATTTTCAAGGGGAAGTCAATCCCCTCATTGTTTTCTATTTCACCCAGTTTCAAGGGGAAGTTAATTCCCTCATTGTTTTCTGTTTCACACATTTTCAAGAGGAAGTTAATCCCATTATTGTTTTCTATTTCACCCAGTTTCAAGTGAAACTTTAACACATTATTGTTTTCCAAGAATGAGCGCCAATGCTCCTAAAATGGCTTCTGGAATAATTTTAACTAAATAATAAGTTTTAATGGCTTTGGCTCGAAAAATTTGGGATTTTATAATGTAAACTCAAAATTTTCATACGAACGATTGAAGCATTATTGTGACATTTGATAAATACAACAATGATCGAGTTTAATTCGAATTTATACCATGTCAAGTTTATACGACTTTCAAGGTCAGAAAAAAAATGAATTTTAGTAAATCAGCCTCTAAGTATCTGCTTCTTCAATAAATTCAGATCCAAAAGGACCAACAACTTTGGACTTAACTGCCGTTAAACACGGAACTTCGTAACACTGTCTCTATAAGTCGTTCTAGAAATAAATAAACAAAAAATGAATACAAATGAGTTTTCATGGCGTAACTTTGAAACCCAGCTGGGATTTTTAAGAAGCGGTTATATCCAGGGTTGAAAAATGCAATGCTCAATTATTGAACATATGTGAACCCTCTCCCCGTACTGCAGTAACCTCTGCCTGTGTACGTAACAAGATTTGTCAATGCCTCCGAGACAAAACCCGTCAGAAGACACAAATATAACTTGTACGAGAGCTATTTACTAGGTTGAACTTTCCAGCTGATGGCCTGTGGGTTGTATGTGGCTCACAAGGGACTTTGCTTGGAATGTAGCCTTTAATTTGATATTATCACTTTTATAGGGTATGGCCATGGGAACTCAATTTAGTAACAATAATTCAGTGGAATGTATAGCTTTCACCTAAAGCAGATCTGCCTTCAGATGTGACTAAAACAAATACAGAACCGAGGGTTTGTTTTGCAGTTACCCAGGGACTTGCCTCGTGCACATAGACTGTAAATACGTTTTATACCTGTTTCCAGCTAACCTGTCGTGAGTCCGAAATAGAGTAGTAAATCTGTCTGAAAGGCAACACTGGTTTTTACATAGGACCAATAAATACGACCACAGAATATAGAAAGCGTTTGAGATTAGAAAATACACCTGACCATCTTATGTTGCCTTTTGCTCATTAAAGGGACACTATCATTAAAAAAATATTTTGCCTGACAACAATGTATAATATTTTGTCAAATAATAATTTAGAAAAAAATGACACATTAAAAAAAATGTATTTGCCCTGTATAGATTTGTGTAAAGTGAAGCCATTAACAAGTGGAATATTATAAATCTTTGTGGCACAACTCAGACCAAATACAGAATGATAGACCTTTTCTACCTTTAGTCAGTTATCTACCCATGTACACAAGAATTTTTCAAGACTAATAGATGTTAGGTTAGTCACCATTTATTTATGTGACCTTGTACCAAATGGCTTTACTTAATGAAAGAATGGCATATCTACTGCAACATCATTGCCTAATGTCCCACTCACTTTATCACTAGAAGAACTTACATTTTTTTGATAGTTTTGATTCTGTCTGGCTGATGACACATGGGGCTGATTCTCAGCCTGTGGAATAAAGCAGGCTGCACTGGAACCATTGAATCAGTCAAGGTGCAGGCACACATGGTGACTATTGGCTCTGAGATGCAAACTCTTGTGATTCTTCATCAATATCTGCCATCAATATGTGCCTGCACCCCGGCTGGTTAAATTATTCTGGGTGCAGGCAAGGAAGATGGCTGATGCCAACATAGGGGCTGTTGAGTTAAATCATATATGTGGATTGTAGAATAATCTGTGGATGTAGTGTATTCTATCTAGTGATGGAACCTTAGTTATCATAGCAGGCAACAGAAGCATGTAGGTGGACCACAAAATGAATGTGCTGATGCCAGAGAGGAATACAGTTTGCATAATTATGGCTTGGGTATATAATGGAGAAACAGAGAGGGAGGAAATGGTTAGACCTGTATTGTTTTATTAGAAGTCACCAACAACTGTATTGTTCTTTACCAGCTGCTGTGACTTTTCTCTTGGAAAAGCCATGAACTCATTTGTAATCATTTGATATTGTAGCCCATGCTCCCCTGGGGACATCCTTTCATTTATTCATTACTTTCATTATTTACTTCTCTACCTAGTAGCAATATTGTATCTGAATTCTAGCACACTATTGTACACACTGCATAGATATATGTATAATATACAGTAGTTATAGCTGGATTTATACTAAGCCTTTGTATACTCTGCCTGCTACCACAAAATATTTCCTGCGTACATAGATACAAATGGCAATAAATATGACTTGGGCAAAGGATAACAGAAATGTGGCTTTAGGGTAAAGTACACACTCCTTTACCATAAGGAAGCCAATGAATGTTTTTAAAATGTGATATTTCTGGGGTAACTCTTCAGGGGGATATTTCTGGGGTAACTCTTCATACCCCTTTGGAGATAAGGAAAGCTAAGACAGGCTAAGCTATGCTATACTGATTTGTGACTACTAACATGCTGTGTAAGGTTAATAGTAAAAGTAAAAGCACTTAAGTCAATTAACTTAAATCATATTTTGTCAATGGCAAATAAAATTCAGACAAACACAATGAGGGAAAATAAATAATATTTGGGCAAAACCTTTCATTTACCTCTTTCTGTGATGTGATGTTCCCTCCATAAACTGGGTTTGAGAAGCCACTGCCAATATTTTCTTTTTGTTTTCTGGAACAGACATTATATATACTTTTATTAATTAAAAACGGGGGAAAGCAGACAATGGCATTCAAGTTTGTATAGTCTGAAACAAGGGTTAAATGAGTTTACTCTATTAGTATTATGGATGCACCGAATCCCGGATTCGGGACAAATCCAGCCTTTTTTTGAAGGATTCAATCCACGGTCCTGGCCGAACCAAATCTGAATTACGTAGGGGGAGGAAAACTTTTCGCCGCTCGCGGCACGCGCGGCAATTTTTAACCCTTCCCGGTTCTAATGAGCATATGCTAATTAGGATTTGGTTCGGGATCCAGCAGAATCCAACGGGGTGCATTCGGGGGTTCAACTGAACCCAAAACAGTGGGTTTGGTGCGTCCCTAATTTTAATTGACTGCGAAAAAGGCCTTAGTGAGCCATAGTGAGCATCCCAGCAAACTACTCCATGACCAACTTACACTGTTTTCTCTTCTTACCCAGCAGACAATGAACCTGCAAATGAATATCAAATGCTTTCACATCTACTGTGAAAACTGTTTCATACTCAAAGTATCTGAGCTTTAATCCATGTAAAATGAAATCATATCAATTTTTTTTCCTATCCTTTGCTAGAAGGAACATATATCCATGATTCTGTAATTAATATTAATCACAGGGATTCTGAAAATAAATGTTCCTGCTAATGTTAATCCTGGAACAACTCAAGCATTTCATAATTGATTCTTGTGAGAAACACTTTAATTAATGATGGTTTGTATCATATTTCAGCTTCTGTAGGGGCTGTGCTCCCAGGTTTATTGTTTATAATAGATTATACTAGCAACCAAAGCTTTTTGCAAATAGATCATTGAAAGATGTGCTTACTTCTAGGGGCTTCTCAGGATCAATCCAATAAACTAAATTCCCAAATGGCACTCGCACAGCAATGAGATGTTCAAAATGTCTTGAAATTTTATTGAGATCCCAGCAAAGGTTTAGGGAACAATCCCTTTCTTTAAGTGCTCTTGGTATATTGAATTGATAGTCTTCTATAGGACTACCAAATAGAGCGCCACTTACACAAAGAATTAGAGCAACTCACAGCTATGGAACAAAAGGACTTATGTACTTCTTCTCGTGAAACCATTGCTAATGTTGCAAAACTATATTAGAGCATCTGGAGGCTTCCTGCTAAGGATATCTTTATTACAGTATCCTAGCTAGGCAGGTGTATATATATATATAGTTAAACTGACAGCAAATCTGTCCATTTGACCCAATGGGCAAACATTGGGTCTTGGTTACTTGGTAGCAAGCTCTTGGTTACTTGGTAGCAATCTTGTACAATCTGTACATGCACCTAAGGGTGGTCATAGAGCTGGCAGCTCCTGTCCATTCCTTTTTAGTGATGGCACCTCTGGTAGCAGGGAAACAGAAATTGCCTTTCTTTCTTGTCCTGTTGTTTTCCTCTCCGTAAATAAAAATTGCAACGCAACTTCATAATGACTGGAGGAGAGTAGGAGAGCTACTTCAGTCAGTATAGAATCAGCCAATAATGGTATTATTGAGATTGCAAGAGATTACACAAAGACATTTGCTTTTTATATTTCAAAAATCTTATATTACCACCCACATCATTAGCACCAGATGGTGGGATGCAGTGACATGATGCACTGGGGCTGAGGACCACGCTGAGGCAGGCAGGTAATAGCCAGGGGGGAGGAAACCCACTTAGACTGGCCCCCCAACAGTCTGAGGGACCATGAACTGAACCCCTGTTTAAAAAGTTTTAGGACCCCTGCATTAAATTCATAATTGACTATTTTTTAAAAAAAATTGCATAAACCAAAATTCGAAAAAAATCAAATTGAAAAAATTGCATTTTGCCTAGGATAACTCCCATTGACTTTGACATGTACTTTCAAGCTTTAAGATGATGAGTTTTCAAATATTTGGCACTTAATAAATACCAAACATTGGAGTTTTGAAAAACCATAATTTGAATTTGGGAGTTCTTGTGCCAACAAATTTGAATTATGGAAATTTGAATGTTGCTAAATTAGCCCCTTTGTGTTAAATGCTTCAGGCTAATGAAGTGTCTGCGGTATAAAGCTAACAATCTGTCTAGGAGCCATGGGCAAAGAGAAAACCTAACTAAAACTGGCCATACACGGGCAGATCTTCACCCGATATCCCCACCTACGGGTGGGCGATATCGGGTAGCAAGTATCTTTAAAAAAGAAATGGGGCCAGCCATGGGTCCCCGATGCGGTCCCCGATCCGACTGGATCTTTTAACCTGGCCGATCGATATCTGGCCATTTCAGGCCAGATATCGGTCGGCCAGCCCACTCGTTTTTGCCCCTACACGGGCAGATAAGCTGCCGAGTCGGTCCAAGGGACCGATATCGGCAGCTTCTATCGGCCCGTGTATGGGGGCCTTAAGGCACAGTAAGAAGCAGTTGACCATGGACCTCATAGTCTTATGTCTTAAGAATCAAACCCACTTATATTCCATAAATCCTGTATAATCTAATATAAATACATCTGTGTATTAACATTTCTGCATATTGCAAATGTCAGTGTTATAATGAGGTTAGGCTGGTCCATCAGCAATGATTTTACAGGAGAAAATTGTCTCACCTCTTACAAAAGCAGCACAAGAAGGCGACAAGTAGCTCAGCGAATAAACATGTTAGTCCAATGCCCATACCAATCCATACACCTGTAAAAACAGAACATTTGTATAAAAAACATATTCAGCTTATAGCGGCTCAGTGCATTATACTGTATATGTGTGCAATCCCTTCCTTACCACTGTCATTATCCTCTGTTGTTTTAGGAGGCACTTTTATTGCACTAAGGTGGCAACGGTTTCCTTTCCACTGTTTTGGACACCTGAATGGTAGAAAACGCAATTTAATAAAATGCAGAACGGTGACATCACATGGTCTGAATTCCATGCAATGTAAATAACTTTCAGAAGAAAGAAATATGCAGTGGATATCAGTGGATAGTATGTGCAGATATACCAGACTGGATACAAAGTGATCCAGGGGCATCTTGGCTGCCACCTGATACACCTGGCCTCTCCACCTACAGCCCCCATTCCACTCCTGCCCCCACCCTAGTGCATGATCCCTGTTCCACACCTTTGGACAATATGAGAGGACTTTGGGTGATGATTCTATGTATTGTAATGGAGCAGGTATGTTAGGTTCAAGGTGCAAATTACTGACAGTAGAAGATGGTCCTGCTACTGTAGGAGACCAGGGGAGAAGTATTGCATTCATTTCAATAAGTAGTGTGCAGATTACATGGGGATTGATAACTGTATACTCTTCAAACTCCTTTACGTTGCAATTGTATGTATAGATATGTGAGGGACATGAATGTGGCCATACACAGCCATTAAAAAATCATCCTTTTAAAAATATCCACATGACTATGTCTTTGAATGCTGTTACAATTGAAGTATATGGAACTCTCAATTCTGTGTCATGTGTTTGACGACTTTGCTCCAATCCTCTACCTCCAATACCCAATTTAATCTTAAAAATATTGCCCACCAGAAAAATGTCAACTAAGACTATGAATAGAGACCAAAACTAATGGCTAGAAAAGCTTAGAATGGATGTAAAAGAAGGGGAAGATAATTAACTAGACCTTAATTTTGACCCAGTTAAGCTAACTGTTCCCTTATGCTTACTCATATACCCATTAACACAGGTATAATAAGGCTCTATGTTGTTATATATACTACACAGTTATGCTAATAATGCAAGTCCATTTCACCCACTTACTGAAGCATCACATATTTACAGCGGGTGTTAATGATAGCCATTAAGACCAGTTACATCCTCTGGAAGTCTAGGTAGCCAGACCAACAAAGCACCTAGCTGGGGAGAAATGGGTCAACATAATATAGATGGATAGTTTTAGTTATGGCTTGCAGCCACAAACAGACAGAACAGCTATTTTGGATTCATTCTGCTCTACTGATTGTATCAGAATTTGGGACATTTTAAATAAGGGCAGTAAAGGGGTACAACAAAGAAAGCCTTCACATTGGCTAGGTAAGAAGTAGCCCTTTTTGTCCTCGAAATGCCTGCTTTCAGTGCGTTGGAAAAGGGCTGGTGGGTAGAATATTTAGATGATATATATATTCCTTACAACTGAAGGACACATTGGTACAAAACTCCTGTTTGATTGCAACAGCTTTTTGCCGTCTCAGTTCAATGCCAGTAAAGGCTGATTTTAGGTTTCAATGTACTTTGATTTTTTTCCCTTGTATTAGAAGGATATTTATCAGCTGGCTGTGACTGTGCTTTAGAAGAGCCCGCGCTATCTAATTAGTGCACTGATGTTGGCCAGGAATACAATATCCAATGGTGTTTTTAATCAGAACGGCACTATGGGAAGTGTACTTTTTATTAATGCAGCCACATAGTGGAAAGTGTTGAAGGTATCGTTGGTAGCTATGAAGTGCTCATGCTCAAGGAAACACAGCAGGCTTTCTCTTAGACGAGGCTTTGAAGTGTTACAGAATGGCCAAGAGGTATTTTGCCTTGTTTCTTCTTTCTTTTCCTTACCTTTCAAAACTAAGTAGTAGAGTTTGACATAATTCAGAAAAAAAACCTCAGAATATTTTGGCACCACCTGAAATACTTATTTCTATATATAAAGCTTTCATTTATAATGCCCGCTACATTATTAACTTATAGATAATGGACACACAAAATAAGTGTGTTACAAATACAAAACTGCAAGCAATCACACAAAGGAGTGCCTCTGGCAAATAAAGGCAGCCATTGCCTTAGTGAACTGTTTGCTCATTTGGCCATGTGACCAGCGAGTAGACCAGGCATGACTTTGTGAAATTTAAATGGCTGTTCATTTCCATGGATTCTCTTTATTTTTCCCAAAAAACAAAACAAACATATACTGCCATAAAACACATACATAAATCTCAGAAAAAAAAAATGAAACATAAAAAAAAAATGTGAACTTTTCTTAGAAAACCTTAGTAAATGGGCATCATAGAGTCATAGGGGCTGATTTACTAAGACACGATTTCGAATCCGAATTGGAAAAATTCCGATTGGAAACGAACATTTTGCGACTTTTTCGGTAATTTTGCGATTTTTTCGTATTTTTTGTGATTTTTTCGGTGTCTTTACGATTTTTGCGTAAAAACGCGAGTTTTTCGCAGCCATTACGAAAGTTGCGCAAAGTCGCGATTTTTTCGTAGCGTTAACACTTGCGCGCAAAGTCGCGCCTTTTTCGTAGCGTTAAAACTTAAAAGGCGCGAAACATTTCGCGCAAGTTTTAACGATACGAAAAAATCGCGACTTTGCGCAACTTTCGTAATGGCTACGAAAAACTCTCGTTTTTACGCAAAAATCGTAAAGACGCCGAAAAAATTGCAAAAGATATGAAAAAATCGCAAAAGATACGAAAAAATCGCAAAAGATACGAAAAAACCGCAAAAGATACGAAAAAAAATCGCAAAATTACCGATCATTACGAAAAAAACGCAATCGGACGCATTCGGCCCGTTCGTGGGTTAGTAAATGTGCCCCATAGTGTCTCAATGAACCCCGCAGGACAAACGGACCATGTTTAAACCTTAAAACATGATGTACTTTGCACAATATTACAGACTCTGTCCCCTGGCATAAATGATTAATGCAACTGTAAATATCTATATCTGTTGGTATATATGGTTTATGTATGTGAGTGTATAGATAGGTCAGTATGGGTCTGTATGTGAGTGTATAGATAGGTCAGTATGGGTCTGTATGTGAGTGGATAGATAGGTCAGTATGGGTCTGTATGTGAGTGGATAGATAGGTCAGCATGGGTCTGTATGGTGGATAGATAGGTCAGTGTGGGTCTGTATGTGAGTGGATAGATAGGTCAGTAGTGGGTCTGTATGGGGGATAGAAGGTCAGTATGGTCTGTATGTGAGTGATAGATAGGTCAGTATGGGTCTGTATGTGAGTGTATAGATAGGTCAGTATGGGTCTGTATGTGAGTGGATAGATAGGTCAGTATGGGTCTGTATGTGAGTGGATAGATAGGTCAGTATGGGTCTGTATGTGAGTGTATAGATATGTCAGTATGGGTCTGTATATGAGTGGATAGATAGGTCAGTATGGGTCTGTATGTGAGTGGATAGATAGGTCAGTATGGGTCTGTATGTGAGTGTATAGATAGGTCAGTATGGGTCTGTATGTGAGTGGATAGATAGGTCAGTATGGCTCTGTATGTGAGTGGATAGATAGGTCAGTATGGGTCTGTATGTGAGTGGATAGATAGGTCAGTGTGGGTCTGTATGTGAGTGGATAGATAGGTCAGTATGGGTCTGTATATGAGTGTATAGATAGGTCAGTATGGGTCTGTATGTGAGTGGATAGATAGGTCAGTATGGGTCTGTATGTGAGTGGATAGGTCAGTGTGGGTCTGTATGTGAGTGGATAGATAGGTCAGTATGGGTCTGTATGTGAGTGGATAGATAGGTCAGTATGGGTCTGCCCATATGCCCATAGCCCTATGAAACCAACCACTTCAACTGACTGATATGATCTAACATGAAAACAAAAATGGCCACACAAGAGTACTGCATATCCATGCGCCTGGTAAGGTCACCAAACCAAGTTTTGCCCCAAGTTGTGTGCCAAACTGGGCTTATTTGTTTGTTTAATCCCAGGGACAAAGACACAATCACATGGGGCCCTGTGCAAGGACTGATTATATCCTCACCTGGCGGGACTGAAAGACTTAAACCTTGTCAGGCATTTTCAGAATATTTATTAAAAAAAAAGAAAGCTTTTTTAGAAAATTTCAGCCATAGATTTTTGCTTATAAAAAAGAAGCCATACGAATATTTATGGCTGTTTTTAATAATAAAAAGTAATTAGCTAGTTCAGGTGACAGGCTTGGTGAATGATCTACCTAAAACGTAATTAGAGAAAGCTGCTCGTGCAATAATCCCTTCATACATATGCAAATGATCTGTCTTGCCATAAAGTCATTTAAATGAATGCTAGCTCATTACTTACACTTACACTGTCCTGGCGCAATTGGAAACACAAAGTGTGTGTGGCGCCTGCTTCTTACCAGGAACATAATGATCAATGGGTGCTATAAAAGGTGTTTTTCTGTCCTTCTGCCACTCAGAATCCATTATTTCCCTGCCTTGCACTTTAATGTATTACACACCCAGGTGCCACTGGCTTACGGCACAGTCTCACACCCAAGGCAAGGAGATGTGCCCGCATGGTGCCGACAGAGTGCACCCTTCCTGCAAACCAACGCTGTATAATTACTGCCTGGAACTGCAGGTGCTATAAAGCTATGAATCATGATTTGCTTCCTGCTTCTTTAGTACAATGGAATATAGTTTAAACTGAAAAAATGTGTGTATTTACAAAGGTAAAAGCTTGGTTTCACTCCACTGACTCCTATTCCTTTATTTAGCTGGTGGACCAAGATATAAACATGCCTGGTTTATCAGTAAGTTTGGGGACTATTTAGTTTGCTTTTACATTTACAGAAAAGTGTCAGGGTGTTACTTATATAGTGAAACCCCATATAAACCCTGCACACCAGAAAAAACTTCCTTAGGGAGGTATTACAGGTATCGGACCCCTTATCCGGAAACCCATTATCCAGAAAGCTCCGAATTACAGAAAGCCCGTCTCCCATAGACTCCATTTTAATCAAATAATTCAAAATTTTAAAACTGATTTCCTTTTTCTCTGTAATAATAAAACAGTAGCTTGTAATTGATCCCAACTAAGATATAATTAATCCTTATTGGATGCAAAACAATCCTATTGGGTTTATTTAATGTTTTATTGATTTTTTAGTAGACTTAAGGTATTGAGCTCCAAATTACGGAAAGACCCCTTATCCGGAATTACCCTTGGTCCTGAGCATTCTGGATAACGGGTCCTATACCTGTATAGTTAAAAAAGCATTTTATTCATCAAAAGCATGATGTAAAAAAGTTTTTAAACTTTAACAATATATATCCATCAAGAAACAAGTACATATATACCCCCCCGCAATTTGATAAAAAAAAAGAAGATTTGAAAGCAGATACTCTGGATGAGAGAATACCCCAACGTTTCGGCTCTTCTCTCATCCAGAGTATCTGCCTTCATATATTCTTTTTTTTTTTTATCAAATTGCGGGGGGGTATGTATGTACTTGTTTCTTGATGGATATATATTGTTAAAGTTTAAAAACTTTTTTACATCATGCTTTTGATGAATAAAATGCTTTTTTAACTATAATACCTCCCTATGGAAGTGTCTTCTGGTGTGTAGGGTTTATATGGGGTTTTACTGGTATATATAATCCTCTTATGGGGGGGTTGCTAAAACCCTAGCACCTGGATGTTATATACTTTGTATACATTTTGTATTTTTTGTGGTTAAAGGGCAAGAATATTCTAGCCCGGAATGCCCTCTATTACCCTAAATTGTTACTTATTTAGTGAACAGAACATTCTTTCTTGTTATATTTGAACCAGGGACCTGCTTTATATGAGTAGAAGGTTGGGGTCCTGGTTCAATGCTTTGTTATCCCTGAGTTTTGAGGTAGCTATGTTCTGCTCAGCTACCTCTGATCTGGCCATAGGTGCTCAGAATTTACAATCCTGAGCTCACTTATATCCTGTTGTAGGCCAAGTCTGCTTGTACCTGGATATTTTGGGTTCCTGATCCTTAAATACTCCTGGTCCTGTTCCTATATTGATTCCAGGTTTGACCATGGCCTGTTCCTGTATTTTTCAAAAGGTTTTTATTCATTCATTTTATAAACAAGAAACAGTACAAGACAGTAGGCATCACATAAGCAGGGCTATACAAGTCAAAAAGTTGTAGTTTTAATTACTTGTTCCACAACTTTTTTCAGTTTGAATCTTTTCATAGGCGCCTGCCATTCATGGAAATGAGTTTATTCATGGTTTCTATAAACCAGGGGTCCCCATCCTTCCTTACTCGTGAGCCACAGACAAATGTAAAAAGACTTGGAGAGCAACACAAACACCATAAAAGTTCATGGAGGCGCCAAACAAGGGCTAAGATTGGCTATTAGGTAGCCTCTATGCACCCTACCAGCTTACAAGGGGCTTTATTTGGTAGGAAATCTTTTTTTTATTCAAATTGCCCCCAAGTCAGGAATTCAAAAACAACTACCTGGTTTGGGGGCACTGAGAGCAACATCCAAGGGGTTGGGGAGCAACATGTTACACCTGAGCCACTGGTTGGGGATCACTGCTATAAACTATAAAACCATGAAAAACCATGAAAATTCAAATGTTAGTCCCCCTAGGACTACGAGACTGCAAGTTTAAAAAAAAAAAAAAACTCAATTTTTTTTAAAATTTAGTTTTCCAAATTCATATTTTTTAGATTTATCAAATGAAAAAAACTTAAAATAAAAAACTCAACAGCTAAAACCTGGTGGGCTGCTATAGAAGACAACAGTAGTTGAACATTTATCATCCAAACTATTTTATTACATTTTTTGTAATTTATTGTAAACAGCAGAACAGAACATGACTTTTTTCTGCAAATGAGTTCTCTAGTTTGAGTTTTTTTCATAAATATGTTAGTTACCGAGAAACACTCAAATTCAAATGAATAAATACCCAGCAAATGCCAGGATTGTTGCACTATATCACTAAACTGTAATAGAGTTAAAGCAGTGTTAAACCTCCCAGTATCTATGTGTTGCCCGGGGCTGTAAGTGTAAGGTTTGATGTGGGATGATCTTCATTGAGATTAAAAAATTCCACTTTCTCTAGACAATTTAAACAACCGGTATGTGAGTTGCTGTGTGTGTTTTTATTCTCAAACTTGGTCTGGTTGAACCTGAGCGTCGGCATTGCACACTGTGCAGGCTTTGTGTATTAAAATGCAGTTTGGGTGAGATTATAAATCATTTTGTCATTCCCAGACATCAAAATTGCATCTCTTCCCACAGGAGACAACATTAAATCATACTGTCAGCCTGGGTCTCACATGTACATTGCTGAAGCAGGAGGCATCGGTGAAACCACAACCTACATCACAACTATGTCATTTAGATTTTTAGCAAAATGTCTATTTAATTTCTAGCTTGCCTAATAAATGTGACAAATGCGCTTTATCCAGCATTTAGGAAGACAAGATATTTTAGAAGAAGGATGCGCAATGTCAATGAATATTGTAAGCATCACAGTATTAAGAGAAATAGTTTTTTAATATACCCTTAACATTTGCTAAAAAAATAATATGCAACACTGTGTGCTGATTCCTCTTATGTTGAGACACGGGAAGGAGATTTCAGTGTTTTTCTCCTTTGTGACAATTATGCTAGAATCATGAACAACAGGCACTGCATTATGGGTAAAAAAAAGCTGATTTCACTCAAAATTATACCTAGCTCACTTCAGTTGTGGTCCTATGGTCCACATGGCCAAACATGGATTGATGAGAGATGCTGGCAGAATTAGTCAGCACCTTATAGGCCCATGTATGGATGTTGATCTTGCAGGTTTAAAAGTCACGGTGGACGAGGAGAGTATTGCATCATTAATGTAAACCTCATCCCAACGGCCTCTATCCCAATGTGATCCGATATTGCCCACAATTTAGTAAGGTGCTTGCATCCAAACTTGTTCCTGCACCATATGGGTACAATTGCATCCATCCTGACTATTCTGATGAATGGTGTGCAAGTGCACCTGTTGATGCTGAGGAACCCTGGAGATACCGCCACCCTTATCCTGGTGATAGCTCCAGGTTTCCCACTGTGGGTATACTAGACTTGCACCCAGCAGGTCAGATGAGATTGCTGTTTTGAATGCACATTGTAGAAGTGACACAACCTCTGCACTTGAATGCAATGGTGATGACACTGTAGGGGGAAAAAAGTCTGCACTGTGGGGGAAAAAAATTTGACGAATTGTGTCAGAAATTTATACTTTAAACACTGCACATATGGTTGTCATTTAGCCCATCGTTCTTGCCATAATTTGTGTTTGTATGCTTTGTGGAAATAAGTTATGGGGAAACAGTGAACCAAGCCCTGTGCTTTCTTATTTCCTACTTATTTCCTACTGCCTGCGTGACAACCGTGCTACCTCCTAATGGCCTCAATAGCGTGTCTTGTCACACTGTCCCCATATCTTCTGTTTCCCATGCAGGATTACTTTCTAGGTTGCTTTCCTAGATAACTGAATTGCAATCAGTGCCTCTTTATGGTTAAATCTAATCTGTTTAAAAAATTACTCATAGATTATTATCTAATCTACTTAAAGATCGTTGAAGGGCATTTTAACGAGAGTTAGGAAAAGGGCAGAGAAAGAGCAAAGTGTGCTCAATTTGTAGGACATTAAACTCATCTTTAATGCAATATTATGTCTCCCATTTACATTTTTGAAATATGTTTTGATATACAATTGACATAAGGAATTTATATTTTCAGAACAAATGAGTAAGAGGGGTTAGTCACCGGGCAGCTAGTTTATCCCCTGATTATTTTCAAATCCTCTGAAAACTCTTGTATAAAACAGGGGGCCTGTTAGGTGTTTAAAAATCTGAAGCATGTCTATCCAGCCTTTTCTAATGAATGGTGTGCAGCTGCGACTATTGATACTGGAGATCCCTGGATCTACTGCCGCCCTGGCCCTGGTGGTAACTAAACGGTTCCCACAGCATGGTGTGTCGATAGCAACTCCCTGTTCCCAGTGAATGAGATGCAAACGCAGTTTTAAACGCCTGCTCCAGAAATGACACAACACCCACAATGAAAATGCTAAGTATAAGTTACACCTGCATCAAACCACAACTGTAATTGGTAGACTTCTTGCTGATCCATTTGCTTTGGACTTCGGACTGAACCAATGAAGCAACAGAAAGGTGGTCATACATACAGCATATATTTGTTCAGCCTATGGCCTAATAGATCAAATTCTGTAGAGGATCAGTCAGTGTATGGCCGCCTTTAATCATGTCATTTTACTTCCCCATGGAAGCACATAACTTTTTGAGTATAATTAATTTTTTCCCCCAAGCAACTCAACATTAGTAAACCATACATATTGTTTTCAGACACAAAGACTATTTTTAAGGATCATACAATAACTGCCATATTGTTCTTAATAAATGTATTCTTACATATTTAATAACACAACCAAATTTGGAGCACTCGCACAGCCCCTGAACTGGGAACTGGCACTTATATTGTAGTGTCACCCACTGTGACCTACAGCACTTACATTTGCCTATTTGTGTCTGTAAGTTACCCTCCCATATAGATTGTAAGCTCTACGGGGCAGGGACCTCCATCCTCTTGTGTCTTTGACTCTTAACTTATTGCAACTGTATCTTGTATTTATTTGTATTTATTGTTATACTTTGTATTTATCTATTATTATCTTAATAATGCCCTGTTTGTATTAACGTATTCTACTGTACAGCGCTGCGTACATAAGTAGTGCTTTATAACTAAAGATATACATACATATAAATCACTGTATGTATTTGGACATTCGTTTCAAGCACTTGGTAAGAAGCAGAATCCCTAGAAGAGCAATGTAAGCGGCTGAGGGGATGCAAACAAAGCTTCAATAAATACATCTTTCTGTTACTCTGGTCACCCACACAGAAATAAAGGGGAAATGAAACTGTTTGCTGACATGTCTCTGGTGGTTTGGAGAGATGCCCCATTCGTGGAGCTCCTTGCCAGACCTTCTCTTGAACAGACAGATAATATATTGTGAGTGCTTATTTCAATGCCGCAGATTGAGCAAGTTTTCTGTGGTGGCTCCACATAAACCACATTTGTGGCATTTTAATAAAACGTAACTGGTTTTAGGTTTCCATGCTCAGTACATGTACTCATTTTGTGGTTGCGCTGCAACAGAACCAGGCACTGTGCTGCGTATTCTGGAAAGAGCACCCAAGTCTGGGCTTCTTTGTTTTATACAATTATTTAAAAAGGCATCCAAAGTGCATCAAGATTATGGGTTTAAAATTTGAAAAAATACTAATTTATGCTGATTTGTTCATACCTTTTTGCCAGAAACTGTTACTGCCTTTGTTAAAACCTTCTAAGATTTAAAATGATAAATCTGAGTTGGAACCAAACATGAAACCACTTGATTTCAAGTATTTGATAGAAGGCGTGCGAGGCGACTAAACAGAGATCTCTGGCCAGTAAACGTATTTTATTTTTCCATTAAGTACAATGAAGGCCAATGGTATAGGTATAATGTTGAATTACTTCCAATCCAGTAATCTTATTGCTTATAAGTATAAACAACCGCAAAAGATCCTCTGCACTCACCCATTATCAATATGTAGAAATAGGACATTAAGACATTCTGTGCTTCAGCTACTAATATGTATTTTGTGGTCACAGCCTCATTGCACCCCCGCCTAATGGTTTACAATTTAGTGGTTGAGCACAACTTTCCCTTTTTCTTGTGTTATTGTTTATACAGGAGCAGTGGCCAGCTCCATGTTGTAGCCTCCACTCTTCCCAGCTACAGTCAGGTGATCCCAATGGAGCAAATAAGAGGGCAACCATATGGGAGTTTTAACCTTATAAGCAAGTATGTTGCAGGTAAAACTTAGTCCCTTTGCTCAGTACTAATCTTAAATTACTTATATAGGTCAGTGTAGGACTGGCCAGAAGGGATGACTTTGACGTAGTTGGCCAGCTTGAAGTATGTTGCAATGTACGGACAAACAATCCCTCTTTTGGGTCTGGGGGGGAGGGCATTTCTTAGTAGCTGAATGCACAGACATGTCTTAATGTCCTATTTCTACATATTGATAATGGGTGAGTGCAGAGGAAATTTTGCGGTTGTTTATATGTATTTTGTGGTCACAGCCTCATTGCACCCCCGCCTAATGGTTTACAATTTAATGGTTGAGCACAACTTTCCCTTTTTCTTGTGTTATTGCTTATAAGTATGAATTGCTCAGTTCCCCTCATTGGATTGGTAGTGTCTAGGGATGAGCAAATTGTTTTGGATGATAGAGAATGCAGCGAAATTCATGTTTTTGCTAACTGAGGACATTTTTACCAGCATTTTTGTTTGGCTGGAAAAAATGCCTCTGCGTATAATGTACTTTGGGTGCCATAATTAATTTCCTCTCATAGTATAATGTGCTTGTAGTGCCTGCATTCACAAGTCTCAGTGTTAATTGTACTTGTGGTATCAATAGCCCCGTGTCAGCGCCTCTCACTATATAATGTGCTTACGGTGCCAGTTTCTGCTGCTCTGCCCAAATATATGACGATATGCTGATGCAATTAACCATTTCTGTGTTGGTATAATGTGCTGTGAATGACAATTGCAATGTCTCCATGGCAGTGAGTGCTGCTAAAACATGCTACAAATCAACCCTGTCCTGATACCCATGAATGTATTATGTCTTATGCAGCATCTGCCATATACTCCAAGATGCAACCCTAAAAGACTATTCTTACCCTCTTTGAACAAAAACGAAACTCACAAAACTCTCTCTATAACTTTATGGAAAGTAAATAAACTAAAACTTATTTACCTGGTATATAGCTCCCTTGTTCCATCAATTTCTACTTTTAAGCAGAAATTTAGTAAATGGTGCCAGGTTTGCTGAGGTCATATAACCCATACATAGCAACCAGCCATCAGTTGGCTAACTGCACTTATAATCTTACAATCGTTTTGTCTTTGGTTACCAGACTAAGCAAATGGTTTTTCTGAAAATTTGGTGGAAAGAGACGTTAAAGTGGGTGAAGTCTAAAGGGCTTGACCACAAAAAGTGGGAGTGGCCAAAATGTCCTCTCTCTCTCTCTCCTGGCCCCCCCAACCAAAAACATTTTCTGCTACCTATGATTAAGATGATTTATTAGATGACTGCTAATACAGAAATAAAATACAGTATACTATTTGAGGTTGGGATGGCCACTTTAGGGTAATGGCACACTGGATTTATTTCCCACGGTTAAATGTCAGCTACAGTGGGTGACAAATGCTCACCAGTGGGAAGGCATACATGTCCCTTTGTTTATAAAATTAATAAATCAGCCTCACTTTCCTTCTCTTGAATTCTTTTCTATGCTCCATCAATTTTTTTTCTTTTTGCCTTAAAATAATCTCTCTCGCTTTTCTCTGACTCCGGATCTTGCCAAGTTCCACACCTTGAGTTTTATACTCCCTATTAGTTTGAGACTCTAATGTACAGAGCCTCCCCTACCCATTGAATCAGTCATCCTTTTATAGTGCAGCACTGTGCAATACATTGGCCCTTTATACATGAATTTGCTATATAAGTAATAATAATGATTACAGCTTTCAGTGGCCACTTCTATGCATACAGCACTGCTATAGTAGAGTGCAGGCATGGAGCCTAGACCAGATGTCAGCTGTGATGTCCTGGGGCTCACTCCAACCCCAGCCATAGAAAAGGGCTCATTTACAAAAAATGGATCAAGGTGCAAAGTGGAAAAAATTGTACAATAATAAAAGCTACAGGCCATTTGTTGTACAGTGCTAGTGGAATGTATAAGCCATAAAGTGAATTTGGTGGGTGGGAGTACATCTGGCAGATAGTGATTGTTCTTTGTGTACATAATGTGAGATTGAATTCTAGGGACTTTTCATTAATATACTAGGGACTCCTTATACAGCATCAAATCCACTTCAAACAAATAACCCTCATAGGATTTTACTTGTAAGCGTGAGTATGTTCTTAAGTAATATTTGCAAGGAAACGTGATGCGAGCTGAAACATGACCTTTGATAGCCTATAGCATTCATTGATCCAGACTGTTAGCAATGAAATTGTATTCCCTCTCCAAAGCTCTGCTGATTATTTGTAGTATTATTGAAAAGGGCCCAGACAATGATAGCTGCAACAGTTATAACTGCATAACTAAAATCAGTGTGTGCTTTAACCTATCCCAAATGCTTCAAAAGTTGCTTGGATCAATCAAAAAAGTAAAAAAATCCTTGATGGAGAAGGACCTAGGGGTACTAGTATAGACTGTATAGACTAATGGGGTGGGAGGGCTCCTTGTGTCATGCAACTTAGCTAATAAAGAGTATATAAGATCTATACCCCAGCCTAGAACAATATATCACATGTAAAGCCTGCTTCATTCTAAATACAGCTTTTTCATAAAAATATAGGTTTAGTATGTGCCATTGGGTAATCCTAAATAGAAAATTGCTATTTTAAGTACTAAGCCGCCCCCTGGGATCATACAATTCACAGTGCAAACAAAAAAACCAAGGGCACACATGGGTTAGGTCACATCAGCCAATTAATGGACAAAATGATGTCTGATACTCACACACTCTGTTATTCCCACACATTTCCTCTGAGGGCACACACAGCCCATAACAAAATGGTGGCTTAAGTGGAAAGATGTACAAGGGCAATATTTACTGATATATATATATATATATTCCAGTTGGTAAAATACTTTAATAGGCCACTTAATATGATATAAACTACTGTATCTGTTGGTTGAGTATTCGTTGTGGGGGTATAGTTTTCCTTTAAGAGGCAATAAGCTGAATCCGCTTGGATGAGTGGTGAAAGTCCAGTTGCTTTAGACTTATCACTACTAGATACTGTAGTTATATAATGACACTGGGTTGGGGGTATCATGATCCTTCCATAGGCTAATTACAAATGGAAACAGTACTCCACTCAGGTGGGTTGCATTTGGGCCTTGGGCATTTTCTCTAGCTAGTTTGTTTATTTGTTTAGTAATACTGACATGTTCCTTTGGATTTTCATAGGAATGTGTCAGTGTCCTTTTAAAGCAAATGGAAACCCAAAAAGGAATCTTTTTGAACGATGAAATTCTAAGCAATCCAACATATATTAATAAAAAAACTGCATTTCAGTAATTGCTACTGAAAGAAATATCTGTCTCCCCGCTCTATTCCCTGCATTGCTCATTAGCAGACCTGCGAAGGAGAATACTGTACATTGAGAAGGCATTGTCAGAAATGAAGTCTTGCATGGAGGACAGCTCCTACTTTAGTGTTTTAAACGTCACAAGCAGCGGATATAGACAGACAGTAACTAATTCAATTGCAATTGAATACAAATACATTTGAGACCTTTGCAAATGTGCAATTAATGCCATAGAAGGGTGCTCCGTACCTATAAGGTAGCAGGAGCCTTGACGGTGCTAGGAACAGCAGGGGAAGTGGAAGGGGTTAATTATAGAGGCTAAGACTGGGGGGAAGGAGGGCTTGCAAGTAAGAGGAGGGACCAGGATAAGGAAACTAACAGCAGCGGAAGAGGCGGTACCATTACCTTATGGAGAGTCAAGGAGCATTGTCCCGCCCACCCGCCCTTGAATACAAGCAAGGTGGACTGTGTTGGGGGGGTTCGTTTATGCCGTCACAGCTTGCGGTAGGAATGCTTGCTGGAAGGTGGGGGCTAAGTCCCAGTTTTGGCACAGGGGTGTCAAAAGGTGGAGGGTAACCTCCTCGGACAAGGGTCCCAGGAGAGTAGTGGATTCTGGTTGCCTGCTCTCACTTGCCCACCTGAAGCTGCTGCGGAAGGTGGCCGGCATGGCAGGCAGCCATGGTTGGTGGTTTGGAGTGGGCAAGCATTCCAATGGGTTATTGTTAAAATGTTGATCATTTTATAAATTATTTTGTATTTATATATTTACATATTTTCTGTTAATAAAGCTGTGGCCTGTTATATCCCATCCTGGACGTCATTATTGTCTCTGAGGTACCGGGGGTGGGGAAAAAGAGCTTAAGGTAAGGGAGCCTGCGTAATTGACGCTGCACTGTCAAGCGAGCTGCCTATTCCACTTGTTGGTATGTTCCTGCTATGCACCACTACTCTCCAGTCACACCAAGTAAACCTCTCAGCTTGCAGATAAAAAAGGTGGGGGTTAGTGCTTCCTTACTGTATAAAGGAATAACCAGGATAGCATGCAACAGGTAGCAGAATATAGAAGGGATACAGTATGGAGCAGGGACCAGTTACAGTAGGGGAACACAAGGAAGCATCCCCTACATTGAGACATCAAACTAAATCTAGCGGATGCATTCAGCTCATCTAATTTGCTGTTTCAGCTGAAAGACATATTAGATATAAGAACACCATAAGTAATTTGTATCACTGTTCATCTGTTAAAACAGGATTTGGTAATAGCTACTGTAAGACAACATTATTCTGCTTAATGCCTAGTCTTTTTATCCTCTCTGTCATATATTTCCTTTTAATGGAAGCCATTTATCCATTGTGTAATTCTGAAGCAGCTTAGTCATGGCCTATCAGTGAGAAAGTGGAGTCATGTAATCAGGGATGAGCAAAAGTTTGTAGGCCATATACATATTCTATGTGCCTTTTATTCTTTAGGGAGCCATTTTTCTTTGCTACATAGAAAACAATGTTGACACCAGAGATGCAGAATATCAGGATCATGAAATCATATATATCAGCCAGACAGGTCATTCTGGCTTGATTAATGACTACAGCATGGAAACAGGTTGCAAAATATTCTGAAAGTGTAGTGGAGTCTAATCTCAAGCAGCCTTGTAGTCTATCATGCTCATACCTAGTAAAACAGCAACACCACAATATTGTAAGGATGAATTCAAAGAAAGAATAAATGAATGTACTTTAAATATGTATTTTGTTAATATATATGTGTTGGGGGGGGGGGGAATCAATGAAAGAAGGCACAATATTTGGCTCAAAAGCAAAAGTTTGTTTATATTTACTTCCATCATATGTACCTATTCTTAGCCACCAAAGTGTTGCTCTAGCCTTAATTCCAGAAGGTTTGTTGTATCAGTGAATTTGTTATAGTGCTATACAGCCATTATTACACATATTTATTATAGTGTGGAAGCCAACACCACTGTGATGTTGCCCACAGCAACCAATCAGCAATTAAATTTGAACCATCACCTACAAAATCAAAGATCTGATTGGTTGCTATGTGCAACATCATCAGTGTTGTTGGCTTTCACACTATAATAAATATTACACTGGAGCAGTAATGTTGCCCATAGCAACCAATCAGATCTTTGCTTTTTTTTCTAACTTGTAGGTGATTGTTTAAATCTAATTGCTCATTGGTTGCTACCAGTGCTATTTATCTCCATTAATACTAAAAACACACCCTAAGAGGGATTTCAATTAGGTTATTTAATAATGAAGTTGAACCTCCCTCCACTAAATTTTAAAATACTTTTGGGGATAGACCATTAGTGAGGTTGGCACTGATTGTGGCGATTAGGCCTGGATGACATTCCAATTCATCCCACAGGTGTTCAGCTACATTGCAGTCTGGGCTCTGTGAAGACCAATAAGATTCTTCCACTGCCACTTTTTTAAAACCATTCTGATGGGACATAATTTTGTGCATGGGGGCATGAATTCTAGCTGAAGACATGTGTTTGGATGCTTTTGGCCATGAATTATAATGTATAATCTCACACAGAAAATGAATCACTGGATTGTAAAAAGGACTGAAAGAGTCAATTGAAATCTTTATACATAGGGCTAAGTAGTCTAGGGCCACTAGGAAATAGCTATTGGCCCAGTGATGTCCCTGATGATACCTATGGAACTATGGACTGCAGCATGGGCAGCCAGGTTGGTACTGCAATGCACATCAGATCTGTATTTCCCACTTCAAGGCACACAATGACAAGTCTGCAAGTTTCTAATCTGTCTTCAACTGAAACTTTCCCACAGATAAAACCCAGGTTGGCAGAGTTTCGCCTTTGCACAGTAAAGCCACTTGATGAGTCCAGAAAGGCCTTGGTATAGGAGGGAATGTTACCTGCACAATGGAACGTCATTTTCCAAGATGCATACGCCTGCATTCTTGCAATATCCATTTGGACAAACTGTAAAAATAACAGAGAGATGTTATACTTTAAATATACAGGTATGGGATCTCTTATCCAAAATGCTTGGGACCTGGGGTTTTCTGCATAAGGGATCTTTTGGTCATTTTGATCAGCATACCTTATATCTACTAAAAAATAATTTAAACATTAGGTAAACCCAATAGGATGGTTTTGCCTCCAATTTAAAAAAAAATAGATTTGTGGGAGGTGGCCTCTTTGTAATTCAGAGCTTTCTGGATAATGGGTTTTGTGATAATAGATCACATATTTCTAATATATTTCCAACAAGGCTCTGTAATTTTCATCCAAAAGGAGTACTGGGTCATTCCCTAAAAATGTTTTTAATTTGTATAAAACAATAAAAAAAAGAATATCAGAGTTCTAACAAGCATTCCATGTTTACCACCTGACAAATCTATATCAAATACAAACTTGTTTTAGTCATGTTTCACAGTTTTCTACAGCCCCCTCTTTTCTGCTGATTCCCTGCACATACTCTGTGCTGCTGGCACTTACCTGAGCTGAGGGACCCACTCACAATATACTGTATATACAGAATATAAATGTCATAATACAGGGCAGATTAGTAATTAATTCAGATTCACATTGGCAGATCTGAAACCAGTGCAGTTAGCATCAGAATTTAATAATCAACCCTGTAGCCTTAGCTTCTATGACAAATCTTATTTTCTGCTTGGTGATTTGCAAGGAGCCCTAAGATTAGCTTTTGCAACTGCTGCCCAGAGCCCACTGAGCATGTGCAGTGTCACTGACACTTCTAACAAAATCCAGGATGGTGACCTCTGTGCACAACTTTGAACATTACTGTATAGAGATTCTGATCCTTTAGACTGATGCTGTGAGGTAAGCATATAAAATACTGCCTTTCTAGGCATATTGGTTTTAAAGATTTAGTTCCCCTCTCTGTAATTGTGTACTTAGTTTGCAGGTGCAAGGGTATGATAATTGCTGATGATTTCCTGTAGAGAACATTCCCTTTTGGAGCAGTTGAATATATATATATATATTGGTGGACAGTGCCATATTGGTTGCATCTCCTGAGCCAGGTTCTGATTTTTATATATATATTTATATTTAAACCATTACTGTTAATGACTGCAGCCATTTAAAGTGCAAAAGTAAATACAGTGAATGAGATTTGGGATGTGCCGAAAGGGTAACTAATGCAGTTCCAGTTCTTGCATTGCCCATATATTATCACTTATTTTTATGCTGATTTAATGATTAGCTCTAAAAGTAAATATCAATTCCACACAATGTAGATGAGTGCTGATTGGTAGTTAATACCTTTCACTGCTGCAAGCACACTAGGTGTTTTAATGAGCGACCATAAACTGTCTCCAGACAGAAGGCAGAAGGTGCCTTAAAAGTATATCACTGCTTATTAAAGATGAATGAGATTTTCGGCTAACAAAAACATTTCCGGGATTTACAAGCAGAGAAATGCAGCTATGATACAGTTTTATTTCCATTGTGCTTTTTTATATCAGAATCTATCCTCTGAGAAAATGATACCCATTTATCTTAGTAAATACACTCATATTTACTGTTCGTCTGTTATAAATTATATAAAAGGACCAGCGCACGGTACTTAGGGAACATAAGGGAAATATTACTTCACAAATGGAATGAAATAAAAAGGCATCTTTTTCCACTAAACCAGATCCAGTGGGATTCTGTGATGTGTTGAACGTGTAGTATTCTGCCCCACATCTATCTAGCAGGCAAGCCAATATGTCAGTGTCTGCATGTATTAAGCCTGCAGTTTCAGGGAGATGCTTCTTGCCCTAATGCTGGCTGTGTTTAGGCACCTGTGCTGCCACTTAGGGATCAAGTAACTAACCTAAAAGCTCCATGGTATCTGTTATGTTACTGCCAAATTGAACATGTTCCTCGTGAATACGGATTAACTATGAGATCCTTTTTAACATTTAAATGGAAATGAAATTCAATTGAAACAGTCCAGGGATATCCTTTGAGACTGGGTGGTAGATAAACTCTACAGGAGCATTTCTGGGTCTGCTGTTACTTGGGGCAGAAGAACCAACGCTACCACTCAAGGGAACCTTGGCCGGAATGTCCATCTGTCCCTCCCTCACTCCACACTCCACTGTCCTGGTCCCCCTTTGAGTTATCCCCTCCTGCCCTGTTCCGACTAACCTGCATTGGTGACTGATTTCGACAGCTCCCAAAATCTTGTTGCCCCAGGTCCAGGCCTTTGAGGATTTCCATTATTTCCATTATCCAGCAAACCTACCAGTGCAAATTACTGGGTGTCTATCTCTGCAAAGAAGTTGAAGCAAGCATGGTGTAGATTCTGCACACTTTATGCCACAAGCATGTGGACAACCCTTCCTATTACTGGAATTGCTATCATGCAGTGCCATTTTTGACAATGCTGTGCTTCTCACTTTACAGCAACATTTTGGGAAAGGTTTTTTCCTGTCCCGGTACCATAATGCCCTCATGCATAAAATAAGGTCTGTCCCGAATGGGTTTGCCAAGACTGGACCATTGCCACTGCAATCAGTGCCCAATCTCACTTATGCTATTGTGGCTGAATGGAAGCAAACCCCACCAAGTATGTTCCAAAATGTATTGGGAAGCCTCAAACAAGGCAGACAAGTAGAGACTCCTATAGCAGTACATGGTAGTGATTGGGAATGAAATGTTGGATGAGCAGATGTCCACATATTTTTGGCAATCTAGTCCACAAAACTCATGTAATATCTAACACTAGAACTATGTATTTAAAAGGGATGTAATTATTTCCATTTGGATTCCCTTGCTCTTTAAATTAACCATCTTCCTCTTATGGAACCATCTCTATCAGACCTATGCCCATCATTTTACTGGTATGTAACACTGTGATATAACCATGCAATCTTTGCTTGCCAATACTGCACAGTCACAATAAAAATGTTTAATACCTGCAGCTATGATCACATGAGCAAATAACAGGGAGTCAGGAATACACAAAGTGGCTGGGATTCTCACTGGAGGATCATCGTGTAATACGTGGGGATCTGGCACTGTAGACCAGAAATTTTATTTTTGTGGTGTTACTTTAAGAATCCGTCCCTGATGTTCTTAGACTACAACTGCAAGCAAGCTTTAGCCCTTCATTATAGGTTAGTTGTAGCCCAGAAACCTTTAGGGTGGGCCAACAGTGCTTAGAAGGGTTAAAACCCACTATGGGCAGAATAGATGGGCCAACTGGTTCTTTTCTGCTGCCACATTCTCATATAGCAATTATATTTATAATCATTCTGACTGGGTTAGGGGAAGCAGTTTCAGAATTCACACTACTGTATATTGTTGCCTGCCTCACTGTAAAATATTACCTCTATATCCCAAAATCCCCTAGACTATATTTTTGAAAGCAACACAATAATTTAAAACCTCATTTAAGACTAACATCAAACCATGTCTTTCCCACAGCAGTTTAATTCCAATAGAAGTAACCCAAGATGTGACACATTCCCCCCCAGCAAAGCAATAAACATGCCACACACCAAATGACTTCTACTGCTGCTTTGCCAAAGTAAGGGACTTTATGAAAGTGGTGCATAAAGTAAGGAAATACTGCTAAAGCATTGGGAGAGAAGTTGATACTATTATAGTTAATGTTGCTATTATGAAACCTGAACAAACCAAACCATGCAACTAGTAAATACACCGTTAAGGTAGGAGATTCCTGTACAGGTTCTTTAACCTAAATAAGCTGCACTTCTAGTCAATGAGGAACAAGAACCTACAAGACATGGAAAGGGAAAACATTCTAGCTAGTGGCATAACTGTAGAGGAAAACTGCAGAGGAAGCAGACCCCAGCATTGCAGGGGAGCCCGTTGAATAGGGTGTTGAGATCACGTGGTCTGCTTCCTCTATAGCGGTAAAGAACTCCCTCTTCCTCAGCTTCTCTCTTATTGTGAGCGGGGAGGGAAGACACAGGCGGGCAGAAGAGGCTGGGAGTGGGTTGTCTTGGAACTGGTAGGGATCTCTGTGTGCCATGCCCCTCCAAAGATTTTCTTGCAGGGGGGGCCCGGCACACATTATTTACACGACTGCAAGCTTGGCTCCAAAAGGACAATCAGACCAGTCCTGGGGTCAACTTTGAATCAAGAGTATCAGTAAGCGGAACCTTGTATGATTTCACTTGCTAAAAAGTCATCATCAATCCCTTTCTGAAAACCATCTATCAGTCAGTTCAAGCGCTAGAGGGAGAGATTTCCACATCTTTCTTTGTACAAATAATATGTATATATTAATACTGTATATTTTGTATTATCATAGATGTGGATATTGCCGTACCTTTGCAGCTGGACTCATCGGCATTGAAGTAAGGGCAGTCAGGCTTGCCATCACAACGTTGGCTTACGTGTATGCAGGTGTTAGTGGGAAGGCACAGAAGGGAGCCTGAGCCGAGGCAAACATCAGAAGCTGAAACAGATTTGGAAACATTTATAGTTTACAGATACAATGACATTATGCAGAATGCTAATATGAAATGTCAAACAAATATTTTTTATTGAAGATAACAAATTACATGACATATTCAAGAGTATTTCCAGTTGTATATAAATGTGCCAATAAAATGTACAATTGTTGATCAAATTTAGGTTTTATGTGTTGTTCATTGAGGAGGGGAAAAAAAGGGTGGGAAGGAGGGGTTGGGTGGGTAAATATTTTTTTAGTGCTTTACATTTATTAAATCATATAATGAGTCATTTACACAGGCCAGGGCAGGGAATGTGCCAAAAACAGGTGCAAAACTGCCATGTTATTTTGCACCTTTGTGTCTTGCTCTGCTCTATTCTGATTTACCAAAAATATCTTCACTCTAAAATGGAACATAGAGGCCTGTGTGTAGTAACGGCTAGGTACATGTGCATGCCGCTGCATTTGATAGCTCTGTATTCATAAGGGGTGGGGGGTGGAAAGGACCCCTTTGTGCTCTAGTACTTAAGGTCATAGTAAATTACACCTATATTACACCCGTGCAGCCCCTTCCCATAAGTTAACACTGCTTGCGTCAAAGTGGATGTACACATAAGCTGGCCATTCAGGGGCTAATAAAACCTAATGATTATTTATAGAATCAGCAGCTTATTGGTCCATTGGTCCATGCTGTCAGCAGCCTGCCTAAACGATATCTGACCAAAAATCGTCAATTGGGCAACTTTGTCAATCCAGTAGTTGTGATATTGGGGCATTTAGGGCTGCTCCTGCCATAAGGTGACATGAGAACCTTGCCTTAGGCAATTTAGCTCCAAATATAGCCCCTACTTTCCCCAGTGCATATAAATATATGTTTTGTGCCAACAAGGTTCCATAGTACGCATTGTTTTGTTTACTTTGTCTAGCTTCAAGGGCTTATATTTTATCTCAGAAAACACATTTTTTACAAATATGTCATCACATGAAAAGGCGATTTTATCACTGGAGTGCATTTTGAACTACAAAGTAAGAGCAGCATTTGCAGCTCTGTGATTATATTTCAAAGTAAATACAATTTTAAGAAAACTTTTATTTTTCCTCCTGAGAGTGTGCATTAGTCCAGCAGGTTCCTTGTGCTTAATTAACATTTCCATCTACTGTGTCAAAATGACGTACTGGGAAGATAGGCACTCTGCCTGGGGCTGGGAGATAACACAGGGTTAATCCAGCTGGGAAGCTCTCCGTGCACCTAAAGCCCTTTATAGTCACATTTTCAACATGATGGTTTTGTGTCTTTATGGCATTAAAGGAACAGGAGCCATTAAATCTCAATTGGTGTTGGATCAAAGAGAATGCATTCACTAAAATACAATTGTGTGATTAAAGTGTCAGTCTTCAGCTAGGCTGTTAAAGCTGTCTCTGAGTACAACTAATGATACACACTTCTGGGGGGGGGGGGGTGCAAGAGCCCCACATTTATCTCATTTATCTTTATGTCATTATCTTTAACATGTCATTATGTTTAACATTAGAGGAATGGAACTTTCATTTGAAGCAGCGTAGGTGGTTTTTCACGGTGAGGGCAGTGAGGTTGGGGAATGCCCTTCCTAGTGATGTGGTAATGGCAGATTCTGTTAAAGCCTTTAAGAGGGGCCTGGATGAGTTCTTTTACAATCAGAATATCCAAGACTATTGTGATACTAATATCTACAGTTAGTATTAGTGGTTGTATATATAGTTTATGTGAGTGTATAGATTGGTAGGTGTGGGTTGTGTGTGCTGGGTTTACTTGGATGGGTTGAACTTGATGGACTCTGGACTGGGTGTGAGGGAATTTAGCAATCATTAAATGTAGCACAAACTATATAGAAAATATTCAATAGCAGCTATAGGCAGATGACAAGGAAAAGGGTTAATTACTGGGGGGTGCCAAGTTGTTAGGCATTACCAGATTACTATCTTTGTGAATAAGGTTTAAATATATACAATTTAGTACACATTTGTGTACTAAATAAGCCTTAAGGCCCCCATACACGGGCCGACTATAGTTGCCGATATCGGTCCCTTGGACCAATTCGTCAGCTAATCGGCCCGTGTATGGGCAGAACAGAGCGGCCTGGCCGACCGATATCTGGCCTGAAATTGGCCAGATATCGATCGGCCAGGTTAGAAAATCCAGTCGGATCGGGGACCGCATCGGCTCGTTGATGCGGTCCCCGAACCGACTGCCCCATAACCTTAAATGTAATCCGATCGTTTGGCCCCAGCTACCCGATATCGCCCACCCATAGGTGGGGATATCGGGTGAAGATCCGCTCGCTTGGCGACATCTCCAAGCGAGCGGATCTTATAGTGTATGGGGACCTTTACAGTGGGCATTATTTTATTATTCAGTTGGCCCAGCTGCCGGTGTACTCTTGGTTCCCACTAGGTGGAGGCAATGTACCGGGTACACAGACCCACCCCCATACCATTTCTTGGTTTGTCCTGTGCCAATAGGTGAGTCCCATAGAGATGAGTGTGCAAGTTCCTAGCAATGTCATAGATACCACAAATTTAACTTTCTAATAAATCATGATACATCTAATTCACCATTATTTTAAGACATTTTTTCCTGTCTAACATCTGAAAGAAAGATCTAGAAATACTTTCTTGTCGCCAGGAAAATAACATTTTTGAATATAATAAACATAGAATAGAAGTCATATTCTTAATGAGAGAACCATGTGTGTGTCACTGACAGGGGCACGGTGCTGGCACAGGGCAGAGTGCTGAAGGTGTCATTGCAATGCACTGGGCTCTGGGAGGGCACCGTGCCAACCCGCAGTCTAGACCTCAATGATAGAGCAGAGGCCACTAGGAAATTAACTGTTGTTGCTCCAGTCTAGTACAGCAGCTGGCAGAAATAGATCCTCTGTTTCTAAATCTGCTTCATAAATGAAAAAAAACCTACAAATGATTGCAAAAGTACTCAGCAGAGCACTTACACTTACTGCATACTGACAGCAAATCTTATGGAGCATTTCTTTTAATTTAAGAATGAAATGAAAACAGGCTACTTACTGCAGTTGTGTTCATCTTCCCCCATTGGGCAATCAGGCACGCCATCACACCACATCATGGCTGGCAGGCATTTTCTGTCGGCACATTGCATTTCTGTTTTTTCGCACTGCGTGGACGTCACCGTAGGAATCACAGTAGGACAACTGAATTCATCGGATCCATCTGTGCAGTCTTCTATTCCATTGCATTTTGCATCAATAGCAACACACTCCTTTACATAGGCACAAGTAAACTGGTCCTTGGGACATTCAAGTTGTGGTATTGTGGGTCCTGCAATGAAAAGTGGGACACGGCAAGTTGCAATGCAGACTGAATACAACCAGGGTAATGGGCGCAAGGGGCAATTGCCTAGGGCCCACCAGGACTGGGGTCCCACCATCACACTTTTCATCTGCTATAACTTCTGACTGAAGCACCCCCAGAAATAGAAGACCATTATTTGTGATCACAGTTTATTTTTTTGCAACCCTGCATAATAATTGTGAATGTATAATTTCCCAGAATAAAGATGTATATGGGATTAGATGCTCCTTATATCTAGGAGTGGCCTCGCTGAATCAGTTATAGGATATGAACATTTCAGACACAGAGTGGCAGGAATTCAGGCCTTGTTTATTATGAACATATCAACTGCCTGATAGATTTAGTTTACATACATGCATGCTATGAGCAAATTTTAAGGGGATGCAAAGCCAAAAAGAAAACGTTGCCCAATCAAACATAATAGGGCACATTTACACCCACAAGTGCAGTTGCAATTATTTGTGTGTAAAACCACTGTTATTAATGGTACTTTCCTGAACATGCACTCCTTGCACTACTTAAAGTTATGCTCTGTTAAAGGTATGCCTTCTGTTCCAAATCGCTAGCACTACTTTAATGCAGGAAGTGTCGGACTGGGGTATGCAACCCACCTGGAACCTGAGCACAAGGGCCCACACCCCTACCCCTGCCACTGTGGGCCCTTGTTGCTCAGCCCCTCCCCAACGGACCTTTTTTTCTCACCATGGCATCCCCTCACCCATGGCATCCCCTCACCCATGACATCCCCTCACCCATGGCATCCCCTCACCCATGGCATCCCCTCACCCATGGCATCTCCTCACCCATGGCATCTCCTCACCCATGGCATCCCCTCACCCATGGCATCCCCTCACCCATGACATCCCCTCACCCATGGCATCCCCTCACCCATGGCATCCCCTCACCCATGGCATCCCCTCACCCATGGCATCCCCTCACCCATGGCATCCCCTCACCCATGGCATCCCCTCACCCATGGCATCCCCTCACCCATGACATCCCCTCACCCATGGCATCCCCTCACCCTTGACATTCCCTCACCCATAGCATCCCCTCACCCATGGCATCCCCTCACCCATGGAAACATACCGCTGTTCTGCACCTGCTCCCAGCCACGGATCCTGGGCTGGTAGTGAGTCAGCTGCAGTGGGGCCCACCAGGCCTGCTGGGATTTTTCCAATGTTCCAGCAGGCCAGTCTGACCCTGGGCGCAGGGGAACCCTGGAGCTACCAACACCTCTTAACTAAGCAGTATCTCCACATTTCCTTTCATGCAAAGTGTCAATAGGGGCAGCACACTTGCACCTAAAGAACCAGGGGCAGACATCACTCACTGAACACCAGAAATGACGCCAGATGGATTTCTGTGCAGTTGTGTCCGTTTTGCGATGAAATGTGTGCATATTTGTAAAAGTAATTGCTGCCAAAAGCTGCCTTTATTTATCCCTTTCTCAGCTCCTGCCTCTGACTTTTTAAACAGTGTTGCAAATGCCAGCAAAGACAGGTCTGTAACTCAGCCGCCTTTTATTACACGTTTTCTAAGTCAGTGCCAGCAGTGCAGAGAATAGAAAGGGACAAGCAGCCGCTTACAGTAGCAATTGCAATTACATCTGAAAACCACTGAAAATATTTAATGAAATAATACATTGCTCGGAATTACATTTTCTTCCATAAGACAACATTTTATTTTCGGGTTGACATCCCCTGTAGGTGGTTTTTGTGAAAACTCCCAGTACCTTTGCACTTTAGCCATAGGCAGAGGGTGACATTTTTGTTTGGGGAGGCTAAAGATGTGCCATACATAGACTGACCTACAGCTAATGTGACACTTAGTGGATTTGCTGCTGGTGTAAAAAATGAACCTCCCAACTACCTCTTGCGGTTCCCACTGACTTCTAGGGACACTGCGCAAAATTGCGGGTGGGAGAGTTTTTTTTTCCCCAAAAAAGGCTTAGGATGTAAAAGTATCCATATGTGCACTTCTGTGAGGGGTTCTCCATAATATGATGTAGACATTGATATTCTGAGACAATTTGCAATTGGTCCTCTTTTATTTTTAATGGTTTTTCAGTTATTTAGCTTTTTGTTCAGCAGCTCCCCATTTGGTATTTCAGCAGCTATCTGGTTGCTAGGGTCTTATTTACCCTAGCAACCAGATAGTGGTTTAAGCAAGAGATGGGAATGTGAATAGTTAAGGGGCCTGCATGGAAAAATAAAACTGTAGCCTCGCAGAGCAATACTTTTTGGCTACCGGGGCCAGTGACCCTCATTTGAAAGTTGGAAAGAGGCAGAAGAGAAATGATTCAAAAACTATAAAAAAAAAGAAAAAATTAGGAGGACCAATTGCAAAGTTGCTAGGAACAGGCCATTCTATAACTTACTAAAAGTTAACTTAAAAGTGAACCTTCCCTTTAGATGTGTTTAAGTTAGTTTTATAGGGAGAGGCAGTGGGTACTGACATCCCAGGCTCATTATATACAGTGAGACGCAGTCTGTATTACGAAAGCAGCACATTATATACAGTGAGAAGCAGTGGGTACTGATAGCAGATATTCAGGCCCTGGCACTTTAACACTGGCACGGATACACAACATTGGCCCCACTGTAACTAACTAGAAATGAACAAAACAATGACGAAAGTAAAAAAAAAATAGAAAGTGCAAAAAACAACAAATATATAAAAGCACAATGAGCTTTTTTCAGGGGGAAAGAGTTAACTTACCCTCCATGTGTTAGGATAGGGGATAGGGATATTATAGATGTCAGGTGACAAAAAACAATTTAATTTCAGCTAGTGGGTCAGTCTTTAGAACTGTATAATACCCGTGGGATGAAAACTGCAGCAAAAGTTGAGAGTTGGTTCTTAGGTAAAGTTACAGCTGCAGATTTTTCTTCTCAGTCTTCATTTCTGCACTGCCTTCAGTTTGTAATATCTCCTGAGCCCTGTCTGCATCTCTGCCTTGATTTGTCAGTTTTACTGTCTGTCAAGAAAGCTGTGCTCTGACTGGAGAATCCACGAAAAGAAAGATCCAGTCAGAGCACAGTTGATTACAGCAGACAGTGCAGAAATGGAGCGAGGTTTGGGAAGGCTTAGCTTCCCCTAGCCTTATTGAAAATCCACCTATGACTTTAGCTATTTATTGTGGCAGTGTGACTCCTAGGGTTAAGG
This sequence comes from Xenopus tropicalis, assembly GCF_000004195.4. Classification (NCBI taxonomy): domain Eukaryota; kingdom Metazoa; phylum Chordata; class Amphibia; order Anura; family Pipidae; genus Xenopus; species Xenopus tropicalis. Next base: position 27,848,866 of record NC_030682.2, read on the forward strand.
ACATGTTAGCAGCTAAAAGAGTTGGCTAAGATAATGAGGGCCAGCACTCCCCAAGATAAAGCCATGATAACCTTTACTTTACATTGCTCTACAGAATTTTGAGGTTATTTCATATGACATAGGGAGGCAAATACCTAGGCTTGCCAAATTGTCACCCCTAGTTTACCGGTCAGTGTTGGGGGGGGGGGTGATGACATCATGGGCAGCAGGGGTGGGAATACAGGGGGTGGAGAGTGGGCATGTTGGGGGTGGGGAATAGGCGTGTCAGTCCGTAAGGAGGTTCTGGCCATAAACAGTGGGTCGCTGAGGGCTTAAAAGTGCTGGGCAGGAGAAACTTAGGAAATAGGTTGAATTACAAATTTACCAGCAATTGTATTGCTTGTCAGGTGATTTACCAGCTAGGCTTCTGAGGTACTGGCCGGGTGGTAACCCTATGAATACCCCCCAAACATTGTCATCTTTGAATTGGCACAATAACACTCTCACAGCATTATCCTCGTGTGTGTTGGGGCCCCTTATTTTGTGCAGTCTTTCCTCCCATGTCCTGCTCTGTGACTGGGGCTATAGCTCAAGTAGTTCCTTTTACAGCCATATACCTAATGCGAAATATCCTAAATGTCATCAGCGCTATTACTCCCATAGAGATATGTTCTTCCGCGGGTGTTACCACTGTTATTTTGCCAGCTTTCTCCTTCTTTTCCCCCTACCCTTGCTGTCAGAAGGTTTTAGTATCTGGAAATTGCATGCCACTACTCTGTGGATAATGCATTCATACACATGAAGATCTAGCGAGTGTGAGAACAACACATTTAACCTGAATAATTGTGTATTTGACTGGCATAGCATTTGCCCATAATTAAATATTCTCTTGCTTATTTCCAAATTGCAAGCGTGTTTATGGAAGAGGAAATTGAATCAGCAGGCAATTTCCACTGGCTCGTATGGCATTTGCTAATGGTCCGGTTTTGTTGTATAAATTACATGCACCCAGTAGTCTAATACATGAGAATCTAATTGGTTTTATAATTGCCTATTGCCTCCCTGACATGCAGTGTCTCCTACAGCTATCTTTCAGGGGCGTTGACAATGAAGTAGATTATTTATACTTTTGTCCTTGGAATGCTAACAAACCCCATTTAAATAATGGCAGAAAATTGCATGTAAGTTACAAATCATCAAAAATGACTGGTTACGACTAACCTGTCAGTACTGGCTTATTGGCCACTTTGAAGCAAATTAATGGGACACCAAATAATGGGAGTATTTTGTTTGCATCTGAATACACTGAATACTTGCATCTGAGCTATTTGCCTTTTCAGGGTGGAGTTCTTTGGCAGTTTCCCAGGTGTCCCTTGTCTTTAAAAGAGGAGTCACCATGTGTTTTGTCTCATTGTACTCCACTTACTAGAGGAGGTGGATGTGCTGAAGAGGTAGGCCTAGTAGGAGTAGGTAATGTAATGATAGACCATAGCTAGACCTCAGGTCTAGGAGTGAAAGTTAGACTCAGGGTGGTTAGTGAGCAGCCTGAAGCTCCAACGACGAGAGCAGAAGAGTTAGTATCCTGGGGGTCATTTAGCAGAGTTGAGCGTATAGACTTAGGGACAGAGGTACATCCCACAGAAGTTCCACTTGGAGGGTCTTATAGTTGGGATTGGACCCTTTTGCGCGAGTTTTATTCTCTGGTTATAACTAATATCCAGCAAAATGAACAACTGCTTTGATATAGTAAATGTCAATGCTATGGGCAATGATTCTTTCTAAACAACCTTAATCTATTTTGATATAAATCAATATAAGCTTTTCAGGGTGATAAGTAAAATAAGTTTGATCCATAATGTGGATGGATCATTGTGGCAGTAAGTCCCAGCAATTCCAAATTCAAAGATCAATGACCCGGAGAGTACACTTTTTTTCAATGGATTTGTGTCATTTTATTGAGACATCACAGCACTACAGGTTTCGGCTTAACAACCCTCCTCAGGTGCATGAAGGCTGGAAGGCTATTAAGCCAAAACATGCAGTGCTGTGATGTCTCAATAAAATTACACAAATCCATTGAGCAAATGTGTACTCTCCGGGTCATTGATATTTGAATTTGAAAATGTTGTACAGCCAGTGCGGGGTCTGTAACCTGTTGAGGAGTACCTACTGATAACATTGGGAGCTACGGCAGGACTTTTAATTTATATTGAGTAAATCCCAGCAATTGGGCATCTCCTATATAGTTATACACGTCATTACACAGTGGTGTAACTATAGAAGAAACACACCCTGCGGTTGCGGGGGGACCCTGGGGACAAGGGGGCCCAGACTGTGGGGTCTGCTTCCTCAATAGCTTTAGTGAACCCTCCTCCCCACTGCTTTGTTACCTGAGAGCTAGGGTTCGGTGATGGGGGACGTGAGAGAGGGTGGGCAGGTGGGGAGTTAGAACCTGAGGGGTGGACGGGAAGGGTGGGCGTGCATTGCGCACCTGGCCCTGCAAAAGATTTTTTTGGTGGGGGGCCCGGCGCAGTCTAGGAACAACAATGGAGGTCATTTATGAAGACTGAGAAAATTTGCACCTGGGCAGTAACCTACAGCAACCAGTCAGTGATTAGCCTTTTTCATCCAGCTGCAAGTTGAGCAATTAAAGCAAATACCTGGTTACATTATGTAGAGTTCTGTGCAAATGCTATGTAAGTTTGAAGAAATCCCCTCCTATAAACTTGCTATATATTTGAATTCTCTGTTCTACTACGTCACGTAGAGCTGAAATCTGTACACAAGCATTGTAACCAAGCAGCTCACTACTTACAGTGGCAGTAATTGCTTATTAATGCCATTTCTGTGAGACAAAAGCACTCAGCTGCTTTAATATTCACAGATACATTGAGAAAACTGGCAAGAGCACAGTTAAAGTATTTGAACAGAAAAGTAAAAATAAACACATGTGAATTATTCAGAGTAATGTTCAGGAGTCCAACAGATCTTCCCAGGGAAAACATATTTCCAGCTGAGCACTTTCATCTCTGCAGCAAACATCTTTCCCATGAGGAGAGGCTTTGCCACAGTCTGCCGGAGCAACCGCCGGCGTTAGAAACTGCTGGGTCAGCTCTGATAGGTTACAGTTTCTATGCAGTGTGTCTTGGGGGGGTCGGGTTGCCCCCGTTTTTTGCATTAGAGTGAGTCATTATTTTTAGTACAAATCTCGGTTCATGATAGAGCGCTCATACATTTGGGTGACTGAGAATCTGGTAATGACGCCTGTCCTAATTATCCCATTACAAATGTTTTGTGATTTGTTATCTGCACGTCTCTTGCATGGCCACAAACTCCCAAGGGAAATATCTATCCCACGTTGGAGCTCTTTTGAATTGCTGAAGAGAATAATTAAAGCAAAACACATTCAAATGAGATACAGATGATAATAAGACTTCCCACGGTGTATGAGAAGTAGGTACGGTGTGTCGGAAAAATGAAAATAAAGGCATAATATAATGATATCGTCATTTTAGAGAGGAGAGGCACAAAGATCACCATACACCGGCTGGAGACATATTGGATAAATGGGAAAAATCCCAGTTTTGTAGGCAATTATGAATAATATACGGTGCTGGTTTCACTTTGTGCTAAACATTAATCCTATCTGTAAAAATGGCCCCTTTATTGGAGCTCCCTATAGATCCTATCAGTTCTCTGTCTGTGTTTGAAATGAGGGGTGGGCGTGTCCTAACCGTCCCAGCCAGAAGCACAGTAGGATGGGGAGAGCCAATCACAGCCTTGCACTCAAACAAGCAAAGACAGGCTTCAGTTCCCTATCAGGTCAGCCTAGCTGCTGATTGGTTCCTATCCTACAGTGCAGTGTACAGCTGATCTCTATAGGATCAGGTTTGTAGACAGGATTGTAGATTTCCTACACTGTCAGCAATGGAGCAGGAAGTTTTTTTGGTCTTTGTTTTTTTTCTTTTGAGACGTCAGATAGGTTTGGGATGGAGCCTCCCCTAGGCTTATGGAAAATCCACCAATGGCTGTTCAGATACTATATTTTCTGATATGGCCTTTTCAGGTCCTTTAAGAAGTATAAATCTAGAGAATTAGAAAGTCATGGTCTGCAAGTAGGACTATATAGCTACTGAACATGGTGCCTACATGACCTACATAACCTAAAAGGTTTACCAAAATCCAAAGCTAGAATTAGGATCTTGTCAAGGAAATGTAGTTTATTCCTATAACACCTTGGAACTCTAGAGCAGCCTTCAGCTCCCTAGGTGCAGCCAAGAATGAATATTCATCAAAACCTCCCACAGGGTTGAGTAATTCTACTGGGTATTTTATATTGGGTAAAAGCACTTTTAAGAAGACATTGCTGAGAAGGTTGCAGACAGTAGGTTTAAGGTTTGGGAATGGCTAAACACAAGTAAAGAATCAGAAGAAGGGTTATATAGAGGGATGCCCAGGAGCAAGTTACAAGCCTTGTACCCTGGGGTGGCAGCCTTGGTGGGCCTCCAACCCTGACCTGCTTAGTGAGCATAAAGTGAACAGTGCATTATACATTACATGTCTATGTACATTTGATATATTATAGCAACTAGGAGTGCTGTTTAACTGCCCAACTGTTGGCAAACAAGACACTGCCTAAAAACAACTGAAAAAAGAATAAACATATGTAGGGGATCAGAGAACTCTGTCCCCTGTTTCTCAGTCTGTGACATCATCCCGCCTAGCTACAGACTGGGGAGGAACCTGATTGGCTGGATGCCCCAGTGCAGAGGTGTGCTTAAGTTTGGAGCCAAAAATCAAGTGGCGGGCCCAGAGTTGATAAAGGGAGCCCCTGTTGTTTTTGCCAGTTGTTGGAAGAGAGATACAGAGTGAGCAGCCAGTAACAAGTGTTGAGAGTTCAGACTGAAAGGATAAGAGTCTGCTTGGTTGCCAGTGATTACAAAGTCCTCTGTGGAATCTCCGTGAGTGTCCCCTGGTGTGAACAGGTATTGCTTGTTTGCCTGCTACGTAGGAGCAGCCACATTTTCCAAGTTGAAGGTACTCTGGGGCAGGTAGCATTATCTGGGGGGACTTAAGAGCTCTTGGGGAGGGAACTGAATTGATTTAAGGGTTGGGGTCTATCTGGATCCAAGTTGGGACTGGGCACCTACGGAGACTGTGCCAGGAGTGGATAGACTGCACAAGTTCCTCAGGACAGGAAATTCAGTTATCCCTAAGCTGTTTTACATTCTATTTCAACAGTTATATAAAGTTTGATATTTCTGCAAAACTGTGTGTGATTATTCCTAGTGGAAAGTCCCTTGAGGTGTGCTCCTCAGTGTCCACTAGGTGGAGGCACTGCGCTACAATCCCAGTTCCCAGTATCTTATAATTCAAAGAGAACGAAATATCTCCTGTACTAAAGCCTACAGTATATACAGCTCAAATTAAGTGAGTGTGCCAAGAAAGGGTTACACATATAACCATTATATACTGCACATTGGCTTCAATAATATAATGCTGTGCGTAATACATGGGTGAAAAGGCACCCCAAAAATAAGGTGCATTATGGAGGTTAACAGGAACATGTAGACAGGTTCAGTTATCATGTTTCCTAGAGATTCCAAAACCTACATTTTATATGGAGTTTATAAAGCCTAGTTTCTTCTTGGGAGTCCAAAGAGGAAAAGCATATCTTGTAAAGTGAACTGAATATATTAAATATTTAATCACAAGAAAAAAAAGACATCTGAAATCAAATTCACTCAAGGGGATAGTTTACTATACCAAAACAGACTCCAGATCGGCTTTCCGTCTCCTCCAGTGGAACTGTGATTTCTCCTTTGCTGCAGTTTTATACTCTGGCAGTCTGCTGCGCTTTCTAAAGCATATGCTGTGCTCTCTCCAACTGTACATTCTCATTAGGCTACATCTGATCACATACTGAACCAATCTCCCTCTTCATTGCTATTTGTCTATACTTGGACGTCAGATATTTTCTTGACATACTCTCACATTCCATCTGTTCGTCTAATCTTTATTGAGAAAACACGATAGGTCCCTTATGATGGTTTACTAACCAGCTGTAATGAATTCCCAGTATTATTAGGATGATAAAAAACCATGCACCCTCCAATAATAATGTGTATCATTTTTTACAAGTCTGCAGGAGCAGATAAAAAGAAATATTATATATATATATATATATATATATATATACATATATATATATACACAGTTACATTATCTAATGCCTCAGAACAGTTACGTTATTATTCTTTAACTGAGGAAAGAGATTCATGGTAGATATTGTAAGCTGAGGTTCTTGCTAGCCTGAGCATAGCTAATATTATTCTCTAATGGTGTCACCTTCTCTCTAGTGACACTAGGGCCCATTCATTAAAGCACGAATTTCGGATTGTTAAAAGCACGATTGGAAAAATTTCGTCGTGGTCTTACGAAAATACTGTGGTTGCGATCAGAAAGTTACAAAGTTTTAGTATCCTAACATTCGTAAACGGTGCAAAAACCTTTCTGACTTTGAAACTTGAATGCATGATTTATGAAGCCTCCCATAGGACTCAATGGCACTCTGCAGCTCCAACCCGGCCCAAGGAAAGTCTCCCATAGGGCTCAATGGCACTCTGCAGCTCCAACCCGGCCCAAGGAAAGTCTCCCATAGGGCTCAATGGCACTCTGCAGCTCCAACCTGGCCCAAGGAAAGCCTCCCATAGGGCTCAATGGCACTCTGCAGCTCCAACCTGGCCCAAGGAAAGTCTCCCATAGGGCTCAATGGCACTCTGCAGCTCCAACCTGGCCCAAGGAAAGTCTCCCATAGGGCTCAATGGCACTCTGCAGCTCCAACCTGGCCCAAGGAAAGCCTCCCATAGGACTCAATGGCACTCTGCAGCTCCAACCCGGCCCAAGGAAAGTCTCCCATAGGGCTCAATGGCACTCTGCAGCTCCAACCCGGCCCAAGGAAAGTCTCCCATAGGGCTCAATGGCACTCTGCAGCTCCAACCTGGCCCAAGGAAAGCCTCCCATAGGGCTCAATGGCACTCTGCAGCTCCAACCTGGCCCAAGGAAAGTCTCCCATAGGGCTCAATGGCACTCTGCAGCTCCAACCTGGCCCAAGGAAAGTCTCCCATAGGGCTCAATGGCACTCTGCAGCTCCAACCTGGCCCAAGGAAAGCCTCCCATAGGACTCAATGGCACTCTGCAGCTCCAACCCGGCCCAAGGAAAGTCTCCCATAGGGCTCAATGGCACTCTGCAGCTCCAACCCGGCCCAAGGAAAGTCTCCCATAGGGCTCAATGGCACTCTGCAGTTCCAACCCGGCCCAAGGAAAGTCTCCCTTAGGGCTCAATGGCACTCTGCAGCTCCAACCTGGCCCAAGGAAAGTCTCCCATAGGGCTCAATGGCACTCTGCAGCTCCAACCCAGCCCAAGGAAAGTCTCCCATAGGGCTCAATGGCACTCTGCAGCTCCAACCTGGCCCAAGGAAAGTCTCCCATAGGGCTCAATGGCACTCTGCAGCTCCAACCTGGCCCAAGGAAAGTCTCCCATAGGGCTCAATGGCACTCTGCAGCTCCAACCTGACCCAAGGAAAGTCTCCCATAGGACTCAATGGCACTCTGCAGTTCCAACCCGGCCCAAGGAAAGTCTCCCATAGGGCTCAATGGCACTCTGCAGCTCCAACCCGGCCCAAGGAAAGTCTCCCATAGGGCTCAATGGCAATCTGCAGCTCCAACCTGGCCCAAGGAAAGTCTCCCATAGGGCTCAATGGCAATCTGCAGCTCCAACCTGGCCCAAGGAAAGTCTCCCATAGGGCTCAATGGCACTCTGCAGCTCCAACCTGGCCAAAAGATAGTCACGATACCGAAGCTTGAATGAATAACAAAACTTTTGTGCTCATTGCGCAAAGTACGAAAAGTATGACTTTTTCGTGGAATAACGAGCGTATCACGAAAAAATCGTACTTTTTTAATGATATTATCGTTGACAGTATGAAAAGTTCTAAACTTTAGAAAAGATTAGAAGATTAATGTAAATGGTTATGTGTAGCTCTTCTGGCTGATTAAAATGAGGGTCTGCCATTTACAGGGGATGCTTGAGTAAAAAGTTATAGCAGTTGAAAGGTTTGATGGTGGGCCCCAGGGTCAGAGGGGGTGTGCAGGGTCCCAGGGGCTGCCGGGCTAAGGCCCCCCCCCGCCGCAGCCCCCACCTCCCACGAGTGTGCATACAGTTCAATATAGTTACCTTTGGATGCATCCGGGAGGAAGATCAGCGGCCCGGGGAAGTGCAATGGGGATCTGGTGGGCCCTTGGCAATTGGCAATTTTGCCCATTTATTAAAACGGCCCTGTTTGTGTTTTATCATCATTTGCGGCAGTTGGTGGGACATCAAGAGAATCTGAGAGGACCCAGCAAGATAATGCTCTATCATGCACATGAATAAAGGGGAGCACTGTCTAGTACTGGTTGCTAAAATGTTATCCATACGGGATGTATAGAGTAGCACAGAGCTGACACTATAAAGTATGACGTATGCCATATTAATGCTAATGGAATGGAAGGAATATTTGCAACACGGAGCATTACAGCCCATTCTAAATGCAAAGTGGCGGCTGTTGACCTTCTCTTGAGGCATTTTATTGATCAATATGTTATAAAAGAAGTACAATTACACTCACTTGTAACTAAGGTTGTTAAATATTTTAGGAATGATTTAAGGGAATCCCTGTAAAACCCTGTTTCATCTAAATATACTTTTTTAGTAAATGTGCCATTGGGTAATCCTGAATTGAAAATTGTCATTTTAAGAATTGAAGGCTGCTGTCTGGGATCATAGGATTCATGGTGTACACAAACATACCAAGGGCACACATACATGCTAGGCCACATCACTCCCACACTACTTCCTGTTACAGTTAGAGCTGCATTATTTCCTGTCAGCTGATCTCTGAGGGAGCACACAGCCCATCACTAAATGGCGGCTCAAGGGAAAAGATGTAAAAGGGCAATATTTACTGATATTTACTGATATATATATTTCATAGAAGCGAAAGGGCACTGTCCCTAAACCAACAATTACCTGGGTGCCGGGTGTAGGAACCAAAAATCATGTCATGGACACAGCACACACAGGGTTTTCATCAAAAAACAAAAATATCCTTTATTAGTGCAAACAAATCGCCATTTTATTCCAGTTTTTCAAGAGTCTTTAAAAGGCCATTTATGATAGTATGGGACCTGTTATCCAGAATGCTCTGGACCTGGGGTTTCCGGATAAGGGATCTTTCTGTAATTTGGATCTCCATAACTTAACTCTGCTAAAAATCATTTAAATATTGAATAAACCCAATAGGGCTGTTCTGCCCCGAATAATGATTAATTATATCTTAGTTGGGATCAAGTACAGGAAGTGTTTTATAATTACAGAGAAAAGGGAATCATTTAACCATTAAATAAACCCAATAGGGCTGTTCTGCCCCCAATAAGGGGTAATTATATCTTAGTTGGGATCAAGTACAGGTACTGTTTTATTATTACAGAGAAAAGGGAATCATTTAACCATTAAATAAACCCAATAGGGCTGTTCTGCCCCCAATAAGGGGTAATTATATCTTAGTTGGGATCAAGTACAAGGTTCTGTTTTATTATTACAGAGAAAAGGGAATCATTTAACCATTAAATAAACCCAATAGGGCTGTTCTGCCCCAATAAGGGGTAATTATATCTTAGTTGGGATCAAGTACAGGTACTGTTTTATTATTACAGAAAAAAAGGAAATAATTTTTAAAAATTAGAATTATTTGCTAATAATGGAGTCCATGTGAGATAGCCTTTCTGTAATTCGGAACTTTCTGGATAACGGGTTTCCGGATAAGGGATCCCATACTGGTTGGTTAATTACTCATTCTGGGGGGTATAATTTTCCTTTAATGTCTTTGAACTGTGTTTATTACCCAACCGTTGACTTATACATCTATATCATGAATAAAACAACAAACTCACCTCCCATATTACAGTCTGGGGTAAAGGAGATATCATCAAGCGCAATGTCAAAAAGCTGCTCCCCTCCTACATGAGCTTCGAATGCCACCCTGTATGGGCTGTTACTGGATAGAATGACATTGGCATACGTCCATCTCATGTTGGTGTTTTCAGCCGCTGACCAGTACAGAAAGTTCAATCCATGGTTGGTAACTATATACAGCTGTTATGGGACATAATAAATAGAAAAAACATAAATCATTCATGCTTTAAACCTCCACATCGAACAACCTACTTTGCATTAATCACATGTCACGGGATAGGGAATAATCTTGAGTACTGAGCACACTACTGAGCACTGTATGTTGATTGATGGAACCGACGGCATCAACCAGACAACAATTTATGCTGATGATAAAACCAATCAGTCTTTCTTTAAGGAACACCTTGCATACGGCATGCAAACAAATCATACAAACCCGGCTGACTTTGAAACTTTGCAAAGGGCATAAGTGTAAGGTAGGAGTTCTGCCCGGCGTCTCTCTTGCATAGTAAATCTAGGGGTTTTTTCAATAAATTAAGAACAAGCTCATTGCACAGGTAACAGCTCTGGGTTATAGATTTATGATTCCACTATTAAAACAAATGATTGAGGGATAAAACGAACATAATTAATGTATGCGTTACTGCCATCATGTAGCCAGCGTGCTTTATTATTTCAGAAGAGAAAGAAATGTGCTTCCAAAGTACTCATATTTTTGTGTGAATAGGGCCCATTAATAGGTTAATACACATATCAGCAGAATATATTCCATAGGGGCCATGAGTAGGCTATTACTGCTATAATATAACACATCCTGTACAAATTGTTTTAAAAAATACCCCACATATAAGAGCCATTGGAAACCATAGAAGCTAAATAGAAGAAGAATACCCCCATAATAATATATAGACCTTACCTAATGACAATGTAATTATGAGAATACCCTGCAATATTAGTGAAGCCATTTGAGATAGCATACTCCTTTAATATTTTCCCCTCTGCACCACATATGCCAGATTTCATTACACAGATTTATACCTACCACCATGGCCTTAGAATTGCAATATTTAGTCTAATGCCACTTTTCTCCACAGCTTTATAAACATGCCCGAGAACACAAAATACTCATGGGAGACACCACCTATAGGTTATTTCTTAATCTACAGCTCAGAAGGGAGCCCAATGACCCAAGTAAAACAAATGGGAAGAAGGGCAGGACTAAGTTAGGAGGACAACCCCCTTCCCTCCCCCCAGGCAGATCCAAGTTGGCTAGAGGCAGTGCCGGACTGGCCCATGGGGATACCAGGAAAACTCCCAGTGGGCCCAGGTGTCAGTGGGCCCTCCTGCCTCTTGCCATTTGGCCTAATTTATGGTCATTTCATATTTCTCTATGGGAACAAAGAGACTAAATATAAAGAGAAATAGATTATAGTATGATATATATAAAAGACTAGGAAACTATAGAGGTTCAGTGGGGAGTGGATAAAATATATTTTGGAGACTGAGCCCATGGTCTAGGTTTTTCTGGTGGCCCCCAGTCATCCCAGTTCGACACTGGCTAGAGGTCTCAGGCAGGGGATTAAAGCAAGACCACCACCCCCCCCCCCCAGATGTGAGCTCACCAGACCTTTTTGGTGGGCAGGAGGAGCAGGAACCAACAGCATCCCTCCCTTCCTAACGGGTGGCATTCAACTGACTAGGTGGCCCAAGCCTGAATAACAAACAGGGTGAGAGATGGGTGGAGTGTTTATTTATTTTTCTTTCACTTGGAACTGGATTTCTTTGCATTAAACACATTACTTTCTGTCATTGTCTGCCAATGCAAAGAGAAACCTTCCCTCGCCCATCTAATATTTCCTAATGATAAAACCAAGTGACATCTCGTTCATCCATGGACAAAAGTGCATAAAATCAAACAATATGTTTGATTCAGTGCGTTTGCAGCTTGCTTTGTCTTCAAAGCGGTGTTAAAACTATGAAACAAATATGATAATGGAAAAAAATCATGTACATGACAGAAGAACAATAGAAAAATCAATAGGCAGAAGTATTTTAGTGCTTGCAGTTAAGAGTGGCTTGCGTTGGTAGAAAATGAACTTCAGTTTGCCAAGATAAATGAAATGGCAAGTGTAGCTTCACTGTCAGGGACTGGAGCAGCACTGTTATTTTCTGCAGAGAAGAAATCCTGGAGGAAATGTCTGCAGAACGTTTTTTTATTTGGTGTAATAAATCTGTATCAGTGTCATAATTATAAACCCATGCAGCTGTTTGGCCGCTTAGCAAAAACCTGTGGGATAAGTGCTGTCCCAGTCATGTGGGCCCTGAGGGAACAGCTAGGCAACACTTCATCACTTACACAGGTTTCTCTTCATTGGGCACTGGGCAGTGGTCAAAGGGTTCCACCACTTTAAGACATCAATACAGAGTCTTAATTAAGAGCTGGAATCAGGGCTTCTCCTTGCGCTCTATTAGAGCTCCCAGCAACTCACGTGGGTCCTCATAGGGGGGAATTCACAAAAGTGGTGATATTGAGACAAAATAAAAGTGGAGATAGATTTGTGGGATTTTCCACCTAATTCACAAACCTCTATCTCCACTTTTGTGAATTTGTCTTTTAAGCAGACAGTTTTCAGATTTTGTCATTTTCGCGATGTTTTTTTTATGAATCTGCCTTTAGCTCTTAAATTAGTCGGTGCCATCAAACCCAGCCCCAAATCTACATGAGCCTTGGAATAAGGATTTTACCAGCAGGATTTTGCATTTCATATGCCATTTCACTTTGGGGGCATTTCCTGAGGGGTAATTTTAGTTTGCACAGGGAAACTATACATCATTTTTTCAGGACAATCTATCATTTTTTTCTATATTTCTGTGTAATTCCACTTCTGTAACAAGATTTAAGGGTCTAAATACCTTATTCTCTAGCCCCTACTCATTACTGCTTGTAATAGCAATTATAAATACAAATAACTCAAAAACCATTACAAACTTGTAATAAATGTATATTGCAAAGCTGCTTAGAATTTTGGTTTCTTTTATTAGGCAAAAAATTATATTTTGAGTTGCCTTGTCCTTTAAAGAGGGGGCACTGCTGCTAAAACTAAAATTTTGCCTGAGAGGCTTTAATTTTCCTTTAAATAAAAATGAATATATTCACTCAAAATGTTATTATTGCCCCATTCATTAAGCTAAAACTAGCATAACAGTGCAAATGTGAGGTAAAAACTTTTTTATATAAAACATATCAATTCAACTGTTTGTTTAATCAGTGTTTTACTTGTTTATAAAATGTCAATGAGGCTTTTTGCCCCCCCCCCCCCGGGGCTCACTTATCAACTTTCTCAGAGAATGTTGATAAATGGAGGATTCATTCTCCCTACTTATTAAACAGTCCCCCTAGTTATATAGGTCTTGAGCAAACAGCAGGCTTCTCAGTTAGGATACACCAACTGCCACTATGTAGCAAATAAAAAACATCCTATAAGTGGGAGGAGGTAGGATAGCCTAGGGGTAGGGAGACCGCCCTGTGACGACGGGGTTGCAGGTTCAATTCCCTCCTCCGGGGTCCGCCTCGTGACTGCCCTGGGCACGGTCACATAACCTTCCAACGTAAGGATATCAGCCTTTAGAAATAGGCTGGTGGAGCGATGTCCAGATTTTTTTTCAGTGGCTGCATTTACATTTTCCACAAATCCTCTCTTTGCATTTTTAAGGGAATTGTGCTGTCTATGGCAGCTGAAAGCAACTGTCACAGGAAAAATCCGTTTCTTATCACTGGCAATAAGAAGCCAATTGATAGGTGAGCTGAGCTGCAGCACAGGGACAATGTGCAAGTGCATTTTAGGGTTATTTTTGGGAATTTGATTAGGATATATGGAAATAATCATAGAACAGAATCTACACTGGGGAGCTGATAGGAGAGTAATGGAGATATTCCCTGTGAGCGCTATCTGTTATCCCCTGCTGGTATATGGTACAGGAGATTAACCCTACTTCTATGCATTATCAGTAACTCTTCAGCCAGAATATAGTTCAGCAGGGGGTACGCTAACCATTTAGCTGTTTTGTCTAGACAACTGCCCCAGTATTGAGTATGTTGCAGGCTACACTGATTCCCAAGCAGCCACGGCTCATGTATCTAAATGGATTACTAATGTACTCTGAGCAGCGAATTGCCTTTGCATCTTTATACAAAATGAATAATAAAGTGGTCAGGTTCCATTGGCCAAAACACTGTCCAGTCAGGGGTCGCAACACAAACTGGGCAAATTTTAATAAAAATGTATACAATATATTCACACAAAATGTTATTATTGCCTCATTGATTAAGCTAAAATTTGCATAATTATGTAAATGTAAGGTAAAAACTTTTTATATATATAAATAATATATATTCTAAAAGTAAAAACTTTTTCGGTATAAATTTAACTTTTTTTAATCAGTGTTTTTTTGCACCTATTGTTCTAGGGTTAGACAGAAACTTGTCACCTAACAATAAGCTGCTAATCCCCATTAATACAGTGGCTTGCAAAAGTATTCGGCCCCCTTGAACTTTTCCACATTTTGTCACATTACAGCCACAAACATGAATCAATTTTATTGGAATTCCACGTGAAAGACCAATACAAAGTGGTGTACACGTGAGAAGTGGAATGAGAATCATACACGATTCCAATCTTGGAAGAAAACCTCTTGGAGTCTGCAAAAGACTTGAAACATAAAGCCAGGGCAACAATGGAATGGTTTAAAACAAAACATATCCATGTGTTAGAATGGCCCAGTCACAGTCCAGATCTAAATCCAATGGAGAATCTGTGGCAAGATCTGAAAACTGCTGTTCACAAATGCTGTCCATCTAATCTGACTGAGCTGGAGCTGTTTTGCAAAGAAGAATGGGCAAGGATTTCAGTCTGTAGATGTGCAAAGCTGGTAGAGACATACCCTAAAAGACTGGCAGCTGTAATTGCAGCAAAAGGCGGTTCTACAAAGTATTGACTCAGGGGGCTGAGTAATTACGCACACCCCACTTTGCAGTTATTTATTTGTAAAAAATGTTTGGAATCATGTATGATTTTCCTTCCACTTCTCACGTGTACACCACTTTGTATTGGTCTTTCACGTGGAATTCCAATAAAATTGATTCATGTTTGTGGCTGTAATGTGACAAAATGTGGAAAAGTTCAAGGGGGCCGAATACTTTTGCAAGCCACTGTATGTTAATGATCCCCCAATGGGGCCCCTACCTTAGGTGGGAAATGGAGACTGGGTGAAACAAAACAAAACAGAAGAGCTTTGAATTGATCTAACAGAGTTACACTGAGCTTTACTCCATTTTGAAAATGTCGGGAAAAAAATGTTGTTAAAATGTCGTATAAATGTCGTTTAAATGACAAATTCACAAAAGTGTCTGTAAACTGTCTTTCTTTCACCAAAAACAGAAAAGTGGTGGTTGAGTCGGAATTTAGGCGGATTTCTGTTTGTGAATCTGGAGAAAGTGTTTTCCACCAGTTTTTCCACCACTTTTACTCCAAAAAAGGGCTCTCTCCACTTTTGTGAATTCCCCCCATAGAGTCTTGAGAACTTAAAGTTGGTCTAAAAGCTCACACAGAATGCACAATAGGAGGTTGGTACAGATAATTTCCCTACCCAAGAATTTCTCATTTGTATTCACTCACAATAAAATTGTTCTTAGGGCTGCACAGGAATATTTGCATTAGTAGAGCTCATTTATTTTGTGCCTGTACCCATGGCTTGAACCACCAAACGTGGGTGAAATGAAACATGCAGGGATTCACCTGCGTTCAGGGCGGTGCCATGTGTACTGTCACTATAGGATAGAATGGGGTCTGTTAACTTATGCATTCCCATGCAGTAAAATGTAGGGAGGGGGGGCATTTATCAACCTTCTAATTGTTGGGGTTTTCGTGTTTTTTTAAAGCTCAATTAAACTTAATTTTTCTAAAACCCCCAATGCCAAGTGATTTATGAAAACAGCCTTTTACAAAAAAGCATACATGAAAAATGTGTGAAAAAATGCAAACCTTTTTTAACAAATGCAGTGTCTGAAAAATGCGGTTGGAAAGAAGACAACTCTGACTTCTACATGACCTAGACAGGTTTTAGATGGCTTGGTTTTTCGTGATGAGCAAATTTATGTGCCAGCAGAGATTTGCAGTGAAATTCCGCATTTTGCCATTGGTTTTCTTGCGAAACTGCAGCAAAAATTCACAGAAAAAAAACAATTTGCTGAGAAAAAATGCCCATTGACAATGTATTTAGAATGAGGAAAATGTTGGGCGTGGTAGGAGTGAGAAAAAACATGCATTCACTTTAATGCTGTTTTGCGAGTTTTTTAGCGAAGCGAAATGAGACAAATTCTGATTCGTCACTGTATTGACACATATGGTAGAAAAAAATATTTGCGAGATTTTTAGCAAAGCAAAATGGCTCAGATTCTGATTCGTCACTGTATTGACATATATGGTGAAAAAATAAATCTATTTTTTTCGGAAAATATTTTTTAAACGAAAAACACGAATTGTAAAAAAATGAAAATTAAAAAAGGGGGTATTAGTAAATGCCCCCCTTAAGGGCATATTTATGTGAAATGAATGCTTACCCCAGTAATATTCCACCGCTTTCTATTTTTACGGGGTTTTCAGAGGTGTATTTATCAAAGATTAAATTCTCACTTTCCCCCATTAATAAATCAGTCTTTAAAATCCCATAGAAATAAACAGTGGAAGAATTTCAATGTGGCAAGCTCTACTATCACTCTTTGATAAATATGCTCCAATCAGAAAGCCCCATGCACAGGAATGCATCAAGAAATGCTTGTACGTAAGAGCCCTTAAGCAGGCAAAATAAAGGCGAAATAGCTAATTAGGAACGGTTTTAATTAAATGTATGATTAAATATAATAGGGTTGTGTGTGTTAATTTGTATTGAAATGGTTGAACGTAAGGTACTGGCTTAGATCTAAAATGCCTGAAGAAGAGTTGTTCATTTTAAAGTCATTTGAGCTTCTATGTAAGATGCAGCTTATATGTACCCAGTGCAGCCATAGCAACACATACTTTATCATTATGCACATAATGAGCCAGCTCTGCCAAGTTTAAAACTTAAATCCACCTTTAACAAAATGTGAGCATTGAATAAAGTAAGAAATATAAATCTGGGCTGTATCACTATCTCCTCCGTGACATGGATTTATCTCTGCTCAGAACAACACAGGGAATTTTGCTTTTATTGCCCCTATTCACCAGATCAATTACGTCTAACGATCGATTAAATGCCACGGATCTCTGGACTTAGGTAACTTTTTGCAATATGTTATTACATAAGTCTCTAACTTAAAACACACTTCCCTTGATTTACCTTTACTGGCGTTGCAGTGAATCTGACAGCTGCAAACATAATGCCATGATCCCACAGAGCCGTCAATAGTTGCTAAAGTGGAACTTTAGTTCTGTGCTTGCTTTGAAATAAAAATCCTGCCCTTTGTTCTACCTGTCACTGAGCTACAGGGGTGGGAGGTGGGAAGGTGACGCAGAACAAGAAGTGAAGAAAGTTCATTTATTTAAAGTTTTCTATATTCTCAAGGCTTCAAATACATGTAAAAATAATCAATGTTTTATAAAAATGCTTGTCAATTTTCTTTACCAGAATAAAGATTCGTAGACAGATATATAGAAGTAGATAGATAGATGATAGATAGATGATAGATAGATAGATAGATAGATGATAGATGATAGATAGATAGATAGATAAATAGATAGATAGATGATAGATAGATAGATAGATAGATGATAGATAGATAGATAGATAAATAGATAGATAGATAGATGATAGATAGATAGATAGATGATAGATGGATAGATGATAGATAGATAGATAAATAGATAGATAGATAGATGATAGATAGATAGATAGATAGATAGATAGATGATAGATAGATCGATGAACAGATAGAATGATATTCAGATGCATTTTTTGGAAGACTGGAAGTAAGGAGGTACCACTATGTACTAGGATATTAAAAATAAGGGCTACTCATTCAACACTGTTTTTCAAAAGTTTTTTCAACAGTTAAGACAATGTCGGTATTATCTCATAAGTAATGCTAGGTAAGTATGTAAGCTTCAGGACATTTTTAAGAACAGCACAATTTTTTTAATACAGGGCTGTATTTAGATCCATTGCTGCCCCAGTTGGCCAACTCTAATCGGATACGTTGATCATAGAAAAGAAAGGGATCTGTAGCCCCCTCCTCTGGCTAATATCTCTGTATTTAGTGGAGAGATGGATTAATTTTTTTTCAAGTATTTTTTTTTCATTTAGACAATCGAGGGCGGCCCCACTAAACCTACCCCCCTACAAATGCAATTAGATATGGATAATGGCAAAGGGCATGTGTTTTTATATAGCATAATGGCAAAGGGTATAGGTTTTACATATAACCTTTGCCTATATATATAATAGCAAAGGGTTTAGGGTTTTTATAGGCCCATGGAAGAAATAAATATAGTATAATAGGAATTGTCCTAGGCTGGGGCCCTCTAGGACATCATCTGGTACTCTGGTATACTGTAAGTAGGGTTGGCATCTTCTGGCATATAAATTAGCAACCAGGCCAAATCCATAAGGGTGCAGAGACATAACATAAGGGGCAGAGTAAAGACAGATATGGGGCAGAATAATGACATCACCATCCCATTTGGAAAGAAACTTCCTTAGTAAAGAGTGGGTTTGGGGGTGTATTGGGGGTGTATTGGGGGCATATAGGAGGTGTGCTGGGGATGGAGGACTAGTTATTACACATGTACCAGCTAGCACATTTTAATACTGGCCCTGGCTCGTATTGGCTGGTACAGGTATAGGACCCATTATCCAGAATGCTCGGGACCAAGGGTATTCCGGATAAGGGGTTTTTCTGTAATTTGGAACTCCATACCTTAAGTCTACTAAAAAATCAATAAAACATTAATTAAACCCAATAGGATTGTTTTCCATCCAATAAGGATTATTTATATCTTAGTTGGGATCAATTACAAGGTACTGTTTTATTTCTACAGAGAAAAGGGAAATCAGTTTTAAAATTCTAAATGATTTGATTAAAATGGAGTCTATGGGAGACGGGCATTCCGTAATTCGGAGCTTTCTGGATAACGGGTTTCCGGATAAGGGATCCTATACCTGTACTAGCTGGGCTACTGAAATACTGGCCAGGGGCAACCCTAAGCCGCATATATATGAAAAAAGCCAAAAGGCTCAAGCAATCTTAAAGAAAACCCTACATGCAAGAAAAAGTTCAGCAGATTTTAGGTCTTAGTATGTACAGTACATAGGTTTAAGATAAAATAAAAAATAATTGTAATCCTTAGATATTCTGATCCACCCACTGCGCTTAGATTGTTCATTTAGTAACTAGATAGATTTGCCTTTTTTAGCAGTCTTGTCTCTACGCTGGGTGTTTTTTTCCTATATAGTAAAAATCTTTCCAACGAATAAAAAAGAAAACCTATTAATTTCCAAAGACATTTGTTTACCTTGAGTGTGCTCGAATCAGGTGGCCCCTGGATGTAGTACCAAAAGCGTATCCGACAGGTCCCGTTTGTGACCAGAAAATCGTTACTCGTCAATATTCTCGCAATGTCTCCTTCTTGCTGCAGAGATGAGTTGATAAAGAGGAAATGTTTCCCACTGCCTGTAGGGTTGGAAATAAGTCTCTTGTGACATAAATAAAAAGACAGCCAGAGAGGAAAAAGATACAGAGATCCAGGAGTATTGCTTTGTGTAAGATAACAGCTTTAAACCTTATTGAGCTGTATGTAGCATAGGTATGCTAGGATCAATGATAACATAGGTGCCAAATTGCCCAATGGCAGCACCCTGTTGCAATCACTAGTAGTTAGCTGCTATCAGTCAAGTTTGATCAATAGGTAATTGGTGAATCAGACGCAAATGCTTTGAATGTGTGCTACAGAAATAACCCTCTCTCTAAAAAAAAGCTGCAGAAGCTGGAAATGTGGGAAAAAACATTGCTGTGGGGGGGTTAAAAATACATGGCAATATGCATCCATAATTGCACTTTGTACACTGCATTGAATTACTAAATGAGCCCTATAGTCATTTTATATAACACAATTTGCAATATGTTTTCAAACAATGCATATTAAATAAAATATAAATACACACATATAAAGAGGGTTTAGACTGGGATAATGGAAATCTGTCTGCAGCATGAAATTAAGTTATTTTCAGCCATATTCACAACTGGTACATATAATCTCCTATTGTACTTAGTAAAGAACTAACCCCTAAGTTTAAGGTTGTGATCCTTTTATTTTTAGAAAAACTGAATTGTAGGAAAGAAAATCCCACTTGTAAGAAAAAATAATCAATGCCTTAAAGTCCAAGTTAGTTAATGAACCCCCCAAATCCTTGTAATAAACATACCCCTAGGGGGTCACTTTTAGAGTAGTACAGAAAGGGCCCCACCATCATGCAGGCCCATTGGAATTCCATAAAATTACAAAGGACTTCCAGCTACTGTGGCTTTCTTGGTGCCCAATGAACTGGTAAAAGGGTCATCACCCAAACCAGTGAACCATAATGACAGTACTAATCACAGGAGGCACCACTTGTGTAAACTCCCTTTATGTTGAAAGATTTCTCACCTTGATGCCTGTGATGTGGAGTATGAGAATGGAGACTACAGTAGCTAACTATTGATGAGCGAATCTGTCCCGGCAAGAAAATTTGCGAAACGGCGAAAAATTAGAGAAACGCATTTGTCGCGCAATTTTTTTTTGTCACCCATGTCTGGCATTTCAAGTACACAGAGGCTCCAACAGCCCCCCACCAGCCCAATAAATAGTGACTGTCTATGGGATCTTACAGCAGCCCCCCTGGCATTTGCCTGAACCCACAGGTTGCCAGTCTAGGTCTGCAGGCTCAGTCTGGGATTCAAAATAGGCCCTGGCATTTCAAGTACACAGGCCCAAACAGCCCCCCACCAGCCCAATACCTAGGGGCACATTTACTAATCCACGAATGTCCGAAAAACGTCCGAATGCGTTTTTTTCGTAATGATCGGTATTTTGCGACTTTTTCGTGAATTGTCGCAAATTTTTCGAGCGCTCAATACGAAAAAGTAATGGCTATGAAAAAGTTGTGACAATTCACGAAAGTCATAATGGCTATAAAAAAGTCGCAACAATTCATGAAAGTCATAATGGCTATGAAAAAGTCGCGACAATTCACGAAATTTGTAATGGCTATGAAAAAGTCGTGACAAGTCGTAACAGTTAAGAAAAAGTCGCGGCAATTTACGAAAAAGTCGTAACGGCGACGAAAAAAATCGCAAAAAATACGAAAAAGGCGCAAAATGTTCGTTTTCCAATCTGAATTTTTCTCATTCAGATTCGTGGATTAGTAAATCAGCCCCTTTGTGGCTGTCTATGGCATCAGTCAGGGCCTGAGCACCCAATGTATACTCTATTAGAAACCACCAGCTTATCCCCTATAAAAACTAGCAGTGCAATTTTGCTGTGTGATTTTTTTAAGATACACAGCAATTATAAATTGATAAACAGGTAAATACAACACATTAGAATGAAGAGCTTTGTTTTGCCGATTCACAACTTAATTCACAACACTTTTATTGGTATAATTAAAAAGCCAATAGTTATAAGATATAAATACCCTTCGAAAAAAATTACACTTTGGGGCAGATTTCCTAAAACTGGCATTTACTAAAAAATCTGAAATGGCCCCCTTTGTGTGGCATACTGAAAGTGATAAAAATATAATAGGAAGGAGTACATTCTGAAATTGCATTTCAGCTTATTTGTTGGCAGTTTTGACATTTACTTACCTGGTGTGTGATCTGTATTTAGGCCAATCATGCCCCTGTCTCCCCTACTCCAATCAAAGTCATCATCTTGATCTTGTGTGAGGCCGCATTCCAATGGGTTGTTGTCTTCAGTGTATTCAAAATTGCAGCTTCCAGGCACGCTGGTGTATTCGCCTACATACCAAAAAATAATAATAATATTAAATAAAAATCTAAACCAATATTTGCCCATGTAGCCTTCTCTTATTGTATTTTAAAATTCTGTATAAATTGATTTACTGAGGACTCAAACAGATTAATTTTTAATTTCCTGAAATCAGATTATGTTCTTCATTTGCCTCTCCTCTGTTCTTCTAGTTAGAATTATGTATAATGTGTTCTACATTTATAAAAGGATTAGGTCCTACTGGCTTCACATGGTTACCTAATCTCACCAAGGACTTTACATTTGTCATCTTGGTACTTGCTCCAGTGTGTTTCTGCTAAGTGAAGAGGATTTAGAATGCAAATGAAATATGCCTGGTATTGAAATGCATACCATTTCCTGCAGGTTCATTATTGTATTGATTGGACTAACATATTTATGCTGGTAAATACAGCTTTTTAGAAAGAACGACTAAAGTCTGTTTTAGAAAGTATAGAACAGGCGCAAGCCACCATGTTTTTCACACTTTGCACCTTACAGAATGAAGTACAATGGCCTGCCCTTACTGGATGAATACAGATCAGCCTGCTTTTGGCAGCACTGTATTCATGAGGCGTGGGCTGGGGGGGCACATGGGCCCCCTTCCTCCTGCTCCCTACCTGCCTTATAATGTATGTGTCATTTAGACACACAAGTTAGGAGTGCTCACAGGCAAATCGTGCAAAGGAGCCCTGTCCTTGCTATAGTGCATGTTATTTTTAAGGCTGCCCACCACAGCTGTGCTATTACACTGGATTTTTAGTCTGGCATATTCTAAGTATATAGCTAATTACCTCTGTCCCCATACCTGCCCCATCTTTCTTATTATCTGGACCCTTTGCACTCTTGTTTCGTCTTGGTTTGATTCTGTTTGTTGCATTGTATAGACCAGGGGTCCCCAACCTTTCTGACTCGTGAGCCACAGTCAAATGTAAAAAGACTCGGAGATCAACACAAGCATCATAAAAGTTAATGGAGGTGCCAAATAAGGGCTAAGATTGGCTATTAGGCAGCCTCTATGCACACTATCAGCTTACAGGGGCTTTATTTGGTAGTAAATCTTGTTTTTATTCAACCAAAATTTGCCCCCAAGTCAGGAATTCAAAAATAACTCCCTGGTTTGGGGGGACTGAGAGCAACATCCAAGGGGTTGGGGAGCAACATGTTGCCTTCAAGCCACTGGTTGGGGATAACTGGTATAGACTGAGGAGCAACAAGTAATAATTATTGTAGTATATAAATAAAAATAATAGGGTTACATATTCCATATTCAGCATATTTATCAAAACAATATAAATATTTATAATGACATTTATAAAGTCTTATTTCAAATGTATAATGAGATCTCAAACTGGAAATAGCATTGTTCTGGATCGAGCCAAAGTGCGCTTCTCAGTAAAACCCAATGGGAGCTGTATATACATACTGCAATTGGTCTCATCGGAGAGGTCCTCACAGTCTGGTTTGTAGTCACAGACAAGGTGGGATTCAATGCACTTCTTGTTTCTGCATCTAAAATCTGTATCTGTGAGGCATTTCCCAGGCTCTTCTCCAACTGCAACAGGACATGAAAATCAATGCCTTCATTAAGTCAATGTAAGGTCAGTTCCATTTGCTGGTGTTACATTTAACAAAGTGCAGTTTCCATTAGCATTTCTAGAATCTGTTTTGACAATAGTGATGGGAGATTATAATTCCCTACATGATGTCATTGGTTTTTACTTATAGATCTGTGTGCTTTACTAAGTACAGTAAATTAAGCATTCAAACGTATGTACTGTACATATGGCACCTTCAAGGTGATAGGTCTTCTAAATAGGCTTCATTCCATGTCATTAGTGATGAGCGAATCTCTCCCGTTTCGCTTCGCCATAAAATCTGCGAAACGGCAAGAAAATTTGTGAAACGTTGAAAAATTAGCGAAACGGTGAAAAATGTGTGAGATTTTTTTTGTCACCCACGTCTATTTTTTTGTCAAACGGGTCTATTTTTTTGTCACACGCACTTTTTTGATGTGACTGTGCCCAATTTTGACTCGACAACACCCTTTTTTTACTCGACCGCACCCAATTTGAAGCGTGTCAAAAAATTCCACGCGACGAGTTTTTCCACAGCAAATTTTCACGGAAGTTTTGTGAAACAATTCGCCAATGGTGAAATGTGGAAATTTGCTGTGAATCCATGCCTGGCAATAAAATTCGCTCATCACTACATGTCATAAAACATACAGAAGCTTAATATTGTGCAAAAGTATTTTTTTTATTTTCAAAACTTTTTAGTCAACAGATGAATATCTTATTTCTTGCATTCAAATGTGTTTTTCATTTTTTATTGACCAAAGTTTACTAAATTTAATGCAAAACTGTATGGTGTGTGAAATGCAATGTGCCTTCTTTGGACTCTGGGGAATGGCAGACCTTTATTTACAAGGCTTATGAAATAAAGTGTGATACATAGTTGCAATGCATTGTAAGCTGGACATACATGGCAAGATTGGCTCGTTTGGAGAGGCCTTTACCTGATCTGGCCACCATTATGGTGGGACATATTGGAATTATTCCATTTTTTTACACCTGGACCAAATATCAGATCATAATGGGAGTCTAAAGAGACCCTTTGGAAGAGGAGTGGTCCTTTTTTAAAATCTGCCTTTTAAAAAATTAAAGTGCTGGAAACAAAGCTCAGGAGGTTCAGTATCTTAGGGATACATGGACCAATCAGCAAGAATCTTAGTCTGTAGGGGGTGGAGTCTGCAGTACAGCTGCAAAAGAATGCAATTTTTTTTCTGTATTGAATCATTAGCTTCCAAACACACTTGTTGCAATTCCATGTGTTTCTGCAAAGCGTAATTGCGTCTGCCCAGTCTGTCTTATAAATCGCTTACAATTGCTCCTACTGATGCACAGCAACTCTGGAGATACAGCCACCCTGAACATGACAGCAATAAAAGGGATCCTACCGTAGGCTGCATTAATAGTGCAACAGCCTTTCGTCCAAAGAATTATGCACAAACATAACTGGTAGGTCAGATACCGCTCAGCCTAATCTAACTTATGCTACAGTAGTGATGAAATAATCTGTGCTGAAAAATTCATAAAAAGGCAAAATGTTCCTGAAATGCAGCTACCACGGGTTCTGTTAACGTGCATGGCTGTTTTACAGTCCCCCAATATCTTTTTAATGCAACCATTTCTTCTTGCCACCCTTTCATACCTCCCAACTGTCCCAGTTTTTGCGGCACAGTCCCTCTTTTGACAGCTCAACCCGCAGTCCCGGATTCTTACTGAAAAGTCCCTCATTTCCCTTTGATCTCCTGCACTGAACGCCAAAAATTATACATATTTAATTAAAAAGTAGCTTTTTGGCAGAGAGCCAAGAAAATCAAACAAGCTTCACCTGCACTTAGATACAAATGTTTCTCGAATTTAATTAAAAAGTAGCTTTTGGCAGAGAGCCCAGAAATCTTAACAAGCTTCACCTGAACTTAGATACATTGTTTCTCACTTTAATTAAATAAGTGGGCTTTTGGCAGAGAGCCCAGAATGTTAACAAGCCACACCTGTACTTAGATACAATTGTAACTAATGACCTAAATAGGTCTCTTGGGGGAACTGAGACTTGCAGATTAAAGGGCAATTTCAGCTTTTTTTTTTTAACAAAATTGTAATAACACATAAAATGTCCCCAAACCCCCCAGAAATATGTTCAAACGTTAAATAACCTGCCTAATCTAGTCAAATGGGAGTGGTATTTAGGGGGTGTGGTAGCAAAATGGGCGTGGTCAAAATATTTTCGTGCAACATTTTCTTTTGTCCCTCTTTCCATTTTCAAAATGTTGGGAGGTATGCCCTTTATCTTTGCCATGTAAGGAGAGGGAAATGAGCAGGAAGTGGCCATTCCCTTAGTAACACAGGCTTTATTGAAGGCCTGCTCAAGACAGGCAAGAAGTATAGAGCTCCCTTGAAGCTCAATGTGTGGCACTCTGTCACTAATTAAAGTGCAACAGGTAGAAGAGAACAAAGACCTTCTTTTCCTCCCACACTCCTACAACTTGTACCCACCCACTGTATATTAGCCCTAAAATGTTCAGCTATCAGTAGGAAACATGCAGAATCAATGGGGAAAATACACTTCAGCCATTTTTTTCTTTTAGAAAATCGCACAGAGAGAACAGTATTTCTACTGCTACGACCAAACAAAAACCCACTTTACAAAATTGCCTTTTCACTGCTATTGGCTTCCTGTCACGAAAGCAGAACATTCTGTTCCAAATTTAAGAGAAATGGTTTCCTATTCTGTTCTGTTCAGAAGCTGCTTTCTGTTGAAGGTCCAGAAGTTCAAGGTTCCTTTTTAGTCCCAGTGCCAGAGTCCTTGCGTTGGAAACAGGCTTTTATTCCTTTACGTTATTACTGAGCCACTTTAGTCAGCTCAACCACAATATATAGTGCAGGGTGTGCAACAGCCACCTTCTACAAACCCAAATTATATATAATTCTACCTTTTATTGTTAGTGTTTATTATATATAGCACATGGGGCTAATGTCTCTTTGAGTAAAGTTCCAGCAATTCCGATTATTTCCTTGTTTGCCAGTCAGACTACCTGGCAGTTTGAGTTTATTGTAGCAGAAATTACAAGTAGCGGGCAAATGCTAGGTATGTGGCAGTCGAGCACTGGTAGTCTGTGGGTGGAACACCATGCAGAGCCGAATTGCAGCTTATTCCCAGACTACAGTGGGCTTTGGTTTTAAGAACTAACCATCTGTTCTCAAAGTGCCCAGCAAAAGGGGAATGTTTAGAACTAAGGTTTACGTGTATGACAGGAGCTTCTGTGTATTGCACATATGATCACATAAATTCCACAGAAAATGTAATTGCTTTAGAATTATTTGCCCATTGTATTTGCCCAGTTCTGTGTTAATTCACAAACCATTAATAATTCCCAGGCTCAGTTTAGGTTAGTATATGATGAGTTATGAAACATGCCTACATAATGTACTTATAATTGAACTAGCAGGTAATATGCCTGCCTTTGAATCTACATTCTGCAGTACAAACTTATGTGCAATTGAATATGGCGTAACCTGGATAAAGCCACCACTCATCAAAAGGTCTTACCCCCTCCCCCCCCGCACTAGATATGGAACCTAATCACAGGGGCCCCCATGTATAACTGTTTTTTTATTTCCCACTGATAACACAGGTCATTGGTCAAGAAACCCTCAGCCAACTTGAAGCTGGATAATGAATTCAGTACAGTTTACATACTGGAATAAGCTATTACTAAAATCATAAATGTCTAGTCATTTATTAAAAGATTCGAACTGAAAAAGCACAAAGTAAATTGTGGAAGGAAAAAGAATAGAACACCAAAACCACAAATGAACAAAATAGTGATGAGCAAATCTGTCCCGCACATCATTTTTTTTGGCATCCGCAATGTTTTTTTGGACTCGGATCTGTTAAAAACCTGACGGCATTCCTTTAGTAGCAGAAGTAGTAGTAGCAGTAGTAGTAGCAGCAGTAGCAGTAGTTGTAGTAGCAGTAGTATCACTAGTATTAGCAGTAGTAGTAGTAGCAGTAGTAGTAGTAGTAGCAGCAGCAGCCATACTAGCAATAGTAGTAGAAGCACTTACTAATATGTTTCATGGTTAAAATGAAAAGAGACTGCAAAGATGATAGGGTAGGATGAGAGCAATCATTTTGATTATTAATGTTATTAACCAGTATCACTCAAGCTGCTGTTGAATTTCAAATCAAATTAATTTCTCCAGACACCACTGGCAAGAATATTCTTTCAACATTGTGAAGTGGGTTCCTACCCACCTGCTTTAGTCAACTCAATGGGAGATACTGCAGAAACAAGTTCCTTAAATGATATATCAGTCCAAAAATATCCACAGGGACTATTGCAGTTAAGTATTGTATAATAGCTCTCTGTACAGTGGTATGGGGTCGCCACTTCCAAAATAATGGATCAAAATGTGAAAGGAATCCACCGGAGAGCTGACATGGATCCTTCCTCTGGTGCAGTTTGGAGGAAGGACCCATGTGGCCCCAAATATGTAGTGCTATGCATCTCTAAATAAAGTTCACACTTGTTTGCACAGACGTCAGCTCTCCGGTGGATTCCTTTCCCATTTTGTTCCTTAAATGATGCCTATTTGAACAAAAACTTTCATTTTAAGCTAAAACCGTGAAATTTCATAGGTCCCTTAGTTCTGCCTGTATTTGCTTCTCAGCTTTGCCTCTTATGTTTCCTCTCAAAATATTTCTCTGAAGCAATATAGGCTGTTCCATTCTGAAAGGACAATACCTATTATAAGAAAGTAGAGCTGCCCCTTATTCTCGTTGCTAGCCATGCATTATGCCTCCCGTGTTCCTGCCAGCATGGAGAGCATTTTACAAGGCATTTGTACAGCAGATTCCTTCCCACTTTTGCTTTTATTTCATTTGCAGCGCTTCATTCTGATGAATTGTTATCTGCTCTGAGCTCGGTGCTTAACTGCTCCCTGGAGCTCTTTTGTCAGATGCTTTCTAATGGCTGCTTTTTCTGCTCTGTGTTACTTTCACTGTCTTATTAGATCAGTGGCCCCAAATAATTCATTAGTATTAGTCTTGCTCTTATTCACTTTCAAGCATTAACTACCTGAGGGAGAGGAGACAGTGGTCAATTTGACGGCAGAACTGGAAAGATCACTGACACAGGCCTCTTTGCAAAGCAAATGAATGGCACTTGTTACAGTTCAGTGCTGCCCCCCTTCCCTGTTTTAGGAACATTATGGATTCATTTTCAAGTGAATTTGCTGACTAAAATTCATAAACACATATCAATTTTCATTTGAATATCATTTCCAAGGATGGATTTATCAATGAAAAAATGTAAAGGTCATAATGACTGGAATACAATATGCTGATTATACTACATTTTAAAGGGACACATCAGTTTTTCCTGCCACTGGCTATTTACATTTTGATTAATAGATTGTTTAAGTAAAGGAAACCAACAGATAGTTTTGAATCATTTTAAGTGACCTATTAAAGTATCTTACCAAACTGGAATATATATACAGGTATGGGATCCCTTATCCAGAAACCCATTATCCAGAAGTTCCGGCAAGGCCATCTCCCATAGACTCCATTATAAGCAAATAATTAAAATTTTTAAAAATGATTTCCTTTTTCTCTGTAATAATAAAACAGTACCTGTACTTGATCCCAACTAAGATATAATTACCCCTTATTGGGGGCAGAACAGCCCTATTGGGTTTATTTAATGGTTAAATGATTCCCTTTTCTCTGTAATAATAAAACAGTACCTGTACTTGATCCCAACTAAGATATAATTAACCCCTTATTGGGGGCAGAACAGCCCTATTGGGTTTATTTAATGGTTAAATGATTCCCTTTTCTCTGTAATAATAAAACAGTACCTTGTACTTGAACCCAACTAACATATAATTAATCCTTATTGGAGCCAAAATAATACTACTGGGTTTAATTACCGTTTAAATAATTTTATTAGCAGACATAAGGTTAAAAATGCGGAAAGACCCCTTATCCGGAAAACCCCAGGTCCCGAGCATTCTGGATAACAGGTCCCATACCTGTATAAGAGGGGATGGGTAATATTATTCACCTATATTATTGCTATAGAGCAGGGGTGTCAAACTCAATCACATAAAGAGGCCGAAATCTAAAACACAGGCTAAGTCCCCGGCCAGATTTTTTATTAAGATACTATACGGGCAGGGTCAGTCACCAGGGGCCACATAAGACAGCCAGAAGGGCCGTATTTGGCCCACAGGCCTTGTGTTTGACACATGTGCTATAGAG
Source organism: Xenopus tropicalis (assembly GCF_000004195.4). Taxonomy (NCBI): domain Eukaryota; kingdom Metazoa; phylum Chordata; class Amphibia; order Anura; family Pipidae; genus Xenopus; species Xenopus tropicalis. Next base: position 27,878,734 of record NC_030682.2, read on the forward strand.
GATACTCTGCCTTATAAATATAGATTAAATATAAATATAGATTGTAAGCTCTACGGGGCAGGGACCTCCATCCTTTTGTGTCTTTGACTCTTAACTTATTGCAACTGTAACTGTATCTTGTATTTATTTGTATTTATTGTTATACTTTGTATTTATATATTATCTTATTAACCCCCTGTTTGTATTAATGTATTCTACTGTACAGCGCTGTGTACATAAGTAGCGCTTTATAAATAAAAATATACATACATACATACAAATGTATAGTAACTAAATCATATTTTTCCATGTCTACAATAAATTGTTTTCTTTTTGTCTCTAAGGCTGCTTCTTTTTATACTACATAAATATAATATTCCATTTTATCAGACATCCTGTAAAAAGAAGTGTTTGTCCCAGAACCACCCTGTGAGCTGATTGAATCTATGCAGTAAATCAGCCTGAAGCCATAATACAGCAACAAAAGCTTGTGAGTTTCTATGTATTGCCTATGAGGCTGTACTGCCGATGAAGCAGACGCAATGGTACCATAGCTACTGTACAGTTCAGTGTAATGTATTATCATATAATCTGGCCCCTTAAACAATACTACATGCGTTTTTACAGATTCTCCATAGGGGGCTGTGTATATACAGTACTTCCTCTAGAAAACAAAACAATATGGAGGGTTTGTGTTCATGAAAACACACAGAGGCACGCACCAAGCTCAGTCCTGATATCCTCTCAAGGCAAGGTCATGTCAGAACACCTGTCAGAGAGAAGGCGGGCTGGAAACTGACACCAAATGGATGTGCATGATGCCAAACTAAATGCCAAAGGCCAAAAATAGAAACATACTGTCATTTTGACTTATTGATCATGTACGAGGGTTTTTGCATTCGGAACCTTGTGCCTCCTGCCATGTGGCTGCACTAAACAGCATTAGCAGCTGATGGGACACCAAATGAATTGCAAAACATCCGTATTATTGTCTACTTAGCTCAATAGATCATTTTTTCTATGGATTTCTTTCTTTCTTTTTCTTTTTTTCACAATTTAACATAATGGTATATATTTGGTGGCACAGTAAGTGGAGGAAAGATATATCTCTCCCAGAATGCTCTATGAGGCAGGGAATATGCAAAGAAAATCAAGGGCCTTGTTCACTCGGAGTGAAAATCCAGCACAGATGTTGGGACTTAGGGTTTCACCTGTAAAAAAAAAGGGTGAGGCATGGAGTAAGCTGGTGGAAAAGCTGGTGGAGCTTAGGAAGTTGAGAATAAAACTGCTAAAAACATTGTCACTGAAATATTTAACTTTACTGGATTAAGTTGCACAAATAGTGGCTGGAAGACAGGTTTCAAAGAGCAGGTGTCCTGGATATTCAGAAGAATCACCTTTAGTTTGTTTGTATTTTTTTATGTGGTAAAAATGGTCCTGTTATGTGGATAACTGTGCTGTGAATAAATCACAGGAGTATACCTGCTTGGAGTTACACTGGGTGACATGGCCTCTTCCGTTGACAAAGATATCAGCACTTCTGCCATTTGAGTAAATAACCCCAATCTATATTTTTCTAAACATTATTAATCTGGATCAGTTCATTGAAAGGTAATTTTTAATCTGCCTAAAAGCTCATTTCTTTCTGACATACGGCTGATCAGTATTAATTCAAGGAGTCATTCAGGTTAAGTGCAATCATTTTAAATCTGTTTATTTGGCTCTCAGAATTAAAAGCAATATAAAATAAGGCCATTTGCAGTGATCACAGCCAAACAGTGAAATACCTTGGCTGCAAACAGATAACTTGCGAGCAAAGATTATCTCAAGCGTGATGCCTGTTTGGCTTGGATAAGGCATTTCCCTGATACAAGCACGCTTGCAGATGTAAATATTTTGCAAATTTGGATCCAAAAGCACATTCTTTTTGCTTTGCTCGTCTCTGATAGTTAAGGCCTATAAAACATTGGCAACATTTCATGTGTTGACATTCCTTCAGAAATCTTACTTTTCTTCTTCTACTTCTGATAAATCAACCTGGTTTTTATTGGCCTTTGGGGATCTTCATCTGTAGACATGGCAGTCTAGCAACTGCCAGTTATTATAAACCTCTGCAGCACATTCACAATAATGAATGGAAGCCACGGGGTATTACATGCCCCATGCCAATACATCATAGTAGCCCACTTGGCACAAACTACTTACAAAATGCACAATATAATAGGTATGGGATTATTTTTTTTAAATCAATTTCTCTTTTTTTCCTGTAATAATAAAACAGTACCTGTACTTGATCCCAGCTAAGATATAATTACCCTTTATTGGGGGCAGAACAGCCCTATTGGGTTTATTTAATGGTTAAATGATTCCCTTTTCTCTGTAATAATAAAACAGTACCTGTACTTGATCCCAACTAAGATATAATTACCCCTTATTGGGGCAGAACAGCCCTATTGGGTTTATTTAATGGTTAAATGATTCCTTTTTCTCTGTAATAATAAAACAGTACCTTGTACTTGATCCCAACAAAGATATAATTACCCCTTATTGGGGGCAGAACAGCCCTATTGGGTTTATTTAATGGTTAAATGATTCCCTTTTCTCTGTAATAATAAAACAGTACCTTGTACTTGATCCCAACTAAGATATAATTAATCCTTATTGGAAGCAAAACAATCCTATTGGGTTTATTTAATGTTTAAATTATTTTTTAGTAGTAGTATGGAGATCCTAATTATGGAATGATCCAAAATTGGTCCTGAGCAACCTGGATAACAGGTCCCATACCTGTATAGGCAAAATAGGGCTTTATTGGTAATAAGTTATATGGCTCTTGATAATGCTATTTTCTGCAATATCTACAGTGATTCAATATATTATTAATGTTATGTTATAGCCTTACAACTGGCATTGCATATATGTGATATACGGGCAGCATGGTCATTCAGTAGGTTTGATTCTGCAAGGAGTTTGTATGTTCTCCACAAGTCTGCATGGGTTTCCTCCATACTCCTAAACCATACTGTACATGCAGGTTAATTGGCTCCTGTGTGTGGATGTGACAGGGACCTTAGACTGTAAGTTCCACTGGGGCAGGGAATGATGTATAATCTCTGTAAAGCTGGGGAAATGTGTCAGCACTATATAAATACCAGGACATAAATCAACTACATGCAGTATCCCTTCTCTTCCTCTCCCCTGAGGGTTTACAGCCATCTGCCATTTCCACCAATGTATCTTCTAAACTGGTAGGTTAAAACCTTTGGTACAGAATAAGAAATAAATAAGAAAAAGGGAAAAGCAGCAAAAACAGTTTTATAGAAAACAATTTATGTACCAGTTGCTCTAAAGAGGTCAGCAGAGGTGGTGCTATGCTTCAGCTCAGCCAAGCAGAAAACATAAAGTGCCATAAAGTCAAGAATAGCAGAAAAGTAAATGAGCGCTACAAGCATATACGCAGCTGACTGGCTAAGAGCAAGAGATGGGAGCAGGTACTTTCGTGCTAAGGCATTCGTGTTTCTATTTGTTCTACTTGTTTTTATCTTTTAAAGACTTTTTGAGGTGAGAAATGTCAGAGCTTTATGGAGGTCTTGAAAGAAAGAGAAGGGAAGCATACATAGCGGGGCCACACACAATTATATTGTATACAGTATAGTAGGTAGACTGTTAGCTTTCACAAGCAGAGCCCTCCTCTTATTGTCTTCTAACAATATCCAATTGTAATTCTGAATCAGTTCTAGTAAAATATTTTTCCTGGTATTAGTAGATGGCGCTATGTAAACAATAATAAATAATAGTAGATTGTAAGCTCTTTTGGGCTGGGCTCTCTTCACCTCTTGTATCGGTTATTGATTGCTTTATATGTTACTCTGTATGTCCAATGTATGAAACATACTTATTGTACAGTGCTGCGGAATATGTTGGCGCTTTATAAATAAATGTTAATAATAATAATAATAATTATAATAATAGCTGGGTACAGCCTGACTGAGAGGCAAATGTTACCATATATGTTAAAAAGTGTGATTATGAAAAACATGATCGAATATGCAGAAAAATAGTGAATGCCTCAAATTTGTAATTCTAGCTTGATTTTTTATGGGTCGCAAAGCTCAATAAAGCTTGAAAAACTGGAAAAGCTTAAATAAATACTGTCATGGGAAAACATGTTTTTTTCAAAACGCATCAGTTAATAGAGCTTCTCCAGCAGAATCCTGCATTGTGTTTTTTAAAAGTTTTTTTATATTTCATTTTGAAATTTCACATGGGGCTAGCCATAGTCTTCATTACCCAGGGTGCCACAGCCATGTGACCTGTGCTCTTTACTGCTGAGCTGCAAGTTGGATTTATACCCCCCCTCCCAGCAGCCGATCAGCAGAACAATGGGAAGGGAGCAAGATAGCAGCTCCCAGTAGGTATCAGAATAGCACTCAATAGTAAGAAATCCAAGTCCAGCCTGGGACTCCTCCAGTTACAGGGGAGTAGGAGAAACAATAGGTTACCTGAAAGCAGTTCTAATGTGTAGCGCTGGCTCCTTCTGAACGCTCAGACTCAGGCACAATGCACTGAGATGGCGCCTACACACCAATATTACAGCTAAAAAAATAAATTTGTTTGTTCTAGAATAAAATGTTAAATGGTAGAGTGAATTATTTGCTATGTAAACAGTGTAATTTAGAAATAAAAAGTAAACTAAAGTGTTGTATTAGTGTATTTCACAGTATTTTTATACTGAATTAATAGCGAAAATTCACTAAAAAAAAGTCATAATTCAATTTCATACTTTTTTACACAAAAAAATACAAACATTATAAATAGCCCCCTACATGTATAGAATGGGAAAGGCTACACTACTGGTTTGGAGAGCTGTTCCTTTGCAATGCCCACACTGTATCTAAGAGAAGAAGGAAGCGAGGAACGGAAGATAAGAAGCTACATACTGTATCATGGCACTACACAAGCTATTACTGGCATAAAATATTATCCCTATGAAGTTATGAAAAGGAAAAAAGAATTTGCAGATGGAGATTTTTAATGGAAATTATATAGAGATATTTGGCAAGTTAAACCTCTTGATACAAGTAATGCACTCTCACCATTCTCTAGCTGGGACGCGTTCTGTTTGCCCATGGTTGGGACAAGAACTGAACACTGACATCACCCTGGGGTAAAAGGAACATGGTGGGGCCTTTAGCACAACTAACATGACTGGCCACAAGATGGCACACAGGCTGGTGGAAAGGATTTCTTTAGTGTTGCATAGCCAGTGCAGTGAGTCAATCGAAATTTCACAGCATTGCTCAGTATCACCCCGACTTGTAAAGGCTCAAATAAAACATTTTGTTGAGTGTTTTAAAGTTAGTTAACATAGGGTTTTGGAACTCATTTTTTCTGCACCCTCTCCAAATGGATAAGCAAATATGTAACAAAAAAAGAATAAAAAGCAAAATAGTGCATGCAGATTTTGCAAATGTATGATTCAAATGGGACAATAGTAAAATATATTGCTTAAGATTTTTTTATATATATAATTTTATAGCAATGATTTGCCCTGTCATTTACGAACATGAAGGCAGTATGCAAAGTGCTAACATACTGCAAAATCTCCTTGCTTTAAAGAACTGCTGCACACAAAGTGCAAATGCCTGTGGCTGCCCCATGAATACAGTGGTGTTATTGTTTGGCAGAGCTGTATTCATAAGGGACAGGATGGGGAAGGCACATAGATTTCCTCCTTCCACCCCCTAACTGCCATTTATATGTGCTGGCTGCAATGGGGCCCTGTCCTTTGGCAGATGGACAGAAAGACAGGTCTGTGCCCACCGACACTGCACCCTGCCAGCCCCAGGTCAGAAGTGCTCCTTGTATGAGCAGTGGGCCCAATCTGGCCCTTCTTTATGCCTTTGTACTTCTGTACTAATGTATACACTCTGCAAGCATCCCTGCAACACAAACCAAACATGCTTATCTAACAGCACAATTACTTCCATATTCACTGCCAGTTAATATATACCTGTATCTCTATTAAGTAGAAAACATGCATTCAAAACAGGACTGGCCATGGCCAAGGACTGCTGTACTTTTATTCCACGCCCAGAAGATTAAAGAGAACTTCATTTCCGCGCTGTTGACCTCAAGGTTAAATGAATAATATGCAGGCTGGAAATGTTTTTCAGTAACAACATAATTTACCTGCCTCTATGTGCCGTTCTTAAACAAGTAAATGCTTATTCATCTGTCTATCACATTCCGCAACTGACATTTGCATAGTTTAACCTTGAACACATTTTCAAGGGAATAAATAAGTTACTTAATTGTTTTATGTACCTTGATCTTCTATTCACAGTTGCATTAGGCTGTAAGAAGAAATATTATTATTATGCATGCTGTTCCACTGAGATACGTGGGTTGCCAGATCCTGCCCTAGCTCAAATGAATACTTCTGTTTTGCTGAAATTGAACAGAGTTTTAAAATTTAGGTTTTTCAGAACCCTAAAAAATGAATTGTAGACGTGAAAATATGGGCTAAACTATGCACCCATGGGCATTTCAATGCCACCTGGTAGCTGCCACTTGTTTGGCAAATTCCCCGCTAGTTAAAGGAACAGTAACACCAAAAAATTCAAGTGTATAAAAGAAATTCCAATATAATGTACTGTTGCCCTGCACTGGTACAGCTGGTGTGTTTGCCTCAGAAACACTACTATAGTTTATATAAGTAAGCTGCTATGTAGCCATGGGGGCAGCCATTCAAAGGAGAAAAGGCACAGGCACTTAGCAGATAACAGATAAAACACTATTGTATTCTACAGAGCTTATCCATTATCTGCTATATAACCTGTGCCTTTTCTCCTTTTTTACCAGTGCAGGGCAACAGTACATTATATTTATTTTACTTTAAAACTCTTTAATTTGTTGGTGTTACTGTTCCTTTAAAGGGGAACCAAAATTTGTTAAAGAGCCCCACACAACACAGAAATCCCTAATATACCTATCACTGTAATCTGTCCCTTTAAGAATGAATAAATGCCATTTTTATATGCTGAAATCCAGCTACAAAACAGTTCTCTTTCGGCATCATTTGAAATCCTGGCAGGGGAGGAGGGAATTAAACACTGATGTTACAAATTGTAATAATTTCCTCACAACTTACTGACAGCATGCAGGAACTACATAACCCACAATGCATTGCAATCTGATATTCCTTTCCTTACTGACATCACATGTGCAGGCATAGGCGGATTTTCAATAAGGCTTGGGGAGGCTAAGCCGCCCCAAACCTGATTTGGCACCTTAAAACCTGGCTCCGTTTCTGCTACTGCCCTGCAAATCTTCTCGGGGTTCTGCAGAAATCAGCTGTGCAAAATCTCCCGATCCCTGTCTGCACCTGCGCCTTGATTGGTCAATTTTACTGCCTGTCAAGAAAGCTGTGCTCTGATTAGAGAATCCACAAGAAGAAAGATCCAATCAGAGCACAGCTTTCTTGACAGGCAGTAAAATTGACCAATCAAGGCGCAGATGCACACAGGGATCGGGAGATTTTGCAAACTGGAGCCAGTGCACAACTTTGAACTTTTGCTGCAGTTTTCATCCCACAGGTACTATACACAAGTAACTATACTGTATATGTTCTAAAGGCTGACCCACTAGCTGAAATTAAATTGTTTTTTGTCACCTGACATCTATAATATCCCTATCCCCTACCCTAACAGATGGAGGGTAAGTTAATTTTCCCCCCTGACAAAGCTCATTGTGCTTTTATATATTTGTTATGGTTTTTTGCACTTACTATTTTTCTTTTACTTTTGTCATTGTTTTTTTTCATTCCTAGTGAGTTACAGTGGGGCCAATGTTGTGTATCAGTACCAGTGTTATAGTGCCAGGGCCTGAATATCTGCCCTCAGTACCCACTGCTTCTCACTGTATATAATGTGTTAGTTTTGTATATAAAGACTGCGTCTCACTGTATATAACGTGCCTGGGATATCAGTACCTGCTGCCTCTCTCTCTGTAAAGCTAACTTAAACACATCTAAAGGGGAGGTTCACTTTAAGTTAATTTGTAGTATGTTATAGCAACTTTGCAATTGGTCTTCCTAGTTCATTTTTTATAGTTTTTGAATAATTTGCCTTTCGCTTCTGCCTCTTTCCAGCTTTCAAATGAGGGTCACTGACCAAAAAGTATTGCTCTGTGAAGCTACAGTTTTATTTTTCCATGCAGGCCCCTTAACTATTCATATTCCCATCTCTTGTTTAAACCACTACCTGGTAAATAAGACCCTAGCAACCAGATAGCTGCTGAAATACCAAATGGAGAGCTGCTGAACAATAAGCTAAATAACCGAAAAACTATTAAAAATAAAAGCTGACCAATTGCAAATTGTCTCAGAATATCAATGTCTAGATCATGTTAAAGTTAATTTAAAGGTTAACTACCCCTTGAAGCTAACTGATCACAAACACAAATGTATAGAGAACCCCCAACACACATATGAATACTTTTACATCCTAAGCATTTTAGGGTTAAAAGCACCCCCACCCGCACTTTTGCGCAGTATCCCTGGGAGTCAGTGGGAACGGCAAGAGGTAGTTGGGAGGTTAATTTTTTACACCAGCAGCGAATCCACTAAGTGTCACATTAGCTATAGGTCAGACTGTGTACGGCCCATATTTAGCCCCCCCAAACAAAAAAGTCACCCTCCGCCTATGTGTGCAGGGAATTGTGGGATTGGAAGGATGCAGGCTGAGGACACTCGACTACTGTTAAGATTTTTAAGCCTCAAAGTAGCCAGCCAGATCAGCAGGGAACAGGGGGCGGGGCTTAGGGGACTGTTCCAAACCATATTATTACATTAAATATCATAAAAGGGCTGCATATTTTTTATCAATGTTATAATTAAACATTGCTTGAAATGATGTTAACTTTTCAAAAGCTTGAGTTGTGTTTGGGTGGAGTTACCCTTTAAGGTTATAAACAGGGTTTTGTAATACAGGTATGGGACAAAATCATTTAGAGGTTATTTTTTAATTAGGATCAAGTCCAAATTACTTTTTACATAGAAAAAGGAAATCATTTTTGAAAATAGAGGCTATGGAGGATGGCCTCCCTGTAATTATGAGGTTTCTGGATAACGGGTTTCCGGATAATGGATACGATACCTATATAATATTAAGCACAAAGTTTGTTTCAGATCTATTAATGCATAGCAATGATTAGATTTGTAAATCACAAAAGAAGCATTTGTTTTAATTTAATTCTTAGAAATGTTATTTTTAAATATATGTCAAATTCTCAGGTGTTTATTGGCAGCTCATTTATGAGTTGAATGGAATGAAACACACATTGACACTAATCACAACGGTATTTGTACCCAGACATGATTCTAGTGGCGAGAACCAATGTGTCTGATGGCTTGTGTACAACTGTACGGTGGGAATACTGGGAGCTACTGCCAGCCTTGACCTGATGGTAATCCCAGGGTTTTTCTGGTGGGCTGGGTCTTCGCACATAAGCAGTAATTTTGTTATAGACACAACTGCTATGCTATGATGTCATTTACACTCTACAGCCATTTGCTGACATCATTCATGAAAGCACATCTAAAGTTACAGTGGAATTCTGGGAAGAACCGCTGCATTGTGGGTAAGAAACATTGTCATTTTAATCTGAAAATAGCACTTGGTATGCATTCATAAATAAGCCCCATGCTATATGGCAATTACTGTTCAAATCTGTGCTTTAGCTCTTACTATGATATATATTTATTTATGTGGGTCCTGAAGAAGGCTTCATCCAAGTCCTGTGAGTGCAGTTTGTTTGTGCTTACTATATATATATATATATATATATATATATATATATATAGGGGCACATTTACTAATCCTCGAATCCGAATCCCGAATGGGAAAAAATCTGATTGGAAACGAAAATTTAGCGATTTTTTTCGTCGCTGTTGCGAGTTTTTCGTATTTTGCACAACTTTTTCGTCGCCATCATGACTTTATCGTATTTTGCATGATTTTTTTCGCCACCGGCGCGATTTTTTCGGATTCAGCAATTGTAAATGGCAGAAAAACCAATCTGAATTTTTCGCAACGGCGACGAAAAAGTTGCGGAAAATATACGATAAAGTCGTAACGGCGACGAAAAAGTTGCGCAAAATACGAAAAAATCACAACAGCGACGAAAAAAACGCAAAAATACCGATAATTACGAAAAAAACACATTCGGACGCTTTTGGACGTTCGTGGATTAGTACAGAAATATCTGATATAATGGATTGATGAGTAATGCATTCACACATCACACTTGCAATAATAAAATGATTATTTACAAGAAATAAAACCCATAACAGTACAGTAAATGAAAGATTGCTAATTCAATCTGATTACTTACGAATGGAACAGTTTCTGAATTCAATGTCATCAAGTGCTGCTCCGCCTCCAAAATCTCGTGTGCGAATGCCTTCGAAAATCACTTCAAAACTTCTCAACTTTCCAAGGTATAACTCCACTTTATTCCATTTCACATCTTGCATTTCAGACTCACTCCACAGTTTTGAAAGTGCATTTTCCGTCTAAAAGTAAAGAATGAGTGAAGTAGTAATACATTTGCAGTCAGAAAGTAATAAAAAATGATCATTCTTATAATTTCTATTTATATGTAGTGATGAGCGAGTCTGTCTTATTTTGCTTCGCCCTAAAATCATGCAAATCTTTTAAAACGCTAACAACGACGCACGCGACAATTTTTTGTCATGCAGCAAATTTTTCATTTAGCAAAAAAATCAACCAATGCCGAAATGCAGAAATTTCGCTCATCACTATTTTATATGTTCTGTAGAACTAACTATGACCCTTTATAAAATATGCTTAATTTGCCCAGGAGCAATAACCCGTATTTACTGGTCTCCTGTTTAAAAGCAAGTATCTTATTGGTTGCTATGGGTTACTGCTCCAGTGCAAACTTAGTGCCTTCTATTTCATACGGGGGTAAGATTTTAAAGATTGCATCTGTGAATCTTCCAAATAATCATGCCTAGTTTCTCTGGCTCCACCTACACTAGTTTTTATACTAAAAAATAGCAATGAAAAATTTGTCAAACCACAAAAAAAACTGCAAAATCAATAGAAAAGAATAGTGATGAGCGAATTTTTTCGCCAGGCGTGGATTCCCACTGAATTTCCGCATTTCATCATTGGCGAATTGTTTTGCGAAACTTGACAGTTCGCTGCAGAAAAATTTGTCACGTGGGAATTTTTTTGTTGCACATCAAATTGAGCACAGTTGGGTCAAAAAAGGCGTGGTCGTGTCAAAATTGGGCACGGTCGCATCAAAAAAGCAAGGGCGATGCGGGCGACAAAAATAGATACATGCAACAAAAAAGACGCGGGTGACAAAAAAAATTGCACGACAAATGCGTTTCACAAATTTTTCCCCGTTTCGCAAATTTTTTTGCCGTTTCACAAATTTGCTCATCGCTAGAAAGGAATCTTCTGGGAAAAAACACATTTATTTCCTGCAACAAGCATGTGGAAGTTGTAATATTGATAGCATTTTTTGTGGCGACTGCAAAAAAGGGTAAAAACTTTCACAAATTTCATTGAAAACCTGTATCAGCCAAAAGAGGTTTGTTCATCCCATGTAAAGAGCAGTTTTATTAAAATACTAAATTGCCTTTTCTCCACAATTCAAGAAATTTGCAGTGAAAAATCCCAATCACAAATGTATTTAAATTTGTGTTTTCAAACTCAAATTTCAATAAAGAAAAACTGTCAAAAATTCGAATGAAACATTTCTGCAGCCAAATCCTGAAAAGCATCTATAGAAAAAAAATCAGGTTTATTAGTAATAACGTTTATTTCAGATTGAAGGGTTGTTCCCCCTTAGTATGCCAGTGACTGAAAACTATTTATGAGAGTTTAATCTCTTTTTTTTATAGTGTTTTGAAAGAAGTCAAATTTGACAATTGATAAATTGACCTCAAAGTGTTAGGAATGCTCCAGAATTGGTTTCTTTTGGGCAATGTAGTTTATAATGTGTAACAAAGCAGTTATGCATTTGATTTCCTATGGGGGCAAATGTTATTTAGTGGGCCAGCACATACTGTATATACTCGAGTATAAGCCTAGTTTTTCAGCACCCATAATGTGCTGAAAAAGTCACCCTCGGCTTATACTCGAGTCAGGTGCCATGGGTCCCTCCAGAAGCACCCTCTGTCCTTTGTGTGCAAATTAGGCCACCCGCAACCAGACCCTCCAGTGCCCTGGCCCACGCAATACTTATTCCCCCTTATGTGTCCTCCGGGACTGGGTCTGCTGCCAGTTTGCCAATGCGCAATGAGCGTGGGGTAGCACTCATATTGTTTTTGTTGACCCTCTTCTCCACTTACAGAGCTAGTTTACGTTTTTTTTTTTTTACGGTAGCTGCTGCATTTCCCACCCTAGGCTTATACTCGCGTTAATAAGTTTTTCCAGTTTTCTTAGGTAAAACTTATACTCGAGTATATACGGTATTTAACTTTATATTCAGATCATTAAAGATTCTTTGGGATGTTCACCTCCTTTTCCTCAATGCTGTGGGACAAACAGATTTTTTTTTACATAAGTGGACACATTTACTAAAATTAGTTTTTTTCTGGCCTTGAAAAACGTATAAACTGGACATGGTATAAATTCGAATTAGACTCGATCATTGCTGTATTTATAAAATGTTACAATAATGCTTGAATCGTTCAAACAAAAATTTTGAGTTTACATTCAATAATCCTGAATTTTTCGAGTTGAAAGCATTGTTAAAACTCGAAAAATTTGAGTTTAAACGGACATTCGTTTTCACGAATCCTCTTTATTTTTCCCAAACAGGATTTTCTCCAGCAGCCATTTTAGGAGCATTGGCACTCTTGGAAAACAATAATGTGTTTGAGTTTCAATTTAAACTGGGTGAAACTGAAAACAATGATGGGATTAACTTCTCGAAAAGTGTGAAATAGAAAACAATAAGGGGATTAAGTTCCCCTTGAACTGGGTGAAACTGAAAACAATGAGGATTAACTGACTATTCTATTCCTCTACTATTCTAAGCCTCCATAGGACTCAATGGTAGTGATAAGAGAAATCTGTCTCGTTTCGCTTCGCCATAAAATTCGCAAAATAGCAAGAAAATACGAGAAACGGCAAGAAATCCGCGAAAGGCATTTGTTGCGCAATTTTTTTGTCGCCCCCCTTTTTTGTTGCCCATTTTCTATTTTTTTGTCACCTGCATCTATTTTTTGTCGCTGTGACTATTTTTTTGTCGCCCTCGCCTTTTTTGACACGACCGCGCGAATTTTCACGAAAGTTTCGCAAAACAATACGCCACTGGCCAATGGAAATTCGCTGCGAATCCATGACTGGCGAAAAAATTCGCTCCTCACTACTCAATGGTACTCGACAGATCAAACCTGTCGAATTTTTCTGGGAATAATAATGACAAAAATCAAGTTCTGGTGAAAACCCACTTGTAAATCTTGAAATTATCTAGAAGTAAGAAAAATTCCGACTTTATCTCATAATTGCTTAGGAAATGAGCCCCATAAATTCATGTCTAATCAATGCTGAAAATGAGTTTGCCCTTTATTTTGTTTCTACAGCATGACATAAAATCCCATAAAATGATATAAACATACATTGTAAGGTTACAATTCCCTGATAAGAGTTGTACAATGAATTACAGTGAGTTTGCGGAACATAAATATCAGGAGAACTCTGGACAATATATTTTTCATAAGGCAAAATCTTGGCATTCATGTCTAATGTAGGCTTATCTGGCCACATATATAAAACAACTTCCTTTGAAGCACGTGGAAAACTCCAAATCCCTTTAATACTGGTCATATGTTACATGAAATCCACAGGCGGCCAAGTCATTGCATATGTGGATTTATTATGTGACAAACACACTGTACATTTGGATATTTTATGCTTTGCAAAGTTTCTCTTAAAAAATGAAAACTGCAGCAGATTGATGACCAATGGGCATGGGATAAGCACAGAGGATTGTCATTTTGTCACATCAGCTTCAAGATAATTGTATGTGATGGGAAGCTCTCGGCGGGAATGGATGCATTTTTATTTCTTTCAAAGCAAGGCAAATTATAATTAGATGCTCTTACTAAGATGGTGTATTGTCTTGGTAAGGTGACTCACAATTCCCTTTGTCCTCCTAATCTGTAAAGCATTCAGAATATGATGATGATGATGATATGATGGGAATGATTGAGGTCCATGCTCTTTATAGGCTCCTAGCGTGTATACAAGACAAAGAAACACACCAAAATTGTGGGATGATTTAAAAGTAAATGCTTGGCCTAGGCAATGGCACAAGGACCATCAAACAGGCAGCGGGGCATTTCTTCTACCAGCTCAGCATACAATATGCTCAGTACAATAGAGATGTACAATAGAGAAGGGGTGTCATGATGCCTGGCCTAATGTAAAGTAATAACTGTCTGAAGAAGGATATTACAGGTATGGGACCCATTATCCAGAATGCTTGGGACCTGGGGTTTTCCAGATAAGGGGTCTTTCCGTAATTCAGATCTCCTAGCCTAAGGGGCTGATTTACTAATCCGCGAACGGTCCGAAGGTGTCCGAATGCGATTTTTTCGTAAATTGTCGCGCCTTTTTCGTAGCAGTTACGACTGTTTCGCAAAATGTTGCGACTTTTTCGTAGCGTTACGACTTCGCGCCGAGTACGAAAGTTTCGGATTCATTCAAGCTTCAGTATCGTGACTTTTCTTGGGCCAGGTTGGAGCTGCAGAGTGCCATTGAGTCCTATGGGAGGCTTTCCTTGGGCCAGGTTGGAGCTGCAGAGTGCCATTGAGTCCTATGGGAGGCTTTCCTTGGGCCAGGTTGGAGCTGCAGAGTGCCATTGAGCCCTATGGGAGGCTTTCCTTGGGCCGGGTTGGAGCTGCAGAGTGCCATTGAGCCCTATGGGAGACTTTCCTTGGGCCAGGTTGGAGCTGCAGAGTGCCATTGAGTCCTATGGGAGACTTTCCTTGGGCCAGGTTGGAGCTGCAGAGTGCCATTGAGTCCTATGGGAGACTTTCCTTGGGCAAGATTGGAGCTGCACAGTGCCATTGAGCCCTATGGGAGACTTTCCTTGGGCCAGGTTGGAGCTGCAGAGTGCCATTGAGTCCTATGGGAGACTTTCCTTGGGCCAGGTTGGAGCTGCACAGTGCCATTGAGCCCTATGGGAGATTTCCTTGGGCCGGGTTGGAGCTGCAGAGTGCCATTGAGCCCTATGGGAGACTTTCCTTGGGCCAGGTTGGAGCTGCAGAGTGCCATTGAGCCCTATGGGAGACTTTCCTTGGGCCGGGTTGGAGCTGCAGAGTGCCATTGAGCCCTATGGGAGACTTTCCTTGGGCCAGGTTGGAGCTGCAGAGTGCCATTGAGTCCTATGGGAGACTTTCCTTGGGCCGGGTTGGAGCTGCAGAGTGCCATTGAGCCCTATGGGAGACTTTCCTTGGGCCGGGTTGGAGCTGCAGAGTGCCATTGAGCCCTATGGGAGACTTTCCTTGGGCCAGGTTGGAGCTGCAGAGTGCCATTGAGTCCTATGGGAGACTTTCCTTGGGCCGGGTTGGAGCTGCAGAGTGCCATTGAGCCCTATGGGAGACTTTCCTTGGGCCGGGTTGGAGCTGCAGAGTGCCATTGAGTCCTATGGGAGACTTTCCTTGGGCCAGGTTGGAGCTGCACAGTGCCATTGAGCCCTATGGGAGATTTCCTTGGGCCGGGTTGGAGCTGCAGAGTGCCATTGAGCCCTATGGGAGACTTTCCTTGGGCCAGGTTGGAGCTGCAGAGTGCCATTGAGCCCTATGGGAGACTTTCCTTGGGCCGGGTTGGAGCTGCAGAGTGCCATTGAGCCCTATGGGAGACTTTCCTTGGGACGGGTTGGAGCTGCAGAGTGCCATTGAGCCCTATGGGAGACTTTCCTTGGGCCGGGTTGGAGCTGCAGAGTGCCATTGAGCCCTATGGGAGACTTTCCTTGGGCCGGGTTGGAGCTGCAGAGTGCCATTGAGCCCTATGGGAGACTTTCCTTGGGCCGGGTTGGAGCTGCAGAGTGCCATTGAGCCCTATGGGAGACTTTCCTTGGGCCGGGTTGGAGCTGCAGAGTGCCATTGAGTCCTATGGGAGGCTTCCAAAATCATGCAAAGTCTGAAAGTTTTGCCTGCCGTTTACGAGCGCTCAATACGAAAAAGTCGCGACAATGTACGAGCAAATTGTAACGGCTACAAAAAAAATTCGCAGCTTTTCACGCAAGACGTAACAGCTACGAAAAAGTTGTGACAATTTACGATAAAGTCGTAATGGCGACGAAAAAATCGCAAAAAATACAAAAAAGTCGCAAAATGTTTGTTTCCAATCCGAATTTTTCCCATTCGGATTCGAATTCGTGGATTAGTAAATCAGCCTCTAAGTCTACTAAAAAAAATATGTATACAGTATTTAAACCCAATACAGAATGCTCGGGACCCAGGGTATTCCGAATAAGGGGTCTTTCCGTAATTTAGATCTCAATACCTTAAGTCTACTAAAAAATCAATAAAACATTAATTAAACCCAATAGGATTGTTTTGCCTCCAATAAGGATTATTTATAGTTGGGATCAATTACAAGGTACTGTTTTATTTCTATCAGTTTTAAAATCCTGAATTATTTGATTAAAATGGAGTCTTTGGGAGATGGATAACGGGTTTCCGGATAAGGGGTCCGATACCTGTAGTATTGTTTTGGCTCCAATAAGGATTAATTATATCTTAGTTGGGATCAAATACAAGGTAATGTTTTATTATTACAGAGAAAAAGGAAACCATTTTTAAAAATGTGAATTCATTGATTATAATGGAGTCTATGGGAGATGGCCTTTCTGTAATGCTGAACTTTCTGGATAATGGGTTTCCAGATAAGGGGTCTGATACCTGTACATTGCAAAATGAAAATGTTGGCTCTTACTTATGTAATGTTTCCATTTATGTCTTTCATTAAACAATCCCGATAGTCTAAAAAAATCCAGATATACTCAATAAAACCTTAATAATTCTTAATCTATGTTTATTGGTAGTTAAATACCCTACCTACCTCTTTTTGTCACATTGTTTTGTTAGTAAGGATTTTACATTATAGTGTGTGACATACAATGCCTAAAGCCCATTCAACAAGTAACTTTATTTATTTTTCTTATTTTAGTAGAGATTTATCTACACAAAGCCACTATGTTAAGATCACATAAAACGGGTACTTTGCCAGTGTATTTAATATGAGCTCAGTGTGAGCAGTTTTATTGTTTTATTGTTGGGTTGCGTTTATACCAGAATATCTGCTGCTTCTCCTCTGCTTTCTGTGTTCAATATTTCACCTTTTGGGGGCTATCAATCTCAATTTGGCTCTTTACCTGCGATTGCTTCATAAACTCCCATTTGGTGCTTGGGGGCTGGATAGACACTTTGCAGTTAGGGGACATCAAATGCTATGTTTGTACAGGTATAGGACCCATTATCCAGAATGCTCGGGACCAAGGGCATTCCGGATAAGGGGTCTTTCCGTAATTTGGATCTCCATACCTTAAGTCTACTAAAAAAACAATAAAACATTAATTAAACCCAATAGGATTGTTTTGCGTCCAATAAGGATTATTTATATCTTAGTTGGGATCAGTTACAAGGTACAGTTTTATTATTACAGAGAAAAAGATAATCAGTTTTAAAATTCTGAATTATTTGATTATAATGGAGTCTATGGGAGACAGGCTTTCCGTAATTCGGAGCTTTCTGGATAATGGGTTTCCGGATAAGGGATCCCATACCTGTACCTTAAAACTGCCTTCCCTCTTAATTCCATTTCTCTGCTTTCCTTAGCTGAACATAAAACATAATGTTTTACTGACATTACTTCTGCTACGTCATTAATCCTTAGAAGTAAAGGATCTGAGCAACATAAATTTGCCCTTCCTTGAATAAAATCACATTTTTTCATAAATAATTTATTACACAGGTCAAAGGTCTGACTCTGGTGAAATCTGCATTCATGTAAAAAAGATATGTATAAAGTTGTTAATATCCTGTTAGCTTGCTTAAACCATGAAACCAGAATTCAAAGACTCAATTGGAATAAAGCATTTACTTCAAGGAACTTTAACTTATTAGTGTTCTGGTTTGGTCTTTGAGAACAAAATATAAGATCATAATAATGTTTATTTAAACATATGACTGATATATGACGGCTTTAAAGGGAAGTTTAGACGGAACCTCCTTTCTTCTAATCAGAATGGGTGCCCTTGTGTCAGTTGGAAGGGCCTACTGGTAAATAAAGCATTAGAGAGATAATTATATGATCCCCTTATATATTTATACATAGTTATCATATCATCCCCTTAAGCACCTCTTCTCCAGTGTAAACAAACCCAACTTGGCCAGTCTTTCTTCATAACTGAGACTTCCCATACCCTTTACCAGCTTAGTTGCCCTTCTCTGGACCCTCTCTAACTCAATAATGTTCCATCTGAGCACTGGGGACCAGAACTAAACAGCATATTCTAGTGCTCTGTAAAGTTGAAGAATAACCCCCTCCTCCTGCAAATCTATACCCCTTTTAATACAGCTCAAAACCATTTTTGCCCTTGCAGCTGCTGCCTGGCATTGCTTGCTACATCTAACTTTATCTACAAGGACTCCAAGGCCCTTCTCCATTATGGATTTGCCTAGTGCAGTCCCATTAAGGGTATAAGGGGCTGCATATTTTTACATCCCAGGTGCATGACCTTACATTTATCCACATTAAATTTCATCTGCCACTTAGCCGCCCAGATTGCTAGTTGGTCAAGATCCTGCTGCAGGGATGTCACATCCTGGATAGAATTGACTGGTCTGCAGAGTTTTGTGTCATCTGCAAACACTGATACATTACTCATAATACCCTCCCCTAAGTCATTTATGAACAAATTAAACAAAAGTGGACCCAGTACAGAACCCTGAGGGACCCCACTGAGAACCTTATTCCAAGTAGAGAATGTGCCATTAACAACCACCCTCTGTACCCGATCCTGTAGCCAGTTTTCTATCCATGTGCAAACGACTTCACTAAAACCAACAGACCTTAGTTTAGAAAGCAGTCGTTTGTGGGGAACGGTATCAAATGCTTTGGCAAAATCCAAATAGATTATATCTACTGCATCCCCACTGTCCAGCTTCTTACTAACCTCATCATAAAAAGCAATCAAATTGGTCTGACATGACCTGTCCTTCATAAAGCCATGCTGATTACTGCTCATAATGCCATTCTCCAGAATTTTGTGTGATGCCTTAACAAGCCTTCAAATAACTTGCCCACCACAGATGTCAAATTTACTGGCCTATAATTGCCAGTCTGAGATCTTAATCCCTTTTTAAATATAGGAATGACATTATTTGTTCTCCAATCCCTAGGTACCATACCAGATGAAAGCGAGTCTGAGAATATCAGAAACAGAGGCCATTGTAAAACTGACCCTAGCTCTCTCAGTACCCGAGGGTGTATGCCATCTGGCCCAGGTGCCTTGTTCACATTAATTTTGAGCAAACCTTTATGTACCATATCCTGTGTCAACCACTGACTAGTTGGAGCTGAGCCAACAGTGCAGCTATTGGGTGGGACTTGGAACTCTGGCTCTCTACTGTATACATTGAAGAAAAGAACTGACATTTGTCTTTTCTGTATCTCTTGTAACCATATTGTTACCACATTCTCAACCTGCATCTTTTTACTACTATTATACTTAAAGTTTTTGCCTTCCGGATTGCTGTTTTACAACACTTGTTATAGTGTTTATATTCATTAAATGCTGCTTCTGTCCCCTCTTAAATTAATGATTTAATATCTATTACCCAGGGTTCAACCACTTACATACATTTCCCATTGGCTTCTACATGAACTTGCAAGCTTTTAGACACTGAAGTTTTACATTCCTATTTTTCCAATTTTTTGCGCTTAATACATATCAGACATTTGAGATTTGGAAACCATAATTTGAATTTGAGAGTTTTTGGGCAAAAAAATTTCTGAAAATATTTAAATGTTGATCAGCCCCTTATTTTCTGTATTATATATTCTTTGAACAATAGTGGAATGGCTGATATACTGACACTCTATGGCTTTATTTGTGTTTGTAAATTTTCTTGTATTTGTCGGGACCAAAGCTGGACCAAAAAATGTCTGATACCCACTGCAAATCTTCATTACATTATTTGTCTGTATCTAAAATATGTGAAGTTCCTTAGTACAGTGGAGCACAATCTGTTAATGGGGAATTTAGAGGGGCAAAGAGGAAATTATTTCCTTGGCCTGCTAAAACATATATATATATATATATATATAGTAGATTGTAAGCTCTTTTGGGCAGGGCTTGCTTCACCTCTTGTATCAGTTATTGATTGCTTTATATGTTAACCCACTTATTGTACAGCGCTGCGGAATATGTTGGCGCTTTATAAATAAATGTTAATAATAATAATAATAATACATATATATATATATATATATATATATATCAATCCAAATGGTGTCCGCACTCCAAGGCTCAATATTCTGCGGGGTGCATAGCCAAAATAATCATCTGTGGCCAGCACACCCTTCAATGTTTTATCAAAAATTTATTGAAAATATATTGTTAACAATATATTTTCAATACATTTTTGATAAAACATTGAAGGGTGTGCTGGCCACAGATGATTATTTTCTATATATTTATATATATATATATTTTATTTTTTTTTTTTTTTATATTTATTACGGGTGTATTTATATTTTGACAGTTCTACACTATTTGTGTAGAACTTCAACAAAGTTCATCACCCTGGTTTGGCTCCATATTAAAAGCAATTTTTAGTGAAGTTGAATGTACATTAGCTAATTGCATGAAAAATCATCTTACAAAACGTTTTTTGCTAGTGTAATACAGTAATTAGGATTTTAACACATTAAAACTATTCACAGTTAGGAGACTAAGCCACATAATGAAATTAGGAAGGAGCAACCTGAATCTTCTAGAGTTAAAATGTTAACATAACATTGTAATTATTCTGCATCCCAAGAAGGTGTTTGATCTATAGTAATGCTACAGCTTCATTTCTTCAGTCTCAGATTCTCCCATTATTTTATAACAAGAGTCTGTACCAAGGCCTCTTATAATTCAGTAACGTGTAATTCAGATGATGTATGGTGTTACCAAGGACGTTAATCTACTTGCAAAAGATGGCAAAGTTTGCCTTTACTACACAATCTCCTGATGGCAATTTGAAATCAGTTAAATGTTCCCCAGCTTTTTTTGTTCATTGAAACTATATAGCTATACATATGGATACAATGTACAGACCCCGGCAGCCAAATACCTATTGCTCTGTGAGGCTACAGCTTTATTGATATTGTTACTTTTTATAACCATTGTTTCTAGTCAGGCTCTCTCCTATTCATATACCAGTATAACCACTCCCTGTTTGCTAAGGAAATTAGGACCCTAGCAACCAGATAGCTGCTGAAACATTAAATTAGAGAGCTCCTGAACTCAAAAATAACTTTAAATTAAAAATAATAAAAAAATAAATACCATTTGCAAATGATCATATCATTCTAAAAGTTAACTAAGCAGTGAACAACCCTTTTATGCCTGGTATTTAATTACACATGGAGACTGGTTAGGCTAGCTTGGGTACATTGCCAAAGGAAATTCATTGCGCGGCTGCAAACATAATAAGGTCAGCCCTTTATGGTACCCTACAATTCACAATCCTCCCCCACTACTGCATGCATGGTCAGAGGGTTGGGTATGGTAATCAGATCATGTTAAAAATCTGGCACACTTTTTAAATGGCCAGCAACTTGCATTTATTAAAGGGGTGGTTCATCTTTAGGTTAGACTGCCACAGTCTATTTTTCATTTACCACAGTTGCCAAAATATCACAGTGGCAAAAATTCCCAATGTAATATAGGTCTTAGCCTGTGCAGTCAAAGTAAAGACAGTTAATGGTTTAATTTGACTCAGAGGCAGCATTCACTTTAGTGCATTTGTAGACCACCCATTTAGGCCTTTGAATTGAGCTTATTGAAGGTATGGGATGAAACACAGGGATTCCCATTATATTAGGGATGCATCGAATGCAGGATTCAGTTCAGAATCCGGCCAAGATTTGGCCTTTTTCTGCAGGATTTTACGAAGGATTTAGTGTTCGGTTGAATCCCAAAATAGTGGATTGGTGCATCCCTATTATATTTTTTAAAAATATACAAATTTTAACAATGTTACTGATTATTATAAGACTTTTTTGAGCCTAATTACTCTTGGATCTTTAAATTATTGACATGAAATGTGATGTATTCGGATACTGACAGAACCCAAGATGCATTAGGAACTTGGGAACACAATCATCGTTTGCACTGCAGCCTGAAAGTGACTTTCTTATCGGCAGGTGACACAGACAGTGGTCAGAAAGTGATAGAAAAACAATTTCTAGCTGTAGAAGAGATAATTGGCAAGTCTGTTAGGATAACAAAGAGAAGGCCACATCCTAGCACTGCAGAAAAAGGACATTTGCTTTCAATAAATTGCTCTTTTTAGACTTAATTTCCTTTTCCCGGTTGCTCCATTGTTCTCAGGACTATTTGATGTTTGATGCTTAATGTACTGCTGATAAGGATGTAGCTTTTAGGCTGCACGCAAAGAGCTGTTATTTCATTAGTAAATTTCATAGGTCTTATTAAATATTCTCATAAAGTAAATGTAAGACTATACTGTATTATATTATTTGTGTACTGGCTATGTACAATATGCAATGCAATTTGATGTGTCCTATAAAACAGTTTCCTTAGTGGAAATATGCCCAGTGCATTTATTATGATGACAGGTGACATAGTTAATTGTTGCAAATATATGGGAAGTAAATGACAATTGTTAGATACACAGACCCGAGGAACTGTACCTATTCTTACTCCTGAATGTGCCAATATGGGGCAGCAGTAAATGACAATTGTTAAATACACAGACCCGAGGGACTGTACCTATTCTTACTCCTGAATGTGCCAATATGGGGCAGCAGTAAATGACAATTGTTAGATACATGGACCTGAGGGACTGTACCTATTCTTACTCCTGAATGTGCCAATATGGGGCATCAGTAAATGACAATTGTTAGATACACAGACCCGAGGAACTGTACCTATTCTTACTCCTGAATGTGCCAATATGGGGCAGCAGTAAATGACAATTGTTAAATACACAGACCCGAGGGACTGTACCTATTCTTACTCCTGAATGTGCCAATATGTGGCAGCAGTAAATGACAATTGTTAGATACATGGACCTGAGGGACTGTACCTATTCTTACTCCTGAATGTGCCAATATGGGGCATCAGTAAATGACAATTGTTAGATACACAGACCCGAAGAACTGTACCTATTCTTACTCCTGAATGTGCCAATATGGGGCAGCAGTAAATGACAATTGTTAGATACACAGACCTGAGGGACTGTACCTATTCCTACTCCTGAATGTGCCAATATGGGGCAGCAGTAAATGACAATTGTTAGATACACAGACCTGAGGGACTGTACCTATTCCTACTCCTGAATGTGCCAATATGGGGCAGCAGTAAATGACAATTGTTAGATACACAGACCCGAGGAACTGTACCTATTCTTACTGAATCTGCCAATATGGGGCAGCAGTAACTGACATTTTCTGTTTTGACAGAGCATATAATAGGATTGCAGAATAGTTTGTCAAAACTGCAACCCATGGTACTATACATACACAGACAGTTGGACAGTAAGGTCACAATTGGCCGTAGTATGTCTCTGGCATACCCAAGTGTGGGTGGGAAAGTATGTGGCACAGTGTCTTTAAGAGTCTTTATGCCTTCTTACTGCAATATTCGAATAAAGTAATACTATGTAATCAAATCATAATAAACTGTTCTGCTTTTGACTTGGCTAAGGTTTGCAGTGTAATCATTGTTTAAACCAGTCAAAGCCACAGATTTCTGTTTTTCTCCTTGAGGGGAGTGTATGATTCATGGATTCAGAAACCTTTTTTTCTACTCTATTAATATTATTATGTTAAATTCCTACCATTGAGGAACAGAAGGTCCTGTAACTTTTGTATTAATATGGAATGGCTATAAATTTTATAAATTTGATTTAGAAATAATTTTGAAAACACACAAAAAAATGGAGAGATATTGCTGAGAGGGGGATAATGAATAATAACTTGAGTTTCAGAAATGGTGCTATAACAGAAATGAGGTAAGGGATTTTAGAAGGAGGGTTGAGAGTTAAAGTATACAGAAAGACACACTAAAGGGAAACAATATCGGCAAGGGTGAAAATAGTTCAAAGAATTGTATATAAAAAGATAATTTAAAGATACGTTTTCCTTTATCGTTCCATTACTGCACAGTAACCAATACATCAATGAGGTGGCATAATATTTTCCATGAGTTTATCCATCATTAAGGGCTGTTCCATTAAATCAAGCAATGAACTGTGGTGCAAGTTGAAGAGCAGTTATCATATCTTTTGCATTTCATGGATCCTACAGGATAGTACTGAGATAAGACTCTAGTTGCACTAGTGTATGAGGCTACTTGTTCAACCTAGAGCAGACAGCCAAGCGAGAGGGCATGACTTAGGCTAGTTAATGCACTAATATGATTACAACCTATTCATTTGAGAGATCTCTTTTGGATAGACGTTCTTCCCAGTATACTATACATCACTATGTTAACTATTCAAAGTTAATATCAACTTTTTTTTTAATTCTGTTGATGCTCTCTATGGGGCAGATTTATCAAATCACGAGTTTGAATCCCGAATGGGAAAAATTCGGATTGGATACGAAAATTTCTGAAGATCGCAAATATCACAAAAATGCTTACGAAAAAATCATATTACTCACGATAATATTGTATTGGCGATCTGAAAGTCATCGAATTTTCGTACCGAACCATTGTAAACAGCGGCAGAGCCTTGCCGAATTTTTTGCGCGGACGCGAAAAAGTTGCGTGGGGCACGTAAAAATCGGTGAGAATACACTCGGAGCCGCGGCTATTATTTTGTTGCACGGCTATTCTTTTGTCGCCCGCAGCTATTATTTCGTCGCGCGGCTATTCTTTTGACGCCCGTGACTATTCTTTTTTGATGCCGGCGACAATTTTTGGACATGCAGCGAATTTTTCCGCGGCAAATTTTTTCATCTGTTTCGCAAAAGAATCCGCCAATGGCGAAACGCGGAAATTAGCCGTGAATCCATGTCTGGCGAAACATTTCGCACATCACTACCACTGAGGGAACAGTCAGATTATCAGGCTCTACTTTACACAAGGCTTGAACATTGCTTACAACACCATACAATCTATCACATACAGAACTACAAATCTGTTTCCAATCATTTTTTTAATCAAACATTAGTGTAAGCCTTACGCCCTCCACATAGGGCTACCAAACATCCAATCACAGAACTTATTTGGCAACACCTGGGAACTTTTGTTAATGCTTGTGTGAACACTTTTTACATCTGAGTGAGGCTCATGCGTTAAAAAGGTGTAAGGTATATTTCTGGTGTAAGATACATATACGTTTTTGCAGAAAGCTTAGTTTTTACCTTGATAAGAACTTGTATTATTCCTGTTGCTTTGGGGGACATAAAATACCAAAATACCAATGTACAATTAGCACCAGACTCTCTCCATTTTGAACTTTTCAGATGGGCTTTTTCCCCTCGTAATCCAACTGGGGATGATTCAAGGAACAAGAAGTGACCTGTATGAGGAAAAATGACAAACAAGTACTTCAGGCTGAATAGGAACATGTGATAACTTCTAGTTGATCCAGAGAAAGGAGGAAAAAACACCATGTGAAACTGTGGCAATTTCCTACCTACAACTTCATAAGAACCAAGTACATTTGTTAGGCATGATTTATCCTTTATAAAAGCATGTTGACTAATAAGTATAAAGCCATTATTCAGGACAAAATCTTAAATGTGGTCTTCCAAACAACAGAGAAAAACTTTTAATGTTCTAAAATAAAAGATTTATAGAAAGATATCATAAGTTATTGACTACATTTCTTAATGAATTAATACTGTTATAGAGGATTTAAACTCTCTTTTCATGGGTAAGTAGTCAAGCAGTTTTGTGGCACACTTATTTGAAGTTTAAATACAATGTTTATTTCATATTGTTAAAAATAGAATTGTCACTTCTTATAGGTTATTCTAATAAATGATTTAGATTTTTTACTATTGTCTATTGAAATTGTTCTCACCTCTAGCTACAGGTTAAGGACACCTAGGGCAACAACATGCTGGTGAGTGCATACTCCTTTCCTTACTCATATACTGCATTTTACTGGAATTATACTGGAATTACTTGCCTGTTCAGCAGTACTTGGGGTAGCAACACCCAGGATATTTTTTTTTTTACAGTTTATGGGTGAGGCAAGCTGTATTAAGTGAAATGGTTTTTGATGACTTTCAGCACACACAATCGCTCATATCCCTGATTTATATAGTGCCTAAATATTTACATAGCACATTTTTTACTGATTAAATCAGTAAGTTCACCTATATATAGACTTGACACTGCACTTAACATAAGAGAGGCAGGGTGCAATGCAATTTGCCACTCCAGTTAGGGAGTAGTGGCAGAGGCAGGGCAGACTGGGGCCCTATGGCAGATGGTAAGAACAGGACTTGCATGCACCCAGTGCTGCTGCGCTCTGCACCTCATGCTGGTTTTTATATCCAACATAAGTGCTTTCTGCATTAGATCCAAGAGGGATGCCTCTTAGTGCTCTTGCACTTCTGTCTTGGTCATTGTAAATTACCCCTATAAAGTGCCTACAATTTATTCATTTCTCAGTGATTTGCTCCCATTTTCAACAGGAATTTATTTTTTGAAACTTTTCAGCTGTTGTTAAATTAATAGAATTTGCCCCCCATAACTGCCATGGCCAATTGCAGAAAGCTGGGAGTTATAGTATATCAATTGTGTTAGTGCTCTAAACACCCCTGCTGTAAGAAAGATGTGTACATTTCTAAAAGATCTATGGCATGCAGTAGATATGGACACCATACGCCACTGTGATATAGGCAAAACATACCCTCTTCATTTCCAATAGTGTGGTCTCTGGGCGGTCTTAGAGCCTGAATAGAATGTTTCCCTAAAACCCAGTCAAAGCTGTCAGCTACTGAATTTTTCCAGCCACATATGCCTTCTTCAAATGTGCAGGAGGTGCCACAGTCATTTTCATCTGTATTATCCCCACAGTCATCAATAAAGTTGCATCTTTGTTCTGGCCTGAAGCACTTTCCATTGTTACAACTTAAATAACTCGGAGGACATAGTTCTGTAAGGCAAGAATATTCCCTATCAATAAGTATTGATGCAAGTGGTAAGTGCTGAAGGTGCAAAATATGAAGTTTGTTTAATCCAATTCTTTATTAGGCGTATTGAAGCTGTTGTGCCTTGGTACAAGATTAAACCTTTTCTATGGATACCAAAGCTTTTGCCATTACCATTTCTATTACAGGTTCCCACATTGCCTTTTGTTCAAATAGTCTGTTGGCACCCGGTATGGCCAATGATGACAAGGGGAATCCTTCAACATACATACCATCTGTTTTATTAAGCAAGATGCTTCATAGCATTATTAGCTTCAGATATTGTTAGGTGACATAGTCAGGTAGTGTCAGGATCAGCGGGGTTCGAACACCACTTGGGGTGTTACTGGCGGCATGCATTTGCCTCTGTAGCCACTGGAGGCATTTCGGTCTGTCTGTTTCTTCTCTTGTCTCCTACTTTCTGTCTGCTCCCTTTCCTCCGCCTACCTCATTAACCTCATGTGTTTCCCATCTTCTAATCTTCTCCCTTTATAAGCTTTTCCCTGACCATTGCCCCTTGCTTGGTCATTAATTGTCTCTCGTGACCCTGCCTTCGTGTTCCCTGTTCCTGTGTCTGTGTCCTTGTTTCTCGCTGGTTCCAAGCTCCAGTTCCGTGTCCTGATCCTGCCTTCTGCCTTGTTCCTGAGCCCTTCCTAGTTCTACCTTGATTTCCCAGTTTTGACCTTGGCCTGTCCTTTACTTCGTTTGACTGTCGCTTGCCCTGACCTTTTGCCTGTCTGGATTCTGCCTCTGCCTGCCGTGTTATATATTCAGTGTATATCCATTGTGTGTTCTGTTACATCACTAGTTTATTAAAGTTCTTCACTTTCAACATGGCCTCAGACACCAGTTCTGTGATCTATGGCTACACTCCGGGTTACCCCGTCTTCAGGCTCCCACCTTCCTGGTACTCCACGGCGTCTCCTCAGGGAGATCGTGACAGGTAGCTATCCCCTAGGCAAGTGGTTCTAAAATTTTGGGGCAAGCAGTTCTAAACATGGATTATTTACTTTCTTATGGTAGCCTTGTTGGGCCCATCAAGTTTGAACAGCAAGATGACTATTGCTTTGGCTTTGGTCCCTTGTAAAATATATAATTTTAATACTAAAATAATGATTAGAGTCTCTACAGAACTTCAAATACATGTATTATTAAAAGTACCAACATTTATCCCACAATATATAAATATATATATATATAAAATAAATATATGAGTTGCAGTTCATAAGCAACAACAATTAAATCTTCAGTGGATACATTTACATTTACAAACATTTAATATTTCAGAATTACCTGTTTGAGGCATATTATTGTACGATTCTGCAATTAGAGCAGGTGGTTTAAAACACTCATTAGTAAAGGCTATATCATCCAGAGCAATATCTCCTCTTTGATTTATTCCAATTTTGGCGTGAAATTCAACATAGTAGTCTTCTCCTAGGCTGGAAAGGGTAAGTTCTCTTTTCTGCCAGAAGTTGCCCTGGTCTCCTGTAAGCTTCAGCAACAATATTTCCTTGTTGGACAGAGTCATTTGCCACACAGAAAGTGTTCCAATGCCGCCGCCAAACATATGGAAATAGAACAGGAGCTGAAAGAGAATACAATAATATGACTATTTAATTCCTATTGGAGCTTAATCAGTTAAATACCTCCTGGAGTCCAATCAGTTCAAGCTGAATAGGCTCCACTACTCATTTCACATTTCACCGGTTATCATTAGCAAAGGCACTTGCATTTTTTCTTTTATATTGATTGAGGCAACCACATTAATAAGTGCAACTAGAGATGTGAGGAACTAGCAAATGCATTTTTTTCAGTTTGAGATTAGATACTTAATTTGAAGGCAATTTTCTGTCAATAAGAAAATTTGTACAAGTATGGGATCGGTTATCTGGAAACCTGTTATCCAGAAAGCTCCAAATTAGGGAAAAGCCATCTCCCATAGACTCCTTTTTCTCTGTAATAATAAAGCAGTCCATTGTAAATCCCAGCTAAGATATAACTGACTGGTATTGGAGGCAAAACAATCCTATTGGGTTTATTTCATGTTTACATGATTTTTTAGTAGACTTAAGGTATGGAGATCCGAATTATGTAAAGATCTCGAGCATATACTGTAGTATAAATATATATGCATATAGTATAGTAAATTTTTAGGGGCATGTTTTGCATTCAGGGTGAAAATAGAGATTGCCACCATTCGCAGGAGGGACAAGTTATAGCTTTTTGTTCACTCACTTTCAGCCCTTCATAAATATGCCCCCCAAAAATCCTATACAAGTTAATTAAGAGCAGTACAATTTGTTTCAGGCAAATTATGGCAAGCTCTGTTTTTACCCAAATGGCTTAAGTGCAGAGCTATATCTGGCACAGAAAGGGAGTCTATTGAACAAATGCGGGTCGGGCACGTTTTATTGGGTGCTGGTAGGACAAGACAAGCAAAGTGTTACTGCATTTATAGGCCCCATTATTCTTACATCAGTGTTCCAAATACACTGTATGATAGGTACAGAAGTGACACTTTTGTACATAAAGGACTGTAAAAGCAGATTTGTGCTAAATGCCGCATCCCTAGCGCTGTCCATGGTACTAAACTGGTAGGGGAGCGTCATATATCTAATTCTGTCCATTATCATCTGGATATACCTGCATATACTGTACCTGCATTATTATGCTGAAACAAGAAAGAGGCTTTCCTAAACTTTTGCCATAAAGTAGGCATTACAGAATTGTCATTTTATACGCACCATGAAGGATTTATTTTACAGGAACCAGGGAGCCCAACTTAAACTATGATACACAGCTTCAGGCCATTATTCCTTCTTCACCAAAAGTTCACATTACAACTTCAGACACTTCATTCATTTGTCATCTACAGATGATGATGCTTGGCATTGAAAAATATTATTTAATGTCTGTGAGCGGCTGTTCGATCAACAAGTGGTTCTTGTGCTGATATTGCATTTCAGAGATAATTTGGAACACAGCAGAGAGTGTGCCAACCAAGAACATGCCAAAGGAGAACATGTGATTTTACTTTTGGCCAATAGTTTTTCTGGATAATTTGGAAATATAGTGCATTGGCAAAAGTTATATTTCACTATTATCTATGAACTATCCCACAGTTTACATTTTATTTTCTAACAGCAAATTTGTAAGTCATAAATAGCCGGAATAATATTGGGTTCAGCTGTTGTGTATAAACATGGCCAGGCAGCAATTCTTTATTATAACACTGTGCTTCAAGGTGGTCTTAAACTTTTGCAATAACATGTTTTTATTACAAACACTGCACTCAAACTAAAAAATGTCTTGATGTTTTTCCTGTTGCAGATGTTCACATTGCTAACTATATATACTCTCTCATCTCTCTCTAAGTCTAAGTGGTGTTTGAAATACAAAACATCTATACACCAGAGCAGGTTGTAAGGGTTTTTGTGGGTCAGTTTCCAAACAAATGTTTTCTGCCCAGAACTATTCTAACTCACAAATAATTGGGGCTTATTTATAATCACTGGGCAAATTTGCTCCTGGGCAGTAACCCATGGCAACCCATGTAATATGTAGCACATAACAATAGATACTGTAGGATGGTGAATCTGGCATTATGATCACAGTAGAACCCCAGTTGTAGGTTTTGTGGGGGCAGCGCCAGAATGGCATACATTCAGGGAAAAAGCTAAAATCTAAGAAAAAAAGCACTGCTTGCCTATATGGGGCCGCAAAAAAGTAGCATAAATTCCAGGAAAACAAAATAAAATTTGGGGATGTACAATCGGGGTTCTACTTAATATTCTTATTAAAATCTTTCTAGTTTCTCCTTTAGGAAGAGAATGTCTTTATGGTATATTCGAGATGAGGCCCCGTACCTCCTGCATTATGTTTGTGCTATGAAAGCCTGATGCTGTCAGTTTTCAGTCTCGTTAGACTTGTAGGAGCAGCCAGGATATTGTATAACAACAGCAGCTTTCACTCCGGGCAACAGCCTGTGCTTACACTTTCTGAGGCTTTGGATTACACTGCAACACGCTTGCCAACACAACCCGCTCTGAACAAATCAATGTTAAATCTCTGTCAATGACTTCCAGGTGCAGGAATAACACCTTAGCTAATTCCACGTTTCCAAGCTTCTTCCCTAGTGCCCTAGATATAGCTTGGTCTCTGGCCAAAGAGTTTCTGTGTCTGTTGCTGATATGCCTGCCACATTTCTTTGTCTGCAGATGGTTTGAAGCTAATCCTTATCCCTAGTTTTCTTGGTTCCTGGGTGGCTGTTTCCCTGCCAACAGTCCTTATGGTCATGTCTTTGACATTATCTGTCTGCTGACACCCTTGGTTTTTCATCCTTCAAAGATGAGTGAACAAGGTTGATTTCCTATGCAAGTACATTCATGTACACAGTTTAGCAACTTGCCAGAAGATTACTGCATCTCTACATACTTCATGGTTAATAGCAGGCATTGAATACATGACTTATTTTGGCCTTAGGGCCAAATAAATCAAACTAGCCCAATATCACCCACCTTAGGTAAGCATATTGGGAGAAGATCTGCTTGTTTGGCTACCTCCACCAAATGAGCAGTTCTTACTGTATATGGCCACCTTTAGGAACAGGAGCTCTACAACAGGTAGAGAGTAGGATAGATTGGTTGCTGCAGGATTTCTAGTGGACTTGTGTTCTTGTAAGGAGATAAAATGAAGAAAATATTATATAATGGATAAAAAAAATGATTCGCCAAATGGCAAAAAATTAGCAAAACGGCAAAAATGTTACATGTAAAAAAAAATAGTCAAAAAATGATACACACAACTTTTTTTTTTTACATGCATCAATTTTTTGACGCATGCGACAATTTTTTTGATGCGCTGACAATTTGTTGCTGCAGATGACATTTTTTCGCCAATGGCAAAATGCAGAAATTTGACGTGAATCCTTGCCTGGCAAATTATTTCCCCATCACTAATTGCCATAGCTGGGTGCTCAATTGGCTCAACTGGCCTGACTCAAACATATCACTTCCACCTTTTAGAGCTTAAGAGATAAGGTGGAGGAGGAGGAAGGGAATAATTGGCCATCCTCTTCCTTTAGTGTCATCTTCAGAAGCCTGGATGGAAGTGCCTCAGTGATGATGAGCGAATCTGCCCCGTTTTGCTTTGCCGAAAATCTAGCAAAATTTTGAAAAGATTCGAGAAATGTCAAAAAATGTGCGAAACGCAGAAAAAGGCGAGCATCAACAAAATGGTTTCGAACAATTTTGTTGATGCGCGTCAATCCACCAGTGGTGAAACGCGGAAATTCACCATGAATCCATGCCTGCTGAAAAAGGTGTCAAACAGAGTGCTAGCAGCATAATCAGATTAATAATATAAGTTCTTCTCCAGGGAGCTGGGATGAGCTAAACAAAAATTTAATGGCTAATGTAACCCTATTTTGGCTAGTATTAGGCTACCGTCCAGATAGATGGTACAGAGTATGTGCACATGACTCCAACACAACACAGGATGAGCCTTAGCAAAGGGAACTTGAGAGATGGTGCGTAACTACACCTCTCTACTGCCAAAGGTAGTAGTAATAAGAATGGTACGCCAGAGGTAAATTGCAATTAACTGGAACTTCATTTATTGTCCAAGACAAGATGTGTAGGGTGAATACTCACAGCAATAAGGTAGTACAGCAGAATATCAGGTGCAGTTAATATAAATGCAGAGTGTTGTAGCACAACGAGGGAGACTGAGGTGGGAAAGTAGACTAAAGTCCCAAGGGTTTGCACCTTAAATTACCTGAATCCCTACAGCCGACTTGAATCTGGGAGTGGAGCTATACATGAATTCTCTATCGCTACCATATGCAGAGCTTTGGGAGTACTAATCCCACTAAATTCCCCTGACTGGCGCACACAAATTCTCTAAATAATCCTGAATCCTGAATAATCCAATTCATGCTCCTAGAATGTTCTCTCACAAATAGGTAACCTGCACACTGACTTTTTCACGGGTCCCTGCTCCCCGACTTTTATCTCTACAGCTATGGCTTTCCTCTAGGGCTCGATGCTTCTGGGCCTAGTTAGTCCAGGCTCATTGGAACACAACCTTCATCTAGAAAGAGAAAGGCCAAAGAAGAAGTGCCACCTCCTGTCTGACACTAAATTACAGTGTGCAGCAAGTGGTCACCCCAGCTAAGGGGCAATAAATTCATATGTAAATCGAAAAAGTGGTAGCATGTATTTCTGCCCAGTAACAACAAAACTAGGAAGTCAAGTCAAGTAGGTTTCTACCTACTGGTAGGGAATATGGCCATAGGAATTGTTGACCCTATCCCTACACTAATATAGAGCAACTAGGCTTTTTAGGGTGAGGAGAGCCTGATGGTACTCCTCTCTCCCCAAGCACTGTGTCCAAAATGGCAGTGCACAGGCGCATGACATCATCAAGTGGTGCCTGCCTGAAAAATCAAAATAAATAAATGCTAAAATAAATAAATGCTAAAGACTCGGCTTCATGCCTGAATATAGGCCTTTCTTGGTGAAGTTCCTGGGTGCGTCTGAATTGCTGTTCTGGCTTCCAGTTTCTGACTGTCTGCTTTGATTCTGACTATGATTGATTGCAGCCTGACTTTTGCCTGAATGCAACCTTGAGCTTTCTTAGCCCTGTTGGATAGAATGTATCGGACTCTTTGAACTCAGCATCCTCCTTGGTCCAGGCATCTAACCTGGTAAGGGCCGTTGGGCCTTGACACTCAACTCTAAAGTTGTAAAAGAAATAAAAGAACCTTTATCTTTTGGTGAGGCTGATGTCTCAAAGACATAGGGTTGTCATGTTTCCCTTCTGGGGTTTTAGTTATTTTTGTGTGTACAAAGAAAATTCTGACTTCAAATTTATTGATTTGCTGTCATTGTTTCCTGTGTTAAAGAAATATATGTCAAAAGCAGGTGACAGCAAGTTGTAATGAGGGGGACAATAAGAAGAGGGCTGTGTCTAGATCATTGAATGACTGCAACAGGTCTCCTGTATTTACTGTGGTGTCATGGCGAGAAATTGTTTCTATAGGTATTTTCCAGCACCCTGATAATGTATTGGAAGCCTACAGAACATTTGGAGGTATCACCTAACTTCAAGATGATGAAACCTTCAGGCAGAAAAGAAGAACCTTAAATTGTTTGGGAAGTGGGAAGTATGGATTGTCTATAATGTCATCAACTCTTTCCTTTTGTCACTTACACAGAGCAATCTTAACGTAATTGTATTATGAATTCTATTATTTTTATTGCTATTGTATTGTTTACTGTACAGCGCTGTGTACACACGTAGCGCTATATAACTAAAAATAGACATAAATACAGTTCATACATACTACATCTATCATCCAGTCCTGTGCTACCACTGAAAGAACCAATAACTGAGCAGCTATGTTACTATGGCTAATGAGAGCTGGGGGTATATGCAAGGGAGGACAGGAGTAGAGATAATTAAAGACAATCAATGAGTGCAGTAGCATGACATACAGATGAATAGACAGGTATTGATAGGCAGATGGATGGATGGATAGATAGATACTGCAGTTGAATGTCTTAGAATAACTATGTAATCTGTTACCTGTTACCTTTTTTTGCACTATAATATTTAGTTGACTGAGTTGCCTAAGATATGTAAGTAAAATAATAAATGTCATCAGTACTATTACATTGATTAACAGGTTTGGTTGGGTTAAGGCTGTAAACTAAACCTGTTCTAAGGGATGGGCCTTAATCTGGCACGTCCAAACATGCACTTCCATATGGCTGCCAATGCATTCATCTGATGAATGGCGCTCAACTGCTCCTACTGCTCTGGCGATTGTTGCTGCCGTAGGAACCCTGGAGCTAGCTCCAGGTGAACCAGACTTGTACCCACTGAATCAGATGCAAACGCAGTTTTGAAGTGGCGCAACCCAACACAATTGTGGTTGATGCAAATCAATGGACAGCTGCAGTAGGGATGAAATTATTGGAAGAAATTATCCCCCACAATTGTGACCAATGCAGAAAATGGACGCAATTGCACTCTGGCACAAATTGGATGAATGTTGTGTCTAGAATTTTTAGAAAGGGTGTTGCTTTTAAAAGAGTGTTTGTATCTAATTTTATTGACACAACCTGCTATGGGAAGGGAGGAGCATGTTTGGATTACACTACGCCAATTTTCAATCTCAGTTGCGTCCATTTTAAAGCACCCGTGCTGGTGAGTGTGTTGATAAATGACCGGCATAGATTACAGCACTCCCTTTGCCTGAAAAACCCAGCTGTACCCTGACCTTGTATACCCGCGCGCTCAATTACATGCTGCCATTACTCTCCTTTGTAGTGCACTTATCTGGCTTTCTGTAGGCTTTTGTATAGAGGTATAACACCACTGGCCAAAGAGATTTAGATTTTCTTATAATATGGAAAATCTGAGTGTGTCTCTGTAATAGAAAAGCTGACCTGCTTTCTTTAACCTCAATATCACATCCATTCATTTCATTTTTAAGCAGCTCTTTCAACAAAATGTTTTTAGTATTATGTGGAATTGAAATGCTACGTTTCCAACTACTTTCATGTACTCCTGAACAAAGTAATAACATTCTTCAGTACCTCTCTCTCCAATTCTCTTAATGCCGGAATGAGTTAGGGGCATTTGGAAAGCATTGTGAATATGCTATTAAAATGGAGCTGTGCCGTGTATT
Organism: Xenopus tropicalis; assembly: GCF_000004195.4. NCBI lineage: Eukaryota > Metazoa > Chordata > Amphibia > Anura > Pipidae > Xenopus > Xenopus tropicalis. Next base: position 27,914,857 of record NC_030682.2, read on the forward strand.
CTATCCCTGATACAGTTACAGCAGCTTGCTGGCACGCATACCTTGCAGTTTTTGCTCCATCTGCTTATCATCGGTCCAGAAATCTTTGCTCCTTGTGTTGGGAGGTGTGGGAATGAGCTCTCTATAAAGATATAATATCCAGATGGATTTTTTAAGGTATGATCAGTAACTGGTCCGGTGCCAACAGTTGGAGTGCTTCCGGCTCGAAGATTCCAGTCAAAGTCATCATTTTGGTTTTGTCTCCAGTCGCAGAAATCAAATTCAAAGTCACAGCGGCCAAGGAAGGCGTCTAAAAAGTAAAAGTATATACTGTCAATTGACAGGAGCTTTTATAATTTTTGAATAGGTTTTTTTAGGCAAAAATGCATAAAAGTAAATAAAATGTGCTGTTTTCTTTTTGAAAAATAAATGTAGCTGTCTGACATAAAAATCTAGGTTTGGGATGTGCCAAGAAAACACTGAATACATAATGCAAAGTGTAAAGTTTGGTGGAGGAGGAATAATGTTCTGCGGCTATTCTTTATTGTTTGTGCTAAGGTCCCTGGTTCCACTGAATGTAAACCCTATGACTACACCTTGACGGTACCGTGCTTTCTATTTTGTTGAAACATACTTGGGAAGGCTCTTTCCTATTTCAGCACAATAATGCCCTATATACAAAGAACTTAACTTCTAAGTAGGTGAAATGTATTATTTTAACATGTTTTTAGTTGGGCAATATTTAGTTTAGCCAGCAAGTGGCACCAACTCTGCAGGTTGGCCTATAGGGAGCTTTTATAAGGAAGTGCCTGAGCTGGAAAACAGAGCCAGACCGCAAGAAAGGCACATGGAAGTAGCAGCACAGCATGCCAGGACCACCTCATAGGTGGTTAGGTAGCTGTTTAGGTAGCAAGGGCAATCTTTGACCCTGACGAGGAGGTTATTGGGGTTAGTACCCCAGGCAATTGTGCACCAATTAGGGACTGAGTATTCAGGTATAGGTTAGTAGGGAACTTACGGGCTGTAGTGAGACACAAGGAAGCAGATGTGAGCAGCTTGTGCATTAGTGGACGTGACAGAAGATAGTCAGTACAGTGTGAAAGATAATGGCACTCTGCTAGTGTACTTCCATATGACAGTGGCATTGGAGGCCTTGTAAGAGGAATGCTGTGCATAGTATCCAAGGCTATTGTGTAACTAAAATCTACAGTTAGTATTGATGTTGGTATATATGGTAAATGAATGTGAATGTATAGAGAGGTCAGTTTGGGTCTGTATGTGAGTGTATAGATAGGTCTGTATGGGTCTGTATGTGAGTGTATAGATAGGTCAGTATGGGTCTATATGTGAGTATATAGATAAATCAGTATAGGTTTGTGTGTGCTGGGTTTACTTGGAAGGGTTGAACTTGATGGACTTTGGTCTTTTTTCAACCCTTTGAAACTATATGTGAGAGAAGTGAGGGTGTGAGAGGATCCTTGTAGAAGTGCTTGTTTTATTTATGTTTTTTGGAAAGACTCCAAAGTCACATCATCTGTGCTTGCCATTGTAATTGCCATCCCCTGTGTGGAGCTGCTTTAATAAAGTCTGCCCTGATTCATTGCAGTAATGGGCAAGATGTCTACTTTACACAGTGAAGGCCTTCCATTTTCCCCTCCCCATGACAGAGAACTATCTGAGCTGGGTAGCCCCATTACAAACCAATCTGCACAGAGCCCTAACCTCAATCTAACTGAACATTTGAGGCATGAACTAAAAGGCTGGCTGTGAGCCGCCAAGTCAGATGTCTTATAATAGTGGCCAACCTCACTAATGCTTTTGTTGCTGGATGGAGGCAAATCCTTCCTTTCCTGCCTGATGGAAAGCCTTTCTAGAAAAGCAGAGACAGTTACCCTTGGTGTAGAAATGACATATTAGGCAGGTATGCAGACATTTGGCCATGTAGCATACTGCTGTACTTATGGTTACTATTCCTCTCTCTTATTACAACTATAATTATTAAATCAATAAAGTCCAAAGTGTGAACTACTGTATAATCACCCAAGTAATTTTATTTGCCCCAGTGTTCAGTTGCTGAATTAGATTAATATAAAGAGTTTAATATGAAAGCAGGCACTTACTGCAGAGGAAAGGGTATTCATCAGAGTTGTCAGCGCAGTCATTAACATAATCACACAGGTTGTCCTTTGGAATACAGTATTTGTTGGAACACATAAATTCATCCGCTAAACAAGCCTTACTAGGAGTCGGCATTGGGGAACAATTTTCAAATGATATATCATCCACGGTTACATCTCCAATGTAACTGACACCGCGTTTTGCTCGAAGAACAATCTACAGGTACAATGAAAAGAGGAGAAGTTTTAAGTGATACTTTTTCCAATGCAATTCAGATTCAGTTCCAATGATGTAAATATAATTTCTGTAATATATAAGGATCAATGGCTACATTTCCCCAGCCATATTGGAACTTACACATAAACAAAACCAGACTGAACAGTAAAGACAATTATCCTTTAGATGTTAGGAAATGCACATCTTTCATTTGCAAAGTCTGCTTGTGTATTGTCCTGTAATTTCACAAAGTGCCCCACTAAACTCCTCCTCCTTTTATACCTTGTTAATGCCAAAAACATGCCTGGCTTCTGCAGTTTATCTCGATTTATGCCCCAGAATCCAATAGAAACTAAACCAGTGATACCCAGTGATACTTTGATGTTGCTACCAGTGGCCTCATATTAGGTGCCCATTTCTGGACTGAGGGCAAGTTGTGGAAGCACAGAGACACAGTTCTACTACAAGCAGAGCCTCCTGCAGGCTAGCAGTCTAGGGCTACTCATAGGGCTACCGAATAGCCAATCAAAGCCCTTATTTCATCTTCTCAAAGAACTTCTTTCATGCTTGTGTGGTTTAACAACACTTTTTACCAGTGTCTGACTGGGGTGCCAAGGGCCCACCAGAAAACCTTAGACCTTAGGCCTACTTTCCAGGCCATCTTTCTTTCTGTGTTCACTCACTTTCTTTAATATTTTAATTACTTCTTTTTACATACTATTATTTATCCTTTCCTCCATGTCTTCTGTTTCTTCTTATAAAGAATTGAGTAATGGCCATGTAATAGGCATACAAGGCAAATGGTTAGGTGAGGAGGAGGGCCCACTGACACCTGGGCCCAGGAGGAGTTTTTCTGGTATCACGGTGCACCAGTCCAACACTGCTTTTAACATCTGTGAGTGCTCATGTGTAAAAAAGGTCAGAGACCCCCAAACTAGACCTGGGAGTGCTCTGTACAGCACAATGGTTTGGATTTATCTTCTTTCTCATTTCATCACACAACACAAAATATAGCCTACTTTTAGCCTCAATGAGACCCTCAGGTTGTTTAGCCCCAGTTCCTGCATTTACAACCCTAATAATGGCCTCTTTTATAAATATTCCCATGAACCCAATGAAGTTTTATTTAATCACGTTTTTTGGGGAATTTCTTAATAAATAAGGGAACATTCAAGGTTAAACTTCAAAGTCATTCGAAGCAGAAAAAAATAAGGAAATAATAAATATAATAATAAAATAATAAATGGTACATAACCCCCTTATTGTGTAGCATCACAATGAATGATATTGCATTAACAATTCTGTGTACCTTCTTCCCTTTCTTTCATGGATTTTCTATAAAGAAGACATTTTTATTAATTTTTTTGTACAGCACTATAAAGGTGACAAAACATGTTACATATATCAATGGTTTATGTTATGTGCTTATGCTTATAAATACCGCTGAGAAAGTCATGTAACATGACCTTAACATTTATATATGCATACATCAGTATATGAGTTATGGTAAGAGTTATTTCTATAATCCAGTGGAGTGTGCTAGCTTCCAAATGGCAATGTTATAAACTTTACTAAAGTATAAATTAAGAGAGTAATTTTGCGACTAAGCAAAGATAAATGGCCCAGAAAAATCAGATATACAAGGGATGAAAAGCAAGCACAGTGCACAAACGTTCTCTCTCGTTCCGCTAATTGGAAAAGTCAGCCGGCAGAATGCAGAATGTTCATCTTAGTTATAACAGGGGGTTTTGGACTGAGCACCCATCTTAGCTAGGGGGCAGTGCTGGGTCATAATTTCTGTGTATTAATGTTTCATAGTTTTTGTTGTACAGGATTGTGCCATTCGCCCATATGCTGGTTCTTCACAACTTTGGAACAACCCAGTGACAGATTCATTTGAGCCAATAAATAACACATCTATGAGGGGCACAACACTAGTTCCTTTCCATTGTCTGCATGACAGTGTGGACATGAAGTGCCCCATTAGTCTACAGCTTATATACTGGAACAGTGGGGGAGTTTTTTTTACATGGATCAGCTTTAAACTGTTACCAAACTACCACTTCTACTGAAGAGTTTGCCATACAACAATGGGCAATATTAGGGGACACTGAATAGAACTAGAGAAAGAAAGATCAGAATTTGGATCACCATACCCTGTCCCCTAAAAAATGTACCCCAATATGTAATAAAAGGCACTAAGTTTGCCCTGTAACAGTAACCTATAACTACCAATAAGATGTTTGCTTTTAAACAGGTAACCATCAAATTATACCTGCTGATTGGTAGCTGTGGGTTACTGCTCTTAGGCAAACTTAGTGCCTTTTAAAACCCCCCTTAAACTTTAAATAAACATTTTTTAAAGTTATTTCCTTATAAAGGAGCCTATAAAAGATGGGCATCCTGTAATTCAGAGCTTTTCTGTATTGGGTTGCATAGCATAGATAGCATGTTTTCTTACTGTATATTGAATTTTTCATTTTGTATTTGCATTTGGATCTCTTCCCCTCTTTGATTGCATTATAAAAAGTACAGCATAGCTGACCCCAGTGCCGAAGTGTTGAATAAAGATGGCCAGGTTGGGCTAATTATACACAAAAATGGGGTTGTTCCATGCTGCAGGAACACATGAGTAACAAGGGTTAATTCTGAGTCAGGGCAATGAAGTTAAAATATGAAAACATGACCCAAATAAAGTTTACGATAATAAGCGAATGTTCCCTGAGACCAGAGTTTCTACAAAACATACGAGAAATCAGAAACTATGGTTTCAAACAAAGAGGACAGTAATGAACAGTAGGTTAATTAAAAGGGTCAGCGCAAGACTCCTGGTACAGACAAAGGAGAATCAAGGCTACAGCACTGCACTGTAATCAGTAGAAATAATGGTTGTGAGAGGGGCAGTGGTAAAGATTTACAGCTATGCCGGGTAATAAGGCTTAGGTGAGTAATTAAGAAGCTTGATTTTCTTGTAGTTATATTTTAGGAAGATTTGGTGGTTTCTTTAGTAAGATGAATAAAATGCAACAAACAACCTTACATTATCTGTAAATCCAAGTCCTTCAGGTCACCCCTACATTAGCACAACAAACCTAGACATGTTACAAATTAGGCTCCAACTAATCCCAGAAGGGCATCACAGGTAGTTAAAAAGGCAAAATATACCTGTATCTACACTAACTACCCCAGTCACTGTGTAACAAGATGGAGTTCTCTCTTCCTGCAAAGGGATAAGTCCTAAGGCTTGGCTTTACTTAGGCACAATGAATATGGCTGAAATCATTAGCCACTGTGTGTGTTATTGTTGTTCCTAGCGGGGCCACCCGTAGGTGCACTCCCAGATCCCACTAGGTGGAGGCACTGCTCTAACAAGGTACCCTGTCTCTCCCAATACCACTGGGAAGTGATTCAGGTTTGTCCCATACCATCAGGTAACCAACACGGCCAGTGCCAGAATGGAAGTTGATAGGGTTACATAAACCAAAAGAGAACAGCATGCACTCGTCGGACTCCAAGGAACTGGATAAAAATTCAAAAACTTTATTGGTGGTAGATTTATGGGTCTACCACCAATAAAGTTGTTGAATTTTTATCTGCTTCCTTGGAGTCCGATGTGTGAATGCTGTTCTCTTTTGGTTTTTGAAATTCCGTCTCCCTTTGCTGCGAGTCTGGGGCATGGCACCCGCGCCACCTGAAGGAAGCGGTGAGTGAAACATCAAATGAAAAATTAACAAGCGAAGGGTTTGGGGCAGAAGCACCCGAACCTATAACCTAATTTGGTGAGCACGCAAATTAATTAATTCAAATATAGACTTGCTCCTTTTTTGTAACTGCAGCGGGAAGGGCTGTGAGCCCCCGAATAAACTATTAGCAATTCGATAGGGTTACATAAGCTGATTAATTAGTAAAATAATTTCAAACTAGATTTTTTCATGAATAGTAGGTTGAATGCATTCTAACGCGATTCATATTCATAAATTAATAAAATCAGAATGATATGAAAAAAACATATTTTGAGTATGCTAGCATGAAAGAGACTTTATATATTTCTAGTGTACATAATTCATTACCTGGATATCAGGTAGTCTGTATACTTTCTGGTGCTTTTAACTTACATAGCAAAGACTCAAAACAGCAAGCAAAAACCAACACCTTATATATATCATACACATTTTTAAAATAATAAAGTTTTTTTAATAATAAACTCCAAGAATCTTTATTATCTTTAATATCTTTCTTTCTATTGAAAAAGGAATAATGTACAAAGTACAAACCTGGAAATAAGACAATGTTCCTAAAAATACTTCTGCTCGATTCCATTGTGGGCCTTGCTTACCACTCTGAGACCAAACTTCATACGTTACATTACCAAATTTAATAAGAACCTTTAAATAGAGAAAAAGGGCAACTGTTAGTTATATTAACCGTAGAAGACTTGAACATTTGTCTAGAGTGTAAAACTGTTGGATCTTTATGATAAACTTCTGTCAAAAGGTCAGTTTTCCAACAACTTAACTAATGCTGATTGTGAAAGAGGCAAAAGAAAATTGATCCAATAGCCCATGGCACCAATGGCCTAAGAAGTATTTATATCATTTGCCTAGAGAGAGGAAGTTTCCATACGTACATTCCTGGAAATGTCTCCCAAGCTGCCCAAAACAGATGCTATAAAGGTCAAGTAAGTATAATATCCAAAGCTATTGTGATACTAATATCTATAGTTAGTATTAATGGTTGTATATATAGTTTATGTATAGTTTGGGTTTACTTGGAAGGGTTGAACTTGATGGACTCATCAAGTCTTTTTTCAACCCTATGTAACTATGTAAGTTAGCGTTTTTGAGTTGTCTATTTAAAGTAAAAGGAAAGGTTGAATAACTGGGGGGGGGTGCAAAAATTTTAGGTACCCCCCAGTGATTGTATCCACTTACCTGATATCTTGGGCTGATACTCCTGTTAGCAAAAAAATGCACTGGCCCAGGGTAGTTGCAGGCCAGCGATCCTCTTCCATCTTCTTTCTTTGCACCAGTAAAAAGTCACACTTTAACAGAAAAGTCAGCTTTTTGGCTCTACTATGCATGCGTCGGCCCTGGGATCCCAGTGAATTGACAGGGAATGTACCCTTGGTGGGTACAATTTTTTTGCTAATAGGATCACCAGCCCTTGGTATCAGGTAAGTGATCATAATCATGATTTTAACTTTCCTTCTCCTTTAAAGGCAAGAATTGTAGTGTTTAGGGAACATCTCAGACTATGACACTCCTGCTACACTACCTGGTCTTTTTGAGACACTTTTGCCCAAACACTCTTCAAGTAGACTTCTAGTCCAAAGACCACTTAAGGCAAATTTTGAAAAAAATGTATTGATTCCCCTTCAGTGTCTGATCCAGGAAAGGCAATATGTACACGCCACTAAACAAAAGATACACAGTGTATACTTTAAAGGTATCTAAATATCTAAATACCGCATCACAGATTTTAAGTGTATATCTCTTTTTGCTTAAAGGGTTCTCAATGATCATATCTAGTGATGAGTGAATTGACATGTGTAATTTTTTTTTACATGCACGACAATGTTTTTTGACGCGGGCATCAAAAATCTGCCAATGGCAAAACACAGAAATTGACCACCAATCCATGTCTGCCAAATTATTTCACCCATCACTAATCATATCAGTTAATATATCTTCAAATGATTTTTCCCTTCTGTAAATTATCTTAAAAACTCTGGGTGATTATGGGTGATTACTTGGCCCTGAACCCACTGTCTGGGGAGCAACATGAGAATAGCGTCACTGGCAATGATATTTTTATCTGGTCGGTAAACTCTTCTTTTACTTGCTTTTCTATAGAGCCTGCATATTTATTTTTAATACTTTGACAGAGTGGAATCAGATTAGTATTCTCTGCTCCTGCAATGTGTCTTGGCCCACTGAACCTCCCTCTCCCAACAGTTCACAGATTTACTCAGTGCATAATTAGTGACGCTTTGTCTTGCTTCCTGTGAAACGCCCATAACAAGCTGAGAATTAATTGTATTTCGGATTCCGTCTCTTACCGAAATGCATCTTGCATATGTTATACAAGCAGAGAGAGAAAGCTGAATATTATCGGCTCTACTTTATAGAGTGCATAGAGTGCATTCCATGGGGCTGATGGGACTGAGCCAAGAATGGCACCTTGTTAAACTCTCGCCTTCTGTAAAGCACCCAATAAGCTGCATATAAGGCTCCAAGGGAAGCAGGCAGTGCAGTTTTATTACGCTGTAATGGGCACATAGTAAGACTTCTAGGCTTAAAGTAACAGCTCATCTGGCATTTTATTGTTTATTATTATTATTTTGCATTTCTATACTAAAACATTTCTGTACTATAGAACACTACTCCTATCATCTCTCTTGTTAGAATGTTGCCATAGTTTATGTTGTAAATCTTTTGGATTTTCTTTTTTTTAAATAATTGTAAAACTAAAACTTAATTTGGCTAAAAGCAGTGATTTAGCAGTGACTCAGATTATTTACTGGACAACCCTATTACTCAATGGCTAACACAAATAAGATATTTGTTGTAGGTTTTTCCCCATTGTTATAGTTCACCTACACTATGCACTGCTATGCCATAAGATAATTAAATCTATATATTATATACATTTAAAAAGAAAATAGTCATTTTTGGAAACAAGTACACTGTCTAATTATTCTCCGGCCAAGAAAACAATTAAAATCAACAGCCTAACCCTTTCCTTAAACATCACATTAATTGGATGTTTACACACGACTGATTAAACACAGGAAAATCCTTCACTTGCAGAAAATTCTGGGTTGTCAAGTCCTGTAAATCCTTTATAACAATTCACTGGTTGGTACAGTATTGTCATCCTTGCATAATGGGCCAAAAGTAAAACCTCTCCTCCATATTAAAAAAAACTTAGGGGCAGATTTAATACTTATTGAGGTCTATATTTAACATTATTTATTTTAACGTTATTAACACTTTGCTTTCTGTCGAGATCTTTTTTGTGTAAGCCAAGAAAATGTTTAACCGATACACTGATACATTTATCAAAGCATTTGAAGCATTTGTTAGAGCTGAGCGAATTTTTTTGGCAGGCATAGATATGCAGCGAATTTCCGCATTTCACCATTGGCAAATAGTTTTGTGAAACTTCAAGACAATTCATTGCCGAAAAATTTATTACGCGTCAAAAAAATTGCGTTTGTGTCAAAAAAAGGGTGCGGTCGCATCAAAATGGGCGCAGGTGACAAAAAATACACAGGTGACAAAAAAAAAAATTGCTGTTTTGCAAATGTTGCTGTCGTTTATGAGACAGATTCGCTCATCACTAGCATTTTTCAAAACATTTGAACTCCATTCTATGCTTTAAATGCTCAGCGATTGTGCAGGAGCTTTTTTCCACACCACAATTAAGACATGGAGAAGATCTCTTCCCCCTATTTTTACATAGGAAACATTTGCCAAATATTGGCAACACCTTGGATGTTGCTCTCAGTGGCCTCTATAAATAGTGCCTATTTTTGAATTTCTGGCTTGAAGTTTTGGTTGCATAAAACCCAGTGTAAAGCCAAACAGAGCCTTCTATAGGCTCCCAGTCCACATAGGGGCTACCATATAGCCAATAATAGCTCCTATTTACACCCCCAGGAACTTTTTCCTTTTGAATGTTGCTCAGTGGTATAAAAGGTTGGGGGTCCCTGGGTAAAAGGAACAGTTGAATGAGTATTTATTACAATCTCAGGTCAAGTGATGTACACTTATACTCTGAGTCAAGTTACAGTTTTAAATAAAGCATATTTTGGATTATTAGACATTTGTCATGTTTCAAACCTAATTGCTGGTTGCTGTAGGTTATCGTTCTGTGAAGTGTTGAGCATTTTATGGCATAAGCTAAAGAAGCCTTATTCAAATCAAAAGTCTCTTAGGGCACTGGAACACACCATGTTTTGCCTGCGGACAAAAAATTCCAAAGTTCCTCTGGCAATTGCCACTAGCAATAAAGTAAATCACTAATGGAAGAACCATATGCATCACTCTTGCTGCCCATAGTAGCCCAAATTTGAGTTCTCTTGCCAGTGAGAAGGGAATCTCTGACATCTTGTTGCCTCCGTTGGAGGAGACTAAGCTCTGGCTACAAACATTCCGTCTGCTATTGCCATACAGTATGTAGCCTTTTCTAAGACGTACACCCCTTCTTCAAGAAATCCCTACAATTTAGATAACATGTAACTTTAGTTAAACAGAAATGTATTTCTACATAAAGTACCTGCAAAGATCCAACTGTGGCTCCATTCATATAGGTCCAGAATGCAAGTTTACATTTGGGTCCAGTAAGGGAAATAACAGGCGTCATGATGTGAGCTGTGTGACCAAACTCACCACTGGAACTATCTGCATACAAATAGGATCCTTCTTCTGTAGCCCTATTAAAATAGCAAAGGTTCGTGAATGCAGCCAGTCTCCATTGTGCCTCCACATTTTCTCCCAGGTTACATGATTGGAGGTTAACATTCCGAAGTTGTGCTTATGGTCTAATTATTTATTTTAAAGAACAAATGAAGCAAAATAATAAATTATTATTAAATTATATTAATTGACACCAATTATTTCTACTCTGTTGCAGAAATCTGTTTTCTTTAAAGTAGATAAAGTTTTGAATGCATTGTCTTTGCTATCAGCTTTTCTGTGATTAACAATCGTTTGCCTGTTGCCTAAACAGAGTCCCAAACAAACTATTGTGTCCAGTATAGTCTTACATAACACCGATTTTAACCTGTCCACCAAAAGGCTGCCAAATGGACTTATAATACCATTCATGCCAAATGCATTTTCTGCCTCAGTATTACAGTTTTTATAAAGCCAAAAATACAGTTTTATATAATAAATGCCAATATTTTTCTACACAAATTTCATAATTTGCAGTTATTTGTAAATGTAATGGTGACTGAAAGCAGTATCTGTCCTCTACTATTCTCTGCACTGCAAGTTCTGACTATATGAACTTACATAGTTTGGGTTAAAAAAAGACCAAAGTCCATCAAGTTCGACCTGGTTCATCCAGTGAACCCGGCACCCACATAAACTTTCAAAACAATATTGTAGGAGTCAGCCCAGACTCCATTTCCCGCACACTTCTCCTTCTTTGCAGGTCTGGTAATAACAGAACATACAAGGCAATGTAGGAACTGGAGTTCCTAATAAAGACCTGTAAAAACCAAGATACAGGTTGTTTAATACAAAATCCATCACAGGACAAAGATAATGTAAATGAGATTAAGTATAAGAAAATACAAGGAAATGGTCATCAGAAAGTCATCACGACCATTATGTCCAACAAGTAGTAATAATATAATACCGGAAAACAATACATTAATTATTAAACAGTGAAAAAGTGGAAACACAACTCATAAGAACAAATCCACGACAATAAAAATGAGCAAAAATATCTTCACAATGGAAGCAACAACAGTTTTACTGACAAAGTTTAATTTTGTGAGTAGAGTTTGTAGAGTACAATATTGTCATATTTGCTTGATTTATGCATGACAACTGTGATTGGTGTATATGAAGAAAAAGAGCCTAATTTTCATTTAAAATCTTGAACGTTGCATAATAGGAGGGGGATTTAGTGTTGGAGATGTTAATGGACTTTTTAATCCACTGATTTCTAATCATATAATGAACAGTTGGTCTCTGTTTAGGTAGGCTAAGCCCTTGTCAAGTCCTCATGATTATCTTCCTATGGCAGCTCTATAAGTACACTTGATAAACTGGAATTATTAAAACAATGAGAGAGAGGATGAAAGGTTAGATGTAACTGCTGGGGGGGAAATATGCAGCGATGAATGAATATTTCACATTCCACAGAATTTAGAAGTAGGTTCTAAATATGTAATGAGTAAATCTTGGCTAGGGAGGCAGCAGAGCACCTCTGGATAACACTGCAGCTTCACAATGTCCCCCCAAGCTTCAATTACTGCATTAGTGTTTGCTCCTTCTGTTCCAATTTGATTGGGTCAAGGAATTTAATTGTGCCAATGAACAGGAAAACAGTTGAGGTTGCCAATATGTGCAGGTTTTCATGATGGCAGGAATCAGGCCATAGAATCTGAAAATCTCCAAATTTAAATGAAAAGCCATGAGCTCTACTTATACATGGGGGAATAGGTATATACACATTATATTATTATCAGTTTTTTGACTGCATTGCAGTGAGTGGGTGTTATTGCTTGCACCAAATGCATTACATTCAGTAGGCATTTTTTCTTGTGCCAAATGCATTGGAGTCAATGGTTGTTTTGCATTTGTTTGAATTGGGATGTGCATTAAAAAAAGCATAACAATCTCCTTAGGAGCAATAACAGATATGTTTATGGCACTATAAGGACCAGTCATAGGCAGGAGTATGAGTTATTGGTGGAATATAGATTTAGGATGACTATAATAGTCAGACTTGCAGGATATCAAATCTGGCAACAACAGCCAAATGACACTGGAACGGCTGATAGGCCTGCGGGTAATCAGTCAGCTTACTTTTCCATTTTGGACGATTATTGATATCATAATTTGATTATCCAAATTGTTCAATAAGAGATTCATAGGAGACCAATAATTACTCAAGTTACTGTATCCTATGAAACAATCATGCAGCCTTCCCCATACATTTGAAAATATATATATATGAGTCTATGGGTGTATGTTTAAGATGTGGTCTGTTTACTAAAATTAATGAAAAATTGTCTGCAACTCATTGTCCATTAACACAGCAAAGTTTCTTAAACTATGTTTACTAAAGCGCAATCCCCAACCAGTGGTTCAGGAGCAACATGTTTCTTATCACTTCCCTTTGATGTTGCTCCCAGTGACCTCACAATAGGTGCCATTTTTTAAATTTCTTGCCTGGAAACCAGTTTTGAAAGAACACAGTCACAGTTTTACTCCAAGCAGAGCCTCCAGCAGGCTAGCAGCCCACATGAGGCTACCAAATATTTTAATTCTTATTTGGTACCCCCATGCTTGTGTTGCTCGCAAGTAAAAAAGTTTGGGGATCCCTGACTAAAGGGCTTATTTGCAAACCCAGACACAGATGCAGCGGCTTTTCCTTCACTTTGTATGCTGTGCCTGGGTTTGCACAGTTTGCCCTTAGTATGAGCGTTATGTGGCTCACCCCTTAGTGCTCTTGCACTTGTGCACAGGGGCTTAAAGAATGAGGCCTCTTGTGTTACGCCGACAAGCACAGCATCCAATTTCAGTGTTATTTTTTGCAAGGTGCAAGTTTTTGGGCGATTTAGCCCATCGGAATAATCACTAAAAATGACCACACAAATTAATTGTTTATATAAAATAGCAGTTATTAGAAGTTTATGACTGTATTATTAAATGCGGTTATGTCCAGTGAAGTAATATTACTAATCAATTATTTTCACATTACTTTCAATGAAGTAAAAGTAAAAATAGTAATTACTCAGTGGAGTCACTAATTTATGCTTCTTGTGATAAAAATCATATATCACATCTCTCCAACTATACAATTTTTGGTGTTTTTTTCACATAACAACATTCTCCTGGGGAAATAGATATTGGAGACTTTTTTTTGAGCTTTTAGTAAACCCTGTGAAACTGCTTTTGTAGCGTGCATGCAATAATAAGTTATTATATATGTGGGCACCAGAAAATCCACAATGACAGAAATGTTTGCACTTTCCAAAACCTGCTCTGGGCCTGTTTTCTAGCAAGTCATTATCACTGTCTAACACAGTTTAGTAAATGGAGGCCTTTGTTTATTGGGCAGTTGTAGACTAGCAAGGGGCCAGTAATAGAGAAGAAAGACAAGCAGATCTCTGCCTTCCTATCCATAGTGGATTTGGTGATGGTCAGTAGGTAGGCTAGTTTAGTTTCTCACAGCTTTAGATGTGGGCAGGTGCTTCTTGGCAAGATGAGTAGTTGCTAGTAACAAAAACCATATATTTTTATTTCAATGGCTATAGGCTACAGGCCAGTGTTAGCCAATCCCTGGCTAAAGTGAGATATATACAGTATTTTGAACTAGATGCCTTACGTACCCATGTGTGACCGGTTAAAGTCTGTAAATGACTTCCATTTACTTGCATTGTGTGTCTATTTCTAAGGACCTAATTGTATGCCTAAAACTTTAACATTGTTTTGTATAGATAATGTTATACGTGTTTTCTTAATTGTTATTCAACACATTCAAAATGTTATTGTGTAACATCTTAGCCGGATCACTTCTTATTTATGAAAATACTTAAATAAAGCTGTGGCCTCTCCCACATGAAAGTGAACTTGGGGCACTGTCATTTTGTGTTTCTATGTTCTCTAAGTAAGAAAAGGGGAGATAAGGACTGTTTTGACCACAGTCCTATTGAAGTCATGTGAGGCCAATTTCATGCACACGAATGGCCATATTACATTCATGCCATGTCTTCACCCAGGGGCTTTACTGGAACTGTGCATTGAAAAGAGGTTATAATCTTAGCATGAAGACCAAAACAATAGAGATTAATTTTCTGTTATTACATTAAACCAGGGGTCCCCAACCTTTCTTACTCGTGAGCCAAAGTCAAATGTAAAAAGACTTGGAGACCAACACAAGCACCATAAAAGTTCATGGAGGAGCCAAACAGGGGCTGTGATTGGCTATTAGGCAGCCTCTGTGCACACCGTCAGCTTACAGGGGCTTTATTTGGTAGGAAATCTTGTTTTTATTCAACCTAAACTTGCCCCCAAGTCAGGAATTCAAAAATAACTACCTGGTTTGGGGGCACTGAGAGCAACATCCAAGAGGTTGGTGAGCAACATGTTGCCCCCGAGCCACTGGTTGGGGATCACTGCATTAAATATTTTGTGTTCTTTGGAACTAATTTGCCTTTAAATAGAAATTGATGTTTACAGGCTGCAAATGATTTACAGAAGTGTCTTCATTAATGGAGTTTCTTCAAATTAATGAAGTGATGTTTATATTGGCAGTTTTGTTTCTATTGGCTGAATCCATTATAGACATGTCAACGAATAAATACATGACAATGTAGACATATCGCTTGTTCATTAGACACTTTTGGTAGTTGTTAATCCCTAGAATCTAAATGATATTTCATGCTCTAACCCTCTGAGTCTTTCGAAAGAAATGAGCTGGTCCCAGTTTAGTACATTTTACTCTTTTGTCTCTTATAACACAGTAAACTCATCCTAGAAACAGAAATATCATATTCTTAATATTTTGGAAATGTTACTCTTAGGGGCACATTTACTAACCCACGAACGGGCCGAATGCGTCCGATTGCGTTTTTTTTCGTAATGATCGGTATTTTGCGATTTTTTCGGAAAATTATCGCGACTTTTTCGTTACTAATACGATTTGTGCGAAAAAACGCGAGTTTTTCGTAGCCATTCCAAAAGTTTCGCAAAATCTGGCGATTTTTCGTAGCGTTAAAACTTGCGCAAAAAGTTCCGATTTTTCCGTAGCGTTAAAACTTGCGCAAAACGTTGCACCTTTTAAGTTTTAACGCAACGAAAAAGGCGCAACTTTTCGCGCAAGTTTTAACGCTACGAAAAAATCGCCAGATTATGCGCAACTTTCGGAATGGCTACGAAAAACTCGCGTTTTTTCGCGCGTATTGGTAACGAAAAAGTCGCGATAATTTCCGAAAAGTCGTAAAGGCGCCGAAAAAATCGCAAAAAATACAAAAAGTCGCAAAATGTTCGTTTTCCAATCGGAATTTTTCCAATTCGGATTCGAATTCGTGTCTTAGTAAATCAGCCCCTTAGATTCTGCTCTCACTGCTTGATACCACTGCAATGTTTATCAAACAGAACATAATAGCAACACTTTGCTTTTACACATGTAAACTGCTGAATGATTATAGACATTGAAGGATATCTGAGGGCATTTTCAAATTATTTGCAATTTTACTGTACAATTAGCACATCAAAAAGGGCGTGATCGCATCAAAATGGGCATGGTCGCATCAAAATTGGGAGCGGTCGTGGCAAAAAAGCGCGGGTGCGTTTCACGAATTTTTTGCATTTCGTGAATTTTCTTGTTGTTTCGCGACTTTTATGGCGAAACGGGACAGATTCGCTCATCACTAGTTATCTATGTCTGGTCAACTGGGGTAATACAAATACAGGGAACAAGCCTAATCAGCTGCAATACTGTCTAGTTGTGTCTGTTTGTGACTATTCTCTTCTCATTTTGTTTTTCATTCTGGGTTGTTTGAATTGACACTCTTATTGAGTATGGAACAGTTTAAGTGTCTTTGTCACTGGAGATGTTTTTGTTTCTTCTGCATCTGTATCTATCCAATTCTCTGTGACCAGTGTGCTTAATATAAAACCTTGCTACATGAAAATGAATACACTGTCCCCTGCTGGTGCTGGATATTGCCTATATGTAAGGCCAACCTCACAGTGACCCACTTATAGGAGTCCCACACACAGGCACAACAAAGAGCTTATCTCATTTATTAGAACCACTAGGGTACCATCTGACTAAGGCAGGAAGTGCAACCCCCAAGAACTTCTAGATTCTATATTTTTGGGTATGAGTATAGGTTTTACTTATTTTATGAACTGTCTGTGGTGGTTATTTTGTGATTGGTTCTTTTGTAACACCTTGTGTTTGTATTTATGCACGTATGTTATACCATTTATAGAATTAAATATATGTTTTGTAAAAAGTTTTGTCCTTGCTGCTCTAAAAGAACCCATAGCCGGAAAGAGTTTAATTGCGTGCCTTAAGGTGCCATACATATAAGCTGCCAATTCAAGGCTTTTGCCGGCCAGGGTATGGGGCCACCCAACAGGCCTCCCCGATCGATATCTGGACGTAAATTGGGCAGGTGTCAATCACCAGATTTGATTTTCCTATTGGTTCAGGGGTCGCATCAGCTCGTTGATGCAGTCCTTGGTTCAACGGCTTCCATGCTCATTCATTGGAAAAAGATCTGCTTTTCTCAGGAGAAGATCCACTGTTTAGTGACCTCGCTAACCGAGCAGATCTTAACCTGTATGGCCAACTCTAGCCGTCTGCATGTGGTATGATCAACCATTTGACTGCTGATGGGAAGAGAGTGTTTCAATTACTTAGACCCTTTTACTACTAAAGCGCTTGGCATCTTTAATTGCCAGTGTGAGTTTTGTGGTAATTAGTTGGCCATTGGGGTACTGTAACGTTAGTCTAACCTGTGTGCATGGTGAGTGAGAGACTGAGCAAATGACCACTTATAGCCACACTTAATGAAGTCACTGAATGAGACAAAATGCGTGGTGCAATTCTAACACAGCAAATGTTTCCATTGCACTGTAAAAGCCTAAAAACTACTTGAGAACTAGAGAAAAAACATAATTAATGTAAATTGCAAAAGTGCTCAGAAGAGCAGTCTAAACAATTTGTTTTGAGGGTTAACATTTCCTTTATACAGGTATGGGATCCCTTATCCGGAAACCCATTATCCAGAAAGCTCCAAATTACAGAAAGCCTGTCTTCCATAAACTCCATTTTAATCAAATAATTCATAATTTTAAAACTGATTCCCTTTTCTCTGTATTAATAAAACAGTAAGATATAATTACCCCTTATTGGGGGCAGAACAGCCCTATTGGGTTTATTTAATGGTTAAATGATTCCCTTTTCTCTGTAATAATAAAACAGTACCTGTACTTGATCCCAACTAAGATATAATTACCCCTTATTGGGGGCAGAACAGCCCTATTGGGTTTATTTCATGGTTAAATTATTCCCTTTTCTCTGTAATAATAAAACAGTACCTGTACTTGATCCCAACTAAGATATAATTACCCCTTATTGGGGCAGAACAGCCCTATTGGGTTTATTTAATGGTTAAATGATTCCCTTTTCTCTGTAATAATAAAACAGTACCTGTACTTGATCCCAACTAAGATATAATTACCCCTTATTGGGGGCAGAACAGCCCTATTGGGTTTATTTAATGGTTAAATTATTCCCTTTTCTCTGTAATAATAAAACAGTACCTGTACTTGATCCCAACTAAGATATAATTACCCCTTATTGGGGGCAGAACAGCCCTATTGGGTTTATTTAATGGTTAAATGATTCCCTTTTCTCTGTAATAATAAAACAGTACCTTGTAACTGATCCCAACTAAGATATAATTACCCCTTATTGGGGGCAGAACAGCCCTATTGGGTTTATTTAATGGTTAAATGATTCCCTTTTCTCTGTAATAATAAAACAGTACCTGTACTTGATCCCAACTAAGATATAATTACCCCTTATTGGATGCAAAACACTCCTATTGGGTTTAATTCATGTTTTATTGATTTTTTAGTAGGGATGGAGATCTAAATTACAGAAAGACCCCTTATCCGGAATACCCTTGGCCCCGAGCATTGTGGAAAATGGGTCCTATACCTTTATATGTATTTTTGGGCGGCTTTTTGGTTTAGTTGAACAGCGCCCGTGTTTGAGTGATGTTTACCGTTCAGTGATATCAGCAAGAGTTCTAAAATTATAGGTGTAACTGATACAGACCATAATTTACTAAGCAGAAAATAATTTCATTCATGTTTTGCAGTTGACAAGAAACTTGTAAATAGCTACAGATGCTAAAATGGATAATAAGGGAGGCATTTAGCATGGCGGGAGAAATATCATTATCTTTCATGAGTTATAGGCTGGGGTGAAATTGCTTTGCTTCGTAGCCAGTGGAAAGGAGCTAAATTAGTGGTTACACTCATACCTGAGTAGGGAGCTGCTCTGAATTGGAATTATACGGCAGGTAATTTAATTTAAAGGATTTACACTCCCATGAAAAGATGGGTTTTGAAGTACTTTTGAAAGACTGAACATCTTGGAGAAGCTTTTGCTTGGAAGTGATACAGTATTGCTATAATTTAATCAATTTGCTGGAGACAGCTGCTTTGAATGCCTCATGTTTTCATGTAACTTTACCTATTAAAGGAGACATATCATGTAAAACTTATGACTGACCTGATAGGGAACTGAAGCCTGTCTTTGCTTGTGTGAGTGCAAGGCTGTGATTGGCTATCCCCCTTCTACTGTGTTTTTGGCAGGGACACGCCCACCCTTCATTTGAAACCTTCATCAGAGACATGATAGGATCTATAGGGAGCTCCAATAAAGGGGCCATTTTTACAGACTGTATTCAATTTTAGCCCAAAGTGAAACCAGCACCATATATTATTCATAATTGCTTACAAAATTAGGGTTTTTTCTATTTATCCAATACGTCTCCTTTTACGGCAAGCAATCGTTGGTGTGCTATACAGTGATGTACCTAGAAATATTGGTCCTTTTAGTGTCCCATACCTTCTATACTTCTGAAAATTATCATCTATTTAGCAAATGTATAGGATCCCCAGCACCCCTAGGTGTTCCACCAGCTGCTGTATCGTTGTTGCCAACTAAAACAATATCGTATTTATGTATAAGCTGTGTAGCGTCACAGGGTAGGCAGGGATGATTTGCAGTGTTAAAAAGATTAAAATAATGTGGCTGCAAAGAGCTTACAGTCTAACGGTGTTTATAGGACAAGCAACAAAACAGCAGCTACACTCTAAGTAGGAGTGAATAGAAAAAGACCAGTAAGTTGAGCTGCAGTATGTGGCCATGGTGTAAAGCTTAATGAAAGCCAGTCCTTGCGTGACCAGCTGAAATGTTTTCCTACACAGAAACATTTAAACACATTTTTTTGCCATTATATAGCAGAAATCTGATGTAATGTGAACCACCCACTATTTTGACTATATTAATAATGGTAATCCCTATGTCTGTACAGCTTACAATAGGAACTTCTAAACAAGGTGTAAGGTATGGGCAGCACGGTGGGGCGGCGGTTAGTATTGCTGCCTTGCAAACACATCCAGGCTCCTGAACTGTGCAGCGCTGTACAATAGGTGGGTTACATACATTGGACATACAGAGCAACGTAAACATAAAGCAACCAATAACCAATACAGGAGGTGAAGAGAGCCCTGCCCAAAAGAGCTTACAATCTACAAGGAGAAAGGGTTGAGACATGTGTTTAATTTGCTCTCAGTTTAACCCTGCAATACCCAGGGCTGCCCTGCACTATTAGGAATGAATGGGAATAAATGTATTTAACATTTGCCCAGTTTGTGTTGCGACCCCTGACTGGACAGTGTTTTGGCAAATGGAACCTGACCCCTTTATTATTCATTTTGTATAAAGATGCAAAGGCAATTCGCTGCTCAGAGTTCATTAGTAATCCATTTAGATACATGAGCCGTGGCTGCTTGGGAATCAGTGTAGTCTGCAACATACTCAATACTGGGGCCGTTGTCTAGACAAAACAGCTAAATGGTTAGCGTACCCCCTGCTGAACTATATTCTGGCTGAAGAGTTACTGATAATGCATAGAAGTAGGGTGAATCTCCTGTACCATATACCAGCAGGGGATAACAGATAGCACTCACAGGATATCGCCTGTATTACATACCATCTGGGCACTATTATACGGCTCAGGGAATATCTCCATTACTCTCCTATCAGCTCCCCAGTGTAGATTCTGTTCTATTATTATATCCATATATCCTAATCAAATTCCCAAAAATAACCCTAAAATGCACTTGCACATTGTCCCTGTGCTGCAGCTCAGCTCACCTATCAATTGGCTTCTTATTGCCAGTGATAAGAAACGGATTTTTCCTGTGACAGTTGCTTCCAGCTGCCATAGACAGCACAATTCCCTTGAAAATGCAAAGAGAGGATTTGTGGAAAATGTAAATGCAGCCACTGAAAAAAAAATCTGGACATCGCTCCACCAGCCTATTTCTAAAGGCTGATATCCTTACGTTGGAAGGTTATGTGACCGTGCCCAGGGCAGTCACGAGGCGGACCCCGGAGGAGGGAATTGAACCTGCAACCCCGTCGTCACAGGGCGGTCTCCCTACCCCTAGGCTATCCTACCTCCTCCCACTTATAGGATGTTTTTTATTTGCTACATAGTGGCAGTTGGTGTATCCTAACTGAGAAGCCTGCTGTTTGCTCAAGACCTATATAACTAGGGGGACTGTTTAATAAGTAGGGAGAATGAATCCTCCATTTATCAACATTCTCTGAGAAAGTTGATAAGTGAGCCCCGGGGGCGGGGGGGCAAAAAGCCTCATTGACATTTTATAAACAAGTAAAACACTGATTAAACAAAAAGTTGAATTGATATGTTTTATATAAAAAAGTTTTTACCTCACATTTGCACTGTTATGCTAGTTTCAGCTTAATGAATGGGGCAATAATAACATTTTGAGTGAATATATTCTTTTTTATTTAAAGGAAAATTAAAGCCTCCCAGGCAAAACTTTAGTTTTAGCAGCAGTGCCCCCTCTTTAAAGGACAAGGCAACTCAAAATATAATTTTTTGCCAAATAAAAGAAACCAAAATTCTAAGCAGCTTTGCAATATACATTTATTACAAGTTTGTAATGGTTTGTGAGTTATTTGTATATATAATTGCTATTACAAGCAGTGTTTGCCTGTCCCTTTCTATTCCCTGCCCTGGGGGCTCAGACTGGTGAAACAGTGTAACACAAGGCAGCAGCCTGACAGACCTGACTCGCTGGAGGAGACTGACCTTTGCAACATTGTTTAAAATGTAACAACCAGGAGTTCAGCAAATGCCGCTTTCAATAGCAATTACATTTACAAATAACGTTTAAAGGGCTACAAATTTTTAATTTTTTCATATTGGAAAGTTGCTTAGAATTATGTTTTCTTTCATTATGCAAAAAATTATTTTTGGGGTTGACATGCCCTTTAAAGGGGACATATACCATAAATTTTAACAATGCACTAAACCATGTAAAATAATGTAAAATGGAAGTAAGTGCTTTTATTTTAATACCTTTGGGTTCAATTATGTCCATAACTGCTTGAAAACTGTGCCCTACCCAGACCTTATGCCGCTTCCGGTTTAGACTCTTCACTCTTCAGTATGTGGCTGGGGCCCTGGCCCTGATAGACTTCAGCAGAGCTACTTAAAGTGCAGTGAGTGTGCATAGAGTGGGCGGGGCTTAGCGATGTCACAGGCAGTCAGTTCCTGCTCTACTCGCTCCCCTCCCCCCGGGCTGGATTGCTGCTGCCCAGTAATGAGTAGGGGCTAGAGAAGAAGGTATTTAGACCCTTAAATCTTGTTACAGAAGTGGAATTACACAGAAATATAGAAAAAAATGATGTATAGTTTCCCTGTGCAAACTAAAATTACCCCTCAGGAAATGCCCCCAAAGTGAAATGGCATATGAAATGCAAAATCCTGCTGGTAAAATCCTTATTCCAAGGCTCATGTAGATGTGGGGCTGGGTTTGATGGCACCGACAGATTTACTAAGAGCTAAAGGCAGATTCAAAAAAAAAAAAAATGTCGGGAAAATGACAAAATCTGAAAACTGTCTGCTTAAAAGACAAATTCACAAAAGTGGAGATAGAGGTTTGTGGATTAGGTGGAAAATCCCACAAATCTATCTCCACTTTTATTTTTTCTCAATATCACCACTTTTGTGAATTCTCCCCAAGGTGTGGGAATGGGCAAAGTTCTCCTTCAACTTTTAGTATGTTATAGAACAGTGATCCCCAACCAGTGGCTCGGGGGCAACATGTTGCTCACCAACCCCTTGGATGTTGCTCTCAGTGCCCCCAAACCAGGGAGTTATTTTTGAATTCCTGACTTGGGGGCAAGTTTTGGTTGAATAAAAACAAGATTTCCTACCAAATAAAGCCCCTGTAAGCTGATAGTGTGCATAGAGGCTGCCTAATAGCCAATTACAGCCCTTATTTGGCTCCTCCATGAACTTTTATGGTGCTTGTGTTGCTCTCCAAGTCTTTTTACATTTGACTGTGGCTCACAAGTAAGAAAGTTTGGGGACCCCTGTTATAGAAGGTCATATTCCTAGTAACTTTTTTTAAAATAGTTTTTTAATTAATTGCCTTCCCTTTCTACCTCTTTTCACTGGACCAAGAAGCCAATAAAACTACTGCTACCTTATTGTTAATTTTTATTACTTATCTTCATACTTTGGCCCTCTCCTATTCATATTCCTGTCTCTCATTTGAACCACTGCCTAGTTACTAGGCTAAATAAGACCCTAGTAACCAAATAGCTGCTGAAATTCCAAACTGGAGACCTAAAAACAGAATACTGAGGGGCCTATTGAAGACTGCTTATGCTTTTCACACAAGCAATATTTAAGGAAACCCTGTGCGTGTTTACTATTATCATATAGTTATGGGACCTGTTATCCAGAATGCTCAGAACCTGGGGTTTTCCGGATAAGGGATCTTTCTGTAATTTGGATCTCCGTAACCTAAGTCTGCTAAAAATCATTTAAATATTGAATAAACCCAATAGGTTTGTTTTGCCTCCAATAGGGATTAATTATATCTTAGTTGGGATCAAGTACAGGTACTGTTTTATTATTACAGAGAAAAGGGAATCATTTAACCATTAAATAAACCCAATAGGGCTGTTCTGCCCCCAATAAGGGGTAATTATATCTTAGTTGGGATCAAGTACAGGTACTGTTTTATTATTACAGAGAAAAGGGAATCATTTAACCATTAAATAAACCCAATAGGGCTGTTCTGCCCCCAATAAGGGGTAATTATATCTTAGTTGGGATCAAGTACAGGTACTGTTTTATTATTACAGAGAAAAGGGAATCATTTAACCATTAAATAAACCCAATAGGGCTGTTCTGCCCCCAATAAGGGGTAATTATATCTTAGTTGGGATCAAGTACAGGTACTGTTTTATTATTACAGAGAAAAGGGAATCATTTAACCATTAAATAAACCCAATAGGGCTGTTCTGCCCCCAATAAGGGGTAATTATATCTTAGTTGGGATCAAGTACAGGTACTGTTTTATTATTACAGAGAAAAGGAAATAATTTTTAAAAATTAGAATTATATGCTTATAATGGAGTCTATGGAAGATGGCCTTTCCGTAATTCAGAACTTTCTGGATAACGGGTTTCGGTTAAGGGATCCCATGCCTGTATGGGGATTCTTGCAGAAAAAGCTTGGCAATCTTCATAAGTTTCTTCAAACGGAATTTTTGAACGAAGAAAAACTTTGTCAGCATTTATGTAGGTGCTAAAGTTTTTCCTCTTTCCACAAGCCTATTAATGTAAAATTATGGAATTTGCTGAGCTTTTTTTTGCCCTACATCACTTAGGAAACTCACTGAGGGGTTTTCTTATAGTTTGCTTGTGCCAAAAAGCACAAGCAATCTTAAATAGGCCCCTAAATAACTGAAAAAAAAACACCCCAAAAAATGAAGAGCAATGTCTACATTACCAGCTCATAATTAGTCTAAGTTCATTTAAAGGTGAACTTCTCCTTTGATCAGAATGATTGCTGAGTATTGTTTTCCCTGATGTCTGATTGACAGATGGTGTATATGTGAATTTTTCACCCCTTTGGATACCAATATTTCGGACCACAACATTTTGTTTTTATCCATCAGAATGGAAAAAGCATCAGTGGAATGTACAATATTGTCCAATTAGAAGTAAAACCCCCACACTGCGAAACTAACAAGGAAGTTTGTACAAACTTTCTTCTCCACAGTCACGTTCTGGAACCGCTGCCAAGATTACGGAGAATGGCTTCCCTACAGTGAGTTACGCAGCCTCCAGGTAAATTCAAATCCAGGATGGCTAATTACATGGGATTTCAAATCTTGCTGTTTTCTATTCTCTCCTCTTTCTTTTGAATACTGAACAAGCAGAACCGGATTTTGTATCGCTAGGAATCTTTATACCACTAAACTGGTATTTAAAACAGATGGACAATCTTTCTCTTTCTTGCTAGCACATTGCTGTGGGTGGTGGAACTTCTACCGTCTGGGGAATGAAAAGTGCCCCCAATACCAGAAGGTGTTCTGCTGCCCCCCCAACCCGCTCTTCTCTGCTGCTGCCATTAGTGTTAGAAATTGTCTGCTTTTTTTTTTCTTTTATAAAGATTTACATTAAAACTGCAGATTGTAAATCAGATTGATAAAATCTTCCTGAGTCTGCATTTTATTTGCATATTCAGCCGGCAAGCCAAGAACAGGGAGAGATACCTTTATGAAACTAAATGAAAATTTGAGGTAAACAGCTCTCTAAACCTCACTCGCTGACAGACAAAAAAGTAATTAACATTTAAGTGGTAATAATTCCGCTGCCTGAAAAACCTGGAGAATCTTAATATCATCTTATCTGCAATCCAGTTGGATTTTCCACAGAACTTATTTATACTTAATTATAGTTGCTTCATTTTAACACAGTACATTATTCTCTTTTATATATACAAGTATGGAACCCGTTATCCAGAATACTTGGGACCTGGGGTTTTCCGGATAAGGGGTCTTTCCGTAATTCAGATCTCCTACCTTATGGGGCTGATTTACTAACCCACGAATCCGACCCGAATTGGAAAAGTTCCGACTTGAAAACGAACATTTTGCGACTTTTTCGTATGTTTTGCGATTTTTTCGGATTCTGTATGAATTTTTCGTTACCAATACGATTTTTGCGTAAAAACGCGAGTTTTTCGTATCCATTACGAAAGTTGCGTAAAAAGTTGCGCATTTTTCGTAGCGTTAAAACTTACGCGAAAAGTTGCGCATTTTTCGTAGCGTTAAAACTTAACGCTACGAAAAATGCGCAACTTTTCGCGGAAAATTACGATCATTACGAAAAAAACGCAATCGGACTCCATTCGACCCGTTCGTGGGTAAGTAAATCAGCCCCTATGTCTGCTAATAAAATTATTTAAACAGTAATTAAACCCAACAGGATTGTTTAGGGTCCAATAAAGATTAATTATATCTTAGTGAGGATCAAGTACAAGGTACTTTTTTATTATTAGAGAGAAAAATAAAATCATTTTTAAAAATGTGCATTATTTGATTACAATGGAGTCTATGGGAGATGGCCTTTCCGTAATATATACCTGTATATGTATATATATATAATAGAAAGAGTGCTGAACACACAGAGACTTGATACAAAAGAAAAAGAGTTTTTATTGAAAAAATTCCAACCAGTGCTCTTCCTCAGGGACAAACAAAGGTTTGTATATATAGCAGTAACCCGTAGCAACCAATCAGCAGTTAGCATTTACAAGTCACCTGTTTAAAAGCAAACATCTTGTTGGTTGCTATGGGTGACTGCTCTTGGGCAAACATAGTGCTTTTTATTACATATGGGGGTTAGTCTCTTCTTTTCTCTTTCAGGACATTATGTTCCTTTCTTTGTTTCTGGTGAAGTTTATTCTGCTTCTGTCTCTGAGGGTTACTGTTATGAAACTGTTATATGGGGGTGTTCCCTTATGGGCTGGTGAGCTGTACTTTGATGGCAATTCCTGTAGAGACCCTTTCAATACATGCCCAAAGTGAGACTATCAGGATCTCCTTGATTATTATTATTATTATTATTATTATTATTATTACTACAGAGCCAGCTTGCCTTTGGCTTGAAGTTACCAGATCATGCATTTGTTAATTTGTAAATAAATGACACATCTCACTCACCAAAAGCTTTTCCAGAATAAGTAAAAGTAGAGTAACTGTATGAGGGAAACTTACAAGGTATGGTCCCTAAGAGGCCTGTGATTTTCTTCTCCAGGATGGATTGTGCTTCCTTTGCCAATGTCCCATAGGAATACAGTCTCTCTGCGCAGAGATGAATTTGGCTGAAACCACTGGCACATGCTTCCATTTTCAAAACTACAATATTCTGAAGCTGGGAAATGCAATAAATACATTTGAAAAATACATGAACACGTACTTTTGTATTCATAAATACATTTGCTAAAATGAGCAAGAACAAAAAGTATTTTTCAGGGATTTGGGGTAAAGAGCCCTTCATACAAATTGTGCTGGGTGCCATACTTAATCTGGATTAGTGATGACCAAATGTCTCGGCCAGGCATGAATTCACAGCAAAATTCTGTATTTCTCCATTGGTGAATTTTCTCGCAAATCTGTGGCAAACATTTGGCGCAAAAAAAATTTGCAGAGGAAAATGTTGCTGCAAAAAAACGCCCATTGACCTTAATGTATTTGGGTTGAGGAAAACCCCTATTGACTTTGATGCATTTGGAGTGAGTAACAAAATGTAATCGATTGACTTCAATGTGATTCGCAAATTTTTCACCATTTTGTAAATTTCTTAGCAGTCTTGCGAATTTTTCGGAGAAATGGGGCAGATTCGCTCATCACTAATCTGGATATCAGTTATATATTGAAAAATAAGAAATATGAGCAAATCAACAGGTCTATGGCAACTTTTGACAAAAATGTGTATCTTTAACTGCCCAGCTTTACAGGCATGCTACATTAACTGTTTGGAATCATTTCAGATAAATTTCACTTTCCTGTCTGACACACATTTTGGAATGAATCATTAGAAATTAGAAAAGAGTTTAATGTGAAAACTATATGTCTTCTACCAATCATCAAAAAGTACTGGAATTCAGATCCAGAGCAGAATACTAGAGTTGGAACATCCTTACTCTTTTCAGAATGCTGTCTATATACTGATGTACCATTCTTTATTTTAACCACACACAGTTCACACTATGGGGCACATTTTCTAAGCAATTTTGAGAAAAAGTCATTTTTTTTCTATTTTCAATATTTTTGAGATTTATAAATGGGTTTTTGCCAGTACTCAATTTCTTCGATATCGTTTCTCAAAAAATTCGAGTTTTTCTGAAATTTTCCCTGAAAAGTTTGAGTTTTTCAAAATAACTTCCGTAATTTGTAGTTTAGTAACGTTTTGTTAGGTTGTTTTTGGTGAAACTAAATTCGGCCGGTTTGATCTGTCGAGTTCCGCTTAGAATAGTAGAGGAATAGAATAGTCAGTGACAGCCTGTTCTTGACACATTTTTAAGTGGAAGTTAATCCCATCATTGTTTTCTATTTCACACATTTTGAACGGGAAATTAATCCTATTATTGTTTTCTATTTCACTCAGTTTTAAGTGAAGCTTAAACACATTATTGTTTTCCAATGCTCCTAAAATGGCCGCTGGAGCAATTCCTGTTTGGGAAAAATAAAAATGATTCATGGAAACAAACATTGGTATAAACTCGAATTTTTTGAGTTTTAACAATACTTTCGGCTCAAAAAATTGTGATTTTCGAACATAAACTCAAAGTTTTCGTATGACAGCATTTTTGTGACATTTTATAAATACAAAAAGGATTGAGTTTAATTCGAATTTATATGACTTTGAAGGCCACGAAAAAACAGATTTTAGTAAATCAGCCCCTAGGTGTATATTTGCTGATACATATTTTACGAGGAAGAGGGTCTATGATGGTCTTGACACTGAAACCTTCAGGAAAGACAGAAGCAAAACTACTGAGGATGATATATCATGCGCTGGAATGTTCCACTGCAGTTACCCAACAGAACTTTACAGACAGGCATCCTGTTCTTAGTATGCAATGCATGAAGCCACATTATGTTAGTGCTCAGAATTTCAGCAGTTACCCTATAAATTCCATATGTAACTTACCACATTTAGCTTCATCTGAGTTATCTGGACAGTCTGCCTTAAAATCGCATATCTTTATTATCGGAATGCATTGTCCCGTTGACCTGCAAACATATTCATTTGCTGAACAATTATGGCTAGGAAGTGTTGCCACGGTTGGGGTTTCTACAGGAGCAGGAGACCACGTAGGCAAAGTACCTAAAAATAAAGAACACAGTTGTATATTCTTTGCATGTCAGCACTGACAGATAATTTATGTGCAAGGAGAAAAAATACAATTGCTTTGTGTTTCTTGAATGTGAGGAATATAGGTCTCATATGCAGCTGCACATTCAGCTTAAATCAATTTCTTTTCTTGAAGTGGAATTAGTTTTACTTTCATAGAATCCAGTCAAAGATACATCAAAACTTCCTTGAAGATTCAATAGTGTCATAGATTCTTAAATATTAGAATCTTGGTATAATCTAGATTCATACCAAAATCTCTCTTAGGTTCAGTTTAAATCAGTTAAATAAAGGTAAAGTGATGGATAAACATACGAAATAAAAAGTCTGGAAAGTTGACTTTTTTTGTTCAAAAGGTTCCACCAGTTGGAGTCCATATACAGTATAGGTTATTATTTTAAAGGTAAAGATCACTTTCTACTTAACTTGTGCTACAATCTAGACCAGCGATCCCCAACCAGTTGCTCCCAGTGGCCTCAAATCAGGTGATTATTTTTGTATTCCTGATTGGAAGCATGTTTTGGTTGCATACAGGTGTACTGCCAAACAGAGCTTCCTGTAGGCTGCCAGTCCACACAAGGGCTACCAAATAGCCAATAACAGCCCTAATTGGTAACCCCAGGAACTTTTTTCATGCTTGTGTTGCTCCCCAACTCTTTTTAAATTTGAATGTGGCTCACAGGTATAAAAGGTTGGGGATCCCTGATCTAGACAATGACATTCTAAGGCATTTCTTTTATTTTTTAGTTGGGGTTCTATATTTTGGAATGCAGATTGCTGTTAGGTTGCTATGCATTGGTTTCAACAGATTTTAGGCATTTGTTTTTGAGTCAGAGTGGTCAATAAATAGGAGAAGGCAGAGAGGTAATTAATAAATATAAAATATGCAGTAAAAGCAAGAATCACATCCCTTTCAATAATAATTCTGAGGGCAGTTATGACATCTGCAATACCATTCCTTTAATATGTAGTCAATGTAGTTTATGGATGTCCACTTATGGCCCCATGCCACACAACTGACTTGTTGTCGGCTAAACTCCAGTAATATTTCTCGCTTTATATGAAAATAATTGCACTTGTATTGGGCTACAGAACATGAGACAATAATTACAACAGAACAGGAATTAAATATAAAATTCCAAAGAGGCTAAACAAGTTTTACTGGCAAAAAGCTCTAGCAGAATGGATCGGTTGGAATGTAAGAATGAAATGTTCTGTGCCTGGCTCCTGTGATAAGATCTGACTAACTGCACGGTGGTACATTTGTTTGAATGAGCCCAGCTTGCTGTTTTCCCAAAGTGAATAACTGTCTCTGGATATTTTGGAAACCCTTAACTTGCGCAAAAACAGTTGCTCTTTCCTAAAATATGCAATTTAGAGTTTAAGGTTAAATGATGTTGTTTCTGTTGGAGATTCATTACTAAGAAATGTGCTGCTTCGTACACAGTAATGATAGGTAGATATGCCAAATTATTACAGATCACACAATCAGTACATAGCTCCATGTGGTTTACACGGTTACCTTTCTGTATAACCCACTCATAATCTGTTATCTCCCCACAGGTTACAGGTTCAAATTTCCAACCTCTCCTTTGTCCTAAATAACCCAAAACCAAAATGCAATCCTGTTATTTATTATAGCGTGTCAATTCTTTGTGACTTTTCCCATGTCCCCTTATTATATTTTTCTTTGTGTATCAAAAACTGGTTTGTAAGCTCTGTAGAGCATTGAGCCATGAAATTCCAGTGTATGGTACTGAATAAAACTAATAGTCCTATGTCAGAAAAATATAGTTCTTTCATTATTTGTAGAACTGTCATGTACAAATGATCTCTCTCTACCCTGTTCCCATGTGATACCAAATACAGGTAATGGGATTTATTATACGGTAAGCTGTTATTAAAAAAAAATCACAAGTGCGACGTTCCTATTTGGTAATTGGTTTTGTACCCATAATAATAAAACAATACCTTGTAATTGGTGCTAAGTTGACTAGAATGAAACCATAATGATGGTTAAGCAATCCTTTTGTTTTAATATTTAAATAGTTGAAGGCATACTTCTCCAAAGTATAGGAAAGCCCTGGAGCTATAAGCGCAGGGGCAGCATAACAAGGGATTGGAATGACCAGCAGCCAGATTACACTGGTTTATGTTTAGAGATTGGCAGAATCAAGCCGTGATTGGGTAAGAAGCAATGAGTCAAGGCAGGGGAAAGCTGGGCTGGGGGTGGAGAAGGATAGGGATGTGATGTCACAAGAGAAGCAGTTCACTTCCTATCTTCTAAACAGGTAGAAACATCCCACCCCCCCCTCCCCTCTTTTTGCATATTTTGTAAAATGCCAGGAGATTCTCTTCTTTATGTTCTGATATTATTGAATGTGGATGTTTTCCTGTATGCACTGTTATATTGTGGTTTAGTCTAGGGCAGTGATCCCCAACCAGTGGCTCGTGAGCTACTGTACATGTTGCTCCCCAACCCTTGGATGTTGCTCCCAGTGGCCTCAAAGCAGTTGCTTATTTTTGGCTTGGAGGCAAGTTTTGGTTGCATAAAAACCAGATGTACTGCCAAACAGAGCCTCCTGTAGGCTGCCAGTCCATACAGGGGTTACCAAATAGTTAATAACAGTAATTATATGGCACCCCAGGAACATGTTTTATGCTTGTGTTGCTCCCCAAATCTTTTTACATTTGAATGGGGCTCATGGGTAAAAATGCTTGCGGATCCCTGCTATAAGCACAGCCACCTGCAGGCTGGCAGTCTATACAGGGCTACTAAACATCCAATCACAGCACTTACATGTATCTGCCAACACCCTGGAACGTTATGCTTGTGTGACTTCCCAATACTTTTTACATCTGAGTGTTGCTCATGGGCAAAGAGCAAGGCATTTTTGGGGAGGAAATCAATGGGCTCCCTATCCTGTCAGATGTGCTACAGCTCACTCAAATAACCAACTTCAGCACAAACAAAATCTAACAAAATAATTGACTCTGGCACTAATCCTGCATGTAGAGAGAGAGTTTATTTATTTTGTGAGCTTTAACGAATCTTCTAGTCACAGGGAGCCCCCCACCAAAGCATATATTAGAGCTAAATGTCAATCAAAATCTGACTTCATCTTCTGCATAAGAGAGAATGAAGAGAGACATATGCCGATAGGGGTCATTTTTTTATTAATTATACATAGAAATGTTTTTATTTTAGTGTAATAAAGCCTATATTAACAATTTTCACAATAGATTATATTTGTTTACATAATAGAGCTATCTCAGGCTTTTCCAGTTATAAGCAAATTATGTTGAACCAATCATATTAGAGAGAACTTTAGTTCTACAAATGTTTTTATTGTTCTGTATTGCATTTTTTAATTAAAACCATCACAGTACACCTACCTCTGTATAGAGAGCATCCTAAAAATGAAAGGTCGTCAATCCCAATGTCTCCAGTAAATCCATCACCAACAGTACCGACAATCATTAACTGGGTAGAGAAAAATAAGAAATGATGATTATTGTATTATTATTATGTCATAAAGAAATGATTTGCAAGCTTTCCCTGCTAGGTGTTCTAGTTTCCTGTATTGCTCTAATTAATACTTACAGTGAAGCAAATATGATCTCTAGTGGCAAATGATCTGCTAAAAAGAAAAGCTGGAACTTAAGCTATGATGAAAGTTAGAAACTCAGCCATGGCAAGGATACTACTTTATTAGAGAAAGGAATAAGACATAACCATACAATCACACCTGTGCATGAAAGCATAATGTGACTGTAACACTTTAAAAATGAGTTGAGTGCATTGAGTTCTAAAGCTATTCTACTTTTTAGGCATGAATACTAGACAAACCCATGTGAGCTTTAGGGATGCACTGAATCCACTAGCTCTCCTGTCTGCCTAGTCCTAGTTTGGGCCCTAGTCCCCTCACCATGCACTCATCTCTTACCTCCCCCTCTCCATCTCTGCATGTGTGTGCAGTCATTTGCCCCATGCTTGTGCTTGTGTTTATGTGTGAGTTATCACTGCAGCTATCAGTGAAGTCAAGAAAGAATATTTTTACTTTTACATCTTGAATAATACCTTTACAAACACTGGGCCTGTGCCCAGTCAAATTATGACCCGAGGGGGACCCTGCCAGATGGCACAAGCTTGTGTAAATTAAGAAACTTAAACCTACATAATTTATGTAACAAACACTCCACTGACCCACAGTAAACTGACTTATTAACACTAATTCATTGAACTATTTATATGACCTGTTTATTACAAGGTAATAGCAACTGTTTATATTGGGAGCTACTGTATTTACTGAACTACAGGAGTGTTTCCTTCATGAACTTTCCAGCAGTGTGCATGACTAGTTACTGGGTTCTCCATTATTGTGCTAAAATGTGGTTACAAGGCATTTTCCTTAGACATATATTGTAGCTGCTTATATGTCCTACTGAGTCCCCTATAGTTTCTGGGCCCCCCAGTAGTTGCAAGTTATGCCTACATGCCAAGAAGGGCGGGAAGGGAAGGCATGCTGTGCAAAAAAATCACATATTACCAGGCAATGAATTATGTGAGGTCTGCAATGGTGTAACAGAATACCGTCAAATTGCGCAATTGGGCAGTGTAAAATAAAACAGCTTGATAAATTCTCCAGTTATTTTACACTGATGTTTACACTGTTATTCTAGCATTAATCATTTTTCACAGTATGAGCCAGGCCAGATCACCCAACATTAATGCCCAACCTCACTAATGCTCTTGTGTTTCAACAACTAATGGAAAAGATTAAATGCTTTTTAAGATAATTTGATAAAATTACCCTTGATTTCAGATTGAGAAGTTTTGACAGGTACAGTATAGGGGCATATTTATTATATTGTGTAAGCCAGCATTACCAGTGATGTTGCCTATAACAACCAATCAGCAATTAGAAGTCACCTACAAATTAGAAAACAAAAGCACAGGTCTGATTGGTTGGTATGGGCAACATCACTGGGGATTTTGGTTTGCACACTATAATAAATAAATAATTATTATTATTAAGGAGCATATTTATCATGTAGTGTAAAAAATGGCGACAAAATTTGCCACACGTCACCAGGCTTCGCCGTGTAAGAAACCTCATAAACAAAACATCATTTTTTACAAATTTTTTCTTCTGTCAGTTCTTACATAAAATAACAATGTAACATCTGGCGTTCAGGCAGCAAAACTCTTCATTTATCTTACACAGCTCTTTATACCGTTTTTTCATCGCATTTAGTTTTACACAGCATAATAAATAGGCCCCTAAATGTGTGAATCCTTTTGGAAATATACGTATATATGTACTCTAGAATACTGTTATTAACATATGCATGTGCTGCAGCTCATTTGTATTTGTCACCATATATTCTTATTGTAAGGTCATCCCAAATGTCCATTTTGAGTTTTGTTCTCCCCGCAGATTTGTTCTGCTACATGCTGACAGATTATGCCTGGAAGGCAGAATGAAGAATAATTGTACGTATCAAAAATGTCTGATTCAGTAAGGATAGTAAACATCAGGAGCAGATAGGATGCTAAAAACACTATTTCACTGCAGAAAAGAGTCACTTACAAGAAGGCTCTTTTCACAGTTCTGCGACATTTAACTCGTCTCCAAGTCTAGCAGAAGGGTCAATTTCTCATCTACTCTTTGCAATGTATTTTTGCCACTTGGTAAGCTTTGTAATTGGATTTCAAAGGTAGAACTGTATTGACCGTCATCAAATGGATTGCCATTTCAAACAAATGTATGTTAATCTAAAACGTCCTCTAGGGGTTGCTGATACCATGAAGCTCATTTTACATCTCATTTATAATTTGAATTAGGACAAATCGTGCTTTCGAAGAAATGTGCATTGTCTGACCGTCCTATCAGTTTGATTCCCCATTTTCAGTAATCATAGCTATAAGGAAATCATTCAGAGTGGCATGAAATCATCAAAAGCTTAACGATCGTTTCTCTCTACCTTCCATTCTGAAGTGCCAGCAATCTATTAAGTCCCTCTCCTCTGATGGAACAAGTTAGAAACTGAATATGCCACAATATCAATGCCATATAGTAGGACATTATTAAATGTGCTATAAGGTTTATGAAAAATACCATTAAGAACATTTTTCTAAAATTAAAAGTGAATAACATAACAGGGATGTATTCCATATACAGTATGGCTGCCCTGCACTTTTTATATAAATGATCTGATTTGTTGCAGAGGAAGCAGCAATGGTGGGTCCTTCAGGGCTGTTGGGCCTCCTTTGGATAGCAGATACCAGAGAACTAGCATACAAGGGTTCTAAACGGTGATAAACAATGGTAAATCCTGCACACAAGTTTATACAAAATAAGACCTACCTGCCAAGAAATATTTTACTTGTGGGTATTGGTTACATAGAAACAAAACTATAAATGAATTTTCACTTTTTGTGAAATCTGAGCGAGGACTTCTGATATTCCAGAAGGAAAGCCCAGTGTAACTCCTTGGCCGTCCCAGTAAAGGTTAATATTATATTCTCAGATAAATGCTATCGTTATAATTATTATTCTTTGTGTATATAGAGCCAATATATTCCATAGCACTTTAAATAAATTATACATCATTCACATAAGACCCTGCCCCAGTGGATCTATGTCCCTATCACATCACACACAGTAGAGGCACTTTTATCAGGAGCCATTTAACCTGCCTGTCTGTTTCTGGAACAAATAATTCACCATACTCCAGGTCACGTGCAGCATTTTCCATTGCTGCAGTTCACCAGAATTTTCATATTCTCTGTGCAAGACTATTCTCAGCATCTGTAATTTACCTATGAAATCAAGTTCTCCTACCATCCAAGTGATGTTTACTCTAAATCTTTAATTTATTATAAATAGTCCATAACTTATTTCTAGCTTTAAAGAGGATACTATACACCTGTAATCATCTATGTTCTTGTATATAATAGTTTGAACTGCAACATTTAAGTAAACCGAATGTCTGTACTCTCACCACTTATCCATAGTTAATAGGACACATTTTATTACCTTGACATGACATAGTTAAGTTGCATTAAAAAAAGTCCATCAAGATCAACCCTTCCAAGTGAACCCAGTACACACAAACTTATACCACAGGAACACACTATAACCAACAAGAGCTGCAGGATCACCACTAGGTGGCGCATGCACACAAGGAACTTAAGGTCTGGAGAATAATGTAAATAGAATCAAGATGGTGTCTGAAACCTGAGAGCAAGGTGGATATTCTTTGGCTCTTACATTTTGGAGATTTCAGGGGAAATAAGGTAGCATTTAGCAAAAGGCAGGGGTGGACTGCTATTAGACAAATTGCAGGTGTGGGGACTTTCCTTATTCTTTAAAGACTGGAGCCCAAACTGCACTGCATACTCAAGGTGAGGCCTTACCAGGGACCTATAAAGGGGCAACATTATATTTTCATCCCTTGAGTCAAAGACAGCACTTTATTTGCTTTAGTAGCCACAGAATGACACTGCCTGGAATTAGACAACTTGTTATCTACAAAAACCCCTAGATCCTTCTCAATTAAGGAAACCCCCAACACTCTACCAGTTAGTGTATAACTCGCTATTATATTAAAGTGAAATTATGAGCACAAATGCCTTTTTTCCCACAATGCATCTTTTTTTTTTTTTTTTTTTGCTGGGTACAGCTATAATGGAAGTTTAAGGAGTGCATCTAGGTCTGTATGTACTCAATAAAGATCCGCTATTCTCACTTTCCTGTATAACTTCCATATGTTCCATGTAGATTAAACCATACAAAACCTCTCACACTGCTACATCTCTTATATAGTAAGCCTACCAACATGGTCATAGTTGAAGATATCTATATCCAGATATGTATCTATACTTACCTGAAATGGTTGGTTACTGTCGATGTAGAGTGTCTTTTTTAGCCATCGGTTTCCCTTATTTCCAAATGCTTGCCACAGTAGTATTCCCCTAGTATTCCTCATGATTCTTTTGTAAACTGCCAGTGAATAAATTTGCTTCCCAAACATGTGGTAATAGAAGCGGAAAATACAGGTTTTATTTCCGTTATTAACAGGGGCATCTATTTCCGGACTCAGCAGAACAGCTTGATTCTGGTAAACTTGAGGTTCTGAACTTTCAATGTAGAGGTAATGTCCCTTTGCTGTGCCATAGGTATGATCTTTCATCGGCCCTGTATCAAGCGTTGGAGTTGGACCTTGATATCTTGTCCAGTCAAAATCATCATCCGAATCTTGCACCCAGTTGCACAGGTCTGAT
This sequence comes from Xenopus tropicalis, assembly GCF_000004195.4. Lineage (NCBI taxonomy): Eukaryota > Metazoa > Chordata > Amphibia > Anura > Pipidae > Xenopus > Xenopus tropicalis. The sequence continues at coordinate 27,952,220 of NC_030682.2, forward strand.
TCCAAGCTACATTGTAATTCAGAATCTGATATAAATAAAACATTATTATTTGTTTTATGGGACATACACAGAATGCAAATGCCCTGTGTACTTCTTTATAAATAAAAGTCAATTATTCACGGTCAGGGCAGGTTCCCTTTTGGCCAGCTAGAGATGGGTAAGAAGGCTTGTTATGATTGCAATAATTTGCTTAGAACTCAGCTGTGTTACCTCTTGAAATAGGTTAATTGGCCTTAACTGCTTCTGGCCTGGGCCATTCTGCCAAATTGTTTTTTTTTCTTAAAAAGTATTGTAGAGTATTCTTGAGATTTTTTAATAATTTGTTCATCTATGCAAACATTCTGCCTCCTGAATGGCTAATTACCTAACATCTATGGCAAAACCCATTATGGGAAAATTTGCCAACAATTGCCAGGCTTCACTGGGTCAAAACCAGTATAAAATTGGCATAATTTTTTAATGTATTTTTTTCTTCCCCCTGAACTTACGTAAAATAACTGCGTAAGGCTGATGCCACACCAGGCGTAGGGCTGATTTTTTCGGCAAGCGGAAAAACGCTTGCCGAAAATTCAGCCCTACGCCTGCTACTTGTGCCTGCACCCGAATGAATGGGATACGCTCGGGTGCAGGCACATGTAGCCGATATACGCACGAAAACGCGAGAGAATGCAAAGTCTCGCGTTTTCGTGCGTATATCGGCTACATGTGCCTGCACCCGAGCGTATCCCATTCATTCGGGTGCAGGCACAAGTAGCAGGCGTAGGGCTGAATTTTCGGCAAGCGTTTTTCCGCTTGCCGAAAAAATCAGCCCTACGCCTGGTGTGGCATCAGCCTAAGGCTGATGCCACACGTGGCGTTTTTACGCTGCGTATTTTCTAATTCTCTCGGCGGCTGAAAAACGCCTGATATCATCATCCATAGAAATAACTTGAAAAGACGCGAAGCAAACCACACAAAGCGTAAATACGCTAGAAAACGCCTTAGCACGGATTTTTCAAGCGTAGGCTGAAATACGCCAGTACTTGCAAAGCAAGCTATTCCTATGTATACGCAAAGGCAGCTGCCAGACCTAGCAGAAATACGCAGCGTTTTTTGCTATTTCACACAATTAGCACCATGGCAACGGGATTTGCTTACGTCACCAGTTCTAGGCTGAAAAACGCCATGTGTGGCTTGTGCGGCGTTTTTAGGCTGAGAAAAAACGCAGCGTAAAAACGCCACGTGTGGCATCAGCCTAAAATCTGGCATTTGGAAGGCAATTTTCTCCATTTATTTTACACTGCTTTTACATTAGTTTTACACAGCATAATAAATATGGATAAATGGATGATGAGATATCCCCTAAGATCCAGGATTAAATAACAAATCCTATTTTTCCTTACTCCATGTCAATATACAGCCTAAAAAGATCAGATCTACAAGGCATATCAAAGGCTACCATTCGCTGGTAGTAGACATCACAGCACCACCAAAAGTTTCAAAAGCCTTTATTGGAAGTTCATGGCTTAGATCTCTGGCAAGGCTACCGTTCACATGGAAAGAGGCTACAAAGATAATAAGGGCTTCTGACATGAGGTACTAGTACTAGTACAGTAAGGTTGTTAGTGGGACACTTTTCTGTCCTTTGATTTGAAAGCCTAGTAAGCATTTGACACTAATAAGCAGTACGGGCACTGCATGGCAACCCTATACTAGTCATTGGAAGGTGGCAACGGGGCAGTTTTGGGCTCTACAAAGTCCTATAGATTCTTTGGGAGAGGGCCATAATCCTTAGGTTTCAGAATAACGGGTTTCTGAATAATAGGTCCTAAACCTGTACTTTCTGGATTAATCAGGTTTTGTTCTTTAGTTGCTCTTTAACTACTAAAGGAATACAGTATAGGGGGTTATGTAATAAAAGGCACTAAGTTTGCCCAGGTGCAGTAACCCATAGCAACAAATCAGCGGGTAGAATTTACTGGTTACCTGTTTAAAAGTTATTGGTTGCTATGGGTTACTGCTACTGGGCAAATTTAGTGTCTTTTATTACATATGGGGGTTAGACTCCTGGTATCATGCATAAATATGGCATGCATTTGTCCTAGAGTGGTAATACTTATTTCACATGTTCTTTCAAAATACTTTGTTATATACTTGTTATCTACAATTTACAAGTATTATTGCATAGTTACTTAAATCCACTAGGGCTAATTGTGCGCTGAATGCTATTGGCAATCATATGGAATCTAAAATGCCCCATGCTCCTACAACAGTCAACCTGGTATATATTGATTTATAAATCACTGTAAAGAATAAGAGAAACTATTGCAACTGTATACTGTACTTAAAAAATACTTACTACAGTTTTCCTCATCAGACCCATCTCCACAGTCATCCGTAAGATCACACACTAATAAAGTACTGATGCAAGCCTTGGTTTCTTTACACCAGAAACGTTCTGGTCCAAAGCAGCGCTCCACAGCGGGGGGAAGGGAGCAATTCTCAAACATAATGTCATCGATTGCAGATACTCCATCATAAAATCCAACATTGATTTTATTAAAAGATAACTGGAAAGGTTCTGACAGGCGATCCAGTTGAATAAAGCCTTTTAACCATTCATCTCCTTGGTCGTAATATATTCTCCAAAGTACTGTGGGCTTTTTTTCTCTGTTTGGTATTAAAAGCATTTCCGCTGCGCCAACTGACAAGCCGTAGTTATAGTACCTGGAATAATGAAGACAGGATAGTCTGGTCTTTTGTACGATTCCTAGTCTATGAGCCCTTCTACTTCTGTCTTCCCTATGTGGTATCTACAAGCTACTGTCTCTTTGGTGAATAATCACCATCACTTTGCCTTGTATTTAAATAAACAGCATAAATGGTACAGGTATACGACCCGTTATCCAGAATGTTTGGGACCAAGGGTTTTCCGGATAAGGGGTCTTTCTGTAATTTGGATCTTTATACCTTAAAGGAACATTAACACCAAAAAATGAAAGTGTATAAAAATAATTAATATACTATATACTATTGCTCTGCACTGGTAAAAGTTGTGTGTTTTCTTCATAAACACTACTGCAGTTTATATAAATACCCTGCTGTGTAGCCATGGGGGCAGCCATTTAAATTGAAAAAAGGAGAAAAGGCACAGGTTACTAAGCAGATAACAGATAAGTAACAGATTCCCATTGTATTCTACACAGTTTATCTGGTATCTTCTTATGTAACCTGTGCCTTTTCTCCTTTTTTCAATTTAAATGGCTGCCCCCATGGCTACACAGCAGCTATTTCTATTAACTATAGTAGTGTTTCTGAAGCAAACATGCAACTTTTACCAGTGCAGGGCAACAGTACATTATATTTTAATTATTTTAAAACATTTTTATTTTTTAGTGTTACTGTTCCTTTAAGGCTGCTAAAAAATCAATAGAACATTAATTATTCCCAATAGGATTGTTTTGCATCCAATAAGGATTAATTATATCTTAGTTGGGATCAAGTACAAGGTACTGTTTTTATTATTACAGAGAAAAGGGAATCATTTAACCATTAAATAAACCCAATAGGGCTGTTCTGCCCCCAATAAGGGGTAATTATATCTTAGTTGGGATCAAGTACAGGTACTGTTTTATTATTACAGAGAAAAGGGAATCATTTAACCATTAAATAAACCCAATAGGGCTGTTCTGCCCCCAATAAGGGGTAATTATATCTTAGTTAGGATCAAGTACAGGTACTGTTTTATTATTACAGAGAAAAAGGAAATCAATTTTAAAAATCTGAATTATTTGATTAAATTGGAGTCTATGGGAAACAGGCTTTCCGTAATTCAGAGCTTTATGGATAACGGGTTTCCAGATAACAGATTCCATACCTTTACAACATTAAAATGTAATATAATATAAAAAAAAGCAAACAGCTATGTAAAAAGCAGTGGTTTTGATTTACAAAACAAGCTTGTTGCAAAGATATAACCAGCCTTGAATGGAAAATGCATTCCAAAAGATCAACAGGGACAATACCAAGTAGAGAAATCAAGGGCAACAACAGGGGGAACTCACAGCCTTAATGGAGAAATAAGCAAAAGGTCTGCTAAAAAACAACTAATGATTAGGAAATGGAAAAGCAGGATGGGAAATGTAGTGCCGTGCATGGCACAGAATAAATACTGTATAGATTCAATTAATCCAAATTACAGAAAGAAAATGAAAAATAAGAAAGAGAAGACACTACAGTTAGAGAAGGGTCTGTCAGTATAAGGTTAAACTGTCACCTATAACACCCTCTGTTGCTCCCCAATCGTGCCCCAGGTAACAGACAGCTCTGATCCATAAGCTCTAAACACAGTAGACAAGATGGTGTTCACCATGTTTAAGTGCAGTTCAGGCAAAACATTCAAAGGATTGCTTACCTTTAACTTAACTTTTAGTTGCCAAGAATGTCTGGTTATTGGCAACTTTTCAAAAGCTTTAAGTTTATATTTTTTAATTAATTTAATTATTTATTCCATCTGTCAAATAGGGGTGCCCCCGGCAGCTAAAAAAACAAATTTTTTTTGTCATTGTTACACTTCATTACTTGTCTTTCTATTAACGTGCTCTATTGTTCATACTTTAGTGTCTTATACAAACAACTGCCTGGTTACTAGGGTAAATTGGACCACAGCAACCAGATAGCTGCCAAATTTACTGCTGCTGACCAAAAGGCTAAATAATTCAAAAACCACAAAAAACTGCAAACCAATTACAAATTGTCTCAGAATATCACTGTCTGCATCATACCAAACCCCTTTAATTTCACAATTTATATGTTCTATTATACACAGTTCATAATCGTAGGCAAAGAATAATGAGGATTTAGGGCTGCACAGGTCTCCCCCAGTGAAATACCCTTTATTAGAAGCCTCCCCAAACAAAAATCTCACCCTTCATTGGTTCATCATTATTATGATTGTTAATATCTTTAAGGTAAGTATTCATTGACATTGAAGTCACTTCACGGCCATTTGGCTAAGATCAAGTGTAGTATCTGTTCTTATCAGTTTCAGATCAGATAATTGCTACTTGTGACAAAAGCGGGGGGCATGATGAAAGCGGAGAAGCTGTGTTCCCATTAGGGAAGAGCTGCCGACCTTTTTGTCGGGGGCTTCGCACACACTTATTATGCCTAATCATGCTCTACAATTTTTTTTTTTGAAAAACTGCACCAGCCGCCAGCTGGAGCCTGAAGAAGGCAATTAATGGCATTGCACCCGTACACTTCCGCACCCTTTTTGTGTTGGATTTGTGCACCCGGGATAGGTGTCATAGTCCTCTGGGCTTGACCCTAGGCCCAGACTTGGTGGTCCCTGCCCTAGCTTCGGCGAAGGTGGGTCTGCCCGCACATGCTGTCCTCGGGCACATGGGCAAAAAAAAAAAAAAATCATTGACATTGAAGTATCATTTGTCTTGAAGCTATAGTTTTGGGCTGTTTTGTCTCTTAAATGAACAGTGGAAGTTTTGGGGTCCTGGGATAGAATAGAATGCCTCTCTGCTAGAACTTTAAAAGAAAAAGCAATATTCCCTCAATAAACATTATCATGTCCAAATGCAAAATGAATAAACAAACTTATGTTTGTACAGTTTTCATTTGGTATCTATAATTTGAAAAACATTTTTCTATGAATACTAATCCCCTTTCAGATCCAAATGGGTGAATCCGGTACATGCCTACACAGCAGTAATCCAGTCCCCACCCTCCTGTTACTTGCCTGAATGCTGTACTTTTGGCAATGAAGAGAAATAAAGACGTGATATCACAGACATGAGGGAAATGGTGGAAAAAAAATTGCTTTAGCAACCTTCAAAATGTATTGACATAAGCAAAGAAGGAAGCAATTTCAACCAAGGGGTTACAGGGCAAGAAGCCACAGCGTTTCTAGGGAGAGAATATTTTAGAAAATGGTGCACTTGCCTTCGAACGCCTAAACAATTGAACAATTTATTTTCTCGACAGCTGTTATGATTACAAGTGACCCATTGTTGGAACGGGGGTTAAACAAATATAATCTGGCGATGAACAGACTTCTATTGCTATATTTATGTAAAAAGAGGCCCTAACGTGGCCCTTCAGAAAAAGCAAACAGAGTTACTGTATGAATTTTTTTCACTTCAAAACCTGGAACACTAGTTACAGCCAAGGCTGTTTCGTACCTACACATTTTTTTTGCAGAAAAAAAGCCACCTCATCAAATAATAGTATAATTTGTGCAACATTGTTCAAAATATTAGAATGCGGAAATAAACTGGATTCATTTAGACTGTGATTAATCCTCTGTTTTATACAGCTGACATTAGAAGCCCAATGGTGCCAATGGCAAATCAAATTGTAATTCTCATGGAAGCCCCTAAGCACCAGTAATTATGAAGTAGAATAGCTTACATTGCTGAGAGAATGGAGACAATTACATTCCGACTAATCAGATATATATATATAAATGGAGTTTTCTGCAGATTTCTTAGACATTATTTTCCATTGTGTTTGGTTTCTTTTAAAACTCACCTGCTGTGCTTAATTGCAATAATCTATATATTTCGGGTTCCAATAGATTTGAGTGCAAAAAAATTATTTATTGCATTAATTATTCTAACTACCATATATCCCTTCATTAAACACAGTTTCATTAATATTAAGAAGGAGCAAACTTATTTGGTGTGGGCACCACACTTTTCATTTCCATGGTCTGTGAGTATTTTAAATAAATCCTGCATAAGCAAGTATAGGGGACGACACTTAGCTCCACAGCAACAAATTTAATTCTGGAGAACCATAAAAGTCAGGAAGTCATCTCTTCATTGTGAGGTACACTACACAATAAAGCTGATTTGTTATGATTCTGTAAAGTTTGGATGGCTTTATGGTGCTTCTACTACTACTTCTACTACTACTATTTCAGGGACTAATATACAGGATTGCTGGGGAAAGCATCACATCACTTATTACTTAAGGGGTGATATATGAGCACTTGAGTTTGATTTTTTTTCTCAATTTTTTTCTTCAAGTTCTGTTTCGAAAACTCGAATATCTGGTATTTGTGCAAAGTGCAAAAAACCCAAAAACTCAAATGAAAAATTTTGCCTTCTAAAAACTTGCAAGTTTCTGTAAAAGTCAATATGTGTTGTCCTAGGCAAAGTCAAGTCATATGTTTAATTCGAGTTTACGAGTTTTATTCAAGTTTATTATAAGTTTGAAACTCGAATATTCAAGTATTTTTTTATTCGCACAAGTTTACCACTTTAACAAATAAGTGAGCATACGATATGCAAGTTTAATTGATTTCGAAAAACAAACTCAAACTCAAATTCACAAATTTGAATATTGATAAATAAGCCCCTTACTGTTCCCCAGAGCAACTACCTTTTCTGTTTTTTAAATAGGAAACCTATAGGAGAACCTGGAAAGGATAAGGTCCTTGGAAGAAAAGTCAAGAAAGAAAAGCTGAACATGAGTAATTTTTAGATGTTTTATTGACCAGTGGTCTAGTTTCCTAAGAGCAGGAGTAGCATGAGGCTTATGGTAGCGGATGTATTAATACTTATGGGTTCCTCACAATCAAGCAGCACCAGGTGACCAATAACTAAGAATAAAGAGTAAGATAAGAGTTTAATTTATTTGGATGCTCCGCTCACAGGTCTGAAAGACGGGAGCAAGTGAGATGAAGTCAGGACAGGATTATGTAAGGATAAGGATTAGCCATGTGTTAAGTGCACTAGGGCTACAAACCTATCCAAGTTATCAAGTCAAATAGATAAATCTCACGTGGGGATTGACAGTAATAGGAAGTAATGGGTCCACCTAACAGGAAATCTTTCATCTCATAGTATTTTTTCAGGATTCGTAGTAACTGAAGAAACTATACAGTTCAGATGAGTTGCTAGAAACTATTCCGTCCTGATGACGGTCCCGTATGGATCGAAACGCGTAGACATTTGTGTCTAAATAAATTTTTTAGATTTTATATATGTCCCTGGAGTGCTTTCTACGAGACTATATATATATATATATATATATATATATATATATATATAAATGTATTTGAGTGAAAACATAGTCTATCCCTGCTGCACATACAGAAGCAATTGTAATGGCACTAGTTGTGTTTTGTTTCGTTATAATGCATGTATTTAATAGCTGTTTAATACCCAGGAATGAAGGCAGTGCCACCCTGCAGACATGAAGAGGAAATCTTCTACTTCCATATCCACAGTCTTCAGACATTCTGTAGCATCTAATAAGATCTGACATCCCTTTTCTGTTTTACACACTGACACTGCTTTGTTCTTGCCTCCTGATTTATTTCATTATCCAGATTTGCTTTTCCTTTTTGTTAGAAAATTGAACTAAACTTTCATGTATTCATAATATTCACTCTTCATTACTGTAACCACCTTGGAAAAGTCAGTTCTCTCATCTGTCTGTCACCAGAACAATTAATCATTAGGGCTGTCATGCTCTTCTAAACTCTTTTACACACCCCTGTGCATCTAGTGCTCCACTTCATAAATCATACACGTGCCTCACACATATTCTAATATTACATTTTAAACAGTAGTTTTGACCTTCGAAACCCTTTGGGATGATTTCCCTTTCGTCATTCAGAACATATAGTTTCTTGTGACCCTAGAAAGGTTGTTCTCTCTACGGCTTTCCTTTCTGTAGCAATAACATTGTAGGTTCGGCCCCGTCTCCCAAATCCTAGCTTTTTCCAAAGGAAAACAAATCATTATGATCTTTGCTACTTTCTGCAATGGTCTAAAAATCCATGGGGGCCAGTGCAGAATCTGATCTAGACCTCTCCCCCAATCTTGCCCAAGTCTCCATGCCCCAGTGCTATCACCTCTATTCTTCCATGTCCCAGAAGTGGGTTTGTGCTTTGCAGGGCAGGTTAATGTTCTATTGTAGTAAGGAGATCTAAAACTTTATTTCCATGGTACAAGGTAACAGTCAGCCTCATTCTGGTTCTAAGTATTGAAGAAGCAAAAATACAATATAACAGAATACAATATAACAATATAACAAAATACAATAAATGCTTACATTTAACTGTTTGGCCCCAGCACCTTGCAGAATGTTTAAGGTCAATGTACTTAAAACAATAAGGGCTATGACTTAAGTTTGCCCACATCTAGTAAACCTTAGCAACCACTTAGATGTTTGTTTTCAAACTGATTGGTTGCTATGGGTTACTAGACTTAGGGGCTGATTTACTAAGACACGATTTCGAATCAGAATTGGAAAAATTCCGATTGGAAACGAACATTTTGCAACTTTTTCGTATTTTTTGCGATTTTTTCGGCATCTTTACGATTTTTGCGTAAAAACGCGAGTTTTTCGTAGCCATTACGAAAGTTGTGCAAAGTTGCGATTTTTTCGTAGCGTTAACACTTGCGCGCAAAGTCGCGCCTTTTTCGTAGCGTTAAAACTTAAAAGGCGCAACGTTTCGCGCAAGTTTTAACGCTACGAAAAAATCGCGACTTTGTGCAACTTTCGTAATGGCTACAAAAAACTTGAGTTTTTACGCAAAAATCGTAAAGACGCCGAAAAAATCGCAAAAAATACGAAAAAAACCGCAAAATTACAGATCATTACGAAAAAAACGCAATCGGACGCATTCGGCCCGTTCGTGGGTTAGTAAATGTGCCCCAAAGTGTCTGCATCCTGCTTTTATCAATGAAAAATGAAATGCGTAGAACAATGCAAATAATTCACAGTAGATAAACTTTTTGCCGGAAACACCCCAAAAAGCCATGGTCTGTATTCCAAGGTTGGACATAAAAGAATATTTCATAAAGATTTGGAATCTGAATAAATGAAAGAGACTTGAGAAACACATTTCTGCAATAGCTATTTAATAATACTAAGGGGAAGGTTGATTAAAGTGTGATTTCATGTTTTTGAAGCAAATCAACAAAATGCATTTGCAAAAATAGCAAATTCAAATATTTTCAAAACAAATGTGTTAACATGAATATATAAATGCAAGTTTGTTAGCTATTTTTGTTTTCCCAAACAAGTTTTATTTGAACTTATATTCGAAAATGAGCCTCTAGAAAACAGATCCCATTTCTACAACCAAAGTCTACTGTTCCAATTAAGCTTTGCTGAGCTCTAACGATGGCTCTGTTAATACATATAATGAGTTGAAGATGTCCTTACCAGAAGGTCATTGTGCAGCCGGATCCCGCCTGGCTAAATATAGGGCTTCTTAACTCTGCAATCTGTGAAAATGTACTTTTCTTTTTCAAAATAAACATAAAGTGACCTAATTAAGGAAAAAAAAAACATTTGTTAGACCAGAAGATGTGACTTAAGAAGAATTCAAATATATTGCATTCATATTGCATTATGCTGTTGATGATCTGCATTCCATTCATTTGGCTTCATATTAGCAAAATGTCAAATTGATATTCTTACCTTATCATTGGATGATATTCTGTAGGGTTTATTAACAAACACAAGCAAGTGCAAAGGGCAAACTGACTAAGCATTGACCACATTTGTAGAGAATACAGTTCATCCTTACATACTCCTCTATACTTGGGCCAGGTGGTGATTCCAGGGTTTCCTTATGGGGCACAAATGATTTTACTGCAAATGAACTGGATGCTAATATTACTGATAAACACATGTATAAAGTGGGTACTTGGTGCATGACTTGTATAATTCCCAATGCCACCATAATAAACATAGCAAACACAACAAAGTAGGAAATAAAATCAAAGAACAGCTATACATTCCCCCCCCCCCCCCCCCTTCCTAATCATTGCTGTCTGGTTCCTTCTTGCACTGGTTCAAACATAGCTGTCACATATATTCCCCTTTTTTTTGGTCACTTCTTAAAACCAAGAGCACCATGTACAGTTTAACTTTATTTTCCTACAGTAATACATTTTCAAGTTAAACAACCTAGGGTATAATTTTCCTGGATTTATTTATTAATGGAGCACTATGCACCTTCTTAATTAATAAGAGTCATTCATATGAGTTCTAGAAATCAAAGTATCAGAGTATTTCTGTGAGACCTGCAATTAATAAACCAAATACAGCTCCCTGTGCTGTTTTTGCAAGATTCTAGATTTTAGCCTTGAGAGCCATGATGAGAATACCATCATGATTAACGTTAACTGCCACTTTCATAAATATATAATACAGAGTATTCAACCGCAGTTACCTTCAGATTTATTGGTGGTATGGTCTCGAGGTGGGGCTTGCTGCTCATACTGAGGTGGAACGTTGATTCTTGATTGTCGCATCCACTCAAAGGAATCGCTATTATGCTTCTCATACCAGCCACAGTTATCAGTTTCAAAGTCACATTTGGCAGCTGGAAGTGGCACATATTTCCTTTTAATGAAGAATGTCAGTCTGGAATAGCTTTCAGAGTGCATAGGCCAGATACTTAACTGGTAATGAATAGAATTAATATTTTGCACTTGCGCATCACTGCTATTTGACTTGAACGTCTGCAGCAGTATAACTGTGACTTCCACTACATTAAGGTGCATTTTCTACCAACACCAAAGGTTATGACAACCTAAGAGAACTCGCCAAGGGTGCATGGTAGCACTAGGGCAGTAGCCACACTGAGGAGTGCACCTAGTAACACTTTAATGAAAATAGAGAAAGCGCTTAATGACTCAGCGCCTCAGAGCCCATTTCTCAAGTAAATAACCTAGTAAGTGAAAATGGTGCCAGCCAACTTAAGTGACATCACAAGTAAGGTCATTATACTAACAAGTGAACTCTAACACCTTTATTATAAACCATTTTATGAACCTTTGTATAAAAAAATGCATAAGTGAGTTAGAATACCCTAAACTAATCCTGAGTGAGTCAAGTACATTGTAAACACAAACAATTAGATACCTTTGGCCATTTAAATAATATTTTTAAATATGGTTTTATTCATAAAATAGCAGATAGCCATTTTACCCTGGTGTGTGTACTGACTGGCACTGAAAGCTCAAGAGACCCAGGCTCCAACAATGTTACTTATCTTGCTCATAGAGCCACAGGGGCCACAGTTCATTGCAGTGTTGGGCAAAGAGGGTAACTCTGTGTGTGCAGATACATTACTAGGTTTGCTCCATCTACAGTTTGCTTTAATCATATTGTAGAACCACACAATGCATGAGATTTGTTGCATGTACTGAGAAGAAATTAACTGTCACAATTGCCTTCTCTGTGTATCAAACTTATTTTTATTTGGAAATGGACACTGCCTTTGTCTTTCTTACTACTGATGTGGGTTTTTTTGTGGGTTTAAATTTGCTTTATCTTAGTTTGGGGCAAGAGTTTAATCAGATTTGCCAGGTTTGAATGTTCTCCTGTAGGGCAAAAACAAACACTGAATTTATCCAACCATCATGTCATTTGTTATCATAATATTCCCACAGTGACCAAATAATGAAGGGAATGATGCTTTAATGTGTTGCATTTTTGTAACTGTAATTTTGTATTTGTTCTATTCTGCACATAGTTCCAAATAGGAAAAGTGCTTAAACATCCGCTATGTACTAAAATTTTCCTTCAGATCTATGCTGGCATACTGCATACACAATATACAAAGAGAAAGTGGTAAAGGCAATAGGAAAGCTAAGGGAGGTGATAAGGGAGCTTGTGGCCAGTCTGACTGAGGGACAATATCAAAGAGCAGCAGGAGTAAAAAGGTTTAATTTATCAATATAAAGACAAACATATAAGCAATAAGCATCCATAGCTAAATATACTGTAAAAGTTAAAAGGACATTTACCTGGAGTAAAGTTGCTTGCTGTGACACATTCTGGAGATAAACAGATGTCATCGATGGCAACAGTGGCATTTGGAGATAAAAGTGAGGCTGCCAGTATAATCTGCAGAGACACAGTAATGTTTCCATGAAAGTGACAGGGAGTTCAGGTTTGATATAACTCAACAAACTGTGCATGAGAACTAAATTAGATGAATGTATCATAAATGAAGCTTTCACATGTTTAAATGTGGTGCATGCCAATTAATTAAGCTAAGCTAATTAAGTTTAAGGAAAAACGTATCACTGTATCAGTGATGTACTGAAAACATGATCCAACTCCTTAATGTCCACTACCTTCCACAAGTATTAGCTTAATTGTAATTAGCGCTGGGCAAGACAGGCAATGGCATTATTCTATATTAATCCTTTATACAAGCTTTTAGAAATAGTATGAAGTCTTCCCAGCTCTCAAAAACATTAATTTCGTTTTTGCTCGTTTTGCTGTAAAATTCACAACACTGCTGAAAAACTCATGAACCTCTGAAAAATTTGCAAAATGCGGCTACTGCGCAGCTTTTTTGACACATGCATTTTTATATGCCACCGTGACTTTTTTGACACAACTGCAAATTATTTGGCACAACTGTGACTTTTTTCCTCACTCATCGAATTTTTGTTGCAGCAAATTTTTTCGCCCGTATCACGAAAACATTTGGCAATGGTGAAATGTGGAATTTCGCAGCAAACCCATGCCTGGCAAAAAATTTCGCTCATCACTAGTCACATCCACAGTAATATCAGAACCCCTTGGTTGTCCCCATCTAACATTTTGTAAAACAACAGGAGACTATGGGAGACAATAAGGATGGCTCTGACCAGTCAGAATTAGACAATGGCAGGTTAGACAAAATTAAACCCAAAAGCTGAGCCAGAAACACCTTCATTGAAGCAGAAGACTTTTACGTGACTGATGTAATATTACAGTAAGACAAATATACGGGAGGGGGGAACAAGGTAGATTCGCTCTTCATTTTTGTCACCTAATTGATGACAATAGATGCCATTATCAAATAGGAACTTCACTTTTCTTAGCTTTTACAATATAAGCTTTTATGGTTAGTGATGAGTAAAATTTTTCAACAGGCATGAACTCACCACGCAACAAAAAAGTTGTGCACGTCAAACAAAAATTGACGCACGTCATTTTCCAAGTAATACGGGACAATACGGGACAGATTCGCTCATCAATATTTATGGCTTAATCACTGGGATACAGAGTCAAGCAGAGTCAGGGCAGCTGGGTTTCAAGTGGCATTGAGTACCCTCCTTCTTTTCCTTATACTTTGGCAATTCAAAAAATCCAGTCTGCTTGGTGTAAAACACCCAAGTCTGGCTATGACTCCTCCAGTTGGAGTGATTTCACCCCCTTCCCAACCCCCCCCAGCAGCTGACTAGGAGAACAATGGGATATTCGTTTTTGGCCGGCATCTGTTGAACCAGTTTGATGTTCCACTGAGCCTGGGATCAACAGGGCCCCAGTAAAGTCATCTTACCCCAGAGGGACCATTACCTTCGAAAAAGCTGGGGAGTTGGACCCCATGAACGAGGATTAGCTTGTGCAGGATAGATTTAATAGCACTTTCTAGGAAAGTGAGACAGACAACTTTTTGGCTCCAACCAGGTGAGATAGCTGGGAGTATAGGCTCTGCTGCCTTAGTGAAGGGACTGCAGTAGTGACAGGGAATTCAGGCATAGTCTTCTCCCTGATTCAAGTCAGCGGTGGGGATCTGGACCACTTACGGTAGAAACCCTAAGGACTTTGTTACTACACAGGCTACTCTCCACCGTGGTGCCTCTGTACATTGCTTGCTCTGCATTGAACCTGTATCCATTGCTCTTAATTTGCATTGTGAGTATAACTGCATAACCCTGTAGATCATTTGTCTTGGACAATAAAACCAGTTCAGTTTGAGTTTGCTGCAAGAAATATCTGGTGTCCTTTTATTACTTATTTTGCAAACAATCTAACTGAGTTGTAGTTACGCTACCTCCCCCTTGATCTTTCCACATAGCAAAAGCCCATCCTGTGTGTTAGAGCCAAGTGTACCCTATGCTCTATAGCCTATCTAGCTGGTCTTTGTCTGATTACAGCCAAAAAGGGGTTACATAGCCAAGCACAGAACTTTCAGGGCTCCAACTGTAGAAGAACTTAATATTACAGTGCTTTTGCTGTATGGGAGATCCTAAGCCAAAATCTATGAGTTACCCTTCACACTGTATCTTATGAATTACAGTATAAAAGCCATTTAAGAATTGGAACATAACGGTAATTTGTTAATTTCATAATTATTGGCACATATCATCAAAACTCATTATGTCTAGTTTACCTATGAAATACCATTGGCTTGACACAAAATTTGTTCTGTCTGCTTTACAGAGTATTTTTCAGATATTTGTTTGGCACGCAGTATGATTGCTATTAAAATAACTTGCTTAATATGCACCAAAGAATCTGTTAAAACTGCCCCCGCATCATCCATCAGCCTTAGCAGAATGAAATATCTAGCTTACAGAAAGAGAAGTGTCAGTGGAACACTGCCTATAGTCCAGAATACTTAATTCATTACCGGGCTGAGAGATGGCCTATTAGAAATAAATAGCTTTACAATGATACCTGGTAATATTTCACTTACACATTAGAGATTGAAAAATCCTAACTCTTGTCTTGTGTTAAAGGAAAATTGCAGTTTAATGGCTGCAACTCGGTCCAGTATGGAAAAGTATATTCTATAAAGCTTATAAAGATGTTTGTAAGCCTTTGCATGCCTTTTCATTATTGCTGGATAATAATTACTCACTGGATTTCTGTTCAAGGCTATTGCAAACAATATTGCAAAAAAATTATCAGTACAGGTATAGGACCCATTATCCAGAATGCTCGGGACCAAGGGTATTCCGGATAAGGGGTCTTTCCGTAATTTGGATCTCAATACCTTAAGTCTACTAAAAAATCAATAAAACATTAATTAAACCCAATAGGATTGTTTTGCATCCAATAAGGATTATTTATATCTTAGTTGGAATCAATTACAAGGTACTGTTTTATTTCTACATAGAAAAAGGAAATCAGTTTTAAAATTCTGAATTATTTGATTAAAATGGAGTCTATGGGAGACGGGCATTCCGTAATTCGGAGCTTTCTGGATAACGGGTTTCCGGATAAGGGGTCCGATACCTGTAGTACTGAAAGGATAAATATATTCATAACACCCAAGAGCCATGAATATCATGAAAATTATATCCTTATAAACAGTGCTTAATGCGGTGGTGGCAGGAGAGGTAGGTAATAAGCGGTAAGTGGTGGGACGAGGGCCCAGACTAAGGGTGGGCAGACAGAAGAGGTATGTGACTAGTGCCCAACCATCGCTGTGCCCAAGGCAAGTGCCCCTTCTGCCTATTAGAAACGTTGGCCCTGCCTTTTACCAGATCAGGATTGGTTCATTTGTGGCCCTGAACTTTTCAAGTCTGGGAATGAGCACTAAGCTTGTCCTAAGACATTCCAGATTTACTGATACTAAAGATATAACGTGACGCTGGTTTAATTAGAATTAAACCCTGCTACTTTTGTGAAACACAAAAATATTTCCTTACCCGAGCTGGGTCCATTGTTTCCTCTGCACAGTTGCTCACATATATTGTAGCCTTTGTCCAGTTGCTTGTGGATGGGCCTGAAATCTCCCCTACTAGCTGCAATGCCGCATACCCTAACGGCCTCCTGAATATGGAAAGTTTGGAAGTGTGGCGTAGCTGGTACCAAAACTGTATCTGTTGAAATAATTTTACATTGTTTTATCAATGCTTAATAAATACATGCTAGAAAACCTTTTATTTAAGTTTATATTGGACCAAACTGTAAACAAAGTACACTAGCTGCTGTAGAGGAATGGTTAATGTTAGTGTTATTGGGCACATTCAAGTCTTGGACTGTTAAATAACTGGCTGGTACCAATGAACCTGTCAGCTCCGGATGGTTTTGCAGTCACGATGGATTTGTGCTATTTTAGTTACCAATAAGTACAACGTACTGTCCAGTTATTATAGAGAAAAAATACATTTGTATAAAATGAGGAAATGCTTGTTTAAATAGGACTCAATGGGAAATGGCACTGCTGTAGTTTAGAGCCTTCTGAATAATGGGTCTCCAGATAATAGATTTCATGCCTGTACAAGCTTTACAGAACTATTACCTACTATGTTTTCCTAATGACCTGATGCAGTAGTACAGAGCCACTACTGTGGATTATAAAATAAGTGCAATACATACGGAATGTGTGCCTGCCTTATCGATAATTGTAAATTTAACTCATCTAAAGGAAATGCTTAGGCTATTGAAAAACGACATGGTATATTCAGATATCCCACACATTACTGCCTGAATGTTAAAGGCAATGCAATTTGCAATAAAGATGTTTGGCTTTGGCGAAATGGATTCCAAGAGCTTTACTTTAGCCTGAAAAATTACATTTTGCCGGATCCTGCTCTTACAGGAATATAAACAGGAACATATTTTAAGAGCAAAGAGGAGCACTTTAGAGTTTTCTCTTCACAACCAGCCGGCACATTGTTCACATTGTTCAGCGTGTGGGCGGACATTGTACAGTACTTTAGCATATCCCTGTAAGTGTAAGCAGCCTTGAGAAAACAATTCAGTCTGTTTATACAAACATTGTAAAACAGATTGTGCTAGTAGGAAACACTGAAAAATAAAATGCCTTTCCATACTTGCATAATACAAAGTATATAGCAAATCTAAAGCCAGCCATACATGCATCGATATTATCGTACAAAACCTTGTTTTTTTTCTTTTTGTAACTTATAGTTTTTTATTTTTGCTTTTTACATTATACATTCTTTGGATAGTATAATCTGACAATACAAAATGTAAGTATCATGACTTTGTTTGTCCAGCCTGTGCTGAAAGATAAGTGATAGGTATTGTTAAAAGAAAGGAAAAATGAAAAGAACATATAAAACTAAGAATCAAACTATTGGATGCACAATAAAAGTGTGTAGATAAGTAAGCAAGAGGTAGGGGAAGAGGAGAATCAGCTCACTAATTATCATGGAGGTCTGGCTGCTACGAAGCCTCGTTTTGTACAATTTTCGGTGCGTGTATGGGGGCTCAACGAGTTGACCGATATCGTAAAGGCTGCGGATATCGGTCGTCTCGTCGACTGGGCGGGTTAAAAGATTTTTAATTTTAAGCAAAATATACGTGTAGGGCTGAATCGGCAGGTGGAGGTAGAATTCCTATTGTTTGTACCTCCATATGTGACAATTCAGCCCTAAACGTAAACAGGGGAAGTGAACGATCAATGGCCGCAGGAAAGATCGTAATTTCTGTGTGTATGGCCACCTTATGCTATTCAGTTACAGTTAACAAAGTCACATATTGTCTATAAAAGATTTCTCTCGTACAGCTCATGATATGCAGTATCTCGTACAGGTCGTACAAATTTCTACCTGCTGATTGGTTGATATGGGTTACTGTTCCTGGGCAAACTTAGCGTCTTTTATTTCATAAACCCTATAGGGAAGACTTGATAGGAAAAGAGATAAGAAAATAGAAAACAAGCCCAAGATTACGAGAAACAGAGGGAACTCCAGTGCATTGGAAAGAGATGAGGGCATGTAATCACACAAAGTGATACTTTTATTGAGCAGACTGGTGAATGTTACCTACTTTTTGGTTAATGTGGGTAACCCTCTTGTGTGGGCTGACAATAAACACTTTTCAAAGCAGAATTCAGGGATACAAAATGGAAAAGTATAATATTGGCATTACTTGGAAAGAACTGTTTCTAAATTGCTTATACAAAGGGCTGATCTACTAACTTTCAAAAATTCATTTTTTAAATTTGCACCTTTTCCCCTTGTTGACCCTAGGTTTGTTGAATCGATTATTATTCCTATCACTTTTCCTCCACACAAAGATATATTCTGTCTCCAGCAAGTCTTTCTCATGGACATCATTATACCGGCACAAAAAAGGGGCAATTGAAGAAACAAAAAAGCTTTTATAGAATGCCGGAAAACTTGCTTCACATCTTTCTGAATATTTTTAAACCAGCCAGCCACATTATGCACGCTTCTGTTGTTTCCACTGAAAAAATAAAAATTGGGCTTGCATTGGCTTAGAGCAGTTTGAATAAAGATATCAAGCAGTTGGTTGGTTGCTAGGGGTAACTAGACTCAGGTTAACATGGCACAAAGCTCTTTGTATTATTACTAGTAGTTGAATAGAAGATCACCTTGCTGTACCATATTATGTGGCCTTGCAATGAAGGTTTGTATCATCCAAGATCAAAGCAAAAAAAAAAAAAAGGGTTCAATGTAAGTAGATAATTAAAATACTGAGCAGAGCTATTAAAGGCACCATAAAGTGAATGGGCAAAGCTTAATTCTCTAGGTGTAAGCAAGTTTCACTGCAAAGAAGCAAATAAATATCTCCTCGCAGCCAAAGCTTTATTTTATTTTCCTTTCCATATAACACTATTATAACTAATATAACCATTGAACAGTTGCGACTGCTGAAGTGAAATATATTGCAAGATCTGTGTTACAAAATTATTTTTGGTTTCCATAAATAAAACATTCTAATGGAGATATAACTTTGTTTACAAGAGAACAGTTTAATTCTTTACCTTGCTGCTGCTGCTGCCAGCATTTTCTTTTGCTCGACAAAACTCAGTAACATAATGATAAACTTTTGTAGGAATGATTTGTTGCCTTGATCAAAATATGACTAAAAATTCTGAGGTAAGCTATTGGGCTTTATGTATATGGCAAATTCACCCAAACGGGTGTAAAGACCCATGGGTTTAATAGCCCCTATGGTTTTAAATCCCTACACTTTCTAGGCAGAAGTCCATGTAGCTAGTTTATCTAATTTATGTATCTGTATTAGTGGCCTATAGGTTTGTGACCATTTCCTGTTACACTTCAATTTAGTGCTTGGATAGGGGTGGCTCTTCCTGTTTGGCACTTATCTGTTGACTTGGGTGGATGTGTCAGGGAGCCTGAAGTCAACAAGGCCCAGTAAAGCTGTTCTGCCTTTGAGGGACAACCCTTCTAGAGTACAGGGTTAAGCCAGTTACAGGAAAACATCTGTTATAGTACGTTCTAGGAATGTGAGATAGTCAGGAATAGCTAGAAAGAGCAGCCTGTGCTCCAACAAGGATCAATAGCTGTAGGTAACTCTCCCCTAGGCTCTGCTGACCTAAGTGAAGGGACCGCCGTTCTGAAGAGGGAATCTGTATTTATTCTTCTTCTTCTTCCTCTTTCATTTCTACTGTAGATGATCTGGAACACATTCACCAGAAACCATAAAGGTGAACCCTAAATCTAGCAGGCCATCTACACAGGGTGTCACATTGCTGTCTCTGCTTATGATGGTGACTGATCACTCTTATTTCCACACTTCTTCTATTGGCTTTGTGAGTATAACCCTGTGGCGTTTTGACAATAAAGCGTTTAGCTACTTTTGTTTGCGTCCTCTACTTTTTTTTTTTTACACAACAGTAAGAGAGGTGCAGTTCCACAACACCCACACCTTCCTCCTCCACTTAGCCAAGGCCCATCTGCAGGAGAGAGTCATAATAATACTACTAGTGCAACTCATATCTCTCCCATTAATTGGAACTGGTCTAAAAGATGTTACCTGTGTTTTCAATACTTTCTACCATGTTAATCTGCTGCTACGGAATGGAACCTGCTTTTTGTGCCTGTAGTATTAAACTCGGCCTATTATGAATTCTAGCTCTATACAAACAAAACTCATTTAGAAGGATAGTTCCTACAGGTGATATTATCTCCATGAAAAAAATATATATATTGTGCTATGTTGGGGGCTGATTTATCACAGTGTCAAATACAGCTCTCTGTGTGATTACTCAGCCATGTAATAAACAATATTATCAGATTGTATCTTACGTAGAACCTTATCATCCAGGAGATCTGTCCTTTGGATTTAATTCAAGAATGTTATAAAGGGTGTAAGTGTCAGTTTTAAAATAATCTTAAATGATTTTAATTAATCCATTTAGGACTGAGAGGTTGTACAAGGACCGTAGATCCATATATTCTGCATGTTTGTTTATGAGTGAATGGAAAAAAATGTATATATATTTATATAGTAGATATAAAGAGAGTGAAAGTGGCCCTGTTGTGCATGGAAAAAACGCAAATACAGAACTTACAATAAACACTATATTACTTACTGAATTAGTTATCTGGAATCTTTGGCTTTTAACCATAATTTCTTCTGTTACCCTTTTTCAAGCCCAAAACTAGCTTTTCACTTTACTGACTTAGAGCATCAGTTACACTGAAACCACTGTCGCAGCTGGGTCTTTGCTTTAGTTTGTGGAGGAAGGGAGTGAAAGATGTTGCTGAACTACACTGAACACTGAACAAACAAGAGGTTTTTAACCATGAACGTCAGGTTTATTAAAGGAACAGTAACACCAAAAAATAAAAGTTTTTTAAAGTAATTAAAATATAATGTACTGTTGCTCTGCACTGGTAAAAGTTGTGTGTTTGCTACAGTAACACTACTATAGTTTATATAAACAAGCTGCTGTGTAGCCCCGGGGGCAGCCATTCAAGCTGGAAAAAAGGAGAAACGGCACAGGTTACATAGCAGATAACAGATAAGTTCTGTAGAATACAATAGAATACAATATCTGTTATCTCCTTTGTGCCTGTGCCTTTTCTCCTTTGAATGGCTGCCCCCATGGCTAAACAGCAGCTTTGTTTATATAAATTTCTGGGGCAAACACACCAGTTGTACCAGTGCAGGGCAGCAGTATATTTTATTCTTATTACTTTTATACACTTTCATTTTTTGGTGTTACTGTTCCTTTAAACACAAAAACAGTACTTCCTTGGTACAACAACAAATGAAGGAAAACATTAAGCAGTACAGCATACAGCATATTAACGGTTAATCTCACCATAGGTGTCGCTTCCAGAATAGTGGAATGTCCAATGGTGCTCCAAGGGATTAACTGAAGCCCTACCACACTAGAGTCCCTACTCTCATGGGCGTCCACAGAAAATTATCTGCGGGGGGTGGAGGGAAGTAAGTAAAAGTATTACAACTAATACTTCTACCACTTTTTGTTTTTGGCACATGTCTGAATGGTGTGCAAGTTAGGGCACATCACCAATACAGCGCTAACTAAGGCTAATGTCGATAGCATTGATGTGGTTCCCATGTAAAGTTTCCCCCTGCAGGCAACTTTGCGCCAAAGCCAAAGTAATGCATAGGCCTTTCCACCAGTGACTCCTGTTGTTGCCGATGGAAAGGCATTTTGGAGAAGTTAGTTGGCTGCGGTAGCAGAGATCTATCACTCCATGATTTGAGTCTTTCAGACTGATTCGGCAGCTTATCTGCCCATGAATGGGGACCCCTGATAGGCCTACCTGACTGATACTTGACTGAAAATTGGACAAGTGTCAATCAGGCAGGTTTGATTTTTCCATTAGTTAGGGGACCGCATTGGTGCATTAATGTGGTCCTTACTCAGACAGCTCCTATTGCCCTTGTTCCAAATGATCGGATTACTCCAGTATTGGCCACCTTAGGTAAGCATATTGGGGGAATGATCTGCTTGTTTGGTGACCTTACAGATCTTATAGTGTATGGCACCTTAATGCAGTCAGTGGCCAATACTGGAGTAATCTGATCCATAGCAATCTGCAGTAATCAGAACCCAAAAAGCCCCCATTTTTTGCACAGAAAAAAGAGCACCATACAGATGATCTCAATAGACTCCAGTTAGGTGCACCATTCCCCCATTTTTTGCACACTACATTCATTAACATAAATGACCACTAATATATATTTTAAAAAAACTGTGAACCATATGTTTAGAGTTTCCCAGCCATGAAGAATAAACATTGCCTGAAAGAGGTCTCTAATGAGAAATAGAAAAGCATTTGCTGCCTTTTTAAACCATGATGAATTATTTACAATAGCCCATGTTCATATCTTAGTATTGTAAGAATAAGGAAACCCCACTGCTTATTTAAATAGCTAAGCTCTGTACTGTCAGTGGGCCATCCATGCTGATGTAATGTGTTTGTTTTCACACTGCGCTTGGGCCAATTGAGATAGAGAAGATTTACTGTGCACAAATAGGGGGAATATATTGCTTTCCTTGTTGTCAGATAGCTGAGCAGTTCTCTTATGGCATATTTGTTGATTAAAGTTCTGGAAGTGTTTGGTAGATACATACATCTGAATTGTCTTTACTGAGCTACTAAAAACCCTTACATGAAAAACTGATTTGTGCCTAAAACTGGCTTAAGGCTAAACAGTGGGATATTGGAATTTAAGTTTGAGTTTCTGTGTGCAGGGAAGTCTCTCTATACCAACTTCTGCCAATATTCCAAAAGTTTTAACATAAAGCTTAACATTCAAGGGGACATTTACTTTTACATTTACATTAACTCCAGACACAAGCATAAGGGCACGAATGGGTGCAAACAAGGACAGGGATAACTTACACCCTCGGTGCTACACTAGCACATATAGCACTAGATTTCCAGTTGGCGCTAAATGCAAAGAGCAGCCAGTACCTGGATCGCACCCATTTTTTGCACCCTGCCCTGCACGTAGTAATTGGCCCCTTCTATCTGCCTCTTGCACATAAATGTAACTTGTGTTACGTCACTTCTCCTTCAACAGTTTTTCTGGAAGATAAAATGAGTGTACAGAGCGGAAGGAGGGAAACACAAAGCATGTGCTGAAGCTGCACTGTCAGCAACCCATTAAATGACTTGCTTATGGCACAGCACCCGTAGCACCCTCCCAAGCCAGGCTAGGTAAGTGGCGCCTTGCTACTGCTCTTCTTATCTCTTGAACGTTTTCTTTCATCAAAATACTCATAAAATAGGAGGAACCTTATCTGTGTTTGAATAGGGGTCTTCTTCTGACTAGGTAGGCTTGCAAACATTCATCCCTTCCGGTAACAGAACTGAAGACAAAGGCACAATGTAATACAAATCACAAAGTTCCTGCCAGGTATGGTCACCTAAAGCAGCCAATCAACAAGTAGGATTTATCTGTACCAACATATGATATATATATATAAACTTTTTTTTAATAGTAAGGGGGATCTGTCTTTGACTCTCTCATATTCTAACGTTGCTGAACATTTTTCTGTAACATTCATTAAAATCCTGAGCACTGCTCCTGATTTGTGGGGGTGAGTTGAAATATTAATGCCCCCCCCCTTGCAGGTTGCACCTTTAATAAAGAGCAGCCCTACTCACTGGAAGCCACTTGGTAGTACGGCTAGACTCATTTCGCAAAGAAGAGCGGTGAATTATACATCTAATGTTAGACAGCAGTTAAAGAGAGAAGCAGCACATAAAATGCATACCTTGCAGGCAGCTGCCATGCTTAGCGGTTTCACAAAAAAAGAACTTTCCAGCTGTGATGAAGACTTGTTTTCTTGCTTTGAAGGTGCACTAAAATACAGGAAATGTCCTAAATAGAAACAGATAATAAATTCATTTCAGTAAGTTAAGGATTTTTTTCTCCCTGCCATTTAAGGGCAAGTAAAAGTCCATTATTCCGAGCATCCTTCTTTGCATGCCATTCAACATAAGGATGTTTGGTTTGGCCCACAATAGGTAAAGCCAATGATTGCTATCACTGGGCTAGATGATCAGTTTCAACAAACAAACTTACTAAGGTTAATATAAAAACATTGTTAAACTGCTCAAGCACAGTTGCCAGTAGAAACCAATCACGTCTTTGCTTTTCTTTCCCAAGTTTGAGACAGTTCACAAAAAAACGCTGATTGGTTGCTACTGGCAATTATTATTACCCATGTGTGTAAGTCAGCCCCCAGGCTGATAAGTTACTGGAAGACAGTGTTAAGGCTCATTTATCAACACTGGACAAATTTGCCTGTGTGCAGTAACCCATAGCAACCAATCAGCGATTGGCTTTTTTTCAGGCAGAACAATAAATGCAACAATTTAATTAGTTGTCATAAGTTACTGTCCAATTACAAATTTGCCCAGTGTTGATAAATGACCCTCACTAAATGCAAAGAGAACAGTTCAGGTATAAAGTTGTAGAGACAAGAAATGGGAATGGGAAATAATTATTATTATGCCGGTGGCACACACATAAAATAAAATATTTTGGTCACTACACACTTAGTAGCTTTGCATATATTACAAATGATTAATTCATTTTCTTCCTCAGAGGGAAGAGATTTTCCATAAGTGAAGTAATTCTGACTACTTGTGCTAAATTGTGAGCTGCTTTTGCCTATTCATCTTAATTGCTGGCTTTCTGTCATTTCATATAAAACACTTAGGGGCTGATTTACTTACCCACGAACGGGTCGAATGGAGTCCGTTTGCGTTTTTTTCGTAATGATCGGTATTTTGCGTTTTTTTCGTATGTTTTGCGATTTTTTCGGATTCTTTACGAATTTTTCGTTACCAATACGATTTTTGCGTAAAAACGCGAGTTTTCCTATCCATTACGAAAGTTGCGTAAAAAGTTGCGCATTTTTCGTAGCGTTGAAACTTACGCGAAAAGTTGCGCATTTTTCGTAGTGTTAAGTTTTAACGCTACGAAAAATGCGCAACTTTTCGCGTAAGTTTTAACGCTACGAAAAATGCGCAACTTTTTACGCAACTTTCGTAATGGATACGAAAAACTCGCGTTTTTACGCAAAAATCGTATTGGTAACGAAAAATTCGTACAGAATCCGAAAAAATCGCAAAACATACGAAAAAGTCGCAAAATGTTCGTTTTCAAGTCGGAACTTTTCCAATTCGGGTCGGATTCGTGGGTTAGTAAATCAGCCCCTTAGGGGGGCATTTACTAACATTTAACTTCTTTTCTTCACAATTCATATTTTTTGCACCAAAATATGATTTTGTTGCAGAATAAAACGCAATTTTTACACGATTTACTATGTGACAAAACCACAACAAATCCAATATCTAAAATACGCCTGTTGAGATCACGTAGAAGGCAATGGCAGGTGTTCCTTTTATAGCTGGAATATCTTTCTTTGCTTCGTGGTTATAGAGGTTTTCTGGATTTTTTTTATGCTGACATTTGTGCGACAATACAAAAAAAGTAAAAAAAAAAACCAAACAAACAAATAAGACCTCTGTTAATGAGCTGACCTCATCGTAAAGCCTAACAAAAGCCACAGCTTAGGGAAGGGTTGTTTGTGCAGAGCTCAGCAGGAGGGAAATTAGTGAAAAATAACTAATTCTCTATTTCTGCTTTATTACAGCAAATACACAGAATACCTTTTCATTTTCAACACTATTTATTCCTATTAATTGTGCTGGTGTTGAGCAAAGGCATACAGTATATGGGTATCTGTTGCCCCTTTATGTGAGAGGAATTGGTAGCCATGCCTATACAGATGACTTAAGCACCCACTCCAGTCGGGCGTTTGCTCTTATCTGTCAGGCATCAGTAGAGGAGTCACACGTTTTTACCATTAGTCATTCTCTGAAGAAAACACATGTTAGATTTGAGCAGCTTTAGAGCCAGACACAGGATAATCATTTCAAGTCCATGGACACCTACCATGCTCACTTTTAGTTGTGTGGTCTTTATTAGGCAATGTTTCATCCTTTGTGTCTCTTCCCATGGTAATGTGCCAAGTCCAGCCATCTGCTGATAGTGGTTTCCAGTCACAGAAGCCTGACTCAAAGTCACATCTGCTAAAATTTCCTGAACATCAGAAACTGCGGTTTAGAATCTTTAGGATTAACATGTAATGATACAGCTTTTCTTCTTTGTTTGACTTTTTGTTTGTAAATATTTCAAATTTGGAGTATTTTATGATATGATACTATGAGACTATGATAGAAAAGTAACATACGTTTCAGTAAAGGTATGGGTTAATGGTGGTATTTCTAAGGTGCCATTGATAAGATCTCAGTCTACAAAAAACCCTAATGCTTGGAAATGTTGAATATATTACCTATCTGAGAAGATAAATGCTCATCGCCCATTATTTTAATTAAGTATATTATCTTATGAATATAAATGTGTTGCTATTTTATTACATATTTGCCATAAAATGTCAAGACAAGCATAAAATACATGAAACAATTGCTAAGGCTTTTAATGCAAAAGAAAAGAGCAATTACTTGAAATCAGCTTGTGAGGAGCATTTAGGCAACCTCTGCAGAAACCCAACCTCTAAAATATTTAACTATTATGGACTAACATTATCTCATGTGAGCAGACAGGGTTTAGGCCAATGACAAATGGTGCCATTTTGGGCATTTTGCCTGGTGGGTGCTTTTTATAAATAAAAATGCAGTGTTGGAATTATAAACATTAGCCCACCCCCATGATCCCTATGGGAATTATGTGAAAGCAAAACTATCTTCACATCTTGGGAAAGAACTCAAAAATGCACACAGGTGTTTTCATGTGATAAATCTCCACTGCTGTCTGTCCTGCCATTTGTACAGAAGGAAGCAATGGGGGCTAATTCAGCATTCTGGTGGCGCATTTTCGATGTGGAAAGATTCTTCAGTCCAGATCTTTTTACGTTAGGCTAGGAGATTCACTGTAGCTTAGTACTTGAATTATGAGTTCAATGCATGGTGCTATCAATACAGTATGTTCTGCCTGTGTTTGGGTGTGTTTTCTCTCTCTAATGTTATAGAAGAGCACAAAGTGTGCCAAGGCCTAGGTACCCCTATCAAGCAAGCAGATGTCCTACTGACCAATAAAAGCTGAATGATTACTATGGATAACAAGAGCCGTACCAAACAAATCCTCCAGTTTGTTCCCTACTACCCCTAGATGATATGCTGGGTATCTCAGTAACATAAATGAGAAAAATGCTGATCCATTCCAGACTTACTGCAACAAGCCGAATCCTCAGCACTTCCATCACAATTGATGGCACTGTTACAGAGTGTTCCGGCAACGCTGGGTGCTTCTGGGGAGTTGCTTCCCATCAAGGGCAAATCCATACAGCTAATAAGTCTGACATCATCCAGTGCAATGGATCCTCTTTGGCTTTGTATGATTCCTTCGAAAGCAAGCTTTAGATTGTTTCATAAGTAGCTTGTTAAAGTCAAATGCCATCATGGGAGAGATTTGAGTGATTACCTTATTAACCCAGAGATAGACAGAGATAGACAAGAAGATCATGTAGAATTCCAACTCTAGCACTCCCCGACAGCCCCTGCTGTTAGTCATGGTTTACCAAATCTGGAGTACTTGCCCTTCCCCATAATCAATTTATCATGCGTCTAATATCTACAAAATGCATTGTCAAAAAATGCAAATGAATACAGGACATTACAATACGGGATATTTTATGATATCTTGTGAATTAGGTGCACATACCTGTAGTTCCTTTATGTTTCCTGGTAGAGAAACTTTCTGTACAACCCAGATGCCTTGTGTTGATTCCCAGGTTTCAAACAGTGTTTCTTCCTTCTGTGTAAAAATATGAAAAAGCATAAAAGAACAACAATAAAACATGTACATTACACAGTATAGGTATCCACTCTATACCATACCAGGTACTGTACAAAGGATATTGTTGCACATATGAAAATGAATTCAGAGTGCGAGGGGAGGGTAAGAGAAGTAATTCCTTTTATTGCAGGGAGCTGTAAGACAACAGGAACAGTCTCTTAGTCCTGCACATGGAAACTGGTGCATCAGGTAAAAGTTCCTAAACATCTAAACATACACTTTTATACAAATACTTCAGTATACAAGTAACATAATATATTACTATGCTGGAAATCTAACATATCTTGCTGCATAAAGAATCTATAACCAGCATTAACTACTGTGCAACATGTGCACTGATTCAGCAGGTGTAACTGTCTGGCTGCTGCATCTCACTGCAGGCTGTCTGTGCTGGAGACAGTGTAAAATTGGTTTGCAGTGTCATATAAACTATATTAGATAACTTGGTAAAACTTTAGAATGAGGATTACTACCTGTAAGACAACAGGAACAGTCTCTTAGTCCTGCACATGGAAACTGGTGCATCAGGTAAAAGTTCCTACCTTAGCTGTGCACTTTGGTTCCCCCTGCAGTAGCAGAGCAGGAAGTGTTCCTGGGAAATATAGTCTTATGGGAAACAAGATGTAATTAAGTGCTGAACTTGTTAAAAAGCACAAATTTTTATTAGGGTGGTGCATAATCATCTTATACCTCTTACACTCTCCCCCACGAAATTTATGTCGTCCCGACATATGCAAAATCGATATTACCACCATTTTTATGGTTCTATTTGGGTCTTACAATATATCTTAGGAGCCTTGGGTTTGTATCATGTAATATTGACACTTGAGGAAACATCCTCCTTGTGACAGTTGCTCCATTATATATTTTGTCACAAGTGTACATTAGGTCCATTGCGCGCTGTGGTACCCAATGAAGTTTACTTGCAGTTTAATGCAAGGGGTAGCCCTTTAACACACATCTGTGAAAACAATAATAATTTGACCCAATGATGATGAAGTCTAGGGAGCACATATGTATTATCTCCTTGTTTCCTTTGTGTATGGTGGAATACTTACAATAGCCCTAAATATCATCTCCACCAACACCATATTAAATTCGGCCTACTTAATCTTACCTAGCATCATCAACATAAATAATACCATGTCAAGAAAGAACACATTTCAAATGCATATTAAGTAGTGCATTATAAACATTCTTATCTGTTCACATAACATTCTTCAGTTGTATAAACACAAGTTTTCTGTTACCACTGTCTTGAGTCCTTTGAAAAGTAACAGGGTGAAAGATACCACATTGGTGTGACTTGTGTCAACTTTTCACAGTTTATACTCTGTACTTTGGTATCTCTGAGCACAGTACTTGGTTGACCTAATGTGTCATAAGTCAAAGTCTTTGGCTGTCTCCTGGTTCTACTTGGTTGTATCCTACGTACAGGTATTGAGTTACAAGAGTCCTCAGATTCATCTTCAGTTTCCGTAGCTTCAGTAGTCTCAAGTACTTCTTCAGGATTTATTAACTCTTCTTGCTGAGCATTTTCATCTAAAACAGCATCTGTTGGATTTTCGGAATCACAGGGATAGAATTCCTGTGCGTCTGGGTTTAACTTTACTGTATCTTCAGGTGGGTGGTCATCCTGAGTTAGAGGAATCAGTGATCTCCATTGGTCTTGTTCTTCTTCTGATTCACTGTCTGAGTCTTGGTCTGGTCTTTGTACAGGCTTTTTCAGAACATTATGATTTCCTGTTTTGATTGGGCATGTCTTTGATGCTACTACATTATCTGGCTCTGTTGGTAGAAAGTCACAGGGTAGTAACAAATTTCTGTGTAGAATTCTTGTTCTACCTTTTCCCGTTTCTGGTTTAACTTCATAAACTGGACTGTCATCATGTTTTCTTTTGGTTACTACATACTGTATATTGCATCTTCCCAGTATGATCTTAGTTTTCCAGGACCTCCTTTTTCAGTGAGATTTCTCACTAACACTCTACTACCTGGTGTTAACTCAACTCCATGAATTTTCCTGTCATAATAGTCTTTACCTCGATCTGCTCCTTTACTTGCAGTTTTTGAAGCAAGTAGATAGGCCTCATTCAATCTATTTGTCCATGTTTTTACATACTCTGGATATTTGTCATATTTTTCTGTTGCTGGGGTGTCGAACATATGATCAACTGGTAGTCTGGGTGATCTCCCAAAGAGAAGGAAAAAGGGTGAATATCCCATAGCTTCACTTCTTGTGCAGTTGTAAGCATGAACTACTTTTGCTAGTGAGCTTTTCCAATCCTTCTTTGATTCTGTTGAAAGAGTACGAAGCATTGACAGAAGTGTTCGGTTGAACCTTTCAACTTGTCCATTTCCCTCTGGATGGTATGGGGTTGTGTGAGAATTTTGGATGTGGCAATATTCTCCTAAAGCTGCAAAGAGCTGGTTCTCAAATTCTCTACCCATGTCATGGTGAATCTTAGTAGGAAATCCAAATTTCAGTACAAAGTCATTGAATATTTTGTCTGCAGCGGTCCTTGCTGACTTGTTTTTGGTTGCATAAGCCTGAGCAAACCTGGTGAAATGGTCTATAACAACTAAAATATACTCAAAGCCACCTTTACAAGTTTCCAGATGCAGAAAGTCAATTGAGATCATCTCAAATGGGTATGTTGTAAAATTGTTGTTCAATGCTGCTCTGGTTGGCTTGTTTGGACGCTTGTCTTTCAAACAACGACACTGGTGAGTAATATAGTGTTCAATATCACGTTGCATGTGTGGCCAATAAAATCTGTCTCTTGCCAAATCAACAGTTCTTTCCACTCCTAGGTGTCCCATTTCCTCATGTAGCTCTTTATACACTAAGTTATGGTATATTACAGGCAATACTAATTGAGATCCTGAAGGGGTTTTTCTCCTCAATATTTCTTCTGAATCAAGATATAGTTTGTGCCATTGTCTCATAAGTGCAGAAAGTTCATGAGATTCTTCTTTTCTCTGATGTCTTGTTGGGAATCTGTTCTCCTTTTTATGCTGCCATACTTTTCCAATTACTGGATCCTCCTTTTGTGCCTTTCTTATGGCTTCTTTGGAAAATTTTGCAATTGTTGGAACAGAACACAAATCAACTGTGGCTGTTGCGTTACTTATTGTCAGTGGACACAACCATGGCATTCTTTCTTCTTGCTGCACTTGAACACCTTGAGCTATACTGCTGATGACTTTGGGGTCAACTTCCTTGCAGAATTGTTCCTTATACTGTTCAGGAGTTAATGGCATGCGGGAGAGTACATCAGCATCAGTGTTTGTTTTACCTGGTCGATATCTGATGGTAAAGTTGAAATCAGCAAGTTCTGCTACCCATCTATGGCCTGTTGCATTAAGTTTTGCTGTGGTCAGGATGTAAGTTAGCGGATTGTTGTCTGTGTACACCAGAAAAGATGGACAGTAATAAAGATAGTCTCTGAATCTCTCGCATATTGACCATTTCAATGCTAGGAATTCGAGTTTTCCTGAGTGCATATGGTAATTCTTCTCCGCTGGTGTTAGAGTTCTTGAGCCATAAGCAATGACCCTTAATTTGCCATCTTGTTCTTGGTAGAGAACAGCACCTAGTCCCTCTTGTGATGCGTCACAGTGAAGTACAAATGTTTTGGAGAAGTCTGGATAACCCATTACTGGTGGATGAGTCAGAACTTCAATCAGCTGGTTTAACACTTGCTGGTGCTGATCTGTCCATATTATGGGATGATGGGAAGGTAACTGGCCATTTTGTTTTAACTTAGGTCGAGTTTGTTTCCCTGACTTCTTCACAGGTCTGGAACTGGATGTAGGTACTGAGTCTGCTGATAACAAGTCATATAGCAGTCTTGCGATTCTGGAGAAATCTTTAATATAGGGGCGATAATATGAAATAAACCCCAGTATTTTCCTCCTTGTAATGGCTCTTCAAGATGATTTTCAGTTGCCCAAGGGTTAATTCGCTTTTCATTTCAAGCATGCCTCTCAGACTTAGGCCTGGGCTTATAGCTTTTACTACAGCCTCTACAATTTCAGATTCTGTGTAGCCCCTTTGCAGTCCAGTGTCAATCTGATGAATTAGGTTAGTATAAGACAGTTTCTCTTTCTGCCCTCTTTCACCAATCTGGCCACTAATTTTAAAGTCTTTCCGTATGGCAACTTCTGGTAACTTACTGAAAAGGGAATTTTTGGCAGCTGTAGGGCCTTGGTTGCTACTAGTACACTTTACTTTCTCACTAAGTGCTCCTATCTCCTGTTCAATTAACCTAGCTGCTTCCTGAAAATTACTTTGCAAAGTATGGTACTTGCCCTTTAAATTTTCAAGCTGTTGCTGTTCAGCTTGGAGGTCACTATTTCTGTCACTGTGAGGTTCAGCTGACAAACCTTTCTCCAAATTCAAAATGAATTGCTTGGTTTGCATTAGGAAGGACTTTGCATTATCCTCTTCCTCTGTTTCAACCACAGTGTCTAGTATATTGTTAATCAGCCCCATAAAATGGCGGCGAGACTTCCCTTTTGCCATGCTCTCTTCTGTCACTTTAACAAACTGGCATGTCTCAATCAGGTCCTCCACTGCCATCTCAATTAACAATCGGCTGATTTCATTTTGTACTCTTTCTAGCTCCATTTTGTGGTTTAAACACTGAACGCACCACACGGGCATATACTATCATAAAGCAGCTGATGTCTCACTTGTTGCTTAGTTTCCCTTGCAAAGCACACACTCTCTTGACAGTAGGATTTTACTTCTAGACTGAGTGAATTTTCTCTCTATGATGCAGCACATTTTTCACCCAGTCCCTGTTCGGGCGCCATTTTTGTTGCACATATGAAAATGAATTCAGAGTGCGAGGGGAGGGTAAGAGAAGTAATTCCTTTTATTGCAGGGAGCTGTAAGACAACAGGAACAGTCTCTTAGTCCTGCACATGGAAACTGGTGCATCAGGTAAAAGTTCCTAAACATCTAAACATACACTTTTATACAAATACTTCAGTATACAAGTAACATAATATATTACTATGCTGGAAATCTAACATATCTTGCTGCATAAAGAATCTATAACCAGCATTAACTACTGTGCAACATGTGCACTGATTCAGCAGGTGTAACTGTCTGGCTGCTGCATCTCACTGCAGGCTGTCTGTGCTGGAGACAGTGTAAAATTGGTTTGCAGTGTCATATAAACTATATTAGATAACTTGGTAAAACTTTAGAATGAGGATTACTACCTGTAAGACAACAGGAACAGTCTCTTAGTCCTGCACATGGAAACTGGTGCATCAGGTAAAAGTTCCTACCTTAGCTGTGCACTTTGGTTCCCCCTGCAGTAGCAGAGCAGGAAGTGTTCCTGGGAAATATAGTCTTATGGGAAACAAGATGTAATTAAGTGCTGAACTTGTTTAAAAGCACAATTTTTTATTAGGGTGGTGCATAATCATCTTATACCTCTTACAATATGGTTCAGATTTAATTTGTTCCCTTAATTGCAGGTGTATTAGCTTTGTATAATGCTATTTTGCCCTTCAAATACAATTTCTTACATTGGACCCATTTGTATCTAGGGTTGCCACCTTCGGAGTGTAGAAAACCCAGACAGGAGGTGGGGCAGTGATGTAAGGTGGAACTGGTAACCTCAGGGGTGTGGTCAATGACATCAGGGGTGGGGTTATTACATGGCGATCGGTGATTGGTCGATTGCCAAACCAGTCTAATCTAATTCTGCCCTGTTTCCTTAATTTCAAAAACCGGACAGGGATTTTTAATCCGGATTTTGTACCCAGTCCTGCACTTCAAAAATGACCCCATATATTTCTTTCTTGCTCCAAAAATATTGAGTCAGGGTATTGTGACATAATGCACAAATGTGCCCAGGACCCTAGCAACCTATCATATTTCCAAACACCTGACTGTAAATACTACCTGCCTTTATATTACTATGGGTTATTGCATCAGTAGCAAACTCTGCACTTCTTGTCAAACTATTCTTAACATTTCTTCAGTAAATTCAAATAGATTTAAAAAATATGGAATTGAGGACTCGTAAAGGCTGATTCAATATCTTCCCTATTTATCAATATGTTTGTGACTAAGTGACAACACTGAGCATCACCCATCTAGGACATTGCTCCTTAGTCCAGACTGCATGGGGTTGGGGGGAGAAAGTATTTGGACAGTTCTTTAAATTAATAAAATTATTAAATATCAAATGGCAGATATGTTTATTAATCAGAACCACTTTCATTCAGACATGCCCTAAAATTCAAGGACAAGTGGCAGCAATGGGGCAAACGTGGATAAAGCTACTGTCTGTGATGTTAAAATCTTACTCTAATTGACCCTCTGGCTAGAATTTGGGTAACAGCAGTTACCCCCCCCCAACTCCATCTCATCTTACCCTACTAATCAGCTTGGGCCCCATCCAGTGCCAGTTTGGAACCCTTAGTAGTAATGAGCGAATCTGAGCCATTTCGCGTTGTTGAAAAATTCACAAAACAAGTTTATTGTGCAAATTTTTTGTTGCACGCATCTTTTTTTGTTGCATGTGACCGCGCCTATTTTTGATGCGACCGCGTCTATTTGGGTGCAACCGAGCCTAATTTTTTTTACGCACCCTATTTTGACGTGGCCTTGACTTTTCTTTACGTGCCCGTGACTTTTTTACGCGCCGTGACATTTTTTTATGCCCCCATGACTTTTTTTACACGACCATGACTTTTTCACAGCGAATTTTCATTGAAGTTTTGTGAAACAATTCACCAATGGCGGAATGTGGAAATTCGCTGCAAATCCATGCCTGCAGAAAAAAATCGCTCATCACTAACCCTTAGTTCTAGAGTATGATACTAGAATGTGGTCACAGAGCTTGAAGGAAATTTGTGTTACTTTGCAGTTTATCTCTTTAGAAAAATGTCTGAATAGGAATTTCATTACTTTATCAACAACAAAAAAGCCAAAATGCCTTTACGTGATTCTTTTCTATGAACTAATAATCTGATTTTCTTTCAAAGCAGATAAGGGTCCATCTGGGCACCATGAAGACAGTTCAGAGTTTGCTAATTGAATCTTACCCCATCACTGTACAGCAGGAGTCTAAAGCCATTGTCTTCCTCTGTCATGTAGCTGAATTGGAATTGGCAGGACCTGCCACTGATGCGGCTCACAGAGCTCTCAAGAAATGCGCTTCTGTTCAGGGTATTGTTACTTCCTTCAACAAATATGAAGCGGCCTGTGAATGGAGACAGCGCTCACTTTACTAGGGAGCAGAAATAAGGCAAGTGACTAGGCAAACATTTCCGCATTCCTCTGGTTATTTAGGTACTTTCTATTACCTGGCCTTCCGATTACTTTTATCATACCTGTAAATTGAAAACTGAAGAACCCATTAGGCTTTAATGTGATTTATTTGCCTATTACAGAAATAGCTTTTGTAAGACATACTACTATACTAGATTTTTTGTTAAAACTGAAAGGATACAAATAGACTCATTTATGTTTATTTTGTGGCTGACAGACAATAATTGTCTTTTGGCCAAAAGGAAAAAAGAAATCTGCTTGATTTTTACTGTCTGTTAACTCTAAATTAGTAAATGCTATCGAACTACAGGTTGGGATCTGTTACTCAGAAACCTAAAGAAAATTTTAATTCAAATTTTAAAAAGTACCTCCTTTTTCTCTGTAATAATAAAACAGTAACTTGTACTTGATCCCAACTAAGATATAATTACCCCTTATTGGGGGCAGAACAGCCCTATTGGGTTTATTTAATGGTTAAATGATTCCCTTTTCTCTGTAATAATAAAACAGTACCTGTACTTGATCCCAACTAAGGTATAATTACCCCTTATTGGGGGCAGAACAGCCCTATTGGGTTTATTTAATGGTTAAATGATTCTCTTTTCTCTGTAATAATAAAACAGTACCTGTACTTGATCCCAACTAAGATATAATTACCCCTTATTGGGGGCAGAACAGTCCTATTGGGTTTATTTAATGATTAAATGATTCCCTTTTCTCTGTAATAATAAAACAGTACCTGTACTTGATCCCAACTAAGGTATAATTACCCCTTACTGGAGGCAAAACAATCCTTTTGGATTTATTTAATGTTTTTATTTTATTCAGTTTACCATCATTTCTATTTCCAAGTCATTTCCATGGCGGCATTTACCATCATGGGTTAATGGTGACCCAAAGGGCAGGATAAACCCATGTTGGTAAATTGCTTCCATGGTTGATTTGGGGAAAACGGTGCATATTATGTCATTCTGTGATTGGCTAAAGGTATTTTGGAAACCAGATGTCCCATATAAGAGGTGAGAAACTTAAACATGAAAAGAGAAACAAAATTTCTATACTGTATAAACTTAATATCATCTACAGAATTGGCTGAGCAAATGTTTTTCCTTGATGCAAAATTTGTGTTTTACCCATGCATTTCACTGAAAGCAAATCTTTTCGTGCTAGAGAAAATGTGGAAAAAAAACTTCCATGGACTTCAATGCGAGAAAAAAGCGCGCATGCCCATTGGCTGATTTGGTTTGAGAATAAACTGAGAGAACAAAAACCCTTTGATTTCAATGAATTTGGCAAAATGTTGGCAAAATGTCTCTATTTTGCAATCTTTTCAGTGAAGTGGAACAGGTCAGTTTCGCTCATCACTACTAGCAATAGTTTATATTATGTTAAGTGACCTAAAGAATTAAAGAATCTCGCCCAACTGGAATATATATATCAGTAAATATTGCCCTTTTACATCTTTTCCCTTGGGCCACCATTTAGTGATGGGCTGTGTGCTCCCTCAGAGATCAGCTGACAGGAAATAATGCAGCGCTAACAGGAAAAAGTGTGGGAGCAAAAGGCAGAACTTTGTCCATTAATTGTGGGATGTAACTGAATAAGTATATGTGCCTTGGTTTGTTTGTTGGCACCCTGAACGATATGATCCCAGAGGGCGGGCCTTAGTACTTAAAATGGCAATTTTCAATTTAGGATTACTCCCCAAAATGTGTATTTTTATTAAAAAAGGGTGTATTTAGATGAAGCAGGGCTTTACATAAGAGCTTGTTTATGCATTTTTATAGAGACCTACATTGTTTAGGGGTGTAGTTTTCCTTTAATAACTAGTGTTGCTTTACACCTTCCCATACAAAAATTATGCTTCTATGGAAACTTTGTTTTTGTTGAGATTAGAAATAAAGCAACTTAAAGGAAAGCTATACCCCTGAACAATATAGGTATCTATAAAAATATAAGGGCCGCCCCATGTGATCATATTCATGGTGCACACAAACAAGCCAAGGCACACATACATGCTAGGCCACACCAGCCAATTAATGGACAGAGTTCTGCCTTTTGCTCCCACACTACTTCCTGTTACAGTTAGAGCTGCATTATTTCCTGTCAGCTGATCTCTGAGGGAGCACACAGCCCATCACTAAATGGTGGCTCAAGGGAAAAGATGTAAAAGCACAATATTTATTGATGTTTGTGAAGATTCTCGGGGCGTCAGGATTTGAAATCCGGCGCTGCTCTCAGGTATATTATTACCTTTTTTTCTCTGTCCTGCTGTCCTGATATTATTCATTCATGATCCATTAGAGCACAGTATATATTATCTTCAGTTATAATTGTTATCATTAATGCTTTGTGTTTAATATTGGTCATTTTATGTGGTCTACAAAACCACAAACAGACATAAAAGCTGGATATGCTCACAATAGGATTGTACTCTTACTGAAGGCGAAAAAGGAGTTCCATTTTGAGGGAACTTGTTTGTAGCTTTTGCCAATACCCATAACTGTGGAAGGAAGATACGCCAATGCATTCAGTGTCCCTGTCTATTAAACAGATATTTTAACATTATCCATGGCTTGGTTCTCTTCTAGCAGCAGAGATGTCAAATTAGTAACACTGCTACTGCCGTATATAGATAGAGACCCTGTCAGGGAAACCGCACATTGATGGTGATTTACTCTCAGCAGCTGAGGGCAGAACAGTTCTAATACATAATTCTCTATCTGATATCCCCTGATAAAGCATAACTTTAATGCTGAATTCTTGATTTCATGTAGCGCGTGGCATGTGTCAGGCAAGATTCACCTTTTCTTGTATGTTGGCATCAGAGCTAGAAAGCAAAAAGCTAAAACTGCTGACAGATAGAGATGTAGCGAACTGTTCGCCGGCGAACTAATTCGCGCGAACATCGGGTGTTCGCGTTCGCGCAAATTCGCGGACTTTTGGCGATGTTCGCCATTTTGGGTTCGCCGCGGGTTTTTTTGGCGGTTTTTTTTTGGCGTTATTTTTTGGCGTTTTTTTTTTTTTCCTTTCGTTATTTTTTGGCGTTTTTTTTTTGGCGTTTTTTTTTTTTTTCTTTCGTTATTTTTTGGCGGTTTTTTTGGCGGTTTTTTTTTTGGCGGTTTTTTTACGAAGTATTTTTCAGAGAAATTTTTGCTTGATCCCCCTCCTGCATGCCACTGTCCAGGTCGTGGCACCCTTTAAACAACTTTAAAATCAGTTTTCTGGCCAGAAATGGCTTTTCTAGGTTTTAAAATTCGCCTTCCCATTGAAGTCTATGGGGTTCGCAAAGTTCGCGAATATTCGCGAGTTTTGCCGAAAGTCCGCGAACGGGTCCGCGAACATTTTTGGCGATGTTCGCTACATCCCTACTGACAGACTGGTATCTATTGTATCTAAAAATGCATCTCCTTTTTAGAAAACCATGGAATTAAATACAGTTGTTATGAAAAAAGTTACTGTGGTGTTAACAATTGTAATATTATATGTTATATGTCATCAATAGGCGTTTTTTTCTTGCTTACATTATTTTCCACAAAAATGTACGTATACAGGTATGGGACCTTTTATCCGGATTGCTTGGGACCTGGGGTTTCCCGGATAAGTGATCTTTCCGTAATTTGGATCTCCATAACTTAAGTCTGCTAAAAATAATTCAAATATTGAATAAACCCAATAGGACTGTTTTGCCCCAATAAGGGGTAATTATATCTTAGTTGGGATCAAGTACAGGTACTGTTTTATTATTACAGAGAAAAGGGAATCATTTAACCATTAAATAAACCCAATAGGGCTGTTCTGCCCCCAATAAGGGGTAATTATATCTTAGTTGGGATCAAGTACAGGTACTGTTTTATTATTACAGAGAAAAGGGAATCATTTAACCATTAAATAAACCCAATAGGGCTGTTCTGCCCCCAATAAGGGGTAATTATATCTTAGTTGGGATCAAGTACAGGTACTGTTTTATTATTACAGAGAAAAAAATTAGAATTACAGTATTTGCTTATAATGGAGTCTATGGGAGATGGCCTTTCCATAATTTGGAACTTTCTGGATAATGGGTTTCTGGATAAGGGATCCCGTATACCTGTATTTTTATTTATATAGTGCTAATTTTATAAGGGTTACTTTTATATCAATCCATAATTATTATTTAAAAGTTTTATCCTGGAACAGGTATAATGTATAAAAATATGATTTTTTTTTCGAGTTTAAGGTACAGGTATGGGATCCCTTATCCGGAAACCTGTTATCCAGAAAGCTCCGTATTATGGAAAGGCCATCTCCCATAGACTCCATTATAAGCAAATAATTTTAATTTTATAAAATGATTTCCTTTTTCTCTATAATTATAAAACAGTACTTTGCACTTGATCCTAACTAAGATTTTTAAGTTATGGAGACCAAAATATGGAAAGATCCCTTATCCAGAAAACCCCAGGTCCCGAGCATTCTGGATAACAGGTCCCATACCTGTATTTTTAAAACTTGAAAATTTTTAGTTTAAACAGACGATCATCTCCACGACAGGAAATGCTCCAGCAGCCATTTTAAGAGCATTGGCACTCATTCTTGGAAAACAAGAATTTCAACAAGTTTCACTTGAAACTGGGTGAAACAGAAAACAGTGAGCGGATTAACTTCTCCTTAAACCTGGCTGAAATAGACAACAACGAGGGGATTAACATCTCCTTGAAAATGTGGCAAGGACAGGCTGTCGCTGACTATTCTATTCCTTTCCTATTCTAAGCCTCCATAGGACTCAATGGTTCTTGACAGATCAAACCTTCCAGTTTTTTTTTTTTAACAAAAAAAGTTAACTAAACTCTAATAAATCACAAATTATGGGAGTTATTTTCAGAAAAACTCAAATTTTGCGGGGAACAATAAATAAAAAATCGAGTTCTGCCGAAAAACCCATCGCCATTGCTGAATTGTTTTGCGAAACTTCCGTGAAAATTCGGCGCAGAAAAATTTGTTGCGCAGAATATTTTTTGGTCGCACGTCAAATTGGGTGCGGTCGCATCAGATTGTGCGCAGTCGCGTCAAAAAAAGGGCACAGTAGCGTAAAAAAAGGCGTGGTCGCGTCAAAAAGCGCGGGCGACACAAAAATAGACGTGGGCGACAAAAAAATCGCGCTACAAATGCGTTTCGCTAATTTTTCGCTGTTTTGCAAATTTTCTTGCCGTTCAGAGAATTTTATGGCAAAGCAAAACGTGACAGATTCGCTCATCACTATCTAGAACTACAAATAAAATACGACTTTATCTCAAAATTGCTTAGCAAATGTGCCCCCTAATGTCTTTTGTGGTGGCATTTAGGAGAATAATCCAAATGGCTTTCTTATATTAATATTTATGGGTGAGAGATAATTTGTAGAAAAAGAAAGAACCAAAAGGAAAAGAAAAGCCATTGATTATCTTGTGGTATTTTCGTAGAAGTTAAACTTTAAAATCACAGTATAATGGGGTGATTACCATTTTAGAAATGCTTACTGGTTGTTTTATGCTGCAACCACTTTACTTGGCCATTTATTTCATGCAGGGCATGTCTTTCCGGAGACCATTGCAATGATTCTAAATGTAAATTTGTTTTAAATGTTATTTCTTCCAGTAAGTGTTTTACTGTGGTTATTTATGTGTGCTTGGTAGTCTAAATACATTTCAATAAACTCATCAGCCATTTATAAGTCAATTCAAGAGTTTGTTTTTTTTAGCTAAAAACAAGTACGAGTACACTTATTTTAATCAGCAGACCTAGAGATGTTATAATTGCAGATTTTCGTTCTTACGAAAATTTAGAGTTTACAAAACTCTAATTTTTTGAGTTGAAAGTATTGTTCAAACTCGAAAAATTCAAGTTGAAATGCATGTTTATTTCAATGAATCCTCTTTTTTTCCCAAACAGGAATTGCTCCAGCAGCCATTTTAGGAGCATTGGCATTGGCTCATTCTTGGAAAACAATAACGTGTTTAAGTTTGGGTGAAACTGAAAACAATGAGGGGATTAACTTCCCCTTGAAAATGTGTCAAGGACAGGCTGTTACTGACTATTCTATTCCTCGAATATTCTAAGCCTCCATAGGACTCAACAGATCAAACCCGTCAAATATTTTGTTACAAAAAAAAGTTAAAGTGGACCTGTCACCATTAGACCATCAGACATAGACAAAGCTGTATAATAAAAGTCCTTTTCAAATTAAACATGAAACCCAAACTCATTTTTTTATTAATGCGTCCAAACCCATTATAAAAATCCCAGCTGTCAATCATATATTGCCTGCCCCGCCTCTATGCCTTAGGCAGACTCTTACTTTCATTTTCAATTCAGAACTTCTTAGATGTTGCTGCCCTCCTCACATTCCCCCTCCCTCCTCACCATGTAATTGTGTAACCAGTGCATGGACATGGGTATCAGGTCCCCCCATACTGGCACAGAAACAAGATTGCAGAATGCAATGCCTGCTTTGATACCAGTGTCCACAAAATGGCCCCTGCCTGCTTACTGCAATTGTGAATTCCAAGGCTGAAGAAAATGAGTTTAAATTAATTTATATAGTGTAACTAAAGTTTATTTTGCTTGACAAACACAATAGAAAACAATTTGGAATTATTTCTTAAGGTGACAGGTCCCTTTAACTAAACATTAATAAATAACTGACATTGATAAATGCATTCATGCTACAATATATGTACTGAAGATTGGCACCTGAGTCCGACATTTACTGTGGCTTTGTTTTTAATTGCCATGACTTTATTTAAAATAAAGGTTTTTACAAGATTGAGTTTTTGAGATCTGAGTTTTTTTTAAATAAATAAGCAAGTTTGAGTTTGGCAAGTTTTCACATTTTTTTTAATGAAAAATTCACAATTCAAAATTCATTTTTTTTAGCTGAGAGAAAGTCTGAGAAATGTGAGTTTTGGAAACCCTAATTACATGACATTTAGCACAAAAAAAGTTGAGTTAAAATCAATTACCGTATATACTCGAGTATAAGCCGATCCGAATATAAGCCGAGGTACCTAATTTTACCTAAGAAAATTGTAAAACCTTATTGACTCGAGTATAAGCCTAGGGTGGGAAATGCAGCCGCTACTGCTAAGTTTTAACAATCAAAATAAATACCAATAAAATTACATTATTTGAGGCATCAGCGGGGTATAGGTTTTTCAATATTTATTTCAAAGAAAAACAGTAAACTAGCTCTGTAAGCGGAGAACAAAAACAATATGAGTACTACCCCACGCTCATTGCACATTGGCAAACTGGCAGCAGACCCAGTCCCAGAGGGATGTAAGGGGAAATAAGTATTGCTAGTGGGAGCCTAGGCCAGGGCACTGGAGGGTCTGGTTGCGGGGGGCCTAATTTGCACACAAAGGAGAGAGGGTGCTATTCTAAAGGGACCCATGGCACCCGACTCGAGTATAAGCCGAGGGTGACTTTTTCAGCACATTTTGGGTGCTGAAAAACTAGGCTTATACTCGAGTATATACAGTATATTCAAGTGTTAATAAATCAACCCTTATGAAAGATGGCCATAAAGTAATTCTGATATTTTTGGATAATGGGCTTCTGGATAAGGGATCCCATATCTGTACTTTGCAAAACTAGGGGGCACATTTACTAAAATTCGTTTTTTTTCTGGCCTTTAGTCATATGAATTTGACATAAATTCGAATTAAACTCAATCATTGCTGTATTTATAAAATGTCACGATAATGCTTGAATCGTTCGAACTAAAATTTTGAGTTTACATTCGAAAATTGTTAAAACTCAACAAATTTGATCTTAAATGGACATTTGTTTCCATGAATCCTCTTTGTTTTTTCCAAACAGGAATTGCTCCAGCAGCCATTTTAGAAGCACTGGCGCTTTTGAAAAACAATATTGTGTAAAAAGTTTCACTTTAAAGTAGGTGAAACTGAAAACAATCATAGAATTAACTCCCCTTGAAAAGCGTGAAATAGAAAACAATGAGGGGATTAAATTCCCCTTGAAAAGTGTGAAACTGAAAACAGTGAGGGGATTAAGTTCCCCTTGAACTGGGTAAAACTGAAAACAATGAGTGGGTTAACTTGTCCTTGAAAATGTGTTAGGGACAGGCTGTCACTCACTATTCAATTCCTCTACTATTCTAAGCCTCCATAGGACTCAATGGTACTTGACAGTAGCGATGAGCGAATCTGTCCCGTTTCGCTTCGCCAATAAATTTGGTGAAAAATTTGCAAAACGAAAAAAATGTCGCGCGGAAATTTGTCGCCCTTTTGATGCGCGACTATTCTTTGGACAATTTTTGGCCACGTGACTATTCTTTTGACGCCCGCGACTATTCTTCCAACAATTTTTGGACACGCTGTGAATTTTTCCGTGGCTAATTTTTTGATCCATTTTGCGAAACAATCCGCTAATGGCAAAATGTGGAAATTCGCCATGAATCCATGCCTGGCAAAACATTTCGCCCATCACTACTTGACAGATCAAAACTGTCGAATTTTTATTTTACAAATAAAAAAGTTCACTAAACATTAATAAATCACGAATTATGGGAGTAATTCTCGAAATTTTTCTGGTAATAATAAAAAAATCAAGTTCTAGGTATAATGGTTTATCAAAATGTTATAAGTCCGGCCTAATAGGCACAGATTTGCACATAATTTAGGTTACATTCCTTGATCTTGACACTGTAGACTATTAAACTCCTTCGGATTCATCCCCAAGTGAGTGTAAATATACTCAGGACAAAGACATCTTATATATGAAGTATCAGACGAATGTGAGTG
This sequence comes from Xenopus tropicalis, assembly GCF_000004195.4. Classification (NCBI taxonomy): domain Eukaryota; kingdom Metazoa; phylum Chordata; class Amphibia; order Anura; family Pipidae; genus Xenopus; species Xenopus tropicalis. The sequence continues at coordinate 27,996,620 of NC_030682.2, forward strand.
GCAAATGATGGGAGTAGAATACATTTTGCCACACATCATTTCTGCCAGTTAACCTCATTCGGGTCAGGTTGTGGCTGTTCATTCATGTGCCATCTGGATTTTAAGACTGTATTAGTCATTCATGGGAAGTGGAGACTGTTATGTCGGACGTGGGTGACATACATATCATGGCTCTCTGTCTGCTATATTTTCAGGTGGCTGTAACTGCTCAATAGGGTTTCAAATGCATGACTTATAAAGAGAAGTATTTATAACTATTTTAAGTTCTATACTGATCACAAACCACAAATCTTCATTCCCTAAAAGAAAGAAAGCTGAATAGCAAGATTGACAGCAAAATAACCGTCTTTCATACATGACATTGAGCATAAGCCAGGAACTGTAAATGTCATATATAATTGCCTGTTCCATTTACTGTCACAAGGGTCAAAACTCCAGTAGGATGAACATAATGAAACTTTTGCTTTCATTTCAGGTAATGTCTTAGACACTGGTTTTAACTATTTTCCACCCTTAAAATCGCTGGGGGCATATACAATAACAAATATTTTGGATGAATGGGGAGCACAATCTTAATAAGAAAAGAGTGCAGTTATTTCTGGCAATCGAGCTATAAATAGAAGGGGCAGATTTATTACTATTGATGAGTGAATTTTTTCACCAGGCATGGATTCGCAGCGAATTCCTGCATTTCGCTATTGATGAATTGTTTCGCATCAAAAATAGGTGCGGCCGCAGGAAAAAAAAACGGCAAAAGCGTTTTGCAGATTTTTTGGCTTTTTGTGAATTTTCCTGTTGTTTTGTGAATTTGTCGACGAAGTAAAATGGGACAGATTCACTCATCACTATTTATTAATGCTCAACTTGTTTTTTTTTCTGACAACCTGAATAGTGATGGGCAAAATTTTTCGGCTGGCATGGATTTGCGGTAAAAACTCTGCACGAAAATCTATTTTGACCCTTGCAAACATTTTTGTACTCACAATTAGCGCTGGGTGAAATAATTTGCCATTGGCGGATTATTTCATGAAATGTGCGGAAATGGGCTGCGGGAAAATTAGCTTGCGACAAAAATTTGTCGCCCAGGTACAAAAACATTGTCACCTGCGTACAAAAAATAATACACGTAAAAAAAAAAGTTGCGTTTGTCAAAAATATTACACGCGCGACAATTGTTTTTTCGCCCCTTCACGAATCTTCAAAGATTTGTGATTTTTTTCGCGAGATGGGACTGCTTCGCTTATCACTACTCACAACACTGTTTCGCGAAATTTTTAAATATTCATGAATTTTTCAGTGATTTTTCACCGAAACAGGACAGATTTGCTTATCACTAAACCTGAAAACCTAAAAAAATCCTAAGTTCCACCATGTTTTTCCCTCCAGAACCAAAACCATTTTACCCTATTTTACATTAAGTATATTTCCAATAATCCACGTCTTAATATCCAATTAAGGGCCACCCAAGGGATTCCCAATAATTTGTAATTTTTCCCAAGTGACAGTTTCCTGATTTTCAGAAAACTTTTTATTGGTATTGATGAAAGTGTTTAACAAACTGACACATTTATCAAAACATTTTCTACTTTAATCAGTTTATCAGTTCATCAGAATCCATTTGGTTCCTCACAGCAGTTAAACACCCCAATGAATTGATAAGCCAAAGGAAATTAATTGACACTGCATTAACATTCTACTGTGCAGTGCTGAGTACATAAGTATTGCTTTATAAATAAAGATATACATACATACAGTACATACATACATTAGTGATATGCAAGTAAATGGGTGCTTAATAATATGGCAGAAATGTATCAGTAGTAACACAGAGAATGATAAGGGCATCAGCCTGCTTTTTTTTTTTTTTTACTAAGGGGCAGATTTATTAATATTAACATTTTTACCATGATTATTTGCTGGAATTATAAGTTTTTGCAAATCTGTGTTAGAATATTGCTATGTATTTTGTTTTGCCTGGGAAAGAATGGGGGAAAAATGCAGAGACACCCATTGACTTAATGCTTTACTTACCTCTGCATATCTTAACTACCATCTGGTGAGTGTGCAACTACACCACTCTGCCATTTGTATATTTTATCTGCACTTTGCCATTATTTAGAGTTATAGGCATAACTCTTTCTTTTCAGTTTCATTAACTTTTGAAACATATTGCACTATTTTGTATTTTTATTTTTTATTTTTCATGCGCTTCCAACACACTGGTTTTGACATAAGAAAAAACATCCATTGACTACCATGCCTTTGCCACAAAAAAACCCAAGAAACCCTTTCATTGACTTTAATGCATTTGGCACAAGGAAAATGTCCACATTTGGGGGCTCATTCGGCCCGTTCGTGGGTTAGTAAATGTGCCCCCAAATGTTTTTTTAGCAATGATCGGTATTTTGCGATTTTTCGTAGCAATTCCGAAAGTTGCACAAAATCTGGCGATTTTTTCGTAGCGTTAAAACTTTGCGCGAAAAGTCGCGCCTTTTTCGTAGCCATTCCGAAAGTTGCGCAAAATGTTGCGATTTTTTCGTAGCATTAAAAAGTCGCGCCTTTTTCGCAGCTTTCGCGCAGAGTACGAAACATTCGGATTCATTCAAGCTTCAGTATGGTGACTTTTCTTGGGCCGGGTTGGAGCTGCAGAGTGCCATTGAGCCCTATGGGAGGCTTTCCTTGGGCCAGGTTGGAGCTGCAGAGTGCCATTGAGCCCTATGGGAGGCTTTCCTTGGGCCGGGTTGGAGCTGCAGAGTGCCATTGAGCCCTATGGGAGACTTTCCTTGGGCCGGGTTGGAGCTGCAGAGTGCCATTGAGCCCTATGGGAGACTTTCCTTGGGCCGGGTTGGAGCTGCAGAGTGCCATTGAGCCCTATGGGAGACTTTTCTTGGGCCCTTGGGCCGGGTTGGAGCTGCAGGGTGCCATTGAGCCCTATGGGAGACTTTCCTTGGGCCGGGTTGGAGCTGCAGAGTGCCATTGAGTCCTATGGGAGACTTTCCTTGGGCCGGGTTGGAGCTGCAGAGTGCCATTGAGCCCTATGGGAGACTTTTCTTGGGCCAGGTTGGAGCTGCAGGGTGCCATTGAGTCCTATGGGAGACTTTCCTTGGGCCGGGTTGGGGCTGCAGGGTGCCATTGAGCCCTATGGGAGACTTTCCTTGGGCCGGGTTGGAGCTGCAGAGTGCCATTGAGCCCTATGGGAGACTTTCCTTGGGCCAGGTTGGAGCTGCAGAGTGCCATTGAGCCCTATGGGAGACTTTCCTTGGGCCAGGTTGGAGCTGCAGAGTGCCATTGAGCCCTATGGGAGACTTTCCTTGGGCCGGGTTGGGGCTGCAGGGTGCCATTGAGCCCTATGGGAGACTTTTCTTGGGCCAGGTTGGAGCTGCAGGGTGCCATTGAGTCCTATGGGAGACTTTCCTTGGGCCAGGTTGGAGCTGCAGGGTGCCATTGAGTCCTATGGGAGACTTTCCTTGGGCCGGGTTGGAGCTGCAGAGTGCCATTGAGCCCTATGGGAGACTTTCCTTGGGCCAGGTTGGAGCTGCAGGGTGCCATTGAGTCCTATGGGAGACTTCCAAAATCATGCTAAGTCTGAAAGTTTCGCCCACCGCTTACGAGCGCTCAATACGAAAAAGTCGCAACAAGATACGAGCGAATCGTAATGGCTACGAAAAACTTGCGTTTTTCGTGCAAGTCGTAATGGCTACGAAAAACTCGCGTTTTTTCGCGCAAAACTCGCGACAATTTCCGTAAAGGCGTAAAGGCGCCAAAAAAATCGCAAAAAATACGAAAAAGTCACAAAATGTTCGTTTTCCAATAGGAATTTTTCCAATTCGGATTCGAATTCGTGTCTTAGTAAATCAGCCCCTTGGTGTAAGAAAATACTTGAGAAAAACACCCATTGACTCCAATGTGTTTGGAATGAACATACAATTCAAGAAAGGGTTCGATGTCTTTGAAGAAATTATAAAACACCAGAATTATTTTATATGGGATTTACTTTTGCATGTTTATCTATTAGCCCTATTATCCTTATGGAGTCGTAAATGGTCATTTTCTTGTCAAATGTTTCATTTGCCTAAAAAAAGTAGTAAAAAGTATAATTTTATAAAATGTTTAAAAAGACCTCAATAATATTAATTTATATAATGAATATCATACAAAGGCCTGGAGTACCAACACCCAAGGGGTTATTTATCAACGCTTAGAATTTTTTCCCTGCAATATGGTCTTTTGTTTTAAAAATCATGAATTTCAATGGTTAAAAAGAATGCAAAAAAATGCAAATATAAAGCTTTAACATCTAAAAGCTTGCAAGAGCATGTAGAAGTCAATAGGATTCGACCTAGTCAAAATTTCAACTATTTAGTCAATTTACGGTAGTCAAGATTTTCAGGCTTTGGACCCATTAAAAATTACAGAAGAATTACAAATTCTTGGTATTTGAGGTTTTTTTAATTTACATTTTTACCATAATTTTATTCAGATTTTTTAATATATGAATTAACATTTGCTTTTTTTTATTTGAGGTTAGAAAGTAAGAAAAAATATGAAAATGACAGAAATAAGATTTTTTTCTCACTGAGGCCCACTTATCAAATTTGGAGATAGAGGGGGGAAAATTCACAATGGGAGAAAAATCTGCGGCCAAGCACACTGAACACTACCTTATTTTAGAAAAAAAAGTGACAAAATATTCTCGGTCTCATCTTTCAGTGTAATACAAAATGAATGAAAAACTTGATGAGTTTACATGAGTTTTTTTGTTGTTTATTTATGGATAGTAAAGTACTGATGACTAGGGTTAGGTTTGCTAAACAATATTTCTCTAGGGAATTATGTGATTTAAGCATAGAAATTTTAACTTCATGTAGGTCAAAGGGGGGAGTAATACAGGTATAGAACCCGTTATCCAGAATGCTCAGGACCAAGGGTATTCTGGATAAGGGGACTTTCCATAATTTGGATCTCCATACCTTAAGTCTACTAAAGAATCAATAAAATATGAATTAAACCCAATAGGACTGTTTTGCATCCAATAAGGATTATTTATATCTTAGTTGGGATCAAGTAAAAGGTACTGTTTTATTATTACAGAGAAAAAGGAAATCAGTTTTAAAATTTTGAATTATTTGATTAAAATGGAGTATATGGTAGACGGGCTTTCCGTAATTTGGAACTTTCTGGATAACGGGTTTCCGGATAAGGGATCCCATACCTGTAGTACTTTGCAAATGGGGCAAAGAGAAAAAAGGGACAAAGTTCCATTCCAATTCTATCACATTGGAACATTTCTGTAAAAGGCTTATACAGTAGCAAAGTTGAACAAAATTAGTAATATTTACAAACTTTGGCCATATTTCAACTTCAGCTCTGTATAAACTACTGTTCCTCTGAGGTCTGTATCAGCTTCCTGAATAGTTACTGAGAGATAAAGAATAGAAAACTATAGGTTAAAAAGGAAGCGGAGAAGCCAAGTAGAAGCAACATGAATAACAAAGCTGAGTTCAGGGCAGGTTGTCTCACAGTCTATAGCACCAGGCACACACATTACACATTGTTCTAACTGAGCCCCATAGGAGGTGTAAGATCTCCTTCTGAGTTCAGAACAGTATCCGCTTCTCTCCGTGTCTCTCCTTAACACAAAGCCAGGCAGATACTGCTACACCAACAGGGCTCAGGAACAAAGCCTCCCTGCTAGCAGGGTCTGGAATTGGGAAGCAGCAAAACACCAGAGGGTCCGACGTTTAACCCTTACAATGTTGAGTTATCTAATGGATCTAATGGTGCATATGCTTCTGTCTGCTTGTAACTGCATATGACAGTTGCTTTTACTTTGTATATACTTTCCTTTAACAACAAACTAGTCCTATTTAATACTTGCCAGTATTTGAATTAAAAAAAAAAAAATCAAATTGCTTATTTAGCTGCCTTTTTTTGCCATTGTCCATCAGTTTTGACATCAGTAAATTTTAGTGCTGTAATTCTGCTTTTATACCAAAATGTCAAAGGGCAAGTTTTAGAGTTCTTCCATCTTATTATAATTATTATTATTATTATTATTATTATTGGGGCTGACATTTCTGGGCATGTATCATCCAAATGCTATTCCATTTCTACATCGGTTGCTTATCTGTTGCCAGTGGTTATATATATAGTAGTAAAATTTTTTGCTGCAAAAAAGCCCATTGACTTCAATGCATTTTGCTTGAAAAAAACACTGCAAAAGAATGGCCATTGACCCCAATGTATTTTGTGCAAAATAACTACCACGAAAAAACGACCAATGACTTTAATCTATTTCATGAATTTTTGCAGCTTCACAAATTTTGTGAGGGTTTTGCTAAATTTTTGGGTGAAATGGAAAGGGAAAGCTTCGCTCAACACTATTTATTGCAAAAAATGCTTAAATTAATATAAACTATATAGAAATCTTGGTTTTGAATGCAATAAATGTTTGCCTGGGGGTGGTACTGATATCCAGCAGGGCCCAACCAGTGGCTCAGAGGCAACATGTTGCTCCCCAACCCCTTGGATGTTGCTCTCAGTGCCCCCAAACCAGGTAGTTATTTTTGAATTCCTGACTTGGGGGCAAGTTTAGGTTGAATAAAAACAAGATTTACTGCCAAATAAAGCCCCTGTAAGCTGATAGTGTGCATAGAGGCTGCCTAATAGCCAATCTTAGCCCTTATTTGGCGCCTCCATGAACTTTTATGGTGCTTGTGTTGCTCTCCAAGTCTTTTTACATTTGACTGTGGCTCATGAGTAAGATAGGTTGGGGACCCCTGGCTTAAAGTATGCCTTTATCTACATGGTGGTCAACCTGGCGTTATACACAAACGTCACATATTGCTGCCATGGTGGCCTCATGAGTTTACTGAAGCCGAATTACTTTCAGTCAATTAAAACAGAGTTGTGTGTTTATCTTTACACTGCCACAGGCTGTAAAATGTAAGATTTGTAAATTTCTCAAAAATGTTATAGTTCAAAAAATTGCAGCAAAATATTTGAGTGTTCAGCCAATAATTTACCTTAAGGCTGGGCATTGAGGAATATCAGAAGGAGCCATAAACAATGCTCCAAATATCACTTTAATTGGCTTTCATGCTTTGTCTTTTTCAAGGGGGTCCAGCCCCCTTGAGGCCTACCAACAGACCTGCCTGACCAACATCTGGCTGAATATTACCCAGATCTCTTCACCTCTTGTATCGGTTATTGATTGCTTTATATGTTACTCTGTATGTCCAATGTATGAAACCCACTTATTGTACAGCGCTGCGTAACATGTTGGCGCTTTATAAATAAATGTTAATAATAATAATAATAATAATATCATTGGCAGGTTTGTGTCTGATGAGGACATGTTGTATCTGATTGGCCTGTAGGCTGCTCTGTAGGATCAGCTTGATTTTGCTCTTTGTGTGGGTGGGCAAATCTTTGCAGATCTGACAAAACCTTGCCAAAGCAGCAGATCTAGCAATGTTTGGTCAGTTTTAGAAACATTAAGGCATTTACATTATGCAGGACAGGGTAACGGGCAAAATCACTCATATTTTTTGCCCAATGATTTGCAGGGTCTCTAAATGGAGAGCAAGAACTGGGTGTTCCCAATGAATACAGCATTACCTGCATTTGGCAGCACTATATTCATGTGGGCAGGGCACATAGTATACACAGTAATTCAGTTTGGATTTTACATTCATATAGCAAACAGAAAAGGCAGAATTTGTCTGCATCTTATTTTTGTTGCATACTCATACACAGATTTAAAACTCTTATCTGTAACATTGTGTTTGCACTTTTCCCTGTAGATCTGATATGCTGTAATTGAAGGGCAGCCAATCCGTAGCTTTCCAGCTATCAATAGGAGTTGGCTGGCCCCATTTAAATTCCTAAGCCCTGTAAGATAGAACAATTTCTTTGACACCTTGGGTGGAAAATAAAGTGCTTAAAGGTTAACTTGCACAGCTTCAGATAAACAAGTCGGCTCTTTTTTTTTTTTACACAGAATTATCATAAAGCCAAAATGTAAGGACTAAAAAGCAAGCATCTATATTAACCTTTTCTGAGCTTTAGTCTTTCACTTTGGGAAACATATCAAATTCAACAAATGCCAAAGATCAATCCCCAACCTTTTCTTTCTGAATTTTGACATTTATAAGGCAGATTACACCTTTCCATCCCTCGGATAGCAGAAGGCAGCGATACTATAAAATTGCACACAATGCTAATAGAAATAACCTTTAGCAGCCGGGAGAGGAATCATTGCTCAAAATGTTGGATGAACACAACGTAATTCTGAGTGAAGGAGAACTTTTGGATTTTACATATTTTGCATTTTACTGTGTAGCTGGATAATAGAATATCACTAGCATATAGGCACTGCTCTTTCTGAGCTGATTTCACTGGATCATTCAGACACTCTATAAACTGAACGAGATCACAAAGGGAACGTGGGGTGCAGCCTCTGCTGGATCCTAGTAGCTGAAGTCCTCCTACACTACCAATTATGCACATAGAATGTTAAGCTCAGACAGTTGCCCATATCAAGGCACATATGTACCAAAGCAGCAGAGCATGTCCCACTGTGTTTCACTAGATTTATTTAATTCATACATATCATGCCCAGTTATTGGCCTCAACCTCAAGGTTGTTCACTCCCTGCTTTGTCTCCAACAAAGTGTATCACTTGATACATAAACCCTCCTGCACCTACCACCTGGCCATGTATGAGTTGTGGCAAATGCCAAAGGGCCTTGTGAAAGCGGTTGTTTTGGCCTCTGTGTATTTTTAATGCCAAGGCCTATTTTAAATTCCAGCATGGAACTGTCTGCCACTGCCCAAACACTTCAGAGCCCTGCATTCCTTGGTTCATCTCTGTTCTCATCTCCCCATATTGTCCATTTTGGAGAATTTTGAAAATGTGAAAATTTTTAGAAATCTGCGCTAGAATTGACTCCAATGCATTTGGCGCAAACAAAAACACCCACCCACCCAATAAAAAAATGCCCATTGTCTATAATAAATTTGGCACGTGAAAAAATGCCATTGACTAATGCATTTTGGCACAAGGAAAAAGTGGCAAAATACACACCATTGACAAAAATTTGCCATTTTGTAACTTTTTAGTGGTTTAAGAAATGTCCATTTAAAAATTGATCAGTTTTGCTAATCCCTATATTTGACCACACTGCTCACCATAAGAATCATGCAAATAGTCATTCCCCCTGCTTGCACCTCGCCTTGGGAATGCTCTACCATCTTGCACCAGGAAAGCTCCCACAGTATCTCTATTCTCAAACCTCCTTAAAAAAATGACTTTCTAGTGATTCTACAATGCTACTGATTATACTGATGCCACAGAGATACATTATTTCTGTAATCAAATCTGAGACCTGTTTCTTGTGACACACTGGTTCCTCCTCTTCTCCATGTCCAAGGAACATGCTCAGCTGATGCTCTTACGTTCCACCCACACAGGCTCTCATCAAAGTCACATGAAGGAAAGGAGTCTGAGAAAAAAACAAAGGTTGTACATAATAATTACATTTTGGGTTTTGAGATTAAGGTCATAAAAGTCCACATGAACAAGAAAGAGATTTGGTAAAGGTTCTAAATGAGTGTGTGCATTGCCCATGCATGGAAATGATGTCCTATTTGTAAATTGTTTTTTACGGTTCTTTTTCATTGAGCAATAAGGGATGTATAAAGATAGGGCTCGTTGTTAGGTTAGGTAAAGTATGTTCTGTTACCTTCTGTGTATGGATTACATGACATGTAGGACATTTTTTTTACCAGTAAGTATATAAAAATACATCCAGAAAGCTTGGGACCTGGGGTTTTCTGGATAAAGTTAGATTACCCAGGTTTCCAAAGTGAAATCCAGGGACAGGAACTTTAATACCATGCCCACTTTTATTGCCGTACACCCACTCAACACCACAGACACATATTTTAATCTTAATATATTGTCCTGGAAAAGTTCAGGAAATAAAGGGGGTCAGGTGACAGAAGATCAACCCTCCTCCTGTCCTGCAATAGCAATGATTCCTGGTGGGGGGGTTTGCTCTGTTTCCACAGGGACATCTGGCGACAGCTTTCAAAGACACTTTCTGGAGTCAATTTTCCATGGGGACAGGTAGCTTGAAGCATTGCAATGCATTGGATTATATTTGGCGTCCACAGTGTCTCTCCTGGTGCAACATCTAAGTGTAGGCTGCACTGCAAACACAGCGGCTGCACAGAGTTCACACATCTCCGGTACATACAACACAAAGTGCAGCCAGACCATGAATTATTGAGGGAAGCAGACTGGCGGCCTACTAGCTCCGAATTGCCTTTATGTATTGTGATAAGTTCAGGAGCGTGTGGGATCGGTTCCAATGTGCAGTGTAAGAATTTTATAAATACAAATTCTGAGCAAATCACTGATTTTTTCCTTTAAATAAAGCCAACATATGTTTTATTCATGGTCGGTAGAAAGTGTATCTTTGCCAAAAAGCTGCATTTTAACAAACTTTTAAATAAAAGTAGAAATACATCCATCTTTAAAGGCAATCGAAGGGCCAGCTGGCTCCATTAAATGACACATTTCGAAAAGCGAGAGACTATAAGCAACCTGTGCCCTGGTTTCCATACACATGGCAATTCATTTGTCATTTGGGCATTGAGTGACAGAAATTTAGGGACAGCATGCTAAATTTTTAAGTTTTGCTCCCATACGGAGCAATGGGGACCTCTCCCCACGGCTCCGCATGGGAGTTTAAATTTACGCGCATGCGCGCTCGGGAAGGGGAGGATGGGCGACCAACAGGGGTGGCCTTGGACTTCATTCCAACTGTTTACTGTATATACTCGAGTATAAGCCTAGTTTTTCAGCACCCAAAATGTGCTGAAAAAGTCACCCTCGGCTTATACTCGAGTCGGGTGCCATGGGTCCCTCTAGACTAGCACCCTCTCTCCTTTGTGTGCAAATTAGGCCCCCCGCAACCAGACCCTCCAGTGCCCTGGCCTAGGCTCCCACTAGCAATACTTATTTCCCCTTACATCCCTCCGGGACTGGGTCTGCTGCAAGTTTGCCAATGTGCAGTGAGCGTGGGGTAGTACTCATATTGTTTTTGTTGACCCTCTTCTCCGCTTACAGAGCTAGTTTACTGTTTTTCTTTGAAATAAATATTAAAAAACATATACCCCACTGATGCCTCATTTAATGTAATTTTATTGGTATTTATTTTGATTGTTAAAACTTAGCAGTAGCGGCTGCATTTCCCACCCTAGGCTTATACTCGAGTCAATAAGGTTTTACAATTTTCTTAGGTAAAATTAGGTACCTCGGCTTATATTCGGATCGGCTTATACTCGAGTATATACGGTAATTAATTTCGAGCACTCCACGTATCACAAAACAACTACACAAATATCCTTTCACTAATTATAAAAAAGTCACCAAGGAGTTCCATGACCATATAAAGACACTAGGCCTCGCTAATCACAGATTTTATTAGATGACGTAATTCTGATATTACTGTATTCATGGCTTTTGTGTATTATATGTTTGCCATAGACCCAACAATCACAGAGGTAGCCCACGTATAGGGAGGACAATGTGATACAGATGATTGTGCTGATGATTTACAACGTAAAGGCCACCGTGCCTCTCTGAATTTGCCCACCATGTATATGGGAATAGTTCACTTTTATGCAGGCAGGAGGTGGTTGGGACTGTTTAGAGGGGCTACTTATTAAAAAACATATGAGAATTTAGTTACCCTTTAAACAGAGGGATTTGCATCTTGCATTCTAAATGACACTAGAGGCGTACCTGGGATTGCTATATATGCCCATGTACCACCTCTACAGTTTTCATTCACTAAGTTGTGCCTGTGGGGGGCAGGGGTTGCAAATGGGAAAAAACATGGCACCTTGGACCTGTTTTTTATACTTTTCACCTCCATTACTGTAAATGAGCCCATTGATACTCTGATTTATACTATCAGTGCATAACTCCCTATACCCTAATGTAATAATGTAAGTGTTTATGCGCAGAAATCTTGCCTATAATGTGGTTAGATGGTTATGACTGCCAGAATTACTGGTAAATCAGTGTACAGATAGATGTGAACCCAAGGACTCATCAGTTGCAGAAAAATTGAGCTTATTTCATATCTAAATTCCTGGCGCATTTTGTGACCCATTACGTAATCAGAGGCATATGGTATTCTGACGTGGTTTGGTGAGTGACCCAAAACTTTAGCTTTTACAAGTATTACCTTCATGGGAAGGGTCTGGGGCATAAGCGCCCGGACCATGTGCTGAAAGCAGCAAGCGCTAGAATTGTCACTAATATTTTGCCATATGGCTTGAACAGAAACTGATGTTTAATACAGTAAGGGGCAGATTTATCAAAATGCGAGTTTAGAGCTTAATATGTAAAAACTCACCCACTTTCAATTGATTTCTATGGGAGTTTTAGAAGCATTTATATCAATGGGTTAATCATGGGTTAAGAATGGTTTCATCATTTCATCATCTATATGCAGTTTATATTTTTGAGCATTGCATAGCTGCTACCATTTTGGGGTGATAAAAAATTACGTGAATGACCACACTGTGTTAATAAATAGCCTCCTAGTTGCCATACATTTATATAACTGGTCTATATTTCAAAGCTTTATCACTTTGCTGCCAACAATAATAGTAAAGTCAAGCTCAATTCACATATTACATTTGCGTATTTGCTTAATGTGATTAATTAAAATGCACATATGCACAGAAATATAAACTAAAATGGATTTGACACATACCAACAACACTGGAACATCCTTCATTGAATGAAATATCATCGATGGCGATAGTTTTAGAGGCTATGTCTTTCCCAAAAGCTTTAGCTTGGATGACAACCTGTTAAGATGTTTAACAGAACAGAAAGTGAGTATTGTTAGCATTCACATAATATCCCCCATGGCAAACACATTCACACATAGAATTATATTAACCTTTATTAATAAGGGATGTAGGAAACATTCTTCTGCATTACATAACCCTCATAACCATGATTACGGCACTAAAAAGCACAGAAATCCATCTATTTGAGCTTTTAGCCTATGTCTATGTAACTCCATGTCACTGCACCTAACAGCCAATCAGGTCTGCACAGTAGGAAAGTAAAGTGCAAGCTCTGCAATTACTTGGATCAAGTTGGGCATAAGAACAGATCAACACACACCCACACCAGTTTATAATAGACCAGTAGATGTCTGTGAACTGTCCCTAAAGTGGCTTGTAGTCAACCTGCATGGAGGGCATGATTATGTTTAATCCTAGAGACCCAGCTGTAGTATCATATCCCTGGGAAAACACAGTGTAAGTGTTACCAGAAAATGTTCTAGGGTCATTGCCATTTGTCACATAGATTCTACATTTTGTAGTATGAACTATTCCCTATTGTCTAGTTGAAAAATATTTTCTGAATGAAGCATTCACCATTTGTGCCATTAGAATGTTTGTTTGTTTGTCTGACAAACACAGTCAGTTGCCTGCTTCAGATGGAGTGAAGTAGTGGACTGAAACAGATGGAAGGTTTGATGACCATGAAAATTCTAGTTTAAGATTGGAAATGGCCTGTAGTATTAATAAACTAGGAGAATTATAGAGCAGTATTGACCTGATTTGTTAAAGGACAATGAAAGGTTAATATAAATTAAAAGTAAGTCTAAAGGCATTCTTTTCAAGTACTTACTGCATATCTAAATTCCCAGATCCCTGCTTGCTTCTCTGAGATATGGTGCTGGCAGCCTACAGCAGTGTGAAGCCTACAGTGACATCACTGAAATCTCTCTCCCCTTCCTGTAGGTGCCAGCGGCAGCCTTCCTATTCTCTGAGCATGTGTGTAACTTGATTCTGTCTCCTGTTCTGAGCTACACATGCCCACCAGCCAATCAGAAGCGGATCTGGCAGAGGGGAGGGGGGAAGGAATGAAACACATGTGCAGTATGAAGCAAGGTAGGAAAGGAAGGGAGAATACCTTTTTAGAGATGGCTGCCTGTTCTAGAAAATGTGAAGTAAGTGTGACTGAGTAAATATATGATTAGGTGAGCCAAAAGTGTGGCGCTTTTACTAAACAATAGGAGGACTATTGGGCAGTATGATTTTTACATTTTGACTTGCATTCTCCTTTAATCTAGTTCCTTTATTAGGCAGAGATTCATAAACTTTGACCACAGGAAGAATAGCATCACAACGATATCTACTTTATTTGCTGCCCTGGAAGCTTAAGATGAGAAGCAGTGAGTTCTTAGGTTCATTATTTCTTGAAAAAAGAAATGCTTGCTTACAATGGAATGGGAAATGGCATTACCATATTTTGGAGCTTTCTGGATATCAGGTTTCAAGATACTAGATCCCATACTTACTCACCGGTGGCTGTGCCACTTAAGGCTCTTTTTTTTTACATATCTAGGCAAATCCAAGGAAGTAGATTATCAACCGGAACCTTACCCTATCTGACAAGGAGTCTAAATCCCCCCATCCAGCTTATTGACTCCTCCATTGGGTGGAGCACAGATTAGAAATGGTTGCTTTAAAGGAACAGTAACACAAAAAAATGAAAGTATTTTAAAGTAATTAGAATATAATGTATTGTTGCCCTGCACTGGTAAAATGAGTGTGTTGGCTACAGAAACTCTACTATAGTTTATATAAATAAGCTGCTGTGTAGCCATGGGGGCAGCCATTAAAGCTGGACAAAGGGAGAAAAGGCACAGGTTACATAGCAGATAACAGATAAGCTCTGTAGAATATAAGGGGGTTTTATCTGTTATCTGCTATGTGCCTGTGCCTTTTAAGGTGGCCATACACGCACCGATATTATCGTACGAAACCTCGTTTCGTACGATAATCGGTGCGTGTATGGCATGTCAGCGAGCCGACCGATATCGCAGGAAGCTGCTGAAATCGGTCGGCTCGCCGATCGGCCAAGTTAGAAAATTTTGATCGGGCGCCATAGAAGGCGCCTGACCAAAATTCTCCCTTCAGAGCTGAATCGGCAGAAGGAGGTAGAAATCCTATTGTTTCTACCTCCTTACCTGCCGATTCAGCCCTGAATGGTGTGTGGCGGATCTGACGATGTTTCGTGCGACCGATGGTCGTACGAAACATCGTCGGATCGCCACGTGTATGGCCAGCTTTATGGCTGCCCCCATAGCTACACAGCAGCTTTGTTTATATAAACTATAGTAGTCCTTCTAAGGCAAACACACCAGTTGTACCAATGCAGGGCAACAGTACATTATACTGTAATTACTTTTATACACTTATACACTTTTATACACTGTTCCTTTAAGGAGACTATAACACTACCTAATGGCTCTGAGAGATAATTATGAGGGTTGAAGCCAGCCAGTCAGAGGACAATAGTGGCAAGGTGTAAGTGATTGCACAAACCTTTCATAAAACTTCCACTAGACAAACATAAAGTTATGGCTTTTGACTTAAAGCAGAAATAGTTTACTAACATGAAATCTGTTTTTCCATTAGTCTGTGTGTGCTTTGCTTTAGAATTCCAACCATGTAGTCCATGTAGTATTCTCTAACAAATGCTTCTCCGTGTCCTTCCTAAGCATATCCAAATCATCGTCATCAATATATCCAAATCAAATATTTATTTCACATATTCACTATTATTAGTTGGCTTAATGACCTACAGCCATATCCAAAAACATGCATTGTTTTTATAATGTGCAACATAGCCCATTAATGTAAATACATTCAGGATTTTCTAGCCTTTTTTTTACCTCACTTTTTGTTCATAAATATGAACATGCAAATTGAAGGCATATTTCTTGTTTGCACAGAACTCTGCATATTTTGACTTGTACTTATTTATAGTGGCCATGCTGCTAGCCTTGGCTTATATAAACATAAAATTGTATCATATCTACCACAGACCAATGAGCATTTTGTTGAGACTTTAACTCTAGGAGACATTTCAAGCTCAGCAAGCACTGTATTCCTAAATATAGAGGTTTAGTGCATAATAAGAACATTGCTTTCATTTTGTACTCTCTTTTTTTCTGGGGTAATTAACTGAATTTAAACCTTACTTTAATATTATATATATATATATATATATATATATGTATAAAGCAAGACAATGAGCCGCACACACAGGGACTTTGTTAGAAAACAAAAAAATATTTAATGAAAAAGATCCAACGTTTCGAGCACCAACTGTGCTCTTCCTCAGGGACAAACCAAAAAAAACAAATATACATATATATATATATATATATATATATTTTCCATTTTTATTGGTTTTTGATCATCATTTCCTTACTTTCGTAATATACGTAAAGTGCAATTCACAACAACCTCAACAAAAATAATGTAAATCTGAATTCTCTTAGATAGCTGTTCACATTAAAACATAGCAATTGTAATGGAAATATAGACCTCTTTTATGGGGTGCACCAAGAATTGCCGGGCAATGTGTTTTTTTCATAGGTTTCAGGTGAAACTGGCAAATGTAGAATCTACACCTGGTCAAGACCAGGTCTGGACTGGCAATTTGTGCACTTTGGCAAATGCCAGAGGGGCTGATGTAAGATGCCATAGACAGTCACTATTTATTGGGCTTGGTGGGGAGCTGTTTGGGCCTCTGTGTACTTGAAATGTCAGAGTCTATTTTGGATCCGAGTCTAGGCCTGGTCAAGACTGAAGATCAGTGATCCCCAACCAGTGGCTCGTGAGCAACATGTTGCTCCCCAGTCCCTTGGATGTTGATCCTAGTGGCCTCAAAGCAGGTTCTTATTTTTGAATTCTTGGCTTGGAGGCATGTTTTGGTTGCATAAAATCCAGGTGTACTGCCAAACAGAGACTCCTGTAGGCTGCCAGTACACATAGCCAGTACAAATAGCCAATCACGACCCTTATTTGGCACCCCAGGAACTTTTTTAAGCTTGTGTTGCTCCCCAACTCTTTTTACATTTGAATATGGCTCATAGGTAAAAAGGTTGAAGATCTCTGCTGTAGATTATACAAACTGAGGCACATAAAGGGTTAAAGCCTTGCATTTATCGAAATCTGCTTTACACATATTGTGCTTTTAGCAACAAGCACTTTTTCTTGTTTGTTTTGCAATCTGCTAGAAAAACCCCCAACACAAAGAAAAAGATATTGCGTGAATCTTTATAGGTGGAGGTTGATGCACTTCTTCTGCTTTGTTTTATGGAGAAAGCTAAAGTTCTATTTGGTCCCATTCCATTCTGACTGTACAGTCCCCAAAGAATGTGTAATTGTTTGCAGAGCTCAGCTGCACTCAGCACCTGGCATTTAGTCATCTAAATTATTCTTAATAACAGATTGTTTCTGCTGTTCTGGAGCTCTTGTTGGAACACGGACAACGGGATCAGGAGAAGACTTTCCAGGGCGATTCCAGACTGTTGTTTTAATTTAATCTGCAAAGTTAAAAGCCATTTTTGGGCTGAAAAAAAGGATTGTTCTTTCCAAGCAGATTAGCCAAATGCTCTCTGCTGAAAAAATATTTTTAAGGTTAAAAATCATGGAAAAATAATCAAAATGGAGTTAGCTGAGCTATAGTCTATGTGTGTTATTATAACGCCTCAGAGTACAGGTTTGGGACCTGTTATCCAGAATGAATTTTCTGATCTTTCCGTAATTTGCATCACTATACCGTAATTCTACTAAAAAAATAATTTGAACATGAATTAAACCCAATAGGATTGTTTTGCCACCAATAAGGATTAATTATATCTTAGTTGGGATCAAGTACAATCTACTGTTTTACTATCAAAGGAGGGTAAGGCAACCACAAAATACTGTATATACTCTTGTACTACTCAATGTTAGTTAAAAAATGAATTTATTTCAATCTATTAATTCAATAATGGATGGATTCATATTTTTTTTAACTAACATTGAGTTGTACAGGAGTATATATTTTGTGGTTGCATTACCCTCCATTGATCACTAGGGGTGTCTCTACATACTACTCACTCACATGTTGCTCCCCAACCCCTTGGATGTTGCTCCCAGGGGCCTCAAAGTAGATGCTAATTTTCCTGGATTGGAGGCAAGTTTTGGTTGCATAAAAACCAGTTGTACTGCCCAACAGAGCCTCATGCAGGCTGCCAGTCCACATAGGAGCTAGCAAATAGCCAATCACAGCTCTTATTTGGCACCCTCTTGAACATTTTTCATGCTTGTGTTGCTCCCTAACTCTTTCTATATTTGAGTGTGGCTCATGGGTAAAAAAAGTTAGGGATCCCAGCTCTAGTTCATGCCTATGTTGACCAAATTCTTGGGTTCCTTGCTGTTTTTTTCCTTATTCACTGTTTTATTATTACAGAGAAAAAGGAAATTATTTTTAAGAATGGGAATTATTTGATTAAAATGGAGGATATAGGAGATGGCCTTCCTGTAATTTGGAATTTTCTGGTTAATGGGTTTCCAGATAATGGATCCCATACCTGTACTGTTAATGTAGCCCATTTCCACCTGGCATAGTCTGTACATAAAAACCAAGAGAGATAGCCAGCTGCAGAAAGCAGAACTCAGTCGTCCGTTTACTAAAGTTCGTTAAAATTGTCTATAACTCATCGGCAATTAACTCTGCAAATACTGTCAGTGCCAAAACAAACACAGCTCCAATTTCTAAGGTTTGTTGCTCCTAATTTGTCTTGTGATCCCTGCCATTATTTACCCAAGAGCTCATTATTGTGGCGCGAGTTTATTGGTATCAGCTTGGATCTAAACTGTTTTAAATCTTGCTGAATTTTTAGCATAGTTAATATGACTTTATAATTGTATTCATAAAGTACGGTTATCAAGTTGTCCATATCTTAGCAATTTCTCATTTTATCATAACATTATGAACAATAAATGACTTTTTTTTAACTTTTTTTTATAATCATGTCATTCAATTATAATACATTTCTATGCATCCTGCTTCCCAAATAAAACTCACTAATGGACATAAGTTAAAAACTGGATAGGTTAAAACCAGACATTGTACCCCAACTGTAAGATGATTTGGTGCCATTATTGGTAGAATCAAGCTTGGCACAGCTTGGCAATAAAATTGGTGGGACACAAACAGCTTTTGAAGTGTGAATGCAATTATAGGTTGAAGCAAGTGTGCCAAAAAAAGTAAAGTTTATTAAACTGACTGAAATTTCTTTAGCATTAGTAAACTGTACCCTTTGTAAAGTATGCAATCATCATTGTTATATTCCATTGTCCATTAATTCTATCTGTGTACTTGTTTTCTACCCAGCTGGCCATCTAAAGGAGATCTTAATGCCACCTCCTGCCACAACCTCATAGTTCCCCTACGCTGGAAGAGCAAGTGGTGACCTGACCTGTGTTTGGGTTTTTCATTTATTTATTTCCTGTTATTTATATGGTGCTGACACATTTCCACAGCTCTTTAAAGTGATTATTCATCATTCCCTGCCCCCAGAGGAGCTTACAATCTAAGGCCCCTATCACATTCACACACACTATGGTCAATTTAGTCAAAAGTCAATTAACTTCTTACTTGCATAAAAAACAGGTTTACTACCAAGCAGAGTCTTCTATAGGCTGCCAGTCCACATAGGGGCTGCCTAATAACTAATCACAGCCCTTATTTGGGTCCCCTGGGTACATTTTTCATGCTTGTGTAGCTCATGGATAAAAAAAAATGTTGGGTACCTGATTTACAGGAAACACCATACATATGCCTATTTACTACAAAACTATTTACTACAAAAGAGATTTTGTTGAAGGGTTGGTCAAGCTGTGGAATTGGTTCTGGATCAGGCAGAGCACCCAAGGGTAGACTGATCAGGCAGCTGCAGTATTTTCGATTTTGGGACAGGTAGCTTCATTGCAGCTGGCACTTGGATGTGTAGATGTGGAGTAGCTGGCTGCGGAACAGTCAGTTGAAGAGCATCTGGCATGGAGACAAGCAGCTGTGGGGTAAGATACTATAGATGGAACTAGGACAGGCACCTGTAGTGTAAGTGACTGGCACAGACAACTGGAAAGTACTGTAGCCAAGTATCTCCACAGCCTGAAAGATAAAGAAGGTGCTACTCATGGCAGAGTACCCCAGTCATTTGTTTGCACTTCACACTGTGTTGCATTCACAGGAAAATGTTACACGTCTATGATTCAGTCATTGCTCAACAGTAGGAAACCAACCTTGAACTTTTCAGAGCTGCTGATAGTAATGACTGCCCTTCTCCACATATTCTCTTCGCTGGATTCCTGTATCCAAATGTCGGTTATGGAATCTTGAGACTTCCTTTCTAGTCCCACTGATAATGTACCATTTAGATCAGAGATGAAATAGAAAAATCTCAACTAGGAAAAACAAAATATGAATCTCTTTAATCACAATGCCACCATTTTGGCACTGGCACTAAATATCAACTGTTCTTGTGTTTTTGTTATTATTATGGATTTACTTATACAGGATATGAACTTCCTTAGCAGTGCTGATCGCCCATGGCTTATGCAGATGTTACTGGACTACAGTTATTAGTATTCTCCAAAATCTTACCATGGGTTTAACCATTCTGGAAGCTGCAGCCCAAAAGTTTAAAACAACATTGTTCGACTGAACCAGGGCCAGCTTCCTCGCTGCCAAGATAATAAGCTCAGTATTACAAAACAGCTCCCTTTCCCTTATTGCTGCCTAAATATCAGACTTACAGAACAGTAAAAAGGAGTTCATTATAATTCTGACTGATAATATAAACTGTCTTCTCCTCCTTATGCGGTTATTTATGAAAGGCAATAAATGAATTTCGTAATTAAAGAAAATATAAACCCTTAAAACAATTGCTCAGAGCTCAGTGGCCAGTGCTAATGCAATTTACGGAATTTCTTTTTCTAGATTTAGCATATTAGCAGTTGTTACACTGCTAATATAATGAAATTGAAACAACAGTGCCACCTACAGGTCAATTCTGCAGACCAAGCTGGCAGTCAGGAGAACATTTCAGAAGAAGAAGAAGAGAAAAGTCTTCTGATGTTGCTCTGAGTAAAAAAAAAGTAGAAAAAGATCTTCTCTACTCTATCAAAGCAACATCAGAAGATATTACCCAAGCAAGGGCTGAACCCTATAATAGGGCTATGTTTGTGTTCATAAAGGCATGGCACTCACTGGTAAACTTCCCCAAACAGAAGGAAAACCAGACAAATGAAATCTGAGATGCCGACTTGACAAGGTATCTGCTATCAATGAAGAGACTGGACTTGAAAATGATTATCCACTCTTCTGAGCAGCAGCCCCAATAGCTTTACCCTTCTCACTGGCCCAATTCCTCCCCAGTTCAAGCCCTGCTGCTAGATACTGAATATTATTTCCTGAATAAATGGAAACCTTCCTAGACATACCTGACAAGGTGCACGCTCCTGTGTTGGAAGGAACTCCTTGCTTCTGAGAACTGCATGATCACTGGGGTCTTTGTGAGATGAGAATGCCAAAAACTGAGCTGTTGATATAAAAAATATTGTTGTTATCCTTTAAAGCCTGTTGGCGTGGATGTTCAAAAATATACTTAACTTATGTTTTACCTTTAAACCTTTCATTGCCACAGACTGTAGTCATTACAGAGCCTGCATAAAGAGAAAATATTGCTGGCATTGTAGAACCTACAGTATGTTTATGGATTTCCCCTTGACCTATGCCGTACATTTATTTTCATGGCAAAGTGGGGCACAGATCAAAGAGTGACCACATTAGTGAAAGAAAGAGTTAAAGTGGTCAGAGTGTATTAAAAGTACTATTGTGATTATTTATTATTTTGTTTCTGTATCTAATGGAAATATTGAGAGGTGAGTAGTGATTCATTTTTCATAGATGGCGAATAGATGGTGAATTTTTCACCAGGCATGGATTCTCGGTAAATTTCCATGTTTCCCCATTGGTGGATGTTTGTCTCGAAACAGGCAACAAAATTCACAGCGGAAAAAAAAACAAATTTTTCGCCATTTCGCAAATCTTTTGAAAAATTGGAGAATTTTTTGGCAAAGTGAAATGGGACAGATTCACTTATTACTAGAGGTGAATATAGTGTATAGTAAAGGTCTTTCCCCAGTCTTCTATAAAGGTTTTCCAACTCTGCTAGCTCATTTGGCTTTGCCTATGGATCAGTTACTTTTAATATAGCGTAGGGCCACTGGATACCTTCTCTTATCATATACATTGCTTTAGGAATACAAGCCTGATGTTGCAGAATGTATGATTTCAAATTATAGTTCATAAATCTAAAGCTCCAGAATACAATCACATCAAAATGCAAAGTGGCATTCAATATCACAAAATTTATACTGTTTTGCTACATATGGTGCAGTTGTATTGCTCCGGGCTGGTTTCACATTGCTTCTGATATACACAAAGTTTATGGAACTCTTGCCCAGTGGTTCTGATTAGTTCCGTGAGCGGGTTTGCCAAGAGTAGAAATACATAGAAAAAGAAAGAGGTTTGACATTTGAACAACTGCTGAGTATACTGGTAATGACGACACTAGTGATATACTCATAGTCATATTTTGCAATTACAGGTATGGGATCCCTTATACGGAAACCCATTATCCAGACAGCTCCGAATTACTGAAAGCCCGTCTCCCATAGTAGACTCCATTTTAATCAAATAATTCAGAATTTTAAAACTGATTTCCTTTTTCTCTGTAATAATAAAACAGTACCTTATAATTGATCCCAACTAAGATATAATTAATCCTTATTGGATGCAAAACAGTCCTATTGGGTTTGATTAATGATTTTTTAGTAGACTTAAGGTATGGAGATCCAAATTACGGAAAGACCCCTTATCCGGAATACCCTTGATCCCGAGCATTCTGTATAATGGGTCCTATACCTGTATATAAGTTATTTATTGGCAATGAAATGTAATTGAAATTAAAAATAAAATACATATTAATATATGGTCTACCACAAGTAGGATCCTGTTTAGTGACATTTGTATTATAGTATTTTGTACACAAATTGGAACCTTATAAACCATTATAACCTATGGCTGCAAATTTTCCAGAATTCAATGCCAATATTGCTTGGAACCATTGTCAGAATAGTTCTCACACCACAGTTTTTATTTAATATGGAAGTCTATGGGAAATGTCCATAGGCACATTTTTTTACATGTACAGAATAGAATCAAATAGTGCAGTATGTTTGAAGTAAATTAATAATGTTCAGTGCTGGTATAGTTGATCCTTTGATGTGGAGACTGTAGCGCAAAGCACTAAGGGCCACGAAATTGCTCCCTGGGCTACAGGCCTTTTAAGCCACACTCGGCACATTGCATCAGTTTTAAAAGTGCAGTAATGTTGGCCCCTGAATGATGCGCAAGCTGTGGGCCCTTACAGGAGATGCCCGGGGCCCCTTTCTGAATGAAGTGCTACATTCAAAACAAGGTCCAGCTCTTTGTGCTCCATTGTAGGACAAGCATTGCTGTTGGCACAAGGCTTTTGTAAGTCTGGCTCCCTTGGTGCTCCCTAGCCTGTGTACTGTATGTGAATGATACTTAACCTGGGGGTAACCTGTGGGGCAAAGTGCAAAAAAGGGTGTTTTGCTGGTTTCTCAAATAATGCCTTAATGGCTTTGTAATATAGCAATTGTATTCCATGATATCTTTCCTTGCTATGTTTATTCATCGCTTTATATAGAGCCCAAGCAACTCCACAACTTCAGCAAGTTATTAAGAATGTGTTTTATCGCGGTTTGTATTGAATTGCCTCCGTGGGTGACTTCTACTTTTATTTATAGATGAAAGGAGATCCAGCAGCCTCTTCAGAAATAAGTCTTATTGGAGATGCATTTTATTCCAGTCTAGACGGCATTTTTGTTTATTGGATCTGCTCGGCAGCAAACAAAATAATTTATCTCTGCTATAAAGGAATGATAAGCCGCTCTCATTCTTCAATAGATTTAAGTTGTTATGGGTAATTTTTGAATATGCCATTGATTTGATGTGGGAACGGTAACAGAGTCATTTAGAATGATAGCTTTTCTAATCCATTTCTTATGCTGAAACTCGACAGGTAGTTACAGATATCCCGTCAGCAATGCACTTTCCCTAAACTTTATAGTTAGATTTCATAAGATTAAACTGCAAACTCTTCTGGGCACTGATATCCCTCCTTAAGTAAGAAAAAGGCTGCATTAAAACATATGTGTTTTTCAACCTTAGTGACTAATAACAAAGAACTAGATAATATAACCCAATATAGTTCCTAAATAGTATCCTTTGACTCTGCTGAGCATAAACTGACAGACAGATATAAGGGGAACACAATAACAGGGTCGGACTGGGGGGTGAAGGGCCCACCGGCCTCCCGCCCCAGGGGCCCTGCAGGTGCCCGCGCCCATAGCCCCCCCCCGGAGGGGCACCCCTAACCCCCCTTGCAGGGCCCCCCACCCGACGCCCTCCCCCGAGTGTGTAAAATTAACGCGTCAGGGCAGGAGCGGTTGGGAAGGGGGAGCGCCGCAAGGGTCGGGACTGGGCCGCTGGGGCCCACTAGAGCCGGGGTCCACCGCGATTTTTCCCGGTGGCCCGGTGGCCCAGTCCGACCCTGCACAATAACAACGTGTTTTCCCATAATGCACCCTTTCTCCCAGAAAGTTGCATAGTAGTTGCAGTAGGGAGTTGCACCTGACACAGTTCTGGATGATTGGGCACCAAACATTTTCAAAGTCCGAGAGAGTGACAGTCAGTGAGAGTGATGAGTGCTCCCTGTTCTTTTGCAGTTAGCACACTGCACCAATTAACCCAGGGCACTGTGGAACCCTGGTCCAGAGGTGGTGGTACTGTAGCTCCAGGGTTCCTCTGTGTCAATAGGTACAACTGTGCTCGCTTTGGAACAGGAGGAAGCAAGGACTGAGTGGCACTGAGCACAACTACATATGGAAATGCACATTTGAAGCAAGTACCTTTAATTGAATGAAGCTTTTATGCACAACTGTCTGCTGGGAAAATCTGCAGGACCGCAACTGCACTTAGGTTCGTAAATGACCCCTATATATCTTATTCATATATTGTAACTATAAGCCCTTTTTTAAAAGAATCAAAACAGGAAAATTGGTTAAAATTGCCAAAATTCTTCTATTATCTCAGCTTTGATGGAAACCTGTTCTCATTATTTAAATTTATTGGGAGCTTTTTGCTTTTATAGGCTAATGTTACTTCAATCGGTAGCACAATGGTTCATTCTAGACCAGTGATTATTTCCCTAAAAAATAAAAAAATAATTTGGGTGAAAACTGTGGGTGCAGTGGGTTCCCATAATCACAAATGCCAAGTCATACATAGTAAGTCCCTGGCGCATTAATTGTTACAACAAGGCAGTGTAGTGTTTGTGTGGCTCAAACTACCTGGTTAAATGAAGACCTATAAAGTCACTCAATACTACAGCCAAAACCTCATAGAAATGTATTAAATACAGATTTTAAAACAATGAATATTACAGATAAAACAATTCTCCATTGAATTAATATTTATGAAGGAAAACTGCAATATTTATGTTGTACTTTAGAGACAGCATTTGTAATATAGCAGTTTTATTTACTAATCAATAGCAACTGAATGGCCAGTAAATTTCAGAGCCGCGTAATTGGCCAGGAAATGCTTTCATCCATCTGAAGTAACGGGTGAAATGATGGAGAAAATACTTAGCATGACAAGTGCATTTTGTCACAAGGGTCACAGCATCTTTCACAATGGCTTGGTACGTCGTTGCACAGAAGTTTTACAGCAATCTCTAGTTACTGTGTGCAGCCAACAGAAAGCAATGCTAGAGCTGCTTGTACGTATTCCCGGCTCACCAGAGCAAACTATATAACATAGGGGCCATGCTGGGTGACTTCCCTTGTCCCCCTGGTCATACAGAACACTAGGAAGGGGTGATTTATAATATAAATACAGATATTTATGTTGACGTTTGGGAATTTCTTCCTGTCCTTCTTGGGGCCGTTACATTAACCACAGATAAAAGGATTGCTTTCATTATCTTGCCTGCACTAAAGTGGTCAGTGCTAATTAATAATTGGTTGCTATGGGTTACTGCACAGATTTGTAGCAGATAATTAAAGGTGACCTGTCACCCTAAAATATAATTGCAAATCCTTTTCTATCATGTTAGTTGAGCAAAATAACTTTACTTACACCATATAAACTATTTAATATTTTTTCCCTTTAGTCTTGGAATTTACAGTCACAGCAAGCAAGGCAGGCTTTGTATCATCCCAAAATCTTATGTATTTGCGATCTAGATGATATCTAGGAAGCGCTGAATGGAAAATTACAGTAATTGTAATTAAAAATCTGAGCTGTCAATCATTTATAGCTCAGATTTTTAAATACATTTATAACAGGTATGGATGATTTCATTGAAAGAATTTGGGTTTCATGTTTAATTTGTAAAGGTATTTCATTATACAGCTTTTTATGTCTGGTCCCTTTTAAAAGGAGGGAAATCACGTTTTGTGAAGATGCTTTTGTTCGACAATTATTGCAGCAGAAAATATTAATAGTAGGCCCTGGCAAAAAATGCCTTGTGCCCATATATTAAAGCATCCACTTCTGTATCGTTGGCAAAATATGTTCATAAATAAAAAGAATAACTACAACATGAAGACTCTTCGGGTCTGCTCGCCGACAACGAACCTGCTTGCACAGTTGGAGCGGATTTCCTGCTACCCCCAACTGCACAAGCGCAAGCAGGTTCGTATCGGCGGAGAGACCCGAAGAGTCTTCAGTTGGTAAGAAGATGTCGGCCAGTGAAGTATGGTGTCCACTGGTTTATCCCTCTCATGTAGAGTATGGGCAGGGTAAAGGCGACCAACAGAGTGACAGTAGGTAAGTCCACTGGCTTTACCCTCTCTTGTAGAGTATGGGCAGGGTTAACTCTAACCTAGTCCCTGGCACTACTGTGTCTCTCTGCTAAGGCAAGTAAGTCTGACTCACTTTCCTAGAATGTGCTATGATATTAGTTAACCTGTTCTTTCTTTACCTTGTTCACGGGGTCCTGGCTCCCTGACTTCACTAAGGGTGTTTGTCCCCTTAGGGCCTAACCTTCTGGGCCTTATGGAACCCAGGCTGCCTGGAGACATCCACTTAAAGGAACAGTAACACCAAAAAATGAAAGTGTTTTAAAGTAATTAAAATATAATGTGCTGTTGCCCTGCACTGGTACAACTGGTAAGTTTGCAACAGAAACGCTACTATAGTTTATATAAATGAGCTGCTATGTCAACACAGTGGCAGCCATTGAAGCTGGGAAAAAGGAGAAAAGGCACAGGCACATAGCAGATAACAGATAAGCTTTGTAGAATATAATGGGGTTTTATCTGTTATCTGCTAAGTAACCTGTGCCTTTTCTCCTGTAAATGGCTGCCCCCGTGGCTACACAGAAGCTTTATTATATAAACTATAGCAGTCTTTCTAAGGATAACACACCAGTTGTAGCAATGCAGGGCAGCATAACATTATATAGTAATTACTTTTATACACTTTCCTTTTTTGGTGTTACTGTCCCTTTAAGTCAGATGCTGTAGGCCTAGACGAAAGGACCACCCCTTCCCTAACACTATTTTAAAGTGTGGTAGGGTGTGGTCTAGCCTTGGGCCAATAATATGGTATATGTTAATACTAAACTAGTGCCTAGTGACAAGGAGAAAGGAAAGGTGGGGTTTAAAGCCATAACGCATATTAACCCTATGGGTCCCTACAATTATATAGGCACTTGTGGGTTGGCCCCCCTAAGGCTACACCTTAGCAGGCCCTGGGGTGCCTATATATAAATACCGCCCTAAATAGTGGGTACATTATTCACTATATAATGTATTTAAGTGTCACACCAAAGACAGGGGAAAGGCAATCAGGTCAGCCCCAATCCCTAAATAAATGTTTCCTTAACATTCTTCCTTAACATTCGATTCTCTATAATAATGTAACGCCTCCCCCCAGGTACTGTAATTACTCAATGAAAGCCAGATTTAGGGCATATGTTTCGTCCTTCATTAGTAGAATAATTATTTGGAAACAAGAAGAATAGTGGGGCAGGCACAAATGACTAGCAATGGGAAGACTGCAGTTAATGATTCAGTAGATTTCCACAGTAATAAATTCTATTTGTAGGACTTTGAACATATGTTGACACCCTGTAAGGAGAATTAATCAAGATGAACACAGATTACAAGCAGTAAATAAGCAGGCACGGTTTAGTTAAATGCTAATGAGAAGGATCAATACCACATTCCTAATATTCATTCTGTGACAGCAAACGTTGCTTCTGAGTAGGTAGCACTCACTGCAGCCTCTTCTAACTGCTTGTTGGGAGAATCGCTAGACAACAGCAATCTAAATACAACTTTAGGGCAATGTCCCACAGCAAGACTTACGGCATTTTGCCCAGCCTGTATCAGAAATATATGATTTGGAACGTTTCTCTGAAATTTCTTCTGAAACTTTTAGAAATGTTGTTTTACAGTTATCTTGGGGTTAAAGAATAGTTTTTTCCCCCATATGTAATAAAAGGCACTAAGTTTACCCAGGAGCAGGGACCTATAGAAAACAATAAGATGATTGCTATTGAACAGGTGACCAGTAACTGCTACCTGCTGATTGGTTTCTATGGGCAAAATTAGTGCCTTATTTATTAATGTTCTATCCCACAGAAGGCTTTAAACAATTTATACATTGATTTTAAAGATTGTTTTTCTTTTGCATTCAGTTAATGTCTATATTGATTAATACTGATTAAATGGAAGTTCAGATGCAACTTCCTGGCTGGCTGATTTCAATTCATGTTGGTGAAATAAAAGCAAATCTCATGCTTTACTACCATTCTGTCTGTAGCTGCCTCCTCCATCTTCATTTTTACTACAAAGTTCATCCCCTTTTAGGATTTGATAGAGAACAAATGCAGATTACAAGCTTAGTGGGTTAGAGATTCGGAGGCAGATATAATAAATACTGATAAATACATTCAAAAAGTGAATGTCTGACCATGACCAGCTATCAGTTATTAAAAGTTCTTTATTTTTTTCTTACAAATCAGTTCCAGGGACACCCGTAACATAATAAAGGATAGGGTGACATTCCCTGAACTTGCTGGTATAGGGGGTGTAATATAACAACCTACAGTACGTATATACTCGAGTATAAGCTGATCCGAATATACTGTAAGTCGAGGTACCTAATTTTACCTAAGAAAACTTTAAAAGCTTATTGACTCGAGTATAAGCCTAGGGTGGGAAATGCAGCAGCTACTGCTAAGTTTTAATAATCAAAATAAATACCAATACAATTACATTAATTGAAGCATCAGTGGGGTATATGTTTTTCAATATTTATTTCAAAGAAAAACAGTAAACTAGCTCTGTAAGCGGAGAAGAGGGTCAACAAAAACAATATGAGTACTACCCCACGCTCATTGCACATTGGCAAACTGGCAGCAGACCCAGTCCCGGAGGGATGTAAGGGGAAATAAGTATTGCTAGTGGGAGCCTAGGCCAGGGCACTGGAGGGTCTGGTTGCAGGTGGCCTAATTTGCACACAAAGGAGAGAGGGTGCTATTTTAGAGGGACCCATGGCACCCGACTCGAGTATAAGCCGAGGGTGACTTTTTTCAGCACATTTTGGGTGCTGAAAAACTAGGCTTATACTCGAGTATATACAGTAGGTATGTAAGGGACCATGCTTTCTTCAACCTCCTTTTCCCAACTCCTAGTACATTTGGGAGGAAGATGGTCTCTCTTTCTCTTCTCCCAGTGTTGTATGCTAGTGTTTTAATAGAGGATATTCCTCGCCCACTACCCTAGGGGGGGGTAAGGTGAAAAAGCAGAAATCATAGAAATCAAGTCCTTTTTGAGCCACTCCATGTTCCAGAAGGAACATAGTAGTCCGTACAAGGGGTAACACAGCTGATTGCACATCCCCAATCCCAATTTTAAAAAAATAACTTTTTTACAATCACTCCCAACTTGTCATTCAAATCTGCTGTAAAAAAACACATATGTTCCCCCAACCTCAACAAGAGCATCACAATGTTCCACAAGTTGGTGGTAGAGAAAGGAAGTAAAATAGATGATCTTTTCCCCAACCCCTAATCAAGCAATTGATTACAATTCCAAGTGCTTTTATACAGGTTCTAGGTTCTAGTTCTTGGTCCATAGTGCACAGTAACAACAGAATATTCAAGTTGCAAACTAAGGGGCAGGTTTATCGGGTTTAAGAGTTTTTTTAAACCACAACTAAACTCATTTCCACAAAAACCATGAATGTCTTGTCATTCATTAAAAGATCCAATTTGAAATAGCAAAAATGAAAAAAGAATGCAAGTTTATAAAAAAACTGAAAATCTCAAAAACCATGAAGCAAAGAAAGATGTTCCAGTCGTAAAATGGACCCCTGCCATTGGCTTCTACATGATCTCAACAGCTATTAGATGGAGTATTTGTCCTTTCACATTTGTTGCAGTTTTGTTTCATAATCAATGATGGAAAAAAATCAAATTTTTGGTGCAAAACATACTAATCGTGTCTTACCAGTTTCATTGGCTCTGTGGTCATATGACGGATCCATGTTTGCCAGACCATTGGTTCTGTGCCAGCCATCACATATCATACCACACAAATCTCTCTCAAAATCACATCGTTCATAAGACAAGCCTTGAAGTAAAAAATAAACATTATAAGCAGAATATAAATTGATATGAGATACTGATGTAAGCATAAAGGGAAAAAAACCCTGAAACTTATTAGAAACCCATTTTACAGAAACAGAGTATGGACTCTGGAGTCCTGGGCACCAACCCTGAAAATCCCGATTTTCATCTTCAAACAACACTTAATGAATAAAGATGAATCTTAGCTAATGAGGCACAAAATAAACTATTTGATAGAAAATGTGCAATAAGTAGTTTTAACGCAATACACACGGGCAAAATAAATTCTGAGTAAACTGATAACTGATCTCCTAGGAGAATTCATTCGTTTGTATTCTGAACTACACATGAACTTCATTTTTCCGTTATATGATATATTTTAGGCCTACTAAGTCATGCCTACCTGAACACATACATAATATACATTGCCCAAAACCCGCTATTAATCAGGTATACATAAAATAAGGTTTAACCCTTTACATGGCACCCGCTGAAGAATTTTAATTAAAAAATGCTGTCATGCCGACTTGGGGGCATATATAATAAAGTGTGTAAGCCAACACCACTGATGATGTTGCCCAGAGCAACCAATTAGCAAACATTCACCTACAAGTTAGAAAACAAAAGCAAAGATCTGATTGGTTGGTGTGAGCAACATCACCAGTGGTGTTTGCTTACACACTACAATAAATATGCCCCATAGTGTTGAGTTTTCTGATCTCTGATCTCTGCTATTCTTTGCTCTAAATGGCAACCAACGGAGAAGCAAGATCATGTATGTGAAAGGTTTATAAAGATAAAACCATAGTTTCCCAGACAAAAAGCATTTTTATGTGCACCCACTTACTGGCTGGGATCTTGTCAGCCTATTACAGTATAAAACCTACAGTATATACCTATACCCTATGCAAGTGAGTGTCATGTGGATAAACTTATAGACAGAATACACATAAGCTAAGTACTCATGCCCTATCCAGCACACCTAGCTTGTAGTTGGCCATTTGTACAGGGATAAATCAGTTTACCATACAGTATCTTTGGAAACTAGTTCATAACTGTTTTGGTTTAATACCCTGCCACCGATAGGTCAATGTGCCAACTAGAAGCATTACAACCACTAAAAGTGTATTTTTCAAGAAAGTGGATACCTTAGAGAAGGAAAACCAAATTGTTGGCATAGTATGATACAAAGAACCATGAAATCTTTTGAAAAAACACATGCAATATGTAAAGCACATTTTTCATATTCTTTATTTCCATATTTCTTAATGTGGGAAGATGTGAAGTTGACACTATTGGCTAATACCATAGTCTTTTCCCTTTGGGTAGTATACAGACAAACAGAGCTAAAATAGAACCGCACAACTTTTTTAATGCTTTTTTAAAAACTTCGTTGACGTGGCCACACTTCTTGATGCTGTCACGCCTTTGTTTGACGAGACTGTGACTTTTTTGACGTGGTCACGCCTTTTTTTACGCGACTATTAATTTTACGTGCCAATGTTTGCTTTCAAACAGGTGACCAGTAAATGCTACCTGCTGATCGGTTACTTTAGGTTATTGCACCAGGGCAAACTTAGTGTCTTTTATTACATAACCCCACTGGATAGTTAGAAATGACTCCCCTAACAGATAACAGGCATAAGGAGCTCTGTCTTACAAGTCTGTAATTTAAGTGGCCAGAACAACTAGTGTGTACCAATATCCGCTTCTTGTAAAACCTCAGAAAGATTAGAGTAAGGCATTCTTTTAAAATAAGTGCAAGTGCAAGTACTGTAGCCGAGTCACCTCTCTTTCATACCAATCCAGAGGGTATACCAGTGACTGTAAAACTGAGAGCTAATAAAAGCACCACAGTAGGGGTATAGCATCATATGAATTTAAGTGGTCCATTGGATGAGTAAGATAAGTCCCCACCATTTGCACAGCATGTCCTTTGTCCAGTCTTCACTATAAAACTATGCAGAATTGCAGAGCATTGGCAATAGTGGAAATACCTACTACTTTAGGGGCCCAGTTTGTCTTGTTTTGTTGCCTTCCATTCCTCTAACACCACCCCTTAAGTAGCCCAAGCCCTGCAATTTTTATGATGATCTAATAATTTTTTTGTCAGGTTATAGTCACAGGCGTGGGTGTCTGCAGAATTTCATCAACCAGGGGGCAAATTCATCAGGCACAACCTTCTTTCCTACACTAAGCTTGTATACAATAACTAGGTGTAAGCGTAACATCAGGTGACTTGTAGGAAATTAATTTCCTGGGAAAACCCAGCAAGCTGCTCACTGCTTATATAACTTTACATCTAGGGGGGCTGTTGAAGTAGATAATCTAAATCAAGGCTGTCCAGCTGGAGGCTTGTGGGCCTGATATGGCCAGCCAAAGTATTTTTATGCCCCCCAGTCTGCTCAGAGGCTTAATAGACATCACTATATGACATAATTTTGAACTTAATCCAACCCTCCAACTTGCTGTATGGTAGAGACTCATGTGGATCTGTTTGTCAGGCCCATGCCCAACCTGTACCAACTTTCTTAATCCCATGCAAGCCCCCTGAACTCGATCCCACAGTAAGTGTCATGCCAACTGGAAGTGATGTCACATAAACCAGAAGCGATGTCATGCATTACATATTGGCAGAGGTAGCTTTTAATTTATTATTCCTTTAATAGCGCCCCACTGCCGGGGGTCAGGTACCATCGGTTACCCGCATGGTGGGGATACTAGTAGATTCTGGCTGTTTTGTAGGTACCCCCCGGTTACCAGCAGATACCTGACCCGATGCAGGACTCAACTGTATAGGATATAATAGGCCCAATACATGTAATAAGTTAGGTAGCACTGGTCTAACTACTAAAAACGTCTTGCACTATATGTAACACAATACTGTAAGTATAAAATAAGGGGCACATTTACTTACTCACGAACTGGCCGAATGCGTCCGATTGTGTTTTTTTCGTAATGATCGGTATTTGGCGATTTTTCTGAAAATTGTCGCGACTTTTTTGTTGCCATTCCGAATGTTGCGCAAAATCTGGCGATTTTTTCGTAGCGTTACTACTTGCGCGAAAAGTCGTGACTTTTTTGTAGCCTTCGCGCCGAGTACGAAAGATTCGGATTCATTCAAGCTTCAGTATGGTGACTTTTCTTGGGCTAGGTTGGAGCTACAGAGTGCCATTGAGCCCTATGGGAGACTTTCCTTGGGCCAGGTTGGAGCTGTAGAGTGCCATTGAGTCCTATGGGAGACTTTCCTTGGGCCGGGTTGGAGCTGCAGAGTGCCATTGAGCCCTATGGGAGACTTTCCTTGGGCCGGGTTGGAGCTGCAGAGTGCCATTGAGCCCTATGGGAGACTTTCCTTGGGCCGGGTTGGAGCTGCAGAGTGCCATTGAGCCCTATGGGAGACTTTCCTTGGGCCAGGTTGGAGCTGCAGAGTGCCATTGAGCCCTATGGGAGACTTTCCTTGGGCCGGGTTGGAGCTGCAGGGTGCCATTGAGCCCTATGGGAGACTTTCCTTGGGCCGGGTTGGAGCTGCAGAGTGCCATTGAGCCCTATGGGAGACTTTCCTTGGGCCGGGTTGGAGCTGCAGAGTGCCATTGAGCCCTATGGGAGACTTTCCTTGGGCCGGGTTGGAGCTGCAGAGTGTCATTGAGCCCTATGGGAGACTTTCCTTGGGCCAGGTTGGAGCTGCAGAGTGCCATTGAGTCCTATGGGAGACTTTCCTTGGGCCAGGTTGGAGCTGCAGAGTGCCATTGAGTCCTATGGGAGACTTTCCTTGGGCCGGGTTGGAGCTGCAGAGTGCCATTGAGCCCTATGGGAGATTTTCCTTGGGCCAGGTTGGAGCTGCAGGGTGCCATTGAGTCCTATGGGAGGCTTCCAAAATCATGCTAAGTCTGAAAGTTTCGCCCGCCGCTTATGAGTGCTCAATACGAAAAAGTCGCGGCAAGATACGAGCGCATCGTAATGGCTACGAAAAACTCACATTTTTTCGCGCAAATCGTATTGGTAACGAAAAAGTCGCGAAAATTTCCGAAAAGTCGAAAAGGCGCCGAAAAAAATCCCAAAAAATACGAAAAAGTCGCAAAATGTTCGTTTTCCAATCGGAATTTTTCCAATTCGGATTCGTGGGTTAGTAAATGTGCCCCTAAGTGTACTATAAGTACTATAATTTAGAAGGAAAGGCTCCATCTTTATACCACAGTTCACAGGGGCCCAATGCCTTGGGAATTCAACCGATTTCCCTATACTTATGGCACCAGCGCTTAGAGTATTAGCATTATGGGTAAATAGCTACTTGATGCATTCCACCTGCGTTCCACACTTCCCTGCGGCAGAGTGGGCACAACCTCATTAAAAAGTATGTGTTTCTTCCTACATAGAAGCATGAAAGATCCACCCCTGGGAAACCCAGGAAGAGAGCCCACGTGTAAGAGGCCTAAATTAGGTAGACATGCCATGTAGTAAGTTATTGGAGCAACTTGCCTGCGTAAATACATTCATATAATTAATGTAAAAAATATTCTAACACAAGACCATTGATTTGGACGTGTGCATATTACTCCTGCTTATTAGTGTTTCATTAAGGATTAGATGCATTGCTACTTACATAGTCTCTCATCACTATTGTCCCCACATTGATCAGCGAAGTCACATAGATTATCCAGCGGAACAAAGGATCCTTCACTGCACCGAAATCCATTGAGCTCATTTGGTTGAACAAAAGCAATTAAATTATTAACAACCAGAGGGAGAAATAATGCGCACACATTCAACATCTGGCACTAATGGAGGGATTAAAAATGACATAGGTTGAAGAATGACAAAAATGCCCTCGCGCTTAAAAAAAAAGGCACGGATGTCCGACAACCAGTAGTTATTGCAAGGCTCATAATTCTTCTCATAACAAAAGCAGGCTGAGTGTATGCTCTGGGCTCTGTAAAATGGTTAATAATAAATATATTTCCTCTTTGTGCAGGTGTGCTTTAGACAATATTTAACCGGGCACTTTTATGGCCCATTGCATGATGTTGGTGCTGTTGTGATAGCATTTATTGTAAGTATGCAACTGTCTGCTCTCAATGACAGCCCGTGCCTGGCAGGGAGATCTGATAACAACTCCAAGACAAACAGCAGGCTTTAAATTGAAAGAAGGACCATGACTTAAGTTCATTATCTGTTTTATGTTCTGGAAAGAAACTTCTGTGTTGTACTTTGGGGAAACTGGGCAGACAGACAAGAAGTGTATTATTGGGTTCTAAAATGCATTTCATTAAGGGAATGGCATCAAGAGACAACAGTGCTACTAAACTAGTTCTTTAGCCTTAAACACAAGAATCCAATATGCTATAAACCATGCTGATATTATGTTTCCTCTATAACAACTCGAACATGCATTAAAATGACATTAAGTCAGAGAGTGGTTGTTTAAAAGAATATTAGGTAACTTGTATTCATAGAATAAAACTGTATTAGAGGGTAGCTTGTCTATGAGAATAACAATGTTATTATATATACAGTATATATATGTATATAGAGAGACTCATATAAAGCAGGACACTCACAGGACTTATATATACATACACAGGTATGGGACCTGTTATCCAAATTCCTCAGAAATAGAGATCCAAATTACGGAATGACCCCAGGGTTTTTTGCTTTTTCTGGATCTCTATACCTTAAGGGCCATGGTAGATGGGGAGATTAGTCACCCGCGACAAATCTCCCTTGCTGCGGCGACGCAATTTCCCGAAATCACGGAAGTTGCCTTGAGGGGAAATCGCGTCGCCGCATATGCCATCCCACCGGCAATTTACATTCAAGCCGGTTGGATGACATATCGGGGAGATTAGTCGCCCGCAACAAGGGAGATTTGTCGCGGGCGACTAATCTCCCCGTCTACCACGGCCCTAAGTCTACGAAAAAATCATTTCAACATTAAATAAACCCAACAGGACTGTTCTGCCCCCAATAAGGATTAATTATATCTCCGTTGGGATCAAGTACAAGGAACTGGTTTATTATTACAGAGAAAAGGGAATCATTTAACCATTAAATAAACCCAATAGGGCTGTTCTGCCCCCAATAAGGGGTAATTATATCTTAGTTGGGATCAAGTACAGGTACTGTTTTATTATTACAGAGACAAAGGAAATTGTTTATAAAAATTTGAATTATTTGTTTAAAAATGAGTTTATGGGAGATGGCCCTACCATAATTTGGAACTTTCTGGATAATGGGTTTCTGGATAACAGATCCCATACCTGCATATGTTAAACATCATATAAAAATGTATATATATTGAACTGCAATGAAAACAGGTAATGATAAATAAATAAATAGGGAAGAGAAGGGGACTATACAGGCCCAGACTTGTCTTAGGGCTGGATCTCCCCTCATAGCTCTCCTGCTGTGTTATAACCAACTTCCAATAACTCATTGGAGAGCATAGCCTAAAGTTCAAAGGGCCATGGTACAAAATCAGTAGGTTGATGGCCAATCAAAAATAGCCAGAAATATAACTCTCTAGATACAGCAAGGGAACCACTCGTGTACTCATAGCCTATACAGAGAGATTCCCCTGTTATCAGCCACCAGAATTCTAATTTGCATTCAGTTTTCATTTTTTATTTTGTGTGGTTTTGGAAATATTTACATTTCTTTTTGCATCTATACATGATCCCCACACGTTGGTGCATTTTCCCTATAATGCTGTGAGAAAATGTAGTGCTTAATGGCCCTTTAAATGCCTTCGGCAGATTGTTTGCATGATGACAGTGCAGGCAGGCTACAAGGTATATCCTTGGGTTCTAGATAAGATAAAAATACTAATAGTGATGCACACTGACCCGGAGGTGAGCTGAGGATTTGTGACACATATAAAGCGATAATTGTCCAGCGTAGGCATTCCAGGTACCGGCATAGGTTGGCTAATAGCCATGAACTTTATGAAGATTGCTTGGATGTCTGCGCTGTACTATATTAGCACATTCATTTAAATTCATGACAAAAAATATGTTCCACTAAAGGTATTTGGTAATCCTACCTTTATGCTTTTAATTTGTAAATATATTTAAAGCATTTAACCTGTGTTAGCACATATACAGTGCCTTGCCCCTCCCTCTTTGCTTTTGCTCCCAACATTGCTCCTCCTCATAACATACCCATCATACCACTAACATTGCCACCTTTTTCCCCCTGGTTTACCAGCCTGTGTTAAGGGAACGGTTGCGGTGATGTCATTGGGGGGCGGGGAGTGGCGGTGAATTTGCGTGTCGGGTCCTGGTCATAAAGAGCCGCTAAAAATAAATGTCCCAGGGGGGAGAAACTTAGGAAATGTATATTTTTCCGGTAAATTTGTAATACCAGGTGGCAACCCTACACACCACAGTTTCGCCCACTCCATCCCTGCTCCACTACAAAGGGTCCCCTGGGAACTCTGGGCCCAAGATGACTGCCCAGATAGGCCTAATGGTTATCCACCACTAGTGATGGGCAAAATGTTTCGCCAGGCATGGATTTGCGACGAATTTCTGCATTTCACCATTGTCGGATTTTTTTGCGAAACAGATGAAAAAAATTCCCGTGGAAAAATTTGCTGCGCATCCAAAAATTGTTGCTCGTGTCCAAAAATTGTCACCCGCATCAAAAGAATTGTTGCACGTCAAACAAATTGTCTTGGGCGTCAAAAGAATTTTGCGGACGGCAAAAAGAATTGTCTCAAGAACTGTCGCAGGCGTCAAAAGAATTGTCGTGCATCTCAAGAATTATCGTGGGCTTCAAAAGAATTGTCGTACATCGCAAGAATTGTCCCGGGCGGGTCAAAGCGAGTAAAACTGCAGGTTGTGGATCCGGGTTGCAGGCCGTGGGTCTGGGTTGGGTAGGTCTTAAAAATTGGTTCCACGATTAAAAGGGAGGCAATTGGGTGGAACACAGGGGTTAGGGTTGCCACCTGTCCGGTTCTGACCCGGACAGGCCAGTTCCCAAATAAGGAAAACCAGGCAGACTCCATTGTGATCGGCCAATCACCAAGTCATAGCTCCACCACTGTGATGTCATGGCCCCGCCTCCTCCCTGCTGCGTCACGGCCCCACCTTCTCCCACCCCCTGTGACATCAACCCCGCCCCCTGATAAGAAATCCGGCAGAGGTGGCAACCCTAACAGGGATGTTTGTGATTTAAGTGGTGCAACTTGCAAAGGGAGGCCTTTATGTACCACTTATTAAGACACATGTGAGATACAGGGCACCCATTGTGTCTTTTGCCTTGAGCACCTTGAGCACCAAAGAAGATATAGAGATTTCTCGCTGTTCTCCTTGTTCTTTCAAAACGTTCTTGCTTGCCATAGGCCAGTTATTTTTGATGGTAGTCCAATAAGATTTCTGTCTTCGATTTCCTGTCACCTTTACATACTATAATCCAAACATAATCCACTTAACCCAAACAAAGGATGTAATACTTCTACAAAATATAATAGCTCTTATTAGTAGGGCATCACCCTACTAATTATTTGTTGTATCAAGTTATTTGAATTATTTTCGATGGAGCCCCCTAATAGTGTGACATGCCACAAGTCGTTTGCCTTTATGTCTTTAGGGGCATACATGGGGGCCCTTTTAAATATATGAATGTGTTTCTGTTGCCATGCAGCTGGTCTCCACATGCAGTTTATTCTTTCCATAAATGGAATTTAATATTGAAAGATGTTATAAAAATGCTCAAGGAGCCATAAAGTCCTAAGGATAACTCTTGCCCTAATATATTGGATCAGGGAAAAAAATATATACCGTACTGTGATAAACATATGTAATTTCCCATGTTTTATTTACTGGCATTGCCTGGTAAAATGCAGCCCAAGTACAAATGTGCAAGTGTTTAATAAATAATCACATATTGTTCAACAGCAAAAAGTATATTCCAATAAATAATTCAGCATTGAGCAAGCTAAGGAGGGTGCGTGGAACATCATGAACAGCAAATAAAACAGCAAATAAGTTGACTTTTTACTAAGGAAATCAAAACTACAAGAGATACGGAGAGAAACCCATTATGCTCCACATCTCTTTAACATTCAGCATGGAAGCATGAAGGAAGACCTTGTGTGGTGAAACTCTAATTAATAAGCTGTTAATGCTCCAGTGATTTGGGCGTGTGTTACCCAGAGAAATAGACCTTGGAGGCTTGCGAAACCCATTGCTAAATACATTTGCATTACATGTGTCTGGTGTTTATGCTGTTCCATTCTAATCAAGAGGATTACCCATGAGTTCATCTTCTAAAATGATTTTAAAAGGAGAAGGAAAGGCTAAATCACTAGGCGGTGCCAAATGTTAGGTACCCCCCAGTGATTGTAATCGCTTACCTAAAAGCCAGTGTTTCTATTTGGAGAAAATGGCACCGACCCAGAGCAGCGTTCTCCTAACAGGAGGCTGGGGGTTATTACAATCACTGGGGGGTATCTATCATTTTGGCACCCCTTTGTGATTGGGACTTTCCTATCCTTTAAACAATATGTGTGTTCTACAGCAAACGCTGTAGTATAAAACAATGTTTAATACAACCCTTCACAATTAAATGGCACAAATGTTAAAATAATAATTAGGGATTAGTGATGAGCGAATCTGTCCCGTTTTGCTTTGCCAAAAAATGTGCAAATCTTTCAAAAGATTTGCGTGTGACAATTCTTTTCATGAGATAGACAATTCTTTTTGGCGAAAGACAATGGGGGAGATTTATTAAGACACGAACGCTCGGAGCGTTCATTCGAATGCTCCGAGCAGATTTTCACTGATTTTTTCACGCTTGCGCAACTTTTTTGCCCATACTACTTTTTCGTACACTTGCGTGAAAAATTCGGAAAGGTTCTGCCGCTGTTTACAATTGTTCGGTATGAAAATTTAGTGACTTTCGGATCGTCAATACAATATTATCGTAACTAATACGATTTTTTCATAAGCATTTTCGTGATATTTGCGATCTTCAGAAATTATCGTATCCAATCTGAATTTTTCCCATTTGGGTTTCGAACTCGTGTTTTAATGAATCGGCCCCAATTTGTTTGATGCACGACAATACGTTTGACGAGTGATACAATTCTTTTTGATGTTGGCAACAATTCTTTTGATGCGGGCGACAATTTTTGGATGCGCGGTTAATTTTGTCGAAAAATCCACCAATGGCGAAATGCAGAAATTTGCGGCAAATCCATGCTTGCCTAATTTTGTCACCCATCACTATTAGGGATACAGCAGAAAGCCATCAGAGATGGCATAGTTACATTCTGTGTCTGGTCCTTAGGGGCCCCCAACCCTAATTGCAAACTCCTACCTCCATGCGTCAAACCCACTGCCAGCCCCCAATAGCCCCCCACTATACCATGCCTTTTACTTCCTCTCTGTGGCTGCGATATACAGTATATAAAGTCATTTGCACAGTTTCTATGCTGGATATGCGTCGAGCAGTTTTAAACATACCAACAAAAATTTAAATTATTTTGTGGTTTTCTACCTCACTGGCCGTTTGTTTATGAATAACAATATATTGTTTGACTGGCATCATGATTTGCATTTCTTTCATTAAAATGCTTATAGTATACCTGAGGGATAAAGGGCACGTTTATGAAAGGATAATTTGTATGGTTCAAGACAAACATTTTCGGTACAGCATCGGTCAGGAGCAGCTCTTCCTTTTGCAACGTGCCGTCTGGATAATTACTTAAGACAAGGTCAGGCAGAACTTCCACTGTGAATGTCAAAAGCAGAGAATAATGGAACTGTTGAAAATTATATATCAAATCAAGTTAGGAAAACTCAGTAATATTGTAATAGAAAAGTTTTTATCTGCTGTTTTAAACTGGGTTGGACTAGGCCAGCGGGACCTCAGGAAAGCACCCTCGTGGGCTCCACCGACCCAGTCCTGATCCCCACCAGCACTCCCCCCGCTGACCTTCCTCCCCTGGCCTAGGTTAGTATTAGATAAGCGTGATTGGACAGAGGGGCAGGGGCTCCTCCCAGGGGTGTGTTCGACCCTGGTTTTAAAGATATAGGGGCCGATTCACTAAAGGTCGATAAAATGAGCACTATTTATAGCATACGCTAAAAAATGTATCACTTCTTATTTTTTGCGACTTACTGCTCGATTCACAAAAAGGAGACTTGTCATAATTAGGAAGCGATGTTCTTGGCATTATTTATCTTGCGGTGACCAATTTTTAAGCAATATTTCGCCTAGAGCGATATATTACACAGCACACACTATTACACAGGGCTCGCTATTACGCACATAACCATTACTTTCTGAAAACTACAGTTCTGAAAATGACCATTTCCCTGCAAACTGGAGGCTGCATCACTCAAGGGCAAACACAGACTTGAGTAAATCCCACTACAAACTCCATATTGTGTTGTCAAAAGCTCACGAACCACAATTTTCTTAAAGTACCGCCTGCCCCAAGTAGGTGTGAATATTTGCACAGACTAATGCGATATTTTGCGCGTTTAACGCTTCATATGCTTTTGTGAATCATGCGTTAGTACTATTTCTATTCGCTAATTAACGCAATGCGTTAGAAATAATGCTTTGCGATGATGTGTTTTTTTGCGCATGCGATATGCGGATTAACACATGTGGAATGACTTTGATGAATCTGTACTTATTTATTGCATGCTTTTTAACGCAAAAAAGCATGCGATAATCGTTATCGACCTTGAGCAAATTTTGTGTGGTTAAAAGCACGATTGGAAAAAATAACCATGATAATTTTCTGTGTGAAAATGTCAAAATGTTCTTTCGTACGAAAATATCGTGGTTGTGATCCATTAAATTTTCTAATCCGAATTGTAAACGGCACAAAAACCTTTCTGGTGTTGAAACATCAATGAATGATTTTGGAAGCCTTACAAAGGACTTTGTGGAAGTTAACGAAAGCCGCGAAAAAGTTGCGAAATTTTAACGATATTATTGTGGTCATTACAAAAAGTTCTATAAATTAGAAAAAAATACGATTTTTTTTCTGAAAAAAAAAATTGTGCTTTTATGAATGGGCCCCTATGACAAACGCTTTAAAGGAGAAGGAAAGGTACAATTACTGGGGGCTGCCAAAATTGGGAATGATATTATGCAGTAAGCACTGGATTATATAGGAATAATCAATAGGCTCAACTATGCACGTAAGGGCTGCCCAGCACATAACTATTGCAATTAAGGTTTCCGGAAAGCCCAGTGGAGGACCTTTGGCCGGGTTCAGCAGTATTATCTAACTGACCCAGGTTACACAGGAACAAATCAAAATAAATAAGGCTCAACACTTTTTTTTTTCTAATAATCAACCAGTAACAGCAGCCAAGAATCAGCAGCAACTCTGCCTTTCTATGTTTCAGAAAAACAGGAAAATATGAAACTGTACTGGAGTTGTTTGGGAACCACCTGGCCTCTGAATTTGCTCTATTCCCGATGTGGCAGGCTACATTACATCCTCCACTTGACTTCGTCCTTCTGAATCATGTCATAAAAATGTGTAATGAGAGGGGAATATAGAACTAAGCCAGCAGTGTTCCACAATGGTTCAATTCTGGTGCTAATTAAAGATGTCTTGGACACACAAAAAAAAAAAGAATCCATTGTTTTCACTGTGACATAATGATTCATTACTTTAGTCCTGAGACTCAGCATCGCACTGCATTCAATGAATTAAATACACAGCTTCCACATTTAACCCTTTTGTCATAAAGAGAGAAAATATCAATAAATCGTGTAACCATTCTCCCCTCATTATGAATCTGCCAGCGTAACCGCCATTGGTAGTTATGATTAATGTGAAACTAAATACCGTTAGTTATGCCGCCTTGTGTTTTTTTAATCAAGGAATTCATTATTTCCTGTGTGGTGTATAGGGTTGTGTACACAAGACAAATGGAATGTGTGTTGTAGATGAAATGTAGATGAATGAGCTGAAATAAACAAATGAGTGCAAATCAAGGCTGATTCATTCTGATTAATGACGTTACTGCCTTTTATGAATATAACGAGAAGAAAGGTATTATAACAAACATATAGGATTATCCCTCTTAAAAGCTGTGTTGGATTGTTGTGATGGTGCCTATGGGGGTAAGATCCATGTATCATGGCTCTGCGGGGAATCTTTCATTAGTCATAATCATAAAGGGCTATAAATGTATTTGTCCGTACGGGTATAGCGTCAGTACATGTCAATACAGCACACTTAGGGGCACATTTACTTATCCACGAATGCTCAGAGCGTTCGTTCTATCGATACAATCGTATTTTCCGCTACTTTTTCGTACCTTGCGCGACTTTTTCAATGCTTGTGCAACTTTTTTGACACGACTTTTAAGGATTTTTAGCGCGAAAAAATCGGTTCAGTTTTGCTGCTGTTTACAATCGTTCGGTACGAAAATTTTGTGACTTTCGGATCGCCAACACGATATTAT
This sequence comes from Xenopus tropicalis, assembly GCF_000004195.4. Taxonomy (NCBI): domain Eukaryota; kingdom Metazoa; phylum Chordata; class Amphibia; order Anura; family Pipidae; genus Xenopus; species Xenopus tropicalis. The sequence continues at coordinate 28,040,748 of NC_030682.2, forward strand.
CGTGACTAATACGATTTTTCCGTAAGCATTTTTGTGATATTTGCGATTTTTTTTCCCATTCGGGATTCGAACTCGTGTTTAGAGAGCGCTGGAATAATTAATGAAAGCGCAGAGGGACTGTGGAGCTAGCTGGGGTTCAATTCCTTCCGGAACACGAAGGGTTAAGTTGGTAGCCATTGGGCGGGAAAGGTTAGACCCCACACTCACCCCTCCCCCTGTTGCCTGTCAGCTCCCAGCGCAGCGTTGCAGCCTTACCTCCCTGCTACACACGGAGCGGCATCTCCCTCCCCCCCTCCCTGTTTAAGCACATTTAGCTGGTGACCGGTAGGTCAGTAATTTCGATTAACCTAAATTACTATGTCTTCTTTTCAGGCTCAGTTCATGTTTAAAAAATAAATAAATAATTTTCGGAAAGTTACACATATTTGTATATGTTTTGGTTTGTCACAGCATATGGCGGGTGATAGTCCTTGGCCATTTAATCTCTGGTTGTTTGATGGTTTCCATCTTTAAGATGTTTGGTAAAAGTTGGAAATACATGGCAAGGACTATTCTGATGTTGGATTCTTTAATAAAGCTGTGGCCGAACTCCACCCACCAAAACGGCGTCATTATGTTTTTTCTTATGTCAGTTGGGCTCATTGGGGGGGATAGGTGGAAGGAAGGGAATAAGTCTCCGCAGTCTTGATAAATCTGCCCCTTAGCCTCTTAAATGCCCCTGTGCTTCTGATAAAGGGTAGAAACCATTAAGGTCTCTCTGCCTAGTGCTGTATCAGATCCATATTTTCTATGGTGCCTGAAAAGTCTCTTCTATTGTCAAATAAATCTTACGGTTTCAGTTTCAGTTCTGAATTTGTCACTTTTTGAATGATTTATTTACAAGAAGCCAGGTTCATTTTAACAACAAATTTGGGAATAAAGAAAAATAAAGACAATGAATTTAATATTGTTTAAGTAGCCATGAATAATGGGGGGAATAATTTGTTCACCGCTATATCCAAGTACAACTATTTTACTTTAAATGGGTTTTTTGATTCTGTACATACAGGAAGGAAGTGGCATTGCTAATTAGGATTCGGTTCGGTATTCAGGGGTTCGGCTAAACACGAAAAACTGGATTCGGTGCATCACTAGTAGCAATGAATATAAAGCCAAGCGTCTGATTTCCTTGTCCTCGAATGTATGTGGGTGGGTTTTAATTTGTTTCACGTACAATTGGCTTTTGGGACAAGTTCAAATATATTTGTTAGTTTTCCCTTATCCAGTTTACAATATCTATCACTTTATGTTAGGAAATTTCACCAAATGTACATGAGAATATGAGAATATCTTACAGTTATATTCCTGGTTTTTGCAGCAAGATGAGATTTTTAAGGTTATATTGATTATGTATGATAATGTATATATGGGGGGAGGGGCACATAATAAAAGCTATGTAAAGATAAAATATGCACAATGTCAAAACATTTCCTGTTGCTTTTGTACATAAAAATTCTGTGCACCCCTAAATATATTTAGTGACTAGTCCTCTAAAGCAAAGTGTATGTTCAAGTTTGCACCAATGTCATTCATTTGTGGCATAAAAACCAACACTATTGAGCAGGTCTTAAAAGGATAAGGAAACCTTTAAAATAAGTGAATGTAAAACTGATGAGAGTGTTATTCTAAGCACTTGCATTTGCTTTCATTATTTCTTTTTTCAAGTTTCAAAGATATTTAGGGGAATGTGCACTGGTAATTTGAATGACTTTTGTTACTACAGCGCCACCTGCTGGTCTGTTCCTGGCATTAATCTAGTCAAGGAAATTGTCAGGAGAAAGAAAGAGAGCTGATCTGATGTTCTCCTAGTTGGGAAAAACATTAAAATCTCAGATAACTATTCTCATGTTTTCCCTAACCTTGCAAAGTCTTGAATACGAGTGTGTGAGGAGGGAATGAGAGAGGAGTTGAGGAGCAGGTCAGTAGAGGAGCGTAACAAGCAGGTTGGATGGTACCTAGAGATTCAGAGATGTAGGGTGGGGCAGAGTTATGGACTGCTTTAAATGTGAGAGTCATTAGTTTGAATTTTATCCTGGATGGTAGGGGAAGCCAGTGCAGGGATTGGCAGAGTGGCACGGCAGAGGAGGAGCGGTTGGAGAGGTGTATGAGCCTGGCAGCAGTATTCATTATGGACTGGAGAGGGGACAGTCTTTGGAGGGGAAGGCCAATTAATAGGGAGTTACAGTAGTCCTGGCGAGATATTATAAGAGAGTGAATAAGAATTTTGGCAGCATCTTGGGTGATAAATGATTGAATTTTGGAAATATTTCTTAGGTGAAAGTGACATGATTTGATAAGTGATTGGATATGAGGAGTGAAGGACAGGGCAGAATCAAGGATAACCCCAAGGCACCGGGCCTGGGAAGATGGGGTGATGGTAGAATTGTTAACCTTTTTAGATACCTCGGGAACAATGTGGGCATTGGATGGGGGAAAGAGAACCAATTCAGTCTTAGAGAGGTTTAATTTTACCTTGGTCTCCTTTAACTTCATGCTGCAGCTCTAGCAACTGGTAGCATAGATAACACATTCTGATGGGAGGGGAAGTGAATTTTTCTTATTTCTTATGGGAAGGGGAACAGGAAAAGGGAGAGAGGAGAGAACTGTGCAGACTCTGGCCCTGGGAATGAAGGATTTTTCTGAGAGAGGAAGTTTGATACCCAAGAATGTGTTTACAAAAAAGGAGACAAGAAATCCTGTGTTTCTTTTGATAGAGGACTCAGTGCAGCGTTTCTGTGAGTGCTTATGGCTGTATTTACATAGACCTTTCTGATACTTAGGGGCCCATTTACTTACTCACGAACGGGCCGAATGCGTCCGATTGAGTTTTTTTCATAATGATCGGTATTTTGCGATTTTTTCGGAAAATTATCGCGACTTTTTCGTTACCAATACGATTTGTGCGGAAAAACATGAGTTTTTCGTAGCCATTCCGAAAGTTGCGATTTTTTCGTAGCGTTAAAACTTGCGCAAAAAGTTGCGATTTTTTCGTAGTGTTAAAACTTGCGCAAAACGTCGCGCCTTTTAAGTTTTAACGCTACGAAAAAAGCGCAACTTTCGGAATGGCTACGAAAAACTCGCGTTTTTTCGCGCAAATCGTATTGGTAACGAAAAAGTCGCGATAATTTCCGAAAAGTCGTAAAGGTGCCGAAAAAATCGCAAAAAATACGAAAAAGTCGCAAAATGTTCGTTTTCCAATCGGAATTTTTCCAATTCGGATTCGAATTCGTGGGTTAGTAAATCAGCCCCTTAGTCTTTACCTTTCCTTTTCTTTTAATAACTCTGAATCTTGAAAAAAAAATCCATGTCAGTTGCAAAAGTGCTAATGAATTTTACATTCACTTGTTTTAAAGGTTTACTTATCCTTCAAGAATACGGATATGCATTCTCTAAAGAACAATAATGCAAAGAAACGGGCAATTTACAATGCAGAAAGTTTTGAATTTCACTTACAATTTGTTTTTGTTTTTTTTTACAACTCCCCAATAGTTTGGAAACAGCAGCGCAATTTGGAATGCTGCTCGAACACATGTGCATGCCCTCCCTCTTTTGTTATAACTTTGAAGATGGCAGATAACCAAAATAATAAAAGTGATTTGAAGAGACAAGACAGGTCAAGAGAGGCAGCCAATGAAAGGTATACTGGGGATAAAAGTAGCATTGCTGTTTTTCTTAAGACAAGTAGACAGGAGGCTCGTGGAGCGGAATACTAATGGCCGATCCTCTCTCTCTGAAATGTGCAAGATAAAAAAGTAACTCAATCACGAGTGAGCAGCCATGCAGTTTTATCCTGGGAGGAGAAAATGAAGAATGGGCGATATCGGTTAATTAAAGTTGAGAGCTAATTAATGCTGTGTGTTTAAGGATAAAGACAAGTGAGATTTCCTTCTTCATTAATCATTTCAAGTCAAACACCCCAAGTAGGCAGAATCACAATGAGGCATATTAGTATTAACTTTTTAACTGAAAATCACCAGCACCCTGGGACTTGGAGACGTTGCTCAGACGATTTTCTGTCTTGCTTCGTACCCTAAAGGCTCAGCGCTCAGCGAAGGTTTATTGGTATCTCAGTCGTCTTGGGCTGAGCGGAGGGACATTTTGTCTTGAAGAAACGCGAGAGAACGAATGGGAAGAGGGTTGGGCAGTGAGCTTCATGCAGGCTTTGTATATCAAATATTGGAAAAGGTGTTTGGAGACTTTCAGCAAATATATGTTAGTGATAGGGCATAGACTGGCTGGGACCCATAACAGGACTGTCCCACCACTAGCTTTGTTTTTTTGGGTTTTTTTTTGTTTAAGTGCATCCTCCAGCACCACTGACTGACTGACTGTATTTCAACAGCAGAAGAAGAGCCATAAAGTCAGAAATCACTGATTTAAATGATTATTGTCATAATCTTTCCATACCATGCTTCTTATCCCACAGCCACAGTCCCTTCCCAGAAGCTATTATCCCCCCACTGCTACTATAGGCACCATCTCTCCCTACTATACCTGCTATCCCACAGCCCCAGTCCCTTCCCAGAGGCTATTATCCCACTGCTACTATAGGCACCATCTCTCCCTACTATACCTGCTATCCCACAGCCCCAGTCCCTTCCCAGAGGCTATTATCCCCACTGCTACTATAGGCACCATCTCTCCCTACTATACCTGCTATCCCACAGCCACAGTCCCTTCCCAGAGGCTATTATCCCACTGCTACTATAGGCACCATCTCTCCCTACTATACCTGCTATCCCACAGTCAGTCCCTTCCCAGAGGTTATTATCCCCCCACTGCTGCTATAGGCACCATCTCTCCCTACTATACCTGCTATCCCACAGCCACAGTCCCTTCCCAGAGGCTATTATCCCCCCACTGCTACTATAGGCACCATCTCTCCCTACTATACCTGCTATCCCACAGCCACAGTCCCTTCCCAGAGGCTATTATCCCCCTGCTACTATAGGCACCATCTCTCCCTACTATACCTGCTATCCCACAGCCCCAGTCCCTTCCCAGAGGTTATTATCCCACTGCTACTATAGGCACCATCTCTCCCTACTATACCTGCTATCCCACAGCCCCAGTCCCTTCCCAGAGGCTATTATCCCCCACTGCTACTATAGGCACCATCTCTCCCTACTATACCTGCTATCCCACAGCCACAGTCCCTTCCCAGAGGCTATTATCCTCCCACTGCTACTATAGGCACCATCTCTCCCTACTATACCTGCTATCCCACAGCCACAGTCCCTTCCCAGAGGCTATTATCCCCCCACTGCTACTATAGGCACCATGTCTCCCTACCATACCTGCTATCCCACAGTCACAGTCCCTTCCCAGAGGCTATTATCCCCCCACTGCTACTATAGGCACCATCTCTCCCTACTATACCTATCCCACAGCCACAATGCCAAAATTGTGGTCTGAATTCTGGCTACTGGTCTTAATTACCCAAATAATTAGACCTGGCCAAACAAGAACCTCTGGCCTCCATGCTAAAGGCTGACTGCTGTTGAACCCATTGCATTTTTTTGCCCATCTCCCCTTCTGGTGATGTCACTTCTGGTTTTCAGCAAGAGCACTTCCAGTTTAATGGTGATCAGTGGATAGCAGGTTGGGTTGTAGGTAAGGCATTTGAGGGTAGTGAGTTTAAGCAGGTAAAAATGTGGGTTGCAGATCCCGTAGCATGTTGGAGGTCTGGGTTCTGTCAGTTTTAAACATTGGACCTGGAGAAAACCCAACAACGTTGGTGGATATAAAGGCAACATATAAAAGGTGTTTAGATTTAAAAAAATGATGGAGTTTGGGGAAAAGTATATTAGTCCCTTCTTGGGTATTTAGTGGCTATGTTCTTATGTGCACCCATATGTACTGGGTACCATTCTATAAAATGTAAGGTTGATTTTGTTGATTTTGGGTTTGCTGGGCACAAAATACAAATCTGTATTTTTCCAAAAGACTCATGTCCACAATTCTGCATGGAAGGAAATGACAGCGGCATGTCTATACTATACTTCAGTTTCTCTACTGAATAAACACTTTAGAGGGTAAAAGTGTCTTAGTACAAATGAAAAGTGGGACTTACTATACTTTGGTGTGTTTTGTTGCTGTGTGGTTATACACCCCCTCAGAATTGTGTTTGTGGGCAACCAAGGATGCCCCAGCTAACTGGCTGAAGGTGTGCATTTTCTATATTGCATCCTTAGGGGGCAAGGGAAAAATTATTCACAATGTGAAAATGTATGCCTCTATGCAAACAAGTCTGCCTTTGTGTGAATTTAATATGGGTTTTGTGAATGCGGAAACTGTGCGTAATGGCAAAAATGTTGTGCGTAAAAAAATTGTCAAAAAATGATGCGCATTACTTTTTTTTTTTGATGCAAGTAATTTTTACAAATTTTTTTGACACATGCAAAATTTTGTCGAAACGCAGAAATTCACCGCGAATCCATTCCTGGAATTATTTCACCCATCACTAATAAACAATATTACATTGTGAATTTTTATTCTTATTTGTGCACATTTTTTTCATTTACGACTTTTATTACATTTATTTCTTTTATTACATTCCCCCATTAGTGCTCTTGCACTTGCCTGTGGGGAAATGGTAAAAAAGCCTTTGTGTCTATATTTATGTATTGTTATAATTTGGGGGAAATGGAATCAGCTATCAGAGAGCAGGTTTGTTACCATTACCAGTTCACATCCCCAAAACCCTATGCGCTATACAATTTCCTATGTGCACTTTATGTGCCTTATGTGCAACTAGAGCTCACTAATGACTAAGGAGGCACAGGGGGAAGAGCCCTAGTGTGTTCCATTTATACAGGGACTCCCTGTTATGTTCTAAAGGAAACATTGTATTTCGGGGAATGTTTGTAAGTAAGAAAAAAAAAAATAATATGCATAAAGCAATAGGTAAGAATGTGCAAAAATCCCATTTACTATAATGTGTCTTTACTGGCTGCCTTCCAGAGTTAAATAGACCAACAAACTACTCGTGAACATAGAAAGTTCCGTAAGAGCAGATGTGCCAGATCTTTGGCAGCGCAGAACCCACGTACGTAAATCAAATGCTTTTCTTCAGGGCACAAATCCAACTGCCCTAATGGGTATTCCGATTGGGTTGACGCAGTGCTTGGTAAGAAGGCAGCTGGAAGATTTTCTTTTTTTTTAATAAAAAAATTTGTGCCAAATATGATGTATAACTGTACTGTGAATATACAGCAGCGGCCGTTGGTGTTCAAAATAGGAATATATGAAAGATAAGCAAATATAACTCTTCTTTATTGTTGTTTCACTCTCAGAAAGGTTTTTTTTTTTTCAGAAAAATGAATTATTTCACCAACTGCTAAAAGTTTCTTCTATAGATATGAAGCCATCACATTTATTCCAACTCTCATTTTATACATCTTGATTTCGCTTGCTATAGTGAGATTCTTGCGTGATTCCCTTATATAGATTGTAAGCTCTACGGGGCAGGGACCTCCATCCTCTTGTGTCTTTAACTCTTAACTTATTGCAACTGTATTTATCTTGTAGCTATCTGTATTTATTGTTATACTTTCTATTTATCTATTATTATTTTAATAACCCCCCGTTTGTATTAATCTATTCTACTGTACAGCGCTGCGTACATAAGTAGTGCTTTATAAATAAAGATATACATACATACATTTCCTTAAATGAACAATATACAGGTATGGGATCCCCTTATTCCGGAAACCCGATATCCAGAAAGCTCCGAATTACGGAAAGCCTGTCTCCCATAGACCCCATTTTAATCAAGTAATTCAGATTTTTAAGCATTGATTTCCTTTTTCTCTGTAAAAATAAAATAGTTGTTTGTATTTTAATCCCAGCTAGATATATATTGATGCCTTACTGGAATGTAAAATAAATCCTATTTGGGTTTAATTAATGTTTTATTGATTTCTTAGTAGACTTAAGGGTAGTGAAGATCCAAAATTACCGGAAAGATCCCTTATCTGGAATACCCTTGGTCCCGAGCATTCTGGAAAACAGGTCCTATACCTGTACAAGTTATTATAACCCATTCGACTATGTCTACATCCTGGTAATGTGAGTGATGGATACAACAATGGGTATTGCCCTTTTCTTACCAGGGGGGTCTTAGGTAAACCTTTGTTGCCCAAGGCCAAACTAGCCACACAGCCAGAAATTTTTAGGGCAAATGTTGACATATGCTAGAAAGTTTCCACTTATACAATTCCAATTATTGAAATGACACTTATCCACTTATTGGGCCTATGTCTTCTGGGTTTGCTAATGACCTCCCACACATGTGAATGCATGGAACTGACAGGCTAGATTCCTGGGAACAGATTGGTAGAGATTAGTTGCCTCCAGTATAATTCAAATTAAATGTATGTTCTTTAGTTGTATTTGTGTGTGTGTTTGTGGGGGGGTTCTGGGTGGTTGGTGTGTGTGTGGGTCTATGTGTTTGTGAGGGGGACATGACGTGAGCGACGTCGGATCTTGACCCGCCTTTCTCCCAACCTTAACCCTTTTGCCTCTTTTACTTACCAACCCCAATAAACACACGGACACCAATTCTTGGGATAAAATGGCCGCAGAACATTTATTAACAACAATCAAAGTTTTAATTTAAAACATATCATAAAGAACAAATAATATACAAAATATCTCATGAACACAAAACAAATGTTTGTATAACAAACAACCAACTTTGAATAAACATACACCATAACAAGCCAAATAACTGCACAGCGCAACTGGCGCTGCCAGCTGCCCTTTCAGCCCGGAACCCCCTACCCAACAAAACTCACCTCCTGATCCACTTACTTACCCCTGAGGTTCCAGGCATGCCAGTCCCAATCAACTATCAAACTCCCTTCCTAACCCAACCATTGTTTTCCCCCAACTCAATCACCCCGCCAACACCACTCGTTGCCTCCACCTCTATAGGGAGGGAGGGTGGGCGTTTTACTATGCTGCCTAAAATGGATGAGGAGCGGGAACGGTTCCAATTATTTATACCCCAATACAAAGCAACCAATCACAAATAAAATGGGAGTGGCTATGTCTGCCCTACGGCTACGTCATGCCCCTGCTTCCCTACGTTTCCCTATGGGTCATTGGGCTACTTTCTGTGTGGTTGGTCAGTAGCTGACTTTTCTAGTTTAGTTTAATTATCTAAATAAAGATGCGGCTCATGTTTCCTCCAATAATGAATGACAATAAAGATTTTGGGTACAGGTTCTTGGAATACACTGAATTACTGCACATTATGTTCATCAGAGAGAAACCAAATAGGCAAATGCCATGGTGTGCTAGTAGGGTTGCCAACGTTTCTCTCTCTTAATACCAGGCTTCGGGGTCATGAGCGGGCGTGATGTCACTTGGGGGCAGGGCTATGACATATAGGATGGGAAAATGGGCAGCCTGGGTGGAAAAAAGGTGGATAGGGCTGTAAAACGGGAAATAGGTGTACTGGGCGGGTAAACAGGCGGAGCAGAGGCGGGCCTGTGGTTATAAGGGGTTATTGACAGCTGAGAGGGTCCAGGAAGGGAGTGACTTACATTGCTGGTAAATTTGTAATAGCGGTGCCAGCTCTAGCTAGTGATTTACCAGCTGGATAGGTGGCAACCCTATATGCTAGGTGGTTCCCTGATATTAAAAACTGTTCTTATACTGTATAAAAGTGAAAAATGGCACTGAGGAAGAGCATGGAGAGTGCAAACAACACAAGGCACAAGCCAGACCTTAATTTGCAAATTCTCAGAGCAGCAATTCTCTTTACTACACGTTGTTGTTAATAACAAATACTTATAAAACACCAACATCTTTATTTTTTTATTAAAGCCACAAGTGACATAAAGAGGAGTGAAGTAACTGGCAGCTGAGTATCCTTAGCAGAAACGTTGCAGATTTGGGTTAAACAAGGCAGGTCTGGCAGGTTTACAAAACCTTTGTATTTGCCGTGAATATAAGCTTTGCCGCATTAGCAAAACCGGTGAGAGAATTTCAGCTTACTCCATAGTCACTTATACGTTTAATGATTTTAAAAGGTCCCCAAAGTCAAACAAGAATTTATGAACTGCAACTTGCTTGTTAAATGTCTTTAAGGTGAATTTCTTTTCCAGAGGATTTAAATGACTTACTTGTTTGTAGAGCCAGATTTTAACATTATGTTGTTTTTTTATCATGTATTTCTGCAAGTAAAACCTGCTGCCCTCATACTAATGAGTCGGCTTGTGAATAATTGCCCAATGGCGAATCTGTCATTTCACGGCATTGTTTTTCTGGCAAGTTGTAAAATGCTGAAATTCCTATATGTGTTATATGAGGCATTCACACTAATCAGCGTCTAGATGTGATATTAATGTTATATAATTAAACAAAATAAAGGGGTACTCAAAATAACATAACATATGAACAGTATTTCTGTCTCCTGAGAAACTCATCAGCAAGATAGGGACTGAAATCTGAGTATGTTTGTGTATTCCAAAGATTCTTGGCATTTATTTTGATGACCATTAAAGGAGAACTAAAGCTTAACTAAAGAATTAGGATAAAAATGTTTTACATTATGTTTTTGTGCTTCTGTACCAGCCCAAGGCAACCAAAGTCCTTTAGCAGGGAAGATCTGTGCCCCCAAAGATGCCCCAGTAGCCCCCCATCTTCTTTTCTGCTGATTCCCTGAATATGTTCTGTGCACACAAAGTCCACACCCGTCCCCTTTAACGGTGGTCTTATGCCTTTAAAAAAATGAGTGTTGGTTAATGGGCAGTCTTCTCCTTTACAAGCCGCAAGCGGAGGAGGATTAAGCCTGTAGAGCCAATGCTGTAGTCTTGGCAATCTCTCTCTATAAAAGCTGAAGGCATGGGGGTGGACTAAGCCCTCTGACTCAAACCAGCCCCCAGGTCAAGAATAGCTACTGTGCACGGGAGTGCCAGCCTTTGAAAAATATGACCAGAGGTAAATAGATAGGACCGTCATACAGGGTTTACCTTGATGTGTTATGGTGGCTTACCAATCTTTTGATCATAATTTTATAGATTTAGATATAGCTAGATATTTCTTTATTTATTAAAACAGGGGACCAGGGAATGTGCATTGATCAACCGCCCTCTCTTTTTTGTATGCTTGTAGTTACTTTGCCCAGATCAGTGGCACTTCCATTGTATTTGTATACTCTATTTAGCCTTGGAGTGCTCCCACAACCCCCCTTTGGTGTATCTATGTTCTGTGCTGCTGCCACTTACTTGAGTTTAGAGTCTACTGTAGTTTGTTCAAGGGTAGTACTGGCTGCAGTGAAACTGACATGATTTTAATTTATAAAGGGAAAAGTCATGATTTGTTCACAATTAAATTAATTATACGGTTGAGTCCTGTTCAGAGGAGCAATAAGATGTGGTTTTAATCTTCTATCTACAGCAGGGCCAGCAATTGCTCCGCAGCAATAGTACCTTTGGTGTCCCCCCATAGCCCATCCAAATAGATTTGTGGGATCTGTTTTCTGTAATGCGTAGGACCTGGGGTTTTCTGAATAAAGGGATCTTTCAGTAATTTGGATTATCAAATCTGCTGAAAATCATTTAAACATGAAATAAACCCAATAGGATTGTTTTGCCACCAATATGGAATCATGCAGCTTAATTACCATCAATTAAAAGCTACTTTTTTATTATGACTAAGAAAAAGAAATCATTTTTAAACATTAGGATTATTTGCTAAAAACTGAACTCTGTAGGAGATGGCCTCCCTGTAATTCAGAGCTTTCTTGATAATGGGTTGTTACTGCCCTCACCCAACTTAAAACACACTGTCATGAATAAAAATCCAGGAGCGATAAGGTATAACCTGAATGGAAATGGAAGGTCGAAACTTTGGAATCGGAACCATTTTTAGCACTTTCTCTATTATTATTATTATTGTAAAACATTTTAATGGCACACTTTAATTAAATGTTGTTGCTATAGTAATGAGATTGTAATTATTGCAATACAGGTATAGGACCCATTATCCAGAATGCTCGGGACCAAGGGTATTCCGGATAAGGGGTCTTTCCGTAATTTGGATCTCAATACCTTAAGTCTACTAAAAAATCAATAAAACATTAATTAAACCCAATAGGATTGTTTTGCATCCAATAAGGATTAATTATATCTTAGTTGGAATCAATTACAAGGTTCTATTTTATTTCTACATAGAAAAAGGAAATCAGTTTTAAAATTCTGAATTATTTGATTAAAATGGAGTCTATGGGAGACGGACATTCCGTAATTCGGAGCTTTCTGGATAACGGGTTTCCGGATAAGGGGTCCGATACCTGTATTATAATGACTGTGCTGTTCATTATGCGACTAGCTCTCAATTCTGCTTCCCAAACTGCTGGTATTAGTAATGCTCTTTGTACATGGATAGAATATGTTCCATAGGAAATGGCCTTCCCATTATTTGGAGCTTTCTGTATAATGGGCTTCTGGATAATGGATCCTACACCTGTATATCTTAGTTGGGGTCAAGTACAAGCTAATGTTTTATTACTACAGAGAAAAAGGAAATCATTTTTAAAAATTAGAATTATTTGTTTAAAATGGGCTCTAAAGGAGATGACCCTCCTGTAATTTGGAATTTTCTGGATAACCGGTTTCTGGATAACAGATCCCATACCCACTGGGTTTCATTTGTATATATATACATATATATAGTTCTAGTTAGAATATCATGTTATGCACATATATAACATGAATAGTGATGAGTGAATCTGTCCCCTTTCACCTCAGCAAAAAATTCCTGAATCTTTCAAAAGATTATCGAAATGGCGAAACGGCAAAAATGTTGCGCGTCAAAAAAAAAATTGTCGCCCGCGACTATTCTTTTGTCGCCTGGCTATTCTTTTGTCACCCACAACTATTCTTTTGTCAACTTTTTCGACAATTTTTGGATGCGCGGTGAATTTTTCAGCGGATTATCGAAAGATTATCGAAATGGCGAAAAATTTGCGAAACGCCAAAAATGTCGCGCCAAAAAAAACATTGTCGCCTGCGACTATTTTTTTGTTGCCCGGCTATTCTTTTGTCGCCCGCGGCTATTCTTTTGTCAATTTTTCCGACAATTTTTGGACCCGCGGTGAATTTTTCAGCGGCAAATTTTTTCATCCATTTCTCAAAACAGTCTGCCAATGGCGAAACGCGCAAATTTGTCGTGAATCCATGCCTGGCGAAACATTTCACCCATCACTAAACATGAAGTTTGCATGACAATACAATACTTTTTCAAATATAAAATAAAACGCAATAAAAATGTTGTGCTTCCCTGTGTCCCCGGGGCTGTAAATATCAAATACTATTAACCTCTAAATACTGTATATGTGCATAGATACAGAGATAAATATTAATGATACAACTTTTTCAATTACAAATGCTTCTATATCAGTGGCACTGCTCCCTGTATTGTGCTCCCAGCAAGAATACATTATAAATACTTTGGCTTATCATTAAAGATTATACCGGGAAAGTACAAATATACATGAAACAGTATGTGAGGAACCAACAGTGGGCTCAGTGTTTGAGCGGCAAAGATACGCTCTGTTTTCTGTTTTTAATTATGTCTTCTGAAACCTTTAAAGGAGAAACCCGGGATCGGTGGACCTTGAGTTCTGATCGCTGCCTTTCGAGCAGACAATAACATTTGGACTGTAAAAAGGATGCACCATGTAAGAGTTGCTTTGCTATTGCTCTGAACCAATCTTATTGGTTGTGTTATTTATGGGTAGAAGTCTAGACACTTGCTCTATATAGGGAAACAACTCAGACACAGCCCCATGATACATGGGCAAACTGCATGAAGATATTAATGTATTGGTTGGCAAAAAGTGCCATTCCCAATGTTAATCATGTCCAATGTAGGTACTAAAGCTCTGTTTTTTTTATTTTTTATTTTTTGTCATTTCAAGCACATAAAGCCCAAAAGCAAATAAATGAGCTTCCAAATGTATGCTTGGAGCAAGAAAACAACTACGGAAGAGATAAACTTCAGAGTGTGCTTTTGGATTTATGAGCAAGAAACGAGTAAGCAGGAAGATGCCTGCAATAGGAAGAGTCAGTTTGATTTCAGTACTACAGATAATATACTGGGTATGTGCATAGCAGCAGCTTTTGTTATAGTTATATTATATATTCAAGCAGTAAAGCTGGACTGAGCATTTAATGGTTTCTTTCGCTGAACAACATTATTAACTGCCCTTGCCCAAGGTACCAATTTTACAGACCTTAATGGCTAGTAATTAGACCCTGAGGGACTAAGGATAAAAAAAAGCAATTGCCAGATACAGGGATGAATCTGGGTCTGCTGCCATCTGAACTATCAGACCCAAATTAGGCTGATCTGATCATGTGACAAGGATCGAATAGAGAATAATACAATCCTTGCAGTCATTGTCTACATCTATGGCCTGATCCAGTCATGGCCAATACTACTTGTGTGTCTGGTCTAACCAATATCCCCACACAACCCATAGAGCTGCCATCCTAAGCAATGAGGGAAAGCAACAAATCTTGGCCACAGATGGGCACCATTCGGGTTAGATAATGTTTAATGGCTATACAGCAGGCCATTCATTTAAAGCTGGCTTTCTGTCCATCACCATATCGATGAACCTGCAACTTACAGTACCCTTTATACACCATCTACTATATGGGTAGCAGGTAGCGCAGACATGACTTTGCCCAGGACAAATTTCAAAGGCAACATCTATTATTTACCGCTAACGCTGTTACCTCTTTTCATTCTAATCACCCAAAACAATATATATTCTTACCATCCCTATTAATATCTGAATCACCTACAACAACCTTAACATTACAAGTTCCATCAAGTTCCAGCAAAAAATTCCTTTGATTTCCAATTTGTGCCGGTGCTTCTTTCTTTTGCACCATCTAGTCTGACAGCAAGCTATGGGCTGCACCATCACTGATGCTGTATGGCTACAAACTGCCATTCCCATGCCTGAAATAACAGAATGGATAAGCCTAAACAACCCGATTGGCTACTGGCTGTGCTTGGGAGCTAGAAATACATATAAAACCTTCCCAGAGCAGAGCAAGTTCTTCCCAGAGCAGGAGGAACATAAACGTCATTTTCTTTTTTCTTTAAAACAATGATTAAAGTTAAATATTTTATGGGTAGAAAAAAGAATGACATGAAATGATGTATAAAGCATGGATTTTCTTATTGCAACATTATCCTTATGCCTATTAAGCATGTAACAGTTTCAGAGAATAGAATGAAGTTAAGGAAAAGGCTACAAAAATGATCTCAAGAAAAAGGGAAAAGGACTGAACTGAGAAAGTGCAGGGTAAGAATGAGAAGGATGTAAGTAGGAAAAAGGGAGATGTATGGGTGAGGAGAGGGAGTAGGCAGGGAAAATAGGCATCAAAGCCTATTTCAAGAAAAAAAATTTCAAGAAAATTCACCTTAAAATGAACCTAATTATGATGTTGATAATTATATTTGAATTGCATGTGACTTCTATTTTTTATTATGAATTTTGAATAATTTATTTTTTCTCTGTAGCTTTCCAGTTTAAAAAATTTAAATTACCTGCCTGCTAGGGACCATTTTCCATTTCATAATGATAAAGATACTAAACATATGGAGAACTGCCACTTAAAGCTTGCTTCTATTGAATGTCTAGTGATTGGACCTGTGGGTACAATTTGCAGCAGATTGTTGCAGGTCAGATGCGGGCAATGGGTCGGTGATGGGACTTCATCTGGCTGTGGTATGGTCCTTAATATATTATTATGCAACAAATGCCCCTTTTGAAGGTGCTGGACCCAAACTTCTTATACACAGTTCCCTTCTATCTTCCTAATAAGTTACAGCCTAAATGAGAGGTCAGTGGTTTTTTTTGCTTGTATCAATGGATGATTTGAAGTCTCTATAGGGGAGGCCTACAGGGCTCTGGGGCCAAGGGCAGATACATCCATACGCTTAACTAGGCTATAATCTAGGTGTCCAATGGGATTAGGGACCCATCAAGCTTTTTATTAATATTTCCCTTTCTAAATCTTTTAATATCTATTTTTATTTGCACTAGGTCCCGTGACACATAACTTCACACATTGGCAGTGCACTCCGGGTCAGCATAAAAAGCCCCAACTGTTGCCGCTTTTTATGCTGACCCGGAGTGCACTGCCAATGTGTGAAATTTTGTGACGAGATTTGTCCCCTGGCTACGGACTTGGGGCAGGAGCACCCGGGTCAACAGGACCGTTTGGTAAGCATAATGCTTTCTTATTTGGAAGTGGGTTCTCCCTGGCCGTGAGTTTTTTCACCTGAGTCCAGGGTCCGGGGCAGGTTGCACCTGGACCAGAGGATTTGAGCATTGAGCAGTTTTAAAGTGGGGGAACCTGTATTGCTTTTTCCAGACAGGCACCTGTATTTTTAAACTGTGTGCTGTGGATATATAATTTTTCCGGTGACACATGCCTTGCCTGCCGTCTACCCTTGCCTTGCCTGTGTGTCTCCAGGTGAGAGTAGCCTAGAAAGGGGGGCCTGTGCAAAGTATAACCTAGGGGCCTCACATCTCATTAATCTGCCACTGTCTGGGGCAGTGACAAAAACCCAATTAAAACGAGAAGATATTGAGTAGGTAAGTAGGGCGATAGCTTTAACCAACCAGAGCACTCTCTGATTGAGCTCCTGGTAGGGGTTAAACAAAGCAAATCTAAGTGAACTAACAATCTACTTTCATTTTATATTTGATATTAAAAAAATATAACATAACATATAATAATTAATAATGTTAGCAAGATTTTGGGAGAGCTGAGATGACACTAACCTGAAGATAATTTGCTATCTGAAAAGGTTAGCAAGGTTACCTGGCTGGGCTACAGCTATTTACTTGTTATTTTCAGGAGCCCAGATGGTGGTGCATTTAGATTTAAACATTAAGCAAATGCCCTGGTGCTATCACAAAAAAGAATATATCCACCTAGTCATGCAGAGATGCACTCAAGGACTTCATAACAAGAGTAAAAGGTTAATTGTCAATGTTTCAGCCCCACTGGGAGGCCTTTGTCTTGAGAAAGGTCCCCTAGTGGGATTGAAATGTTTACAATAAACCTTTGATTTTTCACTCTTTGTTATTTTCATCAGTTATGGCCCTTGTTAGATGGTTTAAGCTCTCTGCCCAACTTTTTACATGCAGTGCACATATACCACGTCATACGACAAGTTCAAGGACAAGATTTATTTTGGGAAATCTATGGAGTACGGGCGGGCATAAAATCTCCTCGCACCTCCAGTTGGACAGCCCTATTATAAAGTAATGTATAGATTTACAAGACACACCAGCACCTCTGGAAAAAAGTCAAGGTTGGCCAGTTATGTGACATCACATGTCCTTCTTTGGATAAGGTAAATGGAAAACGACTGTCATGTTAAATGCTTCTAAAGACACCCTACTTGTATTAGCAATCATTTACAATTTTAAGGGTGCCCTGGCTGGTGGTTTCGGACTGTGTTCCGAAACGTTGGGGTTTTCTCAATCCACACGTGTCTGCTTTTTCTGTATATTGCATTTTGTCCAACTGGTGGTATGTATATTATGCATTATAATTGTATTTACTGTTCTGTGAATATTTTCCATATAAAGAGCATTATATGTTAAACATACAATTTGCTGCCTTTTGTAGTTAGTAGGTGTGTATTGAGTAATTGATTGATAGGTTGGAACCCCCAAGAACAAAGGAAGTGAGGAAGAGATGGCAGAGAAGCATTGAAGAAGGAGGGAAAGATGTGGGGAGAACTTGAGCCCTCACTCTTAATAGAGTCCCCTAGTGCTACTTCATAGAAGCCCTGTGCGCTAAGTCCCATTATCATTGTTTTGTCCTTGGAAGCACAAAAATAAAATGCTAAAATCAATTCACAAACATTTACAGCTGCCAAGAGAGGGAGGAACAACACCTAAAGCCTGTTCAGGTTTCAATATGATTTCTTGTATATTCCTTGTAACTGCTTTCCTTCTCGATAGCTTGGAGCTCCTCAATACATACTGTAAATTGTTTCTCAATGGCTTCTGTTGACATCTGGGATAAAGAAAATATAAAATTGCATACCTACAGGCTGTAAATTTTCTCTTTAAAACCCTTACGAGTGCCAGCATTACATATACAGCATATTAATGTGATTTCTCAGTTGTATCTTTATTATTCCTGACCTAATATCAGTTTTAAGGAGACAGGGCTCCGACAACCTTGTATGACTATTACGATCAGTGTTCAGAGACAGTTTGCTATGTGACAAGCAATAAGGCATCTCACACTCATATATGTACTGCCAAATGCCTAGACAATATATATCAGAGTAAGTCTCCTGTTTTTTCCAGGGAGAGAAATGGAATATAATCTCTCCTTATATATATATACATATATATATATATATATACAGCATTTATTTTAAGCTAAGGCAGTCGTACAGTGCAGAGGGGATTAACTCACTATGGGTCAGGCTTAAGCTGGCCATACACGCACTGTGTATGGCATGCCGGCGAGTCGACCGATATTGCAGGAACCTGCTGATATCGGTCGACTTGCCGATCGGCCAGGTTAAAAGATTTTGATCGGGCGCCATAGAAGGCGCCTGACCAAAATCTGCCGTCAGGGCTGAATTGGCAGAAGGAGGTAGAAATCCTATTGTTTCTACCTCCTTATCTGCTGTTTCAGCCCTGCACGGTGTGTGGCGGATCTGACGATGTTTCGTGCGACGATGGTCGCACGAAACATCGTCAGATCGCCACGTGTGTGGCCACCTTTAGAAGGTAGGCATGGGCAGCTCCAGGACCCAGCTCTTTGCTTTTCTTGAGGAATCATTACAATTATTGAATTATTGTTGCATTAATGTTAATCTTGTACTGAATATAAAGGTTTCTGGAAGTCCTTTACATGATACAGTGCAACCTCTTTATACCTCCCTCATTATAACACCGCCCTTGCTTATAGCCAGGTTACGTCTCCTGACAAATTAGCATTACGTTCTATCAGTTCAGTTAGATGCTGCCCTTTGTATAATTACAGCTTTGGCCTGTGTTTCATGTACAGTAGGTGGGAGCTTAAGAGAGCAACATGGTAATTGATTTTCTTAGAAAGCCATCTTCATACCGAATAGATTTTATTATCTCTCAGTCTAGAAAATGAAGTGTCAGTATCCACTGCATTAGAACCCATCTTCAACATTTTATAAAAGACTAAATGGTATTTTCACAATATAAGGTTTCCAGTGCTATTTAGGGTTTTAGTTTGTTCCAGACCAATTATTGGTTAGAAAAGTTGATTCTGCTTCCTTACATAGGTTATGTTCCTAATATAGGGTAATGAATGTATTGGCAAGTTTGGCTGGATTATAGCACAATAGTATGGGAGGCGACAAGGAAGGCTGTATAAAACACTACATTTTATTACTATGAATTGTACTTATATGTACCAAATTTTGTATAGAAAAAAACAGGGAGGTAATACCTGAATACCTGAAGATCTCTGCTTTAGTGTTAAGTTGTCCCTTTGACAAAATACAAATGGAATCTACCAAATGACGGTGTGATGGTCTTTTGGCCATCAGTTCTACTGGTCCCATCTAGTGTGTGCAGCCAACTCTATGCCATAACTGCCCCATGGTATTTGCTTAAGTTGAAGCTAGGCAATTGCTAATAGAACAGACCCTGTGTAGGTCTGTACATCACCAACTATCAATGGCATCAGATGTCAAACATAAGAAACCTTGTTTTCACCTTAGATGATTTACCTTTATCCATCCCAAAAAACAGAAAAATTACAAAAAACGCAATTTAGGAAGAAAAAGACATGCTTAAATCAAATAGGAAAGCAGTCACATTAGATATGTAATCACAAATACTTCAATGCCACCTAGTGGACAAAAACCAAACTGTTTATTAGTTAGAGGAATAGAATTTGAATGCATTTGATTTACTCATTCTGTACGTAGTAGGAATATTACAGATGTAGCTCTAGAGAAATTCTGAAGATTCTTGGGGAGAAAATAAAAAACAGGAAATTCTGAAACAGCAGAGTATGATTTCCATAGGAACTAGGGATGCATCAAATCCAGGAATTGGTTTGGGGGTCATCCAAATCCTAGAATCTTTTGCAAGTTTCCAAATTTAATAAATCTTATATTTTGGCTAGGGCAACTTTCATTGGCTTCCATATGAACTCGCAAGCTTTTACATGCTGAAGTTTTACATTCAAGTTTTTCAAATGTTTTGCTCTTAATAAATATCAAACATTCAAGCTTTGACAACCATAATTCGAATTTGGGAGTTTTTGTACAAAAAATATTTGAATTGTGGAAAACAATCATGTTTAAATGATAAATCAGCCCCTTAATATCATTGGAACTTGTGCTGGACAAGCAAATGGTGCAAATCAGTGGCCTAAAATGATGCTAAAATGATTAAGGTGCATATGTGAAACCACTGAATTTGTTTCATTTACATTTAGAAGTTGTTTAATATTTTTTGAAAAAAAAAAAAAAAAAAAAAACGAGTTTAAACACCCCTTTAAACTTCTTTGTAATAAAACGAATGCCCCTCAGTCCAGTTGCTGCTCAATCAGACATTAATCAGGCTGGCTGGAAATGGCACTCACACCACAGTGAGCAGGAAAGGGATGATCGGGTCAGGAGCGCACCCAACCGTAACCCACAAAATGTTGCCATTGCAGGACCCGTACCCAACCCATACCCATGTCTTTTCGCTCTGTACTAGTCATGAGTAAATCTGTCCCATTTCGCTTCACCGTAAAATTTGCGAAACGGCGAAAAATCCGCCAACATTTGTTGCGCAACTTTTTGTCACCCGATTCTTTTTTTTGTTGCACACACCTTTATTTTGCCGTGGGCGTGCCCATTTTGACGTGACCACAACTTTTTTTATGCGCAACAAATTTTTCCGCAGCGAATTTTTGCTGAAGTTTCCCTAAACATTTCACCATTGGCAAATTGCGGAAATTCGCTGCAAATCCGTGCCATCACTACTCTCCAAGGTTCCAAGACAGGGACATTTCAGGAGCAGAGGAAGAGAGTAATTCCCCAGTCTGACCCACACCCTAAATCCGCAATGGTCACCCAAATTTTAAACCTAACCCACCTGAGCTAAGGGAAAACCCACGGGTTCCACAGGTTGCAGGTCATCCAGCACATCACTAGAGCAGCCCATGTAATGCTTTCTCTGCAAGTCAGCACAGGACCCACCGTGGGATCTGATCATTGGCTTGGGGGTCAAAAAGCTGGATTGGCAAGATTTAACCTACCACCTGAATAGCCAATAAATATAGCCTTGTGTCACTTAAAGGACAAGGAAAGGCTAAGTCATTGGGGGTGCCAAAATGTTAGGCACCGCCAAGTGATTTCAATCGCTTACCTTGTACCCTGGGCTGGTGCCCCTGTTAGGAGAAAACAACATATAAGTCATGTAAGTGTCCTTTTATTAAATAATTTGATTATTGAAACTTAGCTGTAGCGGCTGCATTTCCCACCCTAGGCTTATACTCGAGTCAATAAGTTTTTCCAGTTTTTTTAGGTAAAATTAGGTACCTCGGCTTATATTCGGATCAGCTTATACTCGAGTATATACGGTATGCAGCTTTCTTTGTTTTTGACCTATACAAGTAATCTCCATAAAACTATATATATTTGGTATTGGCACATTCAGGAGATATGAGATTTTCCAAAGCAGTGCATAAAATAATTTATGTGACTGGTATATGTGTTTTTATTATGAAAAATGTTTTTTTTCCATTTTTTTTTAGACATATAGAAGTCTATATCGTGTTACAGAAGTGGAATTACACAAAAATTCTAGCAAATTTTGAAAGCGTAGGTTGTCCTGAAAAAAAATCAATTGTTTTCCAGGGAAACTAAAAGTTCTCCCAAGGAAAGGCCCCGTAAATGACCAAATCGTCTGGGAGTGAGTTAATTGAGAGACTGGAATTAGAATAGGAAAGGGGCCAAATGGAAATTAACAATAAAGTTGTAGTCTTACAGAGGAATATTTTTTTGAGAGTGGGGTCAGTGACCCCCACTGGAACCAGGCACTGTAGTTTTGGCCTAGATGTTAATATCAATGACTTTTCTTTACCATTCCTGCCCTGCCCTTGTCCTCTGTGTTCTGACTCCCTGGCTCTGACTGTGGCCCGATATTTGCTGCCTGCCCTGAATTCTGCTTGAACCTGGGTGTCGGGTGTTGTTTTTCTACCCTTTCTTACAGTATATGTTTCGGCTGAAGCCTGTGTTTATTAGATTATTAAATCTTTTGTAAAGCCTCAGTATGTTTGGTAGCGGTTACTCAGCACATCAAGTACAAGGTACTGTTTTACTATTACATAGAAAAAATAAATCATTTTTACAAATTAGAATTATGTGCTTATAATGGAGTCTATGGGAGATGGGCTCCATAAGAGATCTCATACCTGTATAGATTTTTATTATATGGCCTTGACTTTTTGCAGTAAACCTGGATAAAAAAAACACCTATTTATTTTAACTGTAACCATAAATGAGACAGCACAGGCCCCATTAAAGCAAAACTGGGCCATGTTTGCAGTTTTTAATGTTACAACTTTGCTAGTTTATTCCAGTAGCGCTTTGATCATTTCTTCTAAACAGAAACTTTTAAAGAGCTTCCCATATTCACTAGGATTTAAATACAGACCTGATAAAATCCAGTTATTTCCTACTGGAAGAAACAAACTTCTTTTGGGCTAAATGAAAGAAAAAAAAAAAATAATTTATCTGTTTCCACCCATCAATGTGTAACCTAAGTCATAATCTCATCTTTAGTTTGCCATTTGGAGTCAAGGTGCAATTAAACAGAGTTCTGCTTTGGAGCCCTTGCTCTCTGCTGAGAATTTACCAGTCACCTGTTTAAAAGCAAAGATCTTATTGGTTGCCATGGGTTACTGCTCCTGGGCAATCATGGTGCTTTTTATTACATATATAATGGTTACAGCATTATTAACATTGATGAAGCCCTGTGTGGGGAAAGAGATGTGCAGGGATTTGCTGTAGGACCAGTAACCCACAAAATACAGAAGAATGCCTGGTGGGGTGGGGCGCACACAGCCATTAATGTTAAAGGACATTTTTCGGATAAATGCAATTGTTGCACAGATTATACTTTTTGCCATTTATTATTGTTAATGTATTTTTTCCTTCTAAAAACTTTGGTATTGAAGTAATGCCCCTGTATTTTGTCAATAAATTGCGAGATGAAACCTGCCTAGATCCATTCAAGCCAATGGGGACAGTGTGTGTTTTAGCTGAAGCCTTTTACACAGTTGAGGATAGTCGAGAATTATTACATTTTACCATTTAAGTCAAAACACAAGAACATTTTGTTTGTCAATGATGAAGAATTTCAAATAATAACACATGAGATTCTGGACTGTATTCCCTATGATACCGGCACTTACATGAGATTCTGGACTGTATTCCCTATGATACCGGCACTTACAGGAGATTCCGGGACCTATTCTCTATGATACCGGCACTTACAGGAGGTTCCGGGACTTATTCTCTATGATACCGGCACTTACAGGAGTTTCCGGCCCCTATTCTCTATGATACCGGCACTTACAGGAGATTCCGGGCCCTATTCTCTATGATACCGGCACTTACAGGAGATTCCGGACCCTATTCCCTATGATACCAGCACTTACAGGAGGTTCCGGGCCCTATTCTCTAGGATACCGGCACGTACAGGAGGTTCCGGGCCCTATTCTCTATGATACCGGCACGTACAGGAGGTTCCGGGCCCTATTCTCTATGATACCGGCACTTACAGGAGGTTCCGGGACTTATTCTCTATGATACCGGCACGTACAGGAGTTTCCGGCCCCTATTCTCTATGATACCGGCACTTACAGGAGATTCCGGGCCCTATTCTCTATGATACCGGCACTTACAGGAGATTCCGGACCCTATTCCCTAGGATACCAGCACTTACAGGAGGTTCCGGGCCCTATTCTCTGAGATACCGGCACGTACAGGAGGTTCCGGGCCCTATTCTCTATGATACCGGCACTTACATGAGATTTCGGGCCCTATTCTCTATGATAACGACACAGGAGATTCCGGGCCCTATTCCCTATGATACCAGCGCTTACAGGAGGTTCGGGGCCCTATTCTCTATGATACCGGCACTTACATGAGATTTCGGGCCCTATTCTCTATGATAACGACACAGGAGATTCCGGGCCCTATTCTCTATGATACCGGCACTTACATGAGATTCCGGGCCAGGATACCGGCACTTACATGAGATTCTGGGCGTTTAATAGAAAAAAAAAAAAGCCATAAAAATACTTTAGACTACAAATTTTATTTAATGTTAAAAGACTACACTGAATTAAAAAAAAAAAGTTACAATAAAGATGCCTGGCTAAAACATTTAATTCAAATGTAATGCTGAAGTGTTTAAAAATCAAGCTTTCCAGAACACTTTTAAAAGCACCAAACAAAAAAAACAAAATGGAGAAGTAAAACAAGTTTGTAACATTCAGTTCCAAGGTAAAATATCCAATAGCAAACAGAATCTGATCCGTAATGCACGGACCCATGTATCGGCTATAAAAGAAGCACATCCTCTCACAGTTAAACTAGAACACATACAATATAAAAGTATCAAGAGGAAAGTAGTGTACACAAGCCGGTATTAAAGGGGAAGGTAAAGGCCGGGGAAGGGGGCAATGGGGGAAGAAGTATATTTCATAGCTTAAAGTCTAATTCAACGATGTGCAAAGATGTACAGGAACAGATGCCCTCTGATTTCAACGAGCTGCAGGAACCTTCTCAGGCAGGTTTGTAGCTTTATAACCAGCATGAAAAACTGCAAAAGTAAAATTCAGAAAAAAAACCCAAAAAAACCTAGTTGATGTGCAAATTGAGTCCAAAAGAGAACCATAAGGGCAGAATCCAATTAAACAATCTGAGCTTAAACAATGTGCCAAATATTCTGTCCAGTGCAGCCTCCCCCTCCCATAAACAGTACTGAACATGCAGCACCCCATAGATGAACCATTAGGATTTCTTCTTGTACAACTGAACATTGTAAATTCTTCCGATTTATTCATAAAAAAAAAACTGCAATTTTCATTGCATTGTAAATGAGCCCTATTATGTAGTACCTATCTTTATTCCTACTGTTACAAAGATACAGGCTCAGGTCCACCTGACGGCTTTAAGCAGCTGTCTCCAATGCAGCAGAAGCCTAACTGGTCACTGTCCATTCTCTCTTTTCAGAGCAGAAGGAGCCAATCAGAAGCAAGTATAACCAGTGCCTACTGTGTTAAGGTGGCCATACAAGGACCGATAAAAGCTGCCAATGGCCTGCATCTCATCGGGGTGATCCAATCATTTGGACCAATCTGATATCACCCACCTCAAGGTGGACATATCAGGGAAAGTCCCCTTTTCCTTTGGCGACCTTGCCAAATGAGTTCATCTATTCATGTATGGTCAGCTTAACTCTTAGGTTCCATGTATACTTATGCTGCTTGCTGGAAGATAAGGCAGCTCAATAATGAATACACAATACAAAACAGACTATAGAAACCCTTAACTTACTTGGACGATTCTTCATCCTCTTTAAATACACTGGCTTCATAGCTTATTGTACTCTGCCTTCACTTCACAATTCAGTTTTAATAATGATTGTTCCCTACCCACATACAGCCAAAGAGAAAGACTTGCCTGTGGCATAGCCCATGCACGAACACAAGCTAAAGAAAATTCTCTCATTGGCATTTGGGAAAGGAATTGTCAGTTTGTTGAAAAGCCCTAAATAAAACATAAAAAGGAGAATACATTATAAACATGGCCATGGATTACATTCTATTTCAGGTATTGCGAATCCAGAATCTGCAGCACAGAAAAAACCTGCCCCTTTATGGGAGGGATGTGAATGTGCACCCATCCAGCCAATGAACTACAATTCCCAGCTGTAGCTGGATTAGGAGTTTGCCTAGAATATATATTGCATGGTAGTGACGCAGAGGTAGCGGGAAAATGAGAATGGTAACAGTCTGTCTGATCAATTGGAAAATTCAGATTTCCAGTTTAGCAGTTCTGGCTGCTGGTCATTGATACACTGAATAAAAATGGAAAACATGGTAAATATTGACTGATGAAAGAGTTTTAAAATACAAGCACCAAAGGGGATAAAGGGCTAGCTACAAGTCGGTCTTGAAGGGAGATAAAATACATTTGCAGTGTAAGTAGGCATCAATAAGACACCAAAGAATTTTCCCAATGAGGTCCTGACGCGCGGCCAAACACTGTGGTTCTTTTAGACATAGCTGCACTTGAATCAAGTGTGGCTCAGAGAGAGGTTTGATCTGTTATAAATTAAGCACGTAATGCTTTAGTGTGTAGAAAAGTACTTTAAGACTGTACAAGTTCATTGAATAAATAGAAGTCCTTTCTGGCTGTAACGGTTATCTCACTCCGGTTCGGCAAGTCATCCACTCGAGGCCTTGGCACAACCTGCACAAACGGAGAAAGTGAGAGAATGTTATGGCGGCTTTCTGTGAGCTTGCCTAGGTCACTCAGTGGGGCTCTGTCTGGGACTACCTACATGTCTTCTGTTTGGCATCTTAGGCAGATTCTGTTAATGTCTTTAAAAGGGGCTTGGGTCTGTATGTGAGTGGATAGATAGGTCAGTATGGGTCTGTATGTGAGTGTATAGATAGGTCAGTATGGGTCTGTATGTGAGTGGATAGATAGGTCAGTATGGGTCTGTACGTGAGTGGATAGATAGGTCAGTGTGGGTCTGTACGTGAGTGTATAGATAGGTCAGTGTGGGTCTGTACGTGAGTGGATAGATAGGTCAGTATGGGTCTGTATGTGAGTGGATAGATAGGTCAGTATGGGTCTGTATGTGAGTGTATAGATAGGTCAGTATGGGTCTGTATGTGAGTGGATAGATAGGTCAGTGTGGGTCTGTATGTGAGTGGATAGATAGGTCAGTGTGGGTCTGTATGTGAGTGGATAGATAGGTCAGTATGGGTCTGTATGTGAGTGGATAGATAGGTCAGTATGGGTCTGTATGTGAGTGGATAGATAGGTCAGTATGGGTCTGTATGTGAGTGGATAGATAGGTCAGTATGGGTCTGTATGTGAGTGTATAGATAGGTCAGTATGGGTCTGTATGTGAGTGTATAGATAGGTCAGTATGGGTCTGTATGTGAGTGGATAGATAGGTCAGTATGGGTCTGTATGTGAGTGGATAGATAGGTCAGTATGGGTCTGTATGTGAGTGGATAGATAGGTCAGTATGGGTCTGTATGTGAGTGTATAGATAGGTCAGTATGGGTCTGTATGCGAGTCAAAGTCCAGATCTAAATCCAATCGAGAATCTGTGGCAAGATCTGAAAACTGCTGTTCACAAATGCTGTCCATCTAATCTGACTGAGCTGGAGCTGTTTTGCAAAGAAGAATGGGCAAGGATTTCAGTCTGTAGATGTGCAAAGCTGGTAGAGACATACCCTAAAAGACTGGCAGCTGGAATTGCAGCAAAAGGTGGTTCTACAAAGTATTGACTCAGGGGGCTGAATAATTACGCACACCCCACTTTGCAGTTATTTATTTGTAAAAAATGTTTGGAATCGTGTATGATTTTCCTTCCACTTCTCGCGTGTACACCACTTTGTATTGGTCTTTCACGTGGAATTCCAATAAAATTGATTCATGTCTGTGGCTGTTATGTGACAAAATGTGGAAAAGTTCAAGGGGGCCGAATACTTTTGCAAGCCACTGTACTTGTACTTTGCAGTGTTTCTGGTGCCACATACACATGAAATTAGCAATATATAACTGTTTTTAAAGATGTCAACAGGAGGGAATCCACCCCTGGTAGCAAATGGTTGAAGGAACAAACCCAATTTGTAAAGGCGTGTCTGGACACTTTTCAGGCTTGCTCCTTCAGGGTTCCTTTAATCTCTACCACTTTGAAGCAGGGATAAGAAATTAAATTTCACCTTAAACATGGTGTCACTTTAGAACAATGTTATTGTTTCAATGAATCATTTCTGTCACCATAGTGCCAAAGGCTTCCTCTGAGATCCTTCACGGATGTTGTCTCTGTGCTCATGTCCGTCACTGGTGATGAAGCCTAAGCCCCATCCTACCCATTCCAAGGCATCGCTAATGTTAAAGAGGGGCCTAACTGAATCCCACGTGCACCAAGAACTGTGATTCAGTGACAGGAAAACCACACTGGGTTAAAGGAACAGTAACACCAAAAAAATTAAAGTGTTTTAAAGTAATTGAAATATAATGTACTGTTGCCCTGCAATGGTAAAACTGGGTTGTTTGCTTCAGGAACACAACTATAGTGCATATAAATACGCTGCTGTGTAGCCATGGGGGCAGCCATTCAAGCTGGAAAAAAGGCACAGGTTACATAGCAGATAACAGATAAGACACCATTGTATTCTACAGGGTTTATCTGTTAGCTGCTATATAACCTGTACCTTTTCTTCTTTTGAATGAATGCCCCCATGGCTACACACCAGGGTTTATATAAACTCTTGTAATGTTTCTGAAGCAAACACACAACTTTTACCAGTGCATGGCAGCAGAACATTATAGTTTAATTTCTTTAAAATATATTAATTTTTTAGTGTTACTGTTCCTTTAACACAGCCATCACTCATGACAAAGACAAATTTGTGGCTGTAATAGGCCATTCATTTCATTTGAGGAAAGTTCTATACATGCCCACGCTAATGGCTTTCCTTATCTGTTCCCTTATGCTCAAGGTTTATGCCCTTATCTCTGTTTAAGGGCTGACCTGCCTTCTGATTAAATTATATGAATGCACATGCACTTAGTGGTGAGATCACATTATAACACTTACCTGGATTTCCTTTACAATTTTGGTACAAGTATAGGACCCGTTATCCAGAATGCTCAAGACCAAGGCTATTCCGGATAAGGGGTCTTTCCGTTATTTGGATCTCCATACCTTAAGTCTACTAAAAAAAATCAATAAAACATTAATAAAACCCAATAGGATTTTTTTTGCATCCATTAAGGATTATTTATATCTTAGTTGAGATCAATTACAAGGTACTGTTTTATTTCTACAGAGAAAAAGGAAATCAGTTTTAAAATTCTGAATTATTTGATTAAAATGGAGTCTATGGGAGATGGGCTTTCCATAATTCGGAGCTTTCTGGATAAGGGATCCCACACCTGTACCAAGATAGAAAGGATTTTTTTTACATAGGCTAAGGTTTTATAATGTGGGTAATAATCACCCGAGAAGATGGACCAAAACGTTGGATGAAAAAGATTTATAAATATTTTTTTTAAATAAATGACTTATTATTAAAGGGTAAATGAACATAGGAGGTAGGTTCTTGCACATACCCTTCTCCTGTGAGCGCACAGCAGGACTGGATGTGCCACGGATGATCCTTTATTGAGCTAAGTGTGAGGTATTTCGATATATCCGCCGCCGACATGCACCCTTTAATGTCCTGCTTGTTTGCAAAGATCAGAACCGCTGCCTTGCGCAGATCCTAAAGACAAAAGCTACCTTTATTCCCAGAGGCACAATCTTTGCAATTATATAAAAAAGGAGAATAACCCACCATATTACATTTGATGCCATACAGACGGTTTATGAATCACATATACAATGTTAAAATAATTAAATATAACGTTATTTTTTGGTCGAGAGCACACAAGCACCATAACATTGTTTTTTGGCTATGTAGATATCATGCAGATTATTTGCAACAGGTCTGTTCTTAGAACAGAATGTCCTGTATTGAGTTTATAGTGATATCCGGCTTCATGTATTATTAACATTTATTTATAAAGCACCAACATAATCCGCAGCGCTGTACAATAAGTGGGTTTCATACATTGGACATACCGAGTAACATATAAAGCAATCAATAACCGATACAAGAGGTGAAGAGAGACCTGCCCAAAAGAGCTTATGTAAAGCCCTAATAAGACTTCAGTACCAATGGAAATTAATGGAAATTCTAAAAAAGTTCAATATATAGGCTCCCAAGGCCCCCCTTTAATCTGCCAGCCTATGTTTGTGCCATCAGTGCCTAGGGTAAGAAGCAGATTTAACCAGCAGGGTATCCCTCTAAGGAATGCTAGGGTTCATTAACTAACACCAGCTTCATATTGCCTATAATAAGCAACCAATCAGTAAGTAGCTTGACAGTCTAGAACAGTCAAAATAATGAAATCAAATGCCTAACTGGGTAGGATGGCTTGGGCAAATTTGACTAGACTTAGAAAACAGCAGCATTAGGAAAATGGCACAAGGAGATAATTCAGACATTTAAACAATCTTATTTAAGTAGCCCAAACAAGCAGGCCAGCATGCCCCAAACTCTCCCCCGCTAGCCCCATCTAAAGGCGAAATAAGCTCATTTGTCAGGCAAATATAGTCAATAAAGGGAACTTGACAAAATATTGGCACGCAGTGAGAAAAGTATGAACCCGCAAACTGGTTGGTAACCTACCTCATGAGCCAGCATTCTGTAGAGTTCTTCCTTTGTTATGGAAAGTCTCTCTCTGTCAGTGCTATCTACTACCAGGATAATGAACTGGGGAAACAGAGGCATAAAAGGATACTTAAAGGAACAGTAACACCAAAAAATGAAAGTGTAATAGAAATAATTAATATATTATATACTATTGCTCTGCACTGGTAAAAGTTGTGTGTTTTCTTCATAAACACTACTGCAGTTTATATATATACCCTGCTGTGTAGCCATGGGGGCAGCCATTTAAATTTAAAAAAGGAGAAAAGGCACAGGTTACTAAGCAGATAACAGATAAGTAACAGATTCCCATTGTATTCTACACAGTTTATCTGGTATCTTCTTATGTAACCTGGGCCTTTTCTCCTTTTTTCAATTTAAATGGCTGCCCCCATGGCTACACAGCAGCTATTTCTATTAACTATAGTAGTCTTTCTGAAGCAAACACAACTTTTACCAGTGCAGGGCAGCAGTACGTTATATTTTAATTATTTTAAAACATTTTAATTTTTTAGTGTTACTGTTCCTTTAATAGCAACGCAAAAAGAAATACAATGAATACATGAAAGTAGCTCATCTCCGTTTTCCTGTTGGTGGGGATGGAGTCATTGGACTACAATTTACCTATAGTTGGTGAAAGACTCTCCTTAAGAATATATATATTTTCGGAGGCTACGAAAAGCAACTTGCACCCCCAGGCTAATATACTATTTGAATGATTTACTGCATGTTTGCAGCTGAAAAGAAATACTAGTCCCAGTGTACACAGTGCATCTGGACTGTCTGCATTCCTCTCACAGCCACTGGGCAAAATACCTAGGGGAACTTCAGTTTCACTGCTGCCTTACAGTTTCATGTATAAAGATGCATATTTTAGAGAATTATTTTTTGTTGTGGCCTTACCCATTATCATTGCATTGAAATTCTATATAGTGTTACAATTATATGTACAGGTATGGGATCGGTTTTCCAGTATGCCTGGGACCTGGGGTTTTCCGGATAAGGGGTCTTTCTGTAATTCAGATCTCCTACCTTAAGTCTGCTAAAAAAAAAAATATTTAAACAGTAACTAGACCCAATAGGATTGTTTGGGCTCCAATAAGGATGACTTATATCTTAGTTGGGATCAAGTACAGGTACTGTTTTATTATTACAGAGAAAAGGGAATCATTTAACCATTAAATAAACCCAATAGGGCTGTTCTGCCCCCAATAAGGGGTAATTATATCTTAGTTGGGATCAAGTACAAGGTACGGTTTTATTATTACAGAGAAAAAGAAAACCATTTTTAAAAATGTGAATTATTTAATTAAAATGGAGGCTATGGGAGATGATCGTCCTGTAATTCGGAACTTTCTGGATAATGGGTTTCCGGATAAGGGGTCCAACACCTGTATTATGAAAAATGCATGTACCACTAATACCAGCAGATAAACGAACTAACCCAGAGCAAGTCAAAGGGGCTGATTTACTAAGACACGATTTCGAATCCGAATTGGAAAAATTCCGATTGGAAACGAACATTTTGCGACTTTTTCGGTAATTTTGCGATTTTTTCGTATTTTTTGCGATTTTTTCGCCGTCTTTACGATTTTTGCGTAAAAACGCGAGTTTTTCGTAGCCATTACGAAAGTTGCGCAAAGTCGCGATTTTTTCGTAGCGTTAACACTTGCGCGCAAAGTCGCGCCTTTTTCGTAGCGTTAAAACTTAAATGGTGCGACGTTTCGCGCAAGTTTTAACGCTACGAAAAAATCTCGACTTTGCGCAACTTTCGTAATGGCTACGAAAAACTCGCGTTTTTACGCAAAAATCGTAAAGACGCCGAAAAAAATCGCAAAAAATACGAAAAAATCGCAAAATTACCGATCATTACGAAAAAAACGCAATCGGACGCATTCGGCCCGTTCGTGGGTTAGTAAATGTGCCCCATAATGTTATGGTTTCTCTAATACATGCAAGAGAAAGTGTAGGTGGTAGGAAAGCTAGAGTTAAGTGCAAACAGAAGGCAGAAGCACGGGGGGGGGGGCATGTTAACCTCTCTTGCCTCATCAGAAACACAATTGCACCCTCAATAAACAGGGCATACAGGAAAACTGAAGCTACTGCATGTTTGGTACTAGTGAGGTTGATAATCATACTACCTTTACCATTGCACAGATAATTGCCCTGCATAATGGACTCAGGGAAAGGGATGGCGTGGTACACAAGTAATCTAATTATCTACCTTACAAGGACCAAACATGGAGTAACTTCATGCTCCCCAATAGTCTTGTTCAGGTAAAAAAAAAAAAAAGTTTGATTAAAATAGGCAAAAAGTATGTTTAGAAAAAGCCCTATTCAATGCACTTGTGTTAAACAAGGGTGTATACCACCCCTTTAATTTGTTTCAAGGGTTTACATTTTTTTCAACTGTAAAATTCTGTTTTAATAAATAAAATATACAATTGCATGGGGTGGTGCTATTATACATAAATCCAACACTGCAGTGTCAAGAGAGAACTTACATTTAAATGCACAGGCTTTCAGAAGGACACCTCCTTAGCTGACAATAGCATGTCACATACAGTACATAACCTTAACTGAGAAACAGACTCAGCAAGCACAACACAAGGTTAAACTCCATAGACACATCTTTTTTTTTTTTTTTTAAACCTAATTACTATGTCACCTCCCTTTTCATTAGTCCCCAAAAGGGATGGGATTTACTTCCTCTCATAGTTGGCTAATGAGCTTAAAGGAACAGTAACACCAAAAAATGAAAGAGCTTTAAAGTAATAAAAATATAATGCACTGCTGCCCTGCACTGGTAAAACTGGTGTGTTTGCTACAGTAACACTACTATAATTTATATAATAAGCTGCTGTGTAGCCACGGGGGCAGCCATTCAAGCTGGAAAAAAGGAGAAAAGGCACTGGTTACATAGCAGATAACAGACAAGTTCTGTAGAATACAATAGTGTTTTATCTGTTATCTGCTATGTGCCTGTGCCTTTTCTCCTTTGAATGGCTGCCTGCATGGCTACATAGCAGCTTATTTATATAAATTATAGTAGACTTACAACTTTTACACACAACTTTTACCAGCGCAGGGCAGCAGCACATTATATTTTAGTTAATTTTATACACTTTCATTTTTTGGTGTTACTGTTCCTTTAAGGATAATGGCACACAGGGCTATTCATTGGCTTTTCTATGCCTGCATTTTCGGTATGAGAAAGGGCCCAGAGGGGCCCGAAACGTTGCTTTTTTGTATGTACTTGGGCAAATAAACACATTTTTGCAGGGTTTATAATTTCAGTGTGCTACTGGATTTTTTTGCTATTGCATTTTCAGTGTGTGCATCGAAAGGTTGCCAATATTGGGTTACAAACAATTTATTTTAACTGAATGTGAAAAATAACCTTTCGATGCAGAGTTGCATTTCTTTTCCTATATTTTGCAACAAACGGTGGGGGCTGGTTTGGCTACGTGTGCACTGACTATTCCATATATATATATATATATATATATATATATATATATATATATATATATATATATATATATATATATATATAAATGATCCCATTAGTGTAATACTGCCATCCACATAATAAACTGCAGGCCAGTTTAACTACTGGGGTCACAACGAAATCTGCCTTATGGTTGGGGGGTTTACAAAGATGTAGCACAAGCTGCACCCTACAACTGAGCACTACTGTCTCTTATGCATGGAACTCAGGGGCAAATTTATTCCCATTCAATAGTTAATATAAGTGGCAAGAGCACTTTGTAAGCAAGTAAAGTGGCTGGGGAGGGAAGCCTGGGAACTTGAGGCATATGTGGCATATGGGATAATCATGGAAAGACAAACAGTAGCTCACACGCAGAAGGGAACTAAACAAACACTTACAGAGCTTCAAAGGAACCAAGGCTGAAGCCATGTGAAGTAAAAAAGCATTCAGAAATCCTGCATAACACAGAATGTTCAGTATGTGGCAGACATGGACGTCCTAAAACCAACTATGTTTGCCTACCAATTTTTTTTTTTTAATCAGCCAACAAATAATAACTACTTTCCTGTAATTGAGGACATCTAAAATCTTCTTGCACTGTAATGAAACTGGTCTCCTACTTGTAAATAATGGGTAACTGCTACAGCAGGGACATCTACACATACCTGTACCTCATATAACAGTGACTAAAAACTGTGGGGGTCACCCACCCAGGGTGGCCTGCAGCGGTGGAAGGGATTTATTACTGCACTTTCATGAAAACTCCACCAAGGTGTGCACTGTGCCTAGCCTAGGAGGGTGCACGTGCAGAATTGAAGAAATGGAGTGCCATCCGGGCATGCCAGTATGATAACTCATAGTGCTTAGCAACTTGGCACCCCCGCTTGTGATCTTACCTTATATTTTCAATTAAAATTTTAACTTATATTGGAAAATTGTTTGGAATTGCTTTTCTCTTGTTACGCATTAATGTACAGCTCCAGAACCACTCAACTGGACTGAGGACCAGGTGCCCATCAACTGTAAACCTGGAACACTGAATACTCTCCATGCCCTTCTGGTAAATGCCTAAGGTACTTTAATAATCATACGAAAGTTTTTACCTCTGTGTTGGAATAGTAGGTGTTCCACGATGAGCGCAAGGATTCTTGCCCGCCAATGTCCCACATTAGAAAATGTGTATTCTTAACCACTATTTCTTCTACATTGCTTCCTATTGTGGGAGATGTATGCACCACTTCATTCATTAAACTGTTAAATGCAGAGGAGGAAAAAAAGAGCAGATAAGTGTTTTCTGCTAACCAGATAAAATGTGTGTTAAAATACAGTTTCCAAACATCAGGCTTCAGCCCAATAATCCAAGAATGTCCCTATCCCTAAATACTAATGAACTAATGTCACTAGACTCAATAACTGTAGGAATCAGGGTCAGGGCGAGGGCCCTCCGTTCTTGCTTTGACATGTGCTGCTATGAAACATGAAAAGCAGTATCAATAACTGTGGGACCCAGAACTGTAGAATCTAAAGAATTAGCATACTGGCACTCTCACTGGTACCATAGATTCAATGGTGGGAGGCATGCAAAGGGTTTAAAGCGACACTGACGCTGCCCAGTGTCACAGCCTTTAGCAGTAGCGCAACTCAGGCTGCTGTGTTTATACTTGGGAATTAGGGAGCTGCAGCTGTACAGCCAAATTCAGCTTTCAAAAAACATTAGAGAGTGGGAAAACTGCTATATCGGATTCTCTAATGGGCCCTCGGCCCCTACAAACAGGGTATTTTTGGGAATAGCATGGTATGTGCTGCTGGGAAGGACAGGAGACAGGCTATACGCCTGTAACATTTTTCTTTGCCGTAGGCAGATTAACTGACATACAGCATGTACCCCAGCCAGACTATTTAACAGATGATTCTATACAAAGAAGCCTATTGAGAAGGTTGGCAGCCATATAAATGCCTTTGAGGTCAAATCCACCCCTGAGCCCTTTGCTAGACTAATAAAAAGAAGGGAAAAAATAAAAAAAACTTGAACTCAGTACAGTTAGAGCTTTTCTTAAAAGAACAGTAACACAAAAAAAACAAAAAAATCAGCTTTAAAATAATTAAAATATAATATACTGTTGCCTTGTACTGGTAAAGTTTGTGTGTTTGCTACATAAAGACTACTATAGTTATACAAATAAAGCTGCTGTGTAGCCATGGGGGCAGCCATTCAAAGGAGAAAAGGCACAGGTTACATAGCAGATAACAGATACGCTCTGTAGAATATAATGGTGTTTTATCCGTTATCTGCTATGTAACCTAAGCTCTTTCTCCTTTGAATGGCTGCCCCTGTGGCTACACGGCAGCTTATTTATTTAAACTGTAGTAGCCTTTCTGATGCAAACACACAACTTTTACCAGTGTAGGGCAACAGTACATTATATTGTAATTAATTGTATACACTTTTGTGTTTTGGTGTTACTGTTCCTTTAAGTGTATACAATACAATGCAATGCATGGTGCCATATGTAGTGGAGTATACAATTAAATGTGCCCCCATTTCCCCTTCTGCACTAGGTGCCTTCTGACCGAGGACCTCAATTACTTATGTTAACAAAATAACGCATTGCATTCCAGTTGCTGCAAGTTTTGGCTTTTTCTATACTAGTAAAAATGTATATAATCACATTGCAACACAACTGTAACCTGAGATGTCAGTCAAGATGTCAGTCAAGTTAAAGTGGGAGGCATCTGCCTAGCTGTGCTAAATTAAGCAGGTATTAAAAGTATTAAGCCCCAGACTGCATTGGTAGCAACAGACAGCACTGACAGTCAAGGTAAACAATGCTACTGAGCTTTTGTAGCGTAAATTCTCATAGGACAGGGCTCGGTGGTACCAGAACCAAATGCTGGCCACATAGGCACATATATTTCATACAAAGATTTCCAGCCAAATTAATAAGACATTTGGCAAACTGGAAAACCAGGTGAACCAATGACCTGATTTATGTCATGTTTTGGTTTTAGGTCACTGGCAGACCCAGAACAGGACTAAGCTAACCCAGTGACCTAGACAGCAGGCTGCTCTGGTGGATCAGTACGATGTGCCCATCAGTGTACGTGCCAATGTATTGCTATGGAAGTCACATCCCTTCATGTACACCTCAGGGTCTAATGAAATTGGCTCAGGCTGACGATGTGCTGAGATACAACCTTTCACATGGGACAGTGTTGTTACTCTTAGAAGGGGGATTAGATTACACTGCAATAAGAAATCACTTGCGATGGCATTAGGCAATGGACACTCACATTATTAAGTTACATCCAATTTTCATTAGAGGTTTTAGAAGCCGACGGAGCAGAAATGTGGCCTAGGATTAATGCAATCAGCCTTTCAGTTGCGCTTTCCTGATACAAAAGAATAGTAAATATGTCCTACATGGGTACCATCCACCCCCTCTCTATTTCCCTATTTGAGGCTCTAGGTATCAGATTCCCACATAATTCTAATCCCTAGGGTTCCTTCTATGGGAAGCAGAACATCTACTCTACCATTAGGCTATTAGAGATGATCTTATTAGAATTATAATGGGAGGTATTTGCAGGGGTTTATTCTACTTAATTGCTCCGTATAGATGATTTTCATAGCGCCACAAATACTCATAAGTACTTATAGTATAAAGGCATGCTAATTTTACTTTCACCCTTTTGAACACGGTACTAGTGATCAGACCATGTGATCAAAGTAGCTTAGCTATAATTACATTGTAATGGGACAAGACACACATGCATGTTAGCATTACACAGCGCTGCACTATTTGCTGTAAGATACATTTCCTGCTCTCATAGAGCTCTAGGGCCATTAATGTTGAAAATAGCTCTTTGCATGTTGCACTGTAATTTACCTATTCTTCAGCTTTTCAGTGACGGACAAGTGGCCTCTAGATTCATGCAGTACAGATCAACCAGCATTCCACTTATTAAAAGGGAATAAAATAGATCAAAGGATTGTTTCAGAATATTCCTTGCAGTATTACAGGAGAACGCCACCCAAAAGCTATTTAGCATAATGAGAAAATGTAATTGTTAGCAACTTTGGTACTACAAGCAAAATTTGCCCATTTACATTCTCTGTACTACACAGAACGAGATAAA
Source organism: Xenopus tropicalis (assembly GCF_000004195.4). Classification (NCBI taxonomy): domain Eukaryota; kingdom Metazoa; phylum Chordata; class Amphibia; order Anura; family Pipidae; genus Xenopus; species Xenopus tropicalis. The sequence continues at coordinate 28,078,986 of NC_030682.2, forward strand.
TGAACTCTGCTCTCAGTTTTATTTACAAATAACTTTAAAACCACTGAATATCTGTGACAAACGTATAATAGAAAGTTGCTTAGAATCACATTTTCTTTCATGATGCAAGAAAGTTTTTAAAGGGAGGGATCCCTTTAAGGGAAAAGAGCAAAGCTTTAGAGATATGGAATACATACTTACAATTGGTAAAGTAAGGTGGTTTTTCCTGCATTGTCAAGACCCACAATGATCACTTTGTGCTCTGAAATATAAAAAGATATTTTTACTAAAACAATGAAAATCTGTTCACTTTACCTGCCATGCAAGAGCTGGGTACTCTGTGGAGGGCAAACTTGCCAGCATATGCACTGAAACAAGCAGATTCCAGAAATGCTAGTAAATCCCTTTTGCAGCACGTGTATATGAATCACAGCAGACTGGTCAATCTGGTTTCCCACAGCATCCAGTCTGTCTAGCATGTACTCCAAGCCCGGATTTGGCTCTATACTAGTCAACTGGTTCCCAATTAACCACTATGCTACACACAGGCAGATCTGCCTATACTATGACATAAAAACAGGGCTATGCAAGGAGGTCCAAAAGATTTGGCCCTGCTTATAAATGAGTTCTTTTGCCATTCTACCCTCTTTTAGATTCCATGCCTGCTCTCCTCTCAGTGAAGATCTTACAGTGCATCATGGCAATTCTATACACTCATTAAAAACGAATAACCAAACAAAAGCTGTACTTAGCAAAAGACATAACTGCTGCAGTGCTTATGTGAGTAGGGACCTTACAGAGCAGCTACTACCAATTTATAATGCTTAGGTGGAAGCACAGTATTTGGAGTTCTGCACTGAAATTGGCCAGCTAATTGAAACATACAGGATGGCAGCATTTGCAGCTGTATGTAAAGGGCATCTATTCATGGAAACAATACCATTTTGTGCAAAATATGCCATTTTTGCTATGCTATCCACGAGATCACATACATATGCTTAATTAGAGAGTCTCCCTGCATTATTTGCATGCTTGTGTCTCTATATGGCTACCTAATGTGGGTGGAATAGTGTTTGTTAGAAACCATTTTATGGAAAAAATGCACCTTTCTTCCAACTGCATTAGCCCGCACCTCTGGTGGGCAAAACAAATTTTCACCAACGGTTGCCCTTTAATGCATCAGGGGAAGACATATAATACTGTGTATCAATTAGGAAATACTGCAACAATAGTTTGTATCAATATAACTCATCTTATGTAAGCAAGTCTGTTACAGTGCATTATGGACTATGCTGACTACAATATGCAATTACAGATATTTATGAAAAGCAAAAATAGCTTTCAATCATGGTTTACAGAAAACTATGCAATCACCAAAGCCTTGCCCCTGACCTGCCTACTGGGCTCGGCCTCTACTAGCAATAGTTTGGGAACCTGAGCACCAATGGTTTCACTGATGCATTTATAGGTGTGTTCCTTTGTACAGCTGAGACGTGGTCAGGTTACATATGGTACTTGTTATTATTATTAACATTTATTTATAAAGCGCCAACATTTTCCGCAGCGCTGTACAATAAGTGGGTTTCATACATAGGACATAAAGAGTAACATATAAGGCAATCAATAAACAATACAAGAGGTGAAGAGAGCCCTGCCCAAAAGAGCTTACAATCTACAAGTTAGAGAGGTTATGCGTGTGTAAGGAATTACAGCTATCTGCTTGTGCGCATACATGTGACACACACCGTCTAGCAAACCGAAACACCAAAATGTAACATTCCTTTAGCTGATGCCACGTGGAACAGGTAGCGAGGGAAGGGCGGGACCCATTAGGCACAGTTACAAGTCTAGCTCCAGGCAAAGGAATAGTCACAAACCCCAACGGTGTCAGATCACTGCTTTTTATCCATCATTTCCTCTGCACATTCCGCTCTTTTTGTTTTGCTTGTATGGAGGGATGCAGGGGAGGGATGCATTTCCTGACTATATCAGCAGGGATTCCTGATCGAACACCCTTTAACTGAAAGGCTCAGTAATATGTACTTCACAGCTATAAATAGCACTGATATAAAATATATACTTTTCTGAAATACAAACAAGTAATGCAGAGGTTGCCATAGTGTTGTATTGGCCTGACCTGAAGAGCAATTAAGGTGAGATTTGACAGGGTGGCTTGTGTACCTTTGCATAAACCACTGGTCTCGCTATTTGGTACCAGGGTATAAATCAATGGCGGATAAAGGTTTGAACTCAACATGCTTGGGAAAAATATTCTATTCAAATACTGCCCAACGCCACGCTGTCTTTAAAGCTGATGTCACATGGGGCTGATCTGGGCCTATGGAAAAACGGAGGGGTAGAATCAGCCCCTATGCTGGCATCAGCTGCCTTCTTTCCTGCACCCAGACCCACTGTGTCAGCCCAGGTGGCGGATATTGGCTCCGAAATACAAACTCTTGCATTTCAGCACTGACACAATGGTTCCAGGGGCAGCCAGACTGATGGCACACAAGGCTAATTCTGCAGGAGAGCTTTCAGCCTTCTTCCCTAACAGGAATGGTACCTGTGTGTCCCTATTCACACAGGCAGATTTCATCATACAGACATCAAAGCCTCAGATACTGTGCAATGAGTTTCTTAAGTAAATTATGGTCTTCCATTTCATATATGATGCAGGTCATATAAATGTGAACATTTTTCAATGTATTATGTCAACCATGACTGCTGTGTAAAAGAATCTCCGCCACAAGCTATTGATTTCAGATTCTGCTACTCTTAAGGTGGCCATACACGAGCAGATCCGCTCGCTTGGCGATGTCGCCAAGCGAGCGGATCTTCCCCCGATATCCCCACCTACGGGTGGGCGATAGTGGGGGCCATTTAGGTAAAAAAAATAATAATCCGATCGTTTGGCCCTGGGGCCAGACGATCGGATTATGTGGGCGGCAATGGGGCAGTCGGATCGGGGACCGCATCAACGAGCCGATGCGGTCCCCGATCCGACCAGATTTTCTAACCTGGCCGATCGAGATCTGGCCAATTTCAGGCCAGATATCGGTCGGCCAGGCCGATCTGCTCTCCCCATACACGGGCCGATTAGCTGCCGAATCGGTCCAAGGGACCGATATCGGCAGCTATAGTCGGCCCGTGTATGGCCACCTTTAACTGATTACTGGTTCATGCATTAAGCCAAAACTATCTGACTGACATCTGACTCGAATCGAGAGTAACTATGGAACAGGAAGCCTAGGAAATTCCGTTCAGGTATAATTAATGCAATCATGTATTATTACATGTCAGGCGGACCTGGTTATGAAGTTGATCATTCTAATTGCAAAATCTAACCACACGTGTGTATGGCAATCACCACTGGTCCACCTGTTCATACTATAGGTAAAAAGAAGTTGGGCCCAGGTCACTACAATGCTGGACAACACCCCTAAACATTTGCTCCAAGGATAGGATTATCTGTAACTGCATCTCCACGGAATCCAAGGAAGGTGTGATAAATAGCTCTGCCACCCTAGGCAAGTGCCCTTACAGAAAATCAGATCAACGCACAGAAGTACATTCAAGGTCATATCATTGATTTGTTGGCAGGATATGTAGCAACGATCACTAATACATTCTGATGTTTGATCTTGAAAATTGATTTCAAGAGGTATTAACATTTTTCGTATAAGGACCTATAGTCATTAGCAGAGACGAAAGCATTAAGCAGTGAAAGAGGTGATGGAGTTGCAAGAAGACAGCAAGGAGAGGTGATATTGGAAGGACTCAGAAGGAGATTATTAGTATAATACGAGCGCACACATAAAGAGGCTAGCATGGGCCACTGGAAACACATTTCTGATCAGCACACTGAATGCCTAGTGATTGCTGATACTGATCTCCGCTGGCAGAGGGCTCCCTTATCTCCAAGCTGTAGCACATTATATTAGCGACACAACAAAAACATTATTTTTTAATTTGGCCAAATACCAAACCAGATTTGAACCATAATTTGCATATACAAAATTTTACATAAAGCAAAATATTGCATTAGTGTCAACAAAAAATTGTGTGTAGTTGTCTACTGTTTTAAAGGAGACATATTGTGTGAAAAACAAGCATGTGCCAATGCATTATACTCTCTTAAATATAGAAGGAATGTGCTTTAAAAACCCTACTAGCCCCGCCCCTTTCCTGCTGCCTCCTTTCCCAGGCTGCTCAGGGGAGCCGGCGGCACTCACCACACTGCACTGTAGCAAAGGAACCAATCAGCAGCTAGCCTGACCTGATAGGGAACTGTAGCATGTCCTTGCTTGTGTGACTGCTGGGCTGTGATTGGCTATCCCCCTTGGGCTGTGCCTTCTGGCAGGGACTGTTAGGACACGCCCTTTCCTTGACTGAAATAAGAACAGGGACTGTAGCAGATCTATAGCGAGCTCCAATAAGGCGGCCATTTTTAAAGGTAATAATCATTTTTAGCCAAGAGTGAAACCAGCACAATATATAATTCACTACTGCTTTTAAGATTAAAGAGATTTTTAGTTATATTAAATGCCTCCTTTAAAGTCATTTTAAGTAGGGATGCACAGAATCCATTTTTTTTGATTCAGCCAAACCCCAAATTCTTTGTGAGAGATTTGGACCCTTATTTGCGTATGCAAATTATGCTACAGTGAAAAATAATGTTTGCATGACAAAAAGTCATGTGATGTTAAGGATTTGAACGTAGTTCAGCCAGAAGCATGGGTTCGGCCGAATCCTGCCACTAAAGGCCAAATCTTGGCCGAATCCCAAACCGAATCCTGGATTTGGTGAATCCCTATTTTAAGGGTTCCACTAAACCAAATCCAAAGCTCAAGCTAAAATCTGTAAAAAGTCTTGGATGCAAGCCAAATGTCAACCCTAATAAAAAAAACTATAAAATATAGAACAATTTCAATCCTAATCTTTTTCTGGGGACTCTAACAGCTCTTTAAATGGAAAACAGATACAGCAAAACAATAAAACAGCAGCAATAAAATGCAATATATGCAGTTAAATGGCTGATGTCACTTTTAGAACAAACAAATTATAGCAGTTTTTGGGCAGAAATAAAAGCAGTTGCCATTTCTCACATTAGTACTTTTTAAGCAATGCTTTAAAACAACTATACTACACTATCAATATGTAAAAACAAACACATCTTCTCCTAGACACGTAGTGTACAAATGGCTAAAGCTGCAATTAGGCTTAGAAACAAGAATATATTATCAACAAACAGAACAAAGGGGCCCAGGGGAGGGAAAACACAAGAGATACATTCTCCTTCCACTGAGAATCTGTAGGTAGAACACCCGGAGATACAGAGGGAGCATGTTGGATACGGAGGAGGCAACAATGTAACAGTAATACTGTAATCTTGTGGCTGCCAGATATACTGTATTAATAAAAGGTTACTAAATGTGGGCAATGTAGTATATGGTACATGATAGCCACACAGACTCTAAACTGTGTGATACAAGCATCACAAGAAAGACAAAGTGGCTCATTTTCCAACCCTCAGCAACCGATAAGCTTCAAGTGGTATAATAAAAGGAAAGCTAAAGCCCGAGTGGTTCCCGCATTTGCTGAGGAAGCTCTCAGAATAGAGAAGCGTCACGTGGCAAACAAATCAAAGAGCCTGGTAGCAGTGGGGCTGAGAGAGCACTTTTTGGGCAGGTTTCACGTTGGTAATAGGACACCTGAAAGTGGCTCCACCTCATTGCACTAACAGCATACAAGGTATAAAGTGAGAGGCAAGCCTGGAATCCTATGGCCATTCATATAGACTGTTATAATTAGGATCATCTTTTATTTATGTGGCACTGACATAACACAAAGAGCACATTGATCTGTGTATAAATTGCATCGCCCAGTGACACAAAAGACAATTAACCTGCCAGTTTATTTCTGGGCCAGGGCACCTGAAGGTTAACACAAGGGGAACTTACAAACTCAATTCCTGGATCCCAATTCTGCCATTGCTAACTGAACTGTAATGTAATCAATTTTATTTCATAATCTCAAGTCCCCCCACAAACCAATACGAATATGGGGCCAGCAGCCAACCTGATAACCATGATAGGTCAAGCGCATCTACAAAGCGGCCAGACACTCAGAGGTTCTGTCTTGGCTATGGGTTCTGGGCATGTGGCCAGATAAACTGATTAATGCTGTTGAATGACGAGAAACTGGCACTTGCTGGTGATGGGCAAGTAGAGAGACTGTTTGCTGCAAATGAAATGCACCCAACTTTAATATCAGAGAGATCCCTTGAAGTCATCTACTGGCCCACACCCACCACCAACTCAAATGCCAGCTGAATGTGAATCTATCCCCCTGGGGCACATACAGCTGAGATGTAAAGAACAGCCAGAATGGGCAAGGGACTAGCATAACAGCACCTGATGCAATCGGAGGGGCTCCGTGCAGGAACCTCATATATCAGTATAACTGTCTACTTCTGGCTGGGTCTCCTTAGCAGTACCATAGAAGTTTGATTATTCATCTCTTCAATAGCTTTTACTAATGCCAGCCTCCACATTTGTTATATATTTAATAGCAAAGGGAATGAAAAGCAAGTAAGCTGTCAAGAAACCAGCGTGAGTTGCAATTTAAAGCAGTACTTACAGGTAATATGGAAATTAGCATTAGAAGGGGGTTGATTGGAACCCTGAAGGGATAATATTAAAGTCAGCCACAATGCAAACATTCAGCAAGGAAATATTACATTCTATCTATTGCTGAACAATAGCCAAAGGCAGCTTGTGGCTTGGTAGCGCGAAGGCCATTACTGTAGATCCGTCAGCAACAGGAGCACGACTACTAGTTTTAGGAGAAGCTGCTGGGAATCGCAGTTCTACAGCTATAAAGTCCAACACAGTTAGCAATTCAGAAAGCACACTTCACAAAAAATCATATATAAGCCTAGTTTGCAGTTATTACTAATGCTCATAAGCTTTTCTGTTTCTGCTGAAGGACTGTATCCCTAGGATATGTGCATCTTACACTCTCTGCTGAGATGTAGGGAAGGCACTCATAATCAATCTCTAATTATCTGCTCGGCACATTCATTTTACGAATGGCTGGACATAAAGGTATGCTCTATTAATGACAACCTGCTCTAATCACACCCGGAGGATCACTGCTGGCGGTGACAGGGGCGTTTCTGCCACAAGAGGTTACAATCTTGCCCCAGGAAGTGGCAGTTTACCAGGGAGCAAAGAGCCAATTTCAGAGCTATTCTCTGGTGCAATTGCATGGTCTGCGCTATTGGAGCAGCTACTACAAATGCAAGGCCATCAGAATCAACCCTGGGAGTCAGGGCAAGAGTTGGAAAAGAAGGGGGCCCTGGCTACGTGGGAAGAATGAACCTCATTGGAAGGAAGAGAATAAAATAAATGACAGACTGCCTACATGCCCTCCAGCTATTATTGACCCACAAATCCAATGGGGGGGGTGGGGGTGGAAGGGACTGCTGAAAGTTGCAGTTCACCAATAACTGTCCACAGGTTGGCAATCCCTAATGTATATAACAAGCATATCAAATAACTGCCATTATACAATATACCTTTCTGACTTGTGTCTATGGTTTTGCCCCTCAGCTGTTAGTGGGCACAGGGGCAAACAGGACCAGACTGGCATTCAAAACAGACCCTACCATTTCAAATACACATAGGGCCAAACAGCCCCCCCCCCCAGCCCAATAAATAGTGACTGTCTATGGCATCTTACAGCAGCCCCTCTGGCATTTGCCTGAATCCACAGCTTGCAAGCCAGGGACCAGGGGCAAATGCCCTCCCTACTCTACCCTAATAGAGGTCATGCCTGCAGATACGGGTACGAAATAGGCAAACATTTACCTTGGTTGCAGAAAAAGTTCCATAGCTTGGCAAAGATAAGGCCCATCGCTTCCAGGCACCGAGGCAGCCGTGTCTCCCCGGGAGGCTGTGAGAGGATACACGTTCTGCACTTCAGCAATCACATAGGCGTGAGCGCTGCTCTCTTTACTCCGCCACCCCCATGCAGCCGCTCTATGGTTCAGCCCGGGGGACTGTGCGCATCAGCTGCACTCACCGCTCTGTCACTGGCTGCGCACGCATCCTGCCCATGTGACACACAAGGGCACTTTTAATTGGGCGGGGTTTTAGTCCGACGTGATAGGCTACGGGGCTCGTAGTTTATAACCTGGTGCAGGGACACAGTTCGGCGATGTTTGTTTAATCTGCTGTAGAAGCGTGGTTACACTTTTGTAATATTTTTATATTAAACCCAGGGCGCGAACATCATATATTGGAATTAGTAGCGAGGACGGCAATTGTTGCCCAAATCCAATATGGATTTTGGGAAACGGTGACGTAGAAAAACTTCCGGCATATAATTTAATCCCTGCGCTGACTCAAGTGTTCGAAGTGTGTCGGTTCTTTGCGTTCAGATAGATGTTAGATTGATGCCATGGTAAGTTTGAGCCTTCAGAGGTTCCTCACAGAGGGTATCGCCTGGGCAGTTTCAAACTGCGGAATTGCGAATCTTTTGCGATTCTCCACTTCAGAACTACGTATCCCAGCATTCCCAGTGGCACCAGCTGGCGAGCCATATAACCAGTGGGGCGCAAATACAGTTTTGCAATAGAATACAGGCAGGCAAGGTTGTGTTTAAGTTCATGGGATCCATTTCATTCCATTATAAGAATAAAGATAAACCCCTCCATAAAGGGCTTTTGCTTATCTCTAAGCATAAACGGTCACAACTAAGAGTGAAGGAAAGGGGTTGTTCATACAGAGCTCAGCATTTTTTTGTTAAACTTGATTACAGAGGAAGTAGTAAGTGTAAAACCAAGCCTGTTTGGGTAATGTCCCACAGGGAGATCAGTTGCCCACAATAAATTTCCGTTGCTCTGGAAATCGCCAGTGGAAAGGCCTGTGCATTAGAGATGTAGCGAACTGTTCGCCGGCGAACTAATTCGTGCGAACATCGCGAGTTTGCGAACTTTTCGCGTATGTTCGCAATTTGGGTTCGCGTGGCGTTTTTTTCCGCTGCTTTTTTTCTCGGCCTAAAAACGCCGCACAAGCCACACATGGCGTTTTTCAGCAAATCCCGTCGCGTATTTCCGCTAGGTCTGCCAGCTGCCTTTGCGGTTTTACGAAGTATTTTTCAGAGAAATTTTTGCCCTTGATCCCCCTCCTGCATGCCACTGTCCAGGTCGTGGCACCCTTTAAACAACTTTAAAATCAGTTTTCTGGCCAGAAATGGCTTTTCTAGGTTTTAAAGTTCGCCTTCCCATTGAAGTCTATGGGGTTCGCAAAGTTCGCACTTTTTGGTGTAAGTTTGCGAACGGGTTCGCAAACTTTTTTTTTGAGGTTCGCTACATCCCTACTGTGCATCAGTTTGATTTTCTGAAGTTGTGCAACATTTCTCCTGCAGGCAACTTCACATGACTTTGAAACCCCAAAGTGATGCATAAGGCTAACACCAGACGCGGCGTTTGTTTTTGGCAAGCCGAAAATCGCTTGCCGAAAAATAGCGCCATACACCTCCTACCTGTGCCTGCACCCAAATGAATGGAATACGCTCGGGCGCAGGCACATGCAGCCGATATGAAGTGTTGCGTTTTTTGGCGGATATCAGCTACATGTGCCTGCATCCAAGCTTATTTCATTGATTCGGGTGCAGGCACAGGTAGGAGACGTATGGCGCTATTTTCGGCTTTCCGAAAATATACGCCAAATGCCACATCTGGCATTAGCCTAAGTCTGTTCACCAGCGATTCCCTTTATTGCAGGTGGAAAGGCTTTCTGGGGAGGTTAGTCACCCACGGTAGCAGAAATTTATCACAGGTGACTAATCTCCCCATGGGACATTAACCCTTACAGTCCTAGTTGCCCTACTTGGCCTAATTTTGATGTTTAAAGCAATAAACAAAAGTCCAGAGTAAATCAACAGCAAAACAAAATGACTTGCCCAGGAATAAACCCTTTCCTTGGTAGTAATGATAATTTAATGCATTCTACAGTAAAGTCCAATTCTTTCCTATGGGGTGTTATTGTGCAGCAGCTATTAGGTGTAGCTTCCATCAAAAGGAACTTTGTGTGATTGTAACACAGTGCCTATGGGTAAGTCTTTGATCCATGAAACTTGTTTTCCATTCTATTTTGATTCTAAGAAGATTTTAAATATGAAACAATCAGTAATTTATATTAAGTAGCAACACAATTGTTATGTAATGTACTGTCATGATACAGGTATATAGCATCCATTATCCGGAAAGCTCCAAATGATGGGCCATCTCCCATAGATTCCATTTTAATCAATTAATTACAAATTTTCTCTAATAATAAAACAGTACCTTGTACTTGATCCCATTTAAGATTTAATTAATCCTTATTGGGGGCAAAACAATCCTATTATTCTTTATTAAAGTTTAAATTATTTTTTAGTAGATCCAAATTACAAAAAGACCCCCTATCCGGAAAACCTCAAGTCCCGAGCATTCTTTTTAACAGGACCCATGCCTGTACTTGTATTGGTATAATTTATAGTGCTTAAATATATGTATTTATAGATTTGTTTCCCCCTAATTATAGTTAGCAACATGGCAGCTCACACAGCAAGAAAAATCCATTTTATTAATACAAATGGGTGTTAATGGTGAACTCAGTATATACAAGCTGCAGTTGATTTTTATTTTTTGTTTGCATTTGCAGATAGATAAGTGGTGCATATAGCAACAAATAAATTCTAGCCGGCAATCCTTCTGCAGTCTGGATGCTGATGTTGCTAGAAGGAAGGGCAGATGCATAATTGTACCAAATATTACATTAAAGGTATGTTACTCCTTTAAACAGAAAAACCTGCGCTCAGATATTTTATTGGATATTTGTAGGAAATAAAGTGAAACTCTACTTATACATGGGATATATTTCTCATTTTGCTTGGATAATTAATGTTTCATCCCTGAGTTATATTCTTGTACAACTGAGCGAATGATATAAAATATGACATAAGTACAGTTGCCAGTGTATTAACACCAATAAATATATATTCTGAAAGCATTCATTCTGCCCTATTCTTCCTACCCTTTTTATTTATCTATACAGCAGAAGGGACTATCTATAGCGCAACATGGCCTTTTTCCCCAAGATACTATTGAGGAGTGAATTAGAAAGCTATCTGCGTAATGTGTATACTAACAAAGAGGTGAGTTTTAATATAGCATAATTATACACAAAAGCCATGACTATCCTGTAAATTATATCCTTATAAACACTGGTTAGTGATGTATGTGTGACATAACTCATTAGAACTTGTGGATTATAACAAATCAGAATCCCCCTTGTAAAATACAGGGATATTAGAAGTCACCAGGGAGTTCCATGATCTGTATTAAAGCACTCAGCCATCTGCCTCATTCCTTTGTATGGTGATGGAACTCCTCGGTGACTTAAAATATCCTTATATAGTGAATAATTTACTCCCAATTGCAAAGTATAACGCTCTCTGTTATACAGAGAGTGTTTCACTTAGCAGGGTAATTTTTTGGCATCCAAACACCCTTATCCCCAAGTGCCACCTCACCAGCTGCCAACTCTCCAAAAAGCCTTCTCCCTTAATACTCATGAGCATGAAAATGCTTTACAAGCATCACCTGCACTGCTGTCTCCCCAAACAGGCAGCTGCACTACAAAGTGACTCATTATGAAGCTCATAAACTGAATCAAACTACAAAGAACAAAAGGTGCTTATAACAAAGGAACAGTATAACTCACAGAATCAAAATGAACCATTAAGCCCAGTCATACACCCACTCATTAAATAATTCTTGCTCTATTTCATACTAGTGTATAGTAAGATGTTGTCATAAGACATAGGCATGTTAGAAGTCACCTTGGAGTTTCAGGACCTGTATAAAAGCTCTCAGCCTTCAACCCTATGTCTTTACATGGTCATGGAATGGCGTAGGGATTTTGATTTTCTAAAGATTATGGTGCAGGTGATTTTTTGGCCATAACATTTGATCTTTTTCTAGGCCAAAAACCAACTGCACCAGAGGTGACAAGCAGTTTCCATATGTTGATAGTAGACAACATAAACAATTTTAGGTGTTTTCTAGTGATGAAAAGTGCTGGCTAAGAATCTGTCTGGTTTCCCCTCCTGAATTTTATATTCTTTCTTAATTCAGGTCATTTCCTTTCAGTTCATTTTTCCATTTGTGAATACTTTGCTGAAACCCCTGTTTTCTTGCTCATTTGCAGTTAGTGGCAGTCATTGGTGCTCCTGAAGCAGAAAGCCTCTTTGAAAACTTACTGAATCACCTGGCCCATCCTCCATCTTTTACTACTGTTCGGGTTAACACTCTTTCCACTTCAATAGAAAATGTGAAGTCACTTCTGCTGGATGAAATCCATCAGGTTTGTGAAATAATTTTCTCCCTGTGGTTTACATTGTGAATAGAGCAAGGCGAGAATAATATTCCATATCTCTGCTTTTACACACCTACGTATACCACTTAGCTCTCTCAGTGCCAGAAACAACTACATCTTTTGTTTCATTATTGTTTTAGAAAGTTGGAATTGTCCCTCGAAAGATGAAGTTTTGCTCACAGCCGAAACAATTTACTGGCACCTCCAATATTTATATTGCTCTGCAGCACCATGGGCTTTTAACACAAAGCTGGCACGTCGTGCACCAGTGATAAGTGACTTCCATTGCACCTGAGAGGAATGCACAGACTGCAGTAAATTCTCAGGAAATATGGTTTAACAAGATCTGATAGGAATTGAAAATTCAGCTTGGAGACAAGGGATGAGAATTCGACTCCAACCTTCCATAATTAAGTCTGATTAACTCCTAATGCACACCCTAATAGGGGAACAATAATGCTTGATTACAAATAGTAGGACTCATCAATTATAATATTTTTTAACAAATGATTGTATCATATTTATATACAGTCAAATGTCTCAGAAAAAGAATCTTTTGACTCTCTTTAACAGTGGTGTTCTATAGGTCGAACAACCTGTTGGCATCTCTCCTGCTCTGTAACTACTGTTAGATGTATATGCATATAGATAGCCTTTATTCCAAGTGTCCTGTGCCACACTCTCAACATATATCCCATCCCCCTTACATTAATGACAGCCTATATATTCCAGTCTTATTTTCTCCTACTTTAATGACTTATTCTGTATTGACTTTCTTCTCTCTCCTTTTTTTCATTCATTAGCAATTCCCTGGTGTGAATATCCCAATTTTACAGCATCCAGTTCTTCATGACCTCTTACTAATTCCAGTCATTGGTCCAAGGTTTGTAAGGCTTTTGTATGTTATTCTACAAAATAGATTTGTACTCCTATTGCCAGTTGTAAAGCGCAGAAATGTGCTCCCTAAAGCAGATTTTGGCATGATGTATCCTTAACCCTCCAAATTTCTTATTGGGATAGTCTATTATTATCATATTCCTTGAATACTAAGTAGCATATGTATAACCAATAGACCCACCCCCTAACTCTCTAAATGTGGCAGCTGTGTGTATGTGTGTGCGGGCAGGCGTTGATGCACTTAACCTGCAGGACCCCTGGGTTGGCAAGCAGTGGGTAGAGTCAGGTGTGGGTTGGAAACTTTGAGACCCACCCATTGCTAAAACAGAACTAAAAGTCACAACTGTCTTGTTGATTCACCCTAGCTTGGCATAGCATTTAGAATGGTGCATAGACTCGGATCTGGACTTGTCCCCATAATATCAGGTCCTGTGTCTGGCACAGCAGAAATGTCAGAATAGTGTCAGTTTTCCTTTAAGAGGGATGGCACACTGTGCATTTGTTGCCCACATTTATTTGCTCCAGTGCAGGCAACATATTGGTGTCAGTAGTAAACATGTGAATCTCATAATCACATCACAAATTGCCTTTTCCACCAGCTATTCATACTGACACCAGTGCGACATTTTCCTGCATGGAAGAAGATTAAGTGCGGCCAACATAGCAGCCTATGTGCCATTGCCCTAACTGTCTTTGAAAACAACTTTCTGCTAATAGTGTTTTGCCCTTTTTAATAGACTTGTGTCTTTAAGGCAATTACTGAAATATGTGTGTGTGAGTCTGTGTTACAATGTGCACAGCAGCAGCTGAGTTGACTTAGTGGATGATCCATTGCTTGTGTTGTTTCTGCATTTAGGAAGACCCTGAAGCACCACCCTGTACAAGTTATTGTTGGAGCCCAGTGTGGAAACGCTGTCCTTAGGGGAGCACATGTCTATGCTGCTGGAATTGTATCAGCTTCTAAATGTAAGAACATTGACTTGGTCTCTCATATTGTCAAAAAACTCATTGTGCAATTTTTTACTCTTGATTCACTCTCATGTTGGCTGTTATTGTAGATGTTCAAGTCAAGCGTAGTCAGGCACACAGAAGACTATAAAACTGGGGATGTCTGTGAGCAAGTGCTTTCCTTGTAGATAGGGAAAATGTGCCTAAATCTCAGTACTGAGCAGGCCTTTCAGCTAACATCTCTATAGCATCTGGGCCACGCACCTTATATAACATGGCATAAGCAAGTGGCCGATGAGATCTCTTTAGAGTGCAATGTCTTTAAATCCCAGACAGTGGACAGTAAACGATCAGGTTTCAGGCTGTAGCAGTGGATTCCTCTCCAGAGTTTCCTTCAGTTTTGTGAGGAGGAAAAAGAGAGACATTCTTCCTGGATGCCCATCTCCATTTCTTGTGACACCCTAGTCTCCTGTCTTTATTATAATCCAGAGCATTTGTAGGTTGACAGATGATTGGACCTACCCTAGGGTTCTGTCAATTTAGCCCATTAGTCCCTTTTTAAGTGAGTTTTCAACCATACTCCTCCTTTCTGCTTTCTGATTTTTGAGGGCCCTTCCTATACAGTATATATATATATATATATATATATATATATATATAGTGGTGTGAAAAACTATTTGCCCCTTTCCTGATTTCTTATTCTTTTGCATGTTTGTCACACAAAATGTTTCTGATCATCAAACACATTTAACTATTAGTCAAAGATAACACAAGTAAACACAAAATGCAGTTTTTAAATGAGGGTTTTTATTATTTAGGGAGAAAAAAAATCCAAACCTACATGGCCCTGTGTGAAAAAGTAATTGCCCCCTGAACCTAATAACTGGTTGGGCCACCCTTAGCAGCAATAACTGCAATCAAGCGTTTGCGATAACTTGCAACGAGTCTTTTACAGCGCTCTGGAGGAATTTTGGCCCACTCATCTTTGCAGAATTGTTGTAATTCAGTTTTATTTGAGGGTTTTCTAGCATGAACCGCCTTTTTAAGGTCATGCCACAACATCTCAATAGGATTCAGGTCAGGACTTTGACTAGGCCACTCCAAAGTCTTCATTTTGTTTTTCTTCAGCCATTCAGAGGTGGATTTGCTGGTGTGTTTTGGGTCATTGTCCTGCTGCAGCACCCAAGATCGCTTCAGCTTGAGTTGACGAACAGATGGCCGGACATTCTCCTTCAGGATTTTTTGGTAGACAGTAGAATTCATGGTTCCATCTATCACAGCAAGCCTTCCAGGTCCTGAAGCAGCAAAACAACCCCAGACCATCACACTACCACCACCATATTTTACTGTTGGTATGATGTTCTTTTTCTGAAATGCTGTGTTACTTTTACGCCAGATGTAACGGGACACGCACCTTCCGGTCCACAAGGTATTTTCCCCAAGTCTTGGCAATCATTGAGATGTTTTTTAGCAAAATTGAGATGAGCCATAATGTTCTTTTTGCTTAAAAGTGGTTTGCGCCTTGGAAATCTGCCATGCAGGCCGTTTTTGCCCAGTCTCTTTCTTATGGTGGAGTCGTGAACACTGACCTTTATTGAGGCAAGTGAGGCCTGCAGTTCTTTAGATGTTGTCCTGGGGTCTTTTGTGGCCTCTCGGATGAGTTGTCTCTGCACTCTTGGGGTAATTTTGGTCAGCCGGCCACTCCTGGGAAGGTTCACCACTGTTCCATGTTTTTGCCATTTGTGGATAATGGCTCTCACTGTGGTTCGCTGGAGTCCCAAAGCTTTAGAAATGGCTTTATAACCTTTACCAGACTGATAGATCTCAATTACTTTTGTTCTCATTTGTTCCTGAATTTCTTTGGATCTTGGCATGATGTCTAGCTTTTGAGGTGCTTTTGGTCTACTTCTCTGTGTCAGGTAGCTCCTATTTAAGTGATTTCTTGATTGAAACAGGTGTGGCAGTAATCAGGCCTGGGGGTGACTACAGAAATTGAACTCAGGTGTGATAAACCACAGTTAAGTTATTTTTTAACAAGGGGGGCAATCACTTTTTCACACAGGGCCATGTAGATTTGGAGTTTTTTTTCTCCCTTAATAACGTAAACCTTCATTTAAAAACTGCATTTTGTGTTCAATTATGTTATCTTTGACTAATAGTTAACGGTTTTTGATGAGCAGAAACATTTAAGTGTGACAAACATGCAAAAGAATAAGAAATCAGGAAGGGGGCAAATAGTTTTTCACACCACTGTATATATAAAGGTTAAGGTAAGTTTCATTGGTATATTGTTTTGGGTCAACTTGAACTTTCTTTATTTTTGCAACAGATACTGTATACATGTGGTTAAAACAGTTCATGTCAATATCTTTACTTTGGGAGCTATACAGGTCTGATACTGGCCATTAAATAGGCTTTGCTGACTACTTCTGCTTTACAATAGGAGCAGAAAAGAGGGGGTATTTCATAATTATTGCAACAACCAGTGTAATAATACAGCACCAAAAAAATTAAAATACCCATTTGATCAAAGTTCCCTTTCAAGGACACCTTAGGTATTACTTGCCTGTAGCAGAAAATAATAGACCAGAGCTAGAAGGAGATTATCATTCTCAGTATTCCTAGGACAAAATGGTGTGTTATTTAGCTATTATACAGGAAAATGAGCCACTTTGTACTACACTTTCATTATATTCTCTACCACCTTTCTTGTTCTAACAATCCGGAGAGTACGAGCTGTTCTATTTTAAACAGTCCAAAAAAAAAAAAAAAGATAAAAGTCAATTACAAAGCGGCTTACTTTGTTCTATAGCAGCTAAATAAACCCATGTATTTTGCCTTTGCCTTTCAAAACAAGAATTGGCCCTAGGCTGTAGCATTTCTATTATATTTTTAGTAAGACAAATGGCTGAAGTGATTTTGCAACAAACCAGTTCATTTTTATTGTTCCATTTAATCAGCATTCGAAAGAGAAATAAAAGAACCCCCCATGACAGTATGGAAACTCACTTGTATATAGGAGGGCCGCATAGGGTGGCGGATAAAACGTACACACCAAAATTAACCAGCACTAGTCTAAAGGAACACCCCGATCCAGGCTTTTAAAATCAAAAAGAAGTATTTATTTATAGTCCCAATTATAAAATTCTAGGTACAGCGAATTCTGTGCAAGGCTGAGCTAATTTCTGTCTTAATAAATACTTGTTTTATAAGAAATGGAGGTGTCTTCTCATTCTCTGGTACCAAAAGGTTTTAAAATACAGGCTCAATTTTTGGGACAATGGTGAAGCTGGCACTCCAACTGGGTCGGAAGATCACTCACTGCCTTAGGGTGCAGGCAGATTTCATTGATTTGTACCGAAGTAGAAAAACACATTGATGCATAGTCTGATATATGAACATTATTCCTTGTTTCTGTAGGGATGAAAGCTGGAGATGAAGTCTCTGTGTTTTCTGATATAGAAGGAAAATGTAAAAGGGGAGCCAAAGAATTCCTTGGAACAAAAATCTTCATTGGGAACGGTGTTTCAGAGCTGAGCCGAAATGAAATCTTCTGTAGCAACAACCCAGTAAAGTAGGTATGAAGCAGGGTAAGTCTACAAATCATAATAGGAGGTGGCACAGACTGTTTTAGAGATAGAAATGGGCACTGCCAGAGCAATCTGCCATGCTGAGTGTCAAAGCAAATACTAGTGAGCAAACATTCTCAGCCTTAGGCTAAAGTCAGCCAAAGCGCAGCCTCAGCTTTTCTCTGTCTGCGTTTTCTGTGCAGGTGTAAAGAAGCCAATGCGGTCCCCTCCACTCCATCTTGTCTTTGCACTGACAGGCCTGCTGTTGTCCTGGGTGCGCACACAGAGTGGATATCGATGCGAAATCGCAAAATTGTGTATTTTCTCTCTCATATGTGCTCTGTGCCAAGACCATGCTGAGACACGTTGGAGGGGAGAACATTGGCATCTCTACACCTGCATCGAAAACGCAGACGGGTGAGGAGTTGAGGCTGTACCTTGTCTGAATTTTCCTACTTTATTGCAGGGTTTCCATTTTGGGTGGTGGGAATAGCAATTGTCATGAACAAACACTGCCCACAAATTGCAAATCTCTATCTGTACAACCAAATCATGGTCCATACTACTATGGGCAAAGGGGTATCTTTGCAGTAACCCATAGTTCTATAGTACTAGGGGCAAAGAGGAATCTTTGCAGTAACCCATAGCAGCCAATCAGCAATCACCTTTAAAGGAGAAGGAAAGGCTAAGTCACTTGGGGGTGCCAAAATGTTAGGCACCCCCAAGTGACTTAGATCACTTACCTTTTACCCCAGGCTGGTGCCCCTGTACGGAGAGAACAGCACCAGCCCAGGGTAGCAGCGAGCGCTTCCTACTTCCTATTCGCATGCGCTGGCCCTCGGATTTCGCCGGCAGAAGAAAAAGGAAGGAGGAAGCGCTTCCTACAGGTACCCTGGGCTGATGCTTTTTTCTCCTAACAGGGGCACCAGCCCGGGGTACAAGGTAAGCAATCAAAGTCACTTGGGGGGGCCTAACATTTTGGCACCCCTAAGTGACTTAGCCTTTCCTTCTCCTTTAATCAGTCAACTGCAGTAATACATCCACTACCTTTGACCTTTGGTTGCTATGGGTTACTGAGTGGTGGCAGATTTTTGAGGTATTGAGGCTGCTAGTGGAAGCCAAGAATTAACTTTGTTTATTTTCCTGTGTGGTGTGCATTGAACAGTCAAGCAGATCCCATGGCAGGTGATTTATAGGAAAAGTAAATCTTTATTCCAAGAAACTGTAGGACAAAGATTTACTTTTCCTATAAATCGCCTGCCATGGGATCTGCTTGAATGCATGCTGTAATATCTTGTAGAATAGTGTAACCGCCCCCCCCCCCCCCCCCGTCCCACAAGCAGAATATCTGGGGCAGAGCATGCAGACCCCACTTGCTACTGGTGAGCCTTTCACACTTTTTGCCACTCTGAATTGGACAGTGAGTCTTTGTGGGAAACCCACTGTCAATAAAACACAGGCAAATACTTGCTCAAAAAAAATAGAATTATTTGCTTAAAATGGAGTCTGTGGGAGGTAAAAACAAAACACTTATAGGCAGTAATATTTCAGTGTAAATCAGTAAATGCACAACTGTTCTTCATTTAAACTTCAATATATTCTTTAACAATTGCATTGTGTTCTGATTGGCAGGGGGAAAGGAATCAGAATGACAGAACCAGTATATTTAAGTCCATCCTTTGACAATGTGCTTTCGGGATATATCTTTCTGCAGGTACACTGGTTATAGTTTAAATACAATAATCTGGGAAAGAATCAGGTTTATGTGCATGTGCCAACTCCCATCAGTGTGAGGAATTCAATAAACTGGATTCAGATTTACTCTTGGGCAGTAATTCATAGCAACCAGAACTTTGCTTTCTTTAGTCTTACTGCAGTTGAGCAGTAGCTAAATGGTTGCTATGAGTTGAAGATTAATAATTCCAGTTTTCGGCACCAAAGTTTAAAGCTGTCTTTATCAGGCATGTGTCTGTGATGGCGCACATGGGGAACATCTGAATTTCTTTATGCCTAGCTGCTGCCTCAGCTTGGCAACTCTGCATACAGGCTGGGTGGGACATAGGCTACTGGCACAACTCTATGTTGATCATCTTTTAAGACACACAAGCCAAGAAGACTGGGCTATCACGTGCAACACATCTCCCCAGAATGCTTTCCTGTCGGCATTAAAGTAAATTGCCGGTAGTAAAACATACGTGTTTTCTTAAGTCAGACAACGTATTGAGCCCAGATTTAACCGTGGGTTAAAAATGTCCCCATGTGTGACCCTTATAGGTGGCATTAAATAAAGGGATCCCTACTCTTCTCAGCTCTGTGCTGTGAGTTCTACACTAGGAAGCACTGCAGTGACTGGCAAACCATTTGTGTATTGGGTATAAGCCCCTTGCTACATATCCTTAAAAAAAAAAATTCTGATGTAAATTAATGCTAACCTGCAGATTAGCTGCTAAAACTTAGCTGAGAATATGCTATTTATTTTTATATTTCCAGTTATTTAGACATAACAGTAATATTTACAGAAGACATTTTCATTTAATACCCTAGAATTTGCCCTCTGCGGTGGTAAGTCACGTGCTGAATCCACAGCCAGGAGAGAGGATATTAGATATGTGTGCAGCACCCGGGGGAAAGACCACGCACATCGCCACGCTCATGAAGGACCAGGTAAGTGCCTAGTGAGAAACTGAAGGTACTGCGACTCGCACTTCATGGGTTAAAGATTTCTGACCAGTCATGACACAGGAGCAACGCCCTTTGTCCCAAGCACTTGATAACTGTAAATATTAATATTTGTGCCTGCTGATTCTCCCTGTGTGTAATTTGCAGTGTGAATCACTCACGCATAAGCAGAGTACACAGTGAGGCCACTAAGATTGATGGGACATTTTCCAGACATCATATAGCATAGAATCAGTGAACACCTATTCTGCAACAAAATACAAAACAAGCACGTTACACCCCTCAGCAGCACCAATCACAAGAACAGCCACCCAAAATAATACCCAATGCACCCTAGCTTTGTTTGATTTATATTATACGAACTGCGGTGCCGCAGTACAACCGAGCACTGATCTGTTCAGGCCTCAGTATTTGATGCAGCCCCCCTGATGCTTAAGGACATGCTTAATAATAAAGTAAATAGTGGGGATATGTCCAACCCAATTGCTCTTCTGGCATCAGACTTACTGTCATCTCCTGCCAAACCTTGCCTGTGGTTGGTACAGAAGTCAATACTAACGGAATCCTTCCCCGTCTCTGGTAACTGGATAACTTTATAGTGGATTCAAATCTGCATTATTCCTTCTAGGCAGCGCTTCATGTCTGGGGAACCTATAGTGTTTCTAATAATCATACGCACACAATGTATTTCTTGTGGGTTTTTCTTTTGTTTTTTTTAGGGAGAAGTTATAGCCATGGATAAAATAGCCAACAAAGTAGAGAAAATCAAACACAATGCATCAGTGCTAAAGCTCAAGTGCATCAAGGCTTTCTGCTTCAACAGCACCAAGGCAGTGCGAGATCAGAATTCTCCCAGTGAAC
Organism: Xenopus tropicalis; assembly: GCF_000004195.4. NCBI lineage: Eukaryota > Metazoa > Chordata > Amphibia > Anura > Pipidae > Xenopus > Xenopus tropicalis. The sequence continues at coordinate 28,100,347 of NC_030682.2, forward strand.
AAGGTAATTGGGCACATTTCTATTTAATATATATATACAGTATATATACATAAATATTTATGTCTATGAAGGAGTATGTTGTGATGTCTTAATAGGTGACATAACCGTTCATCATGAAGTCACAAAATGCTATTAGCTGTGGGCATAGCTGTTGACATCACAGAACTGATGAGTATCTATCCAAGATCCAAAACAGGCATGGCCTCACTTAGGTCATGTTTAAAGGAGGAAAAGTAAAATCACCGGGGGTGCCGAAATGTTAGGCACCCCCAAGTGATAGTAATCACTTACCTGATACCCCGGGCCAGTGCTCCTGTAAGCAGAAAACTGCACCAGCCAAGGGTGCCTGCGAGTGATCCTCTTCCTTCTTTTTTCTTTGCAGCACTTCCATATGTGCAGTAGAGTAAAAAGCTGAACTTTATTAGAAAAAACAAGTATTTCACTCTACTGTTTTGGCCCCCAGGATCATGAAGAAAGAAGGGTGATGGGTCACTCTTTGCACCCCCGAGTGATTGTACCTTTCCTTTCCAGACAATTTGCAGTTGGTTCACTTTTTATTTGCTTTATTTAAATATTTTTTTTTTCCACGCAACTTTACAGTTTAGAATTTCAGCACCTATTTGGTTGCTAGGGTTCAGATTGCCTTAGCAACCAGGGAGTCGTTTGAATGAGAGGCTGGCTTATGAATATGAGAGGGCCTGAATAGAAAAATAAATAATAAAAAGTAGTAATAACAATACAACTGTAGCCTCACAGGGCAATTGTTTTTGGCTGCCGGAGTCATTGTCCATTTGAAAGCTGGAAAGACCAATTGAAAAGTTGTTTAGAATCGACCATTATATAACATACTAATGTAAACGTGAAAAAACCCTTTAAAGGGATCTGGCCATATGCAAGGGTCATCTGCATATTATTTTTTTGTTTTTTTATGGGCTAATAAAAATCAGCTAAAATGCTGTTGTGGCATATAGAGTAACATTTGTAAGCCTGCTGTATTATCTAAGGCAGGGCTACCCAGAAGGCACAAGGGCCCGAGCATTTTTATAGCCTTCTCGTGCTCGTGGACTTCTAGACTTCATTTTAATGCAAATTCATATTCAGTCAAGCTAAGGGCAAGCCCATAGAGGCCTTAGTGCTTCCCAAGACCCAGGCAATGAGAACACCAAACAGTACCCTAGTGATAATAAGGGGAGCTGTTAGTGTAATTGATGTGGACTGTGACTGATGAAGAATATTGTATGCTAAATATATATTTCATGGAGATATTTTCTGTTTTCCTGGACGACTGAAGCAGTGGGCTGGAACAGAACCCTGGCTGCATGTTTGAGGGAGGAGAGCAGATAGATATACTGTAGCTGTGGGACTGGGTTTGATGGCACCGACAAATTTACTAAGAGCTAAATGCAAATTCATAACAAAAATGGTGGGAAAATGACAAAATCTGAAAACTGTCTGCTTAAAAGACAAATTCACAAAAGTTTGAATCTCCTGTACCATATACCAGCAGGGGATAACAGATAGCGCTCACAGGATATCACCTGTATTACATACCATCTGGGCACTATTATACGGCTCAGGGAATATCTCCATTACTCTCCTATCAGCTCCCCAGTGTAGATTCTGTTCTGTGATTATTTCCATATATCCTAATCAAATTCCTAAAAATAACCCTAAAATGCACTTGCACTTGCCTCATTGACATTTTATAAACAAGTAAAACACTGATTAAACAAAAAGTTGAATTGATATGTTTTATATAAAAAGTTTTTACCTCACATTTGCATTGTCCTGCTAGTTTTAGCTTAATGAATGGGGCAATAATAACATTTTGAGTGAATATATTCATTTTTATTTAAAGGAAAATTAAAGCCTCCCAGGCAAGATTTTAGTTTTAGCAGCAGTGCCCTCTCTTTAAAGGGGACATATACCATAATTTTTTACAATGCACTAAACCATGTAAAATAATGTAAAATAGAAGTAAGTGCTTTTATTTATTTTTTTTGTAACTTACAATTTTTATTGAAAAAAAGAATTTTTGGGGGGATACAGAAAGGAAAAGGGAGGGGGGTTAGGCACATCAGTTGACTTTCAGTCCAGTACAAGGCACAACAGTGATTTGGAACGTTAGTAACATGGTATACTTTGTTTATTTTATCTCATTGCCTAGTTATGATCCCGTTCTGTTTTACAGTGATAGCATAACATCAAGGGGGGGAGAGAAAGGGAGAGAGCAGGGAAAAGAAAAACATTTTAAATAAAATAAAGAAAAGTAACGGACCATTATTTAACATAGAGTTAGAGTTCAGTAAAGTGAGGCAGGTTTTGTGGTGGTGTTATCGGTTTTGCTAGATTCATTGTGGTGGTGTCATTGAGTAACTCTCTGGTAGAGCCCCATTTTCAAGTGGGCAGAATGTTATTGTTTTCCACAGCTTGAAAGTAGTCCCAACTGTCCCAGATTTTTTTATGTCTTTGTAGTGTATTGGATATTTGTGCTGTCATTTCCTCAAATTTTCTGTTGTTGTCCACCCTGGATATGACTTCTTGGATAGTGGGGACTACTGTGGATTTCCATTTAGCCGTAATTGCTAGTCTGGCTAGAGTGGCTATTTGGTTGACCAGTTTTTGGTTCGGATTAGTAGTCTTTGGGAGGGGGAGTCCCAATAGGAGATGGGGTAATTCTATGACTGTTGATGTTTTTAGGACTGTTTGTATTAAATTGCCCACTCCCAGCCAGAAGTTAGAGATTTTGGGGCAAGCCCATAGTACATGATGTAAGGAACCAATTTGATGACAGTCTCTCCAGCACATGGGGCTGCTATTAGGATAGATTTTGGAGATTCTGTTTGGGGTAAGATACCATTTCATTAGCGCCTTATATACGCTTTGTTTCTGCTGGGTGCAGACTACCATTTTGCTGATGTTCTCCCAAATAGCCCCCCATTTAGACCTGGGAAGTTCCATCCCTATGACGGATTCCCAATAATGCATATAGGCATGTTTTGGGAAGGGTTCTTCGGCTAAAGTGCACATTAGGTAATAAAGTTGCGAAATGAGGCCCCTTTGGGGGTACTTTCCCCCTAGTATTTTCTCATATGGTGTGAGACTGATGCGGGGTTGTTGCCCCAGTAGTCTCTTAATATAGTGGTTAATCTGGAGATATTCCAGTTTTTTTGTCAGTACTCCACTTGCATTTTCTGAGAAGTTCTCCATAAGTATACAATTTATGATTTAGTGGGTTTATGAAATCTATAGCTCTTGTTAGAGCATGTGCTGCCCAGTTTGTTTGGAAGGGTCTTTGTTGACCTGGTAAGAAAACAGGGTTCGCTAGGAGTGGGGATAGGGGGGAGGGATATTTACATATTTGGTATTTCCTGTTGCAGCGTTTCCATATATCTAGGGCAGTGCTGTCCAACTTCTGTTGTACCGAGAGCCGGAATTTTTCCGACCTGCGTGGTGGAGGGCCGATAATGGAAGCTAGTTTTGACCACTCCCCTTTTTGAAACCGCACCCAATTGAAACCACACCCATGTTATCACATGACCATACCCATATTAATGGTTGTAGTACAGCAAAAACCTGCCATACACTGCCTGCCCGTGTGTGTGCCCTACTCTGCCTCCCCTACCCTGCCTGCGTGCCATACTTTCACTGTGTGTGCCATTTTTGGCTGGTTTGTGCCATACTTGGCCTGTGTGTGCCATACTCTGCCTGCCCTACCCTGCCTGTGTGTGCCATACTCTGCCTTCCCTACCCTGCCTGTGTGTGCCATACTCTGCCTTCCCTACCCTGCCTGCGTGCCATACTTTCACTGTGTGTGCCATTCTTGGCTGGTTTGTGCCATACTTGGCCTGTGTGTGCCATACTCTGCCTGCCCTACCCTGCCTGTGTGTGCCATACTCTGCCTTCCCTACCTTGCCTGCGTGTGCCATACTTTCACTGTGTATGCCATCCTTGGCTGATTTGTGCCAAACTTGGCCTGTGATTGCCATACTCTGCCTGCCGTACTCTGCCTGTGTGTGCCATACTCTGCCTTCACTACCCTGCCTGTGTGTGCCATACTCTGCTTGCCCTATGCTGCCTGTGTGTATGGCACACACAGGCAGCCTACAGTGACACAATGCTGGCACTGCTCCTACAGTCTGCACAATAACTATATATTAAAAAACTTTTTAATTGCAGTACCACCTCAGTATATGTTCTTTTTGTAGTGTGCAGGGATTATTTGTGGGTTTCTATTGCTCCTGAGGTGTGAACAGGGGAACAATGGGGGTGATTATAGCCTGAGGTGTGAACACTGCAGGGGGTGAACAATGCAGAGATTAAAAGGTGTGAACAACACAGGGGATTACATATTTAAACAATACAGCCTGATTACAGCCTGAATGTGAGGTGAGAACCATGCAGGGGGGGGCATTTAATCTCAGTACTGATACCATTTAAAGCTTACACAAGAGTAAGCCATCAAAGCAGCCAGACAGGTGGGGGGCCACACAGAGGGGGGTCGCCGCGGGCCGCCAGTTGGACAGCACTGATCTAGGGTAAACCCTATAGATTTTGGGGCTGGATATGGTGCCTGAACCTTAAAATTATGTAATAGTAACAGGTTGCTAATGTGAGTGCTTTTATTTTAATACCTTTTGGTTCAATTATGTCCATAACTGCTTGAAAACTGTGCCCTACCCAGACCTTATGTCGCTTCCGGTTTAGACTCTTCACTCTTCAGTATGTGGCTGGGGCCCTGGCCCTGATAGACTTCAGCAGAGCTACTTAAAGTGCAGTGAGTGTGCATAGGGTCTCTCTGCTGCAGCACAAGCAGAGAGACACAGAGGGAGGAAACTGGGAGGGGTTTTCCCTGCTGCTGTTGAGTAAAGCCTGTCAGTCAGTGCTGTGACCACTTCCTGTGGGAGACTGAAGCGACACTCCCATGTTTCATTTCACTCTGGCTTCTGAATAGTGAGAGGTTGTGTATGCAGCTCTCCTGTAATGACATGTTTAGGAGGTAAAATGCTTTCAAAACATGTTTCTTTCTGCATCATTTCACATTTTGAGGGAGGATGAATATTATAACTGAATATAAACTTTATATAAAATGTCTCCTTTAATCACTTCACTGACACTTGTCGCAACTAACCTGTGCCCCCATCGCATGTCCAGAACTACAGAGGTGTGTGACAGCATTGGCCCCACCTTTAGCTGTTCCCCTTCTGTTCCCAGCAGCCATCTTGGTGATCAGCAAACAGCACATGCACACTGGCACCCAAACTGGGATATTGGGGTACAGGGTTGGACCGGCCCCCAACAGGGCACTGGATAAAAACCCGGTGGTCCCTAGTCCTGTTGGGGCCCCTTTTCACCGGGCATGTTGGGGTGTGGGCCGGATTGCTGTTGACCAATAATGAGTAGGGGCTAGAGAAGTAGTGCGGTGGCAGAGTAGAGCAGGGGGTGGGCCCTTGATTCACTTTTTCCCCTCGAAGAAGGTATTTAGACGCTTACATCTCATTGCAGAAGTGGAATTACACAGAAATATAGTACAGGTATGGGACCCATTATCCAGAATGTTTAGGACCTATGGTATTCCAGATAAGGGAACTTTCCATAATTTGGATCTCCATACTTTCAGTCTGCTAAAAAATCAACAAAACATTAATTAAACCCAATAGGATTGTTTTGCATCCAATAAGGATTATTTATATCTTAGTTGGGATCAATTTCAAGAGACTGTTTTATTATTACAGAGAGAAAAGGAAAAGGAAATCCGTTTTAAAATTCTGAATTATTTAATTAAAATGGAGTCTATGAGAGACAGGCGTTCCGTAATTCGGAGCTTTCAGGATAATGGGTTTCCGGATAAGGGGTCCCATACCTGTATAGACAACATTAGAAAGCCCAGCTTGTCCTAAAAAATGGCAAATGAAATGCAAAATCCTGCTGGTAAAATCCTTATTCCAAGGCTCCTGTAGATGTGGGACTGGGTTTGATGGCACCGACAGATTTACTAAGAGCTAAAGGCAGATTCATAAAAAAAAACATAGGGAAAATGACAAAATCTGAAAACTGTCTGCTTAAAAGACAAATTCACAAAAGTGGAGATAGAGGTTTGTGAATTAGGTGGAAAATCCGACAAATCTATCTTCACTTTTATTTTGTCTCAATATCATCACTTTTTGAATTCCCCACATAGGGGGAGAGAGCCCTTTTTTGGAGTAAAAGTGGTGGAAAAATTGGTGGAAAACACTTTCTCCAGATTCACAAACAGAAATCCGCCTAAATTCCGACTCAACCACCACTTTTCTGTTTTTGGTGAAAGAAAGACAGTTTACAGACACTTTTGTGAATTTGTCATTTAAACAACATTTTAATGACAGTTTTTCCCGACATTTTCAAAATGGAGTAAAGCTCAGTGTAACTCTGTTAGATCAATTCTAAGCTCTTCTGGTTTGTTTTGTTTCCCCCAGTCTCCATTTCACACCTAAGGTAGGGGCCCCATTGGGGGATCATTAACATATTAATGGGGATTAGCAGCTTATTGTTAGGGGACAAGTTTCTGTCTAACCCTAGAACAATAGGTGCAAAAAGTCTCATTAACATTATATAAACAAGTAAAACACTGATTAAAAAAAGTTCAATTAAAAAAAGTTTTTACTTTTATAATATATATTATTTATATATATAAAAAGTTTTTACCTCACATTTACATAATTATGCAAATTTTAGCTTAATCACTGAGGCAATAATAACATTTTGAGTGAATATATTGTATACATTTTTATTAAAAGGAAAAGTAAAGCCTCCCAGGCAAATTATTAGTTTTAGCAGCAGCAGTGCCCCCTCTTTAATCACTTCACTGACACTTTCCGCAACTTATCTGTGCCCCCATAGCATGTCCTGAGCTACAGAGCTGCCTGACAGCATTGGTCCCCACCTGTTCCCAGCAGCCATCTTGGGGATCAGCAAACAGCACAGGCACACTGGCACCCAAACTGGGATATTGGGGTACAGGGTTGGACCGGCCCCCAACAGGGCACTGGATAAAAACCCAGTGGGCCCTAATCCCCTAGTTGGAGCTCTATTCACCGGGCATGTTGGGGTGGGGGCCGGATTGCTGCTGCCCAGTAATGAGTAGGGGCTAGAGAATAAGGTATTTAGACCCTTGTTACAGAAGTGGAATTACACAGAAATATAGAAAAAAAATGATAGATTGTCCTGAAAAAGATTATGTATAGTTTCCCTGAGCAAACTAAAATTACCCCTCAGGAAATGCCCCCAAAGTGAAATGGCATATGAAATGCAAAATCCTGCTGGTAAAATCCTTATTCCAAGGCTCATGTAGATTTGGGGCTGGGTTTGATGGCACCGACTAATTTAAGAGCTAAAGGCAAATTCATAAAAAAATGTTGGTAAAACGACAAAATCTGAAAACTGTCTGTTTAAAAGACAAATTCACAAAAGTGGAGATAGAGGTTTGTGAAAATCGCACAAATCTATCTCCACTTTTTTTTTTTTTTAATCTCCTGTACCATATACCAGCAGGGGATAACAGATAGCGCTCACAGGATATCGCCTGTATTACATACCAGCTGGGCACTATTATACGGCTCAGGGAATATCTCCATTACTCTCCTATCAGCTCCCCAGTGTAGATTCTGTTCTATGATTATTTCTATATATCCTAATCAAATTCCCAAAAATAACCCTAAAATGCACTTGCACATTGTCCCTGTGCTGCAGCTCAGCTCACCTATCGATTGGCTTCTTATTGCCAGTGATAAGAAACGGATTTTTCCTGTGACAGTTGCTTCCAGCTGCCATAGACAGCACAATTCCCTTGAAAATGCAAAGAGAGGATTTGTGGAAAATGTAAATGCAGCCACTGAAAAAAAATCTGGACATCGCTCCACCAGCCTATTTCTAAAGGCTGATATCCTTACGTTGGAAGGTTATGTGACCGTGCCCAGGGCAGTCACGAGGCGGACCCCGGAGGAGGGAATTGAACCTGCAACCCCGTCGTCACAGGGCGGTCTCCCTACCCCTAGGCTATCCTACCTCCTCCCACTTATAGGATGTTTTTTATTTGCTACATAGTGGCAGTTGGTGTATCCTAACTGAGAAGCCTGCTATTTGCTCAAGACCTATATAACTAGGGGGACTGTTTAATAAGTAGGGAGAATGAATCCTCCATTTATCAACATTCTCTGAGAAAGTTGATAAGTGAGCCCCAGGGGGGGAGGGGGGGGTCTCTTTTTAACCCTAAAACAATAGGCGCAAAAAGCCTCATTGACATTTTATAAACTAGTAAAACACTGATTAAACAAAAAGTTGAATTGATATGTTTTATATAAAAAAGTTTTTACCTCACATTTGCATTGTTCTGCTAGTTTTAGCTTAATGAATGGGGCAATAATAACATTTTGAGTGAATATATTAATTTTTATTTAAAGGAAAATTAAAGCCTCCCAGGCAAGATTTTAGTTTTAGCAGCAGTGCCCCCTCTTTAAAGGGGATATATACCATAATTTTTTACAATGCACTAAACCATGTAAAATAGAAGTAAGTGCTTTTATTTTAATACCTTTTGGGTTCAAAAGGTGCAGCACAAGCAGAGAGACACAGAGGGAGGAAACTGGGAGGGGTTTTCCCTGCTGCTGTTGAGTAAAGCCTGTCAGTCAGTGCTGTGACCACTTCCTGTGGGAGACTGAAGCGACACTCCCATGTTTCATTTCACTCTGGCTTCTGAATAGAGAGGTTGTGTATGCAGCTCTCCTGTAATGACAGGTTTAGGAGGTAAAATGCTTTCAAAACATGTTTCTTTCTGCATCATTTCACATTTTGAGGGAGGATGAATATTATAACTGAATATAAACTTTATATAAAATGTCTCCTTTAATCACTTCACTGACACTTGTCGTAACTAACCTGTGCCCCCATCGCATGTCCAGAACTACAGAGGTGTGTGACAGCATTGGCCCCCACCTTTTTCTGTTCCCAGCCGCCATCTTGGTAAGCAGCACAGGCACACTGGCACCCAAACTGGGATATTGGGGTACAAGGTTGGACCGGCCCCCAACAGGGCACTGGATAAAAACCCGGTGGTCCCTAGTCCTGTTGGGGCCCCTTTTCACCGGGCATGTTGGGGTGTGGGCCGGATTGCTGTTGACCAGTAATGAGTAGGGGCTAGAGAAGTAGTGCGGTGGCAAAGAAGTGGAATTTCACAGAAATTTAGTACAGGTATGGGACCCGTTATCCAGAATGCTCGGGACCAAGGGTATTCCAGATAAGGGAACTTTCCATAATTTGGATCTCCATACTTTGTCTGCTAAAAAATCAACAAAACATTAATTAACCCCAATAGGATTGTTTTGCATCCAATAAGGATTATTTATATCTTAGTTGGGATCAATTTCAAGATTTATTATTACAGAGAAAAAGGAAATCAGTTTTAAAATTCTGAATTATTTGATTAAAATGGAGTCTATGAGAGACGGGCTTTCCGTAATTCGGAGCTTTCTGGATAATGGGTTTCCAGATAAGGGGTCCGATACCTGTATAGAAAGAAACATTAGAAAGCCCAGCTTGTCCTAAAAAAAATTATGTATAGTTTCCCTGGGCAAAGTAAAATAACCCTTTAGGAAATGCCCCCAAAGTGAAATGACAAATGAAATGCAAAATCCTGCTGGTAAATTCCTTACCCCAAGGCTCATGTAGATTTGGGGCTGGGTTTGATGGCACCGACTAATTTACTAGGAGCTAAAGGCAGATTCATAAAAAAATGTCGGTAAAATGACAATCTGAAAACTGTCTGTTTAAAAGACAAATTCACAAAAGTGAAGATAGAGGTTTGTGAATTAGGTGGAAAATCCCACAAATCTATCTCCACTTTTACTTTGTCTCAGTATCACCACTTTTGTGAATTCCCCACATAGGGGGAGAGAGCCCTTTTTTGGAGTAAAAGTGGTGGAAAACACTTTCTCCAGATTCATAAACAGAAATCCGCCTAAACTCCGACTCAACCGCCACTTTTCTGTTTTTGGTGAAAGAAAGACAGTTTACAGACACTTTTGTGAATTTGTCGTTTAAACGACATTTATACAACATTTTAACAACATTTTTTCCCAACATTTTCAAAATGGAGTAAAGCTCAGTGTAACTCTGTTAGATCAGTTCTAAGCTCTTCTGTTTAGTTTGTTTCCCCCAGTCTCCATTTCCCACCTAAGGTAGGGGCCCCATTGGGGGATCATTAACATATTAATGGGGATTAGCAGCTTATTGTTAGGGGACAAGTTTCTGTCTAACCCTAGAACAATAGGTGCAAAAAGTCTCATTAACATTTTATAAACAAGTAAAACACTGATTAAAAAAAGTTCAATTTATATATAAAAAGTTTTTACCTCACATTTACATAATTATGCTAGTTTTAGCTTAATCAATGAGGCAATAATAACATTTTGAGTGAAATGTTTATTATATAAACATTTTTATTAAAAGGAAAAGTAAAGCCTCCCAGGAAAATTTTTAGTTTTAGCAGCAGCAGTGCCCCCTCTTTAATCACTTCACTGACACTTTCCGCAACTTATCTGTGCCCCCATAGCATGTCCTGAGCTACAGAGCTGCCTGACAGCATTGGCCCCCACCTGTTCCCAGCAGCCATCTTGGGGATCAGCAAACAGCACATACACACTGGCACCCAAACTGGGATATTGGGGTACAGGGTTGGACCGGCCCCCAACAGGGCACTGGATAAAAACCCAGTGGGCCCTAGTCCCCTAGTTGGAGCTCTATTCACCGGGCATGTTGGGGTGTGGGCCGGATTGCTGCTGCCCAGTAATGAGTAGGGGCTAGAGAAGAAGGTATTTAGACCCTTAAATCTTGTTACAGAAGTGGAATTACACAGAAATATAGAAAAAATGATAGATTGTCCTGAAAAAAATGATGTATAGTTTCCCTGTGCAAACTAAAATTACCCCTCAGGAAATGCCCCCAAAGTGAAATGGCATATGAAATGCAAAATCCTGCTGGTAAAATCCTTATTCCAAGGCTCATGTACTGTAGGTCAGCGAGCAGCCATATGTATTGCTCTTAGCAATCACCAGGTACTCCCAGGGCTTCTATAGCAGCATTCTGTTTGCCTGTTTTCCTTCCACTATAAGAACCAAACCTGCTGCATTCTGTATAGCGTATTGCTATGTAAATATGGGCCTCTTTGCCCTCTTTAGCTTTGATGGGTGCCCCCATGGCTACACAGCAGCTGATGTATATTACCTCTAACAATACAGGGTAACTGTACATTATCTTTAAATGCGTATGAAACACTCTCATTATTTGGTGTTAGTTGTCTTAATAAAGCTGCAGAAGGACATGGCACTTATAGAAAGAGCCATTGATGTCATTGATCTAGTTCTTTTGTTCATTTATAAAGTAAAATATAGATGGTTGGAGTGTTTGCACAGCACCATTAGTCATTTCCTGGACACTATTATATATTGTGTATTTGACATATATTTACAGCTTTGTCTTTAAATTGAATAGACTTTTTGTATTAGGTTGTCATTATTTATAGTTTTTGAGTAATTTAGTTTTTTGTTCAGCACCTCTCTAGTCCAGCTGACACTAGCAACCAGGCAGTGGCTTAAATGAGAAACTGGCATACGAACAGAAAAGGGTCTGTAAAAAAGTTATAATAAAATTGTAGCCTCGCACAGCAATAGTTGTGTGGCTGCTGGGGTCAGTGACCGCCATTTAAAAGCTGGAAAGAGGCAGAGGAGATGGGAAATAACTCTAAAACGGTAAGAAACAAAAAATGAAGACCAATGGAATAGTAGGCCATTCATATTATTGTTTAAGTTATTAGTTATTATTAAGTTGACTAGTGAACTGTCCTTTTACTATTGCTTTCTTTCCTTCCCCGTTACAAATGGCACAGCCCATGTATCCCACAGGGAGACCGTGTTGCTTTTCATGTGTGGCTGTGATCGTTTTTTGTTTTAAAATGTCAATGTAATTGTTCCCTAGGAGACGGGCCTCCATTCCTCCCCAAGTCCTTTGACCGAATTCTGTTGGATGCTCCATGCAGTGGAATGGGTCAGAGGCCAAACATGGTCTGTCCATTTTCCTTAAAGGAACTGACATCATACCAGCCCCTACAGCGCAAGCTCTTCACTGCGGTAAGGATATGGCAGCAGCATTACATTAATAATATATATCTGCTTCAAGTTCATGCTAGACAAGCAATTGGGTAGGGCAGAACCTGCAGTGGGAGCATATAGCAGTCAGGTGAATAACGAGGGGCAGTTCTGCTGTACTTGTTCAAATGACACAGCTCCCAATAGAAGTCTGGCCAAAGTTTACCGACAACAGCAGTTGCCTTCATTAGGGGGAATCTGTTTCTACTGACATTTAACTATAACATTCTGATGGGTGCCAAATCCCTGCACAAACGCTTGAACAGGACCTGATCATATAATTGTGTTTCTCTTGAAATGTAACTCTCCCTTTCTCACCACCTATAACATTTCTATTATTATTCAGGCAGTTGAGTTACTAAGACCCGGCGGGACGCTAGTCTACAGCACGTGCACTGTAACATTATCTGAGAATGAAGAACAGGTTGCCTGGGCGCTGAAAACCTTCCCATGTCTTGAGCTTCAGCCACAGGTAAAATCCCCACCCTGGGCCGATGTACTGCACATTACAGGGTAGGGCCAGAGACTCATGCAGGTCCAGATTGGGATACAATAGGTCCTGGCATTTCAAATACACAGAGGCCCAAACAGCCCCCCACCAGCCCAATAAATAGTGACTGTCTATGGCATCTTACAGCAGCCCCTCTGGCATTTGCCAGAACCCACAGGTTGCCAGTCCGGGCCTGACCTCATGCATGGAGAATTAGTTACTGATTGGTTGGTCCCATGGTGATCTCTGCAAGAGCTGGCAAAGGAAAAAGAAGCTTTTAAGACCTTCAGAATATCTTCTGTAGATATTTAGAGGCTTTTTAGAAGTCTGAAACGAAAAAACAGAAGCTCCATGTATTGATTAGGTTAATGAGTATAAGCTAATGGGTATGAGCTAACCGCCATGTGTTTTGCACCCTGCCCCACACTTACTGCCCACAGGCACAAGTCTTTGCACTCCAGAAAAGAATAAAAACACCTGCACGTTCCTCATGAAAACTGAGTTGCCTGAATTCAGTGGCACTGTTTTTATGGGCAGTAGGTGGGTGGCTACATGTGGGTGTCTCCTAGTTTGTGCATGATACACAAGCGAAAGCTCTGAATGGCCAGTGGGGCACAGCCTTTGCTCCTTGCATATTGGCTACACTAATCTACTCCACTCAGGGGCCAGTAGTGTAAGTAAGAGTGTGGCTTATGAGTAAAAAAAGTTGGGGATCACTATATAGAAGATTTCTCCAACGTGGGAATCTACTGTTTCTAAATCTCTGGTTTGTAGGGTTAACTTACTTTTAGGGGATATTTTGCTAAAATGTTGACATGAAAATCTGTGGCACAGAGTTGGGCAATCTCTGCATATTTGGTTCTGAACTGTTCAGAAGTCCCGTGGAACCCATATTTATGTGTTTTTGTTCTTTTGCCCTTGAGCCTGGGAGCAATGATGCACTAAATCACAGTCTACAGTCACATATTTAAAATGTTCTAGAAGCCATTGCAGAAGTTTAGAAAAGCCTTGTGCTTTGGTGAGTTGAAGTGGAACAACAAATTTAGTCAGGTCGAATTCTTCAGATTCTCGTCTTTCTAAAAATATGATTTTTGAGTTAAATTAGGAAGTTTTGCAACATTTTTGTTTACAGAAGCCACTGTCAGCCATGAAAATTCTTATGCACAATTTCTATTGTTTTTGCTTATAAAAATGTGCCGTCAGTTTTGCCGATTTCTCTTTGTTCTTGTGTCTTTGTACCCAAGAACTCCTGGGAAATACTGTGCTTTATCACTTGACCTCCTTGTTGCTATGTGGATTGTTGTTGGGGGGGGTGTTAAATTTTTTTTTACAAAAATCTGGTGAAACAATAATTTTTATCAGTTTAGTTTGCGATATATGAATTCACAATGCCTCTTTTTAGGAAACATTGGTTGGTGGGGGGCATATTGTGAAATTTTCCATGTTGGCATTGCAGTTTATGGTGGGCTTTTATTTTATTTTGTTGTCTATACAAGTCAGGAATCTCCACCTCTATGAGGTACCCCTAAGCACTTCCTACAGAATTGTATTTTATTCATGATGTTGGCTCTTCCCATGTAGGAACCCCATGTTGGAGGGGAAGGTATGTTGGGCGCCGAGTTGTCCCCAGACCACCTGAAGCTGCTGCAGAGATTTGACCCGTGCCGCTCTGAGTTCTGCAGCGTCGATCTCAATCATTGCTCAGCTGAGCACAGCAACACCATCCCATTGGCAAATAAGGACACTATAGGGTTTTTTATTGCTCGCTTTGTAAAGACAAGATAAAAAGGACCAATATTTTTTTAAAGACAGTAAAGCGTTGTCTAGGCATGGAATTCAGAGTGCAACCATGTTACCATGCCGACAAGTGATTAAACTGGTTGCCATGGAAGCAGACAGTCTGCCAGCTGTTCATTTCACAATCCATTCTTGCAGCCACAGGTTAAATAAAGAAATGATTTCAGTTTTTATCTAAATTCTGTGTTTATGGTGCATAGATGTCGGCTCATTGCACTGTAACTAAAGGGCAGCTGGGTAAGGCAGTTAGTGCCCTCTCTATTTCAGCTTGACGTGACTCTAACACATTCTTATAACTGAGATAGAGATTCTGAAGGCAGGGCACCAGTCCCTTATATTGTAATGTTCTATTCATATCCTAATGTCTAGGCAGTCACCAACAAAAGGTCATTGACATTGTCTATCCTGCTTTTCCCAAATGGATACCCATAGGAACAGTCATCACCCTCCCCTCCTATAGATTATTTTTGGCCTGTAGGTGCCCAAATGACTTCTTTGTATGAATTTGCCCCTGGGCAGCTGATGTGAGGGGGTGGATAATCGTCTCATTCCATTGGAAACGTTGGGCAGTGCTGCTTCCCACTGTATCAGTATTTACTAAGCTTAGGCCTGGGGTCTCCCTGAGGTGTTAGGGGATATCCCGGGGGGAGGGGGGTGTTCAGAGGAAGTTACCACTGCAACACAAGCAGACACATTGCCCATAGATGTAACCAGGACAGAGTGGGCATGTTCCACTGCAACTGTGACTGACTTGTCCCTGTGTGAATGGCCAGATGGGTATATAGGTGGCCAAATCAGGCAAAGATCCAGTCATTTGGTGGCCAGCTTAATTCTTAGTTTAGTTCTTCATTAAGCAAATGCTTTATTGATATTGTGTCTTTATCTGGGAACTTTCTTTCTCCCAAGTTAGTACATATGTTTCCAGGCTCAAGGTTACACTACACCAGGGATCCCCAACCTTTTTTACCCAAGAGCCACATTCAAATGTAAAAAGAGTTGGAGAGCAACACAAGCTTGGAAAATGTTCCTGGGGTTACAAATAGGGACTCTGATTGGTGATTAGGCAGCACCCCTGTGGACTGGCAGCCTACATGAGGCTCTTTTTGTCAGTACACCTGGTTTTTATACAACCAAAACTTGCCCAAAAGCCAGGAATTCAAAAATAAGCACCGGCTTTAAGGCCACTGGGAGCAACATCCAAGGACTGGGCAGCAACATGTTGCTCACGAGCCACTGGTTGGGGATCACTGCTCTACAGGAACCACTTTTCTAGTGAAAGGGTTAAGGAATCTAAATATCATTTGGGCTCACACATTTTAATTGCCCCTGGCAATCTTTCTCATTCCACCCATGAAATCTATTAGCGTTACCCTGACATTCAGCAGCCACTGAGGAGTGATGGTGCCAATTGCCTAAATGATGTAAAGTCCTAGAACCAGTATAGGCTCCTGACAATTTAATTGACTTGAGAAATGAAGGATAAAGAACCGAACGACCTTGCATTAGAGGAACACAACGAGGCTGTATTTTGTGAGCGGCGGTCACGGATTCAGACCATCAGCCGCCAATAAATGGAGAGAGTAGCGACGGGAAACACTTACTGCGCTGTTAATTATGATCAATGACAGAGCAACCTTTAGACTTTCACTTTCAGAAAGAAGCACTATCAAGTACATATATATTGTGAGAGATACAAGCAGTAAGAACTCCATTGTTAAAGGTGGGATACATGTAGCACCAGGGAAAATGCCTGGTTTAGCAGCAGCTAATGCTGTATTCATGCAAATGGATTAGGAAAAGCCGGGTAGGTGAGTCCTGGAGTAAATGGAGGGGGAGTAGCTTAGGCCCTCTATTCCATACTCCAGTTTAGCATTTTGATTTGCCCAGCTGTAAGTAGCTGCCTGATTGGGCCGCAGGTGAGCAGCACATAGAAGAGCTGTGGGATTACACATCAAGGGATTCAGAGGGGTGCACTCTCAGGGCGGAGCACAGGGCAGGGGGGCTTCCTGTCTGTGTGAGGAACTCCCAGAGGGGCTGGGGGGGTGCTGCCTGCCTGTGTGAGGAACTCCCAGAGGGGCTGGGGGGCTGCCTGTTTGTGTGAGGAACTCCCAGAGGGGCTGGGGGTGCTGCCTGCCTGTGTGAGGAACTCCCAGAGGGGCTGGGGGTGCTGCCTGCCTGTGTGAGGAACTCCCAGAGGGGCTGCGGTGCTGCCTGACTGTGTGAGGAACTCCCTGGGGGGCTGGGGGGCTGCCTGCCTGTGTGAGGAACTCCCAGAGGGGCTGGGGGCTGCCTGCCTGTGTGAGGAACTCCCAGAGGGGCTGGGGGGCTGCCTGCCTGTGTGAGGAACTCCCAGAGGGGCTGGGGGCTGCCTGACTGTGTGAGGAACTCCCAGAGGGCTTGGGGGGCTGCCTGACTGTGTGAGGAACTCCCAGGGGGGCTGGGGGGCTGCCTGCCTGTGTGAGGAACTCCCAGAGGGGCTGGGGGGCTGCCTGCCTGTGTGAGGAACTCCCAGAGGGGCTGGGGGGCTGCCTGACTGTGTGAGGAACTCCCAGAGGGGCTGGGGGGGCTGCCTGACTGTGTGAGGAACTCCCTGGGGGGCTGGGGGGCTGCCTGCCTGTGTGAGGAACTCCCAGAGGGGCTGGGGGGCTGCCTGCCTGTGTGAGGAACTCCCAGAGGGGCTGGGGGGCTGCCTGACTGTGTGAGGAACTCCCAGAGGGGCTGGGGGGCTGCCTGACCTGCCTGTCTGTGTGAGGAACTCCCAGGGGGGCTGGGGGCTGCCTGTCTGTGTGAGGAACTCCCAGGGGCTGGGGGGCTGCCTGTCTGTATGAGGGGGGGCTGCCTGTCTGTGTGAGGAACTCCCAGGGGGGCTGCCTGTCTGTGTGAGGAACTCCCAGGGGGCTGCCTGTCTGTGTGAGGAACTCCCAGGGGGCTGCCTGTCTGTGTGAGGAACTCCCAGAGGGGCTGGGGGGCTGCCTGTCTGTGTGAGGAACTCCCAGAGGGGCTGGGGGGCTGCCTGTCTGTGTGAGGAACTCCCAGAGGGGCTGGGGGGCTGCCTGTCTGTGTGAGGAACTCCCAGAGGGGCTGCCTGTCTGTGTGAGGAACTCCAGAGGGGCTGTCTGTCTGTGTGAGGAACTCCCAGAGGGGCTGGGGGGCTGCCTGTCTGTGTGAGGAACTCCCAGAGGGGCTGGGGGGCTGCCTGCCACTGCAAGGAGCAGAGAGAGCAATGACCCTGTGTTTGAGTGCCGGAATGTTTAGGCTTGGTGAGAAGCCAAACTGCGCCAGAAGCTGGGGAGCTGGTATCCCAGGAGGGGAGAGACAGCAGGGCTGAGTGAGTAGCCCAGAGAGTGTTCACAAGTGTGAGAGTCACCGTGGATGTGTGAAAGCCATTGGGGATGGTGAGAAGCCCTGGGAAAAATGTTCCAGTTTGAAAGTTACCCTGGAAGGTGAGAGCCCTGAAGCAGGGACAAATCATCACCATGTTTGATGAACTGTTTATGAACTGACTGTAATGTTTATGTTGGGAGGAGTTTACCCCAAATAAACCTGTGAAACGTGGTGTCACATGTGTCCCTGTCTCTTATGCTCCTGATCTTCTGCATAACTGCCTACCATAGCTAATTTCCCCCCAAATTATATGTACAGTCAGCATGTCACAATATATATATATAATCGATAGCCAGTCGGGAATGCTGCTGGAGTAGATCAAGGCGGTTGCTGCAGAAAATGTGAGCAATTGAGTTCTACTGTATATGAGCATCACAGAAACTGTCAAAAATCCATAAGAAAATAGGAATTGGTTTGCTATATGGGAAATAGACACTGACTGACTCTTTCTGCCCGTTGCTGCAGCCCTAGCTATGGCCCATAATGTAGAGACAAAGGTAGGTTTGTACCCATGTACATGTTGTTTCCAGTTGGTATGATCCATAAACGAACACAGCAGCGAATGGTGAGTGCTGCCTCCCATGCTGACTGTACAAGGAGCAATTAAGAAGAAAAGTGGAAAATGTTCCAAGCAATCTGTTAACTATAGCACCTCTGATAAAGCCACTATGTGACCAGCTGCATGCCCTAGGTTTAAAAGTCTATATATTGCCAGTGAGGTTGTCCATAGCAACCAGTCACATCTTTTTAATTTTTTTTTTTATTTTTAACTTGCTGCAGCCTAAGCAAATCTAATTACTAACTGGAAATTGCCTGAATACCACCAAGAGCTGGGATGTAACAATAATATATATGTGTGTACATGTATGTATTTGAATGTGACATGTACCCTCCTATATGGCAATAAAAACATTACTCCAGACTGCTCCTCTGAGCACCTTTATACTTGACCTCATTTATATACTGATGAACATGCAACTATAGCACCCCCTGCTGTTCTGCCTGGGCAAGAGCTGGGCCCAATACCAACAGTTTACGGATGCAGAAAGCACCCCCTGTTCCTTCCCTGCTCACTTCTGAAGCTCCTGCCACACTAAGCAATAGAACAGATTCTCTGGTTATCTCTCCTGTTTTATTCAGCAGCATAACTTGTACTCACCTAAGGTAACTTCTATCTGGGGATATTGTATTAATTACAGGTATGAGACCTGTTATCCAGAATACTTGGGACCAGGGGTTTTCCAGATAAGGGACCTTTCCATAACTTGGTTCTCCATACCTAATGTTTGTTAAAATCATGTAAACATTAAGTACACCAAATAGGATTGTTTTGCCATCAATAAGGATTAATTATATCTTAGTTGGGATCAACTACAAGGTACTGTTTTATTATTACATTAAAATTGAGTCTATGGGAGATGGCCTTCCTGTAATTTGGAACTTCCTGGACAACAGATTTCCAGATAACAGGTCCCATACCTGTACCATGATGGCATAGGGTCTCTGTGCCACATTCATAGCCAACAACCCTGTGCCACATTAGATTAAGTATCTTCCATATTCCTCCAGGACTGCCCTTTCCTTCATACCCAGGGCCAGCGTTGGAGTGGCCACTCATGTACCAGGAAAACTCCCTTTGGGCCCAGATGTCAGCAGGTCCACCTGCTCCTAACCATATGGCATATTTCATAGTCATTACCTGTTTCTGTATGGGAATAAAAAGTGGATGGAAGGATAGATAATATCATGTAAATAAAAGACTAGGAGATTAAAGAGGCTGAGTGTGGAGAAGAGGAAAAATCGTTTGTAGAGTGGGCCTATGGTGTAAGGGACTCTGGTGGGCCCAGGGATGCCAGTCTGACTAGAGTTGCCACCTGGCTGGTATGAAACAGGCCTGACTGGAAAATCTCCAGCTAGGGCTGCTACTGGTACAGGTATCGGACCCCTTATCCAGAAACCCATTATCCAGAAAGTTCCGAATTATGGATAGGCCATCTTCCATAGACTCCATTTTAATCAAATAATTCACATTTTTAAAAAGGATTTCCTTTTTTCTGTAAGGGCTCTGGCACACGGGGGAGATTAGTCGCCCGCGACAAAACTCCGTTTGCGGGCGACTAATCTCCCCGAGTTGCCTACCCCTGCCATCCCACCGGCGAACATGTAAGTCGCCGGCGGGATGGCAGACGCGGCGGCGCGATTTCGCGCAAATCACCGAAAAAGACTCGCGAGGCTTTTTCGGCGATTTCCTGAAATCGCCCCACCGCGTCTGCCATCCCGCCGGCGTCTTACATGTTCGCCGGTGGGATGGCAGGGGTAGGCAACTCGGGGAGATTAGTCGCCCGCGAACAGGGAGTTTTGTCGCGGGCGACTAATCTCCCCCGTGTGCCAGAGCCCTAATAATAAAACAGTACCTGTACTTGATCCCAACTAAGATATAATTAATCCTTATTGGAGGCAAAAAAATTCTATTGGGTTTAATTACTGTTTAAATAATTACAGATCCAAATTACGGAAAGACCCCTTATCCGGAATACCCCAGGTCCCGAGCATTCTGGATAACAGATCCCATACCTGTATTACAGATTTACTGACAATGTACTTGTTGGTAAATTAGTAATACCATATAAAGCCCTCCCTTTCCTTACCTTCTTTGCTGCCAATCAGCCTTTATACTTACAGGCCCACCTCTGCCCGCCTATTTCCCCTGCCCAGTCTGCCCATTTCCCCACCCTTTTTCAGGACCCATGTGCCTTTTCCCGCCCACTCCACCCATTTTCCATCCCTCATGTCATAGCCCTGCCCCCCAAATAACAGTACACCCCCAACCTGAAGGCTGATATTACAAATAAAAAGAAGGTGCAGCCTGATACTGCCCAGGTTCTGCCTTGTAGCCAGCGTTCTTATCTGCCCTGTACTTCAGTCTGTGCCCGGGGGCAGTGTAACGTTCCCCCGGAGATCAACAATGGAGGAACCAGGAAGGCACAGGGGTTTCTGTGTATCAGAGCTCTATCTGCAAATGTCCCCTTTTAAAAGCAATACAATTTTCCCTCTGCAGCAAACATGACAATAAGGAAAGAAAACACACATGCCGATTGTATGGGAACATCATTTTTTGTCGTTGTTGTATTTTTCTTCATGTTAAGAATAACATGTAAGTTACAGCCACCATTTGTATATAGCATAATAAATAAATAAATCCATGTACCAGTCCCACAGGGCTACAGAACCTACAATTCATTATCTACAAAGGCCGTTTCTGAAGTATATACAAATGCATACAAATCGAAATTCTGGAAAATAAAAGTACTTCCCACAAATATGCATATACAGTATTCAACAAAGCTCATATTTAAATAGTATTTCCTTTTTTTTTATTGAAAAAACATCTTTAACAAAGTGGGGTATGAAAAAGCAAGATGGAAGTCACAGAAGCCGACCTTCAGTATTGGGGGGAGGGGAGGAGCCAGAATGCTGAATGGCCAATAATACTCACTGGTGCATTCACAGGAAATGTTCTTGGTGTTTTCATACCCTTAGAGTGGCACAGAGAGACAGCAATGCACATAAGGCTACATATGTACTAAAGGGTGACATTTACACCTAGGTAAATATTTGGGCAACCTCGTATTTTCATGTGTCGCATCCACCAATTTCAACTCCAAGTAAGAATATAAAGTCCACTGGGCACAAACGTATGGGAGAGGGAAACTCATAATCACTGGTGGGGGGGGATGCTACTACTGTTTCACCTAAATCACTTACCCCTATATGTAATAAAGGCACTAAGGTTGTCCATAGCAACTAATAAGATGTTTGCTTTTAAACAGGTGACCAGTAATTGCTCCCTGGTGATTGGTTGCTATGGGTTACAGCTCATGGGCAAACTTAGTGCCTTTTATTACATAACCTCATCACTTTCCAGGCCTGGGATAGAGTCATTTTAAAGTCATTTTAGTCACTGTGGGAGGTGCCTAACAAGTTGGCACAACCCAAAGGTATTGTGTTTCCTTCACTTTTATGCTTAATAGCAGGGAATCCCTATCCAGGGATAGGTGCGAGCAATGTGCACTAGTGGGTGCAAAATGGCACCCATCAGCATGCACTACATTAAGTACTTGCCACCTGGAAATGATGAGCTGTGCGGTTCCACCTTTAATGGGCACAAGGGATGTCCTGATATGGCTCATGTGCTGCCCCATTCTGTATGCCTTATTGGCCAGCACAAGCACTGCCACCCACAGATTGGCTCAACTGTTTCACTGCACAATGTGGGCAACAAATTCCAAGTAGGTGTGATCACTGGATAAGCATCCCAGGTTGGTGATTAGAGTGACTGAGGGAGGGGAGGTCTAACAAATTGGCACCCCTTAATTACAACTGTAATGTAATTTAATTTTGATAGAGGCCATCTAAACCTAAATTCCCTAATGGTTTGCAAACTGTTAGTCCTACGCCCCATTCACTCTAATCACTAACCTGATATGACCAATTTCTTATCTCCAGGGTGCAGGGCCGTATTTCCCATATGGGCACTGGAGGGCCTGTGCCTAGGGGGGCAGCCCTTTGATGCCTATATGGTAAATAATTATTTTTTGTGTGAAAAAAACACTTTCCACCACCACTGGATCCTGTCCTATGAAATCTGGTGGCAGAGGTGGGGAGTATGGGATACTTGGCTGGCACTGCAGGCAGAAATGACATCATTCACATGGAAGTGACATCACATGCAGCACTTTGTGCAATGATGTCATTTTCACTGAGGGACACAGCAACGGAACGGTGCCTAGGGCAGCACTAGACCGAAAAGCAGTTGTGGTTGGGAGGCCATACAAATAACGAGCTCTCAGGGCCCGGCTTGTTACTCCCCTTTCCTTGCACACTCTGCATGGCAGCAGCAGAACCCATGTTCCCGTGAAGGAGTGCGTTGTGCATGGAAATGTTGACTCAGTATTGTGCGTAAGTCTGAGCAGCGCACTATCCTGCTTGTGTTCCGTGTGCGGCCAGAACCCACGACACATCACTGCTAATTGCTGGGCCGCACACTGGGCTCTTAGGAACTTTCCAATTCAAATAACAAACATGGGAATCATTTAAGTCTTTTCAGCCCAGGCGCGGTAATTCTACAAACTCTGCTA
Organism: Xenopus tropicalis; assembly: GCF_000004195.4. Lineage (NCBI taxonomy): Eukaryota > Metazoa > Chordata > Amphibia > Anura > Pipidae > Xenopus > Xenopus tropicalis. The sequence continues at coordinate 28,123,332 of NC_030682.2, forward strand.
TTTGCCTAAGCAAACCTCGCCCTTCTTTTATATAAACTTCATACAATGGGAGCAAAACACCCTCTCGGGGCCGGCTCTGTACGTTCCACTCTCTTACCCCCTCGGAGGTGCATTTAAATATCACAGCTATAAATATATATATTTCTATATTTACATATATTCATGACCAATTCAGGGCTTTGTGCATATCGACAAGAATTTTGTTTTCATGCATTTTACGTACCAAATTCACGTGCTCTACGAACGAAAAAAATAATTTTCGGTGCATGATAACATAATGACTCCCTCCGAAGTGACTCCGAAACGATTTGCACGAAAATAGAATACAAATATAACAATTTCTCCTCTGCATGCCTACCTCGCACACTGGGGTAGCCCCGTTTTATTCCGACAGTGGTTTTGCAAGTAAATAAGTTACGGATAATACTGAACACTACGGTGGATTGTGGTACCTACGGACAAATGAGCCTCTTTGCCGCCAGATGCGTTTCTAGCAGGGAAGAGGCTACAGAATTGGATAGATTCATATGAATTGAATTCAAATAGTCCCAAATGGTATTTTTGTCCCACGTTTAGTTCCAGTCACCAGTGATTTACATGGAAAATGTACGACTGTGTAGAAACCATGCAGGAATTGGGGGGGGGGACATATAAACTTTGTGTACAAGACATAGAAAATGGCTGATAATGTATTGATGTGTAAAGAGTAAGGCAATATTAGCTCTGGTTTCAAATTAAAAAATTGGGGAGGCAATTTTTTTAAAAAAAAGGAAACTGTGGCCTTTAAATACTCAAATAAAAACTCATTCCGAGTGGCTGTGGCTGAGAATGTGAGGAAAACTGCGACGTGTTTTTATCTGGAAATAATAGATCTACTTTTAAACTGAACATAAATGGAAGAAATCCTTTGCAGTGATCACATGTAGGCTTTCAATGTGTCCCGCCGGACAAGGATAAGGCGCCCCATGCCTTTTTGAAGAGCAGCATCCCTTTAAGGAGGGCAGACAGATGGGACGTGTTAGCCACAGACACAGCTAAAATGCATGGTCTGGGGGCAGAGTCACAGTCACACCGGGGCAAGTTGAAGATGAAAAGACTAGCAAAAATATAAAAGTCTATGTTGTTGCTGCACGGACAACTGGGATCCAAATACAGAAGACATGGCGGACGCAACCAACCAAATCGATGTAAAAGGGAGCGTTACAAGGACGGGAGGAAATAAAATCACAAAAAAAGGTGTCTAGCGAGCAACATTACTGGCGGATATACACATCCCTGTTCCAGTCCGCCTCGTTTCGCTTTCTAGGAACTTCCCCATCCTTCTCGCAATGCCGATCCCTGGATTTATGGCGGCTGCGAGGTTTGTTGCATTCATTGTGGTCGTGTTCCCTGTCCGGTTCATTGGACCGATGCCGGCTCTCTTTGTGCCTGTGTTCACTAACTGCATGTGTCTCGTCCCGATGGTTATGTTCCCTGTGTGAATCCGGGGGAGCTCCATGCTCCGAAGAGAAGTCCTCCTTTGGGTCAAGGTAAACTGAATCTCTGTTTGCTTGGGTTTCGTTATCAAATGTGTCCTGCCTGGAAAGTCCTCGGCTCCCTCCGCTGCGGTGATTATGGTGCTGCGCGGAGGAGGAAGACCTATGATGGGACTTTTTCGTTGCTTCAGCACTTGTGTCTTCCTCCACCGAGCCAGTTCTTTCTGGTGCCGAATGCTGATTCTGGTGGTCACCCTGGGAACTCTGCTTGCAGAGAAGGAAAAAATATATCAGTCTTCTAATATTTAGGCAACAATCACCCATGTCACAACCAGTCATGACATTTGGGGCAATATCATTTAGGCTGCTGATTGGCTCTAATGAACCCCATTTATATAAACACCGAGAGTCAGACTGTGCTGATGATGCACCTCATGGGCCTTGCAGCCCCAACTGACAAAGGCCCACTTCCCTTTGCTAACTGCAGGCACTAGCGCATCTCCCTCTCCATCATGGCCACAAGTAGGAAGTGTTGATATAAAGGCCCCACTAACATAAACACCCCATTAATGAGAGCCCAGTACCTGTGTGTTAGAGGCAGAGGTTGGAGTTATGGGAAGAGTTGCGGTTGTAAGTGTGCGGGAGAGGAGCACATTGGTAGGGTTACTGCTGGGAGGATGGGTTGCCTTCCAGTAGGCTTCTAGGTAGTCGGCTAGGTGCTCACATGCATCTTCAAGCTGGTTTTCATCCAGAATGACATCAAACATTTCCTGGGAATCACAAGTGTACGGTTAGAATGCAAGAAACACACAATCACACACACGCTTATTCAGAGTGGAAAAGGCACCCATAATGCTATTTAATTAGGAAAGTGGAAGATTGTTTTGTCCAGCTACCATGCAATTTTGGTCTGGCCCATGGGTTTTATGTAATTTGGGTGCACCCTCAAAACAAATGAACATAAAATTGCTCTGAGCGAACTCCTAAGCACTTTTGCAATTATTTTTCTAGTTTTTAAGATATAAGCAATTTTTTAATTATTTTCAAACAACAGTGCCCCCTGCTGTTAAGTTCAGCCATCTTGTGATGTTGAAGAACTGACAACAGAATGATCAGCCGACTCTTTCACTAACTTTATGTTATAAGAACGAGAGAGGCTAAATACTAAACATTATATATATTATATTATAATCATTGTTCCCCTTTACGTTTCACCAGAGAGAGAGGGGGAGAGAATGGGGAGGCCAATACCCCAGTGGGCAGAGCAGGTAACAGGAGCAAGGAGATTCGTTACCGGAGGGCACTGAGCAAGCTTATCGGCCGCCACCATTTGGACATTAAGATGCTTGGCCTGCGATTTTCCTCTTGACTTTATTAACCTTTGTAAAACCTGCAGAATAAATGAAATGTAACATAAGGACAATGGAATGGAATTGATTGTAGTACAGGTATAGTGGGTGATTATAGTATAGGTATGAGATCTATTATCCAGAATACATGGGAACTGTGTTTTTTTGCAGATACAAGCGCAGAGCAGGGTGCAAAGGGCAAAAACATGGTTTCCATGCAGCCCATGGATGAGAACCCAGAGACTCAAAAATAGAATGCAAGGAATGTGCTTTCTGCATGAATACAGCACTGCCGGTCGTCAGCGGAGCTACACCCATGAGGGGCAGAGGTACAAAGAAGCCCTGTACTTAATGGCTGCCCCTTAGTTCCCCAGAACTTCTGTCCAAGGCTTTTGTAAATGACCCCTAAATGGAAATGTTAGCGTCCAGAGCAGCGAACTGTCAGGACAGTGGGATGCAGTTGAAAATGAGGACAATGCTGGGAAAACAAGGGTTTGTAGGAACCTAATTGAAATAGGATTTTATGAAATACATAATATGTATGATATACATACTTCTCCTCCGCCTTACAGTACCTGTTGTATATTACATGCCATTCTCTGTGCTGGGGCTAGCCATGGGCGCTGAGGCCAGGCCTGGACTGGAAATCTGTGGATTCTAGCAAATGCCAGAGGGGCTGCAGTAATAGACAGTAGCGGCATAACAAGAACACTCTGGGCCCCCTGCTAAAAATTAATTGGAGGCTTGGCGCAACAGCTACCCATTACATAGTAAAATAGTAACATAGTAAGTTGGGTTGAAAAAAGACATACGTCCATCACGTTCAACCATAATGCCTATATATAACCTGCCTAACTACTAGTTGATCCAGAGGAAGGCAAAAACCCCATCTGAAGCCTCTCTAATTTGCCGCAGAGAGGAAAAAATTCCCAAGATGGTAATCGGACCAGTCACTGGATCAACTAGCTGCCCCCCTGCCTGTTTGTGCACACACTTGCTATTTTGAATCCCAGTCCAGGCCTGACAGAGGCATAGGAGGAAAACCTACAATTCATATTTAGAATAATGAATACTATTTACCTTTGGAGAGGAAATCTTCACATATACTATGATGGGGGCGAGGGAGGTCTTGCCCAGTTGAGTTGGATGGTTGATAGTATCTGCATCGAGAACTACAAGCTGTAACGTCCTCGCAAGCTCAAAGATTCGCTCAATTTCACTTTGAACTTCGGCTGAAGGTGCAAAACAGAAACACAGGTGTGACTTTTACATTCGGTTATTACATTTCTGCCTGTGTCACAATGTCAAACAGATAATGCTGGAACAGTGCTATCGAGCTTCTCCAGTTCAGCGTGGGAGGGACTAACTCAGTGTATATATATTCTACCCATACCCACCCAATCCTCACAAACTCCACCCAGATGTTCCCCAAACCCCACCCCCTTCTAAGCAGTGTGGACCCTAGGTTTGCAGACTGATGGGCTATTAGGTACAAGATACAGAAACACACAGTGCACATCTGTACATCTGTTTTTACCTTTACCCATTCATATGCATAAATGCACCTAGGCATTTAGCCACTGATCCCATACGCTTCTACCAACTGTATTTTGTTCCTGATTTGCTAACCATAACCAAGTTGGATATACCATACTGTATGTAACATGTAAACCCTCAAGCCAAATTTATGTAAAGTTGCTCCTAGTGGTCTTCTGAGCACTTTTGCAATTTACATTATATTTTTTTTCTGGTTTTCGAGATATTTACAGTTATGTCAAATTCATTCATTTCAAACAACTGCTCCAACTGTTGGTCAGCTTTTCTGACCCACCTGACAGTTCGGAGGAATTTGGAATGCAGAAGATGTTGCTGTGCTTAGAAAAGAGCAGATAAGAACAAATGGATGTTTCCCTGGTTATTTCTGAGCAGAGTAACGGGAACACTTACAGTAGCTAGCCTTTGGAAGTTTCTCCTGACTGTCGGGCCCAACTGACCAGCAGGTGGCGAAGTAGTTTCAGTTTAATGAATATAAAACAACTACTTATACAGGTATGGTACTTGTTATCCAGAATGCTCGGGACTTGGGTTCTCAATAATAGATTTTTCCATAACTTGGAGCTTCATACCTTAAGTCTACTAAATATAATCATTTAAGTATTAAACAACCCCAATAGAATGGTTTGCCTCCAATAAGGATTAATTCTATCTTAGTTGGGATAAAGTACAGGTACTGTTTTATTATTACAGAGAAAAGGGAATCATTTAACCATTAAATAAACCCAATAGGGCTGTTCTGCCCCCAATAAGGGGTAATTATATCTTAGTTGGGATCAAGTACAAGGTACTGTTTTATTATTACAGAGAAAAAAGGAAATCATTTTTTAAAAATTAGAATTATTTGCTTAAAATCGAATCTATGGCCTTCCTATAATTCAGGGTTTTCCGGATAATGGGTTTCCATGTAATTGATCCAATACCTTGACAACTAGAAAAACAATGAATGTATATTGTAGAAGTGCATAGGAGAGCGCTCCCATTCATTTTGAGGGTTTGTGTTACCTTTACACGCCTGATAATCTGCAGGGACATAGCTTAAATGTGTGCAGAAGCCGCTAGCTTTGGCAGGCACAGCGAGGGTCACTGCGGTATTATAGTCTGTCTATAGCACATGGTTTGCATCAAGGAGAAGAAAAAAATCTCCCACATGGGTGGGAGCAAGTGTTGATTTGAAGTGTTGCAATTCGCAGGGAAAGGAAGGAGCTTAGAGAACCTTAGAGAGAGAACATTACTTGTAGGAAAGTTATAAACCTTTCTGTATCCTTGCAGCAACTCCAACTCTTCTTACAGTCCCAATGGAGAAATGTAACAACCTATAGGTGACGATGCACAAAGTGATAGACTGATCCGATTGCTCAGGCCTTCGACTGGGGGGTCCATAAATAGCTGTAAGCCTGAGACAGTCCTCAGTCAGCAAGATTTTTCTTTGAGCCCAATTAATATCTATGTCATGGTCACATGTTACTAGGAGTGCTTTCTTTAGGGGCTATAAACATGCCAATAGGTGAATAACTAGGTCTAGGCCTGGAAGACTTAATGTATCTCAGTTAATGGGAACCTTCTCTCAATATAACAGTTCTGGGCTCCGACACCTTTTCAGCAATGCCATTGGGATGAAGGGCAAGAACTTGATATACTAGAGACACTATGGCTCCAGCCTATGAGTCCTTTCCCCACACCCAAGCCTGACGTTACCGCTGAACCAGCCATGGCTGAAAAAGTATAGGAGCTCATTCATGTGCCAATATTATAATTTGCATAGGAAATATACAGGGTAGAATGATTAGAGATATAGGCTGCCCTTAGGGTGTATATAGTACTTCTCTTAGTGACTTCACAAACACAAAACAAAACACACAGCAATCACACAGCAACAGAATGAATTACATACCCAAAGCATCTGTAATGGTATGGCATTAGTGAAGAGAAGAATGGAATAAACCAAACACATAACGGGATAAATGAGGGGAAAATAAATGGATCAAAACACAAGCGAGGGGTATTCTGATCCATATTCTTTAGTATAGACAACATGTAGCAAATATGGACAATAGGACACAATAATGCGGTTATTTTGCAATAGAAAAAGTGAGGGTATCCGAGGGTATCTTTCCACAGTTCATGGATTTATGGGATCTGACAGGTTGTGTTATTGTTTCATAAACTGAGTTCATTTTCCATTTTCTCTTAAACACCCGATACAAAGACACAGGATGATTTATCTACGATTGGATGGGGAGTCCTTCAGGTTTCATGTTCTTTCACCCATCCCATTTAACAAACTCTCTCAATATATACACGCACCCCAGTTCACCCAGAACAGATCTCACAGTCCTACAGAGTCAGGCTGAGCCTTTTAGGTCTAAAGGGAATTGTTTCACTAGGACCTAGTGGTGGTGGTTCAGCGATAAAGTACAATGAGACTGATAAATGTACAGGAGAGGATCTGAATGGAAAAACAAGTAATAAAATGTGACAATAACAACAAGACTGTAGCCTTACAGGGGCCGATGGGATCAGTGAAAAGTTGCTTAGAACTGGCCATTCTATAAAAGTTAATTTAAAGGCGAACCAGACGGGGCTGTGCAGAGTTGCCCCAGGAGAACACTATAAACATGTTATTACACTAGGCAAGCACATGTTAACATAACACTGTTAATATTTTATATTATAGTGATACTGTGGTTCTTTGTGAATAAAAGTAATATAATAGTGACGATGCCAAGCCAATGGCTAATCCCTAGCAATTCCTTTCAACAAGACATGGCGGATATTGCACTTACCTAAGCTTGATCGTGTATTAGACCTTTCTATGATTGCATGTTTACTGGGGTTATTTAACACTGAACGTTTGGCAAGGGAGATGTCCGCTGTGACTCGGGTAATGGATATTCTGAAAAACAGATGAATAGAAGTAAATCACAATTTTAAACTATTTATATTATATAAAACCTAAAGGATAAAGTAAGTTGAGTGAGCAACAAGAGCTCAGTATACTGTATATAAACAGATATATTAACTCTGCACATTGTGGCCTGCAGAGACCCATGCTTGATAATGTCACGGACGGACGAAAAATTCTTTCCACCTTCCTTCAGAGCATCGCTTGATGGAATCTGACTGTGTCTTGGCACGTTTTGTAATCTAATGCTTGGTCACATCGGTCTCATCCAAGCCCCTTGATATATTCCAGTTTATACAAGTCCCCGAGCCACTGAAGGAACCACTTCACTCCTGAGCAAAGATCTAATTGACAGTTGTGAGAGGAGGATGGAATACTAACATTTGTTTAAGTAGCCGCTCTCTTTCCCCTGGCGGCCTCTCAAATGCCTTCTACCTGATGGACTCCAGACCTGCACAAGCACTTGTTCTCAACACTACAGCTATGCCAGATCTTTAGGGAATGTTCATTAAGCAGTGGAAAAAATGTGAACAACTTTTAAGGTTCCTGTCATCAATCCACACTCTTCTTTGTGTCTGTGTGTCTGTCTGTGAGTGTAGAACTATGCTGCCCCATTGACTCTCAAACTAAATGTCAAAACAGGTTACAAAAGCAGGGAAAATGGAGACTAGATGAATGGAGGTCAGTATAAATTTGTGCTAAAGGAGAAGTCCGGCTTCTGAACCAAAAACACAACACAGAAATCCCCAATATACCTATCACTGTAATCTGTTCCTTCAAAAAGGAAATGTGAATAAATACCATTTTTATATGCTGAAATCCAGCTGCAAAACAGTTCTTCTCTTTCTGAATCATCTGAAATCCTGGCAGGGGAGGAGGGACTAAAACATTGATGTTACAAATTGTAACAACTTCTCCACAGCTTACAGACAGCATGCAGGAACTACATAACCCACAATGCATTGCACTGAGATGTCCCTTTCCTTATTGACATCACATGTACAAATAATTGTGGGATTTGGAAGATGCAGGCTGAAGGCAGCCTATATATTGATTGAAATTATGTTTAATTTTCAAAAAGCACAACTAGTGTTTGGGTGGAGTTCCCCTTTAAACAACAGTTCGGCAAAAACCAATCCCTGTCTATGCCAAAAAGCTTTCCCAAATTCAAGTAGCTCTCAGCAGCCAATCAGCATGCAACAGTTACAGGTCTACTGTGTGAAAACTAACAATTCTGGGATGTACATTCATCCGGTGGCAAAGCACCCAAACCTGGCCAGGGAGCCTTTGATTCATTTCCATGCATAGAACATGCATTTGGAGATTCCAATGCTTCTCAGCCTATCATTAATATATATTATATTATATTATGGAAATATGCTGATGCTATGTAATTACTAGGGAATAAATAGAATATTTCCTGAGCCTTAGAATATTGCTAGCCCCTTATCCCCTTACACCCAAGAAATTTTGGCTAAAATATCCAATAGGTTGGTCATGTCTTTAACATTATTTTATGAAAAAAAAAAAAAATAATAAGTAAATAGGCCCCAGAAAAGTCCACTGTTATTTTCAATACTAAAATACAAAGATAATTGATTTTTGCCTTACCTTCCTTCAAATCTGTGTTTTAAAAAATCAAATAATGCTTTTTGCATCATATCCGTCACCTGAAAAGAGAGGGCAAAACCAAATTGAATTATTCATGGTACTTCTTGCTTTTATAATCTCAGACAGGGACGGCTAACCTGTCACTCAACTAGGAGTTTAACAGCTGGAGGGCCTAAGAAGGGCCCATCCCGATCTATGCAAATTGCTTATTAACTTACCTTTGTGGCCATAAAAGCTCCTACAAGAACTTTCTCATAACATTAATTTGTAGTGCAAGCAAGAGGGTTGGCCATGCTTAAAGGAACAGTAACACTAAAAAATGAAAGAGCTTTAATAAAAATATAATGCACTGTTGCCCTGCACTGGTAAAACGGGTGTGTTTGCAACAGTAACACTACTATAATTTATATAATAAGCTGCTGTGTAGCCCCGGGGGCAGCCATTCAAGCTGGAAAAAAGGAGAAACGGCACAGGTTACATAGCAGATAACAGATAAGTTCTGTAGAATACAATAGTGTTTTATCTGTTATCTGCTATGTGCCTGTGCCTTTTCTCCTAATGACTGCCTCCATGGCTACATAGCAGCTTATTTATATAAATTATAGTAGACTTTCTGAAGTAAACACACAACTTTTACCAGTGCAGGGCAGCAGCACATTATATTTTAGTTACTTTTATACACTTTCATTTTTTGGTGTTACTGTTCCTTTTTTAATGATTTCTGGCAAATATTAAATAGCAAGAGGACTCATCCAAGGGAACTGGAAATGGTGGGAGTGGAGATCAGGCCTGGACAGTGATTAAAAATAGGCCCTGGCATTTGCATTAGGTGAGGGAAGGATGGGGAATTACAAAATTTGAAATTACCAAGTGGGTACCAATCCTACCCCATTACCTCTACTGCACTCATACTGGATCATTAATTGTGTGGAGAGCACAGCTGCACTCATAACAATAAAAGAGACAAGTTTTTCATTAAAAAAAAAATAAAATCTGGCTGATAATTTTACCAGGGGTGTTGTTTTTCTTTATCACAGTAAAGCCCACCATCCCCCAGCCTCCAGCCTCACCTATGGAGCATGGCACAAGAGCAAATGTCAGCCATGACCTTCACATGTTGCATTCAATCTCCAGCAGGTACAATGTTGCTGATGATTGAAAACATTGGGGGATGCTGAGAATCATCTGAAAGAGCCACGTTCTGGCAACGCACAGGCCTTAATGAGACACTTCTGTGACATTCAGCCAAGTTGTACATCACCCCCATAGTGGGTCCATATGTGCCACAGACGTTCCTAACAGTAATTACAATCATCATGTGTCCAGGCATGACGTCTCAGCATAGCAAGTGATCCTTGCAGCCTCTAACTTTCAGCTAAGAGTCATTGGAAACAAATTGCATCGTAGCTTGCTAAGGTTTTCTCTGTGTATAAGGAATTAAACCAATGCACCAAATGGTTTCCAATCACAAATTCAATTTTGCTCATAAAAGGAAAGACTAAATAATTCTAACAATGAGCCAACAAGGACTCAATCTTCAAAGGTTTCCAAGTGATCCAACAGTTTTTAATTGATCTTCATTATTTATTTTTTTATAGTTTTTGAATTATTTGCCTTTCTCTTCTGCCTCTTTCAGTCTTTTAAATGGGGGTCACTGACCCCGGCAGCCAAAAACTATTGCTATGTGAGGCTACAATTAATTTTATTGTTATTGTTACTTTTATTATTTATTACTTTTTCTGTTCAGCCTCTTCCCTATTCATATTCCAGTCTCTCATTCAAACCAATGCCTTCTTGCTAAGGGAAATAAGACCTTATCAACCAGATAGGTGCCGAAATACCAAAATAACTAAAAAACCATGAAATAATTAAAAATGAAGACCAATTGGAAATCATCTCTTAATCATCTACATCATGCTAACAGTTAATTTAATAGTGAACTACCCCTTTATGTACAGTAATACCTGGGACCTTTCAGGGTTTGTGCTTTAAGACTGAGAGTCACATTTTGGATGATGCCCATCATTGGCAGATATTGCAGTTGTTAGCATTTACTTTGTATTTGCCTTAGACATGGCAGAATAATTATTTCCCATGTTTATCTTCTATGATCATTGAGATGGAAGTTGTAGTCTTATCATAGCTGTAAGTGACCCTGTCTCAGGCTGGTTGTTAAGACACAAGCTTCCTTCTCTCACTTCCCTCAGTGCTCCTGTTGTGTTACAATGCCATTACTGGAAGATAACAGATGGCATGGAAAGTGGAATAAACCACATGGGAGCTTAACAGTAAGAAATATCCTGTATGTTTAGAACAACCCATAAGGTTTCCAATACCTTGCAAAATGAGAAACCAGAAAGTTGACTACTAATGATAAACCAGTCTAGCAACGGCGAGCAAGAGGGCCAACTGCTACAGTTCATATGGTTGTATGTACAGTAGTGTTAGTTCTGCTGTGGCTTACCTCATATCCCTTTAAAGAAGGCCCCACTAAAACTACAGGTCTCATGGAAGGCACTACATCATAAGGAGGGATGTGCTCTGTCTGTACAAGGAGAGAATCCAATTAGCATTGTTTTCTCCTTTAACATGATTACAGGATGTCATATTTAAAAGAAATTTTGGAAAATAAGCCAAATACTTGCCCCTGTTATAGTTACGATATTCTAAACTACTCATTCCTGTTTGAGATTATCATCACGGTGGCTTGTCTATATGTCACCTCTTGGTGGCTTTGGATGTCTCTACAAAGGATGTCCTTAGTGGGTTGAGGGAAATAAGAAACGGGTGTTCATGTCCAAAATGGCAGGTCCTCTTGTTTAATTTACCCACCCCTTCAATCTGTCCTTTGTACTTTGGCCTATGTTTTCCCACAAGGCGCTCCTGTGATACTGGGGGCCCTGAGCTCTGCCCTACACTAAGGGGTATATATATCATGCTGTGTAAAAAGTGGAGTGAAGCATTAACGGTGATTAGAGATGTAGCGAACTGTTCGCCGGCGAACTAATTCGCGCGAACATCGGGTGTTCGCGAACGCGCAAGTTCGCGAACTTTCCGCGTATGTTCGCAATTTGGGTTCACCGCGTTTTTTTTCGCTGCGTTTTTTCTCTGCGTTTTTTCTCAGCCTAAAAAACGCTGCACAACCACACATGGCATTTTTCAGCCTAGTACTGGTGTAAGCAAATCCCGTTTCCATGGTGCTAATAGCGCGAAATAGCAAAAAACGCCGCGTATTTCCGCTAGGTCTGCCCGTTTTTACGCTACGCTTTTTCAACAAAGTATTTTTTAGAGAAATTTTTGCCCTTGATCCCCCTCCTGCATGCCACTGTCCAGGTCGTGGCACCCTTTAAACAAATTTAAAATTAGTTTTCTGGCCAGAAATGGCTTTTCTAGGTTTTAAAGTTCGCCTTCCCATTGAAGTCTATGGGGTTCACAAAGTTCGCGAATATTCACGCTTTTTGACGTAAGTTCGCGAACGTGTTACATTTCAACAGTTCGATAACCAAAGCACTGCTATGAGCAACATCACCATTAATGTTTTACTCCACTTTTTACACAGCATGATAAATATACCTCTTTGACCAAGACCTGATGATATAGGAATGAGATAATTCTGTGGGGCAGCAGATTAACATATCAACTAAACAGCGGGCCTAGTCTTTAAGGGTGAAGACACACGGAACTACTAGTAGCTGCTACTTTTTCATGGCTACTAGACTTCAGAAAATACCTTGCCATAGACAATACTGAGAATTGCCTCTGCTAAAACACATGTAGAGACAATTGTCAGTAAATAATCAGCATTGTCTATTTCTGTAGTCGTGACAAGTAGCTGCTACTAGTAGCTCTGTGTGTCTTCACCCTAAACCTGGCTGGAAACCTGGGGGTCCAATGCATCCCTACCAGAGATTCCTATAGTGCTTGGCTGCCCCTGAACACTTGAAATGGTGGGTAAATGGCCCACTACATTAACAATGTTGGGCACTGCATTACACAGCACATAATACATGCAGTTTCCTAAAATGTAGTGATTCAAAATCCAGTTTAGAGAGAAAGGGTTAGTGTAAAACATAAATGTTAATCCATAAATGGTAATCCACAACAGGTAAGATCAATTACATTTTTCAGACAGAACAACAAATATCAGAGAAAGAAAGAAACAGACAGAACACAGTAACACCAACACAAAATGTAATTTTTCAAACAGAACAAGAAAGAAAGAAAGAAAGAAAGAAAGAAAGAAAGAAAGAAAGAAAGAAAGAAAGAAAGAAAGAAAGAAAGAAAGAAAGAAAGAAAGAAAGAAAGAAAGAAAGAAAGAAAGGGACAACAGTAACCACAAACACAAAATGCCATTAAAGCACAAAAAGCAATACAAGGCAATAACATAATCAGCTGGTTTGGCCCACTGTTGGGTACTTGCCATATAACTGACATCATGAGCAGAGAACAGCTGAGTTATATAGTGCTTTCATTTACTCTCACAAGTTATGAGACATTAAACCTGTCACTTTCAGAAGGGACCTTACACTCTAGAGCCGACCCATTGCTATCTCTATGATATAATTAGAACATCTTATTTAGAATGGGGCTCAGACTCCAGGTTACAGTACACAAGGCAGTGAGTGCTTGGGTAGCTGACAGCTAGGTCTTAATGGACTGGGATCTCTGCTGTATCATCTCAATTGGTGAAACTCGTTTCTCCACATATCTGCTACTTATTTCGCAGTTGGTGAACGACAGAAATTTCAAAGTAATGTACAGAGGTATGGAAAGACCCAGTGCACCCATAGCATGCCGGCATTGTGACTAAGCACTGAGAGCACAAAATGCGTCAGGCTATGCGGTTTTAACCTCCTCCTTAATAAAAGGCTATTTATTTTACTATGTTTGGTTTGGAGACGTCTCTTTGGGTGCCTGCTTCACATCTATATTGCAAACAATACATTGGTGTAACCTATTTTATGTGACCACAAAACCAGTTATGTTTGGAGATATTTTATGTATATGAACAAGTGGTACTGCCAGACCATGTTTGTTGTATTCCATTTCACAAGTTGTATAAGTATGGCATCCGTTATTCTGAAATCCGTTATCCAGAAAGCTCCAAATTAAGGGGAAGGCAAATATCTAGCAAATAATTCAGATTTTTAAAAATAATTCTGTTTTTTCTCTGTAATAATAAAACAGGACCTTGTAATTGATCCCAACTAAGATATAATTAATCCTTATTGGAGGCAAAAAAAAATTGGGTTTATTTAATGTGTAAATAATTTCTTAGCAGACTTGAGATATGGAGATCCAAATTATGGAAAGATCCCTTATCCGGAAAACCCCAGGTCCCGAGCATTCAGAATAACAGGTCCCATACCTGTACCTAGTGGATGAGACATTTGAATACTAGCTAAATGGAACGGGCATGTTTAACAGGTGGTTAGGGGTATGTGTACAATGCTAACAAGAGGCGGGCACAGCATTGACTCCAACACTGTATGACTTTTGATCAATACAAATTCAGTGCCTGCAGCTGGTAAGATTTCTACTTGAGAATTCAGGGGTATTGACCAATGAGAATAATGAGATGAGCTTGGACTACTTTGATGTTTTGACAGTCAGCTGTTCCCAACCATAATGTTCTGTCAATTATTCATGCCATTAAATAAAGGAGATGCACAGGAGGGTCAGATGTCGCAACCTGAGCCTGGCAGCGTTTGCCAGTAAATATCCTGCCACTGGGATTATTGATGGCCAGAAGTGGAGAAGGTCTACTGCTGCTTATGATGTCAGTGGCAAGATCAACATTGTTGAGGTCAATATGAACTTACCGATTTTTGCTTCTGTTTAGCTACAAGCAGCATGGAAAAGAGACAAAGAACAACAAGGCATGCATGTTATTGACTTCTCAAGAGACACGGACGTTTAACAGGACTTGTAATGGGACACAGAGCGGAGGAGCAGCTGGACACGTGGCTTTGCAGGAGGCTGGTTACCTTCTTAAAAAAGGGCATTCTTTTCTCTTTGGAGTGGGGCGATGTTAGACTGTTTGCACTGGGTTTAGGGGAGCGATGGTTGGCTGGAGGAATGTCAAGCTCTTCTGCCTCTAAGCCAGTGGCATCTAAGTCTATAGCTATATACAGACAAATCATGTAAAATGATCAGAAGAAACATGACAAGGAAGAAATTATAGCCAAAACACAAAATAATCAACTGTTAGGGTTAAAGTTAAAGCAACAGAGAGAGAGACTTAAGTTGAAGGTCCCAGATCTACAGCTGTGCCTAATGTTAAAAGAAAAGCCATTAAGGGGAAAACAACACCATGAATATTACCCCTGTTCATGTTTTGTTTGTTTCACCGTACAGATTAAAAATGGCTGAATCAGCTAGAATCACCTTGCGATTTGTCACGTTCTACAATGAAGCGTGATAACAGTCAGGTTAATACTTGCTGGGGCTTATTTACTACATGCAGCACTGCTTGCAAAGTGCAAAAAAATTGGTAATCTGTCAAAAAAGTTTTTGCAATTTGTGTCCTGCCTGACAAATAGAAGAATTGCCATAGGGGTGGGCCAGTGGTGGCAAGTAGGGGTCTCCTCTCCCATCTCCGGCCTTGATCCCTGCGTCATTGGGACATGCAAGTTAGGGATTACCGGCAACTGCAGGCCACAGTGCAGCCCTGTACCTT
This sequence comes from Xenopus tropicalis, assembly GCF_000004195.4. Classification (NCBI taxonomy): domain Eukaryota; kingdom Metazoa; phylum Chordata; class Amphibia; order Anura; family Pipidae; genus Xenopus; species Xenopus tropicalis. The sequence continues at coordinate 28,138,905 of NC_030682.2, forward strand.
CCCTACGGCAGCCAGTGAGGACAGGGCTTTCTTTATTATGCCCACTCTGCATCTGGAACCGGATTTCCATTCTGGCAATAGGTGCGGAACACATCCAGACCCAGACACAGGTGGTTCTTAAAGGAGCACTAAGGGGCTGATAGCTTTTAATTCCATAATTCCAAAAAGTTGCTTGCTGCTTCACACTAGCATGACTAAATCATCACCATGCTGTCGGCCAGAGTGAATGGAAGGATAGAAAGGTGGCCATAATATGAATGAGCGCTTAAATGGTATCAATTCATTGGCCTGTGGGTTGATCCATCACCAGGGTTGGACTGGGGGTGCAGGGTTCACCGGGGTTGCCACCCCAGGGGCCCACACACCCACCACATGTGTCATATTGTGTTTAAATTGTTGCTTACAGGGTACCCACACGTAAAAATCCTGATAATAAAAGTCTTTAGCAAAGTAAATATTTACTTTTATTAAAACACACATACCTGTATAAAGGTATGTAAAAATCTCAGCTGTTAATCATCTATTGCCTGAGGCGGGGCAGTCAATTACTTTCACTTTCCATGCAGCACTTCCTAAATGTCACTGCACTCCTCACATTCCACCTCCCTCCTCACTGCCTATAACTGTGTAGCCTGTGCATGGGCATTGGTCCCCCATTCTGGCAAGATTTTGGCAGGATACAAAACTTGCCTTAATAACAATGCCCACAAAATGGCACCTGCCTGCTAGCTGGGATTGTGAATTCCAAGATTGAAAAAAACAAAATGTAAATGATCTATATTGTGTAAAGTTTTTGTTGATAAACTAACATGATAGAAAAGGATGTGGAATTCCCTTTAATTGAAACACAATTGGAGCAATCAGACCTAATGTGTATGTGTATATAGGTCTTTTTTCATCTTTTTGTGCTATATTGGACCTTTTCTAGCTAATGTACAGACATTACTTGTTGAGTGATGTGCAAGATTATGTGTAAAACACTGGTTTTTGACCACTAGAGAAAAAATGCTGATGAAAAGCCGTTGGGGGTGGAGGGTGAGTAGAGAAATAATCTGATAAATGAGCAAAATTGTTAACAAAATTACAGAATGTCAGGAAAAAGATGATAAATGTGCTAAAATTAGAATCAATGGTAAAATGCCAGGAATCCCTCCTGGACCTATGAGTAATCTCCCCATAATTGTGTTTTCTAAATTTCAGCTTTCTTTCTGGGGTTGGAGAAATGCAGAAGATAAAGAGAAGACTTGGGTCATTATAGTGGCGCCAAGGGTGTTCTATGAAAGGCTTTGCTTACCGGATGATGGTGGAGTTGATCTTCTGGAGCTAGGCACCACGTCACCCAGACTGGAAGAAGAGTTTCCCCCTGATTTACTGAGATTGAGAAAAGAATATATATATTTATTACTTGGGTACAAACATGGCAATTTGCCCCTTTGAAGCAGTATCAGAATGATTAATCTCTTGTGATAACTAGAAAATATAGAGCATAGCAGATACCTAAATGTTTAACTAGCACTGCATTATGTGTTGCTATCCCATACCTTTAAAGGGATACTGTCATGATTTTTATGGTATACTTTGTATTTCTTAATTACACTAAATAATTCACTCTACCATTTAAAATTTTATTATTGAACGAACAAATTTTTTTTTAGTTGTAATATTGGTGTGTAGGCGCCATCTCAGTGCATTGTGCCTGAGTCTGAGCTTTCAGAAGGAGCCAGCGCTACACATTAGAACTGCTTTCAGCTAACCTATTGTCTCCTACTCACATATATTTGGAGGAGTCCCAAGCCAGACTTGGATTTCTTACTATTGAGTGCTATTCTGATACCTACTGGGAGCCGCTATCTTGCTCCCTTCCCATTGTTCTGCTGATTGGCTGCTGGGAGGGGGGTACCTGTTAGCGAGTGACCCTCTTCCTTCTTATGTCTTTCTGCCACTTAAACAAAAAAGCTGCTTTTCCCTGTACATGTGTTGGCCCCGGGACCAGGAAGACAGGAGGAAGATGAGTTGGTGCACTTTTCTGCTGACAGGGGCACCAGTCAGGGGTAAAAGGTAAGCGATTACAATCACTGGGAGGTGCCTAATATTCCTTCTCCTTTAACTTCTACTTTGCTTATATTTGACAAGAGGATATATAAGTTATACAGCATATATAAGTGAATATGTTACAGGATATAGCCAGCTCTTGTGCGTTCCGTATAACAATAATGGAGTTTGTGTTTATCAGTTACGACTGCATAGAGCCGTGTGTTATCACACATTTATCTCATTCAAGTGACCGGTGACCCGTAGCAGGGCGTAGGGAGGCAGGGGCATGACAGCGCCATAGGGGTTGTAAGCCACTCCCAGCTAGTTTGGGATTGGTGGGTTCAAATGGCTGCAAGTCAGGGGTATAAAAGGAAGCTCTGTGCTTTCCCGCTTCCAGTCCATTTTAGGCAGTACAGGAAAACGCCCACCCTCCCTCCCCAAACAGGTGAGTTGATATTATAGTTTGGCTGGTGGAATGGTTGAGTCCGGGAACCAATGGTTGCATGGTTATTGGTGGTTGGCACGCCTGGCACCTCAAGGGTAAGGAGGTGTATCAGGAAGTAAGTTTGTTGAGGAGTTGGTGGTCCCGGGCTAGGATGGCAGCTGGCAGTGCTAGTGGCGTTGCGCAGTTATTGGATTGTTACGGTTGTTTGTTATACAAACGTTCAAGTTATCATATGTTCATGATATGTTTATCTTATTTTCATGTTATGTTTAATATGTTTATCATATGTTCGTGTTTGTTTATGGTATGTGTTGGCCGGCACAGCATTGTGTCAGGAACAGGTGCCGATACAGCAAATCCTCCACTAAGGATGATATATTATTTTTGCATTACACTGCATGTAATCTAGTGTCATATTCAACTTTTGATACCACTGAGAAACCATTAAAAGTAACAATATGATTACCTTGTATAGAATTTCCCCTGCTTTGTTTTTTGTTCATGTTGTATCCTCATGTTTTCTAGTTTCACAGGACTAGGGATAAATCCGATTTCACAGCCTTCTTTTACAAGCCGACCTATCCACCAGTCATTATTAAATTTCTAAAAAGACAAAAATATTATACATTATTATGATGGTATACTAGAAGCTGCACAATATTTGTAACACCTCTTTATTCTCTATATTTTGGGTATACTGAATGTTTGCCCTAGTCCAGGTCACAGGGCCTCCTATACTCCCAGCAGCCTCCATTTCTATTCAAGCAGCATGAATGTTGAACTGTAAGGTAGGGTTCAGGGAGTGCAACTATTGCATCACTGGTGAGTTAAAGCACAGATCAATGCCTCTTATGGAACAGACATCAGTAGCTAGGGCTAATATTTTAGAGTGCCATATAACTGTTAAATAATCAGACTGGAGAACAATTTAACAGCCATAGATAATGTTATAATTTCTGCTTATGTGTTATACGATATCATTTGGACTAGTAAATCTTTTTTCAAGGCAATAAGGATAATTTATCATGCACCACGCAGCGTGCAAACTGCAGAAACAGGCTGCAATTGGCAATTCTTTTGCACTTTGCAGTGCTTGATCCAAGAGGGGCAGGTGGGGGTGGCATGTAGACATCTCCCCACCTGCCCCCCTAATTTGGAATTAATTTAGACATGAAAGTTTGAGACCATCCGGAGGCATGGCCCACATTGGGGCCCAGTGGTGCAATAACAACACACTGCCTCCCTCCTATAAAAAAATATTCAGAGGGGCCTGGCTTGCACAGCTGGGGAGGAAGGATTTCTAACAACTACAGAGGAAGCAGAACCTGTAGTCAGGGCTCCCATCCATGATCACAGGGTCCCCTAAGGCAGTGCTAGCTGTGCCTCCTGACTCTGTTCCTCATGTTGCCTTTAAAGCCAGACTGAAAGGAGCAGAGCGCAGTTTACCAAGGGGGTGCAAGTGCTTCCTAGGTGAGCATAAAGGGGCGTGCACTTGTACCCCTAAGCACTCTAGCACTTGCACCCTGGGGTGTAAATGACTCCCAAGTTTGTTTAAAGAAAGAATAAGGCTATAGGAAGCTCAGTCAGAGCTGATAGAAAAGCCTACAAGACGCAAACCTTCTCCTTCAGCCAAAACTTACAGAAATTCATTTTCATAACAGTGATCTATAACTTTTGCGCCCCATAAAATAAAGAACATGAAATACATGGAAAGAGGGGAATAATATTGGGCTGATTTATGAAATATCCAAATACGGAATACTTTTTGATGAACTGTAAATGGCCCATTTATCAAATGCAATAATTATGTTGATTTGTGAATGCTTTGGGCTGTAAAATGACTGTGTTCTATGGGAAGATAGTGCTCCACACCGTGCACCTATCACCCATATTGCACCCACATTGCAACAGAACTGGGACACTATTTTCCACAGCAGTGTAGAAATATTTAAATGGAAAGGGCTTGGATAAAAATTTGCAACCATTAATAAATCAGGTCTCTAGCTGGAATACTATTTCAATGAACAGCGTCTCTTTTAAATGGATACTTCCATCCCAAAATACCACCACTTCTCAGGTAGAGGTACATTTATCAACACTCTCATTTTCGAAGTTTTACGAATCCATGACTAGACTCCAGGGCCGGAACTAGGGGTAGGCAGAAGAGGCAGCTGCCTAGGGCGCAACGATTGCTGCTACCCCTAGTGCTAATTTGTCATTGCCACTGCCGCTTGTCATTAGCGGCGGAGGCAATGACCGATCTAATTGCCCCGCCCCCCCTGCACCGCCTCCTGTGCTTTGGCGTGCATGCGCCGTTCGGGGGGGGGCGTGGAGGTGGGTGGAGTTAGCCGACCGGGTTGCCTAGGGCTAGACTCGATAAAACCACATATGTCTAGTCTTTGCTTTATGATCTGACTGTGACAGATAGTCAATAATAAAACAAATATGTGATTGTTTGTTGTTTTCATCCATTTGGGCCCTGTTGTGTCTGTGAATCACAGTGATTATATACAGTGATTTTGGTTAAAAAAAACTTTTTCTTAAATATTAGAAAATTGGAAGAAAGAAAACAGATGTTGTTACATTCAAACATCATTGGAAAATAGGCAAACATATCATTTATAAAGATGGCATGCGTTCAAGATATTTTCACTGAATTTTTACAGGTATTCATGAGAGAAAATGTGAATGTTACTTGCATAGTATTTGTAATGGCTGAAGCCGTTTTTATTTGCAATATAACAGGGGTCATTTGCAAGCTGGACAGCTGGGGCAAAGTGCAATGAACAGGAGCAATCTGCCTTTTTTTGCCACTCTACAACCTTGCCTTCCAGCTGGAATGAATAGCCACAGGTTCCAGAGCAAAGAGTTTGCCCTATTAATAAAGGTATTATTAAACAAAAGAAAACATACGTAAAAATAGTTAGAATCTCACCCATAGTGGAGATGGGCCCGGGAGCTCATGCCCCAGACCTTCAGCTAAGGGAGCCATCTAGGAAATCCAAAATATAAAAAAGGCATGCACTTCGGATATAGACGTAAAAAAGTAATCAGTAGTAGCTCAGAAAATGAAGTAAAATCAAAAGCCTATGATTAAGTACCATGTAGGTACGAAACACGTAAGGCTTTGTAGCATTATGTGTTAGTTTAAATAAACTGTTTTGATTTTACTTCATTTTCTGAGCTACTACTGATTACTTTTTTACATCTATATCTGGAGTGCCTGTCTTTTTTAAATTTTGGATTTCTATTAATAAAGGACTGGCCTCCTCTTATCCATTATACTTTCCTTCACTTGCATGTCATTCACACATACATGTTAGGGCAGCAAGACACACAGGCTGCAATGGGGCCCCGCACTCACTTAGGTTTAAGCCGGCCAAACACACATCGATAATATCGTACAAAACCTTGTTTTGTACGATATTTGGTGCGTGTATGGCTGCTCGAAGAGCCGACCTATATCGCAAAAGCCTGCGGATATAAGGGGAATAGTTCATCGGCCAAGTTAAAAGATTTTTATTGGGCGCCATTGAAGGTGGCCAAGTAAAATCTACTTACAGGGCTGAATTGGCAGGTGGGGGTAAATCCTATTGTTTCTACTTCCATATCTGATGATTCAGCCCTGATCGTCAGTGGAGGGTGGGAATGATCTTTTGTGTGACCAATGGAAAGATCGAAATTGCTACATGTATGGCCACCTTTATTTATAAACACTGGGCAAATTTACACATTCCCAGTTTTCCATGACAACCAACCAAATGTTTGCTTTCTGTGCTCAACCTGCATCTGGTTTAAAAAAGCCAAATACTGATTGGTTGCTATAGGTTACTGCCCATTTGCGAACTTGCCCTACTGACACTCCACTCTGCACCTTGAGCCAGATGTTTTAGTGAGCAGGAGGCACAGCCAGACCCATAATCTCCAAAAAGGTTTTCAAAAAGATCAGAGACAATTGATTTTCATGAAAAAAATAAGGACCTGCTGTTTCTCTAAGAAGCCTTATAGGCTGAAGGGGCTGCTTTGAATTCTTATGAGGAGCCCCTGGCATGCCCTAGATTTTTGCTTTCATTTTGGACTCTAGGGGTTTTAGTTCTGTTTTAGCTTTGCCCCAGGTACCAGTATTATATGCAGGAAAACAAGATTAAGTGCAATGTCTGAAACTAGGCCATGATGTCACAATGTAAGTAAATGCTAAAAATGATTCAGTACTTGCGATATCTGCTTTCTAGGATCTCCGTGCCGTCGCATTTCTTTAACCCAAAAAATGCAGCGAGATTTGTTAGCAGCTTATTTCACACCCCCATCTGAAAGCTATGTTCTTATTATATATATATATATATATATATATATATATAAAGAGAGAGAAAGAGTTGCCAAATAAAACATTTCCCCCTCAAAATACGTAAAAGCAGTACCATGAATTATCCAGGAATGACTAAAATGTTCGCACCTCCTTCACAATTGCTGTAAATAATAATGCTGATTCATACTAAGTGGTAAAAATAATTTTTTTTATCGAGTTGATGACATATTACTTTCTTACTTCTTTGACATGTAAAAAATCTTTAGCTTCAAATGAAATGGCCATGCCTGGAACAGGGACCTCGTCATCGTGCGCTGCGCTGTAGCCAACATTGGTCCGAACAGCAAATGCAACTGGTTTGGTCTAGAAAGAAACAAAAACAGACCCCGATTAAGCATTTAATTATATATTTATATCATATATAACTGTTAATTACATATTCATCTCATGAATATAATAGAATAGTTTTGTGCTGTTCCAAAAAATGGAACAGTGGTGGAGGATGCAGGCCCTATGGCAGACAATATTGACAGGGCTGGCCTGTACCCACTCTCACTGTGCTCTGCCCCTTGTGTCAAATGCAAGATCATTGCCCATACTAATAGTAATTGACCCCTATAGTCAATAATAGAAATCTGACATAGGCCATTTCATAATTCTTTTTAAGGTAATGTTCACCTTATAATTCAAGACAATTTGCAGTCGGTCTACATTTTTTTATTATTTGCTGTTTTTGAATTAGCTTTTTGTTTAGCAGCTCAAAACAAAAAGTACAAAAAGTTAGCCTGAAGGTGAACCACCCCTTTAAAGAATAATCAGTAGTGCCATATCAGCGTATTTCTTTAATTTGTACATATAAAGGTCACAAGCTGGCGTTCTTTCAATGCCTCTGTAACATCAAGCTCTCTTGGATGTCCCGCGGTGCTCATATATAGGATGGCATTGTCACTAGGAAAGGTGAGTTACGCCAGGTCCATATTGATCAACATTTTCCAGAAACTACTCCAAATGCCAGTTCACTAATAGAAAGGTTTTTGAAAAATCAATGATCCTTATCTAGCATGTATAGGAAAGATATTAATGGGCAGAAAGTGCTTATTTACTGATGAGTCAACAGAAAGAAATGTCAATATATGGTAGATCAATCTCCTTTGAGCAGCCATTGTATGAACACTGCATATAATCAGGGCCAGGGATAGAGAAGAAGAATGGTGGAAGGCCGGGGGCCACCTACGTGAGACAAATGCAAAGAAAATCAAAAGATTTCCAGCCAGTAACCTTCCATTACTCAACATCTCACCACCAATACAAAAATGACTTTATTAGTCTGATATAAAGAGTTGCCCACAGGTTAACCTCATATTACTGGGCTGCTAACCTGAACCTAGGAATTGGTAACTCTACTTTGTGGTATATTTTGCTTCTAACCACTAGTACATGCCCAGAACACCCTTATGTCTCTGTACTAGCAGCATGACTAGGGTCCCAAAGCCTCCAATCCAACCCCCCCAGCACCTGGACCCAGCAGGCCCTATGGTTGTTGGTCTTGGTGCAGTTGTACCTCCTGCTCCCTGGTACTTATACCACTACCAGTGCAAGTGTGCAAGAAAACCCCAAGCTTAATGTGCTCCCTTCTGCCTAAGGCCCCCAGCTTGCACTTGTACATTGGTGGGGGGGACACACAAGAGGAAGCCTGCATCTTCCCCAATACCAAGTGGGCACAGTTTGTGCTCGCCTGCGCATCTTCACAATCAGGCGCAAATCTTTGCAGTTCGGAAACTGCACGCAAAGACTTGTACCCAATAACAGTTTTGCACTGTTATTAAAAGATAATGGTGCGTTTTGGGCACAAAATGAGGGGACATTTATAAAGAGAAAAAAAAGGATGCAAAGAATCATGAATACAGCTTTTATGCAGCTCTGTATTCATAAGAAGCAGGCTGGGGGAGACATGAAAGTATCACCCATCCAGCCCCCTAACTTGCATGTCATCCAGATGTGCAAGATAGACATAGTCTTGACCCCCATACACAGGAGGATTAGGTTATAAAGTGTATAACAAGAGGTGCCAGCTCAGCCATAGTGCCTAGCATACTATCTGGCCTGCTACAGAGGGTGCCCTCTAATGTCTGCTGTGCTGCATAGCAATAACCATAAACAAAGCATAACGAACATTTCTTAAACACTACATTAGGGTGCTGGGTGCTTCGGAGCACTGTCTTGGCACTAAGGACAGGCCTGCCTTTGCCTCACCAGCCCTGAACTTTGCACCTCATGTCAAAATTTTAATCTGCCGAGAGTGCCCCCTGAATCATTTTTGGCGGAAAGGAAGGGGGGGGGGGGCAGAACTACTTAGTTACACCACTGTCTTATACTGAGGTCTCTTGCCTCAGATTCTCCAGCAATAACCCCCAACCCTATAGTGTAGCCCAGAGTGTAGGTTATACATTACACAGTAGGGGAAGGTAAATCTTTCACATCACCTACATTACATTTCACTCCACTGAACTGAAAATGTGCTGCTATGATTTTCTATTAGTGCAGCTGCTTGTTTGCCTTCAGTTCCCAGGACCTTATCAGCTCTATCAGCTTTCTAACATATAAAGGAGAATTTAAAAAAGACATTTGTGTTTTATTAGATTTCTGGAATATGGCAGGACAGACATGAGTCAGATGAATAAGAAAGCTTTAGTAACATACAGTTTAAAAACACAATCTGCCCTAACCAAATTAGGAAATGTTGAAGCATTAGCAGGCACGCTAGCGGTGAATTTCGGAATCTGCTGGAGAAGATCTCTGCACTGGGAAACATCCTGGGACTAAATGCCAGGCAGCTTCATTAGAGAAGATAGTAAAATTGCTTGTTACAAATCTAATATATAATTGGAGGCACAATTCATGCAGTTCTCTTATTGCAGGGGAAAAGCACAGCATAAAACAACAGGGACAGTCCCATTAAAGCCACATGAGATTGTTACAGCTCCATATAACATCTGTATATTCTGCCTATTAATAGAAAGAGGTGGATTTATTAGCACAGTTCAGGGTTAGAATCTTTCCTGTTTTTGTTACTTTTTAGCCTATGAATGTGTTTTTGTAACAGGGATTTTCAGGACAGCACAATGGGTCGCAATGAAACAGACTCTTGTGCTGCAAGTTCCAAAGTGTTTTATTAACACTTATATAATTCTAAAGGGAATTTTGTTTTTTGTTGTCACTGTAAAAATGAAAAACAAAACAAAAAAAAGTACCATGATTCACTAAAAACCCTATTATTTCGCTTAATTGTACTTGTATTTTACAATCAGATCAAAAAGGACCTTCCAGTGCTCGCTGTATCAGTCTAGCTTCTTAAAAGAGTTTGTCCTGTAAAAAAGCACAAGTTCCCATTGGCCCAGGGGTATTATGGGTAACCGTGAGTCCCATAGTTCCCATAGGAATCCCATATTTTTAACTCTGAACTCCACTCCAGGAGGGGGTGGATGTTGCTAAGGAGTCAGGAGGAGCCAGGACACTAGGTTAGGAAAACACCTTAGTGGGAGCAGGGGCGGGCCAAGCCAACCGGGCGCCCTAGGCAACCCGGTTGGCCATCTCGCCCCTGCACCTGCAATGATGACCTATCGCAATGACAAAGGAGGAGGACTAGGGGTAGGCAGGAGAGGCTCCTGCCTGGCGCCCCCTAATCGTTGCACCTCTTCTGCCTACCCCTAATTCCGGTCCTGAGTGGGAGTAGGGGAAGGGCCCTGTGAATGAGGGCTTGTAGTAAATCTATGATGGTATAACCCCTGTAATGGCATACTCTAGGTCAGGGATCCCCAATCTTTTATTTACTGTGAAAGTATGCAGGTGAATTGCATCCGTGAAGAAAGAGCCACAGGAATGCCACCTTTATAGGTCTTACTTGGGTTTGAGTCTCAGTTGAATGTGTCTATGAAGATTCTCAGTCATTCAGGTTTTCTTGAAAACATTTCACCACTAAGTGGTGGCTTCTTCAGTTCAACTGAGTGGAAGGGAATTCCACAGCATTTAGTCATCCCATATTATATTCAACCCCAACAACACCCTGTGACAGAAGTTGGTACACCTTAAAGATCCAACACCAAAGCACATAAAAGGTAATGTGGTTTATGCTGTCCAATGAAGAATGCTCAGATCTATACATTGGGGAGACAAAACAAACTCAGTAAGAGAATGACCCAACATAGGAGGGATATAGATCAGATAAAGGGACACTCCTGTGAGTATGTGTATATATTGGACTGAGAAGAGGTGTGAAAGAGGCCATTTATGCCAGACTGGAATAACCATCCCTGAACAGAGCCAGAGGAGGGGGCCTGTGACACCATATGTAGGCAACATACAATGCCGCTTTGACATCCTTTCCCCGGTGGTTTCACAATATTTCACACTTCCAGTCATTTACTTTGAAGGATTAACACCTGCCTACGTGAGAATTATGGTACCATTGTGACTGGATCACACTTTCACACTGGTGAGTTTCAGCTAACACCTAACTGAATAGGTTTAATGGAACCATTGTGATTGGATGTCTATGCTGGGGAATTTCCTACAAGTTGAACTGAAGAAGCCCCTCGGATGAGTGGTGAAACGTTTTCAAGAAAACTCAGATAGTCCAGTTGTTTTAGACTTAATTCTACTAGTTACTGTATTCTCAGTTCAAGTTATACCTTTTCTTGTACTGAAGTCACAATGCACAAATGTGGGACATATGTACAACTGCCAAGTAGTCATTATGTTTCTGTAGCATTTGTATCGCTCAGTGATTGTATTTGCTCTAACTGTGGTGGTTTAAATAACTTATACATAAATGTACATATACTTTCCACTTATATATAAATAAATACTTGGTAACATACAAGAACTTGACAACTTCCAAGTTAAAATATATTTATAAATGTATCTTCTATTTAGATACAAGTCATGAAAGGTAAGTAAAAAGCAAAATATATTTGCTCAAACAATAAAAATAGTGAATAAATAAGGCCACAGCAAAACAAATCAGTTGATAGAGCTACTGCAACAGAATCCTGCATTGAAATCTGTTTTTCAAAAGCACAAACAATTTTATATTTAATTTTGAAATTTGACATGGGGCTAGCCATATTCTTAGTTTACCAGGTGCCCTCAGTCATGTAACTTGTGCTCTGATAAACTTCAGTCACACTTTACTGCTGAGCTGCAAGTTGGAGTAATATCCCACCCCCCACTCTCAGCATCCGATCAGCAGAACAATGGGAAGGGAGCAAGATAGCAGCTCCCCGTAGGTATCAGAATAGCACTCAATAGTAAGAAATCCAAGTCCGGCTTGGGACTCCTCCAGTTACATGGGAGTAGGAGAAACAATAGGTTACCTGATAGCAGTTCTAATGTGTAGCGCTGGCTCCTTCTGAAAGCTCAGACTCAGGCACAATGCACTGAGATGGCGCCTACACACCAAAATTACAGCTAAAAAAAATAAATGTATTGGCTCAAGAATACAATTTTAAATGGTAAAATGAATTATTTGCAAAGTGAACAGTGTAATATAGTAATAAAAACTATACCATAAAAATCACAACAGGATCCCTTTAATTTGCCAGCCTGGTTTATAGAACAACTACAAAACATTACATAACAGGAAAAGAGATGGGGAAAGGATGGCAGACAGACCGGGTGGTGTAGGAGTAGCAGAGGGTAGAATAGATAAACAAAGAACACATGGACACCACACAAATTGACAGTAAATTCCCATCAGGCTGAAACCCATTCAGAGCCGTCTTCCAGTGCAGGGGAGAGATTAACCGAAATACAGGAGAATAAAGGATTTAGGCTACACTTGCTATGGGTCCAGCCTTACCAACAGATCTGGAACAGTACTAAGCACAACAGTAGCTCATTAGATGTTAATACAACCATTAAACACTGATAGTGGATAGGAAGCCTGACTGTAACCTTGTTATGGACAAAGGGGGCCTGGACCCCTTGAACTGAGATGAATCAAAGTACTTTGCTTGGTGGGGTTACTGCACAGGGGACAGATCTAAACCTATGAATGCAAATAAGGCACAATGGCTGGATATTATTGTCATGGGGCGCACTTTGCCAATGCCTTTTGTCTTGCAAACAAGATTTTTGTTTCAATATTACATATTGTAGTGCATTATCCTCACCACAAGGGAAATATTCTGCCTGCTGACACAGGTAGATGGTAATTATGTTGACATTGAATGGTTTTTAGCCATTTTAGGGTACAAGAGGCAGAACCTTAGGTGCCTATGATGCGAATGCCTGTGTTAATTGTGAGAATGTGTTTAGAGCAGCAGTGTTAGCAGAACCTACTTATTTTTATTTTAGTATAGGGCAGTGCAAGAGACATTGTGCAGACCAGCCAGAATGGTGACACTTGGCAGGACTTGTTCTTATATAACTGCTTCTCTCTCTAGGCTGTTCATCTTTACAGCACTAGTATTTAGGACAACTATATTTAGAAAATAATCGCACAATAAATCACAGAACTGCTCTCCAATAGAACCACAATTTCCAGCACCCCTACTCACCCCCAAGAAATACTGTTGCATTTTATTAGCTCTTTAATGTGATAAATCAGTGAGAAACATCCTACAGCCCTACACATGCTGTAATACTAGACATTTCTCTCTCCATCATTCAGAAATAAGGTTACTCACTCCCCCATTGCTGTACGCCCGTTCAACATCACAGCCACATATTTTAATCTTAACAGATTTCCCTAAAAAAAGCTCCAAAATATTTCTATACATATTCTTTCCATCAGCAACAAAAGAAGGATGTTTCTAGGGAAGTTTGGAGATGTGGGAGGATGGAAGGGGGTCAGGTGATAGAAGATCACTTCTTCTTGTCTTCTTGTCCTGGAATGACAACCGTTGGCTGGGGCCAGCTCTGTCGCTACAGGGACAGCTTTTTGAGATGGGGGCGATTGCTGGGCTCAATTTTTCACAGGGACAGGGAACCCAAAAAAAAACAGGGTCAGTCCCCCTTAAACGGAGACTGATGGTAACCTTACTCAGAAGCCTTTACCTGTCTGTAGATAATGGAAATGGCAGTTCAGACACACAGGGACGTAGATTTATTTTTAATAAACCTTCTCTGCCAGTAGTTTTCATATCAAAAATGTTGTAAACTGACACTTCTTACAAACTCCACCCCTTATATTACAAACTATGTTCTCTATAAAATCTCTTTAACCTGTATGTTTGCTGCCCGGTCAGATGATTTTTCTGACTCACCTCTTGGCATTGTCAACTCTCAACTCTCTGAATTGCTAGACAGACCTCTGACCATGTTACTACATATTAGGGTTTTATAAATGTTATTTATAAACTTGGATTTTAACCCGTCAACCCTGCCAAAAAGGCATCAATCTTGCAAACTGGCTAAATCAGTATTTGCACTCTCACTCTGGTATGTGTTCAAGAGCATATATACAGTAATCCCATAATCCTAATCTCTAAGGCTAAATTCACCGGTTACATACCCTGCTGCAGGCACAGTGGTGGTTAATGGGTGAATTGCTTTTACTGCAAAGGAAGTCATTTGAGATCACGTCTCAAAATGAGTGATTTCATAAGATGATAGAAATAGTGGCTGGGCACCTTGTCAGACCAGGACAGGCTGAAGGCAGAGCCAGGTCAAGTAGTATTTGTGTGGCCTAGCTATGTTTGCCCCTAGTAATGGCCCTGATCAGAGGTTTTTAAAGTCATTCAACAATTTTCTTAATTAATCTGCTTACCCATTATCCTACTGTTAAACAGGGGTGGGTGTGGGAGCCAATACTACACGGCTGGCCTCTAGTCTTTGACATACTGTGTTCCTTATACAAGGAGTTACATTTTCTGTTATATAGTAAAAGTTTTTAACCCATTTTTGGGTCCTAACCCATAGGTTAAGAATTCCTGGCTTTAGATCCACATGCACAATTAAAATAATAACAGATTAGAACAAAATACCAGACTTTACAAATATTCTACTTTGTTCCTCAGCAAGAACAATGGGGAACCCATTACTGGCCCTGTTCTCTGTTCTATTCACTGCAAAGAGCAGATGTATGCTGATCATTAGTTATCTCCGTGGCTATCTGTCAAAGTTTTATCCCTTCTCTAGTTCATAACGCATTCTTGTTTCTCAGGTATGCTGAAGCCTGAAAATAGCATCTACGTCATTCCCAGTGGAAAAATTATTCATCTCACATATTTCAAAGGAAGGAACCTTTGGACTTCAACTTGTGATCTAACAGAGCTTCCTACTATTAATCTAATCCTTCAAAAACTCACTTACACTGCTATGGTCTAAAAAATAACAAAGGCAAAATAGAACGGTTGACTTCTCCAGGGCATTGATGATGCATATCTCTTGTTAAAAAATAGGGGCTCTTTTTTTGTACTGCCTGAACTGACATAAGTGCTACTATTTTAAGAAGCCTGAAGATGAGATTCAAAACTTTCTACTGTATTTTAAGGCTTTGTCTACAATGGCAGCCTGCATGCAAGTGCTGTTGAAATGAGCCCTTTGGGTACAAGACAGCATTACCATATACTGTATCTAGAAAGATTGTGGTTTGGAAGACTGGCAGTGGCAACCACTTACACCCAAAATACTATTGCACACAAAACCATAAAAGTCTGGTATTCTGCATCTCATACTCATCATAATTCATACAGGTATAGGACCCATTATCCAGAATGCTCAGGACCAAGGGTATTCCGGATAAGGGGTCTTTCTGTAATTTGGATCTCCATACCTTAAGTCTACTAAAAAATCAATCAAACATTAATTAAACCCAATAGGATTGTTTTGCATCCAATAAGGATTAATTATATCTTAGTTGGGATCAATTACAAGGTACAGTTTTATTACTACAGAGAAAAAGGATATAAGTTTTAAAATTCTGAATTATTTGATTAAAATGGAGTCTATGGGAGACGGGCTTTCCGTAATTCGGAGCTTTCTGGATAACGGGTTTCCGGATAAAAAAAATAGACAAAAGACAAATGCCACCTAAAAGGATCACCAGCCTAACCAGATACAGGAAACTTGGTCTTTAGATGCACATGAATAGCGACTATGAATCATGAGGTGATATTGGCATATTTACATCAGCATGTATGGTCATTTGAACTGGGGGTGGGGGCAGACAGGGACTTCCAGAGGCTAAAAGTATAGTTCAGGACCTCCCTATGTCCGTCAGTGTTATTTGTAAAAACTGGCTTTCCACATTGTACCATGATTACTCTCCGTTCCCCTCTCCTATTATTGTAATACAAGTTGCACATATTCCAATACCACACAGAATACTTCCAACCACTTAGTAGGTAATAAGTTTTTATTTTAGCCTTCTAAGATTGGCGACAATGTTTGGGTAGCTTCCAGGTAGGAGTAAAACTTGTGCCTGTGCAAAATTACAGTGTTGCTGTCAATATTACTAACTTTAGCAACTTTAGGTTAATTCCACTGCCTGAAATTAAGAGGTGGGAAAGCAGAGAGTCGTGAGCTACAAGTGAACCAATTGGATGCCATATAAACCCAAGGGGGTCTGTAAGTAGATTGGCAATCGGAAAGGGATATCACAACTGGGCACAAAAGGGTGATATAAGTAAAAGTCATCACTGGTGTTAAAAAGCACATGAGAGTGCACATTGTGAAGTAATAACAGTATTACACTATATTTTTTTTTTTTTTTTCTTCTTTTCCTCATAAGACCTCATCGCTAAGTCTAAAGCAGAAGAGGGCACTTTGGAGTTATTTATTGAATTTTATTTGACCTGGGACACGAGGTATCTGAAGTGAGAAGCATACACTGAGAATTGCACTTATTTATATTTGTCAATATTACTACTATTGCTACTACAGGTTATATATTTACCAATAAGCAGGGCAGAACAGGGTCAGGGGCAGAACAGGGTCAGGGGCATGATTCCCCCAGATCACTTGGGATCTGCCTTGTCATCTCTGCATCTTCTAGAGCAGGAATAGAGGCTAATACCAACATAAGCAAATACATTCCTCCAAGCATCATTTCAGTTGCAGATTATATTTATAGAGATGTTGGTCAGTACATACCTGTACTGAAAATCTCGCAAAATTGTGCTTTATATGAGTTTAGCAGTACACATATGACCTGATTTAGTTTAAAATAACCAATGTGAGTGCGTTTATGTAAAGTGTCCAGCCACAGAACAATTTGTATTAACATTTCTTTTTCAGTTTATAATTCCTTATCATATAAGAAGTCTAGACACTTGTATACCCCTTATACACAAATTAAACAACTCAAACTAAAGTTTTAGTATGAAAGTGAGATACTTCCTATTATGGCTGGCCTGTACCTAATATTTTGGTTTCATACTGACTTGGTGGGTTAAATGTATAAGAAACCAGCTCAATAGCAATATGACTGACATACCTCAACAGCTGGTATAAACTACACTCTACTGGCTCAACCTGTATTGTCAGAAGGGCTTTCACTCATCTCCAGTACAAACAAAGAAGTTCCTATTCATGATTAGTGTTTATTGAGTGAGAAAAAATTAGATCTGGTCAGCTTCAACTACTAAAACTGTATCAGATGCACAAAGCTTGTGCTGGAACCAACAGTTGTAGTTACACTATTCTTCCAGGGATCTTCATCCTGTGGCACTAGAATTAGTCACATTTGTATGTCATCTATTAAAGTCATATACTGGCCAGTTTTCATAAGTAAGTCACTAATCGACCTATAGGCCATGTGGATCAATACCACAGGAGGAGGTTTTGGTGAACAGTTCAAACAATGAGAACAACTGGACATGACCTTCACTTCTTCACTTCACTTCTTGTACCATGCACTGGCAGATACAGTATGGTGCATTGTTAGATGGTATTCTTCATGTCAACAAACCAGGGCAGCATTCACATAAGGAAAACCATACTAAATGTATGTACATGGCCATCTTGAGAAATGAAACAAAATCTGGGAGTAACCTTCTTAATCTACAGGTTTAGTTAAGACAGTAAAGGCCTCAGTTACTAAACAAGTGTCTAGGTGCAAGTTTCAAGAGGACCTATGTCTTGCTCTGATATCAGAAACCGCATAACCTAAATGGGCTGGCCTACCCATTCGTTGATCTACCAGCTGATTACGCTCCTTCCTCTTCCAAAAAAGTTGCATGCTACAAATGAAAAACTACAATGGTACCATGCAGCTTTCCATGCTTGCCAGGTTTGAAATGCTAGAGCCTAGAACACAATATTTTCAAGCAAGAACAGAACCAAGTATTGGCTGCTTCCTCTAGCTTATAACAAATAAAAAATCCTCAATGGGGATTTAAAAATTCTCAAGTCTCTTGTCACTCTTGCAACCAGTAGCCAACGCAGTCACTCCATTGATGGGGCTGTAGGCTGCTGTGGTGTGTGATACCAGTTTTGTTGGACAGGTGGTGATGCGTTTTGTTTTGGGGGGATTGTGTGTGGTGTTCCTCCTTGCTCAGGTGATAATATTGATTTATTGCCTTCTATAGCTGCCACTGGCGTCTTCCAATGAATGATGCTGCCATGCGGCATTATGGGATTTATAGTCTTTTCACATGTTAATCCAGGGAACCTCAAAATGGGTTCTCAAACTATTTGAGTGGACTATTTATTGATAGTATTTATTTTTTTATAAGGCTTAGGCAAACATAAAACCCTAACCTCAAAAATGGCAAAAGGGCTACTTCCGCAGGGTCCAACAGGACACGGATTGCACCATCAAACATTTATCTGCTATAACTTTTTACTGAAGTAGAAATGTCATACTTCTTGGGGTGCCTTCATTATGGTTTATCAACTGCCATAGTTTCATTGCTCGAGAGTGGTGC
This sequence comes from Xenopus tropicalis, assembly GCF_000004195.4. Taxonomy (NCBI): domain Eukaryota; kingdom Metazoa; phylum Chordata; class Amphibia; order Anura; family Pipidae; genus Xenopus; species Xenopus tropicalis. The sequence continues at coordinate 28,157,560 of NC_030682.2, forward strand.
ACCTAGGCCTCAGGTCTACTATAGTAAGACTCCATATCTCTTTCTTGACTGCCTAATTAAATCCGTGTTTACCACAGATTTCTTGGGGTGGTTTCAGAGGTCCATCAATGAGATCTTTACCCTGGGCCTCCTGGTGCATTAATGCAGCAGTTTTCAATTATTGTCGGGTACACAATCACTTTACAAACTGAAGCCAAATATTGCTTCTAACTGCCATTTAGCCTTTAAAACAAGGAACTACTTACAGGTGTAGAATTATTGCCTGGGGCTGAAAAGCTCCCTGCTTTCCCACTAAAGCTCCTATGTTAAGGATAAGGGCAACATGGTCTCACTACTCAGTCACACAATTTACTAGGGGACTTGATTTTAATTGCACTACAGACTTGCTAGTGGGCAGTGTATGACACACCTACAATGAGGGGCCTTGATGTCGCATGCGAGCTTACTATTTTGTGGTACTAACACCTCATTTTTTGTAAAAATTATTTTTAAAAGCGAACTAAGCACTGGCAATGTTTGTGTACACAGTCACTTTAGGTTCCATCTTATGGCTTGATAAATATTCTTCCCACCTAAGAAGTATAACATAAATTCATTCAGTCTGCAGCAATATGAACACCATGAACACCAAGAACCGAGCAGTCGGTTGGTCAAAGAAAGCATAAAGAGAGCCTAATATGACTCTTCAATGATTGTGACTGCATCACACAAAGGGCCTTGCTCAGCGACAGATAAAACCTGTGTTTGGAAACATGAGAAGCTTTGTTTTGAACACAACCTATCATCATTTCAGCCCCTTATTCATAGAAATATTCAAACTCCCCGTGTCAGTCTGCATTCAGATCAAGAGTCAGGAGACAGGAGCCAAATATAGCTGCAGTGACGCACAGCAAGCATTCTCGTAAGAACAAGCCTGTTTATTCCTTTATCGCTGTCTGCGGCTATCACTTAATACTCATCTGCTATAGTTACATGAGAGCAGCATCTATTAGAAAGGTGGGCTTTTGCAGCAGAGACAGGTTCCATAACCCCCGGCCATTGCAAGATGCCTTATAGGCAACCCAGCAGCTGCTGTTCCACTACAGCTTCCAGCATCATGGGTCTTTCTGGCTTAGGATTTAACACAATGATCCCCAACCAGTGGCTCATGGGCAACATGTTGCTCACCAACCCCTTGGATGTTGCTCTCAGTGCCCCCAAAGCAGGTAGTTATTTTTTAATTCCTGACTTAATGGCAAGTTTTGGATAAATATAAACAAGATTTCCTACCAAATAAAGCCCCCTGTAAGCTGATAGTGTGCATAGAGGCTGCCTAATAGTCAGTCTTAAGGTGGCCATACACTTTAATATCCGCTCGCTTGGCGAGGTCACCAAGCGTGCGGATCTTCTCCCGATATCCCCACCTACGGGTGGGGGCGATATCGGGTGAATTTAGGCTAATTGGGTAGTTTGGCCCTGGGTCCAAATGGCGGTAATGGGTGTATTCAGTTCGGGGACCGCATAAATGAGCCAATGCAGTCCCCGATCCAACTAAATTTATTAACCTGCCCGATCAATATCTGCCCGATTTCAGGCCAGATATCGGTCGTGCAAGCCCGTCGTTGCTGCCCCTACACGGGCCAATAAGCTGCCGAATCGGTCTAAGGGACCGATATCGGCAGCTACAATTAGCCTGTGTATGGCCACCTTTGGCACCTCCATGAACTTTTATGGTGCTTGTGTTGCTCTCCAAGTCGTTTTACGTTTGACTGTGGCTCACAAGTAAGAAAGGTTGGGGAAACCTGAGTTAACATATAAGAAATGCAGTACTACGGCTCATTCTTGGACACTGGCACAGTGGGTACCAAGTGGCAAAGTTTTCTTTGGCATGTCTAGTGTTTCCTGGAATAAGATTTCTGCAATATAATTCAGTGTTCTAAAGTTTCTTGGAACCCATAGTAACCAATCAGAAGTCAGCTATTATTAATCTCATGAATTAGAATAACAAACGCAACATATTTATTGGTTGCCATTGGTTACATGTTTAAAGCAAACACTGTATTCACTTGCATGACCAAACTTGCACTGCCTGACTATATAGCTGACCCAAGAGTGTACTGTAAATATATATCCCCCTTTAGATTGCAAGCTCTAAGGAGCAGAGCCGTATTACCTTCTTTATCCATTAGTTTTTTTAATGCAATTTGTATATAAATAAAAAATATATATACGTAAATATATTTATAGAGAGAAAGGGAGAGTAGGGGTAATAATGGTGGGGAGGGTCTAGAAAATCCCACCCCTATCTTTGTTTTTTTCTTAAAGGAACAGTAACACCAAAAATGTAAAGTATATAGAAATAATTACAATATAATCTACTGTTGCCCCACACTGTTGAAAGTTGCGTGGTTGCCTTTGTTATACAAACAAAGCTGCTGTGTAGCCATGGGGGCAGCCATTCAAAGGAGAAATGGCACAGGTTAAATAGCAGATAACAGATAAAACACCATAAAAGTCTACAGAGCTTATCTGTTATCTGCTTTAGAACCTGTGCCTTTTCTCCTTTTTTTCAGCTTAAGGGCTCTGGCACACGGGGAGATTAGTCACCCGCGAGAAATCTCCCTTGTCACGGGCAACTAATCTCCCCGAACTACCATCCCACCGGCGAAAATGTGCCATCCCAACGGCGACTTACATTTTTGCAGGTGGGATGGTAGTTCAGGGAGATTAGTCGCCCGTGACAAGGGAGATTTCTTGCGGGCGACTAATCTCCCTGTGTGCCAGAGCCCTAAATGGCTGCCCCCATGGCTACACAGCAGCGTATTTATATACAGTAGTGTTTCTGTAGCAAACTTTTACCAGTGGAGGGCAACAATACATGATATTTTTATTACTTTAAAGCTCTTTCATTTTTTGGTGTTACTGTTCCTTTAATATATATCGTGTTCAACACTTTACAGAGAGTTCCATTGCCCCAGTGGAGCCCCAGTTAAAGTCTAAGGTCCCTATCATATTCACACACAAAATGATCAATTTTGTCACAAACAAATTAACCTTGCTGTATGTTTCTGGGGTCTGGGAGAAAACCAGCCTCCCTGGAGAAAACCCACACAGGTATCAAGAGAAAATACAAAGTCCTTGCAAATGGCTCCTTGGCTGGGATAAAACCTAAAATATACAGATGTCATAATGCCTTTCGCCTATGAATAGAATGTTCTAGCACAGCCGAGTACCAACAACAGAAGGTGATTTATTCATGTTGAAGATGTCCCCTATTAATCCAATATATTAGATGTTACGTCTCTTTCCTTCTGAGACAAAATGTTTCGCACAATACAAAGTACAAAACATTCCTAATGGTTAGGTAATATTACACAAAGTACTCATTCATTCACTGTAATAATCCTATCTAGCCATTCAAATGGAATTTTATCTTCAAAGCTGTACCAGTTGGCAGACTTTTCTGTGTTTTGACCTCTTGCTCGTTATTGTCTATTGTTATTCTTCTCAGCTCCACTCTGCTAAGTAATATTCACTAACGGTGGCTTTACCTCAAAACTGGCCAACTACTGACCAAGGTGGCCACACATGGGCAGATTTAAGTTACTGATTCACCCCTTCAGACCGGAAGCTTATCTGCCCGTGTATGGGGCTTTTTAACAGGCCTGCCTGACTGATAAATGGCCTTTAACCCCGTCATTGTCACCCGATCATTTAGCCCTAGGGTCAAAGCAACAAATCAACCTGATATCACCCACCTTAGGTGGTCAAACTGGGGAAAGATCTGCTCGTTTGGTGACCTTGCCAACTGAATGGATCTTATAATGTCCAGCTTTAGGAGTCTTTAACTAGTGGCAGGTTTTTGTCACATCCTCTAATAACCAATAGACATGTTTGCTGCCTCCTCCAAAGGCTAATTGGCAGCAGGCAGAAAGAAATGTTTGCTTTTCAATTTACCAGCAACCAGGTAGTGGTTTGAATGGGTGACTGGAATATGAGGGCGTGAATAGAAAGATAGTGACCCCCCCCCACACCCTTTTGAAAACTAAAAAAAGAGGTAGAAAAGGAAGGCAAATAGTGAAGACAACTGAAACGTTGATAAGGTTAGACCATTTCATAACATGCTTAAACTAATCTTCAAGGTGGTCTGCCCCTAAAGGTGGCCATTCACATACTAATTATGATCTTTCCTGCGACCATTAGGGCTGAATTGTCAGATATGGAGGTAAAAACAACAGGGAATCTACCCCTATCTGACGATTCAGCCCTAAACGCAGATTTTGCTCGGGCGTCGTTCAAATTTCTTTGTTCTGCCCTATCGACAAGATGGCTGATATTCAAAGCTTTTGCAATATCAGTCGTCTTGTACATCCACCATAATGCACTGAATATTATACGAAACCCGGTATGTGTATGGCCAGCTTAAGGGAATTTTCACATGGAGAGGATTCTCTGCCTGTGGATAAACTAAGGCCAGGAATCTGCCCCTACACTCTAAAAATCTTACTGATGTTCCTGCACCCTAAGCCATTTGGTTGGCTCAGGTGCAGGCACGTGGGACAGATTTCAGCATGAAACTCTATGGCTTGTGTGTGTATGTGTGTGTGTGTGTATGTGTGTGTGTGTATGTGTGTGTGTGTATATGTATATGTGCTGTGACCTTTTGGTGATAAAAGCAATTTAGTGAGATTATTTGAGGACATTTAGGCTGCCTATGCCTGGTGTACAGCACATACAGTACATACTAGTTGCCTTGTTGTATCAGAGGTATTAAATATTCAGTTCTTTATCTCAGTTCCTAGCACCTGCTTAGGGACATAAGCAAAGCCATGTGAATGAATGTTGTGATGCAGACTGATAGGCTTTAAATAATATTATTGGCTTCCAGCGTAGCTCCAAATTGTGCTTATGTGAGATTACAAACAGCAGTATAATTATTCCGCTCTGGGTTTCTGCACACTGAAGTGATTAAAGGAACAGTAACACCAGAAAGTTAAAGTGTTTTAAAGTAATTAAAATATAATGTACTGTTGCCTTGTATTGGTAAAAGTTTATATAAATAAGCTGCTGTGTAGCCATGGGGCAGCCATTCAAGCTGGAAGAAAGGAGAAAAGGCACAGGGTACATGGCAGATAGAAGAATAGCTGTGCAGATTTCCATTGTATTCTACAAAGTTTATCGGTTATCAGCTATATTTATATGCACTATAGTAGTGTTCCTGAAGCAAACACACAACTTTACTAGTGCAGGGCAATAGAACATAATATATTAATTATTTTGAAACACTTTCATTTTTGGTGTTACTGTTCTTTTACGGTGAACAGATTTCCCATTGTTGCAGTTTACCCCTCACATCCCAGTATCCACCCCCAGTTTATATATCAAATGCTAAAGAGACACTAGTCGTATCATGCTGGGTATACGTAGTAGGGCGTTGTATAGAAATTCTTTATTCGGGACTGGGGCTAAATATACTTTCATAATTATCATTACAGATGTTGGCATGTAAGGCAGCAACAAAGCCTTCCAGTTCTGCTTGGCTATTGCTTATTCAATGGCTGTGCCCAGTCCTAATCAAGGAGGCCAATATTAGGATAACACATCAAAACTGAATCTATAAAGTAATTCAATCATGCAAATAGAGCACTTGGAGAGCACACAGTGGATGGTGGTATAATTTAATGGCATCATTGGGGTAGATTATTTAGATCTTCATTCAAACCATTTAACAAATACATGGCTCAGAGCTGATATCATTTGGAGTCACAACCTGCTTAATGCATTTTATGAGCCACTTCCTTGCTCTGCATAGCCACAGCGCAGGAACAACATTGTCTGCACTCCTATTGCCTTTGCTGAACTTACCCTTGACTAACAAGGACACGAGTCAAACCCTTTTTAACCATTCAGAAAGCTGCAAAATCAAATAACTGGTAAAAGGTAATTGGAAGTCAGTCTTTATGGTACAGGTATGGTATCTGTTATCTGGAAAACCCAGTATCCAGAAAGTGCTGAATCACGAGAAGGTTTTTTCCCATACGCTCAATTGTAATCATATAATTAAATTTTAATAAATGTCCTTTGTAATAATAAAACAGAGCCTTGTACCTGGCTATAATTAATCCTTATTGGAGGCATAACAATCCTATTTAATGTATACATTGTGAGTGTGATGTTACGCACCCTATGTCATGTGTGTGACGTTGCATGCACCTACGTCACAGAACTGTACATGATGTCACTTCAACAGAGCCGTGGTATACTGCCCCTTTAATAATGTACAATCCAGCCACTGAATTGCAGAAAGGGCACTGTATGTCTGTCACACAGGCCTAGACTGGGATTCAAAATAGGCCCTGGCATTTTAAGTACACAGAGGCCCCAACAGCCCAATAAATAGTGAGTGTCTATGGCATCTTACAGCAGCCCCTCTGGCATTTGCCAGAATCCACAGATTGTCACAGGTTGCATGCTATATTAAGGTTCTCAGACCTGGCCCTACCAGCAATGGCACACTTTGTGGGTATCCTAAAGGCAGAAGAGATGGGTAAGTCAGTAGACTGTTAAACAAACCCAGTATCTACATATGGATGTACAGTGTACTTGTGCTGCTGTGTGATTATCCTATACATATGCCTACATGTGTATACACACAAAATGCGGCAGGATGTATTTATGAATAAAGCTGTTTAACTTTCACCACTGCCCTGGTGTCGGATTGAGTGTGTGCCACATGGTGCTTTGATTCCGTGTTTCTCCCTGTGCTGCAGATCTGGGGCATTGCACCCGGAGGGGCCAAGGGGCCCTCGCCCCTGCACCTTCCCCCGTCCCCCCGCGTGTGCTTTGGCATGCATGGGCACGTTCGCGATGCGATGGATAATTGCAATGACTAAAGAGAGCGCTCCCCAATCGTTGCGCCCTAGGCAGCTGCCTCTTCTGCCTACCCCTAGTTCCGGCCCTGGCGGTGACTGACCTGATTCTTTTAAAGGTTTTTTGAGTTGTGTGGCTAACTGAATGGAGTAAACAGTTCTAGTGAAATGCTTGGGGCATGGGCAACCGAGCCCTCTATTCAATCAGGTAAACTTGTCTCCGTATTTACAATATATATATATATATATATATATATATTGCTTAAAATTGTAACTGGTAGCCAACAAATCCCTTTTTATATAAAAAGGTTGTTTTAACCCAAGATACAGTAGGTTATTGTATAGTAGTGTATCCTATACACATGTACTGTTTGTGAGGCTCAGGAGCAGGCATGAGAATCCATGAAACAAACAGTCACTAGTCCATGAATATAGCCTTAATAACAACAGTCCTTGCAGGGGGCTCCCTGGGCGAACCTCTGTAATAGCCCCCTGCCCTGTAGTTCAGCAATAGCTGGAGGGTCACAATGAACATTTTACATTTAGGTATATCGATGGGGGGGGAGACTGCCCTGGTCACTTCAGAATTGTGCTACAAATATTCCATCCCTATCCCCCCCAAAATATAGCTGTTTATTTCATACTATAATTACAATATTAGGATTAATCTTACCTACTACATCCATCATTGGTGTAAGTGGCACTGCGAGGGTGGCACCAAAGCAAGTTTTTTTAGGACCCAGCAATCGTTGGGGAAGGTGAATAGTTTTTTTTAAAAAGCCACCAGTTCTGCCCAAAGTAACATTATAAAGTCACACTATGGAAGACAATATGGACCAAACCTGATCTTCCCATCTATTATGTTGGAAAGAAATAATGTTACAAGGTATTTCAGATCTTTATTTGTAGCAAATGAGAAGCCACCATGATGTCCTTCCAGTTGGAGACAATCAAGGAGAAACTATAAAGTGGCAGTGACATAACTAGGGGCCTGGGACAGCTAATATATCACACAATAACATTCAAATCAGGGAGAATAGGAGCAGCAGGGGAATAATGTAGCTGGAACATGAGCGGAATACTAATGCCATTCCTGCGGGCCCCGGCAGCCGAACGCCTGATTAAAGCAGAGTGTGTGACATGGTGACACTGCAGTACAACCTACAGTACAATAGAGCTGCCAAGCTTTTTATTTATTTCCCTGACTCGCTGAGCATGAACTCTTGGTCTGTTGGTCTGACTTAATGTGCTCATTTAATTAGAGACTGAAAGATGGGAGGCATTTTAGCTATTGAGGCAATTAATATAAATACCTGGTTAACTGCGTTCCATAAACAAATGCAGCCAGATACGGAGATTTCTCATAGAACAGTGTGCCTTGGCCAATGTCACCTATGCTACATGAATGTTACTGCCTAGGGCACATGGGCCGCTGGGACAAAAAATGTGTCCTTATTTGTGGGGTACAGACTGGGAAGCTCATCCATGAATTTGTGTCTCTCCTGACACACTGAAATAGACATAAAAGGTTGAACTGATGGACGTCAATGTTCCTCCAAACTTACTATGTTTCTATGTTACATGTCAATTGGCTCATTTGGCTTTTACTGTTGGGGGCAACCAACTGAACAAATAGCACATATACTATAGCAGCTCAACAGGACATTTGTCCATCTGGTCTCATCCTATATGTTACATAAGGTGGCTATACACCTGAATATCTGCCCATTTGATGAGGTGACCCTCAGGCCAACATTCAGATCATAACGGAGGCCAATGCAGGCTGTCAGGACAGGACCATATCAATGAGGTCCTCACCAATAGTTCAATTAATATCTGGCTGTTTTTTGGCCAAATATCTGTTAGGAAGGGCTATTTCACAGACACATAAGCTGCAGACTTGGTGTGAATGGGCTTAAATCTATTTATAACACAGGCCAATAAAAGCTGGTGGCAGACCTTGTTGGCAGCTTATTGGCACATGTAAGGGCCCCCCAAGGGCCTCCCTGACTGATATCTACTGAACATGGGCCAGATGTCGATAGAGTAGGTTTGACAATCCCATCGGGGCAGGAACAAATTGCCTGATGTCTTGCTTATACTGCATTGCGCCTAACTGAAGGTGGGCTTATCAGTAAAAGATCTTTAGCTGTAAGCCAGCTTAAAGGAGACATATCCTATAAAAATTAACAATGTACCAGGGAATTGTACTCCTCTAGATATAGAAGGATTGTGCTAAAAAAGTTGTGTTTCTGACTGATTAATTGAGAAATTTGCCCAAAACCCCACTAGCCCCGCCCATCTGTTCCACTTCCTGCTGGCTGAATTCTCTGGATGAGCTGGGGAGCCGGTGGCCCTCAGTACACTGCACTGTAGGATAGGAACCAATCAGCAGCTAGGCTGACCTGATAGGGAACTGAAGCCTGTCTGTGCTTGTGTGTCTACAGGGCTGTGATTGGCTATCCCCCTCCTACTGTGCTTCTGGCAGGGACCGTTAGGACACGCCCACTCTTCATTTCACACTGGACAGAGAAGTGATAGGATCTATTTATCCAATATGTCTCCTTTAAAACTCCTGCCCAATCAATGGCTCTGGTTGTTACTAAGCCCCATCATTGGGTCGCATTCATTTTGTTACATGTGAAGTCACTAATATACGGAATAATGCACCCTATTGTAACGTGCTTTCTAAAATGTAAGACTATTAGAAGTCACTTAGACGTGCCGTGCCCAGATAAGTTCGAGGCGGAGTGCTTTTATATAGATTTCCAACAGCCAGTATAAATTATAGTAGGGGGCACATTATCCTCTGTACACAGACACGAGTTGTTCTTGCCTCATTTACTGTCACCTTAATACTAATCTACACACTAGTTATTGCTCTCATTAACCAAATGTTCCATGCATACATTAGCCTCAGGGCATTGCTGCAAATTGTGTGGTTATTAGTAACAGACTTAAAAATGGTCCCTTGGGCATCTTCTAGCTGCTAATGGCTGGCTGGTGGGATGCTGATGGAGGGCTCCATTGCTACTTTAGCCTGTTAATGCCCTTCATTAGGTTAGTGCACACCAGTCATTGGTGGTTCTGCGGAAGGTATACAGATTTCCATCACAGACCACAAATGAACAGGAGAGAGGAGGAACCAAAATCACAGGCTTTTGCATCCAGAGTATTTTGAAGCTGCGTGTACATGGAGGGTAGGGGTGCAGGCCGGAATACTAAATGTATAACACATTACTAAATTACATCAGCAGTTAGAAAATCTGGTTTTACCAACTTGCTTTCTAGATGTATTTGTCAGCCCTGAGTAATAAGCCCCTGCGTTTAATTCCATAGCAATAAATTGTAGGAGGTGCCTGGAGCAATCTCGGCCAGCTGTCCAACCGGGAAAGGAAACATTCTGTCACAATCACCACCTTCACTTCAGATTACTCAGTAATTAGTAAAATGCCTCCCTTGAAAATTTGATGCAGCTTCCACAAATAGAATAAACAAATAGTCGCAGATTGGCCTCGAAATGGATCCGTGTACCAAAAATACTAACAGGCAGCCAAATTTCCATAGCAACAGAGAGCCATCATAGTCCAGCCTTGAACCAAACGAAACAGATCTCCTATCACGACACATCACTTTCCATTGTGCATGTATTTTCCCTGCCCGGATTTGTAGCATATGCCAGATGGATACAAATGGGGGTTTAGGGTGATTACTGCAAGAGCAGAATAATATTATGTTAGAAGCAACAGATAAGTACAGTTGTGCTAAACATATGCCTTTATCTGGAAGGGGATGGTTTTATTTACTGTTACCACAGATACAAGAGCAGTAAACTGCGCCCCATCAGACCAAAGTCGAACTGGGGTTAATGGAGCCCACCAGTAAACCTGACTCACAGGGGCCCAACACTCTGGTCCCCCCCCCAAAAAATTCCTTTTTTATGAACACACCCATACCCATTATGAAGTCATTAGGCCTTAGGCGTAGAGGCAGGTCAGACTGCTACTTTCACTTTACATTTTGCATTTTTTAGATGTAACTGCACTCCTCACCAGGGTCGGACTGGGAAAATCCCGGCGGGCCCCGGCAGACCAGACCCGACCCTTGCTGGCGCTCCCCTTGCCTGACCGTTCTTCCCCTAACGCGTTAAACAGACCCTGCAAGGGGGGCTAGGGGACGCGGCCAGCGGGGGCACCTGCAGGGCCCTGCACCCCCCAATCCGACCCTGCTCCTCACCCCCCCTCACCTCACCATCTAATTGTGTAGCCAGTGCATGGCCATGTGTATCAGGTCCCCATTCTGTCACATAAATAAGGTTTTGGAATGATACAAAACTTGCCTTAACAACAGTTTCCACAAAATGGCGCCTACCTGTTTGCTGTGAATGCACCATTCCCGAACTGAAGGAAACATGATTTATAATATTTATATAGTGTAAGTGACAAACACAATTTGGAACTATTTTTTATGGTGATAGGTCCGTTTTAACATTGCCTGTGCACTGTCAAAAGACAGCCATAGCATACCAATTCAAGGAAAAGTAAGCCTTTTATTTTAAAATCCCCTAAAATTACTCTAAATGGCCCCCAGAATAACATACCTTTCTCCTTACATGCTGATGTATTTTCTTTCTCTAAACAATCCTTAAATCCAGATGGGAGTTAAAACTGGACGCAGTCTTTAAAAGTGACAGCCATGAACATATACATTAACGAGAATATTCACTAATGGAATGTTCTGTGCCCACAAAAGCTATGGCCGCTAAATCCTCCTTAAAAGTAGGACATATTAAACCACTGGGAGTTATCCAAATTACATACAGCAAAAAAACCTTCAAAACTGACTGTAATTAATAATTCTCCAACATTTCAAATAATTAACAAAAGCAAATGAGGAAAAAGGAAAATAAGCACCAAGAATTATAAATGGTCTTACATAGGGCCACACAGGCGACAGGATAAGGGGTCTTTCCGTAATTCGGATCTCCTACCTAAAGTCTGCTAAAAACACTATTTAAACAGTAATTAAACCCAATAGGACTGTTCTGCCCCCAATAAAGATTAATTATATCTTAGTTGGGATCAAGTACAGGTACTGTTTTATTATTACAAAGAAAAAGGAAACCATTTTTAAAAATGTGAATTATTTGATTAAAATGGAGTCTATGGGAGATGTCCTTTCCGTAATTCGGAACTTTCTGGATAATGGGTTTCCGAATCCGGGGTCCGATACCTGTATTTCTAATATGTTCGTTCATAGGAGCAGCTGAGAGAAGTAGAGAAAGTTCTGGCCATTTGCAGCAGGAAAGTCTTGCACCTTTGCATTGTCCTTCTGGGTCAGAGAGAGACAGATGTTTATTATACTTATTCCACTAATGAGCAATCTCTGGGGAACGTTCCTGCAATGTCGTCAGTCCAACCCCCGTGCCGTAGTCATTTAATTGACACCAGGAGAATTGGCAGTCTGATTGCTGAAATTCAGTGCTTCTCTAGAATGGATCTGTACCAGCATCTCTATTAGGAACAGGGTCACTTGGATCTTAATTGGTTCCATCATTTACAGGGTTCAATGTTTGGCATCACAAAAAGGGAGCCCTGTACATATGCCATTAACCAACTAAAAACTGGCGAATTATAACTGAACCAGCTAATAAACTGCACCCCTAATTCCACACTTATAATGCTCTGATTGCTAATTGCATGCCATTTATTATGCCGCATAGCTTGTTCCTAGCTGTGTTTACAACATTTATGCTGGAATTATTTGGAAAAGAAAATACTGCTTTGTGAGCAGCAAAACTCTGTTTTGTTCCCATTAGTAAATATGTCCCACTGTACGGTTTCATTGGTTTATATATTGGTTTATATTGGTCTGTTAGGTGGGTGGAGTTTCTCACTGACATGTTCCCCTGACCTGATGCCAGACATGTCAGCTCACATGCATTTTTGGGTGTCACCCTATTTTATTAGCCACTAACCCTGTTGGTAAAGGCCTCACACTTGCTGTAATATAATATCTAGTATATCAACTTGTCTGGGATCCTACTACCAGTCTGAAATTCACAGCATGTGTCAGTTGTTTGCAGCAGGTAAAAATGTTAGGTTCAGGAAGCTCCCAAACAAAGCCCCCATAAAAAACCCATATTTATTATGTGAGAAAAAAATAAAGACTATAGGGGTAATTTATGGATCTATGGGGTACCAGTGCTAGAATATTAAGGGGCACAGAGCATTGTCAGGGGACACAGGCCATCCTTGTCCTTACCAACTGTCAGTCCTGTTCTTACTGCCTGCCAGCCATGTTCTTACTGCCTGCCAGCCATGTTCTTACTGCCTGCCAACCTTGTCCTTACTGCCTGCCAGCCCTGTCCTTACTGCCTGCCAGCCCTGTCCTTACTGCCTGCCAGCCCTGTCCTTACTGCCTGCCAGCCCTGTCCTTACTGCCTGCCAGCCCTGTCCTTACTGCCTGCCAGACCTGTCCTTACTACCTGCCAGCCCTGTCCTTACTACCTGCCAGCCTTGTCCTTACTACCTGCCAGCCTTGTCCTTACTGCCTGCCACTCTTGGATAAAGCACTACCTAACAAAGACAGCACACTATTGAAGGAGCTAGCAACAAATTTTCAATTTCTGAAATGGAGACCCTGCAGCATTTTGCAAGCATTAGAGTGCAGTGTGCATTACCTTGTGCAAATGACCTTGTTTAGTATTGTGCTGTCAGGTGTTTAAGATGCTGCAATTTGTGTGGCTTTTGAATTATTTAGAATTTTTGTTTTTGGCTTGGAATTTAAACCACCATCTGGTTGCTAGGGGCTAATAACACTAGCAACCAGTGAGTTGTTTTAAAATGCAAATCGCATAGTAAAAGGCCTGAAATTACTCAATAAAAATATAATGAATATATACTAAAAAGTAGCTTAGAACTACATTTTCTTTGAGTAGGCAAAATGTTGTTTTAGGGGTTTATATCCCCTTTAATAATGGGAACAGAAAGAAGACACATGATATTGCTCATCAGAAGGACTGCACTGAATGCTCTGTGTTCCTGTCCCTGCTGTGAACAAGTTGTTCCAGTCAGATGCCGTGTCCGGTGTGCAGAACGGCTCCGCTACCTGAAGGAGAACATTTCATGTGCAGATGTGAAGAATAAAAAGAAAGCCATGGCCCACATGTAATTCCCCCTGCCTGTAAGCTGACAGGTATGCCAGAGGTAATAAATATTGTATGAAGTCTGTCCGTGCACTGCAGCCAACATCACTAAGCCACATTCCCATGGCAACACTGTGCTAGATTTACTGAGCTCAAAGAAATGTTAGTAGAAAGTCTCCTGGCATCCCATATTTCCAACAATGTCAGATTGTAAACCCTTTTACTGATTGGGCACACATTTACAAGGCTATTCTTTTTTTATACATACATTAAAGCCCAGGTTGTCCCTGTAAAGAATGAGTTATATAGGGAATAAAGCACCACCTGACTATATAAAAGCTTTACAAAGGACATGGATCCCCAAGGTGACATCTAATATCCTCATGGCACCTCACCCATACCCAAAACAGATCAGTAGTCCATGAAGAAGCCCCTGTATAGTGATCCACTCCTTATCTCTAACAAAGGCTTCTGGACTGGGAAGGGAGGGGTTTGTTTATACAGAGGGCATCTCAATAAACTGCTGATTTGCTTCACTCTGCTCCAAAGGACTGGAAATAGAATGTGACTTTCATTGTTAGATTTGTCCCAGTACAAGAAATACCAAAAGCCATAGATATTTCCTAATCTAAACAATAGGAAAAATGTTTGCTTAGCACAAGCCCTATTCATTAAGTCATGTTGGAAAAGGGTGAATATTGTCCCTTTACCAATAGATTTTCATTTTGTGATCTCTCTGTCATATCATTTCCTTCCAATATAATGCTTTTATTTCAATCATCTTTTGCAGTTTCCCCAGTGATGGCTGCACACTCTCTCCATGTTATTTGCTAAATGTTCAGCCTTTTATGATCTCTGTATCCAAAGTAACTGCATTTGCTTTGCAGCTCTGACCAACATGGGCAAAGTTTGGGCCTCACTAGTAACAAAGACCAAACTGTAGTTACCTTTAATCATTCAAATTCTGTTCAATTTCGGGGTCATTTTGAGGCATTAGAAAAAAAAATCTGCCAGCACCACCAGCCATTACTGGCAAAGGGATAGATGTAAAAACAGAATGTTCTCCTAGCAGGGGGGTAGTTGGGGCAATTTTTAAGAGCTTTTAAAAAGGGACTATTTAGACCAAGCCCCCATCTTCCATGGCAAGTTACAAGCCTTTGATCACCCCAGTCCCAGTTCTACTAACAGATCACTGCAGTCTGCACTGGCCCAGAGTAGTTCTTTAGGACCACCACATTGCCATCTTCTTCTTCTTCTTGGATATTCTCTGTAAGCCAGGGCCAGTTGTAAATGTCCAGTACAGTTAAAAGCTATTTGCTTCTAATTTCAGCTTTTCACGCTATTGCACATTTACATCCAGACTGGGCCATAGAGAGGATCGCAAGCAGAAGAAGATGGCAATGTGGCTCCCCTACAGAAGTACCCAGGGCCGGGGCATTTTTTAGTAAACACATTCAATGGTTAAAAGTTATTTATAAATGTCATAACTATTCAGGCCCGGATTTGTGGCAAGGCCACAAAGGGCCGGGCGTAGGGCGGCAGAAATTTAGGGGCGGCACGCCGCCCCACCACAACAAAATTTTGACATTTTGCTCCCATACTCCGTATGGGAGTTTAAATGCCCGCGCATGCGCGATTGCGTCGACGGGGCACAGGGGAGGTGGGTTTGTTCGCGCATGCGCAGGGGGGGGGGGGGCGAATGGGGGACGGCCGGATTTGAAATCCGGCGCTGTAACTATTGCAATATATTTTATTGTTTATATTTTGTGCACTCCTGCCTCTGACTCCCGAAACAAGGTAGCAGAATCCAGCTGATTAACAGACCTGGAGGAGAGCTGACTCCAACTGTATTATATATAAATATATATATATATATATATATATATATATATATATATATATATATATATAGAACAGAAGGTAAACAGGATGAACACAGTGTTCACATTTACAAATAATTGTAAACCAATGACATATTCAATGAATGTATGCTGGAAAGTGTTTGTTTTTTTTAGTTTACATAAAAGACCAGCTTTTGGGTTGGGGGGACCAAATTATTGTCCTCCCTTAACCGGCATTAAACTAACAAAACATTATAAGATCAGCTCCTTTGGTGAGGTTGCCAATCAAACTGATCTTCCCCGATATGCCAACATAAGTTGGGCGATACCAGGCTGATCTATTTAGATGATAATGACAGGAATACAGGCCGTAGGGGCAAGGACCACATCCGCAAACCAATCAACATCAGAACAATTTTTGCCCACATATCAGTCATGTAGGTCTGTTGCAGGACCCCATACACACAAATAAGTGCCAAATAATAAGCAGACCATTCTGTAATTGTTATATGAATGCCAAACAGCACATCTCCAAGGAAGGGTATCAGTCTCTAAATGGTAAGTAACCAAGAGGAGAGCCAGTATGTGCCATACCTTAGCCTTTTCCAACTGTGCCTGGGCCTGACGTTCCGCTTCTCTTCGCACAGCTTCTCTGTCTTCTTCCAAAGAAACATCTGAATCTGATGGGCGGCTGGTGTACGAGTCCGCCGAACCCTAGGGTGAGAAACAGGGGGTTCAGTGTGACTTGCTCATGTCATGCAGGCAAATCAATTACCACTGGCAGGGGTGGCCCCTAGACTGGTCATTTCTGTTGGGCTTATCCCTTTGCTTAATTGGCTGCTTTGCAGGCAAGTAAAATCCTGCCGCTCTGTAGAAAGAGAAGCTTTTGTCTTTCTCTCCACATGTTGCTTTGATTTTCCCCAGACAGATTTAGCCCATATCAGTATGAATAATAATAATAATAATGCAGGCAGTGAATAGGCAGACAAGTAACATTGTTATGTGTGATTATTATAATCAGTTATGTAAAGCAGACAAAGTTTAAGGCAATGCTGTTTTAAAAGTTGATTATTAGATGCATCCATCTGTTAGCGTTGGGCCCTGCTCACAGGAGCTTACAATCTTCATTAATTTGCTGTACTGCAACTCTTAGACTGCGCGATTAATTATCACTCTTTAGAAGTAAAAAAATTATCCATATGGTAAAAGGGCTGGGGTAATGGCAAAATTGCATTAAATACTTGCAAAACTACTTAAATGAAAGATGTTCATATAGAGACCCTCTGGCTGTTGCAGAACTACAAAGTCAGTCAATCAGTGCCTTTAGCTTCTAATGGAATGCTGGGTGTCTGGGCTCAGCAACAGCTGGAGGAGATCATAATAAATATTTCTGTTATCACACAGTTTTATAATATTCATTTCTCCTTTGTTTTGCCCAAGAGTTCTCCCCTGTGCCTGGGGCAAGTGTCATCACAGTGCCCTGTCCTATAATTAGGTTTAGAGTCCCACAGGCTGAAAATGACCCCTTCTTGGAGAAGGACTAGTGTTCTGCAAACAGTACTATTTGCCCAGCAGTGTTTCTATCTCCAGGTAACAGTCTCATTGCCCTGGGCGACCAAATTCTACATTCCCTGTTTAGCAGATTCCCATGGCAGCCTGCAGGTCAATTCTGAACTATAATCCCCTAAGAACAACCTGCTGTACCTACAGGCTGCTCCTCCTCGATACGTGTTATTATTTACTATATTATCCTGTTTCTTAGGGGGTTCCACTATGTTCAGTCCTCCGGCTCAGGTCATCCTGTTCTATGCTCAGCAATAACACAAGCACATCTCTATTAAGTGCGGTCATAAATGCAAATAAAGATACAATTTCAGCATTACTAAGCAAGACACACTTCCCCATAGTCATCATTTGCTTATTTAAGTGCTCTATCATCTATCTATCTCTCCATCCATCTATCTATCTCTCTCTCTATCTCTCTATCTATCTATCATCTATAATCTTTCTCTATCAATCTACCTACCTACCTATCTATCTATTTCAATAGCTTTGGAAGCCAGATGTTACCCAAGGATTCTATGAACTGAGAGCTGCTCCTAGGAGCAGCCATTCCCCTCAGAACAGGTAAAAATGGAAACAAGGTGCTTACACAGATATCTGAATTCTTCAGTCGTCCTCCTTTGGCTCTTTTTAGAAGCCTGATCCAAGAGGCCTTCATCAGCCTCCCTGGTCAGTAATGGTCCCCAGCGTCAGCTGCCGGCAAGGAAGGAAAGCATTGCTGAATGTTGGTCCCTTCCCTAGCCATCCTCCCTCACACGCTGCTATAAGCTCAACTCAGCAACTTCAGTCGAAGTGAATGGGAAATGCTGTGTTTTTTTTATTCATTCATTGCAGCACTAACAAAATATCCATGTAGAAATAGAAGAAAAAAAAAAAAGATCTAAAAACAAGAGGTGCTCCCAAATATTCCCTTTCCAGTCACGTTTCTTCTGTTAGAGGGAAGCATCTCCAGCCCTAATATTTCAGCGAGGTGGCTCTGGCAGGGAGAGAATCCAGCACGGCTCTCGGAAGGGGAGAGCTTTGGAGAATACAAGGAATCCTGGGCAGAATGTATTCAGTGACATTTGCAAGTGCAAAGTTCAATCAATCTTTGGGGATCTGGCCGAGGGAAGGCATTCTCACAGCACTGGGCATGCTCAGTAACCAGGTCCTTACGCAGATGCTCACATCAGACTCTGTGCCTGCGAGTCCATGTCAGACTGCTCTTCTGCATCTCAAGGGTAAACAGCTTGAAAATAGCAAGATCGCTTGCAAAAACTGCAACAGCTGGTGCACTGCCTGGCGTGGCTTTAATCAGTGGCACGCAGTCTCTGTCTCCCCATCATGCTCTCGCCATTGTCTCTTGCCACGGTTATCTCAAGGAGTCATTCACAGACAAAGGGATTCTAGCTGCTATTGTGTTAGTCACTGTCTAATTCTAATGGCTCATAGAAAACATCAATAACTACTTAACCCTTTCAGTAAAAACATTGGATAAACAGCTTCTTACAGTTTCCCATCTCATGGATACAATAAATATACAGGAATGGGACCTGTTATCCAGAATGCTTGGGACCTGGGGTTTTCCTGATAAGGGATCTTTTCATAATTTGGATATCCATGCCTTAAGTCTACTACAAAATCATTTAAACATTTATTAAACCCAAAAGAATTATTCCAATAAGGATTTATTATATTTGAGTGAGGATCAAGTATTTGTTACTGTTTTATTATTATAGAGAAAAAGGAAATCTTTTTTTACAAATTTGAATTTGTGTTTGAAATTGAGTCTTTAGGATATGGTCATACTTTCACTTGGCGCTTTCTGGATAACGGATCCCATACCTGTACAAAGATATTAACGTGATTGCTAGGATCCAGAAGTGATTTCTGCTGACTGTAAATGAAATCGCCCTTGAGTAGCTGCACACAGTGATTACTTATAGAAACCGGGGAGAGATGGGTTTTGTAGCCTTCATCGCCGTGCAAACACTGACGGGGGATACTTTGCAGTTGATTGTCATTGGAGAGGAAGATGAAACGACCTGCAGCTATTTTGAACAGAGGAAAAGTTACTATGGGCAGAAAGCTCAGAAATTCTTTATGTGGCTTTACATACAGAAAATATGAATTCCCAGAAGGAAACACTTTAGCCCACTGAGGATGGTAAAGGAAATATTTCAAAATTGTGTTGAAACAGGCATTGTCCTTGTGCTGGCGTGGGGGTTTTCTGGGTACTCCAGTTTCAACCCATAATTTAAAACATACAGGCACTGGGTCCTGAAGGTCCTATTACATTCACACACTGACCCTGGTGTGTGAATGTAATAGGACCTTATAGTGTAAGCCAGGGTCGGACTGGGCCGGTGGGACACTGGGAAAAACCCTCCCAACATTTTGAAAACGGAAAGAGGGACAAAAATAAATGCTGTGTGCAGCGCGGCAAATTTTTTTGGAACGCCCATTTTTACAACCACGCCTCCTAAATAAATTTGGTAGGTTATTTAAAGTTTGAACACTTTTCTGGGGTTTTTGGAAGTCTCAGTTCCCCCAAGAGACCTGTTTAGCTTATTAGTTACAATTGTATCTTAGTGCAGGGGGGCTTTTTACCTTTCTGGGCTCTCTGCCAAAAGCCCACTTATTTCATTAAAAGCGAGAAACAATGTTTCTAAGTGCAGGTGACGTTCGTTAAGATTTCTGGGCTTTCTGCCAAAAGCTACTTTTGATTAAATTTGTATCTTTTTTAGCTTCAGTGCAGGAGATCAAAGGGAAATAAGGGACTTTTCGGTAAGAATCCGGGACTGCGGGTTGAGCTGTCAAAAGAGGGACTGTCCCACGGAAATCGGGACAGTTGGGAGGCATGCAGTGGGCCCCGCCAACCCAGACCCAATCTCCACCTGCCCTCCCCTGCTGCTCTCCCTCCCCAGACTGTGGCAAAATTAAATGTAAGGTGCTATTAGTAGTGATGAGCGAACTTTTCAGCCATGGATTTGCAGCAAATTTCCGCATTTTGCCATTGGCGAATTATTTTGTGAAACGGGAACAAAAATTTGCCACAGAAAAAAGTTTTCTGTGTTTCGCAAATTTTTTAGTTTCTCAAATTTTCCGGCGAAGTGAAACGGGATAGATTTGTTTATCTGTTGTAAGCTCCACTGGAGCACGTACAGATGTCAATGAGGCAAAATCTCTGTATAGTGCTACAGAATTTACACTATAAAGGTCCCCATACACTGTAAGATCCACTCATTTGGCGAGATCGCCAAGCGAGCGGATCTTCCCCCGACATCCCCACCTACGGGTGGGCGATATCGGGGAGCTCGAAGTTAAAAAAAAAATAATCCGATCGTTTGGCCCTGGGCCAAACGACCGGATTATATAGGCGGCAATGTATCAGTCGGTTCGGGGACCGCATCAACGAGCCGATGCGGCCCCCGATCTGACAATCTTTTAACTTGGCCGATCGATATCTGCCCAATTTCAGACCAGATATCGGTCGGCCAGTCTGCTCATTTCTGCCCCTACACGGGCAGATAAGCTGCCGAGTCGGTCCAAGGGACCGATATCGGCAGCTATTATCGGCCCGTGTATGGGGGCCTTAAGGCCAGGGTGTGGTTGGAGAATAATAAAGGTTAAGAAAAGGCTTAGCCTCCCCCAAAACATATTAACTACTGTATATTTATATTTAGGTTCTCCATAGAAAAGACTTTTATTATTACCTCCCCCAAACACAAATTTTACCTGCCCACAGTGCAGAATACAGTACAGTAGAAAGCAGTGCTGAGCAGCTACACACCTCTTTCTATTTACTTATGTTACTATTTATTCAGAGGCCTAACTATTGGGGAAGCAGACCTTGCAAATACAGAAGGTGCCCAGGTAGGAGAGGCGGCCCTTTAAGGAGACAGGGAGTGGTTTAAAGCTGACCATGCACGTTTACATTTAAGGGATATTAATGCAAATTTTTTTATTTTATTCTTTTATTTTAAATTTACTAAAGGAGAGCAAAGTAAACAATCTGCTATGTTTTTACCCACAATGCAGCATTCTTTCCCAGAATTTCAGTGTATTTGTGCCTATCACAAAAAGATGTAACATTTTACTCCAGATACCACATTATCATGATGGAAAGAATTATTATTATTACTATTATTAAGACGTATTTAAAAAGCAGCAACATATACCACTTTTAAATAAATGGCACTGGACATTCAGAATTACATCCAAAGCAACCAATAACTGATACAAGAGATGAAGATGGCCCTGCCCAAAAGAGCTTACAATCTAAAGATTGGTAAATTGTGTACAAATGGTTGCAGTCTGCACTGGTGAGAGAAGGCCTGGCTCTTAGGAATGACATGAGCATCTACACAACTATGAATTTAGTGCAATGTAAGAGGCACATCCTATATGTGCAATATGCAAAGAGCGCTCCATTGGGGCAGGTGTTCAAGGCTCCCTTGCCTCTGAGTGAGCTTTGCCTTGAGCTTTGTATGGAAGTTATCTATGCCTGAGAAACTGGCACAAGGTGCTCATATAGATGGCAAAAGCACTATGTGCATAGCATTTATATGGTACAATTCTTTATCCATCCATCAGCCAAAGATTCTCTTACATACACTGAACTACGTCATCAGGGCAGACTCACTTTTGTTTTCTGCCTCTGTATTTCCAGCTGAGAAAACAGTTCTTAGCCGTGTCACTGTCGGTCAGCTGGAGGGATTCCAGCATCAGAGTAATTATGGTATGTTCTTGCCTCTTTTCAAACATCTTCTCAAGACGTACTGACTGTTTGTTTTCTGGATATCTATATACCAGCACATGGGAATCTCTGAGTTGCCCAGGCTGATCTGTCATACTTATCTGAAACTATACAGTCTGGTACTTGCAAGTGTTGTCCACTTCTGTAAAGACTGTCTGACATCTGGAGCAATATAAAATAGACAGACAAATGGGCGCCGTGACCGTGTCCCAACAACTGAGCAGCCTGTTTTTTGAGCATATTGTTTTTTTTCAGCATTATATATATGGTTCTGCGCTTTTGGTTGCACCATAGGCTCTGTAATGCTCTTTATGGGGCTGTGAGGTAGAGTCCTACACAGGTCCGGTTGGGCAGACACATGTCCGTTAACCCATAACTCAACCCACACCCACCAGCTGCTACCCAGTGGCATAACTACATATGTAGTAGACCCCACGGTCCGGGCCCTTCTGTCCCACGGCCCCCGCCGTGACCAGGGGTTATGCTGCATATGTAGTTATGCCACTGGGTAGCAGCTGGTGGGTGAGGGTTATGGGTTAGCTGGCATGGGTCTGGAGGGGCTGGAAGGTCCTGCCACTAGACCCACCCTTCAGTCACCTGCACTTTCACTAACCCAGTGCAGCTCATACTTGTAGAATCATTCTTCTCAACTTAATTGGCAGCATATAAGGATGAATACAACAAAGAGTTATTTCAGCCACACTATGCAATGATTTTTACACACAAAGAAACCACTTTGTATCACTATGCAAACCTGATTTATATAAAGAGGAATTTGCCAGCAAACAGGAAATAGTGAGGGAAAACAGATAAGAGTCATCATAATAATATAAGGTGTATTGTGTATTTACTAACATTAGGATCTGCCATTTTCTAGTAAAACTAATCGGAACATTTCATGGATAAAACAACAAAAGCAACGAAAAAAAAGTAAATGCTTTCTGTTTACAATGTTTTTCTTTTTAACATCTTACTGATCATACCACAGAAAACTATCAAATATACTGGGGGCCAAAATGATCCCTTGGGGTTGCACATTTGACGTTATCTTAATAGAGTAATTCATCTTTACATTTAACTGTAGAATGACGTAGCCATTGATATTCTAAGATGATCTGCAATAGGTCTTTGTTTGAATTATTTAGGGTTGTTTATTTGCAGCTGTCCAGTTTAGAACTTTAGTAGCTATCTAGTTGCTAGAGTCTAATTTACCCTAGCAACCAAGCAGTGAGTTGGATGACAGACTGTAATATGAATAGGGAGGATCTAAATAGAAAGAAATGTTATAAAATGTAATAATAACAATGCAATTGTAGCCTGACAGTGCAATTGTTTTTGTGACTGCTGGGGTCACTGACCCCCATTTGAAAGCTGGAAAGAGGCAGATGAGGAAGGAAAATAATTTTAAAACTATAAGAAATAAAAAATGAATAGCAATTGAACAGTTGCCAAGAATAGGACATTCTGCTGCAAAGTGTTCTTTTTCATATCTACTACACAGGAAACCTGTTTTAGGAGAGACACCAAAAGCCCTTGGAATCCTCTCATCCCAAACATGGTGGATGGGGCCTACAACAGATGACTTAAAGGAACAGTAACACCAAAAAATGTATATATTTTAAAGAAATTAAACTATAATGTACTGCTGCCCTGCACTGGTAAAAGTTTTGTATTTGCTTCAGAAACATTACTGAAGTTTATATAAACCCTGGTGTGTAGCCATGGGGGCAGACATTCAAAAGAAGAAAAGGCACAGGTTATATAGCAGCTAACAGATAAACCCTGTAGAATACAATGGTGTCTTATCTGTTATCTGCTATGTAACCTGTGCCTTTTCTCCTTTTTTCCAGCTTCAATGGCTGCCCCCATGGCTACACAGCAGCTTATTTATATAAATTATAGTATAGTGTTCCTGAAGCAAACACCCCAGTTTTACCAGTGCAGGGCCACAGTACGTTATATTTCAATTACTTTAAAACGCTTTCATTTTTTGGTGTTACTGTTCCTTTAAAAAAACATTTGTGGGGGTGGCCTCATGCGCCCACCAATGGGACCTACCCACGAGACCTACCTACCAGTGCTCTGGGTGAATCCTGGCCCTCTAGAAAATAAAAAACAAACAAAAAAATAACAACAAAACTGCTCTTTCTGACTGGATGGCATGGGTTTGTTTCATATTTTTTTCACATTACCCCCTGCCCCCTTTTTCCCTAGCCACCATATTCTTATCAACTGGCATTTTGCTTTGGGACAAAGGGCGGCAGGGAGCAGTCAGTTACCAGGGGCAGCAAAATGTTGCCTCTGATAACTTTGAGCTGCATTTTAATTTTTCAAAATAAAGATTTGTAGTGCAGAAAGCACAATAGCACTTTCTGCACTAGCAATGTGGCCCCCTCTGGACCCCTTCCAACACCCTGGCTGATATGAAATTTTCAATATATGTTTTGAAATAGGTCATCTTCCCTAAGTTTAATAAGGACCCTAAAAAGATTTAAAAAGATCAATGCTCCTTTCTTTATATTCCAAAACAAGGAAACAAGAAAAAGTCCAAATACTCCCAATTTCCCCATCCCAGTTAATTTTCACGTCATCTATTATAGTACAAATGTGTGCATCTACACAAGTATATCAACAATGGCAAATGATAGTTCATTTCCCTTCTCAAGCTGTACAACAACCCAACTTCAATAATATATGTATTAGGGTGGGAATCCTACATGCTCAGAGCACGTCTCTCAAAACAAGATCAGTTACCCTTTATCTGCACTGCATCTTTACAGCACTGTAGCTAGGAGAATAGTATGTTGCCTGAAGCTATACATATACATAGCTTAGAAAAAGATCTGGCACTGCTACTGAACTGCAACTCCCTGCACAACAAAACCTGCCATAGTGCAAGCTGGTGCTTGGGCAGCGCTGACCTATTTCCTTTTGAAAACAGGATTAATAAAAAGGGAAAGTAAATTACAATTTCGTGCCATAAAGTTGATATTTGACCATAATTCTGAGACAGAATATAAATTGTGTTTTTTTAATGAGACTTCACTGTAGTAAATATATGTTTGGCATTAAAATAAATGCACAGAATAAGGAACAAATTACATGCTTTTAATGATTCCTATAGTTATTTTGCTTATTTTGTTTGTATTAACTTTTCCAGTATATGGCATAGAAAATGAACCAGTTATATGTCAAACAGACTTAAATATTTACTGAACATTTTGCTCATCCATGTGTCTTCCACCATGGTGCCAACAACTAGCAATCTGCTTAATGCAGACCCCCCAAAAATTAGCATTCCGCATACAAAATCATACCAGCTCCAGCACTGACACATGTACCCTCTCTCCATCATCATCATCATCCTCCTCCTGCTCTGTTTAGTTTCTATTCAATCGCATTTCAACTAAGCCTTTCTCATGTACTGGCAAAGGAAAGCCCTGGAACTATAAGCGCAGGGGCTGCATGACAAGGGATCCAAATGACCAGCAGCCAGATTACACTGGTTTATGTTCGGAGATTGGCAGAATTAGATGAGAAGGAAAGAGTTAAAGCAGGAGTATGTTGGGCTGGGGGTGAAGAAAGAGAGGGATGTGATGTCAAGGGAAGGAGCAGTCACTTCCTTATCATCTGAGCAGGTAGAAACATCCCACTCTCCCCCTTTCTGCATATCTTGCAAAAATGTCAGGAGTTTTCTTCTTTATGTTCTCATATTATTTGTTACTTACGGAATGTGGATGTTTTTCTGAATGCATTGTTATATTGTGGTTTCTGTATCTTTATACTGTATAAAATTGAGAGTCTGCATTGTATTAATTCATGTTAACTCCAAATGCTCCAAATCGCCATGGGGGTCAAAAAGGAATTTTTCCCCTCTTGAGGCATAATTGGCACAGGCTTCAGGTTGGGTTTTTTGCCTTCCTCTGGATCAAAGCAGTGGATATATCATAATGTATTTTACATTTTTATTTGTATCAGCAGTGGTAGGACCTTGCCAGAGTACTGCACAGGTATCTGAATATAATTTCCTGTCCAACTATACTTACAATCTTATGTCCCTATCACAAACACATTAGGGTCAATATCTACAGAAGCCAATGAACCTTCCAGAATGTTTTTTTATTCTGAAAAATATGACACTTATTTGTATCCTTTATTTATATAATCCTGACATTTTAAGCAGGAGTTTTACAGGTATGGGATCAGTTATCCAGTTATGCAGTTTTTGTTTAACTTTGAGAATAATTAAAATGGAAAAACATTAAGAAAGCATCCTGGTTGCAATAAAATAAAAGCCCCACGACAATGTCTCCCCTGAGCCCTGTTGAGCAAAGTGCACAGCCTACACCCTGCCTATTTCTACACTTAAATGACGGCCAAAGTGTTACAAAAAGAAAATAATCTGATAGTAAGGATAAGATTTAAGAAAATATTACTGCTAATTCAGAAGGTAGCTAGAGGGGTATCAGTGTTTGCAGGTACCATGTGTTTCCTATATCTCGGATACAGAGCAATGGAAATTGGGATTGGTCACACATCAGGATTTGTGCCTTTGAATAGTTGCAGCTGTAGAAGTAGGCTTGTGGAAGGGCAACACAAAACTGAAAAAGAGCAAGGAAAAGTTGTTCTACACTGCTGTGCAAGTAATGTTTTATTTCAGATCAATAATAGAGCTTTCAAGGAGGTCATAGAATAAAGCATGACCAACACATGACAGTAATAATCATGTCCCCTGTCTCTTAATGGAGCACAGGAAAGGCTGCTGGGTCACTGCAGGCTCAGACAGAAGGGAACACAATTAAGATGCAAAGTATGCTTGTTTGGGCCCTCTTTACCTCTTGTATCGGTTATTGGTTGTTTTTGTATGTAAATCTGCATGTTCTATGTATGCACCCATTTATTATGCAGCGCTGAGGATTATGCTTTTGCTTTATAAATACATGAATAAGGGGGTAGTTCACCTTTAAATTACATTTTAGTATAATGTAGACATTGATAGTCTAAGACAATTTGCAATTGGTCTTCATTTAATTTTAAATGGTTTTTCATGTATTTAGCTTTTTGTTGAGCAGGTCTCCCCCCTCCTAGCATAGGAGCAGGAGTGGCAGTCCAAATGAGGGCTTGTAATGCTAAATGCACCCTGGTAAATATCCCCTGCCCCGCTAGCATATGGGATGGTTCGGTTTAGGATCTGTTACAGTACAGATTAACATAGGGTGAAGGTGATGGGAGCTGCAGTTTAGCTGGGAGCTTAACTTTCTCATTCCCACACTATACTACCGACATGTATAACAGGAGAACTTGGGTTTTTCTAGATAAATGCATAAGAAGAACAGCTTTCATGACTATTGGCATTAACACAGCACTTCCCTTACAGCCAAAGAGAAACATTTCAAGAACACAGGCCTATCAGAGACCCGGCCACAACTTCCCAGCAATGAATCATACGTAATTGTTTATATGGACTGCTAGCACGAGCTTCTTCAGCAATTGAGACCATATGTGCCTTTGCTTGGTTTTATTTCTTTTTCCCCCATTCTTTTTTAAGACACCAGTGCTTTAAGTTTTTTGGGGGGAAGGGTTAAGCGAGAAAATTAGCTTATTCTATTTGGCTAAACAAAGATCTCGCTAAGCCAGGCACGTCCACACCATAGATTCCTCTTATCAGGGCCTGGATATCTTTACATGTCAGAAAAGCCTAACACAATTAATTCTTCTACAGCATTGGTCTGGGAAAAAAGTTGTCTTTGGGTGGGTGCAAAAAAAGGGAGACTGGGTTGGGCACTACACATGGTGTCAACCTGCAGAGAAGCAGATACAGGAAGCAAATGTAGGGGAGATGGCAGGATAGTAGGGCAGTGGGTAAAGATGGCACTAGTAGGGCAGGCTGGCAGAAAGATGGGAAAAGTTACATTTTATATCAGTATTGACCAACCTGCAGCTCTTCATCTGTTATTAAACTACAATTCCCAGCTTGGCCTATTGGAGGTGTTTAAAGCTGTAGCACAACAACAAGGTGTAAAAGTTGAATAGTCACTCTTTATACCTATTTATTTATGAATACATATTTTTGGACTACAGCTCCCAGCATTCAACTAAGAGCTGAAGCAGGAGGGCTGTCAGTTGTGGATGAGCTGCCAGTGTGATGGTGGAAGCTGTAGTTTAGTAATAGCAAATAGTGACAGTATTCCAGTTACGAGCCCCCAGACATGCTGTATTACCCCAGGCAAGCACTTTTCTCACATTGTCCCTGACTACAAGCCCAGTCATACCCATGATAGCTGTTATGGTTTGACAGAGTAAAGGGGCTATGTTTTGAGCAGCACTCTATGAAAAGTTCTGCCCTTGGCTGTGGCTGAACTGCTACTGCTTCAAACCTTACTGTGAACAATTCCCATCAGAATCATGGTGCTTCCTATCCTAATCATTGCTATTGTTATTCTAAAGTGCCAGAAGATGTACCTATTTCCTGCTGTGGCCGCCACTGATAAAACCTTCCCTTCCAAGTTGAGAATTCCTGTTAATTACCCTGAGGTTCCGCTATTTGGGCTCATTAAACTGTGGTTAGAAGGCATTTTCGCAGAGCGCTCCAGATGTCCGATAGAAGGCTCCTCTCTGGGCAGAGCTCCCTCACTCCTGGATTCCATTCTCTTTATAAACATTCTGAAACTTTCATTTAAACAGGCGCGTTAATGCACTTTGCCAACACATAGAACCACGCTAAGAGCAATGCGCCTACAGGAGTATGGCTATTTTAAGGGATGTTTTTATTTCTGCAGGACTTTGTTACTTTTTTAAACAGTTGGTGAGTGATGGGAGAACTTCACTAAAGCTGAAGGGCCCCAGTGTTACTGTTTCCATCTTGGCCATCACCTATACCTGTTGTACCCCCACTCCTCCTGCGAGCAACCGCTCACCCACAGCTCTGCCTATATTATACAAACTAGCGTAAACTTGGTAACTGAATTGTGGTTTATTGTACTAAAACAAAGATATACAGGATAAAGAAATCGTACCAAAGCTTACCTCATCGGATTCTTCGCTGGCATACACGTACATTTCCCTCCGTTAAGAGAAATATCCTAGTAATGTTGTAATTCCATTAGGCGTTTTTTTATTTTTTTTTGTTTTAATAAAAATTCTTGCTTCTATGGCCAGAATACAGGGCTGCCCCCTTTCCCACGCTCAAAATGCTTCTGAAAATAAAGACTGTTTGTATGATCCCTGGTAGAGGAATCAAAGCTCTTGAGTCACAACAGTGCAACAGGCTGCTCCAGTGTCAGGATCCAGGGAATACTAAGCAGCAGCATTGCTAAGGATGTGCATATCCGTTACTGCCAGAGGGAAGGCTTCACTTAGGAGAATAACTTAGGGTTGTGTTAAATGAAGCTGGTCACATGATACGGCAAAAGGGATTTGATTGGCTCGTCCTGCAGTATAGTAAATTTCACACAGCATTTAATGACTTTTGCAGCAGCGATGACAGGCTCAAGTGATTTAAGACTACTACAGATATACTGGAAGCAATACGGAGAATATTTGGCATCCACTTGCCCCAAAATATTTAGATTCTGAGGCCATAAATTACATACATAATTCTCAATGCACATCAGCACAAAAGTTTTACGCAAACATTTCGCAAGCTTAACAATTTGTAAACTAAACAAAGACTCGGATGTTTCTCCAAATGAAACAGCAAAAACTAAAAAAACAGCCTTTTTACTTCCAGTTAAAACATCAGCTTTATGCTGCGTAGAGTAAAACTGACATCTCCTGCTGTTTAAGATGAAGACGCATAGCATGACCCTCGCCCAAAAAGTTCTTGCTCTGCTTCCTATAGTTTGCACCCAAATTAAGTTTAACTCTTCCGCTGAAAGGCTTATAAATCCACCTGAATTTACCTGAGACAGGGGCAGCAATGGGCAGAGCTGAGGGCATGATTGGGAGGGTATAGCATAATAGCCAGGAGCTGCATTGGTGTGGCCAAAATGAACCAATGGGTTAGTGTATCTCCATCACAGATATCTGCTAAGGTCACTGTAAAACAGACTAGTAGTAGTTATATGGAAAGCAAAGCCATACTCTAGGGCAAAGGCTTTTTCAGTTCAAGACCCATTTTGGAGGTTCAACCTTTGCTCATAGCAAAGTATAGCAAAACATTGATATATCAGTTATACAGCCATAGTTCCAAAAACCTCTAAGACAATAGACATATTTTTACCTCAGTCTCATCTTAATTAACTTTCAGGTGCTTCAGGTGTAGGAGCATGCCTCCTAGGGCCCAACATTAAATTGAGGGCCCACTTTCACAAATGGTCTAATGGTGGTGAAAATAAAAACTGGCTCATGGAAATTGTTCTTGGCTGGGCAGCAATCATATATATGAATCCATGGGCAGCTGCCTTGGGCGGAAGCCTTAAGGCCCCCATACACGGGCCGATAGAAGCTGCCGATATCGGTCCCTTGGACCGACTCGGCAGCTTATCTGCCCGTGTAGGGGCAGAAACGAGCGGACTGGCCGACCAATATCTGGCCTGAAATTGGCCAGATATCGATCGGCCAGGTTAAAAGATTCAGTCGGATCGGGGGCCCCAGGGCCAAACGATCGGATTATTTTTTTTTTAACTTCAAGCTCCCCACCTACGGGTGGGCGATATCGGGGGAAGATCCGCTCGCTTGGCGATCTCGCCAAGCGAGCGGATCTTACCGTGTATGGGGACCTTTAGGGGACTGACCACGGGTAATTTTTTTTTTTTAAAAAAAGCTACCCCTTCGCTGCTGCCAGATACTACCTGTTCCTTCAACAATAGACAGATACACAGTATGCATGCACTGGTTGCCATAAGGAGATGGACCTTTTTGAGCTTGTTTGGTGCCTTGGGCAGCTCTGGACCAAAATACAGCCCTACTTGGCTGGGCCCACTTTGGCACTCTAGCAGCACTCTAGAGTCTAATCAGTTTAGGATAGCAAATAGGCAAAAATCTCTAAATCTTCCCATAACTGATCTTCAGACTGATCTTCCCTGCCAATGCTTCAAGCTCACTTAGGAGGGGGGCAGCCCTATAATTTGGGGACCATTGCTACAGGGCAAGGCAAAACAGCGTCAGAAGAAAAAATCTCATAAGCCTAGAAAGTGAATTAATAAAGCAGTGACATAACCAAGTATTAGTTGGATGAAGCCATGTGAAACCATGGAAATCAAAGTTACAGCAGATGGAGTAAGGACAGTTTGGGGCACAGTTTCCCTTAAGGTGCGGAAATAAGGACTGCTACAGCTGGAGGCCATGAGGTGCATGCAGTCAATCGAATGTTTAATGGAACCCTGTGCTAGGGCTCCATAAAGTTATCTGTATGACATAATAATACAATCTAGAACAATCCCCCCTTCGAATATATCTTCTTGCAGCGTTAAGGAAGTAGTTCAATAGTGACTGAAATGAAAAAGCAACCCATAGCAGCCTATAGAAATCACATTTACTGGTCACCTGTTTGATAGTTCCAAGAAATCTTCTCTAGCTGAACAGCTTTAACATATTTCATCCCCTGGGTTTTAATCCTGTGATCCTGTGTATTTATTGCCCTTCGTGCCTACATTAACTCAATTACACTAACAGTTTAAGTAGCTTAATGTTGTTGTGTTGCCTCCTTAACTTATCAGTGACATAGCAGGAGGTTATGTTGGAATCGGCATGGGGTTTTTTTTGTTCCTTTTCTAATATATTTACCAGTGGCATGACCCCTACTGTTATCACTCATTCTACATTCCACCACCCCATGTTCTTTAAATAATGTCCTACCCACTCAAAAGACATGAGGGGTACCTGTGAGCAAATTACCCCCTTACTCTTCTGTCTTCACGCAGCTTGCACATGCACAGTAGAGTGAAAAGTCGAACTTTAAGAAAAAAAAAATGCCTGTAAATGAAGGAAGAGGATCGCTTGCGTGCAGGTACCCCGGGCTGGGGCAGCTTTCTGCTGACAGGGGCATCAGCCTGGGGTATTAGGTAAGTGATTACAATCACTGGGGGGGGTGCCTAACAATTTGGCAGCCCCCAGTGATTATAGGGTTGATTCACTAAAGTGCGGTAAAACGAGTGCTATTTATAGCTTGTATTTTTAATTTTCACGTCTTAACGCACGATTGACTAAAAGGATACTTGCATTAATTTAGATGCGAGGCGGTTTGCGTTATTTAAGTCGCAAAAACTATTTTCATGCGGTATTTGACACAACGCACGCTAATTAACGGAGTGCGCTACTTGTCGCGCACGCTAATTAAAGCACATGCGCTACTTATCGCGCACACGCCATATTAGCCATACACCCCATTACGTTCATAAAACTACTTTTTTTTTTTAAATGACCATTTCCCTGCAAACTGGAGGCTACGTTACTCTAGGGCCAACACAGACTTGAATAAATCCCACTGCAAAGTTCATATTGTGTTGCCAAAAGCTCATGAACTGTACTTTTCTATAATTACTGCCTGCCCCAAGTAGGTGTTCATTTTTGCATAGACTTATGCGATATTTAGCGCGTCTAAGTGTTTGTGAATCATGTGTTAGTATTATTTCTGTGCGAAAATTAACGCATTCGGTTTCACGCTATTTAACGCACGCAATATGCGTCTTAATGCATGTGATAATACTAGCGAATTGTGCGTTTTTTTGCGTCAATTTTAACGCAAAAAAGAATGTGATAACACTTATCGCACTTTAGTGAATCAACCCCTCTATCTTTCCTTCTCATTTAAATTTATTGAAATATAATGTACTGTTGTTCTGCATTGGTAAAACTGGTGTGTTTACTTCAGAAACACTATTACAGTTTATATACACAAGCTGCTGTGTAGCCATGGAGGCAACTGAAATAGGGTTAATAGTGGATAACATAAGCTCTGTAGAACACCATTATATTCTACATGGCTTATCTGCTATGGAACCTGAGCCTTTTCTCTTTTAATTGGCTGCCCCCACAGCAGCTTATTTATATAAACTATAGTAGTGATCTGAAGCAAATACACAACTTTACCAGTGTAGGGCAACCGTACATTATATTTTAATGT
Source organism: Xenopus tropicalis (assembly GCF_000004195.4). Taxonomy (NCBI): domain Eukaryota; kingdom Metazoa; phylum Chordata; class Amphibia; order Anura; family Pipidae; genus Xenopus; species Xenopus tropicalis. Next base: position 28,190,762 of record NC_030682.2, read on the forward strand.
CTTAAAAACACTTTCGGGTTTTTTTGTGTTACTGTTCCTTTAAGGCAGTGATCCCCAACCAGTGGCTCAGGAGCAACATGTTGCTCCCCAACCCCTTGGATGATGCTCCCAGTGGCCTCAAAGCAGGTGCTTATTTTTGAATTCCTGGTTAGGGGGCAAGTTTTGGTTGAATAAAAACCAAGTATAATGCCAATAAGACCTTTCTGTAGGCTGCCAGTCCACATAGGGGCTATTAAGTAGCTAATTATAGCTCTTATGTGCACCCCCAGGAACATTTTTCATGCTTGCGTTGCTCCCCAACACTTTGTCCATTTAAATGTGGCTCACGGGTATAAAAGGTTGGGGGTCCCTGCTTTAAGGGTATCTCCAACTGCTACAGACTGCGGCTCTCACACATACATACCAACACATGTATATATTTTTAAATACATATATTCACATAAAACTGTTGTCTGTCATTAAAGGGGTGGTTCACCTTTACAGTAACTTTTACTATGTTATGAAATGTCCTTTTCCTAGCAATTTGATTGTGATTGGTCTACATTGTTTATTTTTTATCATTTTCAAATGATTTCCCTTCCACTTCTCTATCTTTCCAGTTTTCAAATGGGAGTCACTGACCCCAACAGCCAAAAAGGATTGCTCTGTGAGCTTACAAAAGTATTGTAAAAGTAAAAAGTATTTTTACTTTGTATTACTTATCTTGCTATTCAGCCCCTCTCCAATTCATATTCCAGTCTCTCATTTAAACTAACGCCTGGTTGCTAAGGTAAATAAGACCACAGCAACCAGATATCTGCTAAAATTCCAAACTGGAGAGCTGCTGAACAAAGAGCTAAATAACTAAAAAACCTCAAAAAATAAAAAATGACATGAAATGAAAATGACATGATCCCCAACCAGTGGTTCATGAGTAACATGTTGCTCACCGACCCCTTGAATGTTGCTCTCAGTGCCCCCAAACCAGGTAGTTATATTTGAATTCCTGACTTGGGGGCAAGTTTTGGTTGAATAAAAACAAGATTTCCTACCAAATAAAGCCCCTGTAAGCTGATAGTGTGCATAGAGGCCCCTAATAGCCAATCCTAGCCCTTATTTGGCACCTCCATGAACGTTCATGATGCTTGTGTTGCTCTCCAAGTCTTTTTACATTTGCCTGTGGCTCGTGAGTAAGAAAGGTTGGGGACCCCTGGACTACATCATACTAAACCTTGATCTGAAAGTGAGCAACCCATTTACGGCTGTAACACACGGGGAGATTAGACACTGCACAACAAAGCTCCCTTGTCGCGGGCGATTAATCTCCCCGAAATGTCATCCCACCGGCTAGAATGTAATTTGCCGGTGGGATGGCATATGTGGTGCCACGATTTGCCAAAGTTTCCTCAGCAAATCGCAGACCAATTTTGCAAGTAAAGGTGGCCATACACGGGCCGACTATGGCTGCCGATATCGGTCCCTTGGACCGATTCGGCAGCTAATCGGCCCGTGTATCCGATATCTGGCCTGAAATTGGCCAGATCTCGATCGGTCAGGTTAGAAAATCTGGTCGGATCGGGGACCGCATCGGCTCGTTGATGCGGTCCCTGATCCGACTGCCCCATTGCCGCCCACATAATCCGATCGTTTGGCCCCAGGGCCAAACGATCGGATTATTATTTTTTTTACCTAAATGCTCCCCGATATCGCCCACCCGTAGGTGGGGATATCGGGGGAAGATCCGCTCGCTTGGCGACATCGCCAAGCGAGCGGATCTGCTCGTGTATGGCCACCTTAAGTCTATTGTCTGTCAGTTGACAATGCTAAGAAGTATATTTACGGTGGGTAATGATATACTGAGAGCATAGCTTTAGCTACCCATGCCAAATAATACTAATGAGAATTTTGTGAGTGGACCTGCAACATCCCAAGGAGTAGTGGAACTATAATGGACCAGTTCAACCCTGATAAGCGGTTAAGATTCATGTGAACTAACTCGGCTGGGTTTTACAGTAAGATTATTTATATAAAAACAAGTTGTTTTTTTGTTATTTCTGCCAGTTTTCTCACAGAGGAAAGTCACTTCAAACAAAAACTACTTGAAATAATCTACTAGGAGAATTTTGGTAAATCGTGCAGCCGGGGCTACATCTCTGTTGCTACTGGTTTGCATTACAGCTGCAAATAATTAATGGATTGAAATGAAGAACAAAATTGATTTAGGGTAATGTCAGCCTTTCTCATGAGACCGCTAGGATCTATGATGTGTGCCTAGGAATTTAGCAATGTAGAGCCAAGGGACTGTTCTGATGTCAGAATGGCAATGACTTATTAAGATGAACCAGTGAAAATTCATATAGAAGAGAAACCTTTGGGTTCCTTCATTTATTTATACTTAAAGGAAAACTATACCCCCAGAATGAATATGTAACCAACAAATAAAGATCTCGCCAAACTGGAATATATATATCATTAAATTTTGCCCTTTTACATCCTTTCCCTTGATTCACCATTTAGTAATGGCTGTGTGCTCCCTCAGAGATCACCTGACAGGAAATAATGTAACTCTGACTGTAACAGGAAGTAGTATGGAAGCAAAAGGCAAAACTCTGTCCATTAATTGGCTGATGTGGCCTAGCATGTATGTGTGCCTTGGCTTGTTTGTGTGCACTGTGATCCCAGGAGGCGGTCCTTAATTCTTAAAATGGCAATTTTCTATTTAGGAGAACCCAATAGCACATGCTATTAAAAAAAAATATTTTTATGAAAAAGCAGGGTTTTATATATAAGCTGATTAATGCAATATATTTTTATAGAGACCTACATTGTATGGGGGTGTAGTTTTCCTTTAACACAAAATAATAGACACAAAGGCAATAGATAATTTCTAGCATTCACAAATAAGAACATGATGTAGGAGTATTTCTCAGAGGGGACAATGTTGAAACATGGCAGGCTATCAGGCATATTTCACTGGGACATAAGAAAGCATCATTTGCGAATGCGTTTTACAATGTGTGCCCATGTATAATTACTTTAATGGCCAATTTGTGAATCAGCTTAGTATAAGGTTTAGCAGTAGCATACAGAAAAACCACGACCAGCTAGTATGAATTAGCCACCTTCAATAGGGATATTCTGCATGTACCATGTCTCCACCAAATAATACCAATTCCAGGGAAGTCAAATGCTGCTTTCAAGGTGTGCAAACCCCGGTCTAATGCCACACGGGCATATTCTCGGCAAGCCAAAAAACGCCTTTCGAGAATACGCCCCGCTACGCTAGATCTTACCTACCTTGTGCCTGCACCCGAATTAATGAAATACGCTTGGGTGCAAGCACATGTAGCCGATATCCGCCAAAAAACGCAAGACTTTGTATCTTCGGCAGATATCGGCTACATGTGCCTGCGCCCGAGCGTATTTCATTCATTCGGGTGCAGGAACAGGTAGGAGGCATATGGCGATAAACGCCATGCGCTGTGTGTGGCATCAGCCTTAGATCTAAAAGTATAAGGGCTTTTATATACATTTCTAGGGGTTTCTTGTTTTTGTCTTTTCATCTTTCTCATTTCTTGGACTAAACCACCTGTGTCTTTTCTATTATCTGCAAGCCATCTTTATCTCAGTGACTTCTCTTTCTATTCACCTTTTTGTTGAGTCCTCCATTCTGGCTACACCTTGACACACTTGATAGGAGGGCTCCAGAGCCTAAAACATGTCATAGGCAAAGTTCCCTCTGAACTGTGCGCTTATGCACACACACATTGTGAGCCCAGGCCACACAACATATTGTGGTGAGCAGAAAAATTTGTGTGTAAAAAAAAAAACACAAAATTTCTTATTTATTCTGATCTGAGAAACAACAGTTTTAAAAATGTGCACACAAGCTTAAAATGGGCCCCAAAAATATTATTTTTGCGCACATAGCCAAGCAGGAATTAGAGGAAACATCGGTCACGAGTGAGCTAATAACGCCCTCTTGTCTTTGTACGATTTTTGTGATCACAGCCTCATTGCACCCTGCCTAATGGTTTAAAATTTAGTTGTAACCACAACTTTGTTGCTATAGTTTATACAGGAGCAGTGGTCAGCTCCATGTCGTAGCTCCCATAATTCCCATCTATGGGGCCCCCTTTGTGCCCATGGAGTTCAACATATAATGCTCAGTACAGAATATCAGGTTGGACTGAATACACCGGATTCTCACAAAGCCTCACAAGGCAATCCCAAGAGTCACTCCCAGTAACACAGTCAAAATAGTTTTTGTCCTGGGAAAATGAGACAAAACAGAAGCCGCCCTATTCCTCAAGGAAGGAGCTGGAAATTCTAAATAAAGCATTTCATTCACTGTTTGACTTGAATAACTTATAATATAACCTGTATATAATTCCAAAGAGACATTGGCCACGCTTTGGAAAATCGTTTTTCAAAAGAACTATGCGAAAAACATTTGCTTGAAAAGAAACAATCCACGTGAGAAGAATCATGTTTAGCATTCCAAGCCGCCATGTTGTTTTATAAGCTTGTTACATCAATCGAGCATTTACAGGAAGACTTTGCTTAGATGTATAAGCTTACATTTGAATCGCCTTATTTGGTACTGTCTTATTTGGGACAATTTATTTCTAGACACTGTAGAAAATGATGCAGAAACTTATTAAAGGGAAACTAAAGCCTCAAAGGAAGTTTTTGCTGTAGCAATGCTGCTGACAGATAAAGCAGCTGAAGGCATATTAATGTATGCCCCCCAGACTCCTCTGCTAGCTCATATTTTGAATCTGGCTTGGGTGCTCCTGTTCCACTCCCGTGCCCAAGGTGATGTACCATCACAATATGCTGCAAAGGGGGCAAGTTGGCACCAGAGAACCAGGACCCAGAATGCAAGCAGAGGTGTTAATAGGCAGTACATGAGTCTTATGCCTTGTAACAGGATTATGGATTCAGGTAGGGTTTTCCTGCCTTCCTCAAATGGAGTTCAGGTAGGAGCCTAAGTTATGTACCTTCACTATGTACTACACCGGGTTCCAGGTTGGCAACAGAGAACCTGTGGATCCAGGATGCAAGCAGAGATGTTATTGGGCAGTACATGAGCCCTATCCCTTATAACAAGATTTTGGATTTAGATGGGGATTTTATCCCTTCCTTATACAGAAGCTAGGTAGAAATTATTTGAGCAAAATGTCATTTTTCAGGCTCAGACACTGCATACATGATTTTCAGACCATTATTGGACATTTATTGGACAGATAGAGCTTCACACAACTCCTATTCTTCAGTGCTAGGTCATTATTTATATTGCTGTGTGCATTTACTCTGAAATGATTACTGACCTATTGTAGGAAACAGATACACATTTATACTAACATAAAGGTGCATACTATCCTGCTGGCAAACAGTTATTCGCCACATCCTTACCCCAGGAATGATGCACCTAGTCTGTGTAGACATCAAACGTCAGTCGGACATGCCAAATAATTTTGTATCTCTCCGCTACTCTCCCAATAGCAGATGCCACCGTGGGAAATATCCAATTATAAGGAAATGCACAAAAAATAAAAAATGAAATCAACAGAAATAAGCTGTTTTCCCAGCTCCCAGCATAACAATGTCAGAGCTGCACACTGCCTACTAACCCTCCACTTTCTGGCTTTTCATTGCCGTTGATCTGATCAAGCTCCAGCTTAAACTTAGAGTTCAGCAGAGTCTTCCATCAACGTCAATTAACAAACAGAGACTAGGGGCCGGGGAGGGGGGTAAACTTTGTGATCTCTTACAGGTCACTCACATGGAGTGAGTGCTTAAAAAAGAAATCCCTGAACAATGAAATCCTAAACCCAGCTTTATTAAATGCACTAAATGAATAGCAGCAGAGACAAACAAAGGTTATAATGATTACTAATATATATTTGCTTTAAAAGGCTGGTTTGTGGTTAATTTTAAAAGGGAAATTAGTAGACTTGTGGTAAAACAAGAATAAATGTTGCCATGTTGAACACAAAGCTTCTCTGGTGTGCTGATTCTTTAAGCACTAAGTATTCTGAAACATGTATTGGTTTAGATATACAGTAATTATAAAGGAGGGTAGACAAAATAATGCAAACATCTTATTATAAAGCACATGTATGGGATCTATTATCCAGAAATAAAAAAGGGAAACATCTGCATGCTAAATACAGTAATGAGAGAGCAGGTTGAGAGAGCAGGTAGCACAGGAGAGGGGTTGGTGAGTGTTTGTATCACATATACCACTAGGCACTCAGATACACAACTGTGCATACACCAGCTCTGCCTACTGTGATGAACTGCACAAAACTGCCGACAAGGTGCAAAGTGTAGGATGCCCAGATGCAAGGGGTCCCTGGAACTGAGTTCAAAGTCAGCATTCTTCAGCTTTCCCTGCCAGACATGCAAGACTATCACAGAGGCACTAAGTGGGCCTCATCTCAGGCGGGACAAATCTAAATATAAGGACAGAACATTTTAATCAGGAAAAGTCAGAGAATATTCTCACAGTACAAAGAAGCTGTTTTCCTACTGGCAGTGGCTCGATATTAAGGAACCAGTCACTGTGTGCAACTGGCCCTTCTTCTAACATCTAACACTTGACTGGCTGAACAAACTGCTCCTACCTTGGCTTATTCTCCCCAAAATGTACTCTGCATTCAGTAAGGATACCACCAGGACACCCAGGGCCTTGTTTCTATACAGCCTAGTGCAGCAGCTTTGGGGGGAGGCAGATTTGGTCCCTTCAGATGGCAGCTTATATACCTGTGTATTTGCCCACTTCGGCTTCCTCCCTGGCAGATATCTGTTTAGCAGGTTTAAAAAAATGACGACAGCATCAGCTTGTACGGTTCAACCCTAACAGCTTGAGGGCCAAATGATCTGATCAGGGCACTACAGCCCAGCACATTAGTGGCCATATCAGGCAAACGTGCTCATTTGGCAACCTTACCAAACAAGCAGATCTACAGGTGTATGGCAGAACCAGACCAAAATACAGCCCTGGCACATCACCAAGAGAAAGTTTTACTTTCCTTGTCTTTTAAATACAATTTTCCCCGACTTTCCTTTACTACACATTTATTTACTTACACATTATACTCAGGAACGAGGCCACATTTTGTATTTTGGTTACTTCAGGATCTTGTTTAAAACAAATGAGAGCTGCAAGTTTCACAGCTACCAGCTACATATAAGGCATACTTCTCAAAAGATCCAAGTCAAAACGACCTTGATTAAACTCCCACAATAGCAATACTTGATGAAGACTATAGAGTTGTACGACTCCTGGCCCCAGGCAATGTATAGTATTCCTGGCACAGCACTGGATAAAACTACAGAGCTGATTATGACTGATTATCTCGGATTGTTTAATAGCAAGCAAGAGTGGATATAGGCACTAGGCAGGCAGTAGGAGCGGTAGGATAATGGGCTGCACAGAAAAGAAAAGCATTTGAATATTACAGGTTCCAGTAACTCTCTATAGAACTCACTTACATCCCATAGAGAATATTTAGTTCCATTCTAGTGGCTCCATCTTGAGACAGATACTGATACACTGACAACCATACAATAAAGGGCCATTTAACTGTACAGAGATTGTTGCTAAATGGCATTTACTAATATAATTGGTTGTATCAGTAAGGTCAAGGAAAAAAACATTTTCACTATTAAAAGAAAAAAAATGACAAGTATAACATTGTAATGGCAGGAGTTTACATTCTAGGACATCAAAAACAATTAATCTATTGCAAGTGCTTTTTATTTTATTGATAACCAAACTCCAAAACTAAGGAAATGTTTATCAGACCCTCCAATAGTTCAGGAACACTGACAGCATGTACAGACTTGGCTTAGCATTTTTAGGTAAGCTTAGGGTGAGTTAATGTATGTATAACTTTAATTATAAAACACTACTTACAGTATGTACGCAGCGCTGTACAGTAGAATACATTAATATAAACAGGGGTATTAAAATAGATAAATACAAAGTATTACAATAAGCACAAATAAATAAAAGATACAATTGTAATAAGTTAAGAGTCAAAGACAGAATAGGTAAATAAAATGATGCTTTTAACACATCTAGGGGCTGATTTACTTACCCACGAACGGGTCGAATGGAGTCCGATTGCGTTTTTTTCGTAATGATCGGTACTTTGCGATTTTTTCGTATGTTTTGCGATTTTTTCGGATTCTTTACGAATTTTTCGGATCCAATACGATTTTTGCGTAAAAACGCGAGTTTTCCTATCCTTTACGAAAGTTGCGTAAAAAGTTGCGCATTTTGCGTAGCGTTAAAACTTACGCGAAAAGTTGCGCATTTTTCGTAGCGTTAAGTTTTAACGCCACGAAAAATGCGCAACTTTTCGCGTAAGTCTTAACGCTACGCAAAATGCGCAACTTTTTACGCAACTTTCGTAATGGATACGAAAAACTCGCGTTTTTACGCAAAAATCGTATTGGTAACGAAAAATTCGTACAGAATCCGAAAAAATCGCAAAACATACGAAAAAGTCGCAAAATGTTCGTTTTCAAGTCGGAACTTTTCCAATTCGGGTCGGATTCGTGGGTTAGTAAATCAGCCCCCTAGAGTACAGAAGAGTTGCTAAAAGCTAGCTATAGACTAGGTAACGCAATTATTCTACTAAAACAGGGGTCCCCAACCCAACAGCCAAATGTAAGAAAGACTTGGAGAGCAACACAAGCACCATAAAAGTTCACGGAGGTGCCAAATAAGGGCTAGGATTGGCTATTAGGGGCCTCTATGCACACTATCAGCTTACAGGGGCTTTATTTGGTAGGAAATCTTGTTTTTATTCAACCAGAACTTGCCCCCAAGTCAGGAACTCAAAAATAACTAACTGGTTTGGGGGCACTGAGAGCAACAGCCAAGGGGTTGGGGAGCAACATGTTGCCCCCGAGCCACTGGTTTGGGATCACTCTACTAAAACATGTACATAAAGTCAAGCAGAGTTGTTAGAGGCTAGCAATGGGCAAGTTAACTCAGTGATGCCACTAACACATCTACATGCCACTAACAAACCTAGATAGAATACAGTAGAATAGTTAGAAGCTAGCAAGAGTTGAGTTAATAAAATGATACAACTAACATGTATAGATAAAGTACAATAGAGTAGTTACAGGTTAGCTATGGGCTAGTTAACACATTCATGCCACTAACATCTAGATGCCACTAACAAACCTAGATTGAGTACAGTAAAGTAGTTAGAGGCTAGCTAGAGTTGAGTTAATTAAATTATGCAACTGACACGTCTTAACAGAGTACAGTAGAGTTGTTCAAGGCTAGCTATTGGCTTGTTAACACATTAATGCTACTAACCCATCTAGATAGATTACAGTAGAGTTGATAGAGGCTAGTTAAGGAATAGTTAGTACAATGATGCCATTAACACAACTAGATTAAGTACAGAAGAGTTGTTCGAGGCTAGATACTTGGTAAAATAATGAAATGATACCACTAACTCATCTCTGGTCTATAAAGATGCCAACACAAGGGTTTACTGCAATCAGATTTTCCAAATTTCCACCTTCCCACTACATTTTTAATAGTGGTCCCTTCATGGTCCTTTCGATATATATATATATATATATATATATATATATATATATATATATATATATATATATATATATATATATATATAAAAAAAACAGTCCACACGACAGCACCACACTCCAAAATCTGCTGCTCTGCAGCTGCCCCTGTGCACGGGATATCACATAAATATCAAAATAAAACAGCCAGCACCAAGGGTCTTTGTATTTCAAAAAATCTCTTGTGTATTATAATTGCATGTACAACCGACGTTTCGGTCCCTTTGAAAAAGGTCCCAAAAGGGACCGAAACGTCGGTTGTACATGCAATTATAATACACAAGAGATTTTTTGAAAAACAAAGACCCTTGGTGCTGGCTGTTTTATTTTGATATATATATATATATATATATATATATTCTCCTTCAGAAAGCACTCACGGTATTTGCAAAAAAAGCAAGTATTTATTTACACAAAAATGTCTACGCGTTTTCGATCCATATAGGATCCATATATGGATCGAAACGCGTAGACATTTTTGTGTAAATAAATACTTGCTTTTTTTGCAAATACCGTGAGTGCTTTCTGAAGGAGAATATGTTTATTTATGGTTAGCACCCGGTTCTAATTCGCTATTTTGGTGAGTGCCGATTTTGGGACTGTATATATATATATATATATATATATATATATATATATACACACTGCAGTAATGACATATTTGGGAAATTAACATGGAGAATATGACATAGATCAGTGATCCCCAACCAGTGCAACATGTTGCTCACCAACCCCTTGGATTTTTAAGTTCTTGGCTTGGAGGCAAGTTTTGGTTGCATTATATCGGCTACCAGTCAACGTAGGGGCTACCAAATAGCCAATCACAGCACATTTTTGGCACCACCCAGAAACTGTTTTCATGCTTGTGTTGCTCCCCAATTTTTCTTATATTTTTTTTTGTTAAGGGGATAACATAAGCTGGGAAATTAAAGGCATGGCATTTAGGAACTGTACTTTGTATTGTGAAAACTGCAAATATAATATAACAATAAATGTTGTTTGGGGATAGTAACCTAAAAGTGATTCCAAGGGACTCCGGCTATTTACCCTGTCTTCCTTTTCAGACCAGGGGATAGGGAGAAATTACTATCCTACACTAAAAGAGTCCATGTCCTGTTAAAAATGTAAAGATCAGTTCATACACCAAAGCTGGAAATGCATTTCCAGATATGGTTGGGTAGTCTGGCCAATTCTGACTATACTGCCCAACTATCAGAACATGTTGCAGATCAATGAATCTTTTTATCTGATCATCCTGCAATCATATTGGAGAATGAAGATCAGCATTCGTTTCTTATGCAGTGAATGGTACATCAGTAGGTGAGGAAGTAAAGCGAAGCTGTAATGTTTTACAGGAAAGATATCACTTGTAGGGAACTGTTTATTCCTCAATTATCTGATTCTTTCTATTTCAACCTTACACGAGAATGTGAAATACCTCCTGTTTGTTTCTGACATTTATTCAAGGATACTTTTCCATGAAGAATGCCACTTTCAATGACCCGAAGGCAAGAAATAAGTGGGATACAAGGTCATTTCAATTTGCAGTTATAAATATTTCCAAGTCTGAGTGGGAAAAAGAAACGGCTAAAATATATATATATAAAGGCAATGCAGAGTTCATTACATAAATATTCATATTTTACCAGAGTAAGGTGGAGGAAGAAGAAGCCAGCGATGGTATGTTGGCACGTCTCCCAGTTTCCTCTGGAATGTGAAATAATAATAATTTCCGAATCCAAAAAAGCGCATTCATATTACAGTGGCGTTTAGGAGCAGAAACTTTCTCAAGAAAGCCAATCTGTGCAGAAACGTCACGCAAGGAAAAGTCCACTTTTAATCATTTTTCACATCAGACTAGAAAAATATATAATATTAATAAAGATGTTTGGTAGGTTAGAAACCAAAGACTAAAATCAGGTTTACATAATCTCAGTGATACCGTGCATCATGCTGAGAAGCAGTCTGTGTGGGAGGCAAGGTCTGGAAGCCGGTGGGATTCATATATTTAGGAAAAAGAACCTAGGGGGGCAGTTTTTTCAGTGGAAAAGTCTGGAAATGAAGATTTGACTAGAAATTATGTGTTTCCTGCAGTTCTGGATTTTTATATATTTATCAGTATTTTAACTTAAAAAACTCAGGAGCTGAAAGCTGCCAAGATCCATTCAACCCAACAGCACATCACTGTTTAAATGGATGTCTTTCCATTCACTCAACTAAACAAGTTACCAGAGGCAGCAACAATCTACTCCTGGTTACTTTAAAGGAGAAGGAAAGGTAAAAACTACTGTAAGTAAGCTTTATCAGAAAGGTCTATGTAAATACAGCCATAAGCACTCACAGAAATGCTGCACTGAGTCCTCTGTCAAAAGAAACACAGGATTTCTTGTCTCCTTTTTTGTAAACATGTTATTAGGGTATCGGACTTTGTCTCTCAGAAAAATCCTTCATTCCTGGGGCCAGAGTCTGCACAGTTCCCTCCTCTCTCCCCTCTCCTGCTCCTCCCCTCCCATAAGAATTCATAAAACTCCCCCCTCCCTTAGGAATGTGTAATCTGAGCTATAATGACTAGAGCTGCAGCAGGAAGCTACCAAGACCAAGCTAAAATGGCAGCTGCAATCAAAGAAAACTTCTAGGGCTCTTTACTATGATATGATAAAGTTTTCTGCAGAATAAATATATTGTTCTAGGTGGCACTAATGTGGCAAATCTATTGGCAGTAAAAAGCCAAAATGACTTTCCTTCTCCTTTAAGAGCCAACATTTCTTGTAATTGCATTCTCTGCACTAACAGTGCTCCTCCCCCCTGGACTTCCTCTGACGCATGAAAGGTAAGTGCTGAGGGGAAAGCAAAAATAATATTTTAACAAATATGGCTTTATGATTCTGTTTGAATGTAAGTATTTAGCTAGTTGCTATGGGTTACTAGACCTCAAAAACCATTGTGCTTGAGATGAGCAGATTTAAGTTTATGAATAATATTGTATGGAAAACAACTGTAAGACAAATGTTGACTCTCCATTGGCTTCTAATCCTTGGACCCCAGATCTACTATAAGTGGGATGACTGTCCAGCCTTTTTACAATGCTACCCATTAGAATAAGTAAGCACCCCAATAATGCATTAGCAACTGAAAAAAAAATCAATATTTCAAATGATACATTTTGTAAAGCTGAACTACCTACTTTTAAGGGCACATATCATAGGTATTTTGCCCCCCCCCCCCTTCTTTATTAACCATAAAAACTTTAAAACGCAAATTAAAAATATTTGAAAAAGCTGGCAAGCATTTGTAGAATTCAGTGGGAGATGTAAAAGGGCAATATTTACCGATATGTATATATTCCAGTTTGGCAAGATTCTTTAATAGGCCACTTAACTTAATATAAACTGTTGGTTAAGTATTCATTATGGGTATAATTTTCCTTTAAACAGCTTTCTTAAACATCCACTACAGTTCATTTTAGAATAGCAATAATTCAATCCCTCTTTAGTGCGGGTGTGAACTTCCCCTTTAAAGTGGCCCCATCAAGCATCAAATGTTCATTGGTTTCTCTATCATGCAAAAACTTACTGCACCTGATTAATTTGGGTACAGCTCTTAATATGATCAGGGTCAGACGGGGCTGCCGGGACACCAGGACACCCTGTGGCCCCCAGCAGCCCAGTCCCAAACCTGTTGCTACTTCCCCTGGCTGCCGATGTCCTCCCCTGATGTGTTTCACATACACACATTCATGCGGTGGGGTTGGGGGGTTAGGGGTGTGCGGCGGGGACCCCTGCAGGGGATGGTACCTTGGGGGGTTCAGGGCCCCTGGGGCGGTAGCCACGGTGGGCCCTACACCACACAATCTGACCCCGTATATAATCATATCTTATATATCACAGGCAATATACCAAAGGCAAATGATGCCCTAGGTACATTAAGAAAGGGAATATATCCAACTCTCGCACATTTACATTAACAAATAGAGAAAATATACAGAATTTAATGGCAATCTAATAAATGATCGGTAACTGTAATTCCTAGGCCATACAGGAAACATGCACTATGGGGGCATTTTCAGCTGGAGCAGCTTGGAAGCCTGACATAAAGCATTTTCACTACAAATCTGTCCGACCATTTTCATGCGCTTTCTCCCAGCAGCCCCCAGCCTGCCTTTCCCAGTATGCTTCAAAATGATTGTTTTGTGGTAAGAAGATTTAGGCAGATTACGTCAATCACGGATTTAACGAGAGACACAAATGCCTTTCCTTCTTAATATTCAAAAACAGCTGCTCGCACCTTGTCTCCTGTCATGAGAATTCAGAGAAGATAGCAAAGTTCACTGGGTAAACAACACTTTTTAAAAAAAAAAAAAATTATTATGTTAAAGGGGAGGTTAACCCAAAAATAAAATTTCTAAGGAATTCCAAGTAACTTTCCAATATACACTTGTTGCAATTTATCTGTGGATTCAGCAATTAGTGAATCCACAGAAAGTAGTATTTTCCTGTAGCGTTGGTGGAAACAGTTGCAGAATTCAGTGCTTCTTTATGCAGGGGGCAGGCAGATTCTGATTTCAACAGCACTTATATTTACATACATTATATAACACATTTTTCTTGGAAATTTGATTTAAATCAAATTCTTTTGTTAAGCAAAATGTTATTTCTAGGTTTAGATTGCCGTAGAATAAACATACTGCCTGTCCCTAACTGAATCTGTAGAAACTATAATCTGAAAGGGTCACGCAGGGTAGGATTAAAAAAACAGCTCAATGAGACACAAATATATTAAATATTAAAATGTAAGCTTTAATACAATATCCTTAAATCAAAAAGTCAATAGTAGAAAAATAGTGTGTAGTGCCAAAACAAAAGGGGAATGGAAGGCAAACTTTTATGTATGTTGCCCATTGAGGTTATAGCATTCATAAAATTAACCCCATAAATTCTGGGCTACTGTTGAATTCTGGGGCTATAAATCAAAAGGTGAATTGCTCACGTTACCATTCCCTATGATTACAAATGTATTTCCCCTCAGCAATGTTAAGATACACAGGAGCCAGGGGTAGGCCAAGCCAACCGGGCACCCTAGGCAATCTGGTCGGCAACCTTGCCTCTGCACCCTTTCCCACAATGACAAGCGATGGGGGCAAAGATGAGGAAACAGACTAGGGGCAGGTAGGAGAGGTAACTGCCTGGCACCCCCCCCCCCCAATGTTGCTCCCTAAGCAGGTGCCTCTTCTACCCACCCCTGACAGGAGCGTAACCAGAGCCAGAGATAGCAGTAGGTGGAACAGACATTTAGGGGCACATTTGGTGGGGGCACTAGGACCTTAGCCTCTGCTATCAGCTAGTATCAGAATGGAGGAGAGGGGCTGGGGAAGAGATGGTTCAGTGTGGCAAGCAGCAGGCATGGGGAGTGGTGTCCAGAATTCACATTTGTGATTAACATCTGGTCAATGTAGCTAAAGTTTGTGCATAAAATACTAGGCAGTATGTACACAACACTCATTGAAACATGCCTTCAGTAGCTAGTAAAGGGCACCTACCATCCAAAAATTGTTCCTGGAATTCTGGTTCCACATAGGGAGGGTGCTTCCAGTGCTGGTGGCCATGTCGGCACACTAAGGGGCCCATTTATGAAAGCATGAATTTTGTGTGGTTAAAAGCACAATTGGAAAAAATTTGGAGCAACCACGATAATTTCTGATTTGCGAAAATGTCCGAACGATTGTAAACAGCAGGAAAACCTTTCTGCCTTTTAAACCTCCCATAGGACTCAATGGCACTCTACAGATCCAGCTTGGCCAAAGGAAAGTCATGACACCAAAGCTTGAATGAATTCTGAAATAGTTGTAGTCTTTGCGAAAAATACAACTTTTTTTGTGGAAGTTAACAGTATTATCGTGGTCATTACGAAAAGTTCTATAAATTAGAAAAGATCAATTTTTTTCTGGAAAAAAAAATTGTGCTTTCATGAATGGTCCCCTAAGTATAGTGTCTTAGCTTTTGCATGTTATGTGCATGCATGTTGCTTGTTAGGTGCTTGTATGTGACCAGATGAAAGTGCATAATGGCTAGCCAGGAGACTCATTAAGCGCATGTGTGTCACTAACAGGGTCAGGCTGGGCCAGCAGGACACCAGGAACAAACCCAGTGGGCCCCACAAGCCCAGACCCGATATCCACCTGCCGCTCCGCGCTGCCCTCCCTCCCCCGATTGCGGAAAAGTATAAGGTGTGCACAGGTGGGAGGTGGAAGATGATGGCAGTGGGTGAGCAGGTGGGAGGGTGAGTGGGCAGTTTGGGGTCCCTGTAGGTGTGTGGGGGCCCCTGGGGTAGCAGCCCCCATGGCCTCACATACTCCAGTCCAAACCTGGTCACTAAACAATGTTGTGAGTGGCAATTTAAAAGTGAACAAAAGAAAACTATTGTTTCCCCTCAACCAGATGATGGACTCTATTAGTGGAGATACGATTTTTGGCTGATAGGTACCATTTAAGAATAGTCATCTATAAGAGGTAGAGAACTGGGAAGGATTAAAGAGCCAAAAATGCAAATCTGACACGCATTTCGCTGGTTCGGCTTTTACAGGCACATAAGGTGGGAGCTTTTTTCCTGAAACAGGTTATTCCTATCCTTTTTAACCAAATCAGTAAGTGACATGTATGGTTATTGGCAGTAAATGCAAATTGCCTCTGTATCACACACACACACGCTATTTACAACGCACAGTCAGTGCATTTTTCCATTATATACATCATACACCTTGTTTCCCAGAACACTTCCCAGACGTCAAAACTACAGCAACAAAGGGACCTGCGTAGGCTGGTGGCGTATGTTTTCCAGAGGGCTACACTAACATAGACATAGACATGATGCGCTGCAGGACAGCATCATTTTTACAGCTATAGAGGGGCCACAGAGATTACTCCATGGGGAAAAGGATACAGACTGGTTTATGTCATTTAGATTTAGAAATTAATCCTAGCAACAAAGTTCCCTACGTAAACAAAGCTTTAGAAATGCAGAGCGCTGAGAGTTATTCCACGTAAGAGAGTGGTATTGAATAATATCACAGAGTAAGGGGTTGTAATGGCAAATTGTGGTGTGTTATAGAATGGCCCATTATTAGCAGTGGCACAAACGTCATTTTTTTTTTAATTCTTTGCCTTCCTCTTCTACCTCTTCCCAATTTTCTAATGGGGGTCAATACATAAACTCTTTTTAACTTTGTAACAATTACTAATGACCTTTGGAAGATGGCAATTAGAGGGTCATTATCTCAACTGTATTTTGTATTGGGATACGGGCCAATACATTTCTGAATAGAAGTGCAGTGGACTAGGTGCAAAAAATGTATGCAAATTGCACTTTAGTCCTTATTTTCCCCAGAGTTTGTTAAAAAAGAGTTATAGCATTACACAGCCATGACACAAAATTCTGCTTATTTTGCATTTATCCTTTTAAGGGACTTATTTTCATTATTGAGGGTTTATAATATAATCATTTTATAAGGCCCCATGAAAGCAACATTGTACAATCATGTGCAAATAAGAGCCAAAAATATTTCATTATAAAAGACTGAGTGGGCATAGGTTGACCTTCTTCAAATTAGTTATTGATTATTTGCTGGGAAGTCACTACTGTGCTGATAGGTGCAAGGAGCAAGGAGAAAAGAAGGTAACTGTAGAATGCTGTAGTATCAGTTGACATGAACATAGTAACACAGTCATTTAGGGTTACATTTCTTTCAAGTACTGCATAAAGAAGGGGAAACACCCAGGCATTTTCCCAGGAGTGAAAACCCTTCAGAGAGCACACTAACTTAAGATCTGTACAACAGTTAGGACTATTCTGGCTAACCATCTGGCCACCCTGGATGTAATTTTTAACAGATAATTGGATTGCAGTCAATGTCACCTTACTACAACTTTCACCTGAGTGTTGCATAACTCATTGATTGCCTGTTGCAGAAGGGAGTGGGGTCACTACTCCTCATTTGCTACTTATTTGGATAACTGGATAAACAAATGGATCAGTTCTGTTTGGCTGAAAAGAAGCTTGTGATGGTGCACCTCTGTGGCTTCCTATGGATTCTCTGCAGCATCCTTTTTCCAGCACCCTTCAGTCTTAGAGATAATCCTCCACTAGGAGAAATTATTGTTACCTTGCCTAGCACTCAGTCCAGTGAGATATAAGATATGTATTTCAATGGAGTATAAAGAGCAGTTTTGCAGTTCAAGGCATTTCAGTACACACAATCAACCTTGAAAGATACAGAAAATCCAAATGCAGGGGGTATTTAGGGTGCAAGGCCCACTTTGTATCCCACCATATAGTTAGACTTTAATCTCCAGTCCATTATTGGCCTTTAGGATGACTCTACCATATCCAGCCATCCTTTGAGGCAGTTCCACAGTTCAGTAATGCTTTGCCATAAAGTATAAAGGATGACGATGAGGTACTATGACCAGGAAACATATCAGCTCCAGACAACACAACCAACATAATGCATACCATTAGCATAGCACAAAGAAGCAACTAGAAATTTATTGGGAATGCAGATATCATAACAAGCTCCTTCTATAAGAATTTAGATGCAACTACAGCATATACAACTCATAGAGACACGTACAATCCTTATTCGTTAATGGAACGTACTATTAGACCAGTACATATACATACAGTTAGAAGTTTATCATAATTGCACCAGTTTAATTAACACAAACTGAACATTATTTTTTTCCCTTGTGCTGCAGGTCTGAATGGCAGGGCAAAGGTCCAGTAGGTTCATCTGAATATCATCTCTGCCTGTGAAGGACCTTGAAAAGGGGAATGTGCCATGGGTAATAAATCAGCTATACAAACCAGCATGCACAACCTGTCCCATTTACTGTAACCAGAGGCATAGTGACCCTTCAGCTCCCCAGAAGTTGTAGAATTAGACCTCTAAGTAAAAAAGTGCTGGTTCCCAGATTTTGTCTGGAATATTTGACCTGTGGAGCTGCACAAGTTGCATCATGTAAGGGGTCACCATGCAGACCTTTGTCAGATTTGTTTACATTGTCTAGCCCTTGTGACAATGATCACATATTGATTTAAATCTGGAGGACACTATTTATCCGTACACAGGCTGATATTGCACCAACTTGTCCATAAATGCAGCTTCTGCCAATTCTCAGAATCTGTCCTTACCCCTGTATCTTTATAGCAAATGCAGAGCAACATATTGTGCTAAAGACTGCCATGTTTGGTTGTGCCACATCAGTTGCCCAAACTTTCTGGTGGTGATCAATAAGCTAGAGCAGGTGCACTAGAAGCCAACCAGGCCTGGCTGGGTGGACATCATTCTTTAAGAGATATATTGTTGCCAGCAGCAAAACTAACTTCCCCTACTGTAAATGACACAAATATTATAACTAACAGAGGCACTCTATGACTTGTATAAAGGCAGGCATGTGAATGTTAGGTGTAGTTCTGTGTTTAGGTCGGTGGACTCCTTTGAAACATCTAAAACGTCTAATACGTCTAAGATGAGAATTACCCCAACATTTCGGCAAAGAGCCTTTCTCGGGATTCCCCTTGAGAAAGGCTCTTTGCTGAAACGTTGGGGTAATTCTCATCTTTGGCAAGTGTATCCGCTAACTTGTGTGTCTTCTTTTGCCTATGCACATTTTGCGGTATGTATTATCTTATTAATCTATGTATTTTTTGTAACTTTGCAATTAAAATTGACCGCTGTTAAGTCTTTTGTATACTATATAAAGGAGTTTATTTTTTAATACTACCACTGTGCTTGTATTTCTTGTGTGCAAACCCTTATTCTATTTAAAATTACTGTTTTTGGTGCTCTGTATGGGGGTACTGTTTTTGGGGTTTTTTTTGCACCAAATACCTATATTGTTGTTCTTTTGCATGCAAAGTGAGTGCCCTCCATTTATATATATTTACTATATACTTCAAAATCCATTTAGTCATCCAATGTTGCCAGGAGTTTTTATAGCAAAAAGTAAAGGGACTTCAGGGTTCACTTAATAGCCTTATACTCTTTGATTTATTCAT
Organism: Xenopus tropicalis; assembly: GCF_000004195.4. Taxonomy (NCBI): domain Eukaryota; kingdom Metazoa; phylum Chordata; class Amphibia; order Anura; family Pipidae; genus Xenopus; species Xenopus tropicalis. Next base: position 28,210,415 of record NC_030682.2, read on the forward strand.
TTCAGCACAAGTGTTATTAAAAATATTAGTTTGCCACCTAGAGGAAGTCATTTCTACTAAAGACATAATTTATAGTGACAATCTCCACTCAACCCTACCTGTATAACGATCTGAACTGCAATTTATACAAATATATAGGAAATAAATGCTTGTTGAAAAATATAACCCTATTAGAAGTCAGTTGGAGTTCCACAAGCATTTAAAGGTACAAGGCCACAGGGTAAGTGTTTTATATACATATCATGGATCTTAAAGGCAAATACTTCCATACTTTAACGAGTGCACTAAATACTGTGGACCCCTGTTGGTTGCCCCTAGCACAGTGCCTATGTAAAGGCCGCGTGGCAGCACAGCAGGTAGAACAGCAGTTTGAAACACGAGGGGCAAAGACACTCCAGTTTGCCCATTCTCCATCAAACCCTCCAGAGCTTTAAGCTGGCCATACACGTGGCGATCCGACGATGTTTCGTACGACCATCGGTCGCACGAAACATCGTCAGATCCGCCACACACCATTCAGGGCTGAATCGGCAGGTAAGGAGGTAGAAACAATAGGATTTCTACCTCCTTCTGCCGATTCAGCTCTGAAGGGAGAATTTTGGTCAGGCGCCTTCTATGGCGCCCGATCAAAATTTTCTAACCTGGCCGATCGACGAGCCGACCGATTTCAGCAGCTTCCTGCGACATCGGTCGGCTCGCTGACATACCATACACGCACCGATTATCGTACGAAACGAGGTTTCGTACGATAATATCGGTGCGTGTATGGCCACCTTTACTCAGAATCATCTATAGCCAAGAGTATTTTTATACAGTAAATGCTTTTTTAGAGTCTTTGATGTATATTCTCAGCATGTTGTCAAGGAATTTAGAAACACAATATTCCTACACTAAATTTCAGAAGATGATATAAATATATTGGCTTCCATAGCGAAAAGCATTGTTCTACATAATTAATACTGGGCCAAATACAGACAGACAGTAAGTAGTGGCTCCAAGAGACAGGCCCACTATTAAAAGGCCAAAACGATAATATTAATAATTCATTGTTTAAGCTGGTAGACAGATACTATATATGCAGATAGATAGTCAGAGACAGACAAAAATCAACATTTTTTTAAATGTAAATTTTAATGAAATTTCCCATTTGGGATTTTAAGGCATTAAGCTCTTCCTTGTTGATATCACTGACCTGAGAGGCCTAGTGAAATGCAATTGGGTTAAGTGTTGAGATTTTAAGCATTAGCCTTTCTAAATATAGATGAGATTTTAAGCCCAGTGCTGAATGATGATTCCAACTCAGGGGCTGCACTTTTGGAGCCTCAGTACTGACTCCAACCAAAAAACGGGTAAAAAAACACTGTTATATTATATGATATTTTCAGTATGTCACAAAGCAATTTAATGTATAGGTTTGTGCCAAAATACCTAGTAAAATAATACTGAATCTATCATACATGTTAAAGGCATGGCTTATCTATACGTTATAGTTTTAGCATAGTTTAACTATTTGCCTTCCTTTGCTGCCATTTTCCAGCATTCAAATGGGGGGGTCACTGACCCTGGCAGCAAAAAGCTATTGCTCTGTGAGACTCCAGTATTACTGTTATTGTTACTTTTTATCAATTATCTTTCCATGCAGGTCCTCACGTATTCCTCTCCCACTACCTGGTTGCTAGGGTAAATTGGTCCCTAGCAATTGGACAGCTGCTAAAATTCCAAACTGGGGAACTAAAGATTACTGAATTCCAAAACCATACAAAATAAGGACCAGCTGCAAATTGTCTTAGAATATCACTGTTTACATCATACTAAGAGTTAATTTAAAGTCGAACTACTTTTGTAAGGTGCAAAATGAAATTAAACATATAAGCATTATTTAACAGAAGTTCAGACTTTTTCCGTTACTTACCCAGGACACGTTTTTACCCTTTGGAGGTTTTAGCATGGCAACATGAAGCGAGGAGGTAATCAGTAACAGCCCCACCAGCATGGAAAGTGCAGCTCTCCCAGTCACCCAAAAAGATAAAGTCCCTTTGCCCGCTCAAGGCAGACATAGTAACATATAAATAAAAGAGGTCGGGGGAAAAGCCATTAGTTCTCAAGTTTCCATTCAGTAAAAAAAAAAAAAAATTCTCGCCTGATTTTCGTTACGTAGAATCCACTGCAGAGTTATTCATGATATGCAGAAAAAAAAATAATAATAAATTAGAAAAAAAAAAGAAATCTTCTGCGTCTAATGTCACAATGGGTTCATCCTTCTGCTGTGGAACATCCGTGCTGATTACTCACCAAGCTTTAATAAAAGCTTTGAGGCTGGAGCTTATAGGAGAATTAAGGCATAAATACTAGATGCAGCTACCATTCAGAGGACCTTGAGAGTTGCATGCTTCTAGTAGCAGAGTCACCAATAAATATATATATATATATATGCATATGTACAAAGCCAGGAGCTCTCTACACAGAACTTAATATAGGGGAAACTGGAGTACCGTCTCCAGCAGTGCTAAATAATTCATGCAAAGTGGTAGAGATTATACCTGTGCTGCCTGGCCAGCCCTGTTGCTGCATGGGAGACTCACAGTGCACCTGTTGTTGATGTGAGGTTCTGGTATCCTAACAACCAATAAGACAGGACCAAAAGGTAAGTAAAACAAAGAGAAAGCCGGGGCGGCTGCTCAGTCCCTGTGCTTTCTGTTTATCTGTCTCTGCCCCCTTTACTTTTACTGCACTCGCTGTCAATCTAGATTAGGGCAAGCAGATCCAGGCTAAATTTTGCAACTATCACAAGTGATTAGTGTGAGTTGATTGAAAGCGGATCATGCGTCTAACTCTGCAAAGGCTGGAGATTTCAAAGGAGAAAAAAAAGAGAAAACCATCACACTTTGTGTATCAATGCAGATCCTAAAGTATGCACTTTTATATATCCATAAATAATAAGTGGCAGCACCCCATCAATATGGGAACATAAGCAGCCCCTTATGCCGAAAGTCAGCTAAATACCACCATAACTGTCTATGGAAAAATATATTTGGAGTAGTGTGAATAAGGGATTTATTATCATCAAATCCTTAATCCAGAAAACACAAAAATACAGCATGTTATTTCCCATCTGGAAACCTAATATTTTTTTTATTAAATTTCTTTATTTCTTGCTATTTATTTAGTGCAGACACATTTGTAATCTAAGGTCCCTATCACATTCACACTGACTGGTCTATCAGGAGCCAGTTAATCTGTCTGTATGGGGTTTGGAGTGTGGGAGGAAACCAGAGTACCCACCTAGAAGTGGATACATACAAACTCCTCACAGCTAGCTCCCTGGCTGGAATCAAACTCAGGACCCCGGCAATGCAGGAGGTACATTATTTCCTATATAGTGTTTAGCATTAATTTTCAGTGAGGTACAATATGTGGCCATGAGAACCTTTGTTTATTTATGTATATATATGTATATATTTAAAAAGGGCTACTTATGTACACAGTGCTGTTCAGTAGAACAATAAATGAATACAGCAAATGGGGTTATTACAATAATAGATAAATACAAACTATGATAATAAATACAAGGTACGGTTGCAATAAGTTAAGTATCATCAAAACAAGACAATGGTGGTCCCTGCCCCATAGAGCTTACAATCTAAATGGGAGGTTAAAGTGGGTGACACTGATATAAGTGCCAGTTCCCAGATGCGGTGCAAGTGCTCCAAGAGGGAGTGTTTGAGTTTTGTCCTAAAAAGACTAAGGAAGGATTGTCTCTGGAGGAATTCAAGGATGGAATTCCAAATGTAAGGAGCAGCAAGGCAGAAGGGTAATAGTAGTAGTAGAAGGTAGAAACGGCAGTAAAAGTGGAGGGCCCAACCAAGAGGTTGCTCTGTGAGGAACAAAGGAGTCGTCCAGGAATGTACGGAGACACAAGGGAAGAGATGTAGTGAGGAGCAGAGGAATGGAGGGCTTTGAAGGTTGAGAGAAGGAGTTTATACTTGTTATTCTTGTTTTTATGGGATGCCGTGATAAGGACTTCAACAGGGGAAGGGCCTGAACTCTCCTGGATGAGAGGAGGGGAATTCTGGCAGCAGTATTTAATATAGACTGTAGGGGAAGAGATGGGAGTTAGCAGAGCTGTCAACCTGGGGGAAGGGTTAAACAGGGGATGTTGCGGCACGATGGCACAATGTCGAAAGTTTTTATTTACTGCCCGTTTTCTCCTTTTTTGGGGCTTATGGACAGTAAATAAATAAAGTATTTACATATTAGGAGGTGATTTAGATATAATATGAATGGTACAGAACCTTGTTAATTTTGTTGTGAGAAGCTTTAAATGTGATAGAACCCTGTTAATGTGTTTGCAAAATGTTTTGAATGGAGGGGAGTGGTGTCTCCCCTGACTAATTATGTTTTTAATGATGGGTGGGGAAATCATGTATTTAAAAGAGTGTCCTGGAACCTACGGGGATACAAGTGCCTGTGACTAAGTACCGGAAGGGTACGAAACATGTAAGGTAGCATATCATGAGGTCTGTATGTTTTTAATATGGATGTTTGAATAAAATGTGATTTTTTTAAATTAGAATTTTGTATAAAGTTTAGGATACTTTTTTGATATGGAAACATGTTAATTTTACCTTAAAAATAATGTTGCTCTATGTTGCTGTTAGTAATGTACAGGACTGCTTTGTCCATTCCTTTGGACAGGTTCTGCTCATATGCCCATTTCCCTCAGCAAGCCCTGGCAAGGCATAAGCACAATGCGCTGACCTAGTCTCACACATGTTAGTCAAGGAATGTATATGATGTGTTCAGGGAAAGGAACCCAGTTAGCCTGCCTCCATTGTCCTATTAGTCTGTAATAATATGACATATGGTAAGCAGGTCCATGACACTACCTGCTTGCTCGGTAGGAATGGCTAATGTTAGCCATACATATGCTGATCTTGACACTCAGGCTCAGCAGCCGGTGACTTTCTGTATGACACGCATCGGATTAAAGATGCATACTTGTGCATTTCTGTGCCCAAATCCACTCTGTTTGTCTGAATCCAGGCCTAGCAGTGTCTGTGATTGCAGATGCATGAACAAGTTAATTTGCTGATTCTGGGCCTGCTATTAGGGATCAAGCCAATGGTTTCCACAACCAATACCTGATCAGGAATTGGTCAGATATATTGGGAAGGGTCCATATCTCTGAACATGTTCCACATGCATATGATCTTATGCTGAATATATTAATATAGGTGGCCACACACATGGCGATTTGCGATCTTGCGATGGTCGCATGAAAGATCGTTCAATCCGCCACTAACATTCAGAGCTGAAACGGCAGATAAGGAGGTAGAAACAATAGGATTTCTACCTCCTTCTGCCGATTCAGCCCTGAAGGCAGATTTTGCTCAGGCGCCCGTTCAAAATCTTTTAACCCGCTGATCGGCGAGTCGACTGATATCAGCAGCCTCCTGAGGTTTTGTACGATATTATCGGTGCGTGTATGGCCAGTTTATGCCAAAACAATTGTAACAGTCTAATCTGGCTGCTGCACATTGTTTTTAGATTCTGCGTTCAACTCAGCCCTTCACAGGCTGAAAATCAAAGGTGATATCATCTCTAATCCAATCACAGGTTGAGTTGTGGATTTGGAAGTCGTTGTTGATAAAAGGAATCTAAAATCCTTATCTCATGTTTGACTACAAGTGATGGAAGCTGCAGTTGGGAGAACACAATCCCTGCCCTTATACAAACTTAATAAACACTCAATGCTGTCTAATTTGCATTTCCCTGGGAATAAAGGACATTATTAACCAACGGGGCCTTTGTTCTCTTTCTGTTGTGCTGCTCTCCGAGCTATTGTACAGTTAGTCCTGCAGTTAATGGAAGCAGCACATCATGTTCTCCCAGCACAGTGTATTTGAGGAGCTTATCTAAACATATCTGTTGTGTATGTAAACTCTGTCTGGAGAAAATACAGGAGTTCCGCAGACAATCACAATGCCATTAAGACAACAGAGACGGAAATACTAAACAGTCAGACAAATGCTATTATTGCCCTTCTCTGCTAATCCCCTATTTGCCATTGTTTTGAGATTAAGGGGGGGCATCCTGCAGCCAGATTTGCTCATGTATGTCTCAATGATGAAAACTAATGTAGTATAATGAGGGGAGAAATCAACTAATTCAAATTCATTGTAAAGCAATACTAACCTTTATTACTTGTAAATATGAATTATAACCACCATGATACCTATAAACATTACATGATATGATATTTATTATGAGATCATCTTCTTGGTGCTACACCCAAGGTAACCTAGTTCCATTTGCATGACTGAAACCAATCAGATTAAGGGCAAAGACACACAATCCGCACGTGATTAATCACACTGACTTATACATAAAATTGGGCAGATATCGATTAAGCAGGTTTGATTTTTCGGCTTGTTGATGTGGTCCTTTGTCTGAAGGCACCTATGCCGCCCCATATTACCCACCCTTGGCAGGGTACAAGTAGCAGCTGCTAGTAACTTCATGGGTGTTGACACTTAAGGTGTAAGTGGTGTGCCGAAGATTCTTTCTATTGTTCACCCCTAAGGTGTCCTTATATGGGCCAATAAAAGTTGCCAGCATGGCTCCTCCAAACCAAGCCAACAGCTTAATGTCAAGGAGGTTTAAAAGTCCCATCTGACAAAAACTGCATTGCACTGTGATGCAGTCCCCGTCAGAGGGGTTTCTGAAGGCCCATGGTGTGGTTCGATTAGCCTGATTTAGCTCAGCGCATAGGTGGACAACTTGGGCTGGCATGTCCTCATTTGTTGACTGTGCCACAAAAACAGATCTTAAAGTTTATGGCCAGCTTTAAGCTGTAGTGCTAGGAAATTAGGAAATCCTGACAGGCCTCTTATTGATTGACACAGCAATTGGCCAATCATCCCTTAATATCACAGTCCTGCCCCCAATGTCACCTATCCCACCCCACAAAGTCACCGCCCCACATTGTGACATCACCACCCGCCCCCTGCCTAGAGTTCCACAAACTGAAAGGTGGCAACTCTAGAAAAGACTGATTTAAAATATAAGACTTGATAGGAAGTGATACACACAATAAACCTTCCTTCTTCTATATATCAGAGGGGGGATTTGGTGGGTTCCATTGGTGCAACAGCCACAAGTAGCCACGCACACCCCCACTTACCTTACTGCTCGGGCAACCACACGCTCTCACACAGAGAAACAATATGAAGTAGAGCCATTTTCTATACACTCTCTCTCATGCACAGGATTATGTGCCCAGGCTGTGGCTCAGTGTCTGGATGAAAAGTAGCAAAGTAACAAGTATGAGGCTGCAGCTGCCTGTAAGACCGGCACTGGTATAAGGAGAGAGGAGAGAACCAGAAATGTATTGAACACTATTATGGGGTCCTGGGGACCTTGCACTTGCCCTCTTTGATGGCAAGACTCCAGGGAGTTAGCCAGAATTGGCTAATTATGATGGCCATGTTTAGCTAAATGGTTATTAAGTGCTAACGGTTTGTGGCATTGCTTCCCTGTAATGGAGCAAGTAGAACATTTACTATTCTGATATCATGCATTTCTGATAACAGGAATCTTTTTTATTGCAATACTGAGATATATTTCTGCAATCAAGTAGGAACATAAAACAAAGGAAGAAAGTTGATGGTTCCTTCCTGTAATTAACATCAAAGACAGAGTGTCTGTAAGTTTTTACTGTAAGTTCAGTAGATTCATGGGCAAAGAAGAGATTTAGGATACTCTAACTGGACTTCAGTAATATTTTTTGTAAATTCTCATGTTTTATTATTTTAAATAGTAAAGCTTTACATATATATATATATATGTATATACAGTAGATGTATGGTATGCTATCACTTTAAAGTCCATTCTACAGTCTGCTTTAGGTTAAGGGGACATTAGAAAATATAAGAACTTCAATATAAAAACAACAAAGGTATGTCCCACCAAGCAGAGATTTTCAGACTTTCTCTGTCCAGCCCCACCCCGCCATGGGAGCCATCAAATAGCCAGGACTCATAACATGGATATAATACCCTTGGCAATTTAGGGCATGTCCCAAACTACTGTCTATACCTAGTTACAGAGTTGTCTGCCAAAAAGCCTCCCTTCCACTTCTATCGAACAGGACTGCACTGGGAACTGGACAGCAGGAAAACTCTTTAAATCTCCCACCCAGTCCCCGGTGGGCTCTGGGCATAATGGCACCCCTAAATTCATCTGCCTTCTGCTACAATTGTCAGAACCACCAGGGCAGAGAATAGAAAAGGACAAAGGCATACTGCTTTCAATTAAAAAAAAAAACACTGAAAGGCTGAAATCAATATATTTTGGAATCTTGCTTAGAATTATTTTTTTATTTTTATTTTATTTTTGAGTTGGTATTCCCTTTGAGGAGGCTCAAAGGACCAGTAACATGGGAAATAAAATGCCCTATATAGATGTACTGTATGTATTGACATCTAAATATGTTGCATCAGTTCTAGTAAATGTGTAGAATGAGCCTTTGGGTGTTGAAAAGTTAAGTCCAGCACTGGAAGGCAGGACCTTTCTTGCTTTCTTGTACAAGCATTGGACCTATTATCCAGAATGCCTGGGACCTTTGGTTTTCCCAATAAGCGATCTTCCTGTATTTTGGATCACTATACCTTAAGTCTACTAAAAAATAATTTAACCTTAATTAAACCCAATAGGATTTTTTTTTGCCTCCAATAAGTATTAATTATATCTTAGTCAAGATCAAGTCCAAGGTACTGTTTTATTAATACAGAGAAAAAGGAAATTGTTTTTAAAAATGTGACTTATTTACTCATAATGGAGTCTATGGAAGATGGCCTTTCTGTAATTCTGAGCTTTCTGGATAATGGGTTTCCGGATAATGGATCCCATACCTGTATAACTATATAACAAATTATTGGTTTCCATTGCTTGTAGAGGAATGTGTATTTGAATAAGCCTTTTAGCTTCAATTTGGGACACCATTCAATTTACTGGGCTGGTCCCACCACTCAGGGGGCCAGGAAAGCAGTGCGCTAATCACCTGGGTCCCTTGGTGTGAAGAGCCTTATGGTGGCCCTAGGTTCAAACACATTCTCATGCACCAGTAAAATAATACTTGTTATTCCACCTTCAGAAAAATATAGTTGCCGGCGCATTTATGATCCCATTTTCTAACCACACATGCTTTTAGCTGAAATATTCCAGGGTAGCGTAATTACCTCATCATAAAATATGCAAGCGCAGCACTGCTGTCATAATATTGCTATCTAACACTCACATCAAGTTTTTCCATACGCTGCTCACTATTCTGTGTGCTGACTTCATAACATGTTTTATTGCCGTTAAGATCTCACAGCACAAACGTCTGGATACCTTGCCTTAAATATATAGAAAATATGCAATTGTTATGTGTAAAAAGAACTGGAATTCAAATCTCACCCAGTATTAGAAGAAAGAGCAAAGGGAATGTGTGTGTGTGGCACAGGGAACCAGCTCGTGCATAAGCCTGTGCTTATAGTCTGAAAAAGGCAGACTAAACAGAACAGCATAAAAGATGATCCTATTCACAGTTAAAGGGCATGATTAGTAACATAATGGAAACATCTTACAACTTATTAACGAATGAATTAAAGATGGTTATCCGGCTTCCAAACCCAGATTTGTACAACTACTATAAACACTGTGATCCTTCCCTTATTGACATCACATGTGCAGGGAATTTGGGGATTTGGGGGCTGAAGGCAGGCTGAAATGTTAACGTTTCTTATTAACCATTTTCCCTCTAGGCACACCGTCATTTGAAAACTCTCTGAAGTTGTTTGTGTGCACCAGGATCCAGGTTGCCAAATGCGTGTACCTTTGCCCTATGTGGTCCCTCAGGTCATGAGCGAAATCATAGATACATAGTTAAGTTGGGTTGAAAAAAGAGCAAAAGTCCATCAACTTCAACCTTTCCAGGTGAATCCCCAGCACACATAAACCTGTACTGACCTATCTATACACTCACATACAGACCCATACTGACCTATCTATCCCCTCACATACAGACCCACACTGACCTATCTATCCACTCACATACAGACCCATACTGACCTATCTATATACTCACATACAGACCCATACTGACCTATCTATCCACTCACATACAGACCCATACTGACCTATCTATCCACTCACATACAGACCCACACTGACCTATCTATATACTCACATACAGACCCATACTGACCTATCTATCCACTAACATACAGACCCATACTGACCTATCTATACACTCACATACAGACCCACACTGACCTATCTATCCACTAACATACAGACCCACACTGACCTATCTATATACTCACATACAGACCCATACTGACCTATCTATACACTCACATACAGACCCATACTGACCTATCTATACACTCACATACAGACCCATACTGACCTATCTATACACTCACATACAGACCCATACTGACCTATCTATCCACTCACATACAGACCCATACTGACCTATCTATCCACTCACATACAGACCCATACTGACCTATCTATCCACTCACATACAGACCCATACTGACCTATCTATCCACTAACATACAGACCCATACCGACCTATCTATACACTCACATACAGACCCATACTGACCTATCTATATACTCACATACAGACCCACACTGACCTATCTATACACTCACATACATAAACCAACATCAGTACTAATTGTAGATTTTAGTATCACAATAGTCTTGGATACTATGCTTGTTCAAAAACTCATCCAAGCCCCTCTTAAAGGCATTAACAGAATATGCCATCACAACATCACTAGGAAGGGCATTCCCCAACCTCACTGCCTTCTCTCCAACTCATTAATATCCTTCTTAAGGACTGGAGCCCAAAACTGCACCGCATACTCAAGGTGAGGCCTTATCAGGGACAGCACTTTATTTGCTGGAACTTAGACAACTTGTTATCTACAAAAATCCCCAGATCCTTCTCAATTAAGGATTTCACTACCATTTAGTGTATAACTTGCATTTATATTATTTCTACCAAAGTGCATAACTTTGCACTTATCAATATTGAACCTCATTTTCCAGTTTGCTGCCCAGTTTTCCAATTGTGTCAAATCGCTCTGCAAAGCGGCAGCATCCTGCATGGAACTTATAGTTTTGCACAATTTAGTGTCATCAGCAAAACTGGAAACAACACTTTCTATGCCCACCTCCAGGTCATTAATAAACAAGTTAAAAAGCAAAGGACCAAGGACTGACCCCTGCGGTACTCCACTAACAACACTGGCCCAATTAGAAAATGTTCCATTTACCACCACTCTTTGCAATCTATCCTTCAGCCAGTTTTCTATCCAATTACAAATATTATGTTCTAGGACAAAATTCCCCAATTTTATCATTAACTTTCTATGCGGTACTGTATAAAATGCTGATCAATGATCTGATCACATGAGGCCCAACAGACCCAAGGATTGTGATTACACTGAAGGCCTGATGTAATCAATAGTTGATGGGATTTTTATTTTGAAGAGGAAACACAGTGGCTATAGAGGATATCACTGCCAGTTGGTCTGTCTACCCAAAGAAGCATTTAAGTGAACAGGAAGCAGTTGTCTATTAAGACTTGAAGTCGGCACCTTTATTGGATTCCTTGCTGAATGGGTTCACTTCTACAGGTTGCAAGTCTTCTAAATCCTGGACAGCACTCTAAAGCTGGTTTTTCATATGATTAAAGGAACAGTAACACCAAAAAATGAAAGTGTATAAAAATAATTAATATATTATATACTATTGCTCTGCACTGGTAAAAGTTGTGTGTTTTCTTCATAAACACTACTGCAGTTATATAAATACCCTGCTGTGTAGCCATGGGGGCAGCCATTTAAATTGAAAAAAGGAGAAAAGGCACAGGTTACTAAGCAGATAACAGATAAGTAGCATATATTCCCATTGTATTCTACACAGTTTATCTGGTATCTTCTTATGTAACCTGTGCCTTTTCTCCTTCTTTCAATTTAAATGGCTGCCCCCATGGCTACACAACAGCTATTTCTGTTAACTATTGTAGGGTTTTTGAAGCAAACACGCAACTTTTACCAGTGCAGGGCAACAGTACATTATATTTTAATTATTTTAAAACATTTTTATTTTTTAGTGTTACTGTTCCTTTAACAGGAATGTATTTGTATTACTGGCATAGACCATCAACAACTGTAATGGCCTAAGTGCTTTGGGATGTAGGTGAGTTGTTAAGCTTAAGGGGCCATCAACATTTTCAAAAAAGTGAGTTTACATCCGGCATACTAACTGATGCTACAGGGGTGATTATTAATTAATTCTGATGCAAGGTGCACTGGTTTCTGAGCTGCCATGTAATGTGAATCAGAATTAATAACTAATTAGACTCCTATGATGACTCTTATTATGCTTACATAATGTATATTGTGAATCCGTTCCTAAATTCAAATAATTGAGAGCAACTGAGTGCAGATGGAGTGAAACAGTAAAAAAAGTGTTCTAGGTGACCTAGGGCAGATACAGAAGCCAAAAACATATAGTGTGACATGTCTAGACTAAAGCTGTCCATACATCTAAAAATTCTTTTTAGATTTGGGTATTCACACTCAGGTCCCATATGGGGCCAATAAATTGCAGTAGTTGCTTGGAGGGCCCCAGTGAGCAGCTTTAATTGGCACATGCAGGGCCACCTAATTTCTTTGCTGAGTTTAGTTTTCTTTTAAAGGGGTGGTTCACCTTTAATTTAACTTTTAGTACATTATAGAATGTAAGCTCTACGGGGCAGGGACCTCGTTCCTACTGTGTCTCATACCACATGGCACTTATATATATACATATATGTATTTATTGTATTTATTTATTATATCACTCATCCTCCCTGTGTGTAATTTTGTATTCTGTAAGACTGTACAGCGCTGCGTACCCTTGTGGCGCTTTATAAATAAAGTTATACATACATGTCCTTTTCTTAGAAACTTTTCTATCAGTCTTCATTTTTTATTTCTTATAGTTTATTTATTATTTTCTTTCTTCTTCTGCCTTTCTCCAGATTTCAAATAGGGGTCACTGAACCCAACAGCCAAAAAACTATAGCTCTTGGAGGCTACAATTTTATTGTTAGCGTAACTTTATATTCCTTATCTTTTTATTTGTCTGTTAATCAGTCATATCTCTGTGGATCTATCCATCAGTCATCTATCAGAAACATCTGTCCATCTCCTGTATATCATACAGTTCATCTAGATATCTATCATCTGTCTACCTGCTTGTCTAGATACATCCCTCAGTCTATCTATCTGTCACAATAAGATATTATAGGGATACAGTTGTTTATGCTATCTGTATGGTATTAGAAGATTCTCAAATATCTGTGGGCATCACTAAGGACGATATCCTTTCCTACTGATTCACACAAATATAGATAAGCATGCTGCATGTATCTCAGCATATTGGCTCAGAGGGACAAAGTGCAGAACACAAATCAACTGATGCCCAACAAGTGCCCACAAGCACAACGGATTGACCTGCCGTATCAGCCTTTACACCCCAATGCCATAGAAAGAAAATACAATGTACAGCAAAGCTGCTAGTGAAAAAGTTCAGATGCCTCGGATACAGTTGTAATCAAAGTTAGACACACATTTAAGGCACATCATGCTGGGATTGATTTATAATCAGCATTTGTATTCATTGTTTTTATTGTTTTTATATATAAATATAATTGAAGTTCAATTGCCTGTTTTTGAACCCATTCTGCACCCTATTTGCAATAACCAGAGCAAAACATCTGCACGTGGCATTTCCTTACTAAGCGATTGTCTATATCTCTTCAGCTTCCAATGTGATGCTCAACAGGAGCATCTGAAATGCACCGATCATCATGATATCACAGTCACGGAGCAATTATAAACTTACATAGGAAACCTGTACTCTCCGTCGATGTCCCAGTCCACAGCACTGCATGAAGAGGAGAGTCGAATTCCATCAGCATATGGCTTCACTTGACTCCAATCAGTCTCACCTTGTCCTCTGAGAGATGGTCCATGTCTCCTCACCTTCTGGCTCAGGATTCAGATACCAAGCCTCCTAAACATTCAGTCCTCCAATAAGCTAAGCAATAGATGGCTTGTTTTCGGATCTACGGTCACAATTCATTTCTCATCCACAGAAAAAGGAATCCTCCGAATCAAGAATGTTGTTTACGAAGACGTTTCCTTGATTGATGGGACATGATAGTGTTCCTTGGCGAGGTCTGGTCTTTCATAATAAGCCTCTGAAAGGTTCTAGCATGGTGTTAGGCAAATACACTGTGTAGAACATTACATTTTAGAGATCAAATGCTTTCGCTGCGGCTGCTGCTGCTGTTTCTGCAGTGATACGTTTAATCCCTCACCAAAAAAAAAAAAGCATATCGATAACAGCCAGGGGTGAGTGGTGGGTACAGATTTAACCCAATGGGCATCCATGTATTTAAAGCCTCAGCACACAGACTAGCTTATTTGGTATTCATGGGATTACAGAGGAGGCTTTTAAACTGGCTGCTTGCTGTACGTGTTTCAAATGAGACTGCAGACAGCATTGCTCTGTGGCCTTTTACCTGGCTTACTCAGACGCTGCTGCAGTTTTCTCCATTAACCCATAAAGCCCAGATGTAATGAATGCATTAGCAAACAAATACCTTATCTGTCTAAATCAAGGACTGGCAAACTGTTCAGAAATACAAATGGAAATACATAGCAGACATTGAAGAGCTGCAAAGCGTAAGGTGGCCATACACATTCAGATTTTAGTCTTCTTCCGTGGAACGTTTGGATATCGGTCGTACGTTTAAATGCAATGAACTGACATTCGGAGGGTGTTCTGAGCATGAAATAGTTGGCAGACACCAATTGTATGAAAGTGACTTCCATTGTAGGTCCCCAATGGTTCCATTGTAGGTAACACTACACAGGCAGGCTAGGTCATTGATACAGAAAATGCATGTGAAATATTCCATACCTTGACATTTTATTTGCCCACTGGAGAATGCTGACTTTGGTCATCTGATGCAAAGCATTTTGACCCCTGCAGCTCTCTATGAGACACCCACACTGATGTACTAGAGACCTAAGTTATTAATAACAGACCTAGTGCAATAAGGTTGCATTTCCAAAGTACAACTTAGGACACTTAGCATAGTGTTTCTTGAGGAGACCCAAAATAATTTAGTGACTCAACTTTTTATATTACATAGTTACATAGTTACATAGGGTTGAAAAAAGACCAGTGTCCATCAAGTTCAACCCATCCAAGTAAACCCAGCACACCTAACCCACACCTACCAATCTATACACTCACATACATAAACTATATATACAACCACTAGTACTAACAGTAGATATTAGTATCACAATCTGAATCTGCCATTACAACATCTCTAGGAAAGGCATTCCCCAACCTCACTGCCCTCACTGTGAAAAACCACCTACGCTGCTTCAAATGGAAACTCCGTTCCTCTAATCTAAAGGGGTGACCTCTGGTGCGTTGATTGTTTTTATGGGAAAAAAGAACACCCCCCCATCTGCCTATAATCCCTTCTAATGTACTTGTACAGAGTAATCATGTCCCCTCGCAAGCGCCTCTTTTCCAGAGAAAACAACCTCAACCTCGACAGTCTCACCTCATAGTTTAAATCTTCCATCCCCTTTACCAGTTTAGTTGCAGTCTCTGCACTCTCTCCAGCTCATTAATATCCTTCTTAAGGACTGGAGCCCAAAACTGCACTGCATACTCAAGGTGAGGCCTTACCAGGGACCTATAAAGGGGCAAAATTATGTTCTCATCCCTTGAGTCAATGCCCTTTTTTATACAAGACAGCACTTTATTTGTATTATATTTGTTTGTTTATTTGTTTATATTGTAGGAAGAAACATCACATAATCAAAGTGTTATGATAATGAGACATGGGGAACCACACAGACATCAACTCTGGGGGCCATACACTCGGGGGGACAGCAGTGCACACAGCAGGCTGCTGCAAAATATCCCCATGTTCGGCTGATGCCCCCAGAAGTGACGTTACTGCACACACATGTAGATGGTTCTGAAGCCACTAAATGTTCCCTGTGCCTGCACACAGGCTCCCCTGACATTACTGAATGCATCTGCACATGTGCACATTGGAGAAACTGGAAAACCACAGGGAATGACATAGTGATGAGAAACGACGCGAGGGAGTCTAATTCCTGGAGAAACAGAGGGAGTGGACAGGCATGGACCCACCACAAACAGTGTAAAGTTGGTACCCTGGAGTGTAGGCCTTTGCTGAGAACTGTAGTCATGACCACAACGAAGTCGTTGAAGCAGAAGTGACCTTATTGCAGGCTTCTCAGATGGCAGAGCAAAGCAAACTGTTGTAAACCAACCAAGAGACTCTCTTTAGTTTCACGAGTATGAGTAACACACACTTCTCCTAGTGTTTCTCTCTAAAAGCCTTCAGAACCCCTGTCTCCTTACAGTCTACAAGCTTCACACAGCTGTCTTTCTACAGTTTTCCTACAAGGCCACTACTCTAATCCTACACACTCTCAATTGCTATCTGGTGTACAATCACCATTGGGTCTATACCCCAAATACTGGACCCGAGCTGTCCTTACTAACTAACCTGTATATTTTGTTCCTAGAATGAGCTAGTTATTGCCTTCTACTTCTTGATCTACCCTATTAAGGTATGGGTGGCCCACCTGGTTTAACTCAGTGGCATCTGTCTGCCCTGCCAGCCCTAAAGAGGCAGTGCACAACTAATGTACTGCCTTATTTAAGATCTGTGAGTGGACTTGGCACCACCTGCTGACTGTGCCTGCACATAGCTAACTATTTATATTATTAAAATAAATCCTTATTTTACCTCCTTATACCCCTCCCCTCTGAAATCCAGACACGTCCTTGTCTCTGCCAGTTGCCATCACTCATAAATCTCAGATTCACCAAACAGCACCACTTTCATGTCTTTATTATCTCTGCATTATCTATATCACATTTCTTATGTAACATATTTCTATCATATAACTTCTTTCTTATTGTTACTTTATTTTTTCTCTTGCATCAATATCAAAATAGCATTTTACATCCTACTTCTAACACATCATCATAATTCACAAAATATTTTGCAGTCTCTCCTGATGATACAATGGCTGCTGCAAAACAAAAGCAGTTTAACTCATCGTAACACTTTAACCTTACTGTATCTATAAACAAAACGCTTTGCATTACTTTACATATGTTTCACATTTTACTTTCTCCAACATCCATACCTCTTCTCATTGGATGTACACCCAGGGCCGGATTTGTAAGCCGGGCGCCCCAATGCCGCACCCCCCCCCCCCATGCGCATGCACAAACTCGCGATCGCGCATGCGCGGGTCTTTACAATCACATACGGAACAGTGGGGGAGAGGTCCCCATTGCTCCGTATG
Source organism: Xenopus tropicalis (assembly GCF_000004195.4). Classification (NCBI taxonomy): domain Eukaryota; kingdom Metazoa; phylum Chordata; class Amphibia; order Anura; family Pipidae; genus Xenopus; species Xenopus tropicalis. The sequence goes on from NC_030682.2 coordinate 28,227,910, forward strand.
CGAGAAAAACTTTAATATTTTGGTGCGGCGGGGCGTCATGCCGCCCCCCCCCCCCCCCCCCCCCCCCCAATTTGTGCCATCCTAGGTCCTGGCCTTTGTGGCCTTTCCACAAATCCGGGCCTGTGTACACTTCAGTCACCTCCTGTACACACTCACACACAGTTAACAAGCTGCATATTAACTTAGAAAACCGAACATCGTCTTCTGAGTGGCCAGCTGGTCCACTCCGGTACAATGACTTGCTGTGAAAGGAAACAACACCATTAACCTTTCTTTATTGTCGCATCATAAACTTTCCTTTGCTCCACACCCCCTCTCAGTCCCTTGAAAATCATAGTCCTCTTTAAAGGAATACATACACACACAGTCAAAGGGAAGGGGTAAACTTGGATGTGGAGCTGGAAAGGGCTAATGTCTGTATTTAACTATTTACATCCTAGAGGTGTCCACCCCCCTGAAAAAAACCAGAGGGCTCCTCACATGGAGCCAGCCACAGCAGCATCTATGCTAAAATAACACACCTGGGAACTCTAACCACCGCTGCGTGCAGCATTTTTTAAAATGATGTGGCCCCGCCACCATTCTCTGGTCAAGTTCTTTACTCTCTCCTGAGCACACCTCCTCTTATCTCAATTGGGGCATGTAAGGCAGTGGGGATCTATTTTCTCTGTATTAAAGATGTCTCCACCCACTCATCAAAGTGCTCTCCAGTTTGGTCATAAATCCTGGGGAGTATGGCATATTGTACCCCCAGAGTACTTGTAGAGTAACTAGACCTTAGAAATGGCCTGAAATACCGGTGGGGCTGCCTCCCATGCAGCACCCAGAGGTCTCACTCATCTGCAGTGCTGACTCAACACAGAATTTCAGGCCTCAGCCACCACTGTTCCTCAGTTTGCTTCTACGCTTGGGGTTCCTGCTGCTTGGCAACCATGTCCTGTTTCTCAGAGGGGATGGAAGCCTTGGCTGTGCTGACGACCATCTGAGGCACCCCACTAAAGACTGGGCACCTCCTCTGCCCTGGGTCCCTCTGCTGCTATTACCTTCTCACCCCCTTCCTCCTCATTGTCCCTCATTGTCCTGCCCACACTCACTGGGCCCAGCTGGGATCTCTTGATTATTGGGCCAACTTCCTCCACCACAGGCTCCCCTTCAGCAACTCACCTCCCAGGATGGTGGCCTCCTCCTCCCCTTTTATCTGGCCTGCTGGTTCAACCACTGCAACCTCCCAGGCCTCCTCTGTTACCTCTGCCTCAGATGGAACTCACCCCATCTAGTGAACAATACTTCTGACACCGGTGACATTGGGCATTTTAGTGATTAAACACTCTGGGCACTATATGCTCACATGCACCACGAACAAGCCCACGCAGGTGTACCTGTGGATGGATTTCTACAGTGCTTGTTGCTTGGCAAACCCCTGGAAGGATTTAAGGCTCTCAGTGCTACCACCTCCACTATGTAGTGATCCAGTACTCGATGATCACCTCTTATCTCTATCCTTTGCTGGCCACTGTACCCATAGGGAGATTTCAGCACTCACGGGCATTTCTCCCATGGTGCACACCAGGCAAAGCTTCCTACGCTTCCACCACTACTTTTGTCTGTGCCCTCTTGCTTGGGAGCTATTTTCATGTATTTTTCAGCAGTGGGCCCCTACGCCTACGCTTACACAAATTATGTAACTTATGCAAAAAAATGACATTACTTTCAAAGAAACTTCTAGCTATTGTGCCCACAGCATGATCACTAGGCCCCTAAACTTATGCAGTTTACATAACATATGCAAAAACTTGTGTAACTTCCATATCAAGCAAGGTGCAGGGGCAGGGAAGTGGGAAGGGGTTAAATTTAGGGCAAACTCCACTGACCCAATGACTTATTAGCACATTAATCAATGGAACTCTTATGAACCTATTATAGAGTAACATCTCAGCTGTTTATATTGCACACACAAGGGGCTTGGCTAAAATGTTACTGCACGATTGTGTTCATGAGGCCCATATAAATAACTTGTACAGGGCCCCACAGTTTCTGATGGTAGCAAACAGGAGCACTGGCCCAGGGTTTAGGGTTAAAGATTATATTTACTTTACAAATTAGAATCCCCCAATAATATTTAACATGCTAATGAAAAATGATTTGTTCTGATTTGCGTTACTTTGTGTGAATGGAATGCCTTACTCTGGCAGTGCCGATCATAGTCATACAGATTGAGAAACATGAGGCCCCTAAGTATGTGATACATTCAAAAGGAAAAGGATACATTCAGAAGTACAACTTTCTGCATCATGTATGCATGGTCTGAGCCTTTTTATTTTCCAGGTCTGTGCTCTGGTCTGGTTGCTAAGCTCAATTACTCAGCAAATGAATATCAGGATAAATTAAAAAATTGAACCCCCATATGGAATAAAAGGCACTTACCTTGCCCAGGTGAAGTTACCCATAGCAACGAATAAAATCTTTGCCTTGAAACAGGTGACCAGTAAGTGCTACCTGGTGATTGGTTGCTATAGGTTACTGCACCAGGGCAAATTTAGTGTCCTTTATTCCATCACCCCTAAGCCTTTTAATTAAGGCTTTCCGGTTGCTGGTGGGGGATATCACTAGCAGGATCACCCAAACAACATTTGAGGTTGATATTCTGTTAATAATCATTTTATCAGGATGACACCATGAGACCTTTTTATCCTTAATTTTGAGTGATTTTAGTTTATTACAAAACAGGTCTACTTCATACTAATAGTATATTTATCAAAAATCCAAAAAGCTGCATTATATATTTTTTACACTAGATGGCAGCATCTCAATGCTACACCATAATAAGTGCTGTAATGCCTGTACCATGCCGTGAAATATTTGATGTAGAATTACTGTTTTTCCCTTACTTAACTCTTAACTCCTCTTAATATCCCTGTTTTACAGTTTGTGTAATATTAATGCACCCATAAGCATGTTATAAACTGTACTTGAGCATTTTATTTTATGTGTCCAATATGCACTCATTAAACAGTATATAAAGAGGCCGAGTTAACCATCTGAAACCCAAAGTGTAAATTAAAAAAATAGAATAAAAGAAGTCTTGTTATTAAACTGGGGAAAAATTTCATTGAGGCCCAGTTAACCACCTGAAATCTTAGGTGTGAATTAAAAAAAATATAAAACGAGTTTTGTTATTAAACAGGGGAAAACTTTAATGACACAGAATATAACCAAATGAACTTTTAGCTTCTGTTCTATGGGGCTCCCGGGGGCCCTACAGCAAATCTATTGTTACTTTCTGTAGAACATTACACAGTGAGCCTCCTTATGCTCCCACTCATCCATTAAGTAATATCAAACAGATTATTATACAAGCCCTGCTAATGGGAACATGTATACCATTTGTACAGAAAATCTCGAGATGCTTAGGGTGCTTTGTGTAACACCATCGGCAGCATTTATACCTGTCTCCTGCTGGGATTCTGTACTAAACTTCATATAAAAGGATGTAAGTCTGTGAATTGTTTAGTATAGTTCCTTCTATTACATTCATGGAAGCTAAAATGAGATCAAAGCCCTAATGATAAAGAATATAATTAAAGGGCAGTCATACCTATATTTTTTTCTTCTTAGGTGCTTCTTAGGTGCTTTAATGTATATCTTATTTCCTTGTGCTGTATTATCCTAGACTTCTACAGGGATTTCACTGGCTCAAATTGCAATTTTAACCTTGTTTTAGTAACCACTGTTTACTAGAATTGCTGGACACAACGTTCCTTACCACCCCAACAGACTATCTATTGTATTAGAATTCCCCTGCCAGGACCCCAGCACTTACCTATGTACCCAGTTTCAAAAAACAGCTTTATTCTTCTCAGTGCAGAATGAATCTCTTCCCATATGGTGTGTGCTCCTCCCTTGTGCCTGACCAGGTACCTAAGGGTGGAGGGCCTTGCCAACTGAGTAGTATGGGGGCCTAAATAAGGCAAGCCTGGCCAACCCAGATCCGAAGTGATGCATCTTGGCCATGCCTGCCCCACCACCATGCATCATCCCATTCTGCCAAGTTATGCCCCTTGCCATGTCTGCTGCTTCTTACAATATCAGTAATGCATTTCAATGAAGAGCATAAGTTTTTTGGCAGTGGGCGATGGGCCTATTACTGCGGGGACTGATGAGAGGGTTTTAATCAGGGTGACTCCCACAAATTAAGTAATTGTGTTGACATGTCTGCTGTCACGAACCCAATCTAAGTCTCACTGGGGACAAACACACTTGACTAAAGCTGGCCATACACGCACCGATGATATCGTATGAAACCTTGCTTCGTACAATATTCGGTGCGTGTATGGCGACTTGGTGAGGCGACCGATATTGCAAAAGGCTGCGGCTATCGGTCGACTCACTGATTCAGGGCTGAATTGGCAGAAGAAGGTAGAAATCCTATTGTTTCTACCTCCATATCTGACGATTCAGCCCTGAAGGCTGTGGAGGGTTGGAATGATCTTTTGTGCGACCGATGGTTAACAAGAGATCGAAAATCGCGTTGCCACCTTAAGCCATGGTCCTTTTATTCTCTGAAATACAGGAGTGTGGCCATTGACTGGACTTCCCCTTGTACCCTACAGGTGGCGCCCTGAGTAAGGGGTTCAGACTAGTAGCAGACATGGGAGAAGGACAGAAGCAAAGGCCACCAAGTTGCTTTGTACCAGTAATAGGATATACACAAAAAAACTGATTTGGCACAACATTTTACATACAGTGTGCAATATCAACAATTCAAAATTCAGGAAAACATTCTGCTCAAATGTATTATTATCCCCCATCGCATAAGAAGATCATTATTATGACTTTTTCCATTAAAATGAATGCAGTCGTGAGCATTTTTCTCTGTGTGAAATATGTGACAGCAAAACAAGGTTAACTCCATCTGTAAGTGGTGGGTGAATGTAAGTGAGAATAAGATGCACCTTCCTTGTTCAGAGACAGTTAATGTACTTTGTAATGCATACCCCCCAACTGTCCCGCTTTTCGCGGGACAGTCCCGCTTTTTATGGCGTGTCCCGCTGTCCCGGATAGTTCCATGAATGTCCCGCATTGTGGGACATTCATGGAACTATCCGGCACAGCGGGATGCGCTTGCTGTAGCCGGATGTTCTTGCTTCGTCGGCTGCTTCGTTATGCCTCTCCTTGTGCAGCGCGACATGCCCTTTTATAAGGTTGCGACTGTGGGTGTGACGTCATTACGCACAGGCGCAACCTTATAAAAGGGACTGTCGCGCTGCACAAGGAGAGGCATAACGAAGCCACAGAAGAAGGCGGAGCTCCTATGGGAGGTACTGTGATAGGGGGACACTGTGTATAGGGGGCTACTGTGATAGGGGGACACTGTGTATAGGGGGCTACTGTGATTGGGGGCTACTGTGATAGGGGGACACTGTGTATAGGGGGCTACTGTGATAGGGGGCTACTGTGATAGGGGGACACTGTGTATTGGGGGGCACTGTGTATTGGGGGGCTACTGTGTATAGGGGCACTGTGTATGGGGGGCTACTGTGTATGGGGCGGGCTGCTGTGTATGGGGTGGGCTACTGTGTATGGGGGGCTATTGTGTATGGGGGGCTACTGTGTATGGGGGTTACTGTGTATGGGCGGGCTACTGTGTATGGGGGGGCTGCTTTGTATGGGGGTGCTGCTGTGTATATGGGGCTACTGTGTATGGGGGTTACTGTGTATGGGGGGGCTACTGTGTATGGGCGGGCTGCTGTGTATGGGGGGGCTGCTGTGTATGGGGGGGCTGCTGTGTATGGGGCGGGCTACTGTGTATGGGGCGGGCTACTGTGTATGGGGCGGGCTACTGTGTATGGGGGGCTACTGTGTATGGGGGGAAAAACTGGTACTTAGTTATAACTCACTTATAACTGACTGCCTTCTCTCTATATTTGTATTTTAATGTAGGAGTTGCTGTATTGTTTTCCTTAGGTCGTTCAGTATGAGGGTATAGCACATTTGCGTCTGCTCCCGCCATTCGATCTATATAAAAGGGGTATTTTTTTTAAAATGGGGTGTGGTAATTGGGGCGTGACCACAAAAGGGGGCGTGGTGAAAAAAATTTGCCGCGCTGCGCGCGCCAAGTCTTTTTGTCCCTCTTTTCATTTTTCAAATGTTGGGAGGTATGGTAATGTACAGCCGGCTGTTTATGTATTGTGGGCACCTGCTCCTTGTAAGGGACCATAACAATCATAGGCAGAATTTACTCTGTTTTATTTTAGACCCTTTTCTTGCATGATCCAGTCATCTGCTCCACACCCTTAAGGCTCTGGCACACGGGGAGATTAGTCGCCCGCAACAAATCTCCTGTGTCTCGGGCGACTAATCTCCCTGAAATGCCATCCCACCGGCGAAAATGTAAATCACCGGTGGGATGGCATACGCGGCCTCCTCTCGAGGCAATGAGACACAATGAGGGCATGGTAAGGTATTAGCAGATAAGAGATCTTATGGGACTGGTTTACTGATAGCAACCAATCACGCTGCCCAAAGCAGCCAAACATATTTTGGCAAATTGACACTGATTAAACCAGTAAAATAGCCAAGATAAAAGTTTCAGTCCATTAAACGCTTACCTGTATGTAAAATGCAATATATGTGATTACAATAAATGTAATACATTTATAAATGTCTGTAATTGAATATAGTATCTTACTGAAGTGCTGATGGATTTTTGGAAGCCATAGCACAGTATTCCAGTCTTTATTTCACTTTGCTCAACATAAACACTGATATCGGAACTGAATACCCACGCAGCTCGCTGCATGTGAATGTCAAACAGTGCTGATAATTCACTGGTGTTTCTTTTCATTGGAGCATTGTACGGCACCGCCAAAATACATTTTCTCATTGAAACATTGTAGGCTAGAAATAAAACTTCTAAAAGTGAATTCCCAAATGGCATATGTTTAAATTGATTAACGGCATGCTCTTTGTGGGTTTCCTTGAGCTTGGCGAGGGTCCAAGATGCAAATTTAAAGCCTGAGGATAATTGTAACAAAACAAGAAGAGATGATTGAAAGTACAAGTTTATGGTTCTAAAAATAAGGTTTATGGGAGACACGATCAGATAGCAACATTCAAAAGAGCAACATTCAGAGAGTACCTCCAGGAACTCAGCGAAAAACCGTTTGTTATCTTAATGAGAGTGGGGGGAAATCTGTTTAATAAATAGACATTTGGCTACTAGATAAAGATAGAAATCTTACTAGAAGACAAATCCATGGGTAGCACTTAAACCATGGTCAGTGAGTGCTGCATGATTTAGTACCCAGTATTGACAAATGACACTCTATATCCCATGGGAGCCTTGGGAATATTATTTTAGTGCTCTCTTCTGTCTGCAACAGCTAACTTTGACCTTTGGGCTAGTCTACCCAGTACACGTGGCTACTATATTATTCTGAGATTCCCCAAATTTCCACCAAGAATGTTAACTGTTAAGAAGCATCTTTCTTAAAGACAAGCAGAACAAGTGCTCATAAAAAAGATGGAGGGCCAGTGCACAATATTACAAAGAGTATTTAGACACTTGACTGTCTAACTTGCAAAGCAAATGATATTAATATAAAGCTGGTCCTCTCTTTGAAGCTTAAACAGCCCTTACTCTTCTAGGAAGGCTTTACACTAAATATTAGTACATTGTTGGGGAGGACTGGTTCCTTTTAGCCATGCATTAGTCATCCATGTTGGTCAGACAAGCCTGGCTCAGAATCCCATTCCAGTTCATCCCACAGCTATTTGAATGGTTTCAGGTCAGGGCTCTATTCCCCCTGCTTTATTGATGGGGGCTGGATGCTAAAACAGGAAAGGACATATCCAAAGCTGTTGCCAGAAAAGCAGAAAGCATGGAGTTGTCAAAAATTGTCATTGTATGCTGTAGCATAAAGGTTTGTATTCAATCGAACTAGGGAACCTAGGCTAAACCATGAAAAACAGCCCTAGCCTAGGATTCTTTCTCCAATAAATATTATAATTGGCATACTATAACATTTTGCTAGCATCTGCTAAACGCAGCCTAGCCACATTCATAAGTCTGCCAGATGTCCAACCGAGGATGTGTCATTTTAGAAGATACTTTTGACCATACACTGTATTTTGTGGCATCAGGTTTGATTTCCGAACATAACAGGACCATAGACCCTAACCAAAGCACAAATGTTTATAGAGATTAATAAAACTTCATTCCTAGGACAGATGCCATTTTGCCCAGTCATCCAAAGTTTCATACTCACACTATCCTGTATGAAGGAAAATTCAAGTTTGCCACCAATTTTCACACAAATTCAAGTTTTAACACAGTTGTAACCTCCACTGCTCCAGGGATAGACATGAAATATTCTATATAGTGCAAAAGGGTATAGGCTGGTACAAAATCTTTGGAGACACCAGTTATTTCCCATGATCCTGGATTAAACCAACATTTTCTAGATGTTACATTTAATATCAGAGGATGAAAGACAGGTTCCTTATTGTTAATTTAGAAATCTAAATTAAAAAAAAAATTGAAGAAAATCCTATGCTAGATGGATAAGCCAAATGCTGAACAGAAAGAAACCGCTGACCCCTTCACAGTGTGCTGCCTGCAAGGTTAATAAATAAATATTGTGCAAGGGAAATTATTAGCTGGTGACAGATAAATCACATAATCATAATTCTGGTTCCACGTGGCACTCTCTCTGACCCTCTTCTGAGATATGCCTGGTACATTTTGCCAAGGAAAGCTCTGTTTCCTGTTGACCTTGGTTTCTTCTCTCCGGTCCCTCGTTTTGCCAGTAAACATATTCAGCTAGCTAAGTGAATTTATGTGAAAGAAAACATTTTGAAGCCTGGGAATCTCAGTTCCTCGGCATTGCTGGAGATGGGCTTGAGGAAGGATAATCCATTTCTCTGGATGTAAATCTAGCAGTTGTATTTTTAGGTACAAAATGATGACTTCTCTAACCACAGGCATTATTTACTATATTGCGTGTACACAGTCCCTTTATGCCCTAGTTAAACTCCCATGAGTAGTGGTTTCTACGTTTGTCCTTAGGTTCCCCACAGTTTGTTTTCAGGTTATGCTGACAAGTGCACAAAATTACCAATAAAAAAGTGCACATTCTGAGAGAACCACCAATGCAAGCAATCCGATCTACATGAAGATAATTTTAACGTGTAATAAAAATGAAACCTGGTTGCCTATAAAATGCACTCAAAATAAACTTATTTATTTATTTGGCTGAATTATTTTCCACTTGCCTGTCTCTAGGTTACCTTTAAACATCAGGTAAATCTAATGAACATGTATAAGCGAAGCAGACATTGCTAGAAAATCCACTTAAATAAAGTTATTTCAAGCCATTACTATTACACATTGCAATGAACCAAACACTAACTATTATAAAACAGTACAGCCTTCCCAGTACTCTGCATTACTTTCTCTTTAATCCTCTTTGACACACATGCCATCTCTCTCTCAGCAGATATATGTGGCCTGGCTAATGTCCCAAGGAAGAGTTGCCAGAAGCTAATGCCCCTACTACCTCTACTGTGTGTTAGATCACACTGTACAACTTCAGTGCAGCTCCTCAGCTCCATGTTATCTATATGTGGCATCAGAAAGGGTTGTGGGGGTCATTACCCTGACTAACCTCCTTTATGGGGCAACACCTTCCTCTGCTAGCTAGCCTGGCTCGCTCTTATTTTTAGGGGTGAGGTTCACAGGTCTAACATAACAATAGCTAAAAACCATCTTTTCAACCCCCATAAAGAAAGATTTAAAATTGGCAAGATCTCATGGACAGGTAAGGATAATTGGACCTCTCTACAATTCAGAAAGACTTCCTGCCTGGGTACCTAAAGTAACCTTATCACAAGCAGAAGGAGGTTTTATGCTTTTTAAATTAGGGACCTCAAAGAGCCTCAAACAATTGTATCCACCTAAATTAGCATATGATAATTAGCATTTGAAAAGGGTTAATGTTAGGGGGGTGGGATTTTCGCCGCGCACGCAATTTTTAACCCTTCCCGGATTCATCGGGATGGGTTCGGGGGTTTGGCCGAACCCAAAAAAACTGAGTTTGGTGCATGCCTAAACATAACATCCGTTCTTTGGATAGCACTATTTGATAAAAAAAACACTTCATCTTTAAAAGCTTTAGTCAGCTTTGTTAATAACAATATCACACAACCACTTATTTTCTGGTTAACCCCAACAGGACCCTCCTTTTCCAAACTTCCCTCCTTATTCACATATGCTGTATGCACCCTGGGGTTGGGCACAAGTATACACTATGCCCCAGAAGAATATGATAAAAATAAAGCTGTAGCAAAGGTACAAATAGGGTGGTTACATGCAGTGCTCTGAAAAGTGCTATTAGCTGTGAAAATCAGCACAACAACAACAATGTCACAAAGCTAATTTACCATATTTTCTTTGGCCTTCAATTTCCTTTTAAAGACAGCAGGGCTCATTTACAAATCAACTTCTATGTGCAAAATGTAATAGATGTAAGTTCTTTTTTTTACCCAAAATACATCTTCATCCCGCTCAAATTCCAGTAGCGCAACTTGCATATGATTTGTAAATAAGGACTACATTTAGCACCAGTTGGGCTGAAATGAATACAGATCGTAACACGTGTTTTTATAACTACGGAACTACTGTATGTAGAACTGTAATATCTAGCCTAGAGAATATTGCCCCTTAATTGGCCAAGATTCTGCCACCACTTTGCAAAGACATTATCATCACATGTGGGCTCAAAGCCAGAGAGTTATCATTTTAAAGGACAGTATGATTTTATTTACTGTAAAAACTGTAATGTGATCCCTTTAAACAGATACTGATAATGTTCCTATAATAGGAGGTAAATTATAAAGGATCTTAAAAAGGAAAAGTTTCTTGTTACTCTGTTACTAGTAGTACTGATACAATCATATCACTTACAGTCAGTATCACATTAACACCTTTTTAAAAACGGTTTCAGCATTATTGGTGATAACAATTAAAAATACAGAATCGGGTTCTATTATCGAGAAACCTGGACCTGGAAAGCTCCAAAATACAGGAATGAATTAATTCTTATTTTTTGCCTGATTTCCTTTTTCTCTAATAAAACAGTACCTTTTACTCCACTGTACAAGTAACTAAGCTGCATAAATCCCAGCTGGTTGGTAAAAGGTGATTAGAACCGTTGCAGTTTTTATTACATAACTCCATAAATGTTTTTTTAGTAGAAAGGCAACCCAAATTATGGAAAGACCCCCCTATCTGGAAAACCCCCGCTCCCACGTATTCCAGATAATAGATCCTATATTTGTATGTGCCAACTAAAGAAGAGATATGGGAATAGTGTTGTATTAAGACAACCTTGGACAAAAGTAGTCAATGTCATCATTAGAACAACAGAGTGGCACACATAGCAATATATACAACTTTAGCATGCACAGACAATTCTAATCAACCCAAAATGAGTAAAAGTCATTTTAAAACAAGTCGCTTGGATGTCTTACCTTGCTTTTTGAGGCCATTTTATGCTTAAAATTTCATTTTATAGTGCAGCACTGCTGGAGATAGCTCTGATGTGGCCTCCACATTTCCACAGGGTTGACTGAGTCAGTTCAGCTTAAGTTTAGCTTATTCAAACACTTTGGGGTGTAACATAACTCTAATGTAATTGATCTACTCTAGTCAGATAAGATGGAACAGGCTCTTTGGTATGCGAACTGGCAGCTTCCACCACTTACAAATAAGAAAGGAAATACTAAACTGCACAGCAACACCGACAGCTTTCTGCAAACTATTGTAGTGCTGTGCAACTTTCCAGTGTACATAGTTTAAACATTACAATGGTCTTAAAGGAACAGTAACACCAAAAAATGAAAGTGTATAAAAGTAACTAAAATATAATGTGCTGCTGCCCTGCACTGGTAAAAGTTGTGTGTTTACTTCAGAAACCCTACTATAATTTATATAAATAAGCTGCTATGTAGCCATGGAGGCAGCCATTCAAAGGAGAAAAGGCACAAGCACTTAGCAGATAACAGATAAAACACTATTGTATTCTACAGAACTTATCTGTTATCTGCTATGTAACCTGTGCCTTTTCTCCTTTTTTCCAGCTTAAATGGCTGCCCCCGTGGCTACACAGCAGCTTATTATATACATTATAGTAGTGTTACTGTAGCAAACACACCAGTTTTACCAGTGCAGGGCAACAGTGCATTATATTTTTATTACTTTAAAGCTCTTTCATTTTTTGGTGTTACTGTTCCTTTAAAGTTATTCATCAATGTAATTGTAATTGTAAGCAGCGTTTGTCTATACCTTTCTGTTCATCTCCAGTTAGGCTACAATGTATCAAGAGTCAGACCCAGTAGTGCGTGGAATATCAACAGGCAGAAAGGTATTTCATTGAATAACAATTACATTTACAAATAACCTAAAAATCCACCTAATTTTATTATATATTGTAAAGGTATCTTAGAATTGCATACACTTACTGAGTAGAGATCACCTTTAATAGGAATATGTGCTGCTTTATGTCCTGAAACATTAAATAAGAAAGGCATAATTCATTTTGTGCACTTGAATTCATTCCCAGCACTTTCTGTTTACGGTGAATTTATGACTACATGATGGTTGTACCCATCAAGGTTTTTAAAGAGCTGCAGAGTGCAGCTGCAAGAGCTGCAGAGTGCCATTGAGCCCTATGGGGGACTTTCCTTGGGCCGGGTTGGAGCTGCAGAGTGCCATTGAGTCCTATGGGAGGCTTCCAAAATCATGCACTGAAGGTTCAAAGTCAGAAAGGTTTTCGCGCTTTTTACGATCGCTTGGATCGTAACTTTCGGGTCATACCATGATATTTTTGTACAAGCACAACGTGACTTTTCGCAAACTTAACGCACATCCAAAATTTTCATTAAACATTAAATAAGAAAGGCATAATTCATTTTGTGCACTTGAATTCATTCCCAGCACTTTCTGTTTACGGTGAATTTATGACTACATGATGGTTGTACCCATCAAGGTTTTTAAGCAATCATATTGGTTTAAGTAAACTGTTTATGACTTTTAATTTCCTCTCCTATACACCTACAGTAGATCAGTAAGACTGGAATTATCAGCTTTACGGAACACGGCAGACTAAGGGGGCACATTCATAATTGTACGATTGAGTCCGAATACAAAAAATTTGAAATTTTTCTAAGTTTTAGAACTGTGCGTATTTTCTGCAATTTTTTCGTTAATTTGCTCAACTTTTCGTACTTTGCCTCAATTTGTGCAACAAAATTGTATTTGTCGCAACAAGAACGAAAGTTTCGAAATTCATTCAAGCTTCGGTATTGTGACTTTCCTTGGGCCAGGTTGGAGCTGCAGAGTGCCATTGAGCCCTATGGGACACTTTCCTTGGGCCGGGTTGGAGCTGCAGAGTGCCATTGAGCCCTATGGGAGACTTTCCTTGGGCCAGGTTGGAGCTGCAGAGTGCCATTGAGCCCTATGGGAGACTTTCCTTGGGCCAGGTTGGAGCTGCAGAGTGCCATTGAGCCCTATGGGAGACTTTCCTTGGGCCGGGTTGGAGCTGCAGAGTGCCATTGAGTCCTATGGGAGACTTTCCTTGGGCCGGGTTGGAGCTGCAGAGTGCCATTGAGTCCTATGGGAGACTTTCCTTGGGCCGGGTTGGAGCTGCAGAGTGCCATTGAGTCCTTTGGGAGACTTTCCTTGGGCCGGGTTGGAGCTGCAGAGTGCCATTGAGCCCTATGGGAGACTTTCCTTGGGCCGGGTTGGAGCTGCAGAGTGCCATTGAGCCCTATGGGAGACTTTCCTTGGGCCGGGTTGGAGCTGCAGAGTGCCATTGAGCCCTATGGGAGACTTTCCTTGGGCCAGGTTGGAGCTGCATAGTGCCATTGAGCCCTATGGGAGACTTTCCTTGGGCCAGGTTGGAGCTGCAGAGTGCCATTGAGCCCTATGGGAGACTTTCCTTGGGCCGGGTTGGAGCTGCAGAGTGCCATTGAGTCCTATGGGAGGCTTCCAAAATCATGCACTGAAGGTTCAAAGTCAGAAAGGTTTTCGCGCTGTTTACGATCGCTTGGATCGTAACTTTCGGGTCATACCATGATATTTTTGTACAAGCACAACGTGACTTTTCGCAAACTTAACGCACATCCAAAATTTTCATATTTAATGCGAATTGTCGCAAATCGTACTCGTAATTCGGACTTTAATGAATCTGCCCCTAAGTATATCATTCTAAAATAAGAAGCACAATATATATTTCTCTGATACTCTGTACCTGTATTGGTATATACATTTGAGTGGGGACTGTGACATTGCTCACCCTGCCAGTAGTCACATTACAATTCTCCCCAGAAAACAATGGCAGCACTGGCTGTAATCAGGGGCACTACAAGTGTGAAATGTATTGAACTCAATAAGTGTTTTTTTTTTGCTACATTAAAGTCAATGGGCATTGTTCCCATGTTTTTTCTCACTCCAAAAGCATTAAAGTAAGTGGGTGATTTTTCTCATTCCCACTGCATGGCTTTTTTTCTTTGTGCACAACTTTTTTCTTACTCCAAATACATTACAGTTAATAAGCATCTTTCTTATTGTTGTGGCAATTTTTTGCTGCAGTTTGGCTCATAACGAAATACAGATTTTCAAATCCATGCCTGGAGAAAAAATTTGCTCATCACTACAAATAGATCCTATTTGTCAAAGCCATATTTTTAGGTTCGCTAAAGCTACGCCGAACAATATCATTGCTTGCGTGATGTAAAGATGAAGATAAATATTTAATGGCATTAAAAGCTTTAAAATGCTGTAGCTGGGATGCTTATAGATATTATTAAAAGTTTAAACAAAATATTGATATATTGATATACAGAGACAGGGTCTGGCCCTAAAGTACCTACCTGTGTATCTGCTGTGGGCAAAGAACACAGCTTTGTCCCAGTACCATGAGCTTTTAGAAGGGTCGGACTGGGGGGTGCAGGGCCCACCGGGGCTTTTGCCTTGGTGGTCCCGGCACCCCCCAATGGCCCCCGCCGCAGCCTTTCAAACCCCTCCAATGCCCCCCCCACCCATTCGACCCCCACCCCTGAGCGCGCCTAAATTAAACCTATGGTCAGTGTAGAAGACCTGCGGCTCAGTATATTGCCCTGTGGGGATTGGGTCTGGGCCAGTCCGACCCTGGCTTTGAGACTGTAACACACAATGAACTAGCTGCTATAGGTTATTACATGACAGGCAAATTTTGCACTTGTTATTACATTTCTTTATGGTGGGCAAAAGTTTCACAGCCTTTCAGCAAGAGAATCTACAGTGTTATATAGATGCTATACCATGGGAATGAAGACGGACTATTTCTGCTCCTATCTGTTCATTATATTTTCTTCTTCCTTACACCGAGTGCAGACAAGCTCTATGTTACAGTTGTTTACATTACATCTAGTGGAATAAGAAAGTTTTCTATAAATATACCGCTTCTTGCAGTCAATTCCTTAACAAGCCTTCACGGGGCACATAAGGGCATCCCATGTGATGAGAAGATAATGAGTAATTATTTTTAATTATTAAATAGGGTTTTAGGAGTAGCAAAACTGTTTGCGTATTCTGAACTTACAAACAATGGCTACCCAGATAAAACTAAAAACACTGAGCCACTTATACATGCACAGAATCAGAACAGGAACAAAATAAAATGAAAAATAAAAATGCAACTTTTAGGGGCACATTTACTAACCCACGAATCCGAATCGGAAAAATTCTGATTGGAAAACGAACATTTTGCGACTTTTTCGTATTTTTTGCGATTTTTTTCGTCGCCTTTACGACTTTTCGGAAATTGTCGCGACTTTTTCGTTACCAATACGATTTGCGCGAAAAAACGTGAGTTTTTCGTAGACATTACGATTCGCTTGTATCTTGTCGCGACTTTTTCATATTGAGCGCTCGTAAGCGGCGGGCGAAACTTTCAGACTTAGCATGATTTTGGAAGCCTCCCATAGGACTCAATGGCACCCTGCAGCTCCAACCTGGCCCAAGAAAAGTCACCATACTGAAGCTTGAATGAATCCGAATCTTTCGTACTCGGCACGAAAGCTGCGAAAAAGTCGCAACTTTTCGCGCAAGTAGTAACGCTACGAAAAAATCGCAACATTTTGCGCAACATTCAGAATGGCTACGAAAAAGTCGCGACAATTTTCTGAAAAATCGCCAAATACCGATCATTACGAAAAAAACGCAATCGGACGCATTCGGCCCGTTCGTGAGTAAGTAAATGTGCCCCTTAGAGTGAACATTTTCTCTCTTTTTACCTATATAACTGTGTTAAATGGATAGCTTACCTTTAAATTTACTTTTAGTATGATGCAAACAGTGATATTCTATGGGAGAGCACTGAAATGTCAGATGAATAAGTCATAATTTCGACTTTTTAAAATCACAATGATCAGTTTACAAGTCAGTTCGACTTTAATGAGGGCTCTTTTACTAAAATGGGGGCTAAATTGCACAAGTGTACTACTACTACCAGAATACATCTAAGGGATAACAGTACCATTGCTGCTATGAAAGCAAGTTAAGTATTTAACAGACATATCTAGTATAAATAAATTTAAAGCAACTGGACTTGTTTAGTAATCATTGAAGACGTCTTCAATGATTACTAAACAAGTCCAGTTGCTTTAAATTTATTTATACTAGATATACCATGACCTGGATGAATGAAAATCTTCATAGACATATTTAACAGACAGATGACAAATTCAAACGAAAATGTACTAGCCGATGCCACTTCCCATGGACCTGAACAGGACATCTGAGACAAGTGGTGCCTTAAAGAGCCCGATCCCTCAGGCAGTTTGGTTTAGACACCTAGGTGTGGTCCTAAGTTCTTGTGTGAAATTATTTCTTTTTCCAGGTTAAGAATGATTTGAGATTAATTCCAAAAATGCCCAGTAGATGACAATGTGTTCTAGTATAAAAAGGGACAGCACATATGGGCTCAGGGTCTTTCCTGGAACTTCACCTCATGAAGAGGTTGTTAGAGGATTGGGGATTAGCTAGGAGAAGTTAGTGTTGAGTGTGCTGATAGCCACTCTAGGAGTGAAAGGAAAACTCAAAGAAAGATAGCTGAGCAGCCCTTTGTGCCACCAATGAGGTTAGAGGGGTTATCACCCCGCAATATTCAGGTTGCCAGTTCAGGGACATGAGTGGGAGATCTCAGGGGCAGGTAGTGTGGGATTGCCTGTGCTGGGGATACCATACCTAAATTGCAGGGAGTTACCTCCAGGAAATAAAGTTCTCTAAGGGGCAGTGTAATTCTTAATGTTGTACTGTGCTCAATGTTTTCCAATGTTTCTTTGTGCATTTATGCCAAATTATTCACCAGAAGTTAAATGTCCTGGGGTTCAATAAAAAAAAGTCCCAGTCATTTACCAAAGCTGTTGTTTGGCAAATATTGAACTTTTCCCAACAGCCCGGCTGACACCCACCAGAGCGAGCAGAACAGAAGGTAACATTTGCAGTACAGAGGCTGGGAGCTACAGGGAGTTGTTCCCCAGTGTACCAGTTTATAGTGCCCTCCGTGTACCACACGCAGCCCTCATACACTCACTAAGACCAACACCTAAGCGTGCATTACACGTGTTCATACCAAGTATTTTCTTAGAAGATACTGTAGAACATATGGTCTTTTAATGTTATAAAGCTCAGGCCTTCTCAAAGCCGTTACCTCTTTATGCTTTGCTTGAAGAAAATATAATGCTGTGAAATGTATCCAACATTTACTGTTGCAATATGCAACTTTCTTGTGTGCACCAAGTCAGACATTTATAGGACTGCTCCTAGATTCACTATCATCGATGGTAGAGTGACGGCATATCCACCTTTATGGATTCTCTAAAATCAGTGCCCAGTTGCTGCTTCTGTATTAGAATGTTTGATTATTAATGTGGCTGCCTAAACCTGGCACAATAAACAAATCCTGCTGTGCAAGAATCTTCTAAGAAGGAATGGATGGGTTATTAGGAACAGCCTTTATAAGGACTTTCATTACATGGTACAGAGAGACAGCAGAATCTGGTTTGAGACTGTGGTCTTGCAAATAAGTGCAAAAGAGAAAGAGAATTAGTGAACTGCCTTTTCAGCTCAATTGGGGGGATGTAATTATACTGTAGTTTTAAACTAAAAAAAATTGCAAGATCAAAAGTAGAGGTGTTTTGGAGCAGGTTGAGAACCTCTGTTCTATGTGATTTAAGGGTGTAGTAAAATGAATGGGGAGAGGGGCCCTCAGGTTAAACAATAGGGCCAGTAATAGTTAGATGAGTTGTTGCCTATCAGGCATAATATAGATCTAGTGAACATTTGCAAGGTGAAAAGCACCATTGCTTTTAGTGATAATGGACTAAATGTGGTAGTTTAAGCACTGGCCAACTGAAAAATGTGGGAATCAATTTCTTGGTACATACTGTACTTGAACGAGTATATTCAGACATATCACATAGAGGGCAATAAAGAGAAATTTTAGTTTTTTGCCCAGCTCCTGGTCCCTGTGCACTATTGTGTTTAACCTAAAACACAACAGATTGAGTTCAAGCACTTATATGAGAATGGGTCCACTCCCTCCCTTGGGTCTACAGCATAGTCTCTACTAGGTCTGCACTACAATAACCCTATTTATGGCACAGTAACAGTTTTTATGACATACATATAACAGGAAGATACATGTAATGCAGAAGTTCACTGGACACTAAGGCACAGGAAGAATATACTTTATATTAATAGAAAATATGACATTGATGCACATTAATAAATATACATTAAAGGACATGTCAACCCCAAAAATAATGTTTTACCTAATAAAAAAACATAATAATAAGCAACTTTACAATATGAATTTAGTAAAAATGTTTACAACTCCTGGTTGTTACTTTTTAAACAATGTTGCAAAGGTCAGTCTCCTCCAGCAAGTCAGGTCTGTCAGGCTGCTGCCTTGTGTTACACTGTTTCAAATGCCAGAGCCCCCAGGGCAGGGAATAGAAAAGGACTGGCAAACATTACTTCTAATAGCAATTATACATACAAATAAGTCAAAAACCATCGCAAATTTTTAAAGAATGTACGTTGCAAAGTTGCTTAGAATTATGTTTTCTTGTATTATGCAAAAAAAAATTATATTTTGGGTTGACTTGTCCTTTAATGCTGTAGGGTTAGAGTAACTCGGAGTAACTCTAAAAAGCTTGTTTTGTCTAATATCTGTTCTAATGAATGCAGACTCAAAGTAATGAGAAAATAACAGGAAAAGGCAATTCCATACCAGGATGGAGAAGGAATAATTGCTTTTATTATAATTTGCTTACTGCATAAATGGGCTCATTTGGAATGCACTTTGCTTTATTACAGTGCAGTCATCCCTGCCTGATAACCCGAATGCTCCCAAAATGACAATTAAAGGGATTGCTTTAGATTACAGACACTACATTTTGGATTCAAGTACAAAAATCTTTTGTAATTTCAGCGAACAGATTGTAACTATTGCAGATGGTGGTGAGCAGAAGTTCAAACCACTAGAGAGAAGATTCGACATTCCACATGGTTTAATATCAGGATGTACAACAGCAAGAGGGCCCCAAAGTTATCAATAATTCCTTTTTTGAATCATAAAAAATGGGAACCCAATGGTAACAACACATGGAGGAGTCAAGGGGAATGGGGGGAATTAGCAGCTCATTAGCAGTGTCTAGAAAAGAGCTTATTTTGCATGCACCATATTCCGTGTTCCTTCCAAGCTTCGCACTCCTGCAAATCACATGTTTTATTCGGTTTTTGCAATATTCCACCTACTGTACCTCATACAGATTTTGAAGACAGACTTCCACTTTTAAGGGTGATCCTGTACTGCTTGATGTGTACTTTATGTCTTATGTCCTATCCCCTTTATTATTGTTCTTTAAATAAAACACTACAGAGTCTATATGCACAGGCGATTTTAGCCTGGAAGAGACTTCCCAAACCAACACCACTGAATTTTATTGTATATATATCAAGTTGCCACTGCAGTTATCCTGTCATGTCTCCTGGGGTTATGAAACATATACAGTATGAATAATAGTTAAGATTGGTGTGCACCAGCTATTCACTCTACTCTACAAATGCCTAAAGCTGGCCATACACTGTAAGATCCACTCACTTGGCAAGGTTGTCAAAGTGAGCTGATCTTCTCCTGATATGCCCACCTACAGGTGGGTGATACTGGGCTAGGGCCAAATGATCAGATTAAAATGGTGGGCATAGGCACCGTCGGTTCAGGGACAGAATCGGCGTGCTATTGCGGCCCCCAATCTGATGTAAAAACCTGCCCGATCTGGCCGATTTGGTTGGTTGGTCGGGGAGGCCCATTGTTGGTGCCCATACAAGGGCAGATAAGCTGCCGAATCGGTCTAAAGGACATTAAGTCTTGCACCCCTACCGCCTCAGGATGTGTCACTGGTGATGAATGATCAAACTGGCCCAGGGATAGAACAAGACACTGATTCTGGAAGCTGCACCGAACCCTAAAATTGAAAGAATTTGGAATACTGGAATTTGGAAGATACAGTCAGAAAGTCCCCAGCAGTCATTCATCAGAGTGACCATCTAGGGTTAAATGGAAGCAGGTAAACACACTGGACTACACACTGGAAATCCAACACCACAAGTGAAAGATCAACTCCCTACCAAGCTGCAAGATGCCCAGGATGTGACTGAAGCCATTATCAAGAGTTCCGCCATTGCAGAGCTGCCTATGATCTCCCCAAGGTGTATTCTTTAGAATCAAGAAGTCACCTGTAAATACCAAGTTTCCCAATCTCATCCAATTATTCTGATTCTTATTACCAGAATGTAAGATGCTGAATTATATCCTGTAATCCTGCCTTAGAAATAGTGCCACAATAGGGTTACATTAGACTTTAGTCGAGATTGTGCTTCCACCAGACAGCATACAGTTAAAAAGGCATAATGTATACAAATTAATCATCTCTTGGTTCTAAAGACTTGCAAGCCTTGGACTCCTGACATCATATCTCTGTGTTTCTATAACAGACGTCTGTTATGCCAGCACTGCAAATGTTATTACAAGGTTTATTTGAGACGTGCTTAGACACCATCATAATATTTATACAAAGACAGCTTTTTGCAAACGGGCTCAATGGTCCGAAGGCTCAATGGCTGTTCTTACTAATTGAAGCATCACATTTTAGGGCAATTGAGAAAATTTGGTGGCTGTTATGAGACAATAGCTCTCGGAGTCTGATTATAAATAAAATACTTTCATTGCTAAACAGATTGCAGAAACTCAGCACTGTTAATCATAGGGTGAATAATTTCAGCTCCAAATAAAGCCGCGGATCTCGCTGTTATTCTATTCAGTGTATTTCTTTCTTCCTAAATGTAATCTCTGCTGCTAAAAACTCTTGCGTTAGACCTGACCTGTCGCCAAGCAGTTAACTTTGCTGTTTCTATGTGATACTTAAGCGTGTTTACATTAATATACATTCCCTGGATTGGGTTGGTAAAGAATTTGGGGCTTCTGTTTTAAGTGATGGCGGCCTTTCATTATTTATACTGGCGCAATATCTACCTACCTCCATGCAGTGCCAGAAGGCTTTTAGGTATGTGGATTTGTATAAATAAACAGAGATGTGAACAGTTCACTTTCAAAGCACTGGTACTATTAATATCTGCTATGGATTCCATTTTCTACCCAGAAATATAAAAGTACATCCATAATTGTAAACACATTTTTTTTTCAACAGTGCCCCAGCCCTCTAGAATTCCTCACTTATTATTACATTAAGAAGTGACTGAAATTTTTTTGGGAGATAGGATTGAAAGTAGTGTTGGGGCAATAGTTGATTTTTTTGTTATAATAAATTCATTTTAATGTAAAAATTTATTTAAGGGGAAAAAGCTTCTTTACACAACTTCAGTTGTCTTCAGAGGCCTCTCTCCTCCTCTTGCCCTAGGCAGCTGCCTCTTCTGCCTACCCCTAGTTCCGTCCCTGGGCAGTAGTATTGACAGCCACCATCTTTGGATTCTCTAGTTCCTCTCTCAGGCTCTCTGGTGGGTTTTACCGACAAGGAGCAAGTGCAGTTGAAGCCAGGACTAGATAAGCTTTAAGTCAGCATTTTCCTGGTTACCCAAGAGCTTAGTAGAGGAACTCATGTGGCCAGAGATGGTGGCCACCAACTCCAATGCACTCTTTTATTGCCATATTGGAGTCTATTAGTGGTGAGGTTAGGGAAGGAGACCTCTGAAGGGAATTGAACGTGTCTAAAGAAATTCTTGTTATATGTTATCTTTTACAATTTCCCCAAAAGTTTTTAATATAAATATTAGGTAAGTATTACAGGTTTGTTTGGGTAATACAATACAATCTACATTGCAGTATAAGTCTTGGCAATATTAACAGGCTTTTGTGTTGTTGATGGTTTTCCTAAATACAAAACAATATTTTTCTTAAGAGTTGCACAGATTTTGTATTTCAGTGTTATACAGAAGAAGAAAATGAACTATTGATGGGTTCTCTGAGGGTACACAACAGTGCCAATGGATATAAAGGTAACTGGAGATGCTCAGCTAAATGGAAACGTGTAGATTTATATAGTAATGGAGTTATTTAGGGGAGAAGTACTTTAGTCGTATATACTTTAGGGTATTTGGTAGCTGTGTTTCAAATAGTCGAGACAAAGAACATCTAAATAACATTTTTATCAATATTCAGTATACCTTGTAGGGTAAAACTATCTTGGTACAACTATTGTTAAACACTTAGGGAGCAGGCCAAAAATTTTCAGGCATACCCTCTACTTTGGGGTATTTGGGTGTTGTGATGTATCACAAGTTACAGCACAATTAATTTCACTGTATTTGTTTTAATACTTGTCATGGGGATTTAGGTTGGAAACATAACTTTGGGTATTCCGTAGTGATGAGCGAATTTTTTTGCCAGGCATGGAATTTCCGCATTTCACCAAAGTTCTGTGGAAATTCAGTGGCAAAAAAAGTCACAGCCGTGTCAAATTGGGTGTGGTTGTGGCAAAAAACCTCACGCAACAAAAAACGACGTGCGCGACAAAAAAGTCGCACAACCAATGCGTTTCTCTGATTTTTTGCCGTTTTGTGAATTTTCCTGTTCAAATCGGGACAGATTCTCTCATCTCTAGTATTCTGGTATTCTCCTTAAATTTTTATGAAATTACAGCATCATTATTTGTACTTTATCAGGGCTGGACTAGCCCGTCAGGATACTTGGAAAATCCTGTTTAGCATTGCTTAAAATGCCCAAAACTGCCTTCTGTGCCATTGCTTCAAAAGTCACACAGGTATCTACTGTTGTATACTGGGTATCATCACAGATGAACAAGGAAACAGTTTTAGCGAAAAAAGTTCGGAAGGCCGAACGTGCATACAGAGCAGTGGGGGGAAGTCCCCATTGCTCTGTATGGGAACAAAATTTTAAGATTTTGGTGCAGTGGGCAACATGCCGCCCCCAAGTTTGTGCTGTCCTAGGCCCAGGCCTTTGTGGCCTCTCTACAAATCCAGGCCTGTGCGTAACTCCTTTTATAAATGGCTCCATCTGTTAATAAGGATTTATTAGGAAAACACGGTGGACGAGGAATTGCCAGTAGGGCTGCCACCATTCCTTGCCAGTAAAATACCATTTAAGGGTGGAGTCAGTATTGCTAATTTATCAGCAAAGTATTTACTGTTAAAGTTGTAATTACCCTTTGTTAATCACCCTCTGGTCACCTCCAAATGCCTGCTTTCAGGTTTTCTTCCTACTAACTAAATTTCTGGCCTCTCATGTTATGGGCCCGCCCCTTTTAAATCACTGTGCTGCTCCTTTTACCTTACTGGTCCACCACCTTTACATCACTGCTCTGCCTCCTTGTGGCCCCACCCCCTCCCCTGTCAGTGCAGTTGGAATTTTTCACTTGTTAAAAAAACATTCTTGGGGTATTTTAGGTCAAAATCCTACAGAAGCCATACAAAAATATAAATAAGAATCCAACCTAGACACCTACACTCACATTCAGCATGCAAACTCACACATCAATATAGATTTAACATGCCAACACAGAACTAGTTGTATACTAATAGACTGCACACAGAAATCATACTTAAATACCCAATGTGATATTCTGCCTCATGTAAGACTTGGCAAAATAATTAAGGTCCAGTACCACAAATATAAGGAAGTCCATGTATAAAGGATTATATTAAATAAATACATAAAACATATGGAAATGACTTTATTCCTAAAGTACAGGGCAAAAAAGAAAAAAGTCCAACCTGCATCCTCACATCTGCTATTGAAGTGTTTGAGTAACAATGGATACAGGGAATCCCAATTCTTTAACAATTTATAGGGCACAGTTTTAATGATCACAATAATGCACAGATTAAGCTTTCCACAATGAGCTAAATGGAAAGAGGGGCAGAGCTGTGTAACTTACACTTGGTAAAAGCGTCCCATAAAAAGGGCTTGAATAAAGTTACAGTGCATTGCATTAGCTGCAACACAAGCCAAAAAACAGAGGCAGAGAGATACAAATATATTTAGCACATAATTAGCATAGATGAATATGAAATAAGCGTGCGTGCTATGTACAGTATTTCCATCTCCCACAACACCACCTGGCTCTTGTTATTCTCACAGATTTCTTTCAAGGTGCTAAGCTTTATTGCCTCTCCTTGCAGGCCCCTAGTCAACCCAACCCTAAACCTTGAAATGTTGACACTGTAGAATCCGCACCCAACCCATACCTGCAGATGAGTGGAGCCGGTATATTCTCATGGGCAAGGCATTTTACAGAGTAAGAATGGAAAATTAGAGCGACTGGGCAGGCATGAGAGACTCTCCTGATGACGTTAGTTTGCTAGCACCCACCCAGTTGCTACTGTTCACCCATGTATACTCTGTGATGGTGAATAACCCTTGTTTATGATTATATACATTTCTGGCATCATTACTTTAAACTATGGCCAAACCTGATATTTCAAAATAATCTTAACAAAATAGCTATGATTTTGTGCTGTGTTACTTGAAGGTGAGTGTAGCTAATAGTACCTGTCGCACAAAGCTATTGGAGGTAGTGTCGGACGATGTGCTGCCATCAGATCCTTTGAATCTGTGTTTCCGTCTCGCACCTTTTCCATAAGTCTGCAAAATAGAAAATAAAATGTTTCATTGGTTTATACAGGAAATAACGTGGCCCCTATTGTAAAATATATCGTTGTTGGAAGTTACCAAGGAGTTCAATAACTATATAAAAACCCAAGGCCAACTAGTACAGTAGATTCTTATATTGGATAAACAAATGACTGAAGGAGGAAGATGTCATTAAATGCATGTATTGTAGATTCTGGTTTTCTAGTGTCTCTGATGGTATAGAGAACAAAAGTCTTTAATTCGCCACTATTAGGATACACACAAGTTTTTTGTGTTTCTACAGACTTTAGTTATGATTTACATGTGGATAATTTGTTGACCAGAGACAAGGTCACGCAACTTCTTAGGGATAAACTCCACATGAGATTTTGATCAGATTTTGTGGCAAATGTTCCATGTAGTTTAGATTTTTTTATCAGTCCTATTATATTTTGACCCATGTGACTATATGCGACTTGTAGAATGAGTCGATAAGACACCATCCAACAAAAGCTGCCTTGGGGTTTAGCCCCAATGGAGCTGATTAGCGCAACTTCACCAGATTTTGTGTCCTTTCAAAGTACAAATTTTCTTTGTTAGTAATTAAAAAAGGAGACCAACCATACTGAGGAACACCTACATGCTTTTTTTGGCTAATTGTTTTGCTACTAGTATGCTGTCATACACAGGTGATAACCTTTTCCCAAAACATTATTTGCACTCAGATTTTCCCCCATCCCTTAAAAGACTTCGATCTACATTACTCTATAAACAAACCCCATCTTTGGTTACAAATGGTGGAGAATCAAATACACCACATACTCAGCCCACCAATATGCAGCCCAAACTCCTAAAAGTATGGCTGCTTGTGCTTATGGCAAAAAATGAGGATGGGAATGCTTGCTAAGGGTAAGAACCCACGGAGCGAGTTACTTGCCTGCGATAGATCTCTGCTATTGTGGGTGGGTAACTTCTCTGAAAAGGCTTTCCACTAACGGAAGTCACCGGTGGAAAGCCCTTTGCATCGCTTCATTTTCCAAAGTCGCGCAAAGTTGCCTGCAGGAGGAATCTTGGCACGATTTTGGATTACCAAAGCGATGCAAATAGTACTTGCATTCATAAATGATCTTTTTTTTATCCTTATTTATTATTCATTTGCTGTTCGCTATTGGAGAATGAACTAGTTGCCTAGATATTTATATACACTGTATACAGAAAATAAAGAGAGAATAAAAGCTAGCTATAAAGACCATCAGTTCTATTACTACTTTTCTGTGTCACATATAACTGGAATAGTGATTTCAGTGCATACTGGAAGAAATCTGAAATGCTAGCAAAACATTACATTTGTCACAAAACTGCACTCTTATATAATATATCTGGTCAGCCTGTAAATGCAACCAGCAAAATGCACACTACAGAGAGAGTGGGCAAATAGCTAGACTGTATATTCTGTAGTGTGCAGTAATTGTTATTGCCAATGGCGGCACAGGTAAATAAGAAATGCAGAGATAAGAAAAGCAAATGGCCTTACACTTATAACATTCCAGTATCCTCAGCCAATTACACCCCAGACTGCTTATATATACAGCGGAGAATGATCTATTAAGTCCTGCTGGAAGCTGAAATACCATATGCTGCTGATTTAGAGCACATACCTATTCTCTCACTTCCGCAGCCAGTTTAATTTTAGCCTGTTTAACTTTCCACACTCCCTCTATTTTTCATTTAGTTTAACATTAGATAATGGGTGCTTAAAATGTCAAACAGCAGTAACACATACATGTTCCACCTGCGCATACAGAGTTCACTGGTTTATTTGACCAACAGTTTGGGTGTTTTGAGAAATGAGGAAGAACTCCGAGGGGTATATTTATCATGCTGTGTAAAAAGTGGAGTGAAGCATTACCAGGGGAACCAATCAGCAATTAGATTTCAACAGTTAGAAAACCAAAGCAAAGTATATGATTGGCTGCTATTAAAAACATCACCGGCAATGTTTTACTCCACTTTTTACACAGCATGATAAATGCTTTTGTACTGTACTCACTACAGTACAGACTGCTAAAAAACGTAATGAAAAAGTTCAGTATTTATTGGTCGTAATATCACCAGACAATAGACTAAGAGGGCAGGCACGCTGAAGAACCCACAAACAGGCCAAAGTAAATGAAAAATAGGCAGTGTTAGACTGTCAAAGTCATAGGGGCACATTTACTAAATTTCTGAACTTTTTTGTTGCCGGTGCGACTTTTTAGTATTTTTCACGACTTTTCATTGCGAATGTTTCGTATTGAACGATCGTAAACGCCGGGAAAACCTTTCTGACTTTGATCCTTCAGTGCATGTTTGCATGAGCTTGATCAGTGCACTTGCGCACGAAAGAACGTTCGTTGTGCAACGAACGTTCTTTCGTTCAATCCGAAATTTTCGATAATGTGATGCAAAGTCGGGGAAAATACGAAAAAGTCGTGACGGCGACGAAAAAGTCGCAAAAATACTGATCATTACGAAAAAAACGCATTCGGACGCCTTCGGATCATTCGTAGATTAGTAAATGTGCCCCATAGTCTCGCCCCTGGCATTGAAGGATGAATTATAGTATGTAATGAAAAGAGACTTGGAGAATAAATATTTTGAGTAAGGAATGGACTCTCCTTTGGGGTCCAGAATTTAGCAAATCACCTCAAATCTTCTGAACTCTGAATGGCCTTCAGGCTGAGTTCCCTCTCCATATGATATCTGGGAAACTTCTATCTCTAGGTCATGTTCCATAAGTAAATTAGTAGCCATTAGTTTAGAACCTGATGCTCCTGGGCTGCCAGTCAGGTATAGAACTTACTGTGCCCTGGGAAGGATGCAAATGACATATCAGTTACTTTGCCAAGATGTACAGTGGGGGTAAGTCCTTTACGCCAGAGTTGAAATAGCTGTCATGCCACTGTTGCCATGTATAGGTCAGTCACAGATACCCCACAGTGGGACACTGTTGAACTGTGCGCATGAGCTCATACAAGTTCCCACTGCTTTTATTGATGGACATTTTGGGGCACAGTTGTGCACTTTCCAAATAGGGCTGGGACTATGCTGGTTGCTTATATTGTTTTATAATCTGCATTTATTGTGTGTTGTTTGTGTAATATGGGGGTACTATAGTGATGTTTTAAGATTTGGTAATAAATTAAATATTTTATTTGTGCACTAATGGTGGTAAATTGGTGGTTTGATGAGTGGCTACACCTGAGACCACGTATATCTTTATTTACCCCAGTGAGGGTTAGTTTTGCAACAACTGACCTGAGTACAGAAAGTAAGTCTTTTTATGTCTTTATTCTTTTCTTTCTTATTGGTTAATGCAGTGGTTTTACCAACGGTGCACTGTACCAGACTAAATTTTCGGATTGATGGGGCAATGGTCATTGCATTATTTGAGGTGCGAACCCTGGTTCCAGTATTCATTGTTAGTCAGTCCTTCTTTTTTCCTGGTGGAGCAACCAGCACTCTGTATTTGATTTTGTATTTTTAATGGTATAGTAAGGTAGTGGTCTCTGGAGTGGTTGGCCAAACCCTCCCAACAATATGGCATACTGTTTGAATGAGAGTTATTGGCATTCTCATATGGCTGAAATGTTCAGGGATAATACCAGCACGGCCTCTAAGAGAGAGCAGAGACAGGGACTGCAGGTGGGATTAAAGCAACATAAAAAGCTACTTTTACATCAACCTAGATTTAAATGGGAAATGTCTAGTCTCTCTAATAATAAAAAGAATGAAATGATTCCTCAGATTCCCCAGGATTTAATTTGAGAGTGTGACTGGGTACTTTATTAAGGAATGGGCATTAATACGATCGAGACTCTTGGAATAGCATTAATAAGATTGACACTTTCACATTGTGGAATGACAATTTAACAGTATAAGAGAGAAACACACTTAGGCAATTACAGAACATTTATTGACAAGTTGTTAATTAAGCCCTCTGATAAAGGAGGCAACATCATGATCCTGGATCAGGAATACTATATATATGGGAAGCTGAGAGACAGCTTAAGGACACTTCTCAATATGTTCAGCTTGACAAGAATCCATTACAACAAGTTCAGGCTGAATAATGGGCAATATTAGATGAAGCAGTGGCAGTAGGGGTCATTATCACACAAGATCACTCAATACGTTAATCTTTACATAGAACACCCAATTATACCATGCTTCTACCATAATATTCCTTAAATTTATTCTTACTAATAAAGTTTTCCATTTTGGGGGGCGTTTTTACCCTTAGGCCTAGTATGGCCATGGGGGGCAGCATGTGCTCTGGCATACGACTGCCTCCATTAGGGAAGGATAATAATAAGTGAATCTGTCCTGTTTTGCTTCACCGAAAAATTTGCAAAATGGTGAAAAACTTGCACAATGTGTCTACTGCACTAGTTTTTTGACACAATTGATTTTTTTTTACATGACCACAAATTTACTTGACACAACCGTGACTTTGTTGGATGTGACCACTACTTTTTCCTCACTCCTCACTCTGTTATCCAGAATGCTCAGGACCTGGGGTTTTCCAGATAAGGGATCTTTCCGTAATTTGGATCTCCATACCATAAGTCTGCAAAAAATTATTTAAATATAGAATAAACCCAATAGGATTGTTTTGCCTAGAATAAGGATTCATTATATCTTAGTTGGGATCAAGTACAAGGTACTGTTTTATAATTACAGAGAAAAAGGAAATCATTTGTAAAAATTAGAATTATTTGCTTATAATGGAGTCAATAGGAGATGGCTTTTCTGGAACTCTCTGGATAGCGGGTTTCCGGATAAGGGATCCCTACCTCTACTTGCACAACAAGAGGATTACATTCTGAGATCTGCTAAATAAGAAGTTGGAGGGTCTCCTTGTGACAGAGGTGAAGGAGACTGCTACCAACTCCTTGCTCCATGCTTGGAGCTGCCACCCCCCTACTTTGATCAGAGGCATACCCATTGGAGTTGTGCTCTAATGAGTAAATTGGTGGTTAGATGAGCCCACCTGAGACCACGTATACCTTTTATTATCCCAGTGAGGGTTACCTTTGCAACAACTGTCCTGAAAGCTGTTATTTATTTATTTTTTTCTTTCTTCTTTATTTTTCCTTTTCTTTCTTATTTGTCATGCCACTGTTATTTGTCACCACAAATCCATTTCCCATCTAAAGCGGCCTTTTTGTTTTTAACTTGCCCACCCAATATTTGCTTTGGTTTCCTTAAAAACTTAGAAGCAGGCGTTTGAGACAGGAATGGAAAGAATAAAAATGCTCTGAGCATCCGTAACAAAGTTTTTTTAAACGTCTCATTAAGACGCTCATGACATCTGGGAAGCAGGGAAGCAGTTCAGATGCCCTATGAGAAGCAGAAGCACATTTGGCAGGGCATATTATACCATACATGATGATGTTTATTTAAACCACTCTGCAGCCCACAGATAAAATATCAAGTGGTAGTTGCCATGCCAACAATGCAATTTGTTCTGCTGCTGAAGATGAATAATAACACAGAAATCACAGAGAACATACAGCAACTTGCGCACACGCACACATATCAATGGCACGCTTAACAGAAACTCTGTGGCCCATCTTGCCCCTTCAATCTTTAAATCTAAAGGTGTTTAAATTTAGACAGCTGAAACAACTAACTGTTTTATCCTCCTTTGTTCATAAACAGGTTAACGATCCAGAAATCCTTAAGTTTTCTGAAATTAGGAATAAACAGGCCAAACATGTGCCAGTGTTGCCAGACAAATCAGAAAATGCATAGTTCATTTGGATTGATAAAAGTTCATCAAGTTCAACCCTCTACAAAAGACCCCCTGTGCACACACACATATATATATATATATATATATATATATATATACACAGTATACACATATCTATACAGATCTATCAATACCTTCACATATATAAACTATATATACACATTCCTATAATAACTATAGATCTTTAGCACTAGGAAGGGCATCCCCCATCCTCACTGCCCTCACTGTCATAAACCACCTACGCTGCTTCAACTGAAAGTTCCGTTCCTCTAATCTAAATCTCTGGTGCGCTGATCGTTTTTATGGGAAAAAAGAACATCCCCTATCTGCCTATAATCCCCTCTAATGTATTTGTACAGAGTAATCATATCCCCTCGCAAGCGCCTTTTTTCCCAGAGAAAACAACCTCAACCCTGACAGTCTCACCTCATAGTTAAATCTTCCATCCTCTTTACCAGTTTAGCAGTCTATGCACTCTCTCCAGCTCATTATTATCCTTCTTAAGCACATGGGCCCAAAACTTACAATGCAAGACAGCTTTAGTAGCCACTGAATGACACTGCCTAGAGTTACAAAGTTGTTATCCACAAAAAGCCTTATGGATCAGCAGGGCCCATGCATATGTGACATAATAATTAACCTGAGGGCCAAACAATTAGATCATCCCAATCTGGACCACCATTACAGAGCCAAATCGGTCTTATATTGCTTATGACTGCCTTGCCAAACTAACAGATGTTACCATGTATGTTCATCCATACAACGATATTCTGGCTGGACACCCCTGTGGGCAAGCCACACATACGGGAACCTTTCGAGGATGTGCTTACCTTTAAAGGAGAAGGAAATGTAGATTCAGTGAGCTCTTCTCTTTATCATAAAATGCACTGGCCTATGATACTTTGCTTGTGAGCTCCACAATACTATATTATTCCATGTCCCAGGCATCCGCTGCACCAGTTACAAACATGGAAGGTTATTGTGACACATTCATAAGTAAATTATGGGCCAGAGGTAGGGAGTAAACAACTAGAATCGGCGATTCCAACTTTTCTTCTCCTTTAGAAAGGAACATTATGAGTACTTATTGTACTGTAGCATATTGTGCGCACAGATCATTTCTTCTGCGCACATTGGAATTTCATGTGAGTGGGAGTCAGGCCCTCACCCTTTACTGTCTGTACACAGTAGGCACATATGGATGATCGCCCAAACCACCCACACACACACACGGATGAAAGGCATCAGCAGTTCTGATTTTCTTTGATACCAGTGCAACCAAAATATTATGGGCCTCCCCCACACAGAGAATAGGTCAGATACAGGCAAGATCACTCAATATGCCCAACCATATACTGTAGCTCAGTGTACTTCCAGTGTTGATGACACAAGGCTTAAAGTCTCACATCACTCTGCACATTAGCATGTAACCCTTCAAATGTTATGGAATCTATCAGGAGCCAAAGGATTAAAAATCCCTTTTATAGCATGTTTCTATGCATTATTCTGTGGATAGCAGGTATCTAAATGGATTTCCATTGGCTTCTCAAAGAATGTATCTTTTTAATCTATGACAAGGTTGCTAAACAAGTCACTCTTTGCTCAGTTTGGCCACACAAACTGCCGGCTAAACAAGTACAAATTGGCTACAAATATCATGCTGGCCACATGACACAGGCCAATATACTGTGGCACAGTTTTGGTTATTTTGTTACCCAGAAAATAGTCACACTGTCAGAAAGAGAAATTCTGAACTTAAGACTGATTTATATTGGGAGGCTGAAAAATATGAGCTTTTGAACATACATAAATAATATATATACTCTTCAGCTGCTCACTGTACCTTGGCCAGTACTGATTCAGTCTTAGGCTAACTACTAAACAGTCAAGGCAATCGATGGCTAATTTGGCCCTCCACAGGTCTTGTTGTTCACACAGAAAGACTGGGTCCCTTGGGCAAGAATAGAGCAGAACATAAGCATTATCTTGCTACCCAACATTTCCCTTTGCCAAACTAATGCCATATGTTCCTGCACACTTGTGTGGCTGCTCCCATAGAGCATAATGGGGGTTGTTTTCCTGAGACTCACATTAATGAAAAACTTTTAAGTCTTTTGCAACTTTATTTTCATTTATAGTTGTAAAACTATACATTTATTGTTGTAAAGCTAATTTTCCCCATACAGTTGTAGTGGGGAAAATTCTCTAGAAAATGTATACCCTAAAGAAATGACAATATGTGGGATATTAGCGTTGAGGAGGTGACATAGATAATGAAATGCAAAAGTGGCTGCTCTATCTTTAAAAAGGCAATTGTCCAGCCTAAAACTGGAGAAAATTCAATTTGCAAAAATGTATTCTTGTTGTCTTGGTAAATTGATGATTTACCAAGAAGAAATGAGGAGGAAAAGATGTGAATGTTAGCCAATGCAAAGTCAATTCACCAAAACTTGTCATGCTCTCCTATTAGTAAATTGCTGCTGTTGTGGTGACTTTTTATTTTTCCCAAAATACTTCACATTTTAACTTTTTTCTTTAGTAAATATGCCGCATAGCAACTGCAACTTTAATACATATGCATTTGTGAGTTAAAAATACAGCTGGGAGTGCAGTGCTTCCCAAGCAGGAAAACCCTAAGGGCATGGTCTTGATCTCAAGCCCTCTTTGAGATGAAACATTTGGTTATAGCCCTGACTAGCTCCTAACAAGGCTAAAGATACTGTATATTGCCCCAAGAATATGTAGGACAGCATATTAATGTTGACTCCACACATTCATTAAAGCTGCACTTGCATATAGGAGACCAAAGAGACGTGTTTCACAAAAAATACTATAGGTATGGAACCTGTTATCCAGAATGCTCAGGACCTGGGCTCTTTCGGAAAAGCAATCTTTCCTTTATTTGAATCTCTCTACCATAAGTCTGCTAAAAAATAATTCAAACATTAAAGGAGTTGTTCACCTTTGAGTTAACTTTTAATATGATGTAGAGAGTTCATTCTGAGACAATTTGCAATTGGTCTTCATTTTTATTGGTAGTTTTTTAATTATTTATATTATAATTATATTACTTTTTGTTCCGCAGCTTTCCAGTTTGGAAGTTCAGGAGTTATGTGGTTGCTAGGGTCCAATTTACCTTATTAACCAGGGAGTGGTTTGAGAGGACTGATATATGAATTGTAGAGGGGCTGAATAGAAAGATATGTAATAACAAGTATCAATAACAAATAAAACATAATAAAAACAAATAAATAAAATTGTAGCCTCACAGAGCAATAGTTATATGGCTGCTGGAGGTCAGTGACCCCCGTTTGAAAGCTGGAAAGTGGCAGAAGAAAAAGGCAAATAATTCAAAAACTATAACAGTTAAATAATGAAGACCAATTAAAAAGTTGGTTAGAATTGGCCATTCTATAACATATTAAAAGTGAACTATCCCTTTAAACCCAATAGGATGGTTTTGCCTCCAATAAGGATTAATTATCTTAGTTGGGATTAAGTACAAGGTACTGTTTTATTATTACAGAGAAAAAGGAAATCATTTAACCATTAAATAAACCCAATAGGGCTGTTCTGCCCCCAATAAGGGGTAATTATATCTTAGTTGGGATTAAGTACAAGGTACTGTTTTGTTATTACAGAGAAAAGGGAAATCATTTCTAAAAATTAGAATTATTTGTTTAAAATAGAGTCTATGGGAGATGGCCTTCCCATAATTCAGAACTTTCTGGATAATGTGTTACAGGTCCCATACCTGTATAACTGGGCCACTGACCCATAGTCTGAGCCACCTGCCAGGTGAAAAAAATGATTTCCTTTTTCTCTGTAATAATAAAACAGTACCTGTACTTGATCCCAACTAAGATATAATTACCCCTTATTCTATTTAGAAAATACTGCCCTGCTTCCAAGACTCCAGACCCCCCCCCCCCCCCTCTCCCTCCGTAGAAGACAAGCAGTATGGGAACAAATATTCAAATGTCTGCGATCTTCTTAGGGAAATCTTGCACATGGCTGCTTACTGCTGCTTCCTATAGTAATCCTACTACATATATCCGGCAGCAGTGAATATATCTATTAAACACCTTCCATAGTACAGGTATAGGACCCGTTATCCAGAATGCTTGGGACCAAGGGTATTCCAGATAAGGGGTCTTTCCGTAATTTGGATCCCCATACCATAAGTCTACTAAAAAAATCAATAAAACATTAATTAAACCCAATAGAATTGTTTTGCCCCAATAATGATTATTTATTTCTTAGTTGGGATCAAGTACAAGGTACTGTTTTATTACTACAGAGAAAAAGTAAATCAGTTTTAAAATTCTATATTATTTTATTAAAATGGAGTCTACTGGAGACAGGCTTCCCGTAATTCGGAGCTTTCTGGATAACGGGTTTCCGGGTAAGGGATCCCATACCTGTATTCATAATGCAGGGACTGTACACAATGCAATGTATGGGGCAGCACACACACAAAAGGAGTATGATTATAGTGTGTATAGACATTAATAGGGATGCAGGAGTTCCAACCTGCAGCAACAGTCACCAGTGAAGGCAGCACACACACACATATACATATATATATATATATACACTTTATAATTAATATTATTATTATTTATATAGCGCCATCAATTTACGCAGCACTTTACAGAATAGATGTATACATATGTACCCAGGCACAGCTCCCCTACAGATGCACTATAATCATGAAACAAGTGTTTCTGGGGTTCATTCAGTATGAAACACTGGTCCCAAAAACCTGTGCTTAGTTTTCTAAATTTGTATAAATAATAAACAAACAAAAGGAATTCTGGGAATGAATTCCAAACTCCTAAAAAAAATCCCATTTACATGGGTTTATCCTATAGGCTACAGCTTAATGATTTGTTTATAAATAATAAGAAAGTAAAGAAACTGCTAGGGAAAAATAAAATCCCACATGTAATATGCTGGTTGCACACGCAGAGCTGATACAAGTGCAAAGCATGGCTTTTACACTCCCTTAGGGCTGTCGGTTCCTGTCATTAACTCTTTAGTGTGAGATTCTTCTACTAGAAAGTGGCAGCTCCATCATCTGCTCTCGCCTGGAACCAACCAATCAGCGGTCCCAGGAAGGTTTAGGGGGCACAGTACCTGCACGGCGGGGTTCTCCAGCGAGTCCATATGGATCTCCTGCTGTGATGCCGAGGAAGACTTGGACATGTTATTCTGGACCATTGGAATAAAGGAGAGTCAGCAGGATACTTGGATAAAGTAAAGCGGTCAGGCTGCCACTTGCATTCAGCACTAGCCACAGTAGCCTTTCTACTTAAACAGTTTCCATCACTATCACTGATATTCCAGGTGCTCCTTGAAGGCAGCTCCCCCCTTCCTGCAGCTCCACTCGCTGTGACTCCCTGTGAGTGCTACAGTTCAGCCGCCTCCCCTACAGGCATCACTAAGGAGGAAGGAGTGTCTAGAGCCAGGGCTTCAGCTGGGAGTTCTGAGCTGCTTCTGATCCAGCTGGGTCCCCAGGTTCCCATAATGGGCTTCAGTCATCTAAAGGGTCTGAGCAAGAGCTGCTTCCCTGCCTCTCTCCTCATAACACTGCAGCTCTCTCTCTGGCAGCAGCCGCCTCATACTTCTTACTTTCTTTCTTTTCCTCCACACACTGAGCCACAGCCTGGTCACATGATACTGTGTGTGAGAGATGGTGTGAGAAAATGGTTCTGCTTCAGTGTGGGAAAGTCAGACTGAACTTGTGTGCCTGTGTCTGTCTGTGTGTGTCTGTGTGTGCCTGTGTGTGTCTGTGTGTGCCTGTGTCTGTCTGTGTGTGTCTGTGTGTGTGAGTGTGTGCCTGTGTGTGTGAGTGTGTGTCTGTGTGTGCCTGTGTGTGTCTGTGTGTGCCTGTGTTTGTCTGTGTGTGCCTGTGTGTGTGAGTGTGTGCCTGTGTGTGTGTGTGAGTGTGTGTCTGTGTGTGCCTGTGTTTGTCTGTGTGTGTCTGTGTGTGCCTGTGAGTGTCTGTGTGTGTCTGTGTGTGCCTGTGTCTGTCTGTGTGTGTGTGCCTGTGAGTGTCTGTGTGTGTCTGTGTCTGTGTGTGCCTGTGTCTGTCTGTGTGTGCCTGTGTGTGTGTGCCTGTGTGTGTGAGTGTGTGTCTGTGTGTGCCTGTGTCTGTCTGTGTGTGTCTGTGTGTGCCTGTGTTTGTCTGTGTGTGCCTGTGTGTGTGAGTGTGTGTCTGTGTCTGTCTGTGTGTGTCTGTGTGTACCTGTGTTTGTCTGTGTGTGCCTGTGTGTGAATGTGTGCCTGTGTGTGTGAATGTGTGCCTGTGTGTGAATGTGTGCCTGTGTGTGTGAGTGTGTGCCTGTGTGTGTCTGTGTGTGAATGTGTGCCTGTGTGTGTCTGTGTGTGTGAGTGTGTGTGAGTGTGTGCCTGTGTGTGTCTGTGTGTGAGTGTGTGTCTGTGTGTGCCTGTGTGTGTCTATGTGTGTCTGTGTGTGCCTGTGTGTGTGAATGTGTGCTTGTGTGTGCCTGTGTGTGTGAATGTGTGCCTGTGTGTGTCTATGTGTGTCTGTGTGTGTCTTTGTGTGCCTGTGTGTGTGTCTCTGTGTGTGAATGTGTGCCTGTGTGTGTGTCTGTGTGTGTGAATGTGTGCCTGTGTGTGTGAGTGTGTGCCTCTGTGTGCCTGTGTGTGTGCCTGTGTGTGTCTATGTGTGCCTGTGTGTGTCTGTGTGTGCCTGTGTACCCTTGGTCCCGAGCATTCTGGATAACAGGTCCTATAACTGTATTACCTATCACACAAGGAGGGTACCCACTGGCTTCATAGTCAGTAAATTAGTGGTTTCTGCCCAAAACCCTAAATCTACTTTGCAGGATTCTGTGGTTACCTGACCCAGTGCAGAATTCTAGTGTGCCAGGCTTTCTAAAGAAATCAATTTTCTACAAACCATCTCTCAGACCCAGGACCGGAACTAGGGTAGGCAGAAGAGGCAGCTGCCTAGGGCGCAACGATTTAGGGGCACCAGGCAGACTCTCCTGCCTACCCCTAGTGCTAATTTGTCATTGCCTCCACCGCTTGTCATTAGCGGCGGAGGCAATGACCGACTAACCGGGGAGGTGGGCGGAGTTGGCCGACCGGGTTGCCTAGGGCGCACGGTCGGCTTGGCCCGCCCCTGCTCAGACCTTGAATTAACTGAAAGGTGCTGGGCATTCTATATGTTCACCTGTTACGCTACACTGGCACTCATGGTCCCTAAGAAATGCCCAGGGTAATGATTTCTAAGCATAACACTTAGATGTTCCCAGTTGGGACCTGAACTGGGAGACCTGGGAAATGAAAAGAAAATGGCAGTATGGTGCTCAGCACGTAGTACCCCAGACTGGTGATGTTTATGAACTAGAGGTGCAACAACTCACCCAACCTGTACCCATAGGGGGAACATAATACCCCAGTCTGACCCAACCCAAATCCTCAATGGTCACCCAAATTTCAACCCGAACCCACCCCAACCTGCCAACCTATGAAGTTCATGGGTTTTGGGTCAGCCCACATGTCACTAGTTAGAAATGCTGGAGACTTTTGTTTTGCACCTTTTATTAAAAGACACAGTGGTGCAATATAGCAATGACTAGTATGTTCCAGCTCTGTATGTGAAAAGGCAGAGTAGCGTCCTTGGTACTTCTTGTTACACACTTGGGAAGGCCCATTTATCAACATTCTCATTTTCATGGTTTTAGAGGTTTTTGAAACCACGACTAAACTTATTTCCAATAACACCACAAATGTCTAGTCATTTTTTTAAAGATACGAATTGAAAAAGCACGAATGAATTAAAATGGGGAACGAAAACAAAAAACAATTTTTTGTGGTTTTTACATTTTGCCACGAATCTTCATGGACTTGCAAATGGAAATAAACTCGAAAACATTGAAAACCACAAATTAAAGATTGTTACAATTTGTCTAGGACAGTTCCCATTGACTTCTACATGACCTTGACACAAAAAAAACATAAATTGCAAAAAAATAAGAAATATGAATGTTAGTAAATGCCCCCTAAATGTAGGAGGGTAAAGGTTTTGGCCAATTGTATGTATGTATGTATATCTTTATGTATAAAGCACCACAAGGGTACGCAGCTCTGTACAATTTTACAAAATACAAAATTACACACAGGCAGGACAAGTGTTATAATAAATAAATACAATAAATATATATATAAATGCACAGGGAATAAGTGCCATGGGGTATGAGACACAGTAGGAAGGAGGTCCCTGCCCCGTAGAGCTTACAATCTGAGTGGTTGGGTAACATACAGGCACAAATTGGAAGGTAAGAGTGCACCAGGTATGGGCATTTGCCCTTAAGCGCAGGACTGGGCAAAATAGTGTTTTAGTGCTCCAGAAGGTAACAGCTGAGCTTTATCTTATAGAGAGTGGGGGAGTTTTCCCTACGGAGGGATTCAGGGATAGAGTTCCAGAGGGAAGGAGCAGCGAGATAGAAAGGTTTAAGACGAGAGAGCGCAATGGGTGTGGATGGTGTAAAAAGACGGAGGCTCTGAGAGGAGCGGAGGAGACGACCAGGAACATGCAGGGAGACCAGTGAAGAAATGTAGTGAGGAGCAGAGGAGTGAAGGGCTTTGAATGTTAGTAGAAGGATTTTGTAAGCTATCCTTCTAGCCATGCTAGAGAGCTTACTTGGGGCTGAGCAGGTTC
This sequence comes from Xenopus tropicalis, assembly GCF_000004195.4. NCBI lineage: Eukaryota > Metazoa > Chordata > Amphibia > Anura > Pipidae > Xenopus > Xenopus tropicalis. Next base: position 28,267,616 of record NC_030682.2, read on the forward strand.
CCTCTTTGGAGAGAGCAGGAGGAACCTGGCAGCAGAGTTTAAGATTGATTGCAGGGGAGCAGGGTCGGACTGGGGGGTGCAGGACCCACCGGAGCTTTTGCTTCGGGCCTTTCAACCCCCCACTGCCCCCCCTCACCCGAGCTCGCCTAAATGAAACTTACGGTTAGCGCTTTGGGGGAGGCAGGAGGGAGACCGGGGCTCGGTATAGTGCTCTGCGCAGATCAGGGCCCAGTCCGACCCTGCAGGGGAGAGAGTCTGGGAGACCGGTTAGTAGGAGATTGCAATAATCTAAGCGGGAAAGGATAAGGGCATGGATTAGTGTTTTAGCTGTTACTTGTGAATGAAAGGGGCGTATATTGGCAATATTGCGGAGGAAAAAGCGGCAGGTTTTGGCAGGGTTTTGGCCAGTTAGATTTGTTGTGCCTATATTACAGTTGGGAGGGGGCAGGGCTATGTTTAGGTCTGGTGCCACCCTAGGCATTGGAACTAAATATGCCCACGCAGATTGCAGAAGTGACATCATGCACAGTGTGTAAGTGACGCATAAAAGACCCTACCTCCCTAAACCCCCCAGCTCCGATGCTGTATTTCTGTAGAAACTGTTAGGCAGGGGCTGGGGGGATTTTTAATTTTTTTTTTCAAGATAAATTATTATATAGGCTGTCCCCCTAAAGCTGCCGTCCTAGGCACAGGCCCTTATAAAAATGTGGCCCAGGGAGGGGGAGCAGGTCCCTTGGCACCCAAGTTATATGAAAGATTTGTTTGTGGTGGGATACAATAAAGTACATCACAGCAAGTGCCCACTTGAGTTAAAAAGAGTCCTACCAGGAGTTTCCGGGAGTTGGGACCTAGCGGGCCACGTCTAAGGTAATCCAGCTGGGGTAACTGAGAAATCGGGTACCCCCATGCTCAAAAACCTGTTACATTAGGTCTTAGCTTAAAGAGCAAGCTAACTAATGCCCACTAATAATGGCTACAAAATTAATTGTCATTTTTAGCAAATTTTAGTTTTTAAAAACTTTTTGTAACTTTAAGTAATTACCTTATGTTTTGAGGGAAAGGCAGAGTCCCTTTAGTCTATCATTTGAGGTGAAAAAACTCTTTATTGTCAGTGTATACCTAATGGCATGAACCCCCCTTTGCCTCAATACACCTAGTAAATGCAAGGAGGGAATCACAGAATTCATGGGGTGGGGGGGTTGCAGGCTCTTGCCAGGACCCCCCCTGTGGCAGTAGGATCTACTTCCCCTGATGTTCCCCCACTGACTGCAGGTGGGCTCTGTATTCCTGTATATACCAAGGCGGCAGAGCAGTTGTTGGTCCAACTTTTGCAGTTCAGGCCCCACTTGAAGATCCAACCAGGCCCCCCTCATGAAACAAGCATGGATAAAGAAAAAAAATCAGTGTATGAGACATACTGTCGTAGTTTCAAGAATATCCAGTGCAGCCATGTAGAAAATACTGTATATATGCTGCTGCTGGGGTCCTGCTGAAACACAGATGTACTAAATGCTGACACAGCAGCCCAAAGGTATCACACCTGCACCAAACTGCTGCAGTAATTCATCAAAAAGGAGAACAAAAAAAATAGGCCACATAACCTCTAGCAATGACGCAACATTCTGTGACAGACATAACTCCTAGTGATCCCACTCCTATACATGTTGCTGTGTGAGTGGAGTCACCTCTAATATGCAGGAATGGAAGAAATTAGTTTGTACTAAATTTGGATTAATAGTTATTTTAAACATTTCTCTAAGGCTGTCACACAAATGGCCCCCAGTGACCCCGGGAAACAATAGGGCCCACGTACGTCCACAGTTGCAATTTTGAGCTCAATCGCTATGCTCTTTTCCCACAATGCAGCATTTTCGCATGCATTTCATTGCAAATTGGACACAGAAGTCTGCTTGGCGCCATTTCCAGTGTTCAGCGTGCAACTGGCGTCTGCAACCAGTTCTTTGGGGGCAAGTGCACTGCACCTATTGACACCGGGGACAAAGGGAACCCTGAAGCTAGGTGGTAGAAACAGAAGGTGGTGGCAATTCCAGGAATCCCCTTCTGCAAAAGATGCATATTCAGAAGGAAGAAAAGAATGAGCAGCGCAGAGCTCAACTATGGTTTTCTATGAAAATAGTTTTAAGCACAACTGACTGCAGAGGAGATTGCAGGCATACATGTGACTTAATATCAGGTTGAAGGGGCAGTATGAAATACAGCTTTTAGTTAGCACGCCAGACAGCCATAGTATCTAAAACTTCAGTCTTTATTCATTTCCTTAAAAACATTGTGCCTGTACAATGCACAGGCACAATGTTTTTAAGGAAATGAATAAAGACTGAAGTTTTAAGGGGGGGCTTAAGCACCCGGACCATACATCGGCTTTGGTGAGAATTGATTGATTTATCTATTTTTATTGAGACTGTGTATTCATTGGTGGCGGGCCCGGGGTTTGTACACCCGGGCCAATTAATCATTTTGGTACGGTTACCTTATATACTTGATTTTTGTATATCTTAGTGCTGCCTTGTTACTTATTAACTAATTTATTAGTTTTGTTTTTGGGGATTTATTTTTTGTTTGTTACTATGAAGGGGCAGTATGCACCTGTGTTCATGATTGGCTCAATAAATATTGATTGTATTGGACATGCATCCTGCCTATAGGTTGAATGATTAATGCTATTTCTTTCACTAAAAAGTGCAGAACAATGACACCAAAATCCCTTTAGATTGATCCCACCTCTTATATCTAGAGTGCAAGTCAATCTAATGAATCCATCCATACAGGCACCATGAGCAGATCTGGCTCCAAGATGGCAGTACAATTTGGGCTGAGGATTTTTTCAAAATAGTGGCCAACTAAGAGTCTTGTATCCTGATATAAGTTTTAATGGCCAAATATCATTCAAGTAGATCATTGTTTTGGCCCCTTAATCAAGGGGGCAGCCGATGTTGGTTCATGCATGGCCACCTTAACACTTTTAAAGTCAGGTCATTCGAAGAAAACCATATGAACACTGGTCAGGGCAATGCCATGGACAGCAAGACGGGGCAATGTTATGGCATGTGGATTTGACCTGGGCACAGAGAATCAGTTGTGGTCCTAGGGGAAAAATAAATTCACATGTACAAAAGACGTGTAATACAGGTATAGGACCTAGGCTTGGGACCAAGGCTATTCCGGATAAGGGGTCTTTCCGTAATTTGGATCTCCATAACTTAAGTCTACTAAAAAATCAATAACAGATTAATTAAACTTAATAGGATTGTTTTGCATCCAATAAGGATTAATTACATCTTAGTTAGGATCAAGTACAAGGTTCTGTTTTATTATTACAGAGAAAAAACAAATCAGTTTTAAAATTCTCAACCATTTGATTAAAATGGAGTCTATGGGAGACGGTCTTTCTATAATTCAGAGCTTTCTGGATAATGGGTTTCTAGATAATGGATCCCATATCTGTAACTGTTTAGGTTATTTTCTGGAAATATATTAGAGATGTCCAGTCTCAAGTCTTCTTGCCTTTTGTTAAACTTCACCATTATGTCAGGTTACTCTCTCTCTTTCTCCCTATACATATATAATCATATTTTGCACCTTGGTTCTGCGGCACTAGGAGCTGAAGACAGTCACCATTTTGGATCTATCCACCAGGATAAATACCTTGTTCACATAGATGTGCAAATGTCATGAGCTTTGGCAGCTACCATCTTAATACTCCTTCACAGTCCATGCACTGTTTTCACTAAATAAAATAAACTATTCCACTGGATTGGATGGTGTATTAAAAGAGGTGATCCCAAACTGATTTCTCCACTTGGGATGATTTAGTATATTTTATTTAAAGCACATTAAAAGGCTGAATATCGGGTGCTGTGTCACCAATTTCATCTTCATAACTAATAACATAATATGGAAGAACCATACCACACAGGGTTAGTCCTCGAGAACAAAGAGCAGCCAGAAAAGCTCCAAGTATATAATGTAAATAAATAGTATCTGCAAATGTTAAACAGAAAACGTGTTAGTGAAAAGGATCTGCATACTTGGAACTATCCTTCCCCACAGCCTAAATGATGAATTGCATATATATATTGTGGGTTAGTGGGTTAGATCTGACTCCTGTTACACTGGCAGAACCAGAAAGCAGAATGTAATAAACAAACACTGATCTGAAAATGTTTTTATCAATGTCATGTTTAATTACTGTACTTTACTGTGCTCAGAATGATATTTTCTTTCATTATGTATAAAAGAAATCTCCAAGTCTTCCCTTGTCTGCGTGGGTTTCCTCTTGGTACCCTGGTTCCTTCCCACACTCCAAAACATGCCGGCAGGTTAACTGGTTCCTGATAAAATTGTCCCTACTGTGCGTGAATGTGATAGGGACATTAGATTGTAAGCTCTACTGATGCAGGGAGTGATGTATAACCTCTTTACCTCCATTATTGTTTGTGTTTTATGTTTTCTTGTACGCTTAATATATACACCCATTTATTTTACAACTCTGCAAGATATGTTGACATTCTATAAAAATGTTTAATAATAATAATTATCATCATCATCAGTGATCATCTCTGTAAAGCCCTGCATAGAATGTATCAGCATGGAAATTAATGTGCTGGCTTTACGAATCAGTTAGCAGTGACATCTGCTGGCTAAGAATTGGTATTGCCTAGTTAGTTCTGAATTATTTTACGCTCATTTTGTACATAGAGGGGCATTTTTATACCAAAGTGTACAATATTTACAACAAGTTCTCTGTGCATGGACCATAATTAGCGCAGCACCCTCTAATCAGTTCTCTAGGGCTTGTGCCCTTGGCCATCGTAAATCAGTGACTTGGTGAGGCTTCAGCAATTATAGTGTGTTGTGTACACCTTCTTCAAAAAGCCAACCAAAGTCAAAGCAGACACGGACCCCCGGACTTAACTATAAACCCAAATATTTGATATCTGATATTTTGATTTTTATTGTTCCCCCTTTTTCTCTCTCTCTCTCCTGTCTCCCCTTCCATCTGAGCCCCTCTCCTCCATTATTTCTTACTTCAGCACTCTCAACTTGTTAGAAAATATAAATAAAGAGTTTAAAAAACAAATAGGGATCAAATCCAGGGATTTGGTTTGGGATTTGGCCAAACTGCAGGATTCGGCTGAATGTTTAGAGTTCAGATCCAATTCAGCTAAGAATTCAGCTGATTCTTGTGATTTCAAAGCTCTGGACTGCTGAATGTGACAATTTTTTGTTTGCAGATGATGCAATGTTTTCTCTTTATTTCAAATTTGAATATGCATATGTAGGGTTATATTTCGGTTCAGTATTCAGCCAAATCTTTTGCGGAGGATCCATATACTGCTGATTCTAAACATTAAAGGGGCGGTTCACCTTTAAGTTAACTTTCAGTATGTTATAGAATAGCCATCACTGACCCTGGCAGCCAAAAAACTATTGCTCTGTGTGGCTACATTGAGGCTACAATATTTTTGTTACTTTTAATAACTTATCTTCCTATTCATATTCCAGTCTCTCATTCAAACCTCTGCCTGGTTGCTAATGTAAACAAGCCCTTAGCAATCAGATAGCTGTGGAAATTCCACACTGGAGAGTTGCTGAACCAATGATAAAATAATTACCACAAATAATAAAAAATGAAGACCAACTGCAAATTGTTTTAGAACATCACCCTCTACATCATACTAAAAGTTAACTCATAGATGAAAAACCCCTTTAAGGTTAACAGTCCTGATTTCCATAGCATAGTCTTCTGTCCCAACTTGTTGCTTAAATGTCCCTGATTGCCTTTAGTTGCCCCACTCATCTTCAGTTGTTCCAGGCTCCTTCCAGTATTCTTTCCAATAATTAGTTACAGTCTCGTGAGATGAGACTGTGACATCACAGTTAGACTATACCCGTTGCCAGGCCCGGATTTGTGGCAAGGCCACACTGAAAGGGGGGTGCTGAAAGGGGGCGGTCTTGGGGCACCCAAACTTCAAATCCAGCCCTGCCCGCTGCGCCACCAGTGATGTGTAATAATCCGCAATGCCAGTTCTGTGCCTCCTCATTCACTCTACCCTTTCTTTGTCTGTCCCTTTGTCCCACATCCCTTCTCTGGTCCATCTCCCATCCTGCCAGTTTATATCTTGCATGCTTTTTGAGGTGCAGTTTTTGTGTACACGGCAAACTACATACAGCAGACCTGATGTCCCGGGCCCTCTGGACCCCCAAGGTCACTGGGTCTGCAGTATAGGTATAGGTATAACTATAACCTATAACTGTCATTACCTTCTTACCCACAGGCCTGGATATGTTGCAAGGCCACAAAGGCCTGGGCCTAGGGTGGCATGCCACCCAGCCTCACCTGAACTTTGCTCACATACGAAGCCCTGGGACAGGATGTGCAGAAAACTTTAGTGCGTCCTGTCCCCAGTGCTTCGTATTTGAGATAAATGGATGCGCATATGGATAGGGAGATGCGGTTGCGCACCTGAGACTACACAATGTTGCTCAATAGTTTTCTTTTTCTTTTCATTGTCTGCTTTTGTGCTTATGCCATCTCAAATTGATGAAAATGGTCTGCAGAAATCTGGGTACTTTTGACCACAGCCATGCCCTAAACCAGTGTTCCCCAACCAGTGGCTCGGGAGCAACATATTGCTCACCAACCCCTTGGATGTTGCTCCCTGTCAGGGCCGGAACTAAGGGTAGGCAGAAGAGGCACCTGCCTATGGTGCAACAGTGAGGGGGTGCTAGGCAGGTACCTCTGTTGCCACCCCTAGTTTGGGATCTCTTACCCCCACATTTGATTTCCCTCCCTGCACGGCATCTCTGCACATTGCCCTGGAAAATGACATGTGCAAGAATTTGTTTTGACACGTGTCATTTTTTTTGTTGTGTTGCAAAATTTTCAGCTGCAAATTGTTGCGCCTGTTACGTGAAACAATCCGCCAATGGCAAAACACGCAGCAAATCCATGCAAATCATATTAATGTAAAACCAAAACATTTGAAAAACAACATATTGGAATTCTTTTAATAGTAAAAAAAGATTTTAAACAATTCATTCTCATCCTGCTTAATGAAAACTTGTCAAAAAAGAAATTAAATGTGAAATTAAAGACACAAAGAACATGTAATCCCACATTTACACTGTATCACTGCCAGTCGGGCTTCTCTCTAAAACTGAATTTTATGCTCATAAATTGCCAGCAGTAACAGGCAAAGCCAGCCAAGTAGCAGTCCCAGGTTTTGTAGAAAAAACATCAGCCAGGGCCGTTGTGTTTGTACGTGAATCATCTCAGGGAGCTGGGAAAAAAAAGAGTCGTGTATTTGTCATTCAGTTTGGAACATATACATAACACATGGAAAATATAAGGTTTTTTTAATCAATATTAGTCATAAATATGTCATACAGTCATACACTTTTGGGGTGGACTATGCTCCTAGGCCTACACCAGAGGACCTGACGTCTGAGGCCCATTTGAATTATTAATAAAAAAATGAAAGACCTGAGGGGATTTATCCTACCAAGGTGCCTGGGCCCACTGGGCAATTCCCTGGTACTCTGGCAGGCCAGTTCAACCCTCTCATCCAGTAGAATGGAATATATAATATGAAAGTACAGGGATACTACAGTGCTGCGGAATATGTTTTATAAATAAATGTAAATAATAATAATACTGTTTTATATACAATATTCTTTTTGTCACTTTGACTGGGTAAAAGAGATGGACACTATCCACATTCCCCGGAGTCCAATATGATCCATAGCTATCTGCCACGTACCTGTGAATTCATATAGTTCCTAATATTCACCAGGGTCCCTAACTGATAACAGGTTAGAGCAATCAAGTGGTAGCCACAAAGAAAGACAGAGAGGATTTTTTATATAACAAATATATACCACTGTATATACTGTATTTTATCAAACATAATGATTCTGCAACCATATTGATATTTGGCTTTAGAATGCTATTTATTATTTGATTAATACAAATATATTTGGAAGTTTATATAAATGTAATCATAATATCTTCACTCTCTCTCTCTATATATATATGAATATAAGGAACATGTCATAAATTATTTTGAAAGCTTTGATTTATTGTATAAATAATTTTTGGTGCCTTTTTGAAACACTACTTAGAAAAATTTAAACCAAAACAGATGGTCAGATAACTATAAATAAAGGAATTAGTTAGAAAATGTTTATATTAATGACTGGCAATGCTGGGATTTTGTTGATTTCTGACCCAAAACAAAGAGAAAATATTTTATTTCCATGTAACTGTTTTGCAAATCAATTTCATGTCTGAATGATTTCTGCCTTTTTGGGGTGCTGGAAGCAATAAGTCTCATTCCTATTATCTGTAGTGTTAACATTGGGAAACTTCACTAACCAAATCATTATTCAACATTCTTATTTTTCGATTCTTACAGAATTTGTTTTAAATGCTCATGGGCTTTAGGGTACAGGTATGGGACCTGTTATCCAGAATGCTCGGGACCCGGGGTTTTCCGGATAAGGGATCTTTCCGTAATTTGGATCTCTATAATTACGTCAGCTAAAAATCATTTAAATATTGAATAAACCCAATAGGATTGTTTTGCCTCCAGTAAGGATTATTTATTTCTTAGTTGGGATCAAGTACAAGGTACTGTTTTATTATTACGGAGAAAAAGGAAATAATTTTTAAAAATTTGAATTATTTGCTTATAATGGAGTTTATTGGAGATGGGCTTTCCGTAATTCGGAACTTTCTGGATAAGGGGTTTCCGGATAAGGGATGCCCATATTATACGTATTTTATATTCTATTAAGACTTTTAATTTAATGTAAAATACTTGTAAAAAATATTGCTTTACTCTTACCATTTCAACAAGTGACAAATATAAGAACATCCCAGCCGTGACAGCAAATATCCATATCTGAACATCAGGATTGGCTGAAAGTGAGAGGCCGATATAAAGACCTGCAAAGGCGGTTAATGCACTTATGAAATTCATTAAAAAGGCAATCTTTGCCGAGAGTCCTGTATTCAGTAACACAGCAAAGTCACCTGAAAGGTAAAGAATAAAACCTTATTTCATACAGTGAGATTTACAGGTGAATTGTTTTCATTTAATATAATGCTGCATAAATACAGTATGTACATTATTAAACAGAAAAAATATCAAAGTATGCAATGAGGGGGTTGGTTTCCAATATTTAAGGGGACATTTAGTCATGTTCATTTTTTATTCACGATTTTTATTTTTTTTTGCGCCGAAATACAATTTTGTCAAGGAGAAAAACATAATTATTTCAAGATTTATCATGCGACAAAACTGCAACAAATTCAAAAGAAAAAATATGCCATGTAAAAGCTGGCGAGATCAAGTAGAGCTCAGTGACGGGTGTCCTTTATATTTGCTTTGTGGTTTTAGTGGTTTTCAATTTTTGTGACAATATGAAAAAAAATCATGGTTTTCGTATTTTTTCCAGCATTCGTTTTCGTGGTTTCAAAAAATTAGAAAACCACAAAAATCTGAATGTTAATAAATCTGCCCCTTTAACTTGGATATCAAGATACATTTTTTTTTTTTTACATTTGATCAATAAATCATATATTCTTCATGTTAGTTGAATCCCAGCCAACTTCAAAGCTAGTTATACCCAGGAAAAAAATTCACATGCTCATTTCAGTGAAATACACCTAAAATAGGGGTCATTGATTCCTCCAGTGTGTAAACACAAAGAGGCAAATTTAGCAAAGTGTGCAATGAATTCTCCCACTGTATATTCATTTCTCTGGGATTTTTAGAGGCATATTTATCAATGGGTAAAAGTTGGAGTTCACCATCTGATAAATATGCCTCTAAGAATCCTATAGGAATGAATGGAGAATATTCTGTATTGGTTAAGTAAGTCAGTCCTGCAGATAGTTTCTATGTGGATACATTATTATTTTATCTTTTAAAAGTCACGGCAACTAATCGCCCCAGGTGTCTTCACCTTTAAGAAATACATTTATTTAAGAAATACAATTATTTGGAAAGTATGATACAATGAGTAAGCAAACTTGTCCTGCAGCTACTGTAAGAGTTAATATTATATTATTAATCATATTATTCACCCCACTTACAAGGGTCACAGTTCTTTTGAGTAGCAGACAAATAATCCACACCAATAAGTGTATATTAAAGGGAATACATTGAGTAATAAATCAAATGATTGATCCAATTAAATTATCATTTAAACTAAAACAATATTTACACTATTTACAGTTACAGATTATTTATAGTTACCACCAACACAAAACATGGTAGTCTGGTTCCTTCTCTCCATCATGGCTTCCCTCTGCAGGCTTCAGCACATTTTGGGGCATATTCATCATGCTTTGTGAAAAGTGGAGTCGAGCATTAACGGTGCCATGTTGCTCAGGGCAACCAATCAACAATTCATCTAAAATCTAATTGCTTTCACCGGTAATTATTCACTTCACTTTTTACACAGCATGATAAATATACCCCTTATCGTGCCCATACATGTTAAGATCCGCTCGCTTGGTGAGGTCGCAAAATGAGCGGATCTTCTCCCAAAATCCCCACCTGGGTGGGTGATATCGGGCAAATATAGGCAAATTTTATCGTTTGGCCCTGTAACGGTTGGAATTGGCACAGCCGGTTCGGGGACAGCATCAACAAGCCAATGCAGTCCCCGATCCGACTAAATCTTTTAACCTGCCCGATTGATATCTGGCCAATTTCCCACTTTCTCAATGGCTGCTCTCCACTTTACTACTGTCCAGTGTTCACATCTATACACCATTCCAGGCACCGCCTGCTGAGTGAGTTACTTGTATACAGAAATTAGTTTTTATAGCTCCTGTGGCCAAGATACTGCCCAACTTCCATTCATGGGAAAACCCTATGATAGGTAAAATTTGAGGCTGGGATGTAAGCTCCCCTATACACAGTGTATAACACATATATAAGTCCACAAACACATACATATATAACAAAAATAATGGCACCCAGGATGAGTCATTTCTTGCACTACAATCAAGCTGGAGAGTTGGACTGAAGTACAAAAATCTTGGTACAGTTCAGACTCATCTCTTGCAGCAATCAAGGCAGGCTACCATGAGGGTTGAATGAGTATTTTTTCAATATCCATAACAAGAAAAAGACTGATGGCAAATAGGTTTTTTGTGGACCTGTCAAGATTTTTAAAAAGCTTGAATGTGAGAGAAGTTGGTCAGAAAGAATAAACTGATCCCTAATATAAGAGAGTTTATTGAAGAATGATAATATTAGCTGATGTGGAGATTCAAGAGGGATTGCGTGGGCTGACGAGTGTATTACATTCAAATGTAATGTAGGGGATCAAAGAACACTTTCTCCTGTTTCTCAGTCTGTGACATCATCCAGGCCAGTTACAGACTGGGGAGGAACCCGATTGGCTGGCTGCCCCAGTGCACTGCTGGGAGAGAAAGGTGTGCCTAGGCTTGGAGCCAAAATTCAGGGGCTTGCATGTTATAATTATATTACCTTTACACCCAGTTATATAAAGTTGATATTTGCTGCAAACTGTGTGTTTGCATTTCGTATCTGCCTCTCTCCAGCCTGAAATTCTGTTGCTCATTAGTGCCAACAACTAGGAAATAGATTAAAGTTAAGGTCAAAAATGTATTATATTTATTGTTTATTAATTAGCCCTCCTGTTCCATCTTTTTTAAATCTCTTTTTGAAAATACTGCCTGGTTGCTAAGATTAAAGGGATACAATCAGCAGAAACTTTGGTCTTTCCATGGTCATAGTTTATGTAAAGCAAAATAAACCTAAACAAAGAATTGCATGCAACATGGAAATCCTATGACACAGCCTTATTAAAGTGTTCACTGGGTAACGGGAACATACCCATTTCATGAGGAATTTCATGGCACAGAATGGCAACTGTACTGGCAATACCGGTCTCGGTTGAGGATGAAAACGCTGATCCAATTACCATTCCATCTGCAAAGTTATGAAGACTGTCTCCCACCAGAATCATAATGGCAAGTAAGCTTATTCCTTTGCCTAAAACAGAAAAATAAAACTGCATTATGTAGAATAATTGTATTTTCAGAATATAAATCAGTCCCTTAAAGAGTACATTGTGAAAATCTAATATATTTTGAAAAGAAAATTCATCTTTGCTTTTTGTCACTAAATTATCTGTCTGGAAAATAAACTTTACAGTTATAACATAAGAACAAAGAAAACTGTTTGAAGTATAAACGGCACAAGCCTTACTGCATAAGCCTTTACTTACCTTTAGCTTACATTTATCAAGCATTAAAGGAAAAGGAAAGTCATTTTGGCATTTTACTGCCAATAGATTCGACACATTAGTGCCACCTAGAATGCTATATTTATTCTGCAGAAAGCATTACCTGAGTATAGAACCCTAGAAGCTTTCTCTGTTTGTTTAAGATAGCAGCTACCATTTTAGCTTGGTCTCTGTAGCTTCCTGCTGCAGCTCTAGCCCTTAGCTTGGTCTCTGTAGCTTCCTGCTGCAGCCCTTATAGCAAAGATCACACATCCCTAAGGGAGGGGGGAGGGAGTTCTTAGCATTTTTGTGGGAGGGGGAGCAGGAGAGGGGAGAGAGCAGAGAGCTGTGCAGACTCTGGCCCCAGGAAAAAATGATTTTTCTGAGAGCAGAAGTCAGATACCCTAATAACATGTTTACAAAATAGGAGACAAGAAATCCTGTTTCTTTTGATAGAGGTTTCAGTTCAGCTTTTGGCTGTATTTACATAGACCTTTCTGATACAGCTTACTTAGCTGTTCCCTTTCCTTCTCCTTTAAGATTTCTGGACACCCACCACCTGAAGATTACTTTTGCTTATAAAAAGTATTAAGCTGGCTTGCAGCATTGAAATGACACATCAAAGTTTCCAAATTCTAAAGAATTATGAAAGGCACTGAATAAACCTATACAGTTATGATTTATTGGAACCCGGCAGCCCAAGGTTGGCTTGGATGACCCCAATTATATCATAGCTTATACTGTGGTTGTTTCCAGGCTACTTACTTTTCCTTCTTGCTTTAGGCCTGACAGGTAAAGTTTCTGGGACTTCAGAATGCTCACAGTCATCAGGACTTCTCTTTTTAAGTACCAAATAGAAAGAAAACCAAATAACAGTCAGAGAAAAAGTGTAAATGTTAGGTTTTTCCCATATTTAAAGGGGCAGAAAGTTTAATATAAGATGAAATATGGGGATTTTTTTTATATTGCGCTCTATCCTTTTTAATAAAAAAAAATCTATAAATTTTAAATACATTCTCAGCATTAAAATGTTAACGATTATTGTTTGTTTTTACCCTTACTGCTAGTCTTCCCTCCCTTTGACATAAACAATGTCAATATAAAAGCTATAATAAGCTCTGTTTAAAAGAGCTCTTTCTTTTCCTCGTTGCTGCTATTAGGTTTATGGCACATGGTTTCCTTTATTGGAATAGATGATGCTAGTGGAGAAAATGTGAGAAATGTAGTTTAGTACAGGGGGGTGTTGTTCTAAGTGATTGATTATATAACTTCTCACAGTTGCTATCAAGAAAAAAGGGTGGGATCATCTGTAATGTTAAAGTCTTGAACTTCCATTCCAATTTGGTTGGTGCAAAATATAACCAAAACTATAGGGGCTTTTTGCAAAAAGATAGGCAGAATGCCATTTCAAAATTAACCCTATGTATATGTTGATATCAGGTGTATATTGCACCCTGACTTTGTCTCTGCACCATAAAGACTTTCTCCTGTAACTCACTGGCACCAAATGGCACCAAGGGAAAGCAGTATTTACTGGAACTAATAGCAAACAATACATTGTAGATTTATAAACTTTTCTCTAGTGGTGGACAGAACAGTCTCAAGGCACCACACAGGGAGTTGGGCAAATGGGTGGCTTTGGTCTCCTGGGCTGGTGGCTTAGTTTTAATAATTAAGGAAAATAAAAAGCAATCATTTTAATGGGAAAAATTCAACTTTTTGAAGGAAATATAGGGAATACAGGTTATTAGGGAATACAGGCTATTAGAATAAGAAACATACCAGCTGAATGGTAGAGCTAGATTTTGCTTTCCTTGATTGATCTCCTAAATGAGCATCCAGTGGTAGATCATGTGAATGTGTCAAGTGTCCATTCATTAATGACAGACCCTACAAATAAGAAAAACAAAGGTAAAGAATACCCTGTAGGTTTACAATCTAAAGGAAGAAGAGAGTATGAGATAAAAAAAAGTGTGTTCAGAGAATAAAAATGTAGTTAGATTAATGATTGAAATGTCTCTCAGTATCGATTAAAACTATACGCATGCTGCCTCCTTTAAGGCTGTTGTCTTAGGCCTTAGGCAAATAAGCATTGCTTAGTTTTTTCACAGACAACATGTATAAGCATAAAAATAAGAGATCCTCTGCACTCACCCATTATTGATATATATGGGACATGAAGACATTCTGTGCATTATGCTACCAAGAAATTCCATATATTGCAATATACTTCAAGCTGGCCAACTACATCAAAGTCATTCCCTCAGGCCAGCCCTACACTGACTTATCTGATTCATTAATAATTCTACTGCTTTAATATACATTTAACAAAGGTTAAAACCCCCAAATGGTTGCCCTTTTATTGGCTCCACTGGGATCACCTGACTGTGGCTGGGCAGGGAGGGAGCTACAATATGGAGCTGGCCACTGCTCCTGTATAAACTATAGCAACAAAGGGAAAGTTGTGCTCAACCACTAAATTTTATACCTTTAGGCGGGGGTGCAATGAGGTTGTGACCACAAAATACATATAGACAACAACACACAGGCAACATGTATAAGCATTAAAACAAGAGATCCTCTGCACTCACCCATTATCAATATATATAGGACATTAAGACATTCTGTGCATTACCAAGAAATGTCCTCCCCATTAAGCAAAACAGGGATTGTTTAATTCATTCTACTGCTTCAATATACTATACCCCACCTAATGGTTTAAAATTTATTGGTTGAGCGCAACTTTCCCTTTTGGGATATATATACATATCATGTCATATCAGATATTCAAGTTTTTGAGCCCTAAATGTTTTAGCCCTAAAAACTTGAATCATAAAAAAAAACTAATGTTGATAAATTTCCCCCACGTGTGTTTATTATTATTATTATTATTAGTAGTAGTAGTAGTAGTAGTATTGATAATAATAATAATAATAATAATAATAATAATAATAATAATAATAATAATAATAATAAGTTTAAATTTAGTACAGAAATGTTTAATTCTAAAGCATATTACCAAATCGTGTTTTCAAGGCCTTGCGTGTCATTACCAGTTACAGCAAGCAGGAATTTGGATCGCCTTGGTAAAAAGAGTTTGTATTATTCTATCCTTATATGTAAATGTAAAACCTATTGGCATGTTCCAGATTGACAGAAATGTTTACCTGCTTTGGAGATGAAACAAGAAGGAAAAAAAGCTTGTTAATCAGGAAAAATCCATAAATTCCTCCAATCATCCCCATTATTTTCCACAAATATTCATTCTCTTCAAAAATGTAGTCTCCTTGTTGCATATGATGTTCATGGGTGACAACTTCATGTACACCAAGTACCTAAAAAATGGAAATTGCAGTTACCTGCTGGAGGCAATATTTAGTCTTCATTCAGTAGGGATGTATTTCAGAAATAGTACCAGTCTTTTCCACACCCATACCCAAAACTCCTACCAGTGCTACTCATTATGGTACAGAACTCTACTAAAGACTTACTGTAACAGAGCATTATTTTGAGCTTGATGAGTGTGTATGCTTCTTTTTATTGGACTCCAAATTAGATGTCACCGTTTTTGCTAAATAAAAATAGGCAAATGCCATTCTACATGGAATTTCTCAATGAGATTTTTATTTTGTATATTTCTTGTTTATTGATTTTTCAGCTTACAGTATCCATGTAACATGACAATGCATTGGTAACAAGTGATATAGAGTATCACATTTTTCTCATTTCACAATGAAAATATGGAACATTTGGGCCTGCACAGTATGTTTAAATATACAACCTGAGCATTCTCTCTTCCTTACTGTTCGCTGTGTAGGGTTACACTAGTGATGAGCAAATTTTTTCACCAGGGATTGCTTCGCAGTGAATATCCGCATTTCGTCATTGGCGGATTGTTTTGCAAAACTTCCCTGAAAATTAGCAGCAGGAAAATTCGTCTTGCATCAAAAAAAGTTGCGTTCACTGCAAAAATAGACGCGGCGACAAAAAAGTTATGCAACAAACACATTTTGCAGATTTTAGACCATTTCGCAAATTTTTCGGCGAAGTGAAACGGGACAGATTTGCTCATCACTAGTTAACACTTAAGTGGTTTGTACAGGAGGTTTCAGCTAATGCGTACTGGAGAACTGTGGAGGGTTAGGTTGGAAACTACTTGGGGAAAGGTTGGACGGGGGGATAAGTGATCTGGCTCCCAACCCCCTTGGGAGAAAATTCATGAGGGTCCCAACTTTTCTCTCTCTAACTCAATCCAGGGGAGCCACAGCAATGAGATTTCTATTTAATCCAATAACATAGTATCTGAGATGAAAAAGCGCAACGTCCATCAGGTTGCACCCCTCACTGAAATAATTCCTACTTAGCTGAGCTGGTTAATATATACACAAAGAGAGGGGAAATAAATACTGTCACCACATTAGAATGAATGACCCAAATAGATAAAATAATGATGTCTAGTTAGAAGCTTAGTCTAATAGTATCAGAAGTATCAGTCAATTACAGCAGTTGGGGAGGCCTCTTTATCAACATTCTGATTTTATTTGAAACCACACATAAACTAGTTTCCACTAAAACCACAAATGCCTAGGAATTTATTAAAAGATCCAAATTGAAAAACCACAAACGAATTAAAATGCAGAATAAAAATGAAAAGAACACGAAAATCTTGAATTTTTCAATTTCATAAAAAAAACCCACAGAAAACCTCTAAATTGAAGAATTAAATAAAGATTTTTACAATTTGCCTAGAACAGCACCTACTGACTTCTACATGGGCTAGACAGTTTTATATGGCATATTTTAACAATTGTGTTTTTTTGTGGTTTTGATATATAATAAATGGTGAAAAATGTGCTTTTTACATTAAAAATTGTATTTTTAGCACAAAAAACATGAATCATAGAAAATATCAATATATAACCATTGGTAAATCTGCCCCGTAGACTCACTTTCTGTGTTTGACCCTGTCATCTACACAAAGAGCCAATTCCATGTTCCCGTATATATTAAATGAATCAGCAGATAATTGGGTTCAAATATTTGGAGTGTCCAGCCATCTCACGTAACATCATATCAGTCATCAAAGACTCCTTCATTACCTGAGGAATGAGATGAAGAAGCGCATCCCCTGAGAGCGTTCCAACTGCCAGTCCTACAAACAGCTGTAAAATAAGTTTGTAGTTTTCCTCACAGGAGCTAAATATGATGAGAGTGGCGCCAAACATAGATCCAATTGTGAGAAGCAGCACCGAGATTGTGCTGTAGCCATATTCTGTCCAATAATAATAAATACGTTATATCATGTAAAATTACAATTGAAACTTATAGTTAGACAGCTTTTAGATAAACAAAACAAACTAGGAACCGTGTACAAAATGTATTCATAACTAGATATAAAGTAAAAAGCAAATCAAATGAGCTTCTATATTTTATAGATATTTTTTAGGTACTATCGGTTTCAACCAATTTTATTCATTTTCCAAATCAGAGCTGGCAAAATTGCTCCAAATTATAATGGGAAACATAAATAGGGTAATTTAAAGTACAGGTATAGGACCCATTATCCAGAATGCTCGGGACCAAGGGTATTCCGCATAAGGGATCTTTCTGTAATTTGGATCTCCATACCTTAAGTCTACTAAAAAATCAATAAAACATTAATTAAACCCCATAGGATTATTTTGCATCCAATAAGGATTATTTACATCTTAGTTGGAATCAGTTACAAGGTACAGGTATAGGACCCATTATCCAGAATGCTCGGGACCAAGGGTATTCCGGATAAGGGGTCTTTCCGTAATTTGGATCTCAATACCTTAAGTCTACTAAAAAATCAATAAAACATGAATTAAACCCAATAGGACTGTTTTCCATCCAATAAGGATTAATTATATCTTAGTTGGAATCAATTACAAGGTTCTGTTTTATTTCTACATAGAAAAAGGAAATCAGTTTGAAAATTCTGAATTATTTGATTAAAATGGAGTCTATGGGAGACGGGCATTCCGTAATTCGGAGCTTTCTGGATAACGGGTTTCCGGATAAGGGGTCCGATACCTGTACTGTTTTATTACTACAGAGAAAAAGGAAATCAGTTTTAAAATTCTATATTATTTGATTAAAATGGAGTCTATGGGAGACGGGCTTTCCATAATTCGGAGCTGTCTGGAAAATGGGTTTTTCAGATAAGTTTCCGATACCTGTACAGGTAAGGGACCTGTTTTCCAGAATACTCGGGACCTGGGGCTTTCCAGATAAGGGATCTTTTTGTAATTTCTGCTTAAAATGTCTGTTTAAAATGTATTTAAACATTAAATAAACCCGATAGAATTATTTTGCTTCCAATAAGGATTAATTAGGGATTGAGTACAAGGTACTGTTTTATTATTATATAGAAAAAGCATTATGGAATATGTTTAAGCTTTACACACATGTAATAATATAAAAGAAGTAGCAGGAGAATAAGAAAGCAGTAGGTAACGCACTCTCTAATGTGGTGGGAGGAGCAAGCCGCGTGGTTCCGTTGCTTGCTGGCGGGCATGAGCAAGTAAGGAGCTGATGAATTATTGCCGGACTAATTTGCTTAAATTGCTCTTTGGAAACAGGAGAATGGCTGTTTTTAAAAAATACTTTCACAAGTTCATACACCGAGAAACAGGAGTGAGTCTGAAACACAGTAAGAGTAACATTGATTAGAAAGCATTCCGGAAATATATCAAAATAAATAACCAAATAAAAGTTCTTATTACTGTTCAAAGTCAAATATTTTTAATATTAAATTTAAGACAAAAGTTTGAGGGTGTTATGTGCTAGAGCTAGGCATATTTTATAAAATTATTTACTACATGGCCCAATCCATCTAGCTACAGTGGGGCTAGTAGATCTATTATAACTGATGGAACAGAGAAATGGCTGTGGTTTGAATTTTTGTAATGTTCCTGCTTGGATGCAGGCATGGCTGGTGCATGTATTCTAATCTTTGTAGCAAAGCAGGGTACGTTGGCATACTCAAGTGTATAGAAGCAAGAAGAAGAACAGTATTTCAGGCTGACCAGGAGCCTCCATTCATTTTCTAGTGTAGGGGCCCATAGGGTTAATATGTCCCTATGGCTTTAAACCCTACCAGTTCCTTCTTTATCCTGTTACTAGGCAAAGACCCATGTATCCAGTTTGATATTTGCATTAAGTGCCTTATTGGTTCATAGCTAGAACACTCCCCTTGCACTCTAATATAGTGCTTAGCAAAGGGGTGGATCCTCCTCTTGGGCTGCATCTGTTGACTCAGGTGGAAGTTCCACTGAGCCTGGGATCAACAGGGCCCCAGTAAGCCATTTACCCTAGAGAACCATCTGACTCTAGTAAAGTCGGGGAACAGGGACCCCATGAACGAGGATTAGCTAGAATAGTAGAACATCGTTAAGAGCACTTTCTAGGAAAGTGAGATAGTCAGTCTAGATAGAAAGAGCAATTTCTGGCTCAAACCAGGAGAGATTAGCTGGAAGTACCCTTCCTTACAGGCACTGTTGCCTTAGAGTAGGACCACAGTTAAGACACATGTATCAGGTTAGTTCCTATCCCTGATCCATAGTTGGCTGTTTGGGATCCTTAATAGCTAAGGTACACATCCTGAGGACCTGAGATACTTGTCCAGACTACTCCCCAGAGGGGTGCCGTGCTGTTTGGTTGTCTTTTCCCTGCCCAGACTCTGTAGATGTGGGATAAACCGGTGGACACCATCTCTCTCTATCCCCTGTGCCTTTAGCAGCTAACTCCTCTGAGTGAGTATTTGCAATAACCCCATGGACTAATTGTTTTGGACAATAAACAAGTTGATTTATGTTTTACCATAAATAAACCTTCTGGTATCCATTCTTTATATTACTTTGCACACAGCTTAAGTAAAGGATATTTACACATAGCGAAAGCCCATCCTACAGTATGTACCCCATGCTCTAAATCTAGCTGGTATTGTCTGTTTTCGCAGCCAAATGGGTTACAAAAGATTTATAAAAACTGTTCCAAGCTAACAAGATGCTTTGTGAGGAGCGTTGTACAATAATATGTCAGATGCAGAAGAGTTAAGGTCCCCATACACGGGCCGATTGTAGCTGCCGATATCGGTCCCTTGGACCGCTTCGGCAGCTTATCAGCCCGTGTAGGGGCAGAAAGGAGGGACTTGGCCGACCGATATCTGGCCTGAAATTGGCCAGATATCGATCGGCCAGGTTAGAAAATTCAGTCGGATCGCCTACAGGTTCCCTGATATCACCCACCCGTAGGTGGGGATATCGGGTGAAGATCCGCTCGCTTGCCTACATCGTATCGTAACATGTATTGGCAGCTTTAGTTTGACCCAGTATGTTCCCTTTGTTCTACTACTTTTAGTGTGCATATTCCAAATGTAAATCATGAGATGTTGCCACTTTAAATTGCTTGTCCTTGGATTTCTGATCATTATTAAATAGAATGTCTGTGTCTGCTTAGAATTTTTTTACCAACAAATAGTTCTGGCAGATAACAATTGAATTAAAAATAAAAAAGCTACAAAGACAAAAAAGTGTGCAGAAGTTTAACCACAGGGAATATGAAATAAATAACACCCCATATGCAATAACATTCTTTAGCTCAGTACTCGGGTACTTATACATACCCCTCACCAAATCACAGATTTGATATCAATTAGTTAAGCAAAGAAAATGAAATAAGGTACAGCAAAACAACTTTATAAAGCTGCTAAAGGTTAAGCAAGGTACACATCACTCAGTATATAATACCCAATACAGAGTTCATAGGACTGCAAAAAATATTCTAAATGGCTACTGTGTGAAGATATCACCATCTCATCAGCCATGATGTGCAATTCACAAATAGGTCTAAAAAAAACGTCTAAACAAAGTACAAAATCCCCTAGTGACAACTGAACTGAATTGCAGAATGTGGTTGATAAAGTGGTTGGCAACTACCAAACCTCTGTTTGACAAGTCTTGAATTCCAACTCTCATCAACCCTGGCCATCCCTACCTGATGCCCTAACCCTACCTGATGCCAATAGCGTGAGTGTGCCTCCACCTCATAGATGTCACTGTGGTCATGTCCCTTCTCTTCATTTGTGTTAGACAAGAGTTCATTGTCTTTTTGTGGTATTACAGACCTTACTGATTTCCTTCTGTTGCTTAACTTACTGCAGTCACCAGTTGCTTTAAGTTCCCCAATAAGTTCAGCAATATCTAATTAAGAAATAAAACATAATAGATAACATTCAAAAATACAACCAGTTATGTATACAAGAGATACAGAAGGCCCTAATCTAAGGGCTCTGGCACACGGGGAGATTAGTCGCCCGTGACAAAACTCCCTGTTCGTTGATGACTAATCTCCCCGGATTGCCATCCCACCGGCGAAAATGTAAATCGCCGGTGGGATGGCATACGCGGTGGCACGATTTCAGCGAGATCGCGCAAGTTGCCTCGAGAGGCCAGAGCCCTAAGGGTGAAAACACAACTACTTGTCACGGCTGCTAAACGCCAAAAAAAACTCTGCCATAGACAATACTGAGAATTGCTTCTGCTAAAACACACATAGAGACAGTTATCAGTAAATGATCAGCATTGTCTATTGTAGTAGCCCAGACAAGTAGCTGCTACTAGTAGCTCTGTGTGTCTTCACCCTAATAAGAGATGTTGATAACATGCAAAGAACTAATGCTTTAAAAAAATCACTTTTGCCTGGCCTATTAGCCTATGTTTAACCTCCACTCAGAGCATTAATGTGCTGCTGGAAGGTTCCATAACAAATACATTGCTCAGCATTCCCCTTACCTTGCTCAAACTCCAGCAGACATTCCCCCAGCAGGAGGCTGCATTATACAATGCCATAATGTCAGGGTGGCCCCCAGGGACATCTGCTGGTGTCTGAGCAAAATGGAGAAGACTGTAGCCAGCAATAAATCCAGTGTGAGCTTAAGTGATGCCCCTGATAAAACCAAACCTGTTTTTATGTAAAAGACGTGCAAATCGCAAGACCAGTTTCAGGACTGTTCACTTTTGAGTTACAGATATCATTTTCTTTACACTAACGCAAGCAAATATACCTTGGTGTAGCATCCTGTATGCTTTATAGTGGGATAGTTTTTTTAAGAAATGTTTTTATACAGTGATCCATTCGGCCATGAAATGAAACATCACTGTTGAAAGATAAACTATTCCAAGGTAACATACTGTGACAATAACAACAGCTTACCTGGGGCATACAGGTCATTAGTTCTGTTGAACGACTGGAAAATGAAATCAGTGAAGAATTCTGCATTTGGAAATTGTTTTCTTGTTATACAGACACGCTGAAGGGATAATGTAAGGATGATTTCAGCGAGCCTGGGAAGCTTTATTTCATCGACTGCAGTACTGCCCACCATTGCAAATGCATCCTCCATGGAAATCACATCTGTACACTGAAAGAGATTCAAAATGTTAAATGAAAATGTACCATCTACTGAAATTATATAAGTCTCCTTGGATGATGCATGACCCATACTTTGGGACAACAGTCAATAAAAATAAAAAGAAAAAAGAAAAAGCGAACAGGAACACAAATTAAACAAACTATAGAGTAGTTATCAGAAGAACCCTCTAGTGACCAAAGTAGGGTAATACATATGCCAACTACAGACTTCTGTGCATTTCAAAAATAGTTACACATTTGTGATTCATTTCAACACATTAAAAACATTAACAGCCTGTCCACGTGGGGCTGTTAATGTTTTAATGGATTGAAATAAATAGCACAGAAGTCTATAATTGGCAATAGTCTAAGACAGGGATCCCTAACTTTTCTTACTCGTGAGCCACAGACAAATGTAAAAGGACTTGGAGAGCAACACAAGCATCATAAAAGTTCATGGAGGTGCCAAATATCAGCTATCAGCTTACAGGGGGCTTTATTTGGTAGTAAATCGTGTTTCAATCTTTATTCAACCTAAACTTGCCCCCAAGTCAGGAATTCAAAAATAACTCCCTGGTTTGGGGGCACTGAGAGCAACATCCAAGGGGTTGGGGAGCAACATGATGGAAAGTTGCTTAGAATTACACCTGTTTTCATTGTGCACAATTTCATATTTATTTACAACCACATATTATGGACAGACAAAAAACACACAAACTAAAGCATCTTACTGTGTCAGCCCTAGTACAACTCAGAACAATAATTCAAGTCAAACCTTACCTGTTTTTCCTCAAGCAGTTGGAAATATTGCTTTGAAACAGAGAGAATATCATCTATTTCATTCAGGGAAAGATAATGACAGTCTTCATCTTTTCGGAGTTTAAGAAGACTATTGCGGTAGAATTTATAGTCCATTTTGGTCAGATTACTTATTGAGGTGCAGAAGTCCTTTTGGTTCATTATATAAAATAGAAGCACCACTGATATTTTCTGTATTGCATCATCGTCAATGTCACTACTTTTATTTATTCCCACCATGAAGAGTAGGGCATCAGGTCGAAGGCACTAGAAACAAATAATGTTGAAAGTACATTCATCCAAGTTAGAAAAAGTTCAAGGAACATATATTTTTCATTTCTCTTTAGTTGAATAAATCATCATTTACAACATATTTTGGACAGTATTACAAATACAATATAATCAACAGTAAAATGTAGTCATGAGCATTAGATTAGCTAATCTGTCCTGTTTCACTCCGGAGAAAAATTAGCAAATCTTTGCAAAAATAGGCAGATAGGAGTGTTCTTTTTTCCCATAAAAACAATCAACGCACCAATGGTCACCCCTTTAGATTAGAGGAACGGAGCTTCCATGTGAAGCAGCGTAGTTGGTTTTTCACGGTGAGGGCAGGGAGGTTGGGGAATGCCCTTCCTAGTGATGTGGTAATGGCAGATTCTGTTAATTCCTAAAAGAGGGGCCTGGATGAGTTCTTGAACAATCAGAATGTCCAAGGCTATTGTGATACTAATATCTACAGTTAGTATTAGTGGTTGTATATATAGTTTATGTATGTGAGTGTATAGATAGGTAAGTATAGGTTGTGTGTGCTGGGTTTACTTGGAAGGGTTGAACTTGATGGACTCTGGTCTTTTTTCAACCCTATGTAACTATGTAACTAACTGTGTAAGATTTGCGAAAAGGTGAAAAATTATCTAAACATCGAGACAAAAAAATTGTTACACGCATATTTTTTTTTTTAGATGTGCGTCATTTGTCTTACCCTGAGTTTATTAAACAAATCTAGGTTAAGAACTAGAACTGAGGGAAATGGAGGAGGTCAGCACCACTTATTAAACAAATCCTGTTGATTGCAGAGAGAGAGATGGACAGGGAGTATGTTTAAACATGTTAAACATGTACAACATTCTTGTAATGAAAAGTTCAGGCTTATGTTCAATATCCTATCCTATACAATGGATACAATGGAATACTTCTTTATAGCTCAGCACGTTTATTAGAGGTTGGGTGCAGACTAAGAATTCATACAGTATGAAACACATATTTAAAAGTACTTTAGCACAGTAAGGCTAAAGGTTCACATATGTCCCTTTGGGTCCAATGGATGCTTTCTGGTAGAAGGACTGTTGGAGACTCCCAATTAATATTGCTTATAGATAGTTCTGTTCTGTAGATAGTTCTGCTGATACATTCTGTTGAGGATGTAAAAAAGAGGAATTCATACATTTTCTAGTGGTATTTTCCAAGGTAAACATTAATCTTGTGTTCTAAGGTGATTTTCTTTTGCATCATTGGATTTCTTTAGTTTAGAAACAAATCTCATGGTCTCGGGGATTACAGGATAATGAGAAGTTCAACATTTCCAGCAGTTAAGGCGACCTACGTCAGCTGAAGCAAGCAGAGGCAGTCTTTAAATGTGTGGGTAATTCAAGTCTCACAACAGGGCTGATTTAGTTTTATCAGAAGTATATAATGCACAAGAGCCGTGTGCATTCTTATAAGCAAGATGGATTTACTTGTTTATGAATGATATAATACGTAAGAGCCAAGATCCTGTGAATTACATTCTTATAAGCAGGCCAGATTTACTTGCATGCAGGCCTGGATTTAGATATCGGGCACCCCTAGGCCGCACATCAACCCCCACCCCCTCCCCTTCAGGCACACACATGCGCAAATTTCCATTGTTGGATATGGAGCACTTGGAATCAGTGTGTGGGGGAGAGCACTTCTCCAGTGCTTCAGACCCAATTTAGATGCAGATGGGGGCAGCATGCTCCCCCCTGGAGTCCTGCCACCCTATGCCAGGACATTTGTGGCCATGCTACAAATCAGGGCCTGCTTGCATGTGAAGTATATATTCCAAATAATTTAGGGCAATTAATCTATTTATCACTGCTGGCTAAATTTGTCTGTGAATAGAACGTGTCCATATATCACAAATATTCTTACTTGCTAATTGAGCAATCAGATTATCCATACAGTAAAACATCTAATAGAAACAGCTGAGAAATATACTCTTTTTTTCCGCCTCTGCCTAGATACCATAGTTAGAACTGAACTTCTGGGATGGACATCCGATGTCAAAAAAGCCCCTCAAGGCTTAGTGCTGTACAGAGCAAAATATGGAGGATAATGAACCCCACCCCCCACTTTATAAATATATTTTATTACAATATGTCTCAAACCTGACAGCACTTTTATATTTGATCTAGAAAATGTAGATATGTAGATTAAACTCCAATCTATGTGCAGAATATAACAGGAATGACTATACTAAATGCTTATGAAATTTTAAAAGAGTTTCAGTGCACACTGACAAGATCTCAATTCTAGGGCTCATTTAGAAACATAGTGGCAAACTGCACAAGTGTAGTTTCCAATAGCAACCAATCAGGAGTTTGCTGTCATTTTCCAGCTTATAGTAGACTGTTCAAAAGTGAAGTGTTTACTGGTTGCAAAAGGCAATCAAAATTTAGCATCTGTGTGAGTAAATAAGCCCCACTATATAATATGATGCCCCTAGTACCTGTCATCTATATAATGCCGTATTTAACTTGTTTTCATCCAATAACATAACTGTATAGTGGAACCTTCATACATATTATTACATTTGTGCAAATAACATATCTAGGTACATACAGGTTTGTTCAACACAAAGAACAAGATGAAATATTTTTGTTCTATATAGAGCAAAGTTTACATGTAATGTTTAAATCCGCTAGATATTTACTGACCTGAGTGCAAGGATCCTGTTTTCCATGTACATTCTTGGGACATTCAACTTTTTCCAGCAATAATGATATAATATCTGTTGAGTTGTTCTTGTGCAGGAATGTCCCATTGGCAGAGTTCAGAGAATACAGAGCTTGCAGGAGTCCTCCTTGGCTGGGCGGTTGCTTGTTGTCCTTATGGCGGGACTCAGCACACACAAAGAGTGCACCAAACGTGAAGAAAACTGGGATTCTCCAAAAAAGACTCTTCTTCCACTTAAACATTCTAACTTTGTTTCTGTGGAACAAAATAAACACAGACCCAATCTAGTTTCAGAGTGAGCTCACACCTTCAGGATTACGGGGGGGAATTTAAAGAGGAAAACAAAACAAAAGGGCTTGTTCCTTTAGTAGAACGAGCGCAATGTGTTTTGAAGGAATTTATTAATTGGTTCACTAAGCTGATTTGCAGTGACAAGCTGCTTCAGAACAACAGGGGGCTGTGAGGAGATTGCTGCTTAAAACAGCAGGACCCGACGATGACCAGGGAATGCAAAATAACGCGGGACTGGTTTATATATAAACAAAAATAAATACATTTATATTTTCACTGGTCTCATCAAGCTGGAAAAAGGAATCCAAAACTGATTAAACTTTTTTGGTTTTCAAATGTCTCTGAGCAATGATTATCTCTAGAAAATAAATCCCATTTTTTAAATCTTTTTACTGAAAATCTCACATGAAATTTTAGCTACAACTATTATTTTCTGGTCAGGATCATACACATTTGTCCTGTTTCTCTTGGGAAAGATTTATAGAGTTAAAGCAATGAAAAGGCTCAGCTAAACTTGTTTTTTCTATATACTGTATATAGTTGCTAGGGGGAGAGTGGAAACAGGGGTGATAGATGTAAAGGGAACAGACTTGGCTAGCGAGGAGATACAGGTATGGGACCTATTATCCAGAATGCTCGGGACCTAGGGCGTTACGGACAAGGAATCTTTCCATAATTTGGATCAACATACTTTAAATCTGCTATAAAATCATTTAAACATGAAATAAACAAAATAGGATTGTTTTGCCCCCAATAAGGGGTAATTATATCTTAGTTGGGATCAAGTACAGGTACTGTTTTATTATTACAGAGAAAAGGGAATCATTTAACCATTAAATAAACCCAATAGGGCTGTTCTGCCCCCAATAAGGGGTAATTATATCTCAGTTGGGATCAAGTACAGGTACTGTTTTATTATTACAGAGAAAATGGAATCATTTAACCATTAAATAAACCCAATAGGGCTGTTCTGCCCCCAATAAGGGGTTAATTATATCTTAGTTGGGATCAAGTACAGGTACTGTTTTATTATTACAGAGAAAAGGGAATCATTTAACCATTAAATAAACCCAATAGGGCTGTTCTGCCCCCAATAAGGGGTAATTATATCTTAGTTGGGATCAAGTACAGGTACTGTTTTATTATTACAGAGAAAAGGGAATCATTTAACCATTGAATAAACCCAATAGGATTGTTCTGCCCCCAATAAGGGGTAATTATATCTTAGTTGGGATCAAGTACAAGGTACTGTTTTATTATTACAGAGAAAAGGGAGTCATTTAACCATTGAATAAACCCAATAGGGCTGTTCTGCCCCCAATAAGGATTATTTATATCTTAGTTGGGATCAAGTACAGGTACTGTTTTATTATTACAGAGAAACAGGAAATCATTTAAAAAAATAACAATTATTTGCTTATAATGGAATTTATGGGAGATGGCCTTTCCATAATTTGGAACTTTCTGGATAACGGGTTTCTGGATAATGGATCCCATACCTGTACATTTCTAGAAAGCGCAGTTTTTATTTTAAGAAAAATAATAAACAGTTCACTTGGAACAACAGAATTTATATTTTATTATATTAAACACAATGGGATTGCTTCCAAGATAACCCCTCCAATCTGTTCAACAACATTATGACACATTGAAGCAACACAATTCCAATTAGCTATTTTTAGACTAAAAACAGTATTATTTGAGGGGGCATTTACTAAGCTGCCACTTTTTGGGCCAAATAAACCTGAAAAAGGCACAAACTGTGACAATTCCGAATCTGAAAATACTCCATCTAAAATCTGTTGAGATCATGTAGGAGCATGGCACACACAGGCAGCTTAGGGCAGGCAACGGCAAAGGCCGCTTTTACAATTGGAAGATCTTTCTTTGCTTTGTGGTTTTAAAGTTTCTCAGGTCTTTTGACGCTGGGCTTTTGCGTTATCGTGCAACAAGTCTAAAAAGTCGCCGTTTTTGTGACTTTCCTGCAACTTTTTTTTTTTTGCTTGTACTTTTTCACTTCAGATCTTTTGATAAATGACTGCTATTTGTGGAAATTAGTTTTTCCATGGTTTCCTAAAAAGAAAAAGAAAAAAGAAACCAACTTTTAGTAAACTACTGTAACCCTGATACCTCTTCCACAAGCCTAATCTCCCCAAGATGCTTTGCTCTCATTTGTTTCCCCAGGATCTTTGGTTTTATTATTTTCAGTTTTCTGGGGAATCTGGTTGATAAATGAATCACTGGACACGTATATGGAAATCACATTACAGTAAACCAAAAATTTATGGTGAATAAAACCAGTTTATGGTTTTATTCACTAGCACATAACTGTGGTAATTCTGATCAATAAATTGTATAATTTAGATTTTTTATAAAAAAACTTTAAATCACTTTCAGTGTACAGATGTGATTTCCATGGAGGATGCATTTGCAATGGTGGGCAGTACTGCAGTAAATGGAATAAAGCTTCCCAGGCTTGCTGAAATCATCCTTACATTATCCCTTCAGCGTGTCTGTATAACAAGAAACTATTTCCAAACGCAGAATTCTTCACTGATTTCATTTTTCAGTTGTTCAACAGAACTAATGACCTGTATGCCCCAGGAAAGCTGTTGTTATTGTCACAGTATGTTACCTTGGAATAGTTTATCTTTAAACAGTGGCGTTTAATTTCATGGCTGAATGGATCACTGTATAAAACACTTCTTAAACAACAAGCCAAACCCTCTATAAACCATGCAGAAAAAGAAAATCATTTCATGACATCCGTATCTCAAAAGTGAACAGTCCTGAAACTGGTCTTGTGCTTTGCGATGACTTCTTTCATATAACAACAGGTTTTGTTTTATCTCCAGGGGCATCACTTAAGCTCACACTGGATTTATTGCTGGCTACAGTCTGCTCCATTTTGCTCAGACACCAGCAGATGACCCTGGGGGCCACCCTGAGATTTTGGCATTGTATAATGCAGCCTCCTGCTGGGGCAATGTCTGCTGGAGTTTGAGCAAGGCAAGAGGAATGCTAAGCGATGTATTTGCTATAGAACCTTTACAGAGTAACCCTTTTGAAATAAAAAATAACAAAAGTGGTATAACCACTTTTGTTATTTTTTATTTCAAAAGGGTTACCCTGTAAACATTTTGACTGGCTAACACGGTACATCACCTTTTCCTGCATCTACAACTATAGAACCTTCCAGCAGCACATTAATGAACTAATGGGACATCATTATTTTTTGTTATGTTATCAACATCTTCTACTACAAAATAAGAACTACCTACTTAAAAGGACTGTAACACATGAAGAGAATTGCAAAACATAATCACAGTTATAAGACACACAAAAGGAGTGAGTACATGACTAGATTATAAACTCTATTGAAACTCTATTATGCACTGCCCACTGCCTCCATTTTGTATTGGTTGTATTTTTCTATGTATTCTATAGTTTAATGTATACACCCTTTCATTGTACAGCCCTGTAGAACAGTGCTGTCCAACTGGCGGCCCGCAGGGTAGGGCAGGCAGAGTATGGCACACACAGGCCAAGTATGGCACAAACCAGCCAAGAATGGCACACACAGTCAAAGTATGGCACACACAGGCAGGGTAGGGAAGGCAGAGTATGGCAGGTTTTTGATGTACTACAACCATTAATATGGGTATTGTCATGTGATAACACGGGTGTAGTTTCAAGTGGGTGCGGTTTCAAAAAGGGGAGTGGTCAAAACTGGCTTCCATTATCGGCCCTCCACCACGTAGGTCGGAAAAATTCCGGCCCTCTGTCCCACAGAAGTTGGACAGCACTGCTGTAGAATATGTTACTGCTTTATAAATAAGTAATAATAATTACTTCTCTCTGTAACATACGGTAGTAAAGGGAGAGAAATGAAGGGTTCATTTGACTTATCAGATGATTTTGCTATTTCTTGATTAGATATTTCTGAACTTATTGGAAAACTTGTCTAGGCAAAAAGAAGAGGAGAAACATGACCATAATTTATGAGATGGTGGTACACTCAAGATATTGGCATCATGTACAGTGCTGCGGAATATGTTGGCGCTTTATAAATAACTGTTAATAATAATAATCATGTACTTATTGTACAGTGCTGCGTAATATGTTTGCGCTTTATAAATAAATATTAATAATAATAATAATCATGTATGGCTTTCCTAGATAGAAAAGGCAATGGGTTAAACAATGGCTTTGTTGGAATTATTCCACAAATAGAAGCAGAACAAAGGGTGCAGAAACAAATCAAATTGATTCCTTTGTATTTCCCATATTGCTAGCATTTTTATATCAACATTGAGAAGTGAAATTTACCTGTAGTTTTTGGGGGTCAGTGAATCTTTGTTTAGTTTTGGGGCTGGAGCAAATTTTTTGAGAAATGAGTCTATGGGGCCCATTCACTAAAGGCCAAAAAAACTAGTGTTATTTTTAGCATGCATTAAAAATATTATCGCTAATATCGCATGCTATGAAATAACCCATAAATATATTGCATGCTTTAAAATATCACTTAAAAATATGTCATTGCAACATAAATAACGACAATAAAATTGCTTCTTAATTCAGACAAGTGTCTGTTTTGTGAATCAATCGTTATTTTTCCAAATATAAGAAGTGATAATATTTTTAACGCATGCTATAAATAACACTTGTTTTTTCGGCCTACAGTGAATTGGCCCCAATGCATTAAGCGTTAACGACCTTTATCGAATCAGCCCCTATATCTGAAGTGTGTATCGTTGGTAGCTTTATAGAGTCATTGGTAATAGGCCATGAACATTGAAGCTATCGCATTGGGGTTAGTGGTAATTTGACCATCTGATTGTCTAATTTTGTATATAGTGTTATGCTTGTTGTGGGAATTTAGTTGGTTGGCTAGCATCTTGTCTGGTTAAATAACTTTTAAAATAGTACATGTGCTCGTAGGAAAGGATCTCACCCGTAGTATAAGTGGGCCCAGGTGCTCATGCCCCAGACCTTCAGCCAAAGGGAGCCATCATGGGTACATCTCAGATATAAAGCAGAGGCAGGCACTCCGGTATGGTCAGAAAAATGAAAAGCGATTGTTCATGAAAAGTAAAAGTAAAATCAAAAACCTTTTATTTAACACATGATACAGAGAGCCTTACCTCCTGGTACTTAATCATAGGCTAAATGAGAATTAACACAGACAAAGTATTTAAGACCAAAGGAGCCAATGGTTATTCAAACTTAATTAGCTGATGTAAACATGATCAACCAATCCAGAACCAGAATGGTTAGATAACAATCAGACATGGATATGCAAGTCAGTCTGAGGAAAATGTACATGTGATCAAACAGAAAAGGTTTTATAACAAAATAAATCATTGAATTAGTATATAAAAGTAGAAAAGGGCTATTTAAAAGTATAGGCAGAGTTTCTTTGCACCATGCAAGAGACAAGTATAAGATAAATATAAATTAATCTCTAAAATGTCAGTACCCTTTTGTTTATGTAGCTACATGCTGTTAGACAAGTTAAATATATATATAAGTATAAATTTAATAAATATAAAAAGAAAAACAGGTTGTTTATCAATAATTCTTAGATGAATCACAGAATTAGATACAAATGTGGTACAGAGATGTAATCAGTGGGAAATGTTGATCAATGTTGAGGGGTGTGTTCTATTGCTTTGTTCAAGTAGTGCAAGATCAGACTCAAGGAGGGTTTGTGTGCGCAGTCTTTCTTTTTTCTTTCTAGATGTGTACTGGATCAAACAGCCCCTGATGGATGCTTTATGTGCTACCCAGACCCAGGCTGGTGATGATTCGGAATTAGAGTTTTCTTGAAAGAAATGTTTTATTTCCTGTGAGATATATTTAATGCAGTCTGGGTCTGCTAGTAGACTCTCATTTAATCTCCAGTTGGGGTGAATAGGTGAGGGGGACTGTTGATCCAGCACATCACAAAGTCGTGATCAGACCATGCGCAATGTATAATTCTCGACTCCTGCAATACCGATAGGTCAAATGAGTTTATCAGGATGTAGTCTATCCTGGAATAGCTATTGTGTGTGTGTGTGAGTAAAATGTGTAGTCTCTTTTGCTGCTGTTGGCCTCTCTCCATGAGTCTGATAGGTTGTGAATTTGTAGCAGATGTTCTATTTGTTTTGTAATTGTTCTGTGATTTGTTGTTGAAGTGGATGTGGATCTGTCTAGCACGTGGTTAAAGGAAACATTAAAATCTCCAGCCCAGAGAACTCTTGCTTTAGGGAGATTTTACCAGCAGGATTTTGCATTTCATATGCCATTTCACTTTGGGGGCATTTCCTGAGGGGTAATTTTAGTTTGCCCAGAGAAATTATACATCATTTTTTTCAGGACAAGCTGGGCTTTAAAAATGATTTCTATATTTCTGTGTAATTCCACTTCTGTAACAAGATTTAAGGGTCTAAATACCTTCTTCTCTAGCCCCTACTCATTACTGGGCAGCAGCAATCCGGCCCACACACCAACATGCCCGGTGATAAGGGGCCCCAACAGGACTAGGGCCCACCGGGTTTTTATCCAGTGCCCTGTTGGGGGCCGGTCCAACCCTGTACCCCAATACCCCAGTTGGGTGCCAGTGTGCATGTGCTGTTTGCTGATCCCCAAGATGGCGGCTGGGAACAGAAGGGACACAGCTAAAGGTGGGGGGCCAATGCTGTTAAGCAGCTCTGTAGTTCTGCACATGCTATGGGGGCACAGATACATTGGGGCAAGTGTCAGTGAAGTGATTAAAGAGGGGGCACTGCTGCTAAAACTAAATATTTGCCTGGGAGGCTTTACTTTTCCTTTAAATAAAAATGTTTACAATATATTCACTCAAAATGTTATTATTGCCTCATTGATTAAGCTAAAACTAGCATAGCAATGCAAATGTGAGGGAAAAAGTTTTTATATATAAGATATAAATTAAACTTCTTTTTTTAATCAGTATTTTACTTGTTTATAAAATGTTAATGAAGCTTTTTGCACCTATTGTTCTAGGGTTAGACAGAAACTTGTCCCCTTATAATAGGCTGCTAATCCCCATTAATATGTTAATGATCCCCAATTGGCTCCTACCAGAGGTGTGACATGGAGACTGGGTGAACAAAACAGAAGAGCTTAGAATTGGTCTGACAGAGTTACACTGAGCTTTACTCCATTTTGAAAATGGTGGGGGGAAAAATGTTGTTAAAACATTGTATAAATGTTGTTTAAATGACAAATTCACAAAAGTGTCTGTAAATTGTCTTTCTTTCAGCAAAAATGGAAAAGTAGCATTTCTGTTTGTGAATCTGGAGAAAGCGTTTTCCACCACTTTTACTCCAAAAGAGGGCTATCTCCACTTCTGTGAATAACCCCCTTAGCCTTAGCAGAAGTCAGCCTTGCATACATCTCCATAGGCCTGCTAATCAGCTGCCTCCTGTAACACTTTTTAAAAGTCAGAACCACAATGGTAGATAACAGACAGTTACAACTTTTAATAGCTATCTATATATTACAAATCCATGTAAAACTAATGCGAACGGAAGGCCTAATTTTAGGGCTGTAGGTAACATGGGACAGTGGCCGGGGAGCAACATTTATTTGTAGCACACCTGGTTATTATAAATCGGGGTCAAGTAAATTAAGCAACAGCTGAGGAGTGATGTGGTAAGTGGTTATGGATTGGTTAGTGTAAGTCACATGCACAGGGAGGCTTGGATATAAAGTGCAAACTCACAGGGGTCTGTTACATAGTTACATAGGGTTGAAAAAAGACCATTGTCCATCAAGTTCAACCCATCCGAGTAAACCCAGCACACAACCTATACTAACCAATCTATACACTCACATACATAAACTATATATACAACCACTAATACTAACTGTAGATATTAGTATCACAATAGCCTTGGATATTCTGATTGTTCAATAACTCATCCAGGCCCCTCTTAAAGGCATTGCTCAGCTTGTCTGGGGACCTGTCTTAAGACGCTCCCACCCACCCAACCTAATTATTATTAATTACAATAAAAAAAAATTGGTTTTGTCGCAACTTGGAGGTTGTTTGTGTGTTTAAACTAATTGGTGACTTAAGATGCTCCTGGCCTGGCAACAAGGCGGAGCCAAAAGAGTTAAAAATAAGGCAGCTGGAGGATTTATTATTCTGGCTGGCTTGGTCTATTACATTTAATTTAAGATATGTTATTGATATAGATAAGACACAAGCTGCAGCCATTGCCTTACACCCAGCTCTGCTCTCTGTGTGATTATTTTGTGTGTTTCTTATTTGATTGGTAAAAACAATAGCTCATCCAGCGTACTTGTCCCATGAAATAATGTAATGAATGTTTACTGGAGAATTGCTTACAATTACAGTTGGATTTCCCCAAGCAAAATTGGATTTTTGGGTTTACTTTCCTTTCCAGTATTGTTTGAGCTCAGTAATTAATGACCCCACTTTCCAACTGTTGCTTGATGATAGCAAATGAAAAAGAAACATATAAATGTAAAAGAACACAGAACATTTTATTTAAGACATCATCAATAAGAGATAATCATGAAAACGGATTAGAGAGAACACAGTAAAAACGTCCCTCTGTTTAACTGTCTGATTCCTGGGAGAGCAGACAAAAGACCAACCTGCCACTGAAAAGATTATATATACATATTTGAATGAAAGAATAACCTGATAATGGCTTTTGCTCTTAACATGTATGATACAGAGAGAGGGAGGGCTGGGAGGCGACTTGCTTTGTTTGTAAAGAAAAATATGACAACAGATGGAAATATAGAATAATCAGATAAAGCCACTCAGCTCGGATAACTACATTTGAGGCCTCGGTTATAGCTTCTGTGTCAAAAACCTGGAAGGGGAATGTACTCATTCTAAACTGTTGGTTTCCAAACCCCCAAGGACCATCCATATTTTCCCTCTAATTTGGGGTGAAAGCTCACAAAATGTCTTCTGTGTGTGGTTTTTGAAAAACAGTGTTCTGTATGCCTTATGGAACTGTATATACCACTTAATCTAAAGTGTGTGAGCCTTTTGACCATTCCTCCATACTCATTGAAAGGTATTGCCGCTAGTGAATAAAGTAGAGAACCCTATTAAATGTCATTCATTTATTTGCTCATATTAGTCTAGAGATGGAATCAATCGGTAGCAAATTGATTGGCTTTCTGTGACTTATGGAATTTCTAACTTCATCATAGCACCAAGATGTCTGAATTTTCCATAAAGAATAAATACATAATGAATTGCCACCTAAGATAATAGGAACATAAATATATTGGCTGAGATTATTGTCTATGAATGGTATTGACTAAATGCTTTTGGTTACCCTTATGTGCTCCTACAAGGTAGAGCTGCAGGGCACACTGTTAGTTTAGGTGATTCATTTATTGGTAAGGAACAAAATGCATTGAACCCAGGGATTTATCTGTCTTTCTCCTAATTTCCTCCTGTGAAATCTGATGTTAAAGCAGTATATTGCTTCATAGAGAAACTGTTGAATGCTGGATAATCTCACCAGTTGACTAGGGGGGCATTTACTAACGTTCCTATGTTTTGACATAATTCTTTTCTTTGTTCTAAAACTCGATTTTTTTCATGGAAAAAAACGATGTATTTACAATTTTATTATGCATCAAAACTGTAACAAATCTAAAAGTAAAAATATGTCATCTAAAAGCTGTCAAGCTTAAAAGGCTGTTTTAATACATCACTTTTAGTGGTTTTGGAGAAAATGAGTTTTTTAGTGGTTTTTAAAAAACGCCAAAAGCATGAAAATGAGTAAGTAGATAATTGGGCCTGCCCATGTTTTTTGGTAAAGATGAATCACTGTGATTGGCTGAGACGCCTTACTTGCAAACATCATTCGTAATGGATTTCATTTCATTGCAGTAGTATTTTTTTTTTTTTTTTTTTTAAAGTCTCATGAACACATTATACACAGCTTGGAATTCCAAAGTATATGTCCCATAATATTTCTTCTTCCATAATTGACCACAGTTACTATCTAAGTGGAAAAGACACCTTGATGTTATCATAGTTGCTGAACTTATTTTCATTTTCATCTGTTAATCCTGTAAACTGCAGCAAAGATTTACTGTCCTTCATACCAAAAATCACATTATTCAGTGATACTAAGAGATGGCATGTTCATTTTGCTCAATGTTTTCCACAAGAATGTTAGTGTCATGTGTTGCAGGTACGCGGTCCCCATCAAAATACAAGTTATTGTCAAAGCTATTGTCCTCTGGTGGTTTGTTCTTCTGTCTTTTGCAGACATAGTAAACAGCATAGGTTGAGCCGGCACCAACAAGTAGGACAAAAATGATAATTCCGCCAATCTTTCCCTGCGAGGGTGCATCTGTTTTAATTTTATCTGTAAGATAACACAAAGGTCAGCAAAAAGAGTCTTACAAAAGAAGCTGGCCTCAAAGTTCAAGCACTGGTGGAATAAAAAAGGAAGGTCGGTACATTAAAAGGAGTGCTATTCTGATTATTGTTAATAAAGCTCAAAGTAATGCTGTGCCAAGACACGAGCACCCATGTGGGATTCTCAAGGACTGTGTGCTAAGGCCAATCAAAAAGCTGTCTGTAAGAGAATGAGTGATTTATATTGGCATATGTCAATATGCACTCAAATGATGTTTCACCACTATGGATGCTACTGTGAAGAGCAATTGCTTTATCCTCTAGGACAGTGATCCCCAACCAGTGGCTCGTGAGCAACATATTGCTCCCCAACCCCTTGGATGTTGCTCCCAGTGGCCTCAAAGCAGGTAGTTATTTTTGAATTTCTGGCTTAGAGGCAAGTTTTGGTTGCATAAAACCCAGTGTAAAGCCAAACAGAGCCTTCTATAGGCTCCCAGACCACACAGAGGCTACCAAATATCCAATTATAGCTCTTATATGCAGCCCCAGGAACCTTTTCCATGTTTGTGTTGCTCCCCAACACTTTTTCCATGTGAATGTGGCTCACATGAGGGTATAAAAGGTTGGGGATCCCTGCCCTAGGACATGAATTCTGCGGAAGGTAACTAAAACCAAAATCCATCTACGGAGTTGGGTATTATAAGGAAGGATGATGAAAAGTATTTCGATTATTGTTAAGGTCTACCTACAAATATAGAAAATATGTTTTTCATGGCTTACATGGTAAACAACATGCCCCATACAAGCCATGTACATGCTTTTTAATGGGAAAAGGTGTAGTGATCTGTAAATGGTGGTACAGTTTGTTCAATTGAATCCAATTTTCTAAATATGGTTCATTTGTGTGTATATTTGTGTGTATATTTGCACTGTCAACATTGTATGTAGTCATGACTTGGTGCCCATTAAGTGCTGGCTAGTCCTGCTGAGCCATAGTAATTAAATATATAATTTTTACATAGATCAATGCTGCAATGCATTGCATAAATCACAGGTCTTATAGTATTTCATTATTAAATATGGCCTAAATGGTACTTGTGAAATATGACTGAGAATTTCTCAATTGAAACACTTTAATTTTCAATGTTCAAGTTTGATTTTTTTACACGATTCAAGTTTTTTTACGCTAAAATTCAACTTATGGTTTAAAAACTTCTAATGTGAAAATTCACAATCTAAGTCAGTGATTTGTCCCAGGCAAAGTCAAGTTATATTTTCAGTCTGTATATACAAAAAATGTAAGGTTATCCAGTTTTTTATTCAAAAAAGTTTTCCTCATTAATAAATAAGCGAGCGTTCGATTTGGGAGTTTATTCAATCTAGAAGAACAAACTCAAATTCACAAACTCGATAACTGATAAATAAACCCATTAGTAATTGCACTCTACAAAATATTGCTAATGATAGGATTGCATCATACTGTACCTGGGTTCTCTGGGGTCTTTTCTGTAGGTTCAGGAACTGCAAGTTAAAATATATCAATGAACGCTGATATTTCCACACAAATTATTAATGTTACAGTCTCAGCAGTTACATAATATAAGAAGCCTAGGAGATTTCTAGGCATCCAATGATATAAAGTACCAAAAAGCAGTAAAGAAATAGGACATAAAAATATTTTTTGGTGAAAAAAAATTTAGAAAACATGGAGCCCTCAGTTAATAAGTAAAGCATCAGATTGTTACATTAAAAATGTCTTCCAGTTGTTTGGACTACAAATCTATACAGCATTGCTCATCTCTTATTTGCCGTAAAACCCAATTAAAAAAATGTTTTGCAGTGGAGATCTACTGTCCCATCAGCAAGAGTAATATGGAAGAATTAATCATCATGTGATTATTTTATTTATCCACACAGGTTCTTTATGGCGCTCCAAAAAAGATGTGACTTTTAAAGGTAATTATCATTTTATCCCAAAATCCCGTTGTATTATCAATATACAGCAAAGTGAAACAGAAACTGAATACAGATGGAGAATATAAAAAGTGTGCTTATATGTATGTCGGAGTATATATATTTGTTGTTGTTACTTACTTTTTTGGATTTTACAGATATACCCTCTATAAGAAGAGCAGTACAGGTTATTCCAGGTTCCATGCGATGAATACATTTCAACACAGTGCTCATCATTGTGATCGGAAGGCTCCCCAATGTTCCAGTTTACAAAGTCAACAGGAGCATTGTCCAGCCAGAGCCACTTATCTGCAAATATATCCAAATGAATATTCTATGAGAGCAAACTCATGCTAGTTACAGTATTATGATGCCCATCAGCAAGTATAACATTAGGCACAATTTAAAAATAAGATACACCAACACTGTTACAAGTTGGATGCCTGGGTATCATTTAATTTTGTGGTGTTTTTCAAACATTTTGTCAAAAGTGCATTGAAATAATTTGGTTGGTGGTGGGTTAGACTAAACCTGTTTACCTACTTACTCCCATATGTAATAAACCTAACTACAGGGACCATCCTTTGGGTCCCTTTCCTTCCATCCCTCCTACCCCACTATTCCGACTTCCCTGCCTTCTCCTAGTTCTTCTCCTATTCCATCTTTTCTACTCCATATTGAAAAACTATACGGACTGCATATTCTTTAATTTGTTGTTGTTATGATTATTGCCTTATTAAAAAAAAAAGGCACAATGGGGGTCATTTATCAACACTAGGCAAATTTGCCCATGGGCAGTAACCCATGGCAACCATTCAAAATGTTGCATGCTGCAGTGTTCTACCTGCAGCTAGCTAACACTTAAAAATGTTTAATTATTTGAATAAAATGGAGTCTATGCGAAATGACCTTCCTGTTGTTCTGAGTTTTCTGAATAAGAGATTTCTGGAAAACAGATCCCATACCTGTATATAAGCTCAGAGAACGATAAATCAATTTTGATAAGCATAAACAACCAGATACTACTTAAATCAATTAAAATTTCACTTAAATTCAAATACACTATCCATTTCAATCCCATTGATAAATATGCTTTTAACAATCCCATAGGAATGAATAGAACTTGGGTGAGTTTTTATGTATTAATCTTTCTCTCTTTTGATAAATCTGCCCCTAAGTTTTTTACATAGCAATTAATGTTCTAAATGATGACTTGGTTAGTTAATGGTATGCTTTTGTGTGCAAGCTGTTTTTGTGACAAATTGTGCATATAATTATACATCCCTTGATTATTTGTGATATGTATACTAGCACACAAGGTGTAATGTGGAGAGGGAAGGCTGTACTTTATAATATAATGCTTACACTACAAGCTTTTACTGAGGCTAATGACTTACTTTCCACATTCTGGTACATTCCAATCCAAAATGACTTGACTCTATCCTCCAGTCTCTCAATTTGATGCCATACAAAGTTTGATTCCAATGAATCGTCAAAGGATGCTAAAGAACCACCTATATAAAAGACAAAATATTTGAATGAGCTGGGAACTTAGTATTCAATACATGCATGAATTAGTGGGAAAGTTCATGGAATACAGGAACATTTTTTCTTATGTACCTAAACTATGCACTAAAGCACTAGAAGGCAATAATGTATTGGTGGGACGCACATCCAATTCACACCTTTACTGTAAAAAACATATTTCAGATTTGAAGAGAAAGTTTTGGAGAGCGGTACACATGGAACAAGACCTCTGTATGTGGTAAGGCCAAAACTAAGAACAAAACTAACTGTGAACAACATTCTGCCTGTGCTCTTAGAAAGAAGGCGCCTTTGTCTTAACCTTCAAAGCTCTCCATCCCTCCAGCCCCTCACTACATCATTCTCTTGTGTCTGCATATGTTCCTGGCCGACTCCTCCATTCCTCATGGAGCAACCGCTTGGTTGCACCCCCCACTACTACTGCTGTTTCCCGCCTTAAACCTTTCTGCCTGGTTGCCCCTTACATTTGGAATGCCCTCCCTGATTTCCTCCGGAGAGAAACCTCCCTCAGTCTTTTTAAAACTAAACTTAAAGACTACCTTTTGGAGCACTCGCCCAGCACCTGATCTGGAAACTGGCACTTATACTGTAATGTCACCCACTGTGACCTACAGCACTTATATTTGCCTATTTGTGTCTGTAAGTTACCCTCCCATATAGATTGTAAGCTCTACGGGGCAGGGACCTCCATCCTCTTGTGTCTTTGACTCTTAACTTATTGCAACTGTATTTTGTATTTATTTGTATTTATTGTAATACTTTGTATTTATCTATTATTATCTTAATAACCCCCTGTTTGTATTAATGTATTCTACTGTACAGCGCTGCATACATAAGTAGCGCTTTATAAATAAAGATATACATACATACATACTTAGGGGCACATTTACTAAGACACGAACGGGCCGAATGCGTCCGATTGCGTTTTTTTCGTAATGATCGGTATTTAGCGATTTTTTTGGAAAATTGTCGCGACTTTTTCGTTACCAATACGATTTGCACGAAAAAACGCGAGTTTTTCGTAGCCATTCCGAAAGTTGCGCAAAATCTGACGATTTTATCGTAGTGTTAAAACTTGCGCGAAAAGTTGTGATTTTTTCGTAGCATTAAAACTTGCGCAAAATGTCGCGCCTTTTAAGTTTTAAGAGCTACAAAAAAGGCGCGACTTTTCGCGCAAGTTTTAACACTACGAAAAAATCGCAACTTTTCGCGCAAGTTTTAACGCTACGAAAAAATCGCCAGATTTTGCGCAACTTTCGGAATGGCTACGAAAAACTCGCGTTTTTTCGCGCAAATCGTAAAGGCAACGAAAAAATCGCAAAAAATACGAAAAAGACGCAAAAAGTTCGTTTACCAGTCGGAATTTTTCCAATTCGGATTCGAATTCGTGTCTTAGTAAATCAGCCCCTTAGTCTGAAGCTGTGAGAGAGCAAGTACTGTATAATATCCAATAAAGTGTCAGATATTCATTGAGTCAGAGAAGAGATGTTAAATATTTGTGTCCAGTCCAGTTTTAATTGACAAAATAATCTAATCCCAGCTCCCTCTTCAGTTGTATGTTTGCTACTGTGCATATACTGTATTGTATCTGGGTTCCCAAACATACACTGGACCTTGTTAGCCCCAATAGTTATGGAATTATGGACACTCTAGAGCTGACCGTAAATGTGATTTTTTTTTTTCCTACCAAGTTTTACGACAATCCTATAAAACTTTTGCATTAAAATAGATGGAATAGGGAAGATCATAGATATTATGATTGGTCAGAAAATATTGTCCTGAAGATTGGACAGGTTTGAAACTTGGAAAAAAAAAAAGCTTTAACACCTATGTGTTTTATTTTATTAATGAAGAATACATTACAGCTTTGCATATATGTAACGAGATGGAAAGAGTTTTTCATTAACTTGCTACTTTACTCTAAATCCAATTTTCATAACTTACCAAACCGAAGACATTCCAAAGAAGCCTGATACCAGTTTTTGGTGTAAGATACTTGAATTAAATAGCAGTGACCTCGGAAGGGGATCCATGACCTGTCATCTGAATCTGGAGGACACTTTCCAGGCTTTTGAGGTGGATCAGTGGGAGCAATTGCTGCAAAGAGTTAACCAACAGACATCAAGAAAAAAGAAACACAAGAAAAAATTATGCAAAGAAAGAGCTTTTACCTCCATCAGAATTAAATCTACAAAAATACATATACCCTTAACATCTACCTTGTACACCAAAAGTCACATATCTCATGAGATGGTTAACAAAATGGTTGATACCATCAGTGTAGCCTTATTAGTTTAGTTCCCACAACTACCATGGTTTCCACTCATCCCCAGCTCAGATACATTTCCATGAAAACAAAGCTCCTTACTCCATAATAATAAGATCTTTAATGTTTTAGCTAGATTCTTCTTCATCAGAGTCATATTGTAAGTGTCTGTCAGTTTGGAGAACATATTCGATTCCAGTCTGTGTCATCATTAGTCACCCTCACTTCTGAGAACTTCACAATCAACTTTAAATGCTTTGGTGCAGTTGGAATTATGAAGGTAAAGCCCTGATCCCTGTGGGTTCCTGAACCAGTGCAGTTTTGTACTGTGAAGACCATGTCTGGAATCAAATCTTACCATCACTCTGCTTGCAGATTGAGAAATAATTTTCAGTGCATGATGATGTCTTCCACTGCCCATCTATATCCATATATACACATGCAGTGGTCTTCTTAGGTTCTTCTGCAGCCCATTTGGTATATCGAAGTTTCCAGTTATCAGTCCATTTGTATTGGTTACCAGTCTGAAAATAGCATGAATAACTAATCATTACAAATTATAGTAAGCATAGTGACCTTATTATCCCTCAAGAGATGAAAACCTGTTTACATACCTTGTTGCTGTTAAGGCCAATCCAAAAAGGTTCACGGTATTTAGACGTATAAACCCTTAAGAAGGAATTGGTGTATTCATCTGTAATGCTGACAAGTTCGGAATCTTCTGATTTACACTTACGCCACGCTTCATCCCATGACATTTTGGAATTAACGATTTTAAAGGTTTCATTACCAAACTTGAAAAATCTAACTGAAGGTGCTATAGTTGGAGAAGCAGGCAAAGCTGGGTCTGCAGAAAGAGAACAGACCATTATAATTTATTAATATAGTGCCAGGTATATAACAAACAAAGCTTACAGAATAAAGAGCTTACAATCTAATTGCACAAAAGGCTCTCCCAGTTACTAGAAGCATATGAAGGCTCAGATTAGGATGTCTTAAAGTCTGCAGGTGTCCCCTAACCCCCCCCGCAGGGCCCCCCACCCGACATCCTCCCCCGAGCGCGTAAATTTAATGTGTCAGGGGAGGAGTGGTTGGGCAGGGGGAGCGCTGCAAGAGTCGGGTCTGAGCCGCCGGGGCCCACTAGAGCCAGTCCGACCCTGATGTTTGCTCAGATACAGTAAGCTATACATCCAAACCATCAGGTTTTAATGGTTTAGTGCAGTTAGAATAACAAAGGGAAAAACTGGACTGGTTGTTATAGTTAAATTACGGTTTTTAGAACTACATTCTACATAGAAGTATTTTCAAACTGCAATATATTTAGAGAGAATTAGCAACTGCTTCTAGCCATAATGTGCAGAACCTCAAGATGGTCATTTATAGGGCCACCTTACTCCTATTTGACTAGAATGATGGAGCAGAAGGGAACCACACAGATTAGCTGTTGGACAATATATATGCTGAAAAGGGATCTTGGCAGATTATTGTCTTTAATTTAGGACAAAAAATAATTACCGTATATACTCGAGTATAAGCCGAGATTTTCAGTACCAATAATGTGTTGAAAAAGGGCCCCTCGACTTATACTCGAGTATATACGGTAGTTTACGTTCTGGCCTCCTGGACGTCA
Source organism: Xenopus tropicalis (assembly GCF_000004195.4). Classification (NCBI taxonomy): domain Eukaryota; kingdom Metazoa; phylum Chordata; class Amphibia; order Anura; family Pipidae; genus Xenopus; species Xenopus tropicalis. The sequence goes on from NC_030682.2 coordinate 28,312,175, forward strand.
CCGACAATATATATATAATTTATATAGCACTGCCATATTCTCCCCGGTGCTCTACAAACATTATATATCATTCATTACATTTTGTTTCCCTTTCAGGCTGCAGTTATGGAGCCGGAGTTTCTAGATAAACTTAAACTTGTGATTCTACATCACTCACCCCAAAAAGTATACAGAACTATATAAGAATTAAATAACAAATTTACACATCAAAATTTCAATATGTATGTAAAATTAAATGAGATATTAACCTGTACAACCTTGCATATGGTTATCTTATGTTGGATGAGCCTCATTTTCCAGCCCATACCTTGTGTTTATTAATATGGTAGTCATGTAAGCACTTGTGAGTGTCCTTTTATTAAATAATTTGATTATTGAAACTTAGCAGTAGCTGCTGCATTTCCCACCCTAGGCTTATACTTGAGTCAATAAGTTTTTCCAGTTTTCTTAGGTAAAATTAGGTACCTCGGCTTATACTCGGATCAGCTTATACTCGAGTATATACGGTATCCATGAAATGGTCAGAAAGGAGGTGGCACTTGAGTATTAAATGAATGCAGTCTATTGTACTAACTTTGTGCCATATGGACAATAGTCATTGGGTTCTAATATATTGAAACTTAAAGTTACAAACAACCCAAAAAGAGATATTCAGGTGGTTCTAATGCCACACAATTAAAGTAAAGTAACAAACTCAATTTTTAGGAATAGGGGTTGATATGGTGTAGCCAGGAGCAAACATAGAAAGATGGAATTCAGACCTCAATGTTATGTAATAGCTGATATACTTTAGGAGGCATATTCCACAGTCTACTGGCCATACAAAACAGGGATGTCAACTGTCTAACATAGACCTAAAAAAGTAGTAAGCTCACCGCCTACCTATGTCTTTACTGGAACTCAGAATAGATTAGAAGATAAAACAATGTGGCACTGAGAAAGGAAACAAACTGCCTATATCCATGCATTGCTTTATCCTGATCTGTCCTACTGTGAGTTCCAGTAAATGCACCTTATGTTAGTGCTGCATTTAATGGTTTAATGGGTTTAGGGCCTAGTGCATTTCTTGGCACACACCTTTAGAATGTTAGAGTTGCAAATGGTGTATGGGTGCAATATACCAAGCCCAGAGGCATATGGGAAATAACCCTTTTGTCAAAGTGCAGGTTTAACGTGCACTATAATGACCGTAAATTTCAAATTCATGTGAGGTTTTGTACAATTTAATCAGTAAACTGAACATACTTTTGTCTGTTTGACAGATGTATCCTCTGCTGAGGGAACACTCTTCCTCAAACCATGATCCTGCATCCAAAGTAGAGCCACGCTTTATAGAAACACAATCAGTCTATAGGATAAAATAATACAGAACATATATAAGATCAAAAGAGAAGCCAACAGATATTTCATTTTTAGGAAAGTCAATTTTATTGGAGTAATTAGAATCCTTTAGCAATCCACTAACTATCCAATAAATGAACTCTTCGCTAATTACAGAACTAGCTTTAATCCTGAGTTTAATACTGAGTTCTTACTTACAGGAGTAGCCTTAATCCTATAAATTTTTTAATGAAGCTCTGTAATTATCTGTGTGTGTAAAATACACAAGAGCCATGACTATCCTGTAAATTATATCCTTATAAATGGTGCTTAATGATGTCATCAGTGTCACATGACTCACGGACACGTCTGTATTATAATAAATAATGTACCCCCTGTGGTGAAATATTAAAAAGTCAACTTAGAGTTTAATGACCTGTATAAAACCTGTATAAAAGCAACCCTTATGTGGTCATGGAACTCCTTGATAATATCCTTATATTTTACCAGGGCTGCCATCAGAAAATGTGGGGCCCCGTACAAGTTATTTACACTCACCTAAAGGATTATTAGGAACACCATACTAATACCCTTCTCTGACCTCTAGTATCAACAAGGCATATTTCGCCCACAGGACTGCCGCATACTGGGGGCCTGATTCACTAAAGGGCGATAAAACGTGCGCTATTTTTATTGTGCGCTCAAATTTTTACCGCGGCTTAATTTTGCCGATTTTTCGCACGATTCACTATAAGCATACTCGCGCTTTTTTACGTGCGATATTGCATGCGTTATTTAACTCGCGAAGACTATTTCAATGCGGTATTTGCTGGTACATGTGCTAAATTACGCCCGCGAATAGTCGCCGCATATGAATGGTAGCTTAGAAATAGTGTATAAAAATTGTCGCCGCATATAAATGGTGTATATGAATATTAGCCACATATAAATGGTAGCATATAAATAGTAGATGCTTATAAATAGTAGCCACTAGTGATGAGCAAATGTGTTCTGGTTATCTTTAGTGAAAAATTAGCAAATCTTTTGAAAGATCCACGAAACGGCAAAAATGTTGTGCGGGCAAAAAAATTGTTGCTGTAACTATTATTTTTTGACGCTTGTATAAATTTTTGTATGTGCGGTGAATTTTTGCGTGGTGAATTTTTTCATGCGTTTTGCCATTGGCAGATTGTTTTGCTAAACGCATGAAAAAATCCGCCGCAAAAAAATTCAACGCACGTCCAAAAATTCGCTGCGAATCCATGCCTGTCGAAACATTTCATCACTTGTAGCCAAATATAAATAGTCGCGCAAATGAACGCACGCCATGTTAGCCATACACGCCAATACTTGCAGAAAATTACTGTATTAAAAATGAACATTTCGCTGCAAACTGGCGGCTGCGTTACTCTAGGGGAAACACATACTTGAATAAATAACACTGTAAGTCCATATTTTATTGCAAAAAATCATTTACTGTACTTTTGTATAATTTTTCGCCTGCCTGTAGTAGGTGTTAATTTTCGCATAGCCGAATGCGATATTTAGCGCGCAAAAGTTATAGTGAATCATGCGATCGTATTCTTTTCAGCGTGGAAATGAACGCATGCGGTAAAACTAGTGCGAGAAATAACCCATGCGAAAATGGCGATTTTTCGCACGCGATAATACTATGGTGAATCGATGTTTTTCCCTTTTCACACCATTCTTTGTAAACCCTAGAAATGGTTGTGCGTAAAAATCCCAGTAACTGAGCAGATTGTAAAATATTTAGACCGGCCCGTCTGGCACCAACAACCATGCCACGCTCAAAATTGCTTAAATCCCCTTTCTTTCCCATTCTGACATTCAGTTTGGAGTTCAGGAGATTGTCTTGACCAGGACCACACCCCCTAAATGCATTGAAGCAACTGCCATGTGATTGGTTGATTAGATAATTGCATTAATGAGAAATTGAACAGGTGTTCCTAATAAACCTTTAGGTGAGTGTATATGGGCCCCTCCATAAACACAAGCTGTGCTAAAATTTTGGCCATGCTTCTTGCGTGCAATATAACAGATGTTACAGAGTTCTATTAACAGTCAGCTCATTGGTGGACAGAGGAGTTACATAAACTGAATACATTTAGGAGCCCAATAACTAGTCAGTATTAGTTCATAAAAATAGTAAGAATGCACCAAATCCAGCAATCTGTTTGGGATTCAGTCAAGATTCTGCCTTTTTTTAGCAGGATTTGGATTAAAGTTTCAAGTTTATTGTCATATACAAATAACAATGAAGCATCATTACTGTAATGACATTTTTTTGACCCGTCTTCCTCCCAACTTTACATAGACCAAAAAAAAAATAAAAAAAATTAGAATCCATGCCGAACCAAATCCGTATCCTTAAAATCACATGTCAGTCATTAAATTTGGGGGCAGTAGAATTTATAAGTAAGTTGCATAAGGCTCTTTGAAAGTAACATAAGTTTTTGCACAAGTTGGGGCTCAATGATGTTGTCATGGGGCCCAATAACCAGTCATTCCCCTGCTTGAAAGTTCATGTAGGAGATACTCATATATTTCAGTAAAATAGCCCCCAATATAAATAGCTATATATATCATACATAAATCGTTCATGAAATAAGTAATGTGCTAAGTCAGTTCATTGGGAGCAGTGGAATTTAGGTTAAGCTTTAATTCATTGGTGGTCAGTGGAATCTGCCCCCTTTTTGCCCCAACAAGCTTTTCTGCATTGTACTTTGCTTGATACCCAAATTCGTAAGTTCCTAGACAGGTTCAGGGACGGACTGGTGCCCCTGCTGGCCCGTCCCTTAACCCCCCCCAGGGCCCCCCTGGCACCCCCCGCAGGGCCCCCACCGGACGTCCTTCCCGAGCCCGCAGGGGGAGTGCCAGCAAGGGTCGGACTGGGCCGCCAGGGCCCACTGGGATTTTTCCTGGTATCCCGGCAGCCCAGTCCGACCCTTGGCAGATTATGTTAAGTTTTTACGGAAGTTACGCAAATTCCATAACTTTATGCATAACTTTCGAAATGTGGCTGGGCCCCATTCAGCAGGATTCACTGGGCCCAGCACACCAGTACCCCCTCTCCCCCTTTGTATTTTACAATAGGGGGTACATTATTTGATTTTTCATAATATTATTAACACATACAAAAGGGCATAAAAGTGACGGTTATAAGCAGGGTGTAGGAAGCATAAGCAGAATATAGTGAAATCAGAGCAGAAATGGGGGGAGGGGTTTTATAGTTTACTGCCTTCATTTGACAATCAAGGCAGAGGAACATGTGCTCTGAGATTATTTATTCTTTCTGCTCAGCTGATGTTCACTTTCATTCAATGATGTCCCTTAGTAGCAGATTATATATATTTTTTCCTCTATATGTCATTACTGAAAAGAAAAAACTCAAAAGGACCCACATCATCATCAGCTGAGTAATATCGACTCCCTGTTGGGTGACCCTTGGCCCAGTTCGTATAATAGACGCCTCTTTGATCAGTCCAGAGAAACCGGTGCTCTTCATTTTTATCATTCATTCCAATCCAGACATCGATGTTTAGATCTTTTAAATTGTAGGTGAGAAAAGCTACAGCAAAGAACATATGATATAGTTATTAAAAAGTGATGGATTCCATGCATAGAACATTGGATAAACACCTTTTAGATGATTGGCTGTTAAAGAAAGAGAACTAAACCCTAAAAATATATGGCTATAAATTGCATATTTTACATACTGAACTTACTACACCAGCCTAAAGTTTCTCATCTCAATAGCAGGAATGATCCAGGCATTCAAACTTGTTACAGGAGCTCCCCATCTTTGAAAGTGTCTATGATACTCACATGCCAAGTGTGAGCAGAAAAGAAGATGGGAATCAGCAGAAAAGAAGATGGGGGGCTACTGGGGGCATCTTTGGGGGCACAGATCCTCCCTGCTAAAGGGCTGTGGGGGCCTTGGGCTGGTACAGAAACCCAAAACAACATTTCTAGCCTACTTCTTTAGTTCAGCTTTAGCTAAGCTTTAGTTCTTCTTTAAGTGGACAGTGGACTTTTATTGTTGCCCCATGACCTATTCTTGAGCACCATGAAGTATCTTGAACCGTGCATGTTGCCATTAGCAAAATTATTACTTTACCAAACAATGCATAAAATTCATTTCCAGCAAAAGTGACTTACCCTGTACTAATTCATTTTCCACTGTGGCAAGGTTGCCATTAAATCTCATGCATGCTGTGCGCGCCGAGTCCCAGTCTGTCGCTTCACCCTTTCCATTGCCAAATATTTTGTAGCACTTAAAAGAGAGCACAGGGTTAACATCATCCTTATTGCTGGGAGATAACTGAGTTATATAACAATTTATAATGTGTGAGACATTCAAAGGCATTGATTAACTTCTATTGCTATTCTTTATTACCCTTTTCCCAAATGTAATCCAGTCTGAAGGGCATCCTCCTTGTGGGGAAGCTGGAGTTGGGGCAAATGTTGCATTAATAGAACTGTTTTTCCTTTCACAAATATATGGATTGGGATAGCCACAGTTTATGTCATTCCAAAAGCCTTAAGGGGAGACATGGAAAGAAAAGGGTATCACCAATACAGAAGAATGCCAACACACTAGAGCATGAGTTTGAAAACTATTGATAAAAATGTGCATTTAGGGTCCATTTTAATGATTCAGCTGGCCTGTTGGGGCAAACATTTCACAGGTAATTAATTGTAGTAAGAATGCTAGGAAGGTCTCTCCGAGCAGGGCACAAGGTATGAAGGCTACTGTCTGTGTTAGGAACTCCCAGGGGGACTGCCATTGCCAGGATCCGGGGATGCCTTTGACCAAGTCATTGAGAGTCTGAATCACTTAGGAATTAAGAAAAATCATAAGGCTGAGCAATCCCCCAATGGAGTATCATAAGTGCAGGGGTGACCCCAAAGAATTGTGTGTTTTTACTGGTAGTCAACAAGGGACTCAGTGTAGTGAGGGAACTCACCAAATGGGTAAAGACCCACGGGGAAGAGATATTTTTATGATTTTCATGCTGAACCGATCATGATTAAAAGTTTATAGCACCCTAAGACAACAGATCCGAATACTCACCCATATTCTTGTACATTACAACACAGTTCTCATCATTATTTGCAAAGTTGGGTTCATAGCTTGCCCATGCTACATAGTTCATAACAGACCCATCCATCCACCTGAAGAAAAGAAAGAAATATAATGGAATTTCGTACATCACTTGCCAGTGTTTCCAGTGCCAGTTAAAATATGGCAACACGCTAGACGTCTGCATTGTACGGGTTATATAACTCTAATGTAGTGTTTACTGGTGGAAAAGGGTCAAGTGAGAGCAATTAGCATTGCTGCTACGCTGCCTCCGTCACTGCTTCATTCATGTGATACATTTAATAACGCTTTCAGTTTATACATACAGAGAGGCAGTTAGATAGGCAGACAGCAAATTGCATATTATATATGCTGACAGATTTTACTGAAAGACACTAAAAATTCTGACTTCTTGTCAGATTGGAGGCAATTGTGGGGACTGTGTCATTCGACATCTGTGTGTGCTTCTTTGGTATTGGTACTCACAAGTAGCTTTAATGACAGAGGCCATCCTCTGGCTGCTGCCCCCTCTCTCCCTCTCTGTGCTTACAACTTTAGCATTGGAGCGGGTCCAGAGGTGGCCACATCGCTAGTGCAGAAAGCACTAATGCATTTGCTGCACTAGCAGACTGGAATTTTCGTTTAAAAAAATGAAAATTCGGCTCTTAGCTTTAGCTTTTTGCCGCTCCTGGTAACTGACCGCTCACTGCTTCATCAGGCAAGGGTTTCATGAATGGTGTTTGCATGACTGTGACCATTTTTGGTGCAACCGCAATTGCAGCTGCCTTTGTAAATGAGCCCTATGGTGTGTTCTGTGCAGGTATAATTTGTACTAAAGGCCATTGCTCAATTACCAGCTCAGTAACCTATTGGCACTAAACACTTGTTTACTAATTCTTTCAATCAAAGTCAGCGTAATGCACGTGATTACAGGAGCTAATTTACTTATTTACTCAGTGCATTACGCTATATAAATGCTGGAAATTGCAATTGCCATAGTGAAATCAGTGATAAAATCCATAAACACAAGATCTGCACACCTACCTAAATTCTCTGTCCAGTCCTAAAGTTAATCCAATGAAATATGCACTTTCCTTTCCATTTTTAAGTATCTTAAAAACAAAAACATATTTTTTACTGCAAATTTTATTTAGATAAACCATATAGTTAGAAAAGCATATGCATTTATTGTAATTGTATTAGGGTTGACAGTGCTGAGGGTATGTGCCCAGGCCCCCAGGCACCAACAACAATACATAAATGTTAATACAGGTATGGGATTCATTATCCAGAAACCCCTTACCCTTATCCAAAAAAACCCAGGTCCCAAGCATTCTGGATTACAGGTCCCACACCTGTATAGTCAAAAATGTATTCCATATCCTGTAGTAATCAGGAGCTTTGATTTTACCCTAAATAAGATGTGTAGACATAACTTATAGGGGCCCATTTTCTAAACCCCCGACTAAGTATTTATGAGATAAATTTGTATTTTTTCTAACTTATAGAACATTTCGTAATGTCCACGATAATTTCGTTAAAATTTCACAACTTTTGTTTTCGTTAACTTCCACGAAAAAGTCGTAATTTTTGCAAAGAATACTAAAATGTCGGAATTCATTCAAGCTTTGGTATCGAGACTATCTTTTCACCAGGTTGGATCTGTCGAGTGCCATTGAGTCCTATGGAAGGCCTCTAAAATCATACATTGAAGGTTTCAAACGTTCAGATCCAAAAATGTTGTGACTTTCGGAAGGCAATTACGATATTTTCGTACGACCGATAACATTTTAGAACATCAGAAATTATTGTGGTTACCTTATGGTTTCCATATCGTGATTTTAAGCCCAAAAAATTCGGACTTTAGTGAATGGGCCCAATAGTGTTTTGAAAATGACACACACCAAAGCATTCTACATAGAGCACCGGTTATGGGTCACAATCACACAGTATTGTATATGGGTATGTATGGAGAATACTTCAGAAGCCAACAATAGGGCACACGTAAGTGATTTGTACAAAAGCAAAGAGGCTATTGCAAAGAAGAGATTAGATTCATAGAATGAAACATTTCCTTTTATTTACTTTCTCTTATAAATCGTTTATAGAGTGAGATGTAGTAACTGAAATGATCGTTATTAGATATTTAGATGAATAATTGTACTTCCTTTTCTTCTACATTTTTATTCTATTAATACAGTGAGTGCTCTTCTCCTATAGATTTTTATTCTCCAATTATACCTTGAAATCCAACCCCATCCTAGAGATATTGTACAGGAGAATTTCAGTTGAGTCTTAGCTCCTGCTTCATGCTTTGCTGTTTCATACAGAACCTCCTTTTCCATAGACTGTGACTAGATATTTTATTATGCTGAATAATGTGCCGGTGCCTTAGCAACTACAAATATCTTATACAGGTACGGGACCTGTTATCCAGAATGCTTTGGACATGGGAGTTTTCTGAATAAGGGATCTTTCTGTAATTTGGACCTCCCTTACCTACCTTATGTCTACTAAAAATAATTTAAACATTAATTAAACCCAATAGGATTGTTCTGCCCCCAATAAGGATTAATTATATCGTAGTTGGGATCAAGTACAAGGTACTGTTTTTATTACAGAGAAAAATGTAATAATTTTTAAAAATTAGAATTACTTGCTTTTAATGGAGCCTATGGGAGATGATCTTTTAGTAATTTGGAACTTTACAGATATTAGGTTTCCAGATAACAGATTTCATACCTTTAATGAAATATGTAAATGCATTATAATAAAAAAGCTCCCCATTCATCGTTCATTACTTACATATCTCCAAAGAAATTTTCTTTCCGTATCATCATTGATGACAACAAGATCACCAAAATTCTTCTTGCAAAATTCCCTTGCTTTATCCATGGCCACAATCTCCGTACTAATAAAATACTGGTTGTCTTTATTTGCAATCCAGCCATCACTTGTCAATTCATACTCTGTGGTTAAAAAACAATATTTAATAACAGCCATAGTTATATAATGTATTTATTGTCATATATTTGTCGGTGGCTGTGTCTTTGTTCAAACATAACATTGCAGTTGTGTCCACAGTAGGGAAGATGTCAACTGCACAATTATGTCTAGAGAATTGCTTGTTTGCATCTGCAATGACACCAGGATTGTGTGCAAATTTGGTGCATTGTTGCACTTTGCACACTGCTTGTCTTCTAAAACATACCCACGTTCTATTCATTCCTATGGGATTTTCAGAAGCCTGTTTATCAAATGGTGAGCTCTAACTTTCACCCATTTATAAAAATGCTTCTAAAAACCCCATAGGAATGAATAGAACATGGGTGAGTTTCTATGTATCAAGCTCTAAATTCACATTTTGATTAATCTGCCCCATTATTTCTAACTCAAAAAAAATTAATACACTTACCTGGAACCGAAGACTTTGTTGGTTCTGGTTGTAAAGGTGCACCTTAAAATAACACATGGGGATTAGATTTCTGATATATTGAAATAGAAATGTTGTTACATTCAATGTCTATTAGGCAAGTTGCAGGTAAAAGTGAGTGTAGGATTGGCGAGACTGGGGATTACTTTGACTTAGTTGGCCAGCTTATAAGTGTAGCCCACTTTATAAACGGTTGTGGCACTACCTGCTGATATGTCACTGGTTGGCGCTTCCAGGAGTCCTGAGCCCCGCTTACTATGGGGGAAGCAGGGATTTCTTGGATAAATGGCGTGCCTCCACCCAGGGCTCTGCTATGGGAGAACTACAACTCCCTCCCTGGGACTTGATACTTGGGTGTAGTGCTGCCTGAGACCTCACACAAGCCCCCAAAGGGAATCCCCTCCCTGGGGTATTCACTTACTGGCAGGTAGGTGCTCCTTGAAGCAGACACGATGAACACACAGTTGTGATGAAACAATTGGTTGTTTATTAGGCAGGACCTCTCCAGGAGTGGCAATACAAACACAGTGCAGGGGACACTCTCCTTCTTTAGACCTTTACCCCTGTTGGGTATCTTATCGGTACTCCCGCCAGGATGATGCCTTTTAGATGTCCTCCCCGGTACTACGCGCCAAGAGACCCTCTCTAAGGGCTCTCCCCGGTACTCATGCCAAGCCGGACCACCTCCAGGACTCATCCCCGGTACTCACGACTAAGTACCCTCAGAGTAGTACCCCTTCTAGCGGCAGCCTAACCACCTACCTAGACTCTTGGGTCCCTACACTCCAGCTGATGTACTGCTGGGGGATTCTAATCCCTCTACCACTCCTGGAGGGGCTATTTCTGCCCATTCTACCTGTGCCCTAACTACATCTCACTCCTAGAGTGATCTGACACATAAAACTCCTAATATACCTATGAGGAGAATACCTCTGCTCTCAGAGGCTCTCCATTAACTCAGGCCTCCAGCACATGGCTGCATTCCCCTTATATGGGCCTATGCACCACCCTGTGGCCATAACCCGAACTGCTGGGATACTCCCCATTAACTATAGATATACCAAGCTATACCCATTGTACCTTAACCATTACCCTCCCGGGGCCTATCCTAGGGGTATACATCCTGTGGGGCCTATTTTATCAAACCCCTACATAAGTATATTGCAATATATGGATAAACAATCCCTGTTTTGGCATTTTTAGTAGCTTAATGAGCTAAATATCTTAATCTCCTATATTTATTTATAATGGGTTGGTGCGGAGAATCTCCTGTCTTTGCATGAATGTTGTGGTCTCATTGCACCCCGCCTAATAGTTTAAACTTTAGTGGTGAGCACAACTTTTCATTTTTGCTGTAGTTTATAAAGGAACAGTGGCCAGCTCCCATCATTTCTAGCTACAATCACGTGATCCCATTGGTGGCCAATAAAAAGGGCAAGGATTGGGAGTTCTAGCCTTGGATAACAAGTAGAATTCTTAATGAATCAGATAAAAGTGAGTGTAGGACTGGCCAGACCAGGGATGACTTTGACGTAGTTGGCCAGCTTGAATATATTGCAATATATGGGCAAACAGTCCCTGTTTTGTTTAAAAGGAAGGGCATTTTTTAGACATCCAGTGGCAAGCATTATAGAAAATGTACTAGGGCATAGATCATTAATGTGCTCATCCATGGAGGCAGTGATTAAAATGAAAATTTTCTTTTAATAGTATTTTATTTTAAAGACACTGTACAATATCACAATAGTCCAATGTATATGTACATGTCTCTCTTTGGCAATTCATCATGTACAATGGACTATTGTGATGGACATCGTTTAATCCTCAGTTTTTAAAAATAATATGACATAAGACATTTTTCATTTTAATTACTGCTTCCATGGATAAGCACATTAATGATTTACGCCCTAATACATTTTCTATAATGCTTGCCACTGGATAATGATCTATCTGCATATATATATTTTATTTTTTAGCTGATGTGCAACAAAGAGGAAGGTTCTCTCTCTATGTGCATCAGGAGAGTCATGTGATTTAGCCAACACTCAATAGAGCCCATGTTAGGGTAGCAAGCTCTTTCTTCCCATGTTATCCTTGATATTAAACATAGCAGCAGTCATAACATGCAAAATTTGTATTTTTTATTTTTGGGGGGGGTTTCAGAAGTAACAGAAGATAGCAGCATCCCACCAAATGAACAGCAAAATGTGGTAGGTCCAATAGCTACATAAAATCGGGAAATAAAATGCCTAATGCCCAATCCTTAATCTACAACACCCACCAAGGGTGGGGCCAATTAGTTTGTATCCAAAACCACTCATATATAGTAGTGCAACACTAAACAACTGGAAAATGGTGGCCGCCAAATGAAACAGATCATAGGAAACATATATGGATATAAGTAATCTAAATACGTCAGTCATAACTGACAGCAGAATTACAGGAAAGGTATCCAGGCATATGCATTAATATATAAGAATGTTGACTCCTCCTGGATCTTTAGAAGGGTAGTCTTTTTATTAATAAAATGGGTATACATGCACCCCCCATTGTGAATTTGTAGCAGCAAATACACTTCAATGCAGCATTTATTGCCTTATTATACATACTAGCTTGCCTTGGGGATATAAGAAGGCTTGTATCTCTGGTTTTACTGTATGGTTTGAGGGTCAGTGTTAGGAAATGCCTTTGCTCTCTTATACAGGTAACCGGAAACCCAATATCCAGAAAGCTCCGAATTACGGAAAGCCTGTCTCCCATAGACTCCATTTTAATCAAATAATTTAGATTTTAAAAATGATTTCCTTTTTCTCTGTAAAAATAAAACCGTGCTTTGTATTTGAGTTTTAACGCTACGAAAAAAGCGCAACTTTTTGCGCAAGTTTTAACGCTACGAAAAATCGCCAGATTTTACGCAACTTTCGTAATGGCTACGAAAAACTCGCGTTTTTACGCAAAAATCGTATTGGTAACGAAAAATTCGTAAAGAAGCCGAAAAAATCGCAAAAAATACGAAAAAATCGCAAAATACCGATCATTACGAAAAAAACGCAATCGGACTCATTTCGACCCGTTCGTGGGTAAGTAAATCAGCCCCTTAAGGTATGAAGATCCAAATTATGGAAAGACCCCTTATCCGGAATACCCTTGGTTCCGAGCATTCTGGATAACAGGTCCTATACCTGTATTATGATACAGGAACTTAATAATTTGTCAGAAAAAATGCAGAAAATTAGTTATAACATTTTAAAAATAAAGTAAAAGATACGTAAGATTTGTTATAGAGTAAATATAGAGAGTCTGAAATATGATTCCCACCATACCTTTTTTGAGCTCACAAATCCAGTCTGCAGAGGATTCACAATGCCTGTCGTTCCATGAAAGACGATAACTAACGTGCAATTCTCCACATAACTCGATGCCTTGGTGATTGTTGGGTTCCCCATACGCCCAGTTTTCATAAGATAACTAAAATAAAGCATAGGTTATATATAAATGTATTTATTGCAAATGTTTTCTGGTGTATGGCAGTACCGAAAACAATTTCTACTAAAGGGGCTTATTTGGTATTGATGCTTTGATTACAACTTTTCTCCCAGTTGGAATTTAGTGCACAAATTCAACTTCCACCTCATTGTAAACATGAGCTTTTAGTTTATCTGCTGACAGTTACTTCTCCGAATGGCTTTCTCATTACACTTCTTGTAGGGGAATGGCCTTGCACCTGAGGCCTGGAGATTGCAGACTCAGGGCCGGATTTGTTTTCTGGGCGCCGCTAGGCCACCCCCGTTGATCGGGCCGCCCCCCCCCCCCAATGCGCATGCGCGAACGAGCATCCCCGCCCCCCTGCTAGCGCTCATGCGCATACATTTAAAGCCCCTTACGGAGCAGTGGGGAGAAGTTCCCACTGCTCCGTATTGAAAAAAACGTTGAAAATTCCGTTGCGGCGGGGCAGCATGCCGCCCCTACATTTCTGCCGCCCTACGCCTGGGCCTTTGTGGCCTCTCCACAAATCCGGGCCTGTGCAGACTGCCAGAATACTCAAACCAAAGAACAAAAAGCAACAGCATGGGAAGAAAGGGTGGTCCTGAGCTGCTATTATCAAGGACCCTTGATATAGGTCCCAAGAGGACCAAGATATTGATGTGACCTGGTGTGTTGGTCCTTCATATAGGTATATATACACTGTAAGATATGACCTGAACTCAGAAGGCCTACAAATGGAAAGGAGAAGTATTCAAAAAACATATTTCCATCCTCTAATGAAGCATTTTTCAAAGATGGACTGGGTTACAATAAGAAAGCCTTTAGCCTAAAAAGTAAAGATACTCACGGCTGAGCCATCTACCCATTCGAAGCCTTCTTCTGGATCTGATGTTTGGAGTCCTATCCAGAAAATCTGGTTATAATACCTGTAATTCCTTTGGAGAAATGAGACAACATTTTACATTGCAATTTTATATTTTTTTACATTGAGGTTTGTAACAGAAGGGGGAAAAATGACAATAGAAACAGGTAAAGGCAGGTTACTCTGCAACAAAGAAAGGTCAAGGCAAAGACTGATTAAGGAAGCAAATTCATATAAAAAACCAAGACACTTACACCAGCAATTGTGAAAGTATGGTTTCTTCTTCTTTGCTGTTGATGCTGACTAAGTCACCACCAATTGCTTTGCAAAAACTTCTGGATTCAAACCATGTCCTCTTTTCTTCTTCTCCTCTAGAAAAATGCTAGTGATACAAAAAGAATATGGCTTCTTAAAAGCTTAGATTGCATTATTTGTTTCTTCATCTAAACATTAAGTTAATAAATCAAAAGGAGAATACAAGTTGCAACTCAAATGGTACCAAGTGGCATTCCAATCCCAATGGAGTAAGAAAGTGAGACCCCATTTTTCATCAAGCTACTGGTCTTCTGGCCAACCCTTCATCTTGTCATATGGGCTCTACTCGTGTTCATTTTTTAAAAATCTCAATAGTTTTCGAGGCAAGAAAGAGCTCTGGACCCCCAGTCTAAGGCAATAAAACTGCAACCTGTGGAAGTCCAATTCGTGATGATCAGCTGGATTTATACTAGCCAATTTACAGTATCATTAGGTACAAGGTACTGTCTAATTAGACAAATCTGATAAACTGCTTATTTAAATAAATCTCTTAGGTCAATGGTGATGGCATGTTTCACAGCTTTCTTGATAATTGGTTTCCTGATACTAGATCCCATTCCTTATTAAAACAACTGTATTATTATTATTATTATTATGAAATTATAAAATGTCATTTATGTAATTTTTCTTCAACGGTCCCTATGATGGGCTCTAAAACTAATCCTGCTAATAAAAGTAAAAATTAAGGTAAATAAGGCTTCCATGGCAGAATAACAAATTATTTCTTGCTGATTATTTATAGAAACTAAAATGAACAAGCCCCAATTTGTATATAGAGTATATTTTACATGTGATATATTCTTCTCTGTGAAGCTCTGAATCCAACATTTCCAACATGTGGTTATTAAGGTAAGGCTTACTTTATAACATGAACCAATTTCAGGGGATGTCTTCCAATCAGTTGGGCACTTGGGCTCTGGCGTCGTTGTCGGAATTGGAGGAGGCGTTACTCCTTCTGCCCACTGTTTGCAGACAAATTTTGCTTTCTCTTCACAGGTTATAACATCCCATAATCCCCCTTTGTTTCCAGTTCTCATGACAACACAGCCTCGTCTTCTTCCTTCACATTTTCAAAGACAACATTTAATATCATAAACAAGTGGTAATGTATTTTAGTGCCACCCCTTCCAGTATCCTCAAGGTGGTACATCTTGTGAGTTTCTCTAACACAGGGGTGCCCAAAAGGTAGATTGCGGTCTACCAGTAGATCATGTTAAAGTTTCTGGTAGACCTCTAGGTGGAATGCAGTGGGATGACATCCCGCCAATGCTTTTTCCCCCCCAGCATACTGGAGCTTTTGAGTGCGGCTGCTCAAGCCATCAGTCTTTGTAGTTTCATCCCAGTATAGAAGATTGTCCCCACTGGGCCACAGTATATATTTGTTCCTAGTTAATATATGATTCTGTGCGCAGACTACAAAGTGGCCCATGCAGAAGGAAAGTAAAAACTACTACAATCCTTTCACATTAAACTTGAAGTTGGCACTTGAATAATGTTATGTGGGCATTAAATGTGAATTTGGCACTGCATTTATATATTGCTATGTGTATTTGTTAAACATCGATTGATACTTTTTCTTGCCAAATGATAGACGTCGCACTATTATAACTGTGGTAGACCTTATAATGGAGAACAAGTGGCAAGAGTAGATCCCGGGGTGACAAAGTCTGGGAACCCCTGCTCTAACAGAAGCCCCTGTGATGTCATTAAATATATACTTTATACAAATAAATTAACAGAATGTCAACTTTACCTATTCTGTATATTTATCAATACATGTTTTTTCTTACCAGGCATTTCAGAATTCCAGTGAGTAAATAAAACCCTTTCTCCATTAGTCCACTTATAGACGCCTCTCTCGTCTGAGTCTGTAAGTCCCGTCCAAAATTGCTTTTCAGGCCTCAGCCCTATTAGACTTGTGAGATAAGCTTGTTCAAACCTTCCAAAAGAATAAATATAAAGTATTGAATATAAAATACGATGTTCTTCTCTAATGCTAAAAAGCAAATATTCTCAGTACCTAAAAATTAGACTTTTTTAACGAATCGGGCCCAGCAGCACAATGTGATAAAAGGAAAGCTTTTAATGAGGATATTTATCATATAATGCAGGGGTCCCCAACCTTTCTTACTCGTGAGCCACAGTCAAATGTAAAAAGACTTGGGGAGCAACACAAGCACCATAAAAGTTCATGGAGGAGCCAAATAAGGGCTAGGATTGGCTATTAGGGGCCTCTATGCACACTATCAGCTTACAGGGGCTTTATTTGGTAGGAAATCTTGTTTTTATTCAATCAAAACTTGGCACCAGGTCAGGAATTCAAAAATAACTCCCTGGTTTGGGGGCACTGAGAGCAACATCCAAGGGGTTGGGGAGCAACATGTTACTCATGAGCCACTGGTTGGGGATCACTGATATAATGAAATGAACAAGGCATCACAATATCTTTGATTTAACAATGACTGAACAGTGGAAACATATAGAGGATGATTTACTGAAATTTTAATTTAGTTCATTTAAACTAACAGGAATGCAGTATTTCTTGATTGCCAGCATATTTTCCAAAAAAAAAGCTGACTTGGATGGGATATATTGTGTAATAAATGAGATTATGCCAGTTAATTATACTCTAAAATAGAAGGAATGTGCTTAAAAAGCAGTGTTTCTGGCTGATTTATTGAAAATTTCTCCCAAAATCCTACTAGTCCCGCCCATGTGTTCCACTTCCTGCTTCCTTTTCCAGGCTGTGCTGGCACCAAGCAGCAACTATGTGGACCTGATTGGGAACTGAAAGAATATGTCTCCTTTAAAGCACAACTCCTGCTGGTAGTTTTAGAAATTTGTAGTCAGCTAATATACTGCATACACTTCAGCTTCTTTTTAGGTAAGATTTCCTCAGTGAATAAAGCCTGTACTGAATCATTAAACTAATAAAATAAGTTGTTCATTGTTTTTCCTAGCAACTTTGTGTAGCACGTGTGCTATAAAGAAATATTAAAGCAATTTAGCCCGTGGGTTTCTGAACTTGATCTTCAGATAATTAAATACAAAAAAATATCTAACTTCCTCTTGGAAATCAAATTAGTTCCATTAATATAGTTCTATGTTTTCTGAAAATGTAAGAGAAGGTTTTATCCCAAGATACCCTGTAAAATATTGTGTGAGTCTATGCTTATAATGATATAGCTGTTATGGTACTCCGCTCATACCTCTGGTTCCATTAAGGATGGTACTTAATGAGTGTAATAATAGTGAGAGCTTTATTTCAGGCATACATTTAAGGAATAGAAGGTATTTTCCATATACAATAGTCATATAAACTACAATACCTGTCTTCAACGGTTACAAGGTAGGCTCCATGGCCAATGCAGGTTTGATTAGCTTCTGTAAATGATTCTGATGTATCACTTATAAGATAACAATAATAGCCATGTCTTTTCCAACCCTGCAAATATAGAAACATGGACAAATATTACACCAAACAACTCAGGTATAATAAAAGGCATGCATGGCATATTTGTTCATAATTGATATTTCCATCTGCCAGTACTGATAACTTCCAAAATCTGCCTGCTTAGACATGTGATACAGGAAACACTGGTCCTGATCTGTAATCAAAATGAAGAACCTGGTAATTGAAGGGGGCACCTTTTTTCCAGCATAAACCCTGCTAAAATGTATTTAAACCCTTATAGGCTTAGTAATGAGAGATTCTATATAATATAAATAGATATGCATACTTTAATGTTGATAAATGATTGTTCTACTAAACACTCTTTAAAGTAGCAAATTAGTCCATTACTTAGTTGATAGGAGAAGGAAAGGTAAAAACTAAGAAAGCTTTATCAGAAAGGTCTACGGCCATAAGCACTCACAGAAACGCAAGAGTCCTGTATCAAAAGAAACACAGGATTTCTTGTCCCCTTTTTTGGGAACATGGCCTTCGGTATCAGGCTTCCTCTCTTTTAGGGCTCCTTCAGGTTTGGGGCACGAGTCTGCTCAGTTCTCTCCTCTCTCCCCCTCCCTTCTCCTGTTCCCCCCTCCCATAAGAATGCATAAGAACTAACTTCCCCCACCCTTAGGAATGTGTGATCTGAGCTTTCAATGTCTATAACTGCAGGAGGAAGCTACCAAGACCAAGCTAAAATGGCAGCTGCTATCAGAGGGAGCTTCTAGGTGGCACTAATGTGGCAAATCTATTGGCAGTAAAATACCAAAATGACTTTCCTACTGCTTTAATTAATGGAATGCTTCCTTAATCCAGTGGCTTTTATATACTGTAGTAATAAACATTGGTTTAGAGCTTTGTTTGAAGTTTAATGTTGCTTTGTCCCACCAGCTATCAGCAGAATTTAAGAAAGAGAGCACTTTGTATGCAAAGCAGTATATGAACTGGCTCTTGGGTTGATCTTTGAATTCATGGAATAATGTAATTGTATTGCAATTCTTATATTGTCAAATATGAGATTATTAGAAGTCACCAAGGAGTTCAAGATCAAAGGCACAAGGTTTCAGGTCATGGAACTCCAAGGTGACATCTGATACCTTCCCTCATGTTTTATCGCAGGGATTATGTATGATATATTATGATACAATACAGTAGCAACTGAAAACATCTATATAGGGATGATAATTCCTTTGTGATACCTTAATAAAAATGTATTTGGAGAGCCTAGAAGAATGAAAAGCCCTGAGCTCTTAATCTGACTGGAAGGGATTGTTTACATGGGATCCTTGTGTTCTGTTACTCATATATTTGTATTTGCTTTAAGAACCTTGGGGCAGATTTATTACGAATCCCCTTTGAGTTTCACTGCCTATGGATTGAAGTTTTTCCTTTATAACACCCTTGATATATTCTTTATTAAAGGGAGGTCCCTATATCACTTTTTTGCATAACAATACCCTATCAGTATCTAATAGAAATAATAATATGCAAGTGAATGTGTGCGACCCGGGTATAAAACCACACTGTCCTTACTTAAGTTTCCTATCCACTGCCGCTCTCTGCATCTGCACTTTCTTTTTAATACTTTTGATGCAGTTAGAAAATGGTACAATACCTTTTTACATCCTTTATCAATGATATCCACTTGTCCAGGTTCAAAAGGCAACGGTTTTCTTTTACAGATATACTGAAATTTCATTTCACACATGTCATCTGACCAATGACCACTCTAGACAAACAGAGGAAGGCAAAACAGATAAAAAGGCTATATCACATTTATTCTCTTCAACTGCATTTTTAACCTCTGTATTATTAACAAGAAAATATGAGATAGATAAGTACTGTAGCATTTATTGTTGGCTGTGTTTGTTCCACAGGTTGGACACAGGACACAGTGTATGACATCATTGGCGTTGGGACATGGGCAACTGCAGTGCCCATGTCCCTATTATAGTCAGTCTACTACAAGACAGAAAAAGAGAGCAAAGATCTTATTGGTTGATAACGGCAGCTGCATTGGTGCACCTAAATACCTGTATTAGTAAGTCAATCCCTCATATGGTTTTGACAGAGCATACTCAATATGTAAGAACATGATGGCTTTTCACTCAGTCTGCAAGGTTACTTGGTTTGGTAGATTGGTTGATGGCAACCTGATTTGCTGTCATTAAGACAAATTAAGTCTTTTTATGGTATTTCCAGGGTGATGCACTGAGCATTTGCTTAGCTTGATTATCCCTAGAAACATCTTTTTACCATTGCCTGATACCCTGCGCTTTTCCTAAGTGCCTTTAAGATACTGTGCTCTAGTTTATAAGTGTGAGATTCAATGACACATGACCAAAAAGCCACTCAGCTCTTTTCTAATCTGGGAACCATAGATTGTATGTTTTATAAACCATTGAAGATATCTGATTGTTTGGAAGGCACTAGAATATTTATTCCCTATATTTTTTGCATCTACAAGTTTAGAGGAACAATAATGTCAAAAATTAAGCCTATTTAGCCCTTTTTGAACTTGATTGGCTGCCCCATGGTTACGCAGCTGCTTATTTTTTAAAACTGTTGTAGTATTCTTTTTTCCAGTGCAGAAAAACAGTGTATTATATTTAAATGCATTAACAAATACTTTTATTTTCCATTGGTACTGGTCCTTCAATATTGGAATATTGTTTCAAATTGTTACTTTCTTATGACTGCTAGTCTTTATTTGGGAGTCACTGGAACAGTGCTACAGCACATGTAACTGACTGTTTTTGCTTAGGAACTTAATATAGTTATGAAGGGAGGAACATATGTTTTACAGTATAGGGGCATTGTAAAGTCACTTTGACTATCTACTTAAACAAGATGAAGTTTGATCATTCAAATATTAGGCATCTACAATCTCAAAGCATTCCCTGCATTCCTTTGTTTTAAGAGACTGATTTATAATGAAACAATTTGTCTAACACAGGAGAGAACCACAATTAACATTAATGCCTGTCCACATAGACTGCAAACGTTACAAGTATAAAGAAATAATAATGTTGATTTCGAGAGGTGGATGAACAAATATTGGTTCAATAAGAATTAATAAAGAATTTTGGGCCACAACACAAACACTGAAGTGGCACTAGCCAACAAGGGGCACAGAGGAGTATAAGACCCTATACTTACCAGGGCCTTTGAATGCCTCTGTGTCCCATTGTGGCTAGTGCCAAAGTCCTGTAAAATGGCACTACCAAAAATGTTTCACACCTTGGGGTCAAATGCAACGCAGTCTTCCTGCTTATTGTCACGGTGAGATGGTTCTCCCCTTAGCCACACGGTATATGACACCGGAGTTCCGTCGCTCCATTCAAAGTACATGTGACTTTTTTGATCATTCAGTCCAATCCAAACCTTTGTTGTTTGCTCTATTATTAAAAGAAATGACTCATTTAATGATAAAACTATAAAACTATAAAACCCCACATTGAGTAAAAAATGTATAGAGATGACAGCTATGTTGATATTTGTTACTTACCAAATTCAAACTGAGAGGAGATGAAACTTAATTCTTCAACATTGTGGAAACTCGCCAGATCTCCTTCCTCTTTTCTGCATGAAGACAACGCTTCCTTCCAGATTTTGTTCTCTTTCTTCACGGTGTAACAATTACCAGCATAAGGCAGCCATGATGGTGGGCAGCTGATTGGACTGTCACTTTCTGTAACAAGATGTAAGGAATTAGCATGGATAAGTACAATTCTGGGTCGTTGATGTACAAATAAGATGAGTATTGGTTTGTATGAATAGGAAGTTCAACTTTGAACAGATTTCTTTTATGTTATAGACAGAGCTACTCTCAGAAACTTGTTATAGACCAACCTATTTTTAAATGACTCCTTGTTTATTATTAGTCATGTTTTCTTAGTTTCCTGCCTTCCCTCTCTATCAATGCAGTTGGAAATGCTTTCTGGCTGTTTTGTCACCAGCCAAAGGAATTCTCCAAGCTACATTTTTATTCTCAGTTAAAGAGAAGCAGAACAAAAAAAAATGTAATAGTTTAAAAAGAGAAATACAAAATGAAGATCAATAGTGAACTATATTAGAATAGTATGTTCTGCGCCCCAACTTAAAGCACATTTTTAGTGCATTTATTATCTTCTGTATTTGCACTGACAGTAAGTATGTATAGGTTTCTTTCTGGCCACTGAAGATCCCTAAAATAAAGGCTTGGGATTGGGCCTTTGAACATAAAGAAAGAAACAGATGGTCTCTAGAAGCAGGTCAAATCTGCATGTCTGTAACATCTTTCTAGAAATGTGAGAAAGACCTCAAGAGAAGGGAGGAATTCAGATGTCACCTTTCTGAAGAGTTACAAAGTGCCATTGTGATTGGATTAGTGGAAGAGTACATATGCTGAGGACTTCCCATACCAGTCAGTTGAACTGAAGAAGCTGCTCGGATGAGTAGTGAAACGTCTTCAATGATTACTAAACAAGTCCAGTTGCTTTAAATTTATTTATACTAGATACCTCAAGAGAAGTATTCTTTGAACACTGTATTAGACAAATCCAAAGGAAGACTGAGAAAACTATACAGGGTACTGCTATCTAAAATGATTTTACCATTTTAGCAACATTTTTAAATACACCAAATTTAAATTTTTTGACATGGGGTTTAACATTTGCTACAGGTGCATTGGGGATACATTGTAGCAACTGTGTACTAATGTACGTATGCTGTATTAGGTAGATAGGGGTGTCCATATATAAAAGCACAGAATTTGATGCTGAGATGGGAGTGGAAGAACTTGACTGGTCTACACAGATACCTGACCTTACGCCAACTGAACACCAAGAAATGTTGACATAAGCTAGACCTGATCACCCAACATCAGTGCAGAACATATTATATATGAATGTAAGAAAATCCCAAAAGCAATGTTCCAACATAGGAAAGCTTTCCCAGAAGGTTCTTTAAGCAGCAAAGAGAGGGAGAGTGGCTTATCTCCATACATTTGGCAAATATTGTGTTTCCTATCTATATAGGTCCAGGTCTGCCAGGTGTTCAACAAGATTGTACATTCATACCAGAGGGCATTACAAATGTGCTGGATGTAATGCTGCCTTTCTTGCATATGTATCCCAGTTTCTGATTGCATTCTTTGTTCTCCCACTTTCCATTCTTTCCTGTATTTAGTGTCACACAATTTATCCCAGGTTCAGATGAAGGATTTCCTAGAAGAATTGAGAGAATATCAGTACAATGCATTAAGAACTTATCATTAACACAAAAGACAATATATTCTCGAGAAGAACATTTTTTTTCTCCAGTTAAACCTGAAGCATAAATATTTCATATACCTCCTACTCCAACAGGGACTCGGCAGAACCAGCAAGTGACTGGAAGTTAGACAATTAAAGTGGTTTTAATTATTTTTAAAAGTGCAAGAAACAATAAAACCTTAGATATTTCTAAGCAATAGCCCTATTCCTTAAGATCATAACAAGAGAGTATACTGCCCCTTGCCAGGGTCTCCCATTTTAAAACTGCCCAGAACGCTGCTAAGGATCATGCATCACAAGCAACTTGTGGCTGTGTGCCCGTAGCTGGTTATTAATGGAATCAATTTTTTCCTATGGTGAGGGTTTGTGCTACCATGCATAGTTTTTGGTGCCACCTAGAAAGCAATAAAAGTTATTGTATTACTCATACAATGCTTACAAATATATAAACATGGCTGTAACTTTATTTCTGCTAAATTTCCAGGGGTAGCCAGAGCATCATTTAAGTACTCGCCTTACGCCTTACGCCTTACTTGCCTTCAGGCAATCCACTCCTTACCGATAGATTGGGTTCCCCTGGGTGAGCCAACCCCACAGTTGAGGATACATTTAGATAATACATTTAAAGAATACAAAACAGGTTTTTGTACTGAAAAATATCAACTCAATTCATCATTTTTTTACCTTCACTGCATCATTTCACCATCATTTCAGGTGGCAAAAATAATCATAAATTTAAGAGGTGCAAGACTTTGCCCAGATAGTTAATTGTGCAACCTTAGTTGTGAAGCAAATGGTGGTGCGCAATGGTGAGTGATTCCACTGGTGTTAAAATAAATTCTGTAGGTATTATGCACAGAGGGAGCCCTGCACTTACTGACTGCCCATGGAAGGTGTGCCTTGCATCTCATGGATAATAGAATGTGCAACTGGCAAACTGGCGCACAGCACTTGTTATAATGAGGGCAATTAGGCATGGGCGCCTAATTGCCTTACTGCACAGTAGGGACAAACAACTAAATATAACATTAACAAACACCACACAAACAGGGTTGCAGCTTATCCATGAAATGTATGCTTATACCCCGCAGTCCAGTGAATACAATACAGTTCTTTCCTCTGACCCACAAAGCCCTGCTATACAGCAGGAAGCGACAGGGTCAAGTTACAGACAGATTCACTATCACCACCCATTTGCCAAAAGGTGCTAAGTAACCTCACTGGCTTCTCTAGGAAACAAAAAGTGGAAATAATAAAATAAACAGTGCTATGAGGGGTGTGGACCTTCGGCAGTAGGTTAGGAAAATCTGAATTACTCTCTACATCCGGTCCCTTTGGTGCTATTGACAGCTGTGGGTTGGACATAAGAAATGAAGCTGAAAGATGAAACTATCAGCAGTGAGAGTTTTTTTACTTCAGTTCTATGAGTACAAAAGGAATCATGAAGGCATTGTAGAAGCCCGTAGAAGTCATTTATAATAGTGGAGGGCTCTGTTACTTTTTAACTCCATACCATTACTGGTAACCCTGTTAGATATGTAGCATGTCTGGCATGGATGTACAGGCTAATATAAGCTAGGAATAAAATGTAACATGTGTACAGATTTTACAGATTGCAGAAAGAAAAAATATGTACCTGGAACCCAATTTAGATAACGAAATGGACTTCCACCACTCCACTGCCAGCCTGCATTGAAATTCAAACTATTAAGTCCAGTCCAGAGAGATGTAGTCATTGTATTGGTTAAGCCTGTGGAAAGAAAATGGAAAATACAGTCCATGGCAGCTTATCAATCATGTCACAAGAGGCCAGTGGGAGCTCTGGCTGAAACACTCTAATGGCCCCCTCTCTTATAGCAGTAAGTGTCACCTATAGTGCACCAGTAACAATGCACATGCTGATATGTAGCTTAGAATACATTTCATTAAGCAGCCCTGTCCATGACACTAGTCATTTATAGCCACCATTCAGCAAATAACTTTGAGTGCTGATTGGTCTAGCGTACTTAACGGCTCATTTGTTATGGCCTGAGCATGGGCAAAGGGCAATATTGGGTGCTATTTTCACTATCACTTGAACATTGTTAAAGTTTGTTTGGTAAGGTTGTCTGATTTGGCCTCCCATGCATGATCATGGTTCATGAAAACCCATTAGGCGAGGACTCGATCAATGATCTCATGTGGTCCTTGCGTAACAGGATTTTTCCAACCAGTCAGGTGAATATCTGGTTTAGATATGGCCAGATATCGTTCATCGGGCATTTATAAGAGCCCCATACAGAGGCCCCAAAAGTTGCCAGCTTGGTCTTGAGGAGACAACATGGCAGTTTTTATCAACTTTATATGAAAAAAACCTATACCCAAACACACTCCTTACAATCTGCAAATAGTGCCAATGCCTGGGTTCAGTCTGCTCTGATCCAAACTGGGTGTATCCTAGTGAGAAAGCATGGGCCTGCACACACCAATACCTGTGAGAAACGTTTGCTCGTGGATCTCAGTGATGCTTAATAATTCAGATTCCTGTTGTAAACAGCTCTTCCGTGCCTGAAACCAAGTGAGCGCTGCCTGGTTGTTTATCTGGTAATGGACTCCTGTAACTGAATCTGTAGTCCACCACGTATCACTAATAGCTGAAATAACAAAATTAGGAGCAGAAAAATAAAATAGGCTGTTATTTCTCCATGTCATAGAGGTGAATCAGTTACAGCACATATTGGTTTAGGGCTCTGGCACACGGGGAGATTAGTCGCCCGCGACAAATCTCCCTTGTCACGGGCGACTAATCTCCCCGAGTTGCCATGACCCGCCATCCCACCGGCGAACATGTAAGTCGCCGGCGGGATGGCACACGCGGCGGCGCGATCTCCCAAAATCGCCTTAGGGTGAAGACACACAGAGCTACTAGTATCAGCTACTTGTCACAGCTACTAAAATAGACAATGCTGATCATTTACTGATAACTGTCTCTACATGTATTTTAGCAGAAGCAATTCTCAGTATTGTCTGTGGTAGGGGATTTTCTGGCAATTAGTAGTCATGACAAGTAGCTGCTACTTAGTAGCTCCATGTCTTCACCCTTAGAACAACTGTCAATACAAAAAAAAGTGTAGTTAGCAGGTCCTTTCTATGTGGCCTTTCAATGTCTTCCTTCTCATTCCACCTTTGCCACCATTTATCTGCTATCATTGCCCCTGCCCATATATTTCCCCTGGTACAAGCCTACAGGAATCCAAATGGTGAAACACCCGCATCATTACACGCTCATTTGGAACAACAAATTTCATTAATGTTGAAAGTTGGCTCAAAACATATTGATCATCTTTTCTGCATATATATATATATATATAGTTTTTTAAAATAAACTGACAACAGTCATAATTGTGTAACACAAAATCACTCTGAATCAACTTTGATGACCCAGTATACTCAAACTCAAATGCTGATATCTAGAATATTTTCTAGAAGATACTCTCAGCCAAGTGTCTAATCACCAGTGTGATCTCCATGTAAAGCCAAGGCTGCGAGAGGGAGCAATGAGAGGAACACAGCATCTAGTGTAGTAGTATTATTTACTGTGTATCACACCTATGTGTACAAAGTGCATAAAACTGTAGTTTGTGCAAAAAAGTGACCAAACACAATCTACCAGGGGGTATTAAGTAACCCACAGGTAACTTTGCCTCTAGTTACCTCTAAGTACTTACAGACCCAAATGGCAACAAGACATAACATATAGTCACATGTCCAGGACGGCACCAATTAATCCACCAATATCCCAAGTAATCAAAGGAAATAATACTCATGTAAAACTGGGTACTTAATTATGCAGTGAATCATTTTAAAACGGGGTAGATGTTTTTATTATAATTACAAGATGAGAAGAACCCATACACATTTCAAAAAGATGAATCAAGGACTTGGTGGCGTTTCCAACATGATATACTTGGTTTTTTCAAACCCGTCAACCGCTCATTTATTAATATTGGCACACATATTGGTAATCACAATGTGCCTTCCCCTGTCCTTTAATTGTAGTGCAATGCAGTTGGTGTATGACACTTTCATGTCTCTGCATTTCATTAAAATCCCCTGCTACTTGTCATCGGTACCAATCATTATTGGGCACTCCGGTTATAATATAGGAAAACTTACACCCCTAGTGAATAGACCTATGGTGACGTATGTAACTGGTATATCTAATATTTGAAAAGTGAACCTATTTCAATTACAATGTATGCAAACTCAACACAACCTGTTTTATATTGTACTGAACATGTGGAAGGAATAATAAAGTAGTTCTGTTTTTTTTAGAATGCACAGTGTTTGGGATTTTATTAGTGCCAACTCTAATTAATTACTGGGTGTAGTGGTTAGTAACAGAGATGTTGGTTAGTGTAGCAGAAATTTATAGGGTTGCCATCTTTTTTGTGTAACACCGGCCTTTGAGTGAGGAGTAGAAGGTGATGTCAAATGGGGGTGGGAATAGGTAGAATGGGTGGGAAAAGGACCAGACTGGGTGGGGGAAAATAGGTGGGACATAGGTGGGACTGTCTTTATAAGGGGGAATGCAGCAGCAGCAGCAGAGAGGGTCGGGAAGGAAGGGATTTATAGGGTATTACAAATTTGTAGATCTGGAGAATTTGTAGATCTACCAGCTAGGCTGGTCAAACACGGGCCAGATGGCAACCCTACAAAGTAGTAATGGTCAGTTCTAGGCTTGCACAATGCTTTGATCTGAACACCTGTGAGATAAACTGGATCACTGATATAAGGATGTCCTGATCCCCAACAGCAGTGCTCAACCAGTGTTGAAAACCCCATGGAGAATGTTCCAACATCTAGCATCCCTAGAAAAGTAGAGGTTAAAGGCTATTTAAGCATATTAACACCCTTGGTTTGGAATGACATGTTGGACAAGCAGGTTTCCACATAATACCATTCCACACGGTGTGTAAATATATACATATACATATATAGAGAGAGTATACAAATGATAACTTTTTTACGGCTTATGTGGGAGTTGAAACCCATGAAGGGATAGACATACCAGTTATCTGGTCCTTGTCAGAAAAAAAGGAAATTCTGGATGGCTTTCAGATATGTGAAATGAGTTTTTTTGTGATGACTATTGTTTAGCGTGAACCTTTTCCTCTCATGTAATCTCTTCGGTTTTGTGTGCTATCAGTATTCAGGAATACAGGAAAAGGAAGCGACTCGTTTTGTTGAAAGGCTCTCTGGCTTGCTAGCTTCACTTCGATGTGCGGTTTATAGGGGAAGACTGTTAGACCTCAGGTCACTTCCTTGCCTTCCTCAATGATAAAACCAGCTTTCAGAAAATTCTGTCCCTTTTTGTCAGCTAAAATACATTTCATATAAAACAATGGAGCTAAAGTTATAATAATCTAATCAACATGAAGCTTTATTTTCTGTCATTTAGGACAAAGCTTAGGTTGCAGAAAACGCTAAAAATATATATGTGTGTAGGAAGGAAAAGGACGATTTGATTTCATTACTAAAATAGATCACATTTCTAACATTTTTAAGGTTTTATGAAAAAAAAGACACCCCCTCTTCTTTTTAACCTTAGTTTTTGGCAGGAAAACAACAGGTTTGTTGCCGGTAGGTGCTCTAGTGTCAGGGGCACTGCACGACTTGGAAACACAGGACATTTCACCCAAATATTATGTTGCAGCTTTTGAAATGTAACGTTTTATTACAGGTATAGGACCCGTTATCCAGAATGCTCGGGACCAAGGGTATTCCGGGTAAGGGGTCTTTCCGTAATTTGGATCTCCATACCTTACGTCTACTAAAAAATTAATAAAATATTGAATAAACCTAATAGGATTGTTTTGCATCCCATAAGGATTAATTATATCTTAGCTGGGATCAATTACAAGGGACTGTTTTATTATTACAGAGAAAAGGGAATCATTTAACCATTAAATAAACCCAATAGGGCTGTTCTGCCCCCAATAAGGGGTAATTATATCTTAGTTGGGATCAATTACAGGTACTGTTTTATTATTACAGAGAAAAGGGAATCATTTAACCATTAAATAAACCCAATAGGGCTGTTCTGCCCCCAATAAGGGGTAATTATATCTTAGTTGGGATCAATTACAAGGGACTGTTTTATTATTACAGAGAAAAGGGAATCATTTAACCATTAAATAAACCCAATAGGGCTGTTCTGCCCCCAATAAGGGGTAATTATATCTTAGTTGGGATCAAGTTACAGAGAAAAGGGAATCATTTAACCATTAAATAAACCCAAAAGGGCTGTTCTGCGCCCAATAAGGGGTAATTATATCTTAGTTGGGATCAAGTACAGGTACTGTTTTATTATTACAGAGAAAAGGGAATCATTTAACCATTAAATAAACCCAAAAGGGCTGTTCTGCGCCCAATAAGGGGTAATTATATCTTAGTTGGGATCAAGTACAGGTACTGTTTTATTATTACAGAGAAAAGGGAATCATTTAACCATTAAATAAACCCAATAGGGCTGTTCTGCCCCCAATAAGGGGTAATTATATCTTAGTTGGGATCAAGTACAGGGACTGTTTTATTATTACAGAGAAAAGGGAATCATTTAACCATTAAATAAACCCAATAGGGCTGTTCTGCCCCCAATAAGGGGTAATTATATCTTAGTTGGGATCAATTACAAGGGACTGTTTTATTATTACAGAGAAAAAGGAAATCAGTTTTAAAATTCTGAATTATTTGATTATAATGGAGTCTATGGGAGACGGGCTTTCCGTAATTCAGAGCTTTCTGGATAACGGGTGTCCGGATAAGGAATCCCATACCTGTATAAGGATCTCCGTAAAGCAATTCCCCTTAGTTATAAATTAGTAGAGGGTGAGCAGGGCAGTCCAGTTTTGAAAGCACATCTTTCTAGTGTCTTGTGTCTTTTGGGAAAGCTAATACCTTCCTTCCTAGTTAATCACATTTCTTGGATTGGAACATATAATTTCAATGTGTTGTATTGGTCATTTCTATAAGTAACATAACCAATGTACTATTTGTAGTGCAATGGCACATAGAGTGTCCATACCAACTATGGATGCACTGAATCCACTATTTTGTTATTCAGTTAAACAAATGCTTCGTGAAAGATTCAGTCAAATACCAAATCCAACTTGAAATATTCAAATTTGTATAAGGAGTGGCCAAAGAGAACCGAGTGTGCAGTGTGCAGCGATATATTTTCAGCTTCCGTGTTTATGTGACAAAAAGTCATGTGATTTTTTATTTGGATTTGGTTTGTCCAGAGATATGGATTCGCCCGAATCCAAATCCTGCTAAAAAAAAAAGGCAGAATCTTGGCCAAATCCCTAATCGAATCCTGGATTTGGTGCATCCCTAATACCAACATGCCAAGGTCAGGGGCTGTGGATGATCTTTTTCAAGTCTCCAACCCAGGGCCGTAACTAGGGGTAGGCAGAAGAGGCAGCTGCCTAGGGCGCAATGATTAGGGGGCGCCAGGCAGAAGCCTCTGCTGCCTACCACTAGTTCCCCTACTTTGCCATTGCCCCCGCCACTAATGACAAGCGGCGGGGGAAATGACCCACGGCATCGCACCCCCCCCTGAACTGCGCATGCGCGCCAATGGAGGGGGCGGGGCGGGCGAGGTGGCCGACCGGGTTGCCTAGGGTGCCCGGACAGCTTGGCCCGCCCCTGCTCCAACCTCTGGTTAGGACCCACTTAGCTGATCACAAAGTTACAGATACAGGAAAACACTGGTGTAGCAGTCATACTGCCATAGTTCCATAAATATCTAGGGCAGCAAAAAAATAATTTTAACCCTAAACCCTACCCTAATCGACCTTTAACCTGAGCTTCAGACTGAGCCCTCCCTGGCACTTTTAGCTCCACAGTCCGGGAACCACTGCCTTACATTTTCTCTGCCATCGGAAAATCGTCAGTCCTGCCCAATGTAAATACCCTCCATGTCAGTGATCACAGGCACACATGAGGCACCACTGGGATCTGGGCTTTTTTGCAAGTATTTGGCTACATAATTGTAATAGTCAGAAATCAAGATTCAAATATTGCTTTCCTTTGCAAATACATTTAATTTTAAATTGTACATTGGAAAGCTGCTTAGCTTTCTTGCATTAGGCAAAATTGCATTTTTGGGGTTATATCCCCTTTACTTGTATAGCACAAAACATATTGTGCTTTTACTTTTTACACTTAAAACTTCCACGTCCTAGCGCTCTCTGAATGCAATTCTGCTGAGAGCACAGAATAACCAGTAGCACAACAAAGAAGATTATTCTGGCCAATCAGACAGCCAGGCTGTACTAAAGATACTAACTAAGTTAACTTAAAGGAGAACTGCCACTTTAAAGAGGTAACCATTTACATGTTTGCTATGGGTTACCAGGCACTGTGCAAACTTTGTGATTTTTATTATGTTTATTATGTTTTTAGATTTCTGAATAAAATGATAAGACATCCACCACATATATATGTATATGTATACAAGGAAGAGTGGAGCACACCCTATAAAAGTTCAAATGCCCTGGGTGCTGGCTAAAATGAAGCAATATATGAACAGAGAGCCGCACACACAAGGACTTAATGATAAAATGAAAAAATTTTATTCAAAAAAATCCAACGTTTCGAGTACTAACTGTACTCTTCCTCAGTCCACACTGTTATACTATTTTACATCCAAAAACAAATGTTATTGATCATATTCTGTAGACAACTGTTGCCTAAAGTGCCAATACTTTTCTCCCTTATTAACATGAGGGGTCCTGCATTATACCTACAGTTCTATATTGTGTGTAATGTTCTACTTGTAAGGCAGCTAGTAAACTCTCACGATAATATTGATGCAGAAGACTTTTACTTTGGACAGCACTCGCACATACAGATGAGGTGTACTAAAGGTTATTATTACAGTCCTCCTTACACTACACAGCAGAGCTGTTAATGGGACCAACCCAGGGAAGTATTACAGACCCGCTACTCACTCACCTAATCACTGAGGCCCTTACCTGGTGCACAGTCACCACTAGGGTTCTACTACAACCACACAAACCTAATTGGGGAAGCACTATCCTTACTAGCTGCTCCTCGCCCCAGAGATGGGCTGTTAGATGGACACCTGCCCCTAGCTATCCCAATAGAATTCTTTGAATATATACCTTATCATGCAAAGGCTTATGGAGCACAATCTTTCTGATTGTTGGACAACAAGTGTTTTCCATTCCAGTATCAACTCAGGAATTGTTTTCTTTCATGCATATTCAGCAATGACTTGACCAAAGTTATTGTAGCTCCACTATAAACCATGCCAAGTCTCTACAGACAAACAGGTGTTTTTATTTGACCTGAGCTCGCCCTATGCTATTATGCACCAAAAAATAACAATTCTAACACACTATTTTAACACACTTTTCATGAAACCAAATGTGCCAAACACTAAACTGTACAAATATAACAAAATGATGTTTTAACACATTACATATGTATCGGCTATGTATACCCCCTCCCCCCCCCCCCCCCCCCACACACACACACACACACACATTCCCCTACCCCTTTTCTTTTTTTTACTTTTCTCTCCCCAATTCATTCAAGATTAAAAATAAAGAATTTATATAAAAAATTCAATAACGAAAATCTGGAAACAACGTTATCACTTGTCTTGTCCTTTGGCAAAGTTTATATGGCAGATACTGCAATACAAATTACACACTAGATAGAATGTGTATGGAACTTACATGTAGATGGGCAGAACCCGTATAACTTGTCTTTGTTGTAATCTGAAGTTGTCGAACACCACCGCCTCCCGTCGGATCTTCCTTCCAATGTGCAGTCTGCATGCCATTTAGTTTGAAATTTAAAGGGGAATACACATGGCTGACCATTTGCATTCCCAAGTAACGTGTATACATCTGTAAAAAATGTTATTAAAGCTGAGCAGATTGTATAAAATTCAACTCTGAATAACCTATTGAATTTAAGAGCTGGCTAAAGACACAGTATATGACATTGTGTGTGAATAGTATAATGATATATTATACCATTGTGGATGTTTAAAGGGTTACTGAAGCCCTATATTATTGGTCTTTCTTATTAACCTTAGAGCAGGGATCCCCAACTTTATTTACTCATGAGCCACACTCAGGGGTAAAAAGTATTGTTAAGCCATACAGGCAAATTCTTTGGGGTTGCCAAATAAGGGCTGTGATTGGCTATTCAGTAGCCGCATGTGGATTTCTGGCCTGCAGGAATCTCTGCTTGGAGTAAAACTTTGACTCTGTGCTCCCAAAACTTGTCTCTAAGCCTACTTTGAGGCCACAGGGAGCAACATTAATGGGGGTGTAGAGCAACATGTTGCCCCTGAGCCACTGGTTGGGGATCACTGCCTTAGAGAATAGGACTGTCACTTCCCATGGACAGGAGCACCACACTACCCTGCGATAAGGATACTTTACCTTCTTCAGACAATAGAAAATATGGCTTGTCATGTCCCACAATGCAGCTTAGTCAGCATTATACCAGAGCTTGGACAACAAGGCCACACCGGAAGAACACACAAAGCAACTATGGGTGCTATGGGGCTTCTGCCAGTGGGAAGTTGCAACAAAGCCATAAGAGTAATTAAAATAGCCAGTGGTTTTAAGGACGTTAGGTTGCCCTTAATATAACTTTTTCACATTTTTTTTCATTTTGCCAATATTATAAAACATTTAATTACTGTGCATTTTCTCTCCTACTGCAAACAGTGCACCCTTGTTGCTCACTGGCTGGGTATTTCCAGTGATTAATGCCATCAGGCAAAGACCACATTGGTGAGTTGATGCAGGCCTTGTGAGATGGTAGGCCCATTGTATGACCCGGTCATGGGCCCCCATACCTGTGTGACCAGATCAGGCAGCAATCTGCCCAACTGACAACCGTGCTAATCAAGCAGATTTTAAGGCATATGGCAAACTTAACCGGCTGGATCCTACAAGAGCTGACATTTTGCTGTCGATATTAAGATCCCTTAATGTTTTGGTTTATTGCTTTTTAATGGACCAGTCAAGCCAGAAAGTGAAAATATTTGCCTCAAGCAAATCTAGTGCATTAATGAAATGGTTACATTATAAATGCCCAGGATGGTAAGGTATAAGGTAACCATCTATACTGCTTGCTAAAAAGTATCATTAATCCATAAACAACTTCATGGCAACAAATGTGCTGTTTTATATGAGAAAGGTTTCCAGACTGCTGTCCATCTGTGTAAGAACCAGAATCATTGTACCAGCTGAGCTTAGCTGTCATCTGGTGTGCATATGCCCAATCTTGAATGGCTGCTCCATGTGTCTTACACAGTAGTTTATTTCTATAAATTGGGGTTGTGCTGTATCAGTAAATGCAGGGTGCAGTAAATTTTAATTAAAAGAATGAAGGACTCTTTCACTTTGTGGTTTTACTGGTCCTTTGACCGA
Source organism: Xenopus tropicalis (assembly GCF_000004195.4). NCBI lineage: Eukaryota > Metazoa > Chordata > Amphibia > Anura > Pipidae > Xenopus > Xenopus tropicalis. The sequence continues at coordinate 28,346,863 of NC_030682.2, forward strand.
AACCAAAATAGAAAATGAACATAGACTTACTAAGAGTGTTCCTTTGAGGCCATTTGTAATTACATTTTGTTTTATGTTTTTAATGGTATTCTGAAATATTAGCAGTTTTATTTTGCTATTACCAGGCACGTGGCTCAACAGCTCAGAAGAGCACTCTGACTAAGCAAGCAAGCGTATTACTTTTTCTACATAAACATAAATCCCTACCTTCATAGGCCTTAGTGCACAGGTCATCCGTTGTTCCATACACCTTCCATCTACTCCACAGTCCAGTTCCTTTGTAAAGGATAACTTTATGTTGCACGTTGCCATAATTCAAGTGCAGGGTATCTCCTTGGATTCCAAAAAGTGTATCATTTTTACATTCCCATTTCTGAAGATCGCTCGTCCCATCACAAGAGTAAGTAGTGACGACTGCCATGTCCTTTTTAGCAGTTGCCCCCAGGCACTGTTTAACGCCAACATTTACTAACTGGTGTAAAGAAATCCACCTAAATTTCTGTAAGTCATTATTATCTTTACAAGGGGCAGTCACGATGGCTCCAGAAATCTGAGCTTGTAAGCACACCTTATGCTCTTCATTGTATATGGAAAATATAGAAGAATCTGAAAAAGAGATGAAAACACTGTTTTAGTAGCGTTTTTTTCTGGAAGGAAAAACGGAAACGTGTTTGTTTTAAAGAAAATTTTAGAAAATATATTACCGGCAAAGTATTTAAATCAAATATGCTATAGCTTTCCAGCCTGTGGCAATGCCCATGCAAGGACAAGTAAAGCAAAGGATAAGCTTTTTAAAGAGATAATTAATCTACTTATTAATTTAATGGTGTAGGTTTTTCCTTTAGTATTTTAATACAGCCAGAGATGCTGTCAGCATATTATTACCATTTTATTTATGATTAAAAGTCATTTTTTTAAAATAAAAGCTTAAATAGAGTTTAAGTTTTATTGATGTCTAGCAAGAGATCTAGGGTCTGATTTACTTACATAGGGGCCAAGTGGTACTGTTACAGTTACTAATAATCACCCAATCACCAATTAGTATGGATAAGTTTAGTACAAGTTAGAAAATGAAAGCAAATATCTGATTGGTTACCATGGGTAACTACACTGGAGTGGTCAGCACCTAGTCCTCTAGTTCTCATACAGAGACTGCTGTTTGCTCTTTATCCACTCCTTTATCTTCCTTAGCCCTTCTACAGGCATCTCACTGCTGGAGTGAATGCTTTAACTATAACATGACTATTGCTCAAATTCTGCCTCTAGCAATAAAATGTGTCATATCTGTTGTTTTTGCCAAGAGGTGAGATATGAGCTCCAATAAAAACATTCATACATTCAAGCGCAAATGAGGTGCTACAAAGCACCATTTGTTCATGTCCCTGTATTTCCTTCTCTCACTTTTATAAATTCCATACAGTGTGTTCTTTCAGACACTGTTTGCATCCAACCCATCCCTCTGCTTTCTGGTTAGGGGTAGCAAGGTCACTACACATAACTCAGTTCAGCAGGTTGCCTTACGAATACAGAAGAGATATATAGCTGAGACCTTCAGCCCAAAACTGTCTAACCACTCAGAACCCATGGGCTAACTTGCATGGGTCTCCTTTACCATTTAGGCAACTCAAAAGCATCAGCTGTAGATTACATTTATATATAATTACAGTATAAATGTTCTCAGATGCCCATTGTGCTTAACGACTCCTTCTCCCCTATATTAAGATTATCTCTTGCTATATACAAAGCCAGCAATGAAACAAATCCATTTACATTTCCCTACACCTGTATCTCTTGGTCCTGCCTCTACTGCTTCCTGTCATATACTAAAGAGTGCAATAGCCTAAATTAATTATAATTAGATTAGATGTGATTTCAGAGCCATACATTAAATATAAAAGCCAATTTAGGCATTAGAAAGGTAGGAGGAAAACAATGCCATGTTTTTTATGTAGTACCTATGGAGATAGTCTTTTAAATCCATATAGAACGTTTTATTTATTATTAGCTCAAAGGGCAAATTTTCAGTTTAAATGTTATTTAGGTGTTTGTAATGTTTATCTAGTATTTGTAATTGTAATTACAAAAAAACGCCGACCATTTGTGCAAATGGCAATGCAGCTTCTCATGCCTCGAGGCATGAATTTGAGCGCCAACTTTCCACTCCTACTGCTGAAGTTTCTTTTCTCGGAAACCAGAGCCAATCTAAGAAGCATTCAAGAACAAAGAAGATTTCGAGGCATCAGGAATTCCCCTTTCTTCTCCCTCTTCCATAAATATTGTAAACAATGGAATGAAAATAACAGATGTATGCAGATCATGTGACTGTTAAATCCTTAGGTAATAAACAATACAGCGTAATAAAACTACACATGGCCCTGCTAAATACCCTCTGACAATAAAAACAATCTCTACATGCCCGACTGAGAACTAATGTTGGGCAACAATGTTTTTTAAAAGAAAGAAATATTGAAATAGCAATGCTTAGACTGGTCTCAGCACCACATCGTTCCTTGGACTATTTACCATTCTTCATAGATTTTTATATATATCTAGGAAAGTAAGGACTTTGAATAGAAAGTGAAACCTCAACTTTACATACTGTAAAGTACGTTTTCCCTTATTTTGCACCATTTTTTGTGATCCTATCAATATATAATGCATATTGCATTTCCCCGATTTTACATTTTCCCAGGTTTTACACCATTTTTGTTCCCCTGAAAACATACAAATTTGGGTTTTACTGTATAGTGCTACAGAGTTCTCTGCTGCATAATTATATATATATATTGCATATATTGTTTTATTCCTGACGAAGGTCCCTGTGGGGGACTGATTCAGCAAATCCTGTGAGTGCTGTTCTTCTCCATTGTTGGCCTTTGGCACTTAGTAAAGATTCACATTTTTCGAAACAACCGGAGTGCTGCTGTTTTCTTCATTTTTGAGTTCTTCTCCATTGTTAATATACATACAAAAAAGGGGATGTTCATGGGGGCTCATCCTTAAATTTTAAACCATTAAGCGGTGGTGTATGTATATGTATTTGTATATTAGAGAATAAAAATATGTTGTAACATTGCTGATTTTCACTTCCTTTATGTGCGGCAGAAATTCACTTGCTTTAATTAACCACCAATAGATCCACAGCACAAAACTAGCCTGCAATACCGTAAAAATCTATTTTGATAGTCAACCACAATTGAAGCAAGCGATAATCAAATGAACAGCTAATTAGAAATGAACAGATATTTGTTCTACAAACCTTCCTAGTAGTGGTATGGGACCTATTATCCAGAATAATTGGGACCTGGGGTTTTCCAGGTAAGGGGGCAAGTAACTACAGAAGTAGGTAACATATTTAATTTATGGGAAGTCAAACAGGGGAATCCTGCAGGAAACCTGACACATTTATTCATGGAGATCAATGTAAATTTTTCCAGATGTGTTTGACTACTCTGAGCCTTACAACACCATTTGATTTTATTTAATAGCAAAGCAGGGGGTTAACTACAGGTGTAGAACCTGTTATCCAGAATGCTTGGGACCTGGGGTTTTCTGGATAATTTCTTTCCATAACTCGGATCTCCATATTTTTCATTTACTAAAAAAATAATTTAAACATTCAATAAACGCAATAGGATTGTTTTGCTTCCAATAAGGAGTAATTATATCTTAGTTCTGATTTATTATTACAGAGAAAAAGGAAATCATTTAAAAATGTCAATTATTAGATCAAAATTGAGTCTATGGGAAATTTACTTTCCATAATCATGAGCTTTCTGGATAACGGGTTTCCGGATAATGAATCCCATACCTGTATGTGTATATAGAGGTATAACATGAGGTTCATTCATCCATAAAGTTACTATGGCAAAGCAGTCATATAGTGCTGGAGAATACAATTAAAAAACAGATAACATGTAGTTAGTAAAACCACTTACCCAGCTGAAGTGAAGGCTGAACGATGGAGAGCAGGATTAGAATAGGTAAGGCCGACATAGCTGAAATTGCATATTTTTCTTCAGTTTGGAAGATGCGGAGAAGAACTGACACTCTTGAAGCAATTTAGTACCAAACCTCGCTTCTGAAAAACTGCAACATCCAGGGAAAGTTCTGTACTCTAGATGATAAGGAAGTATCCTGTCACATGGGTCATTAAAGCAAACAGGAACTCCCAAAGCCAACTTTGCTTTCCTAAGCTAATTTCTCTGTTATCTATCTGCTACTGGTCTAATAAATAAGAAGATGACAATTGTGATGATAAGAAACCGTGCCGATGAGTTCCCTTCACATTTCTGTTTCCTAATGTCGCCAGTTTTATTGGTGCTTTCTTTGGAACATAATGAGAAAAGTAAAGGGGAAAAGAAACAACAGGCTGACGCCGCAAAATGACTTTTTGAAATACTGATAGCCCTTACCCATTTTAACCAGAAAACAATTCTGGAAACAAAGCAGGATTTCCTTGACAAGGCAGAGAACACTAGAATGTGAGCAGTCAGCTTTTGTTTCATTAGAACAAATATGTTATCAATATGCACTAGGGGGTCTCATTTTTGGAGAAAGAATGCATCCTCAGTTATAGATATCTAAAAAATGCAATGGTCAAGTCAATGGTAAAGAAAAGAAAATTGGAATTGTGCCTAATTTTACTTTCATGTTGAAGTCTAAAATATATACGAATACATGTGCTTTTAAGTGATGAGTAAACTATATGCACACTGTTTTGGATGCATTAGCAAAGGCAGTGGCACTTATTTATTTCCAATCTAAATGTATTCACATTCTGGCATAAAACTGGAACAATTTTTGTGCAATTTGCAAATTTGGGAGTAGATGGCAAAGCACTGGTTTATTGGTGGCTTATTAAAGGTACTCAGGCAGATTTAAGCTGCAGATTAGAGTCCTTTAGACTGATTTGGGAGCTTATCTGTCCATGTACGAGACACTCCACCCCCCCCCCCCAACGGGCCTCCCTGATCAATATCTGGCCAAAATTAGGCAGCTGTCGTTGGGCAGGTTTGATTTTCCTGATGGATTGAGGACAGCATCGGCTCATTGATGCGGTTCTCGGTCTAACGACTCCTCTAACTATACTCCTCATTATATATGGCCCTACGGCCAAACAATCAAATTAGCCCAATATCATCCACCTTAGTGGGCATATTGGGAGAAGATCTGCTAAATGTCATACAAACTCTGAACTGGAAAAAGTCAAGGAAAAGTTGTTAAAAATCTGAAAACCTCTAAAAATTTGAAGCAAAAAAAAAAACTTCCAAATGTAAAAGGGACATTTGCACCTTTTACTTGGAGTATATTCAGATTCACAATTTTGTTGCATAACATATTTTAGAAAAGGAATCATTTTTTTCTTTGCCAAATATTCAAGTTTTAGCGCTTAAAAACATGAATCGTGAAAAAAAAAAGAAAATATGGTGTCCTGCTTTTGAATTCTCACTTTTGGCCAGTAGGGGAGAGGTAGGGATGAAATAAAGGAAACCTTTGGATCCAATATAACAAAGACTCAGTTCTGATTCTTATTCTAATCTGGCACGATTCTTCTATTCTATTCTTATTCTATTCTAGTTTCTGTGGGATAGAAATAGAATTAATGTGGTCAAGTCTCTAGGGACCTCTAAACACCCTATGCAGGTGATGGGTGAGAATTGCAACTGGAGGGGCTACATAGCATTGACTCCCTATAGCTTAGACATGGGGCAGGGTTTTTATCTAGAAAAAACATGCCATTGCCAATCACTCCAAAGTTCACTAATCCGTGTACACGAGGCGAGAAACTAAAATATTTTGGAAATCCCTATCTATGATCCCAGCCCTTTACCCCTGCTCCTCCCTAAAGCATTTGTAAGTAGGGATTCTAAGTAGATGTGAATTATTTAAACCTGGCAGCCATTGTTTCTTTTAATGTAACCACTATTACACCTATGTAAGGGGTTTGGAGTTATAAGTATGTACTTGGGACAATGGTATTATTTTTTTCTCTTAGTTATTATTTTTACCATAATCCCGCGTATATACAGGAATTAAGATGAGAGCAGGCATTGAGAGTTCAGGAATGATTCCCAAAAAGAAGTAGAGGTTTGTAAGCAAGCCCCTGACTTATTCCCTAAGGCACTTGATAGGAGTGGTTGACTGTTCCCTCTATTTTATGCTATACATTTGCGTATTCTTTTGTTACTAGGATGAATCTGTACAGCAAGGGTTAACCATAACTGTACTCACCCATAACACTGTCAATGTGGAGAATTTTGCCGGATGTTTATATGTTATTTCTGAGAGTCTTCCTGTAGGTTAGAAAGCCTACAAAGTGTATATAGAGGGGTGAACTTTTCTTTTGCAAGCTTGTTCTGTCTTGTACCAGACTTATATCTGTCAAAAAATGGATAGTTTTCACATTTTTTGTGACTTGTCACCCAAATAAATTGACTTTCTGTAGAATATAGTACAAAAGAGGGTCCTCAGATGTAATGGTCTTGTATGTGAGTCCTCCCTTCCTGTTATCTAATCAGTCCTTGCACCTTTTAAAAGTCTGACCTCAAGAAAACTCAGTATGTGCCATTAATGTTTGTGGGTGGAGATTCATAAACTAGGGTGTGAAACAGACAAGTCAGCATAGCATGCACAATGGGGATGGAACAGACAAAAACAAGGCATGATTATATGTGCGTTTATTTGTTTATGTTAAGACAAAAACATTTACTCTGGATAACTGGGGCTCATACATCCCAATGCAAATTCATATTTCGAGATGCATTTTACACACAAAAAAACTGTACAATACAAAGTACATTTAGCAAATCCAACCTCAGAATGCATAGAAACACAGAATGCATGATTGTGTAGCAGTTGATGCAAGTACAAATTACTTTTGGTGCAGTGAAAGGCATAAAAACTGGGCGCCATAATCACTGCGTAGCCTTAGAAATAATTTCACATATCTTAGAAGCATAAAAGAGCGATTGATACACCTATGTTTTTAAAGTGCAAAAGTGGAACTAGAGCCCAAACAACCCAATGCCTTACCAGGACACAATCAAAAATACTTGTTTCAGCTGGGCATTTATTAAAATTCTGATTTTTGTGACTTTATAGTTGTTTCAACCCACGGCTAAACTCATTTCCATGAATGTCAGTGTTTTTTAAAAGATCCGAATTGCAAAAAGTCGAATGAAAAAAAGTTGCACAATACCACAAAAACGGCAACCTTTTAATTTTGTCGTACAAAAGCCAGCGTCAAAAACTCTAAAACCACAAAGCAAAGAAAGATCTTCCAGTTGTAAAAGATACATCTGCCATTGACTTCTAGAAGGTGCATTTTTGCATTCATTTTGTTGCATAATAAATCAAAACAAAATGACCGGGCTTTTTCTTAAAAATCTAGTTTGGCGTCGATAAAGCCCAAGTGAAAAATGGAGCATTTGTAAATGCCCCCCTTACTGGGGAAGGTTGCAGTGTAACATTGCTCTACTGTTCAGCAGTTGTGGTACTTAGTGATGAGCGAATTTTTTCGCCAGGCATGGATTCGCAGCGAATTACTGCATTTCAGCATTGGCGAATTGTTTTGTGAAACTTTAGGGAAAAATAGCTGCAAATGCATCAAAATAGGCATTGTCACATCAAAATGAGCGTGTCAAGAATAGGCGTGGTCGCGGCAAAGAAAGATATATGTCTCTTTTTTTGTCCCGTGCATCTTTTTTTGCCTCAACCCGTGCCCATTTTGACAAATAAATTTGCACAACAAATGTGTTTAACGGGTTTTCCGCCATTTCCCAAATTTTCTTATCTGTTTGCAAATTTTTTGGCGAACCGAAACGGGATAGATTCGATCACACTAGTGGTAATAATGGAAAATCATTTGACCTCCCCTTCTATCCTGTTACAATACTAAAAGTTACCTTTCCCTATAATAATAATAATAATAATAATAATCCAAGCAATGTTAAAGACTCCAAACTTTGGAGCTGAGCTCAGAAGAATCAGGGATCAGTATAATGGGCACATTTTGGATGACTTTGCTGTATGTAACTGAGACCTCAAACCAAATACACTTTTCCCATTTATAAGACATAACTGAATCAAGTGATATTTACATCATCGTGAGTATTATTATTGCCGCAAATCATTTTAATTTCATCATCTTATATACCAACTATAGACCAAAAGGCAAGAAGTATGTAATGATGTATATTAATGATTCAAGTCAATTTAATGTTCCTATAAATAAAGTTATATTTGTCTTTAAAAGTTAAAATAACAAGAGATTATCAGATCATTTTTTTAGGGGGAAAATCTCAGTCCTTTCCTCTGAAAACATTCTTGCAATTCATTAAATAACTTCCTGCCTGTCCACGAGAGACACAAATCATTCTAACCCCACAAACGGCACATTGGTGAAGGGATTACAGCAAACAGAAACCCTTTATTTTTTAATGTTCATCAGACTTTGATGAGTAAAGGAAAAAAAAGGGTGTATATTGAAGGATATTGAATAAATGTGTCCAGTAAATATATTCTACATTGCACAATACACTTGCACAAATGGGAAGAAAAGGATTTACGCCCTTACGCCCATGATTACAATTGGCAAAACTTATTTATTTGGTTTGGCAGTTTTAGGCTGTGATACTTATGAATTAAGCAATGTTCAAAGGGGATCTGTCACCTTAAGAAATAATTCCAAATCCTTTTTTATCATGTTTATTGATGAACAAAGTTGTTTCGCTTCTCTGAACAATTTGCAAGGATGCGAGAAAAATTCACGAAACGCCAAAAAATTTACAAAATGTGGGTATTGCATAACTTTTTTGATGCAAGTGACTTTTGGGATGCAACCTCACCTTTTTTTTACACAGCCGCTCCTTTTTGACCTTTTCTTGGCGCTAATTTTTTTGGGGCAAAATTTTGCAGAAGTTTCGCAAAACAATGGCAAAATGCGGACTTTCACTGCAAATCCATGCCTGCAGAAAAAAATTGTGCATCACTAATCATGTTAGTTGAGCAAAATAAACTTTACCTACACTATATACATTATACAAATCTTTGTTGCCATACTGTAAATGCTGCTATGAATACAAGTTTGCATCATCCCAAAATCTTGTTTACGCTCCGCAATCTGACACCTGATGCCCATCTACAGGATACATAAATGCAATGACATCTAGGAAGTGCTGATTGGAAAGTGAAAGTATATATGTATATATATGATTGACAGCTCAATTTTTAAATACATTTATGTATGGATGTGTTAATAAAAAAAAGAATGTGGGCTTCCACAAAAGGAGTTTTTTTTATACAACTTTTTATGTGGGTGTGACAGCTCCCCTTTATTAATTAACCTAAAAATTTACCAGTAAGGCTCATTTGCCATAGGAGCACTAAGTGCCCATACACAAAGCACTGGCGTCTGAGAGAGGCTTGGCATTATATTGGGTTTTTATGTAACTAAAGCTTGCCTCCGAGCCAGGAATTCCACAAGGCAAGTCGTGGTACAGGTATGGGACCTGGGACCCATAAGGGTACAGGTATGGGACCTGGGAGTTTTCTGGATAAAGGATCTTTCCGTCATTTGGATCTCCAATCTCCAATGTCTGCTAAAAATCATTTAAATAATGAATAAACCCAATAGGGCTGTTCTGCCCCCAATAAGGGGTAATTATATCTTAGTTGGGATCAAGTACAGGTACTGTTTTATTATTACAGAGAAAAGGGAATCATTTAACCATTAAATAAACCCAATAGGGCTGTTCTGCCCCCAATAAGGGGTAATTATATCTTAGTTGGGATCAAGTACAGGTACTGTTTTATTATTACAGAGAAAAGGGAATCATTTAACCATTAAATAAACCCAATAGGGCTGTTCTACCCCCAATAAGGGGTAATTATATCTTAGTTGGGATCAAGTACAAGGTACTGTTTTATTATTACAGAGAAAAGGGAATCATTTAACCATTAAATAAACCCAATAGGGCTGTTCTGCCCCCAATAAGGGGTAATTATATCTTAGTTGGGATCAAGTACAGGTACTGTTTTATTATTACAGAGAAAAGGGAATTATTTAACCATTAAATAAACCCAATAGGGCTGTTCTGCCCCCAATAAGGGGTAATTATATCTTAGTTGGGATCAAGTACAAGGTACTTTTTTATTAATATGGAGAAAAAGGAAATCATTTTTAAAAATTTGAATGATTTGCTTATAATATGGGAGATGGCCTTTCCTTAATTCGGAACTTTGTGGATAACAGGTTTCCGGGTAAGGAATCCCATACCTGTATCAGATAGTGAAAGATTCAATGCACATGCAAAATCAGGATAAAAAAAGGACATCAGGAGAGAGCCAGAAAGTCCACTGCGCACTTATATTATACTTATTGTTCCCACTGTAAAGATCTGTAGAAGGCGAATCCATTGGATGTTGGAGAAGTGGCGCTGTTTCTATTTGCTGTATCAGTTATGGCAGCTTTTTGTATCACTCATTAGAAGGTTATACTGTATATACATGTGGAAGGGCCCCTCCTCCCTTTTTCTAGTGCTACTTTGGTTGTAGGGGTCTGGGGATTTTAACTCATTCAGTGCTGGCAGTGGCGAAATAAAGGTTGTTTTTACATTTTAATATGTTTTGATCTGTTTCAGTGCAACCATGCAGGGTTGAGTCCAATTTGAAGTCAGGTGAAATAATTTTATATGGATCCCATATTCCCCTGTATAAATTATTTATTGTAACTCTGGTCTCTGGATATTTTGTGTATCCTAAAAAATGGCCAAACTTTTATCAGGGGGAATTCTGCCACATAAACCTCACCTAGCAGAGCAGTGCATAACTCATGGTGGGAGGGCATTTCTTAACCTTATGAGTATTATTATTGTGTTGGGTTGAAACCCCAACCCACTGTTCTTCCACTTTGGCTTATTCTTCCGCTTCTTCTTATTCTTAGCGCCCCCCATTCTCTAAACGCTACTCCTCCTACAATTTTAAGGGTAAAACACCCAAACTCGCCACACTTCTTCGCCCTATAGCGGAGCAGGTTGCTTGTGCTTTTCTAAGCGATCCCGCCCCCTGCTGCCACTCTTACAGCTTTGAAGCTACAGCCCCCAAACTTGAATAACATAATCATGGGGTCACCCCGAATGAAACAGCGACATTTGTTGGATGGCCTCAAAGTGGGAGGGGCCAACAACAGCCAATCAAATTTCACCCATTGACTTTCATGGGGAAATTGGAACTGCTGCCAATCTTACAGCTTTGAGGCTACACTCCCCAAACTTGAATCACACAGTCATGGGCTCAGCCTGAATGAAAATATGATGATTGGTGGATGGCCAAAAGTGGGCAGAGCTGTGAACAGCCAATCAGATTTTATCTATTGACTTGGCAGAAATCCAACCTGCTGCCAGTCTCACAGTATTAACAAACTTTTCACAGTTGGTCACTAGGGGACTTCAGTTTTAGTTTTGAAAAGTGGGCGGAGCCACCAACAGCCAATCAGATTTTACTTATTGAATTTTATTGGTTTGATGCCAGGGTCCCCACACTGGGTGACTATGTTCCAAGTTTAGAAAAGAAGGCAAGTGGGCGGAGCCACCAACAGCCAATCCATTTCCACCCATTAAATTTCATTGGTTTATATTTAAACTGATGCCATTATTTAAGTATTAATTCCAGGGTTGTTACACTTTGCATTTAGTTGCTGGGCATTTGCCGTTCAAAGTTAGAAAAAAGTGGGCAGGGCCACCCACAGCCAATAACATTTCACCTATTTACTTTCAATGGTGAAGTGTAAAATGCTGTCAGTCCCACAATTTTTGGTCACTGCGGGACTGCAGTTCAAAAATAGAAAACGTGGGTTGGGCCACTAACAGCCACTCAAATTTAATCCATTGAATTTTATTGGTTTAAATATAAATTGCTGTCATTCTCACACTATTTATGCCAGGGTGCCCACTGTTTGTCACTGGGTGACTTCGACTCAAGGTTAGAAAAAGTGGCACACCCACCAACTATCACAATTTACCTATTGACTTTTATTGGTTTAAATTTAAACTATTAATCCTAGGGTCCCTAAACTTTGCAGTTAATCACTGAATAACTGCAGTTCCAGGCTAGAAAAAGTGGGCGGAGCCACCAACCGCCAATCAGATGTCACTCATTGACTTTCAATGGGGAAATTTAAATTGCTGCCATTCAGACACTTAAAATCAGGGTCCCCAGGCTTTGCACAGTGGTTTTTACTATATAACTTTGGATCCAAGGTTAGAAAAAGTGGGTGGAGCCAACAACAGATCAGATATTTAAGTTTTTCAACCCAACATGAAGTTTGTTCTCATACTTCCCTTTGTAGTTTCACAGTGTTCCTTTTTCTGGAGAAAACAAATCCACTTTTGGCAGCCTTTTCTCATGATGTAAATCGATTTTGCTAACTTCAGCATTATCCTTCTCCCAAAGGGGCTTACCAGTGTAACTCCTCTCCCACACACAGGGCATGTACATATGCTTATGGTAGGGGAATATTGTGGGAAGGACAAACATGTAGTAATACATGAATCACTCTTTGAAGATCTGACAGTTTGTTAATGCAAGGCCTATAAGCGTATGATTTTGTAACGATGCTACACAAACCCAAAGCAGGGGGAAGGAGAGCTGTAAGGTAACACTATTCACTGGGTTTCCTATTGGTTTCCATTTTGCCCATGTGCCCAGGCTATATTGGTAACTTTGCACCTTCAAAATACCTGAGAGACTTGTTGGTTGCACATAAAATGTATATGATGTGAACTAAAAAAAATATCCCTATGCAAGAGACCCCATTTATTTATATAATAAGAACCCACAAATGGCCATAATATACTGTATCTTCTACCCAAAATACATAAATGCCCGGTGAGTCCTCCAGGCAGACCAGTTATCTCAGGCATCAATAGTCCCTCTTTCTAAAAGTATAGATCATTTTTTACAGCCCCATGTAGTGAATGACACTATAAAACTTCTAAATATATTCATTGACATAGAATGGTAAAACTGGTTGTGATGGGTTACTTGTGATGTATCCTCACTGCATAGCTGTATCCCCACAATATGGGGGCTGTAGAAACCCTTTATACGTGAAAAAGAAGGACTACGTAAAGATTACATCACATTTATCATCATGTTTTTATTAACATAAAATTACTTTATATTGGTAAGTATATGCCAAATATCTGGGACTGCTATAGGGCAGAAATTAGCTCCATCTTATACTAACCTTTATATGGCGGAATAGGAGAACAAATTCATATGGAAACCTGAGACTTTCAGAAAACATATAATACTATGCTGCAATTATATCTATTATTATTTATTTATTATTATTTGTGTAGAATAGTGATGGATCTAGTTAGGAAAACACAGTAACTTTTGTGATAAAATATAGTGAAAGAAATATATGGAAAATCATTAATAAGCACTGACATTATCACTTTAGGATCAATTTTGAATACATTTACTAAGTTATTGGTACACGTGATCTGTTATCTGAAAACCTGTTATCCAGAAAGCTCAGAATTACAGAAAGCCCCCCCCCATTGACTCCATTGTAATCAAATAATTCAGTGCGATCACAGCTAAGATATAATTAATCCTAATTGGTGGTGGCAAACAATCCTATTGTTAAAGCAGAAGGAACGGCTTAATCACTAGGGGGGTACCAAGGCCCCCCCCCCCCCCCAGTGATTATAATTGCTTACCTGAAAAGAGAAGTACGGAAGAGGCTTGCTTGTCTGCTTGTCTGCATTTACCCTGGGCCGGTGCTGTTTTCAGCTAAGCGAACCCTCTCCTGTTCATATTCTAGTGTCGCAAACCACTGCCTGATTGCTGGAGTCATTTTGACCCAAACAACCAGATAGCTGCTGGAATTCCAAACCGGAGAGCTGCTAAACAAAAAGCTAAATAATTAAAAAAACACAAATAATGAAAAAATGAAGACCAATTTCAAATTGTCTCATAACATCACTCTTTGCATACTAAAAGTTAATTCAAAGGTGAACAACCCTTCTATGGCTCAATGTTCTTTCTGTTTTTTGAACAACATTAGGATTTACCAACTGTCAGTTCAGACCATACAACTGTACTATTAGCAGTACAGGTATGGGATCCATTAACCAGAATGCTCAGGAAATGGGGTTTTCCAGATAAGGAATTTGGATTCCTACCTAAAGTCTGCTAAAAAAATTATTTAAACTGTAATTAAACCTAATAGGATTGGTTTGGCTCCAATAAGGGGTAATTATATCTTAGTTGGGATCAAGTACAGGTACTGGTTTATTATTACAGAGAAAAGGGAATCATTTAACCATGAAATAAACCCAATAGGACTGTTCTGCACCCAATAAGGGGTAATTATATCTTAGTTGGGATCAAGTACAGGTACTGTTTTATTATTACAGAGAAAAGGGAATCATTTAACCATTAAATAAACCCAATAGGGCTGTTCTGCCCCCAATAAGGGGTAATTATATCTTAGTTGGGATCAAGTACAGGTACTGTTTTATTATTACATGGAAAAAAGAGATAATTTTTACAAATTTGAATTATTTGCTTATAATGGAGTCTATGGGAGAGGGCCTTTCAAAATTGCCTGGTTCCAAAATTCTTTGTTGTTGTTCAGAAGTAGAACTTCCTTCTTTTACAAAATTGATATAAAAATTCCCCCTTGCCGTCTCTTTCTATATAAATCCGCATTTGTCACAAAAGGAAGACTCATTAGAGGAAGTTATAGAACTTTTATTACTTTTCTGCAGTTATTTACAAATGCCGCTCTAGAGAAACATGTGGCTATGTGGAATCACCAGTTCCTAGTTAAACTTTGTGTATTTGTTATATTGTGGGGACAAGCTTGGAGAGTTCTACCATTACTAACTACAGAATGCCAATGTATTGTCCAGCTAGTAATGTAAATTACATTTTTCATGGCTTCAATATTCCTGCTGTTCATATATTGGCATAGTCCCATTCACCCAATCAAATCAGTGGCTCAAAGCTTTAAGCCTGTTGTTCCCATTGAATCAGGTTCTTCACAGATAATAACAATTCAGCTCACATATAAGATGCCTGGTATTGGGTGTACCCGCTCTGACCACTTAGCTTAGGGCTGATGGCCCATAGAGCAAGTTAGTCGTCCCCGATAGATCTCTGCTAATGCAAGCGACTAACCACTCCTAACTTCCTTCAGGCAACTTCGCTCAACTTCGGAAAGCCAAAGTGATATATAGGCCTTTCCACCGGTGACTATTGTTGCCAGTGGAAAGGCATTTCAGAGCAGTTAATCGTCCACAGTAGCAGAGATCTATCGCGACTAACTCGCTCGGCCATCGGCCATCATCCTAAAGGGGATACACCAAAATTGAATTCATGCTTGGATGTGAACTCTAACAATCCCTAAAATGGTGTCTGGACTGTGAGATTGCACAATTAAGATTGGATGAAGTTTTGGGAACTGATTTAGGACATGGTATCTCCTGGCCCAGTGCCTAAAAATCACATGGCCTCTATAAAATCATAAAATGAGTGGAACTAATGGAACTTTATCAAAAGAATAGTGTCAATTCAAGTCCTATAAAATGCATCTTATATTTAGATTAACTGTTCAAGCTTTCGGACAAAGCCGAGTATTCTCCCCCTTTTATCCAGACATATCACTCACATTTTATGTTAGCTGTCTCACTGTGGTCCAGCCTCAAAGCCTGCCCCTACCTTGCCCACATTCTACCTTCACCTTCTGTATGTATAAGCACACAGTCCTATCAGTTTCTGTAAAAAGAATTCTATTGTGGCTGGTGAGGTGGGACAGGACTTTAAAGAGGAATATTAATCATTTGTATATTTTTTCCCAATCTGGCTTCTTTTTTTATCCCACTGGGGATGAACAGTGGAACCATTTTTCTATTTTCAAGGGCATGCTTGGGTTCCTAAAACTAGGTTTTCTCTTATACCTGCCCCCCCCCCCCAAATTTATATGAATTTTAAAGTATTCTGTAGAATATTGATTTAGAAAATTTTGACTTCCATTATTTTCTAAAGTATGAAGTTCATCTTGCCCTGGTCAAACTGAATTGAAATGAAACCTGCTTGAATTGCAGAAGACATACTATGGGGCTTGTATACTTTGGCCTCCCTCGTCCTGCTCTTCACCACCTTACTCAGTTCTCCTCTGGGAATGGCTTTAATTCAAATAGGCTTCACAAATCACATCAAAATTGTCATCTTGGTTGCCTGTTAGGGATAAATCTGCCATTCATTTAGCGTTAGCACCTATAAAAAGTAAATCACCACTAATGCCTTTATTTTTGCCTATAATCATAACTAACAGAACGAAATAGACTGAAAATCATGGTCAGTATGTATATGTACATAATATTTATTCAGGTGGTTTCATGAAATTATACAGGTACAGCCACAAGCCCATGTGTTTTCTACAGACTACTATTGCTCTCTATGTACTTTATTCTCAATGTAAAGTTAACAAACAGAATATCTACATAACCAATCTTTGAGAAAATAGCATTTCAAAGGTGAATTCCATGGAGCCTGAAAGCAAATATTAATAAAGAGAAAATGTTCTTTTTATCAAGTTATAATCATCAGTTTGCTTATTTGTCTATTGAGCAAAGACAATGGATCAAAAGAGGGAAGAGATGGAAGTGAGTGAAGGCAAATAGAATCTGCGGCAGAGAGAGAGCTCCCTTAAAAGATGCACTACTAAGCACAGACTGCTCTAGTTGGGCAGGCGGTGGCAGCGACAGCCTCTGGGGGGTATGTAGGCCCCTGGAACTGCAGCCCTGTTGGGCCCTACACACCCCAGTCCGACCCTGGCTTGGTGGGTGGTGCATTGTAGACAGGTGGCAATTGCAAATTTTGCACCAGGGCCCACGGGTGTTTAGCTCTGTCTCTGTACATTCTGTATAATCAAAAGGCACAGTGAGATTAGAAAGTGATAAAAATTTCTGATATACTCTCTAGGCAACTGTTTGATCCATTAGTGTGGATGACCAGTGTACAAGCCCTGGTGGGAGGCCACAAGGACACAGTTTGAAAATGTATGTCAAAAATATTTATGCCAGAATTAGAAAATAATTCCATAATATGTAAAAAATAAGGAATAATTATGTATGTTTTAGTCCCTGTGAGCAACAGTTACTTGACTGCCAGCTTCTTGTGATGTAAGATAGCAATCTCCTTGATCTAGAGCAGGTCAGGTGGGTTTGGCTTGAAATTTGGGCAACTATTGTGGGATTAGGTTGGGTGTCGGTTAGACTGGGGATGTACTCTCTGCTCCCAACGTTTTCCCTGGCTGGGAACCTAAAGCATGCTTACAGAAGTAGCATACAGAGCGGAAAGACACAGATACGGGGTAGGTGTGGGTCCTACGATGGTATCGTTTTGCAAGTTTGGGTCGGGAACGGGTTAAGATTTTACGGGTTAGGGTCAGGTGCGGGTTGATTTTTCCTGACGCACACATCCCTAGTCCGTAGGTTCTAGTACTAATAGGTTAATAATAAGAAAGAAAAAGGTTCATCATTACCTACAACATAAAGAAGTATCAGTAATGGCCATTAACCATACTAGCCACAATGGGCCAGTTTCCTGCCACTAAATGAAGGCTATTCCTAAGGGCAGTAACTCTTGCATTATTTGAAGGATGGGATTGAGTTTCATTTCCCAACAAACTGCAATCTGTTCCAGTACAGTTAGAAGTGTCACATGATTCATTAGCGGTTGTGCCATTTTGTTTTTTGTAGCACGCTATATAAGAGAACAATTGGGAACAAGTCAACGACCTGAGGATTTCTGTGGAAAACAGGCTAACGATAAACTGTGTTGGAGCAGGTTTTTGGCATTTTACAGTAAACAGCAATCACATGTGCCATTCGACGGCCAACAGGAAAGTGGAAGGTGCGTATATTACTTCCATCCCGAAAAGCAAGTGTTGTTTTGTTCCACCATTGTTTAATCTTCATTCTGTGCCCCCCCCCCCCCAAAAAAAAAGAGCACTGTTTTTTTAGGGCATTTGGATTCAATAGAAACCTCCACATTTTTACATTTGAATACACAAATTGGGATTTGGTGTCATATTTAGCTAAATATTTCCCGGAGTATTCAGCATTCTGCAGCCTGCTTTAAAGAGACTAGATGGCAACCCTAATTGTACCTTCCTTGCAACATGGTCTGCTAGTAAGCATTGCCAAAACAGGCTTTTATTTCAGACAGAAGCAGTGATACTTTATATTTCTGTAGGGAAGCGCAAAGAGACAATTCCTGGTGCAGAAACTTCTACAAATTCAACAAAGTGCACACGTGCTACCTTCAAGGCCAAATTAAAAGTGCTAGTGCCATTGTGCAAAACACCAAATAAATAAAGTGTAAATGTTGACAAACTCAGGAAGTGGCATCTCTCTAAAAGCTATATCACCTACTCACCAGATGCCAACTAATCAGAAGCCAGAAGTAACCTACATATTAGTCAGTCTTCCGGGAATTCTCAGCATGCATGTGTAAATGGAAAATTGTATAAACACGCAGAACATAAAATGAAAGTGAATATATATGACTATGGGATATCTCATTATATGTAGCTATGGGATAGTTATGGGTGGAGTAGTTTTCTGTTATGTGTGTCATTTGTAGCAGCTGGTCAACTCCAGAGGGTAGGTCAGTTGGAGTGCCTAAAAATGAGCAGCTTGTCAGCATCATAGTATGGGTTTGACTGAGCACTCGCAATTTCAATTTGTTTTGTGTACTTACAGGAATAGATTGTGTCATACCCGCCCACAAACCCTGAACACGCTTTGTAAGTGATCCTACAAAATGTGTCCCAAAACATTTTTGCCCCGGATCTAATAAATGTCACATCTGACTTTGAGCAACACACGTTGGGGTGAGTGCTATACTAAGAAGCAGAAAAGCAACCCGCCCACTGACCACCAATGAATCCTTATAATGACATCACAACATGTCTATATATAAATGTCACAGTTCTCTCATAGCTTTTTGATCTCCAGCTGGAACAGACTTTACTTCAACATTATTATTTATATAGCGCCATCAATTTATGCAGTGCTTCACAGAATTGAGGGGTACAAAAGACATAACAGTTAACATGTACATATAAAATGTACATATAAAATGGTTTGCGGTTACATTGGATGAGGATCGGAGACACTAGGGGGAGGGCCCTGCTCGCAAGAGCTTACATTCTAAAAGGGAGATCTTATTACATCAGATTTTATTACCACAATCCCAAATAGAAGCATTTTTTTTAAAGATTAGCACAGTTTTAAGCTGCCATATCCTGCCATAATCAAATTCTATTTAATGTAGGAGTAATATTTTACTGGTGGACAAGAAAGCAAGTGGCTCTTGGTAGAGGATCAAGTAAATCTTTCTTGCACTTTATGCACTGTACACATTTTTTTAATATTCTCTTATTTTTTGTATGTTTATGTAGCGGAAATTAGTGCCTGTCAGCCAATTACCCTACATTAGTCATCACAGTCCCATTCAGGTGTTTTTGAACATTCTTAAGGTGGTCATACATATCCAGATTTGGTGGGGCAGTTTGTTTGTGGTAATGCCTGACCATTAGGGCAAGATTGTCAGCTTAAGAAACCAGTTTTGACTAATTTTCTTACCACTCACATAGAACTGCAATCAGTCTGTCCAAACTGTCAGTTCAATCAGCTAGTGTCCCTACTCTGAGCGTGTACGGGCATTAAAGACCTGAAGTTTGTCCTCACTACAGGTCGACCAGATTGGGTCATTGGCTAGGAACATCAAAGAACAAAGCCACCATAACAGTTCTTTTTATCCAATGTAATTAAGACACTAACCACAATAAGTATACCTGTATTTTTTTAGTAGGTCTTTTCTGGTTTCCTAATAGTAGCTTCTAATCACCTTACTGAGTTACAAGAATGTCTGTAGTGTGAATGAGGATCCAGCTTCATTGGAGCACCAGAAAGCACACTTAGGGGCACATTCATCAAAGTACAATTGTTTCCAAATACAAAAATTCGTATTTTTTTCATTAAGTTTTCGTTCATTTGCACAACTTTTTCGTACTTTGCGACAAAATTTACGTGGCAAAATCGTATTTGTCGCAATGAGTACGAAAGTTTCGGATTCATTCAAGCTTTGGTATTGTGACTTTCCTTGGGTCAGGTTGGAGCTGCAGAGTGCCATTGAGCCCTATGGGAGACTTTCCTTGGGCCAGGTTGGAGCTGCAGAGTGCCATTAAGCCCTATGGGAGACTTTTCTTGGGCCGGGTTGGAGCTGCAGAGTGCCATTGAGCCCTATGGGAGGCTTTCCTTGGGCCAGGTTGGAGCTGCAGAGTGCCATTGAGCCCTATGGGAGACTTTCCTTGGGCCAGGTTGGAGCTGCAGAGTGCCATTGAGCCCTATGGGAGACTTTCCTTGGGCCAGGTTGGAGCTGCAGAGTGCCATTGAGCCCTATGGGAGACTTTCCTTGGGCCAGGTTGGAGCTGCAGAGTGCCATTGAGCCCTATGGGAGACTTTCCTTGGGCCGGGTTGGAGCTGCAGAGTGCCATTGAGCCCTATGGGAGACTTTCCTTGGGCCGGGTTGGATCTGCAGAGTGCCATTGAGCCCTATGGGAGGCTTTCCTTGGGCCGGGTTGGAGCTGCAGAGTGCCATTGAGCCCTATGGGAGACTTTCCTTGGGCCGGGTTGGAGCTGCAGAGTGCCATTGAGCCCTATGGGAGACTTTCCTTGGGCCGGGTTGGAGCTGCAGAGTGCCATTGAGCCCTATGGGAGACTTTCCTTGGGCCGGGTTGGAGCTGCAGAGTGCCATTGATCCCTATGGGAGACTTTTCTTGGGCCAGGTTGGAGCTGCAGAGTGCCATTGATCCCTATGGGAGACTTTTCTTGGGCCAGGTTGGAGCTGCAGAGTGCCATTGAGCCCTATGGGAGACTTTCCTTGGGCCGGGTTGGAGCTGCAGAGTGCCATTGATCCCTATGGGAGACTTTTCTTGGGCCAGGTTGGAGCTGCAGAGTGCCATTGAGCCCTATGGGAGACTTTCCTTGGGCCGGGTTGGAGCTGCAGAGTGCCATTGAGCCCTATGGGAGACTTTCCTTGGGATGGGTTGGAGCTGCAGAGTGCCATTGATCCCTATGGGAGACTTTTCTTGGGCCAGGTTGGAGCTGCAGAGTGCCATTGAGCCCTATGGGAGGCTTCCAAAATCATGCACTGAAGGATCAAAGTCAGAAAGGTTTTCCCGCCATTTCCGATCTTTCGTATACGAAAATTTTGCAACTTTCAGATCGCCAATATGATATTATCATGACTATTATGATCTTTTCGGAAGCATTTTCGTGACATTTCCGATCATCAGAAATTGTCGTATTTAATTCAAATTTTACCCATTTTGGGATTCGAACTTGTATTTTGATGAATCAGCCCCTTAGTGTGTGTTTATCTTTAAAAACCATAACAATTTGATTTATCATGTTCCTAGCTTACTGACAAATAAGCAAGTTGGGAAATAGTTCAGGGAAGTTATGCCTGCAGAGCCGCTATTTCTAGTGAAATTCTAGTAACAATGACACATATCTTGCGGGTTTTTTGTAACTCTGAATGAGCAGAACAACATCTGAATATCTGCCCAGTCATTAAAAAGGAGTGTTGTAACCAAAGGTCACCAACCAGCCAACAACCTCTAGTTTTTCCTATCAATTAGACTAAAATCATCAAATTCTTCAAAAGACAGGGCAGTGCAAATACCTAGGCAGGAGAAAGGAACCAGAACGTTTCACTTGTAAAGTGGTGATTTATCGGAAAAGGAAATAACACTCACTTCCTTGCATTAACAAGAAATGACACTCCGTATCCGATGTCAGTGTATCAGAATTATATTTTTTTTCCCCTTGTTCCCCGAATGCTGACAACAGCGAGGGAACCTTTAACCTGACAGAGGCTGGGACATCTGCTTAGAAATAATAGACTTTTTGGTGGTTAGAATGTTAAATAATGGCAGGCTGGAGCCTGTGTGTTTGGTGACAGTCTGGTATTAAAGACAACAGAGCACAAAACGCAAAAATCATATAGGGAAACATTAATGGTCCTTGACGTGGCACGTGAGCTTACATATTTTGGCCAAAGTGTGGTACTAACATCTCATTTTTTGTAAAAATTATTTTTATAGGCAAACTAAGCGCTGGCAATCTTTTGTGTATAAATAATGGCTTTTTATCTAGCAGCTGGTCAACTCCAGAATGTGGGTTAGACCAAGCGCTGGCGATTTCTTTCTGTGTTTTGTGTACAAATTAATGGTCCTAAGTTGCTTTACCAACGTTATGAGTCCCTTAAAAGGACCTGTGAAGGAAAGCATCTCCAGTTCTAGACATGTGAAGGAAAGCATCTCCAGTTCTAGACCTGTGAAGGAAAGCATCTCTAGTTCTAGACCTGTGAAGGAAAGCATCTCCAGTTCTAGACCTGTGAAGGAAAGCATCTCCAGTTCTAGACCTGTGAAGGAAAGCATCTCCAGTTCAAGACCTGTGAAGGAAAGCATCTCCAGTTCTAGAACTGTGAAGGAAAGCATCTCCAGTTCTAGACCTGTGAAGGAAAGCATCTCCAGTTCTAGACCTGTGAAGGAAAGCATCTCTAGTTCTAGACCTGTGAAGGAAAGCATCTCCAGTTCTAGACCTGTGAAGGAAAGCATCTCCAGTTCTAGACCTGTGAAGGAAAGCATCTCCAGTTCTAGACCTGTGAAGGAAAGCATCTCCAGTTCTAGACCTGGGAAGTGAAGCATTTCGTGTGATGTTCCTTGCTCATTTTCCTGGCATCTTTTGGTTGCTATATGATGTTTTGGGAATGGAGTGCCAGACTTTGAAATCTCTCAACATGGAGATATCAGCCTGGAGACATCTGTCCCAAATTAGAAACATTTCCAAAATCACATTCTTTTATTGATCTGGTAGAGATAGGTGAGGGGAAAGGTGACAGCTCTGAAAGCTACAGTAATGCAAGTATTGGCTTTATAAAGCGCCCAAGCACCTCAGTATCAATACTATTGCACCATGCTTAAAAGGGGCAGATTCATCAAAATGTGAGATTAGAGCTCACCACAGAAAAATGCACCCACTTTCTATTCATTCCTATGGGATTTTTAGGGAGGAGTGCAACTGACACTCCCCCCTCTATCACCAATTGTGTCCATAAAGAGGTTGGCACACAAGTGGCAGGGGGGGCAGCGTTGTGATTGGGGCTTATCTTTCTCTGCAGAGAAGCTCGTAACTGTGGTGGGGGCCCTTGAGGTGGCAGGGCCAGTGGGCCTTAAGGCAGGGTCTATCACATTAATAAAAGACCCTTTATCTATAAAAGCCTGGGCCCTGATTAGCACTCCATTCCCATTAAAATAAATCAATAAATCAGTTTTAGAATTAAACAACTCATGAAAGGCAGGAAGAAACTGAAAGACAGTTTGTATGTTCTCCCCAGTACTTGTGTGCTTTTCCTAAGGGTACTCCTTCACTCCTTCACTCCTCCTACCCTTTTATGGATCCCTGATGAAATTGGCCCCAATATGTTTGAATGTGATTGGGACTTTAGATTGTAAGCTCACCTGGGACAGTTGTCTCTGTAAAGCAATGCTGAATGACAGCCCTAAATAAATACCATGAATGCAAATAATAATAACAACAATAAGGGGGTTATTTATTAATTTTTGACTTTGGAAATTTGAGAGTTTCTCTCTAGTTCCCATAAACTCACATTTTAACAAAACTTGAGGTTTTGCTTATTTATTTAAAAAGCGGAATATGAAAAACTCGACTGATTAAAAAAACTTGGATACCTTGAATTTGTGAGTTTACAAACTTTAGAAAAACTCAAAAAATTCAAAAATCTCCAGTTTGCCTAGGGCAACTCCCATTGACTTTTACATCAACTCACAGGCTTTTCGATGCCAAAGTTTTAAATTTGACTTTTCAGGTTTTTTGCACTTAATAAATATATAATTTATTTAAAAATTTAAGTTTTTAACCATAAGTGAAATATAGCAATTTGAATCATGGAAAAAAACCAGATTCAAATGTTGATAAATCACCCCTAATGGTGCCTTGGTCATCAAACCTATCCCTACCAGTGGTATGGTCCTTTCTTAATGGAAAACAAAACCCAAATTCACTGGGGGGTGCCAATTTGTTAGGTTACTCTAAACCAGGGGTCCCCAACCTTTCTTAATCAAGAGCCACAGTCAAATGTAAAACGACTTGGGGAGCAACACAAGCACCATAAAAAATTATGGGGGTGCCAAATAAGGGCTGTGATTGGCTATTAGGGGCCTCTATGCACCCTATCAGCTTAAGGAGGCTTTATTTGGAAGTAGATTTTGTTTTTATGCAACCAAAACTTGCCCCCAAGTCAGGAATAAAAAAAACACCTGCTTTGGGGGCACTGAGAGCAACATCCAAGGGGTTGGGGAGCAACATGTTGCCCCTGAGCCACTGGTTGGGGATGACTGATCTAAACACTAACCAGGGACTCTGGGCCAGGGCACTTCTTGCATGTAGAAAATACCTTGGGCTATTGAGGAGAGGGGTAGCGTTGGCCCAAGGGTTAAGTTAATGAATTTGGCCACTGGGGGTGCCTGAGATATTCCCACCCCCAGGAAGTTTAGATAGCGTTGCCCTTTAACCTCAACTCAATCAATTAGACCAGACGCCTGTTGGATGTAGAGACAATGAACACTGGGCAATCAAAGTCCATCACAAACAGATACGTTTGAACCTCACCAATTTAGTAAAAATAGTTTATATCTGTTGGAAAAAAACATATCCTGGTATCATGGAATGGAAGATACTAGAACTCGGAAATTCTATAAAAATCTTTGACTGTCTCAGCATGCTACAGCTTCTACATTCCATTGTTATACACTAAAATAACAGCAGGAATGTTTGTGGATTTTTGCCAAGGTAATAAACACATCTATTCCCTTTGCTGAACCTTGATCTGCTCTGAAGCCATCATGCACTACATACAGTACGCAAATCCCAGCGGATCCATAAGAGTCTATGTACATTGAAACAAAAGGAAGATGTGGCTGTTTTTAGTAAGTAAATGTGCCAGCACAATTGCCTGTCTTGGTATATGGGTTTATACGTTTAGCTGCAGTTCTGCTGGAAATCAAATAACTTGTATGGAAGCAACACACAAACCAAGATAAACAAGACTAATAATGCAGATAAGGGCAGGTAACAGCAGAAAAAGGGGTTTATACACATTCATATAAAGCATTTGTTTGTAATTACACCAGACAGGTAAGAAGTGCGTACTTTAGAAGCTCAGATATGGGTTGAACACCAAACTAATTAGCCATGGGGGCTGCCATCCACATTTACATAGCAGATGACTTCTTTAAAAAAAACAATGGTTTTAGTAGTCACAGAGGCAGTAGTCACCTAAACACCCTTTAGCACACTAAATAGGATTTAATTCTGCCAATTCTTTCAATTAAAATAAACTAAACCTACTAATATTTTGCCATTAAAAAGTAATTTGTTATTCACTAAACTCACAGGCTACTTCGATCAAGGAGAGATAATGAGCTCTGTTTAAACAAACCCCTCTCTAAGATGCAGACATTGTAATAAGGAGCAGCTCATTACAGGAAGGTTTATCTGTGGATTGGTTAATCATTGGTTAATCATTCTAAAAAACTGTTGATCGTTGCTATGGCCATTGGCAAGCATGGTGGTCTGCTTTGGGGAAGTTCTTGGGAAGGTTACAGTCATTGCCCAGTGGGACTTCAGTGCTCGATTGCAGGGTTTTCTTGGGTGGTTTTGCATGCTCTGCAGCTGGCTAGCCCATCAGTGGTTTTGTTTATGTGGTTGTCAGGTTGGTGCGCCAGTACATTCAGGGTGGCTAGCTTGTGCAACATGTGTTTCTTCAGTGGTAGATGCTTTATGGCTGATTGGTTCCAATAGTTTGCAGACGGTTAGCTAATTTAACATCAGCAGTTGATTGCACAGTACTTGAACTCACTTTCTTGTTGTAAATTCTATTTCTTCAAGTCCGGACATGTCAGTACAGGCTTTCCCATCCCAATTTTATTTCCTGTACTGGTTTGGAAAATGTATAACAGCGGTGAGGAGAAAATCTGGTGGTCTTTTAGAGCAGGATTCATTTTAAATGGCAATAGTATAGTATAGTATAGGTCCTGCCTCCTGTCTAGGAGGGGCAATGCTGCTCATGTTTACTGACATGCCGGGACTACAAAAAAAAGTTTATGACAAAAAGTGAAATTCTCTTTTTATTTTGCCCACACTGAAAAAAGGTGTATAGAGTAGGGTGAGCAAGTGCAACAAATTAACTCCTTACAGTGTTCTCCTCCATGGTGACACCAGCCCCTTCACAGCCTGTCTAGTGACCTTGATACTTGTGCCATGTCAGGGAAGTTTAATAAATCATGGCAGGCCAGGCTGGGTCCAGGTTGGGTGGTGGTGGTTTATGTTCAGGTGTGGGTTGAAAATATGTTGATCCATGAGGCCACCAAGTGACTAGCTTTTTTTCTGCCCATGGTTTGGCAAAGACTCTGCAACAGTTAGGATATGCATAATACTCCTCCATATGCCCTTTAATAGAGAGATCCATCTTTTCAAAATGTTAAATTTAGCCTGAATGTAATTGTAGCAGCCACAAAAGTTATTCAGAGAAACTGGAGAACAACTCTTTGTTCTCTTAGTTCATGTCAATAAAAAGATTTGGTAAAGTTAATCTGAAGCATGGGATAATTGTTAGGGGGAGTAAATAATTTTAATAATAAAACTGCCCCTGTACTGGGATATATGAACTGTGAACTCATGGCAATTGAGTTATTTCTGCTTGCGAGGCAAAGGGCTAGAGAAGGTACCATGATCCTTGACTTTAACGTTAATGAGCGGTGCATCTGAATGTTGTACGCAGAATTAGATATAGTGTAACTGTGAAGCAAGTGACCTGAATGTATCCCGCTATATGGTCATGGAACTCCTCCATATACCCCAATCTCCTGTGTAACAACCAGGGCCGGGCCAAGGTATTTTGGCACCCTAGGCAAAGACTTCAATCGGTGCCCCCCCCCCCCCCCCCCCCCCCATCCTGCATCCATACCATTTCCCACCTTACCATTAATGATAGACACATTATGACACATAGATCAAGGCAGGCATAAAATGTGATTTTAAAGTATTACATTTTTATAATAAATCACACACAGTCACAGGCAACATATCAGCCTAAACTTAAAACCAAATAATCACAGCACACATGAAACAGTTGTCCACATAACCCTTTTCAGTTTCAGCACAGCAGTCCCCAGTCACAGCACAGTCAAACATATTGCCCCAACCAAGACGCAGATAGTCCGATAGCACTAATAAATGTGCCTTTTTGCCATCATTTCCCCCCCCCCCCTTCCTGATTGCCCTATGTACCTGTGCCAGGCTGCCAGCAGCCATTTTATTGCCATCATATTGCCCCATGTACCTGTGCCAGCAGCCATATTGCCCCTTGTTACTGTGCCAGCAGCCATCATATTGCCCCTTGTTACAGGAGGCAGCAGGGGCCAAAAAATCATATATTGCCCCCAAATGATCTCTACCTGTGCCAGCAGCAAGCGCCAGAACTCCCAGGTTTCTCCTGCTTATATTTTCTCTCCACACTTCACGATGTGCCAGCTCTCTCTGTCTCTGCCTTTTAAATGACAGCTTAAGCACGCGCCAACCCCTACTGCAAATGCGTCACAGCGCCAGCGTGATTAGAGGAGAGCGTGTCAGTATATTAAGGTACATGCCGGCAAAGAGAGGGGTGGAGGAGCGCCCTCGGGTCCCAGTACAGCACAAATTTATACTTGCACAACACACGCCAGAGGGGATTGGGGAGGGCGGTTTTAAAGAACAAGGCTGCCAAGGAA
The DNA here is from genome assembly GCF_000004195.4 of Xenopus tropicalis. NCBI lineage: Eukaryota > Metazoa > Chordata > Amphibia > Anura > Pipidae > Xenopus > Xenopus tropicalis. The sequence goes on from NC_030682.2 coordinate 28,374,806, forward strand.
ATTAGTTTTAAAAAAGAAAAAAATAAGTGAAAAAAAAAATCTTTTCCCTTTAAAGCGCGCCCCCTAATGATTGCGCCCTAGGCGGGCGCCTACTCTGCCTACCCCTAGTTCCGGCCCTGGTAACAACTGTAAGGGATTTTGCTTTGAGGATGAAGTCCTTCATGGAAGGACTGATAATTGTGACCAATGGACTAGGTAAGAAAAGGAGAGGCCAAAGGTCATAAAAAAATTGGACAAGAAGTAATGCAGCAGAGTGGGCGAAAAGTCTGGGACAGGACAGATAGGGCAAAGAATCAGGGAAGGATGGAGTGGGATGGAGCAGGCAGAGAGTCATTGACAGAATGGAGAGGGCAAAGAGTCTGGGGAACACACTTTTTGGCCCATTTATCCCCCCCTCCATACATTAGATGTAGTGTACAGTGGCTCAAATTCAAAAAAATGTATCTGCACAGGGTTTCCAGGTATCCAGTTTTATTTTATAACATAATAAAAAATGAGATTATTCCAGAGAGCAGTTTGCAACATATAATAATACATAAATGGTAGTGAAATGCATTTATTCCATGTATGAGCAGCTTTCCTGAAAACAAAAGTAACAGCTAAGGTGCACGGCATGTTGCCTGTAGGTGTAAAAACCCAAGTCCTATAATAAAGAAGTTTTCATGAAGCTGAAATACATATTGTACATATTGCCCCCTCTCTTCTAAGCTTATGCTCAATGCTGAATACTGTTCCAGAGAATTTCTGTTTTTTTTTTCCATTTCACGGACCAATGATCTAATTCTTTATATGGTAGTGGTCAAGGATATAATTAAATTACGCCAGAGAAGCCTAATTAACCTTTGGGCAGGATGAAGGCATCAACATAGACAGTCATGTTTTAAATGGAAGTGAATACATGGTTTAAAACCAAATTTCTAACATAAAACAACTAAACCTGCAGAGAACTTTCCTTATGAATCTTCTAGAGAGCTTTCTATTTAACTTCACCCACATACCTTAACAATACTAACATTGTCTGCGCTGAATACCCTATACATGATTTATGTCCTTCCTGTTGTCACTCTGCAAAATGCTACAATGTCAAATAAATATAAACTTCTGATAAAAACTCAAATTAGATAGGTATTTAATTACTCCAACTGTCCGATATTCAATACTAATTATGTTATTAAAAGAGAATGGAGTCACCTTATACCAATTCAGTCCACTGCTAAGGCCTCTCCATCCTGAACCACACCACCCATTCATGGGAATATGGCATATAAAAGCATATAAGCACGGTTGGTGGCTTCCATCTCTGGCTACTTGACTTCCTCTTCCTGGCTCGCTGGCAGGAAATGGCAACCAGAAGCATGTGCAGTTGAAGCTTTTCTGGTACTGCTCCGGTCCTGGCTCCATGCTCCTGGATGCCATACAGTCAGGGAGAAAGTTAAGCAGCCAAAGGTGGCAGCTGCCAACCCCACTCAACTACTCTGCTTTTTATTATGAAGTATGAGGGAAATGGATAAATTTTAGAAGTTCTTTGTTAGAAGGGTTTGGGGCTGGACTGTATAAAGGGGTTCCATTTTGCATTATGAAATAAACTAAGCTTTGCACATTACCAGCACACTAAAATCACTTCAGGTGGAGGTCACCAATACCCAGTTGCAGCAGCTCTTCATTTGTGCACTACTGCTGGGCTCTAAGTAGTTAGCCCCTTCCTTGGTGGTGCGGCATTACTGGAGGCCCCTGACATCACCTGACGTTGGCTAAGGGTCCCTTCTCAAACTCAGGGCAGTTTAAGGCTCATATTGAGAAGGGTCGTTAGGGTGATTGCACATCACTAAGAAAAAGGGCATATAAAAATATTAGTAGTGCTTTACCAATGCATGGATAGCTTTTCCTTACAGGCCAATATTCTAGAATTTAAAAGTAACAAATACTCTGATGAAACGGATGAAGGGGTTGGTGTAAGGGCAACATGCAGCCTGTCTACCCAAGCCAAGAAATAACTTATTTACTAAATTAAACATTTCTATACAACAGTGTATTAAACCTATATACAAGTGTAGGCTTCAATTAAAAAAAAAATCACAATAAAATTTGTTGTTACAAAATAAAAAAAGGTTGGAATGGGTGAACCTTTTTTGTCCCTTTGTCTCATACTGTATTAAGGAGTTAAAATCCTAACCACACTGCAATGGTTTCTGACTCTCAGTTTAAGCTCCCCTTTTTGGCCATGCCCTGTAAGCTCATAACTAGCGATACAGAAAACACCACCTTAGGAGCCATTCAGCCATAATTCCAAGAATATCTAAAAAAAAGTTCATGTGGTCATTTAATATCTCCCCCTAACTTACCTTCAAGCCAAAAAAAGTGGATCTAGAAGAGCAAAAAGCAATCTCCCCAAATCTCAACCTAATAGGCTAACCTTTCCTTTAGCCACAGCTCTACACCCCACTAGGGGAACCAGCCCCACAGTTTAGGAACCGCTGCCATACTGTATTATACTGACCAATGGAATATCAGTCTCATCAAACCTCTTTCTTTGGTGTAAGTACTTCTAGCTGGTCATTTTAAAGATTTCTAAAAGACAACTAAAGCCTAAAAAAGAATAGAGTAAAAGTTCAATGGACTTAGGGGCAGATTTATCAAAACCCGAGTTCGAATCCCGAATGGGAAAAATTCGGATTGGAAACGAAAATTTCTGAAGATCGCAAATATCCCGAAAATGCTTACGAAAAAATCGTATTAGTCAGGAAAAAATCGTATTGGCGATCCGAAAGTCACGTAATTTTCGTACCAAACCATTGCAAACAGCGGCACGACTTTTCGCACGACTTTTTCGTGCGCCCGCGCGAAAACGCCGCGGCTGCTCGAAAAAATCGGGCACGAATCCGCTCGCCGCGTTCTGACCCGTTCGGGTCTTTATAAATCTCCCCCTTAGTGTAGCAACACAACAATATGGCTACCATTGACATAGTAGCTATCCATGCCTCTAAACTTGCATCCAGCATTGCCTCATCTTTCTTGGTTGGCCCTACCCCGAGTGTCTGAGGCATGCACATGCTCAGTTTGTTCTGAATTGCTCTAAATTACATTTAGGGATATTTGTAAAATATCAAATCATAAGCTGAAAGTGAGCCGACATACGTGAAAAACATTTTTATCCCAAATAAGGATAAAGTGTTCAATCTATTAATTCCTTTTTAGGTTACATAAAACGCATGCAGCAGAGAGCTGCAAAAAGACTGAATGTAAAGGTCAATGTGACACATATGGATGATATACTATTCTTTATGCAAATGTGAATAATGAATTCAAACGAATTAGTTTGCTAGCAGATCACATGAGACTAAGCCCCATTTTAGGTGCTTACTTTAGAAGGTTCTGGGTAATTTTATTCATTGCAGTGTGACCCCTGCTGTCAGCAAGAAGAAAGTAGTGATCCCATAGTCCCATACCCACAGTCCCATATTCATCTATCTTTCAATGGAGATATTCCATGCACTTTAACAGTAACCTCCCTCAATAAGGGATATCATTCAAATGTTGATGTATTTAGTTTAGGAGACTGAGTGGAAAAGATTTATTGGTTAACTTTTTATAAAAAATGCATGTCGGACTGCTTACTTGTGATGAGCTCAGATGTATGTTGCAGACTGCTCTGGCTTTTGTTCAAGCATGTGGTGAAATGCCAGAGGGGCTGCTGTAAGATACCATAGACAGTTATTATTTAGTGAGTCTGTTTATGCCTCTGTAAACTTGAAATGCCTGGGTCTATCTTAAATTCCAGTTGGGGAAACACTGAAGTCGGCAGTATCCATGCCAGCTGCCTATCTATTAGCTTTGTAAGATAGGGAGCAGACTTTGTGTGTTGCTCCTAGATGAATGGGTTGCGGGTAGAGTCTTTTTGAGTCTTAGGAAACTTGGAATCCAGATTAGTAAAAGGCACAAACACTAACTCTTAGCCAGTTTGAATGAAAAGGTGAATTTGTCAGACATGACTTTCTGCTACTGTGTACTAATCCCTAAGTCCTGCAGCCTGACAGCAGCCAGAGCAGGCCAAGCATGCCCTATGCCTGAGCAGAAAAGAAAGATCTGCCTCAACTCTGTCAGTAGGAATCCTCAATTCTGTACCTCAGACAGTTGGACTCATACATTCCCTGAAATGGGCATTTTTAGTTTAATCAAGCTCTAGACCCCTTTAAGCAAAAGATAAAATAACTGAATGACAAACTCATTGCTTGTGTTTATATCTTAATTACGCACTGCATCACGGTGACATCCATAATATCTTGTTTCACATTAACAGGAGGTGTCGCACATTACTGCGCCTCCTACTTTGTTCCACAGAATGTGATTACAAGGATAATTACGCTGATATTCTTAATATTTAACAGATAAAAGATCACCACGTTATATTTTGTCATAGTGCATGGGGAAGAGAGGTTGCTATTGGAGCTGAAACCAATGAGCATATTATTGTGATCACAAAACACAGAACATTGCCATTTGCCCACCATGAAAGTGTGACTTTTTGTTTTTAAATATGCAAGCTCCATGCTGGTCCATTTAATTGTTGTATTCTTCCCAATTTTAGTGTTCCGTAGGTAAATAAAGCTGGAAAATTAGTGCACGACAGAATTTTGAACTACATTTTAAAACTGTTTCTATATGGAAAAAGACATGGTTACAGGGACATAAGAGGTCACATTGTGGGTTTCATTGAAATATTAATATACAAAGTCCAGAGCTTAAAGTCCTATAGGAGAGCATTCTGAGCATCGCACTGTTGATGATCGACACTTCCCGATGAGGTTAGTGTGTAGTTTTGTACCTGGGGGGCACCGATTCCGTTCTGATAAGCAGTGATATCGATGGGAGCAGCGCTGGCGGCAGGATTCAGGCTATGTCCTGTAGCCTGGTTCATATATAGATTTCCTGGTGTAGAACTAATCACTGTGGTACTGAAAGACAGCAAAAAGATAAGAACAAAAATGATACAAATAAAGCAGCAAAACCTTTAATGTACGCAGTCATCATATTGAGGTCAATAATTACAGTGGTGTGAAAAACTATTTGCCCCCTTCCTGATTTCTTATTCTTTTGCATGTTTGTCACACTTAAATGTTTCTGCTCATCAAAAACCGTTAACTATTAGTCAAAGATAACATAATTGAACACAAAATGCAGTTTTTAAATGAAGTTTACGTTATTAAGGGAGAAAAAAAAACTCCAAATCTACATGGCCATGTGTGAAAAAGTGATTGCCCCCCTTGTTAAAAAATAACTTAACTGTGGTTTATCACACCTGAGTTCAATTTCTGTAGTCACCCCCAGGCCTGATTACTGCCACACCTGTTTCAATCAAGAAATCACTTAAATAGGAGCTACCTGACACAGAGAAGTAGACCAAAAGCACCTCAAAAGCTAGACATCATGCCAAGATCCAAAGAAATTCAGGAACAAATGAGAACAAAAGTAATTGAGATCTATCAGTCTGGTAAAGGTTATAAAGCCATTTCTAAAGCTTTGGGACTCCAGCGAACCACAGTGAGAGCCATTATCCACAAATGGCAAAAACATGGAACAGTGGTGAAATTTCCCAGGAGTGGCCGGCCGACCAAAATTACCCCAAGAGCGCAGAGACAACTCATCCGAGAGGCCCCAAAAGACCCCAGGACAACATCTGAACTGCAGGCCTCACTTGCCTCAATTAAGGTCAGTGTTCACGACTCCACCATAAGAAAAAGACTGGGCAAAAACAGCCTGCATGGCAGATTTCCAAGGCGCAAACCACTTTTAAGCAAAAAGAACATTATGGCGCGTCTCAATTTTGCTAAAAAAACATCTCAATGATTGCCAAGACTTTTGGGAAAATACCTTGTGGACCGACGAGACAAAAGTTGAACTTTTTGGAAGGTGCGTGTCCCGTTACATCTGGCGTAAAAGTAACACAGCATTTCAGAAAAAGAACATCATACCAACAGTACAATATGGTGGTGGTAGTGTGATGGTCTGGGGTTGTTTTGTTGCTTCAGGACCTGGAAGGCTTGCTGTGATAGATGGAACCATGAATTCTACTGTCTACCAAAAAATCCTGAAGGAGAATGTCCGGCCATCTGTTCGTCAACTCAAGCTGAAGCGATCTTGGGTGCTGCAGCAGGACAATGACCCAAAACACACCAGCAAATCCACCTCTGAATGGCTGAAGAAAAACAAAATGAAGACTTTGGAGTGGCCTAGTCAAAGTCCTGACCTGAATCCTATTGAGATGTTGTGGCATGACCTTAAAAAGGCGGTTCATGCTAGAAAACCCTAAAATAAAGCTGAATTACAACAATTCTGCAAAGATGAGTGGGCCAAAATTCCTCCAGAGTGCTGTAAAAGACTCGTTGCAAGTTATCGCAAACGCTTGATTGCAGTTATTGCTGCTAAGGGTGGCCCAACCAGTTATTAGGTTCAGGGGGCAATTACTTTTTCACACAGGGCCATGTAGGTTTGGATTTTTTTTCTCCCTAAGTAATAAAAACCCTCATTTAAAAACTGCATTTTGTGTTTACTTGTGTTATCTTTGACTAATAGTTAAATGTGTTTGATGATCAGAAACATTTTGTGTGACAAACATGCAAAAGAATAAGAAATCAGGAAGGGGGCAAATAGTTTTTCACACCACTGTATTTACAAGGTACCTTTCCTAGCACACATTCTTGCATTCCCTTGTCTACTAGTCCATGCCCCGCTGGCTTCTTGTATGAGAATTAGGACACCACAGGAAGGTCATATAAAGAGCAAAATGTACAGGAGGTTGGAACTGTTAGCCTTCCCTTCAGACATTGCGTACTCTCCCAAATTGTACCCTACAAATACAAGCTCAGTACAAAACTACAAAAAGAAGAGTACAGAGGCATGCCATATCCATGGACTGTAAATAGCATAGCAGTGCTACACTCCTGCAGGCCTCAATCCCAAACAGGATTCATATATTGACTCATTTAGAGACAATCCTGGACAAGTGAAGAAAACTCAGCAAATCACTTGAAAAAGGGATGTGTTCAGGGAACATGTCGTGATATGCACCAATAAAAGGTGTTTGCAGACTAAACACTGCTGTTCCCTTGTTTGTTTCTACATTTCATTTGATGCAAGTAAAGAAAACCTAAGGACAACTTGACCATCCAGGAAAGAAAGGTCATACAGTCCTTTAAGAACAACAAGGATATTCTAATAAAACCAGCGGACCAGAGGACTTATACTTCTGACTACATCACAGAGGCCCCCAGACAGCTGTCTAACCCCAGTCACTACACCAAATTGTCCCAGCAGGGGCCTACATTAAAGGGGTGGTTCACCTTAAGGTTAACTTTTAGTATGTTATAGAATGGCATATACTTAGCAACTTTTAAACTGGTCTCCATTTTTAATTGTATTTACTTTTTGAATTATTTGCCTTCTTCTTCTGACTCTGCAGATTTCAAATGGGGGTCACTGACCCCAGCAGCCAAAAAATTATTGCTCTGTGAGGCTACAATTTTACAATATTACAATTTAACTTATCTTTCTATGTATGGCCTCCTCTAGTGATATTCCAGTTTCTTTTTCAAATCACTGCCTGGTTGCTAGGTTAAATTGGACCCTAGCAACCAGACAGCTGCTGAAATTCCAATGATGGATGATGAATGGCAATGATGGATGTTGAATATGTGTATACTAACATACCCCATGAAGGTGGGGCAGCAGCATGCAAGGAATTCCTGGAAAGTCACAGACTACCAGCGATACTACTGTAACCCTGATTGGATTCATACTTACAGCACTATTTCTTATTTGGCCAGAAAGTGTGCACCCCAGTATAATAACCTTTTAATGGCTAAACTTGAACAGGATTTCCTCTCCTCCTCCTGTACCACCAAACCCCTGGCATACCTCCACTATATTGATGACACTGTTATCATTTGGGCAGATACTGAACAAAAAATCATTCCACAAACAATTCAATAGCTTTCACCCCACTATCAACTTTTATTAGCTTACTCCACCACCCACATTCACATACCACCTTATATTGGAAACCCACAGACAAACCTTCCAGGTTGATATATGACAATTTCCACCCGGACCACACCAACCACGCCATCATCTATAGCCAGGCCCTACGCTACAACAAAATCAGTTCTAATACCTTAGAAAAGGACCAAGGAAGGAAAGACTTTATTAGTTGAGGCTACAACCCAATGATTGTAGCCCACAACATACACAAAGTTGCAAAAATTACCAGGAATAGACAGCTAAAATACAAACAAAAAAGAGAGACAAACTGGGTACCACTTGTCACAACCCATAGCTAAAGCTCTCAGGAAAATAGCTACAAGGCACACTACAAAAAGATGAAAGGCTAAATATAAGAACATAATTCTGAATCCACTTCTTCTGGCATTTAGAAAACCTCCAAACCTGTGGAAACTTATAAAAAGTTCCCTTTCAGTACCCAGCAGCGATGGAGCCGACCCATGTTGAATGACGAGATGAAAGACACATGCTCTCCTGGCACACTAGAGGAATACAATATCCACGGGCAATACACTTGCTCATCTAGCAATATGGTTTATGCAATAATATGCACCAGTGTCCAACAGGAGGCAGTCATGCAGGGGAAACTGTACAAAGCCTCAGAAAAAGGACTACCCACTGGTTTACCATAAACAATAAAAAACTTGACACTCCAGTAGAAAAGTATTTCATAGCCCCAACCACAGCCTGTATGACAGTTATCAAAGGCAATTTCAAAACAGAAAATTAACAATTAGTGTGGGAATTCAAACTTTTAAAAGTCTGGAAACAGGGCTGAATTTACAAATTTTTACAAATTAAAAATATACATATCAGTGGAGACAACAAACTATTACTGTAATATGCATTCACTTTAGGTCTCATTGGTGCCTTGTCTGGACCCCTTTGCATAACCCACCTCCCCAATCCAAATTATGCTTATGGGGTATTTCTTTTGTTTCCCAGTTTTTTGGTGTACAAAATAATACATATTTATGTCAGAGCAAACATAACGTCTTTGTATTCAGCTCTGAAGGCACTGAAAGCTCCCTGTGATTATCATCTTAGCCAATAAAGGAATCACCTTTACACAACTTTTTGTTAAGCTCCATATCAAATGTTTCACCCTATAACACGGTCTAATATGCAAGCACAGTTATCCATATTATCTGAATGTAAAGTGAAAGTAAGACAGAGTAGTAATATTGTTTAAGTAGAAAATAAATATTCACATTACTTATAGGAAGCTTGTGGGGACTGGCTGGGCAGCTCATTGCTTGCAGGATGTGGAACGGCTCCCTGATTTAGAGAAGGAAGTTGTTCTGTCGGGATTGGGTAGGTCTGAATATGACCCATCTGCGCATTCCCTGTAACAAGATAGGCAGCGTTCGGATGGGGGCCCTGATAGGACTAAAGAGGAAAAAAATAAAAACAAAACAGGAAAGAGGAAGTGAATACAATGCTTGTCAAATAAATTTCCATCCCTATCATTCCCCTCCCTTCATTGAAATATCAGTTGATGCAACTTTGTGGAATTTACAACATATATGTCCTGATATAAACTACATCCCTAAAGAGACAGGAGCCAAAGTGACAAAATATACTGGTTATACAAATGTTGCTGGGTTCTTGTTATCTGCACTAGGCTCCAAGCAGTGCATTCCAGTTTACGATATATTGCTGAAAATATTTTTTTATTCAGAATGAACTTTATTCCCACAAGCAGTCCAACAGAAATACAGGTCCTTTTCAAAAAATTAGCATATTGTGATAAAGTTCATTATTTTCTGTAATGTACTGATAAACATTAGACTTTCATATATTTTAGATTCATTACACACAACTGAAGTAGTTCAAGCCTTTTCTTGTTTTAATATTGATGATTGTGGCATACAGCTCATGAAAAACCAAAATTCCTATCTCAAAAAATTAGCATATTTCATCCGCCCAATAAAAGAAAAGTGTTTTTAATACAAAAAAAGTCAACCTTCAAATAATTATGTTCAGTTATGCACTCAATACTTGGTCGGGAATCCTTTTGCAGAAATGACTGCTTCAATGTGGCGTGGCATGGAGGCAATCAGCCTGTGGCACTGCTCAGGTGTTATGGAGGCCCAGGATGCTTCAATAGCGGCCTTAAGCTCATCCAGAGTGTTGGGTCTTGTGTCTCTCAACTTTCTCTTCACAATATCCCACAGATTCTCTATGGGGTTCAGGTCAGGAGAGTTGGCAGGCCAATTGAGCACAGTAATACCATGGGCAGTAAACCATTTACCAGTGGTTTTGGCACTGTGAGCAGGTGCCAGGTCATGCTGAAAAATGAAATCTTCATCTCCATAAAGCTTTTCAGCAGATGGAAGCATGAAGTGCTCCAAAATCTCCTGATAGCTAGCTGCATTGACCCTGCCCTTGATAAAACACAGTGGACCAACACCAGCAGCTGACATGGCACCCCAGACCATCACTGACTGTGGGTACTTGACACTGGACTTCAGGCATTTTGGCATTTCCCTCTCCCCAGTCTTCCTCCAGACTCTGGCACCTTGATTTCCGAATGACATACTTTGGACCACTGAGCAACAGTCCAGTGCTGCTTCTCTGTAGCCCAGGTCAGGCGCTTCTGCCGCTGTTTCTGGTTCAAAAGTGGCTTGACCTGGGGAATGCAGCACCTGTAGCCCATTTCCTGCACGCGCCTGTACATGGTGGCTCTGGATGTTTCTACTCCAGACTCAGTCCACTGCTTCCGCAGGTCCCCCAAGGTCAGGAATCGGTCCTTCTCCACAATCTTCCTCAGGGCCCAGTCACCTCTTCTCGTTGTGCAGCGTTTTCTGCCACACTTTTTCCTTCCCACAGACTTCCCACTGAGGTGCCTTGATACAGCACTCTGGGAACAGCCTATTTGTTCAGAAATTTCTTTCTGTGTCTTACCCTCTTGCTTGAGGGTGTCAATGATGGCCTTCTGGACAGCAGTCAGGTCGGCAGTCTTACCCATGATTGCAGTTTTGAGTAATGAACCAGGCTGGGAGTTTTTAAAAGCCTCAGGAATCTTTTGCAGGTTTTTAGAGTTAATTTGTTGATTCAGATGATTAGGTTAATAGCTCGTTTAGAGAACCTTTTCATGATATGCTAATTTTTTGAGATACGAATTTTGGGTTTTCATGAGCTGTATGCCACAATCATCAATATTAAAACAAGAAAAGGCTTGAACTACTTCAGTTGTGTGTAATGAATCTAAAATATATGAAAGTCTAATGTTTATCAGTACATTACAGAAAATAATGAACTTTATCACAATATGCTAATTTTTTGAAAAGGACCTGTATATATGGTAACTGCCAGCAGAAGTGTTACAGTCTAAAGATCTAGTAACTATGGTTTATGGGTGTCTTCAGTTTGGTAAGCCTACCTAAGGAACACTTGCAGCACCAAAACTGCTGATAAACTGACTGATTTTTAAGATCTGTGTCCATTTTCTACATAGCCCCAGCCAATCCAAAGGTCATCCACTTATTTCATTTTCAGTGCCATATAAAATACAAGCCACTTCATAACCAGTGATCCTTTTTCTCCTATTTGTCACTGAAAACAGCAGGTTAGAAGTTAAGCTTGACCAATCTCGCCTGGCAATAGGACTGTGGGTCCAAATAAACTAGACCTGCACCCTATGTGTAGTGTGCTTTGTCAGCAAAAACCTATCAATAACATGTGTTTCAGGCTGGCCCATGTACCTCTATCAGGTTCCATAACCGTGCCACTAGTGGCCCAAATATAACTGTATAGCACTATAAAACTTTTCTAAGTTTGTGGCAAACAAAACAATTGGAAGTAGACTGCTACATTATTACAGGTGTGGAACCTATTTTCCAGAATGCTCAGGACCTGGGGTTTACCAGATAAGAAGTTTTTTTCCAGAATTTTTTCTTCATACTTTAAGTTTAGTAAAAAATTACTTTAACATTAAACAAGCTCAGTAGAATTGTTTTGGCTCCAATAAGGATTAATTATATCTAAGCTGGGATCAAGTACAAGGTACTGTTTTATTATTACAGAGAAAATACTAAAATTTTGAACTATTTGATTAAAATGAAGTCTATGGGAAATTAACTTTCTGTAATTCAAAGCTTTCTGTATAATAGGTTCCTGGCTAATGGATCCCATACCTGTATCTGTTTCCTGATAATCTCTTATACAAGGGATAAAAGGAGATTTCCATGCAAGTCAATGAGGCAGTTTTAAGTATCTTGGCACATTGTTCTTGGGCTACTTAAAAACAAGGCACTCAGTGAACCTGAATTGCCCCTTGCTCCATTTCCTTTAAAGCTATGACACACAAAGCTGTTTATAGCCAGCTACTTGTTGCGGCTACAAAATGCCAGAAAATACCCTGCCATAGACAGTACTGAAATTGTCTGTGCTAAAACACACAAATTATTAATTTGTCCATTTTGTAGTTGCAACAAGTTGCTGGCTACAAGCAGCTCTGTGTGTCATTGAGACCCACTCATTTTACATATACATACCAAGGTTGGCAGACATACAGAGATATATGGGTATATAACATCAGCACAGTAACGCAAAAGTATTACCATACGGTAAGGTTTAAGGATCTTCGGTATAGCCGATTACATTTGTGCTCTTTTTCAATTGACAAACAAGATACTTATTCTGACCTATCACTTCCTGCTTAATGCCTTAATAAATTGCAGTCCTTATTTACAGGAATCGTACCTGTTGAGGTGGAACAGCAGCTGACTGCATGTAAAACTGTTGGTTCTGCATCTTTGCATACATAGAATACATTGGATCCTCATTCATTAATTTGGTATATAATGAGAGTGCTTCCATTACTTTAACATTTAGCTCCGAGAGTTCAGAGTGTTTCCTGGAAAACAGTAAATCATTTAACCAGTGCAGGAATAGGATAAATGGAGTTGAAATGTGTGGGATTCATATATTTACATAGGAGTAACTGAATGCATATTCAGGGGAGGTAGAGGTGTAAGTTACACATTATTTTAAAGGTGAACTAAAGGCTCAGGGGAAAAAAAGTAAAAACGCAGATTTACTTCCCTAAACCCTTACACAATGTTCTTCAACCCCAGAGCTGCAGGCACTTGCACAGAAAGGAAAGCCCATATTTCCCCATAAAAGCTAAAGCAAAATGGTTGCATATATCTAAAAGATGAATATTCTTGTTTCTTTGAATGTGCTGTCTAGGAATACAATGTGATGTGAAAGGCTATTTTTATTGTACAGACCTGTCAATGTCTTCAAGTTTTTCATCTATTAATGGTCCCATCTGATGGCAAGCAGCTGAAAAGAAAAAGAAGGTAAGGCCTTTAAGAGCAATGCAAGGGAAACAATAGTACTAGACCATTTTGGTACAGGTGGATATGTATTAGTTTTAACACACATCCCATGTTCCCGCTGATATACCGAATATCTGTCTCATTGTATGCCAGGGCACAGCCAATTAAACATCATCTACTACATCAACCTTAGAAGGCAGACAATTGCCAGGGATATATTATGTTTATGTGCATTTGGCAACAACAAAATAAAAATTGTCCCACCTATTTAAAAAAGAAATGTTGCTAATGCCTTACAAGAAGACTTTCTTATGAATAATAGGCTACACAGGACAGCCAGTCTATTATTGACAGTCTATTTAAAACAGAAATATGGAGAATCACCTTCCAGATGAAGTAAATCTGTAGGATCAGGCAAACCATCTGTTGGATCTGCACTCTGAAGCATTTGTAGTAAGTGATCCATTTTATCCTGTAGAAACATGGGGGGGAGGAAGCATGTTAGTTCACACCAAAAAATTAAATGCACAAAATTCCCACATTTCCTTAGTGTCCCGTAATCCTAAAACACCAGTTTTTATAACATCTTCCACAAATGATGCCAGGTTGAAAAGTAACAAGTGCCATCAGGAAGTAATGGCCAAGGAATGATCTTTTATCCTTCCTTTAAAATGTATGGGCATGTATGTAAAATATAATTTAAAATGACACAAAACAGCAGGATGTAACCTGTAATATATACTGTATGTGCCTATGGTTAATATGGGTACTTGCTGCACCCAGTCCTACTGCCATCTAGTGTTTATAATATGATACGGTGCTATAAGGGGAACTAAAACATAACCATGTGGCAATTTTTTTTTAGAGTAGACCTATAAAGCACATTTTTACCATTTTTCCAGAGAAACTGTTAGTGTAACATTACCTATTACCTTGAGAAAATATTGGGATATTGAGGAATATCAAGATGCCAGCTATTCTCAGTATCGCATTTTCCTTACTTGTTTATTTTACAAGTTTAGAATTTTCTAGATGCTTCTAAAGCTGTATCCTTCAGTACCCCCCGCCAACATTTACTAAAGACCTAACTTTTTATACAAGCCACTTCCCCAACCATTCAGCTCTACTTCCAGATCTCTTATTTCATTGTACTTGCAATCCATTCTACTCTATGGCCTTGATTCCTCTTACTGGAACAACATAGTAAGAAAGCTGACCCTTAAGGACATCTTTACTCACCTCATCAATGTAAACTGGCTCAGGTTCTGGCTCAATGGTCTCTACTTGAACTTCATCACTGAACTGTACAGTTTTCTTCTCAGTTTTTACTTGAAAAAATAATAATAATAATAATAATAATAATAGCATGAAACACAGGACCACAACACTGCAAAGTGTTCTAATGACTGGATACTTTCTCAGAGATCCACAAGGTTACTTGTGCTGTAAAATACTTTCAACATAACTATAGACTGTACAAAAAATACACTTTCAGCACAGACAGGGGTAACAGTGCAACTAAATCAAGCAATCACCAAATTGCTAAACTAATGTCTAGTCACAAACATTAAGGACAGTGTGTTACTTATCAGTATTGTAGCAAGTTTGCATTTGCTGCTTACCCAATCTTACAATTTGCAATATAGGTCTGGGCCAGAAAGGGGTTCTGAGTTTTTATGGCTAAGCAACAGCTGAGAAATGCCAGCAATAAATGTATATAATTGTATCAGATTATACCAAAGTTTAAAGTTATGGAACATGCTAGTCTGGCCTGGACTTGCAATCTGTGGATTCTGGCAAATGCCAGAGGGGCTGCTATAAAATGCCACAGACAGTCACTATTTATTGGGATGGTGGGGGGCCGCTGTACTTGAAATGTAAAAAAAAGAGCCTTGGCATGGGAACTGAGCTTGCAAATTCACCCAGGCTGTACTCAAGCAATGACAATGATATAATTTTTCTATGTTTGTGTGCAGAATGTACAAATCACCTGTTTAAAAGCAAACATATTTGGTTGCTAAGAGTTACTGCATCCGGGCAACCATAGTGCCTTTTATTACATACGGGGATAAGTAGCTTAACCTTTCTTATGGCTTGATTTAAAAAGGTTAGGTACCATTATCTACAGCAGCGTTTTTCAACCACTGTTCCGCGGCACACTAGTGTGCCGCGAGATGTTGCCTGGTGTGCCGTAGGCAGGGCACCAATGTACTAGGGGGGCACTGCTCTTGGCACCAATGTACTAGGGGGGCACTGCTGCTGGGCACCAATGTACTTGGGGGGCACTGCTCTTGGCACCAATGTACTAGGGGGGCACTGCTGCTGGGCACCAATGTACTAGGGGGGCACTGCTGCTGGGCACAGAGAATTTTTTAACATTTTCTAATGGTGGTGTGCCTCGTGATTTTTTCATGAAACAAGTGTGCCTTTGCCCAAAAAAGGTTGAAAAACACTGATCTACAGTATTTATATTTGCAAGTAGTGATCATTTTGATCATCTTTGCAAGTATTTTGTAAAGGGATTTTCTCTCTGTCCTGTGAAACTCCTTGTTTTTAGGACAGGTAGTTAACTTGCTCTTCAGAACAGATAAATTGTCCTTTAGCATATTTTGGTGTCTTTTTGTGCCAGAAGAGTGCAAAGAGACAGAAAGACAATGCTATGTTCAAGTGTGCCAAGTGTGCAAGCTGCACTTTCTATCACTCATTCTATGGTCCCGTTATGTTGTTTTTAACAACACTCTGTTTAAAGCCTGGATGGTTTCAATTAGAACCCTGAGCACTGCAGCATTTTTCAACTATATATCTGATACATGAACTTACTCATCTCCAGCTCAGCAGTAAGGTCGGCTGTGACAAAATTAGAGGGAAAGAGTCCAATTCCTTCATTAGTTTCGCCTTTCCACCAGTTGGGGTCACTGAAGGAAACAAACAGCAGTGATTAGTTATAAAGTGAGGCAATGCAATGCTACATGTCACTTTAGCATCACCCCATTAAAATAGCCAACTGGACATTTATACATCCGTTCAATACAATTCTGGCTGGCCAAGGACAGCATGAATATTGCTTCAGCAGGGCACCTGCTCTGACATGTTATATTACTATAAAAGATATCTAAAAGCAAATGAGAGAAAGAAAAAAAGAGGGGGACAGATAGACATCTTGTACTTTTGGCTTCAGCTGTACTGCACCGTAAGCTGGGACATTTTGCAAAGTTTCAAAGCCATGCAGTTGTTTCTTTGAGGGCACAGCAAAATATTTACCCACAGTGTTTACCCTGTGTGTGCCCATCAGTTCTTCATCTTGCAGTGTTGCCGTGTATATATCGCGGAAGTAGACAAACGTCCTGACATTTTGCATTCTTGCACTACAGTGCTTTTATACCAGTGGCATAAATTATATGCAGGAAATCTCATGGATAAATCTAAAGGAGTTCCATGAAGTAGTGCATAAATTGATAAGAATATGTGTAGTGTTCTACAAAAAAGGCTACAATGTGAACTCACCTGTCATCCAGCACCGTAACTATGTCACCTGCCTTAAAGGTCAATTCATTGTCCTCAGCAGCCTCAAAGTCATAAATGGCCTGCACTTTTCTCCCCTCAGGTTTGAGTGCGCTCAGGAGGCTGGAGCTTGGATATAGACCTGAAACGGTGCTTTGTTGCTTTTGCTCCTTTAGTGATAATTCTATTGCTGCAAAACAATCAAAAAGGATGATTTTATATTCACAATCAATACAAGTTTAAATTGTACCCTGTTTTATGCAGGTTGTCTCACACAAAGAAGGGAGTTATATTTTCAATTCCCCCGCCTCCAGCTTTCTTGCTTTAAGATACAAGCTTCCTTATCACTAGAATATTAACATTGCTATTAGTCGTTAACATTAAGTAAAATACAAAATATAAATCAGACCACTAAATATACACACACACACACAATATATTCCTTGACTGGTAAAAGACGATATGATGTTGCACCAACCAAAGGTATGTTCCTTTGCCATTTCACCATTTATTTTTAAGCTAATGTTGTGTCTGCTGCCACTTCCCTTGTATAACCTATAGTCGACACAGTTTTCAGCTGCAGTTTTGTGAAACTCTAAAATATACATTCTCAAACTGTGGAGATCCAACCAATGGGAAGAGGGACCCAGTCTGAAGGGAAGATGGGGATGAATGCTTATTCACTATACTGAATATTCCTTTAAACCTAAAATAGGGTAACTGTACAGTATGTTGGAAAGCTTATTATGAGCATTTGATATCACAAAGGAAGCCCTGAACCCAGGTACTGAAAAACCCTGCCTAAAACATAACAAAATTGGTGTACTTAAAAGCTTGACAACTTACATTTGTACAAAATAGTAATACAGTACAATGTATGATATTATGCAGCATAATAAAATAAGGAGCACATTTAACTTGTCTTTCTGTACAGGCAACACAGAGCAGGATGGGTCATGCCTCCAGGATAATGGAGAGGAATCAGCTGACCATTCTGCTGCAATACCCAAGAGTTACAAGTACTAATCCATAATGTTTCAATGTGTTTCAAGTGGAAAAACAGATTTGGGATGGGATTCTGCAATCAGTTGCCCCACCAAACGAGATACATTTATCTGTACCTTTTGCAAGATCCTCTTCTTCTTTCTTAGTTGCTGCTGTTCCAGGGTCTTTAGCGACTAATGCAGGACTGGCCTTTGCTTGATCTGCAGCCTTCAGAGGAAGAAAATTTGAAAATCATTCTAAACCTGTAAAAGTACCAGCTCAAAAACAATTCTGGACAGTTCTGCCATACTGTAGTTATGGGTACAATGTTGGCAAGCAATTACATGGTAATTAGCAGAAATATGAAATAGAACTGGTTCTGTAGTTAGGGTTACTTCCTAGTGTAAGCTGATTTTACAGCAGTGCCTACACTGACTTGAACAATATAAATGTACTGTATATGTGTACTCATAAGAGTATATTTAGATGCTTTTAAGAGTAAAGGAGTTTCCTAAAGGTCAGTTAGTTGAACCTGAGATCTCCAGCTCTTTTGGTTGGCTGGCAGTTGTCAACCAACTGTAGGGGCATGCATTTGCCACATTTTGAGGCCACTACCTAGGTAAGTACAGTATATGTATATCCGCCAGTAAGTGTCACAAGACAGAACAGTTTACCACTGGTCTCATACCTGGGAGCCAACTGCAGGGAAAGTGACTCCTTGCTCCTTGAGATTCTTTATCATAGCTGATATTAAACTCAGTTGCGGGTCATTCTTGAACTCGTCAGCCCATTCCACCATCAGAGCTTTTAACTTCTCACACACCTTTGGATGTCCCTGTTAAGAACAACAAACTAGAAGCATTAGAACCACAGGAATGTTTGCCAATTAATGCATAATCAGAATCCAAAGCCAAAGGCACAGGACTGGAATATTTAGTGTATGAGTTCTCCTTAAGTTTGCGTATATTACAGATGGAATCGAAGCTTCAATTGTATGGCTATTTTTATTTTTAATTGCTTATTTTTCTTCTCAGAACCTCTACTATTCATCTTCTATAAAGACTTCAAGACTGCAGCTTGGTTGCTATGGTTAGCAACCAGATTACAGTTTAAATTCCAAGCCAGACAGCAGCATTACAAAAATGTAAAGACAAATCAATAAATAAAAATAACTTTGGAATGTGATGTTTTCTTTCTGTACAAAAATATATAACTGCCTGCACACATTTCTACCCAGAAATGATAGAGAAGAAAGTAGATGCTGTGCAAGATTATAAGGCTGGGGATGGTTTTAAGGCCAAGGTCTGACTGTTTCAAGCATTACCTGAAAGTCTCTAAGAAACCTACAGAGTAACCCTATGGGAATCATGCAGCAACCAGATGGACTAGGTGGCCAGTCACTTGGGGAACACAGAATCATGATGCTGATCGACAGCACTGTAACACCAAAAAAATGAAAGTGTTTTAAAGAAATTAAAATATAATGTACTGTTGCCCTGCACTGTTAAAAGTTGTGTTTGATACAGAAACCCTACTATAGTTTATTTAATAAACTGCTGTGTAACTGTGGGGGCAGCCATTCCAGCTTGAAAAAAGGAGAAAAGGCACAGGTTACATTGCAGAAAACAGATAAGCTCTGTAGAATACAATGGTGTTTTAACGGTTATCTGCTAAGTAACATGTGCCTTTTCTCCTTTGAATGGCACAGCAGCTTTGTTTATATAAACTATAGTAGGGTTTCTTAGGCAAACATACCAGTTGTTCCAGTGCAGGGTAACAGTGAATTATACTGTAATTATGGTTATACACTTTCATTTTTTTGTTGTTACTGTTCCTTTAAGCAAGTCACCTGTGACTGCACTACATACTGGGCTCAAACACAATTTTGAGGAGTACTGACCCATATTTAAAAAAATTGGCATTGAATAAAGTGAAAGCAAATTAATATTAAACGTGTGTGCTATAAAGCCTTAGCCTAATTTTGAGCTATTCCTGGCAAAAGGTGGCCACACACAGGCCAATTTAAAGCACAATCCAATTGGAGATTCTACGTAATGCTGCTCATGAGCAGAGATGTGTATGTTTCACCCCCTGTGTTCATGTTGGACTCATCGAACTGCACCTTATGTGCGAAAAGTAAATGACACAGACATGATGGGTATATAATACAGATGTAAAGCTGCTGCAGCCCATTTCTGTGGCACTTAACTAGCTGGCAATAAACACCGCTAACAAACCCAACAGTATTTCCATTTTCCATATAAAAACTTGTTAATTAGCTCAAAGTGGCCTTTAAGAATGTTTAATTGAATGTGACACAGAAGCAGGAAAATAATTGGAAATATGAGCAAATTAAATTCTTCGAATTGGGAAGATGAAAAGGAGTCAAGTGTTCCTATGGCAACTTTAGAGAGGAAGATTAAACCACAGCCAGTTGTTGGAGAGCTTTAGATGTTCCATCTCAAAATCAAATATATGAAATTAGTTTAATTTAAAAAAAAAAAAAAAAAAAAACCTGCGCTTATTGATTTCATTATTCCACAGAAGAAAAGGCACAGTTCAGGATTATTTTACGGACTGCATTTAAACAACTCAACTCCCACTCTTATAGCAGCACTATTTGTTAAATAAGTGACAGATATCTAATTTACTTGCTATTAATGTTCCCTCTGACACAAAATGTGCGAGTAACACAGTAGGGGGTTCTGAGCAAGTACTGACTGACTGCACCAAACACTGCATTGGCTTTTATGGTCCTATTTATAAATTGTCAAAACAGAGGGGAATTCTATTGCAATGGCATAGACAAATAAAACTGGCTGTCTATGTATAAAGCATTGGAATGGATCTCTTTGATAGCCATAGGAAAAAAAAATGAGAGAGAGAAAAAATGTAATGAAAACATTCATCAAAAATACAAGTGACTTGAAACAAGAGATCTTTATAAATAGCCAAAACAGATGAAATGTGATAATTCAACCAAAAACTATTTTCCTGTAACAACTGTTAATGGCATATATGTGCATTCCAAATGTCTTTAACTTAATTGAAGCTAACTACCTCATGGCCACAGCATTTGAATACCACTACCTGTGCTGTCATCAAAACTCTATTAAAGCCCCATATGGCTTCCCATTAAAATGCCTTGTGTGCCTCTGGGCAAGCACCGCATTGGACATCTTTATCCTACAGGTCTGTTAATATCCCTGGGCCAAGGATCAGATCAGCCTAATTGGGGCTCAGTGCGTATGGGAAGCTTTGATGGTGAGAACCAGGGTAAATGCTTATTTGCAGTCCTAGACATTCCATGAAATCCAGCCAGTTAGCATAACATTTAAGCTCACCACATATATGTAATGTTTTTATACATCTGAGGGCTCTGACCAAACTGGCTCACACTTTAGTCACAAAGTGGGGACTGAGCCCACAGTCTGACAAACCCAAATGTAAAAGGAGCCTAGGATATACAGTACCTTTGAAATTCACATTGCTTTGTATGTGTTTACCATACAAAATCCCTTGCCAACCGATCACTTACCTTATTTAAAACACTGCTGACTTCACTTGCAAAATCTCTGGAGCATACTTCTAAGTGAAAGATCTTTCCACAGTTTGAAACACAGGCACCGAGTAACTGAAAGATAATAAGGGGAATTATACTGAACAAGCACTAGATAACATACAGTATCTATAAATAATGTCTATAAATCTAGGAAGTATTTTCCATGCATAGATAAGCACAACACATTAAGACAATTGCCTATGCCCCAGCTCACATTAATACATATATATTATATATAAGCAATGAAATAAACATAAGCCAGGATTCTCATTCATCCCACCTACAATGCAAGAGATTAAGCATTTTTGTTTCCTTTACTGCTGAACTGAAGGTGTGCTGTTGAATTCATTAGATCAGTATTTTAAACAGGGAAAGAGGGGCAATATAAATCTATATGCACCTTTGTGCAACAAAAGAAAAATAAATTGGACTTGTGTTGGAAATTTACTCTGCTTACTCTTTATTTTAAATATAGCACTAATGGATTATTGAAGTGTTTTATCCTCACTGGTACCTCCACCTTAGAATAATCTTCATGAGTTTGCCAAAGAGCACCATAAAGGCCTTTGTATAATACAAATGTAATATAACTGGTCTGCTACTTGGGTAGAGTTGAAGAGGTGCTTGTTTAGTTTCTAATGAAGGTCGGTACGAAAATTGCTTAAAGGAATACCGACATGGGAAAACATGTTTTTTTTTTTCCAAAACACATCAGTTAATAGAGCTTCTTCAGCAGAATCCTGCATTGAAATCTGTTTTTCGGAAGCACAAACAGATTTTTTTATATTTAATTTTGCAATTTCACATGGGGCTAGCCATATTCTTCATTTCCCAGGGTGCCACAGCCATGTAACCTGTGCGCTGATAAGATTCAGTCACACTTTCCTGCAAGTTGGAATGATATCACCACCTCCCCCCCCCCCCCAGCAACAATCAGAACAACAATGGGAAGGTAGCAAGATACCAGCTATCTAACAACTGTATTGCTAAAAGTGGTAGGTATGATAACAGCACTCAGTAGTAAAAAATTCTGGCTTGGGACTCCTCCAGTTACTTGGGAGTAGGATACCTGAAAGCAGTTCTAATGTGTAGCGCTGGCTCCTTCTGAAAGCTCAGACTCAGGCACAATGCACTGAGATGGCACCTACACACCCATATTACAACTAAAATAAAATACATTTGTTGGCTCAAGAATAAAATTTTAAATGGTAGAGTGAATTATTTGCTATGTAAACAGTGTAATTTAGAAATAAAAAGTAAACCATAAAAATCATGACATAATCCCTTTCCAGGCCTAAACTTTATTCAACCTGCTGAATTCCCAACACCTGTAATATCGATCCACAGCGCATGTCAATTTATCAAAATATCCTACTTATTAACCAGAGTTCCACGGTGACATACTGAAAACATGACTACATTGAAGGCCCAGTAATCTATATTTACAAACCAAGTACAGGTATGGAAACCTTTATCCTGAAACCCGTTATCCAGAAAGTAACGAATTATGGAAAGGCCATCTCCCATAGACTCCATTATAAGCAAATAATTCTAATTTTTTAAAAATGATTTCCTTTTTCTCTGTAATGTTAAAACAGTACCTTGTACTTGATCCCAACTAAGATATGATTAATCCTTATTGGAGGCAAAACAAGCCTATTGAGTTTATATAATATTTAAATGATTTTTTAGCAGACTTATTACGGAAATATCCCTTATCCAGAAAACCTGAGGTCCCGAGCATTCTGGATAACAGGTATTATACCTGTATTAGCAAATAACTGTTATAAAGGGGACACTTACAGTAAGGGCTTGCATTGCCACATGGGGATCCTTATGGTTCACTCTCCTCATTATGGACCGCAGGCAGTCTTTAGGTCTGATAGGGATTAAACACAATGTATTAGAAGTGAGACATTCTGTGCTGTAAATATACTATAAAACACCAATAAAAAGATATTTTGATTTGTTATTGGCAGTAACAGCAGAGAGGGAGGCATCTATGTTTTTGAGTGCAAAAGAAACATTGAGTCATTTTTCTTAGGAATATACACTAACAGGAATGTACATTAATTCCAAAGCAACTATCTGTCAGTACAGTTAGAGTACACAGCTTCAGCACTTGCAATTAAATACATCACAACTTTAGTACTAATGACTTATCATATTTGAGTCATTGACCTGTGAATAATGGAAGCTAAACCTGACTCCTGACAAGCTGCTGCCTTTGACACCTGGAGGCTAGCTCCTAGAAAGCTTTTGTTACACACAATGCACCATAGTACAGACGGATCCAAAGAAAGAATTGCAAAACAAACATACCCAGGCAAACGAGCATATCAAGCTACAGAAATAGAATGGTGTACACCCACACATGCAAACATTTCTGGTCAAAATATGCTCACATAGACTCAATGTGTGTTTTATTTCACACATATATGCACCCCCTATAAACATCACTGTGATTGCAGATGATTCTGGTAACACTGCACTAATGTAATTACAAACTGTGTGTATCAGGCACTAGCTGTTGTGGTACAAATGGTTTGTAATTACATCAGTGGCCGGCTCTGCTCATATGTTATATATAAATATATTAAGGCTTACCCTGTTCGCGACTGACCAACTTTATCACAAAGATCCAGGATAAGTCCCCAATCCTCGGCTGTGTTCAGTTCACTAGTTGCTTTCTCTGTACAATAAAAAAGAAAATATGCACTGTTTTAAGTAACACTGCCTTCAGCTGAATGTTAAGCTAAAGTACTGGTGGGAAATTGATTTACGTATTTATTTTGATTTATTTATATTGGCATTTTTGTTTTTGAACTCTACTTTCCAGCTCTCTGGGAAGCCAGCTGATGCCTCATCTTATAGCTAGGATTCTAGGTATAGGTGGGACGGAATATTTAGTAAAATTCAAATGTCTGCTTATTAAAAAAACTTGAAATCAGCATGCAAAAACTTGAATTGCAGTATAAACTTAAATTCGAACATTGATAAATCTGATAAATAAGCACGATCTTACAATACTTATGGTAGAAAACAATTACCCCTTATCTGTGTTTATTTTACAATTACAATACTGCTGGCCAGAAGACAAATAGGACAGATTTTTGTACAAGAGCTAGGTAGATAGGGAAGGGTATCTTAAGCCAAAGGAATAAAAGTCACAAAGATATAAATTATATCTGCACTTTTTATGTCCACAAGATAGCAATACACTGCTCATGTAATCCAAACTGATGTATACCGTTTAAGGGCCCGTGCGCAGTTCAGCCAAACTTGCTATGGTTTTGTTCATTTGGGCCAACAGCAATGAGTGATATGGTGTTGCAGCTCCTTATCTGTTTATGCAGTGCAATCCACTGGCCAACATGTTCCACTGATCATAAACCTGTCTTATTGCAAACCAACCAAAATCCATGCTACACAGTAATTGCTGGCAATTGTCCATCCAGGATACAATTAACAAAAAAACAATTTTATCAACAAGTGTACAGCCAAATTCAATCACAGTTGGCTGTGCCATGGTACAAGCAGTTCTTTCAGGATTCCCATTAACCATATTTTGTGATGCCAGAAGTTGTGCTGTGGAACATTAAGCCAGCGTTTAGTTTCTATGTACCATTCTATTTACCATGTTTTGTATTGTAGTTCTCTGCCATGTCCCGTACAGTAGGCATAGGGCAGACAGCCAAGGTGTCTCAAAGTGTTCATAGACATTAATGTCAAATATTGGCGACTAGTTTTCTTGAAACGGGTTACATTCTTCTAACAGCAGGTCATGGGATGCAGGTACATAAATCCCTACTGAATCACAATGAATATATCTTGTGCAGAAGCAGTCAAAAGAATGTCAGCTTCGAAGTTGTGACAGCCCCTGAGCCAACATAATCGGTACAGTTTTGACTAAAATAAATTTCATTGTAATTATATAGCACATTACAAACATATTTGTGTTGTTGCCTTTGTGATTTAATAGTGATACATGTGTTTTAAATGACGTACATATTACATACCTTCATAAGTGTTAGGCTCAAGTGAATGTTAATGCCTGCACAAGTGCCCCACCGTATTAGATCAGCACAACAGATGGCTGGTAAGACGATGATACCCATGTAGCTTGAGTCATAAATAATCATTACAAGTAACTGGCAAAAAGTACACAAATATTTGGTGCAGTATTGTATTACTGAGTAAGACAAAATATAATTTTACAGATGATAGGAAGCCAGGTCAGCTATGCCCCACCTATTATACTTAGTACAAGCATGGGATCTATTATCAGGAAACCCGTTATCCAGAAAGTTCTGAATTATGGGAAGGCCATCTCTCATAAACTCCATTATAAGCATAAAATTCTAATTTGTAAAATGTATTTCCTTTTTCTCTGTAATAATAAAACAGTACAGGTATCGGACCCCTTATCCGGAAACCCGTTATCCAGAAAGCTCCGAATTACGGAATGCCCGTCTCCCATAGACTCCATTTTAATCAAATAATTCAAAATTTTAAAACTAATTTCCTTTTTCTATGTAGAAATAAAACAGAACCTTTTAATTGATCCCAACTAAGATATAATTAATCCTTATTGGATGCAAAACAATCCTATTGGGTTTAATTAAGGTTTTATTGATTTTTTAGTAGACTTAAGGTGCTGAGATCCAAATTACGGAAAGACCCCTTATCCGGAATACCCTTGGTCCCGAGCATTCTGGATAATGGGTCCCATACCTGTACCATGTACTTGATCCTAACTAATTGATTCTTAATGGTGGCAAAACAATCCTATGGAGTTTAATTAATATTTAAATGATTTTTCAGTAGACTTAAGGCATGGAGATCAAAATTTTGATGAGATCCCTTATCCAGAAAATCCCAGGTCCCAAGCATTCTGGATAACAGGTTCCAAACTTGTATAAGATTTTGCCAAGGATGAGCAAAAAGTCAAAAAGTTACCATACAACTGTACAGGCTATAAGCACAGCCTAATGTAATGCCTAATGCATTTCAGGTTTTCAGTTGATTATCCCTAAGTACTATACAGGAAGCAGGCCCTGCAACTGCTGGGGGCACAGGAGGCCCAGTAGGGTGCTGATTGATAAGCAGTTATAGTTTACATTTATAAAATGTCTTATTTTGAAGTGTAAAGTGGTTAAAGGATTTTGCAAGAACGCCACTGGTTACCTCACAAACACCCACAGACCAATAATCTTTTCCAAGCCAAATGCATTTGAATGGAGTGCTTTAAGTATGCTTAAAACCGATCTGCGTGTATTATTGGTTTTCAACTGTCAGAGATCCCAGGAGAAGTGCTAAAGGGAGAACGGAGGCAGGATAGCGCTGCCCAGAAATTCTCAAGCAGAGCGATGGGACGTTAAATGAAACATTTATCTGCCCATGATGATTTCAATTACAGGCTTTCAAACCTCACACCGGCCTTAATCAGTAAGAAAAGCTTTTTTACCGCAAGACGCTCACCAAATGCTTATAATTTCAACCATAAATTGGCCCAAAGCAAGGGATCAGCCTGGCTATACCACTCCAGTTAAATACATGCCTCCTTGGGTCTGGGCTCAATTGCTCTGTGGGAGAAAAGTGATTTCTATTTTGCTTTTGTAACAGTGGTTGAAGCACTTATAGTGTTAAAGGTGAACTAAAGCTTAACACAAAAGTAGGCTAGAAATGTTGCACATTTTGTTTTGTGCTTCTGTACCAGCCCAAGGCACCCACAGCCTTTGGCAGGGAAGATCTGTGCCCCCAAAGATGCCCCAGTAGCCCCCCATCTTCTTTCTGCTGATTCCCTGCACATGCTCTGTGCTGCTGTCACTTACTGAGCTTAGGGGCCCACTCACTATATACTGTATATACAGAAAAGTTTTAATAAATAAAGCTGATTGTAAAAATCGGCCCTGTAGCCTCAGCTTAAGTGACAGGGAAACCTCTTTTCAGCTTGGAGATGAGCCCTAAGCTTAGCTTCCCAACAGCTACCTAAAGCACACTCAGCATGTGAGGTCACTGATACTACTAACAAAATCCAAGATTATGACCCCCTGTGCACAACTCTGAAGACCTTCTAGAATCTTTGGGCTGGGGATTAAGCTCTGTTTATAAAATATGGCATTTTCAGACATATTTATTTTTAGGTTGTAGTTCTCCTTTAAGGATAAATACACAGAGCAGACTGCTGTTCTTCTGGCACACAATGAAAATGGCACCCCATCACTGGAAATGGATGTGGTTTTGAGTACCAGATGCTTCAATTAATAATTTATCTACATCCATCCATCAGACCTGTTATCCACAATGCTTGGGTCCTGGATAACAGGATAAGTGGTGTTTCAATAATTTGTATCTCCATACATTAAGCTACTAAAAATCATTCAAATATTAAATAAAGTCAATACGATTATTTGCCTCCAATAAGGCAACAAGGATTAATTATACCTAGTTTTTTGGTCCCACCAATATATAATGCATTTACCAGACATTACACCAAAAAAAGGTAAAGTGGGGGGTTCGTATACACACATATATATATATATATATACACACACATATATATATATATATATATACACACACATATAATGTATACACTGGGGCCACCCATACCATAACTCAGTGCATTCCTACTGTAGCCTGATCCAGTAGGGGTTATGCTGCAAATGGAAAGAAGGGTTCAACATTTAGGTAGCATAGGGTAATTAAGGGGCACAGTGGGTTATAAGAGTTCTGTTTCCATCCCAGCTAAGATAAGTACATTCAGCGACATGCTCCTATAGCCAGCAAATGAAGCTTGTAGCATACTTTTTTACTAAAGGACAAGTTTTATTGCGGGGAGGGTGCTGCCTGAGTGATTTTGAGCTTTACAGGACAGGGACAGCTTTTTTATTGTATCTGTTAATGCTTGGCTTTGCATATAACTGCAAACACTGTACAGTCACATAAAACAGTAAGTACCCAATGGGAATTTCTACTGTTTTCAACATTTTTGTGCAAAATAGGTCAATTATCAAAATCCACAATTACAAGGTGCTTGTAATAAGATGGCCATGGCAAAACCTTCTGTACAACCCTGAGCCTAGCATGAAAAATCATCATACATTTGAAGGACCTTCATTTACCGACCCAATGCCCTATGTGAGGGCATACTACAATATTATACTCAAAGGAACTTTTATGGTCATGGTCTTATTACAACATTCCACACGTACCAGACTGAAGCATGAAGAAGGAAAGGCTATTCTGTTGCACCCCCTTGTCTGCCAAGGAGGGAAAGCAAAGGAAAAGTAAACCTCATGCAATGTATGTTATTTCAAACTTTGAAGTCATTTACACATCTGCAAATGTTACAGTTAAGGTAACTGGTATATATTGCTGAGGACACAGGGTACTATAGCTGGCACCAGATGATACAGATTTTACTATGTTTCCACTTTATTTATTAGGGTGTGTATAGCCCTGCAGAAAGCAGCATCCCAAGCAGCCCATAACTGAGCGCATCTCCCTAATGTAAAAAAGTGCAGGTTGGGAATCTGGAGAGAGCCCTGGGACCAGGCTGAAAGCTTCCAATGCCAATTGCAAGACTGCCTCATCCATTAGCCCTTCCTGTATTACACAGCTTGCTTCTCAGGACTGTTACTTAGCATGCTGCTAATCCTACAAATGTGCCAAAGAGGACAGATTTCAAAACCCTCTCTGGGCCTTACTCTTGAAAGAATGTAACAGGAGTTGGGTCTTATGCAGGTCTGTTAATCAGCTGGCTTGCAACAATGTTTCAGGAGTCAGTGTCAGGAGTGCAGACAGACAGATGATGCTTTCAATAGCAATACCATTTACACCATAGAAACTTGTGATGACTATATATTGGAAAGATTCTTGGAATTACATTTTCTTTATTTATGCAAAAATATTTGTTTTTAGATGAGGAACCCCTTTAAGGAGATAACCTATTTTATGTTCTAATAATATTACATTTATATTAATTTAAATAGGCTCAGGCCACAACAACTGTCTATAACTGAAAAGTCACCTAACACTGATCTATTTGTACATATAAAGTTTTTAAAGGAAATATAAGCCCTCAAAACAAATGAATGGAAAATTGCTCAAAAAATTGCAATTTACCTTCATTTTGCTTGTTGTAAAGGTATTATTAGTTTTTACACTGTTACTATAATAAGTTTGAAAGAACAGTGCCACCTACTGTTCATTTAGGCCAACTAGCAGAATATTAAATTAGGGACAACAAACAGATGGCTTTAAGTGGCCATACATGGGCCGCTAAAAGCTGTTGATTTTGTCCCTATGGACCGAGTCAGCAGCTTATTTGCCCATGTAAGGGGCCCTCCTATGGGCCTATCTGCCCAACATCAGGCTAAAAATTGCACAGCTATTTATCAGACAGGTTTAAAAATCCCATCGGTTCGAAGACCCAATCAGCAAGCTCATCCTGATGGCCTGCATTAACAGTCGTTGAGATTTTGATGGCTAGGCAGAAGGGCCAAGTAGTTGATAATGGGCTGATCCGATCACCTCAAGGTGGGCAACTCAGAGAAAGATCCTCTTGTTCGATGACCTTACCAAACAAGCAATGTATGGCCTACATAAGTTGAAATCTCACTGCTTTACACCTTAACAGAAGTAAATGCACATCTTTAGCGGGTAGAACCTCTAGACCAGTGCTGTCCAACTGGCGACCCCCCTCTGTGTGGCCCCCCACCTGTCTGGCTGCTTTGATGCCTTACCTTTGAGTAAGCATTAAATGGTATCAGTACTGAGATTAACTGGCCCCCTGCATGGTTCTCACCTCAGATTCAGGCTGTAATCCCTCTGTATTGTTTAAAAAATGTAATCCCCTGTGTTTTTCACACCTTTTAATACCTGCATTGTTCACCCCCTGCAGTGTTCACACCTCAGGCTCAGCCTGTAATCACTCCCATTGTTCACTTCTTCACACCTCAGACATAGGTACTGTAGGCAGAGTATGGCACATACAGCCAGCATAGGTCAGGGAGGGTATGGCACACACAGTCAGGGTAGGGCAGGCAGAGTATGGCACATACAGGCAGGGTAGGGCAGGCAGAGTATGGCACACAGAGGCAGCATAGGGAAGGCAGAGTATGGCACACACAGACAGGGTAGGGAAGGCAGAGTATGACACACAGAGGCAGCATAGGGAAGGCAGAGTATGGCACACACAGGCAGGGTAGGACAGGCAGAGTATAGCACACACAGACAGCATAGGACAGGCAGAGTGCTGCCTGTGTGTGCCATACTCTGCTTGCCCTATGCTGCTTGTGGGAGGTGAACCTGGCAGGGGTTTGTTGTGGGAGTTTGTTAGCAGTTGGAAATAGCCATTAAATGGTCCCTAAGGTGTGTAATTATGTACTGGGGGTTGCTCTGCTATCCACAGGGGAGGAGGAGGCATATGGAATTTAAGGGTATATCTTAATATGACATAATTCTTTCACATATGAATGATGGTTGATATCCCCACAGTAAGGACCAAGCATTTGGGATTTTGCTGTGCTACCACCATTGTGATAAAATAGGTGTGGTTTGAAGTGGGTGTGGTTTCAAAAAGGGGAGTGGTCAAAACTGGCTTCCATTAGCGGCCCTCCACCATGTATGCTAGAGAAATTCCGGCCCTCGGCACTGTAGAAGTTGGACAGCACTGCTCTAGACGAAGGGTGCAGTCAAACTAATTTGGCATTTTACATAATACAAAGTTTGATGGAACCGGAAGCATCAAAAGAGTTAGAGTTACTGTCCCCCGACCTGAGTGCTTTCAGTAATTCAGAGATGTCAATCTTGCAGTAGGGCCCTAGTTAGAAAAGAAGGGGTCCCGGTAATACAGTAAAGTGACAGCTGCTGAGTGAGGTTGGAATTGTATAAATAAGGAATATTTGTAGATTGTAAGCTCTTTTGGGCAGGGCTCTCTTCACCTCTTGTATCGGTTACTGATTGCTTTATATGTTACTCTGTATGTCCATTGTATGAAACCCACTTATTGTACAGCGCTGCGGAATATGTTGGAGCTTTATAAATAAATGTTAATAATGATAAAATAATAATTCGACCTTCAGTCCTCCAGGTGTTGTGTAACTACAATTCTCACATACACCTGATGGCTTTAATTTGTTAGTGGGATGCTGAGAGATGCAGTCAATAAGAGCTGGAAGGCTGCAGGATATATGTATTTAAAGGAACAGTAACATCAAAAAATTAAAGTGTTTTAAAGTAATTAAAATATAATGTGCTGTTGCTCTGCAAAAAACTGGTGTTTTTGCTACAGAAAAGCTACTATATAAATAAGCTGCTGTGTAGCCATGGGGGCAGCCATTCAAGCTGGAAAAAAGGAGAAAAGGCACAGGTTACATAGCAGATAACAAGTAGATAAGCCCCATATAATGGGGGTTTGTCTGTTATCTGCTATGTAACCTGTGCATTTTCTCCTTTGAATGGCTGCCCCCATGGCTACACAGCAGCTTACTTATATAAACTATAGTAGTCTTTCTGAGGCAAACACACCAGTTGTAGCAATGCAGGGCAGCATTACATTATATTGTTATTACTTTTATACACTTTCATTTTTTGGTGTTACTGTTCCTTTAACTTGCAAAAGAATACAATATGTTGTGCCAAATTTCTTTGTTTCTCCCTAAACCCAGACCAGCAAAACTAGTTCCAAGTTACTGTGACCCAATAGGCAAGCTGGAAGCAGAAGTCACATGTTCTAGGGTCTTCTGCTAAATTGTTTCAGAAGTCAGAATCAACAGTGCAGCAAATGTATGCCATGAAAAAAAGATTCTGCTATGGCTAGCAATTACATTTCTAGCTGAAGGCTTTTATTAAATGTAATTGCTAGCCATAGCAGAATCTTTTTTCATGGTATACATTTGCTGCACTGTTGATTCTGACTTCTGAAACAATTTAGCAGAAGACCCTGCCTTCAGAAAAAAATGTTTAATACATGTCTGTAGGAAAGTGGCTTAGAAAGACATTTTTTTCTTTCATTGCTCAGACAAGAAGAGTTTTTGGGTGGAGTTACCCTTTAATAAAAGCCTTCAGTCACTCACCTGCCAGTGAGCTCAAACAATGGGGACAGAAGAGCAGTGGAAGGGAGAAGGGAAGAGTGGAAGGCACTGCAGAGCTGAAGACAAAGGGGGCACCTTACCTACATCAGGATCAAATGGGTTGGATGTAAAGAGAGGCATGGCTGCTGCTGTCTGTGTCCCGGGAATTCCTGCCTCTCCCTCTTTCCCTGACCCGCTGCTCTCTTCTTCCACTAAAGTAGCGGCTCCAGCAGCAGCAGCATCTGATCTCTCACAAGGGTCCACTCAGCTCCCTGTGCCAACGAGCATGATGGGAAACAAAGCTGGCTACGCCACTGCCTGTCAGAAAAAAACAGCAGAAGCCGGGATTGGTTTCTCTGTGGAAGCTTGAAAAAAAAAATAATGTAATGACAATCTTGAGACGCAACCCAGCCTCCTGTTGTAGTCACTGGAAAACGCAAGTAATACGGAAGTGAATAGCTGAAGATGACGCTTGCAGTAATACTTGGCATCGGATCCCTAAGTTTCCTCAGGAACGGAATTCATCGACGCTCCCTAAACAGCAAGGGCTGTGTGCGCAGGCGCAGGGGGAGTTTGCTTCATGTATTGGGTTTGTTTTGCCCGCAGCTATGTCCCACTTGTGCGTTTTTCATTTACTACAAGGTTTTTGGATTCGTATTACATAGTATGACTCCAGATATTGCCGTCTCAAGGTGATCCCAACACGTATAGGGGATAACCGCACAAAGTATAAAAAAAAATGTTTTTTGCCTAATTCAGGAAAATCTACCTTTCCAACATATAGTCATCAATATGCCTGTGCTTTTAAAGTTAACTATAAATATAATTGTTACGAGAATAAAATTGTTTAAGAATTATATATAAATATTTACACTGGATTATAGATTCTGTGGCTTTCTAAGGTTCATAACTTCGTTATTGTTTGTCATGGCACACATGATTTTAGAAGGGCTGGGTTATATATATAAGTTCTAAGTTGCGGTTAAAAAAAAAAAAGATATATATATATATATTTCAATCCAAATGGTGTCCGCATTCCAAGGCTCAATATTCTGCAGGGTGCTAGCCAAAATTATGTCTTGTATAGAAAATAATCATCTGTGGCCAGCACACCCTTTAATGTTTCATCAAAATTTTTTTTATTGTAGATATATTGTTAAAACCAACGTTTTCGGTCCTTATTAGGACCTTTCTCAAGGATAACAT
This sequence comes from Xenopus tropicalis, assembly GCF_000004195.4. Classification (NCBI taxonomy): domain Eukaryota; kingdom Metazoa; phylum Chordata; class Amphibia; order Anura; family Pipidae; genus Xenopus; species Xenopus tropicalis. The sequence goes on from NC_030682.2 coordinate 28,408,483, forward strand.
ATATATATATATATGGACAGAGAGCCGCACACACAAGCCGCACACACTTAACGATAAAGTGAAAAAATTTTATTAAAAAAAAATCCAACGTTTCGAGTACTAACTGTACTCTTCCTCTGGTTTGTCCCTGAGGAAGAGTACAGTTAGTACTCGAAACGTTGGATTTTTTTTGAATAAAATTTTTTCACTTTATCATTAAGTCCTTGTGTGTGCGGCTCTCTGTCCATATATTGTCTCATTTTAGCCAGCACCCAGGGCAGTTGAACTTTTATAGGGTGTGCTCCACTCTTCCTTGTATATATATATATATATATATATATAGTCAAGATGTGTGTCTGCACTCTAAACCATTTTTAATAGGTGGTTGCAGAAGTCAAAATAAGCAAATACCTATAAACAGGTGCAGCACACCATTTCACAGCTATTCTATTTATTCGTTTACCGTGGGTAAATAGAAGAATTACTGTGAATTGGTGTGCTGGTCCTATTTATAGGTATATATATATATATATATCGAACCAAGAGTGGCACTCTGCTTCAGTCTTTGTCTTGGGTGCAAGGTGAATGGTTTAAATATCGGAAAAAAGAGCAGCAACACCGAGTTTATTGCAAAAAAATTACCGTATTTTCCGGCGTATAAGACAACTTTTTTACCCCAAAATATCTGTGCCAAAGTCGGGGGTCGTCTTATACCCCGGGTACTGCAACTTGCTTCCTCATATGTCCGGCCAGGGCCAGGGCCGCCGTAATTGGTGGCCAGCGGAGAATTCGATTGGTTGTGCCCCGTGCGTACGTACGCACGCACGCACGCACGGGGCGCAACCAATCAAATTCTCCGCTGGCCACCAATGACGGCGGCCCTGGCCCTAGCCGGACATATGAGGAAGCAAGCTGCAAAAAGGAAGGAGGAGGTACTGTAGCTTGGATGTAGCTTGGATGGGGGAAGCTGAGGGAGGCCGGAGGAAGTTGCTGGGGGGGGAGGAAGCTGGAGGAAGTCGCTGGGGGGGGGTGCTGGAGAAATTCCACTGCGCTGACTTGTACATTGCTAAAGGGTAACTTTAGCCAAGCACTATTCACAAGCAATGATTTGTTTCTTTATGGCTGCAACACAGAAGTGACATTCTGATTCGTTTATGCTCCATGTACACTCACAGCTGCCTACCTGCATGATGTATTTTTTAGGGGGGCCCTGGTTACCAATGTTTTAGGGGGCCCTGGTTACCAATGTTTTAGGGGGCCCTGGATACCAATGATTTAGGGGGCCCTGGTTACCAATGTTTTAGGGGGCCCTGGCTACTAATGTTTTAGGGGGCCTTGGCTACCAATGTCCTGTGTGAGCACTCTAACCAATGAAAGCAGTTGTATAAAACAACCAGCCAGTCGCCTGGCCTTTGGTGTGCGTTGGAAGAGGGGTAGTCTTATACAGCGAGTATATTCCAAACACTATATTTTAACTGGAAAAGTTGGGGGTCGTCTTATACACCCAGTCGTCTTATACACCGGAAAATACGGTAGTTGTGTATTGAAAAGTGCATGAACAGGCTGTTCATGCATTTTTTAATACACAACTAATTTTTTTGCAATAAACTCTGTTTTGCTGCTCTTTTTTAAATAAATATATATACATGTATATACAAACCTACCAGAAGCATGTTTACCCAGCAACAAAAATCTAAAAATGTGTTTATCAGAATCTAAAGGACAACTGGCAATATTTACCCAACAAATATAAAATCTTAGCAGCAGGCTGATAGGCTGACCAGTCAGTATTTTAGTGAGCCATTAGCAAAGTGACAACACCACAGTGGTGTAATGTTAATGATATGTGTGATTGGAAGGTGGAGTTGGGCTGGCATAAGGGAAGAAAGCAGCTGGTCACGAGGAGTGGTGTTGGCCTTCAGCCACAGAGTTTAAGGATAATCGTGCATTGTTTCTCCAGACGCCAGAGTCAGGGGGAGCTGAGTCAGAGGAGAAATCATGTGTTTCCACACTGGATTGCAGCTGGCTCTGCCTTGCCATGCTTTAGAGATACCAACCAAATGCCAGTTGCCTTGCCTTTGCCCTGCAGTCTTATATTGTAATACCCCGAAGAGATATGTAACACAATGCAGTCATTCCTTTTCACAAGTAGTGGGGAACTGATTTAGATTTAAAGTGTTTATACACGCAAAAAAACTGTAAATGTAAGCAGTTTTCTAATATACATTTGTTACAAATTTTCAGATGCTTTTAAGTTATTTGAAAATGTAATTGGCATTAAAGGGGTTGTTCACCTTAACATTAACAATTTGCTTTTGGTTTTCATTATTTGTTTTTTTTATGGTTTTTCAGATATTAAGCTTTTTGTTCAGCAGCTCTTGAGTTTGGTATTTCAGCAGCTATCTGTTTGCTAGGCCAATTTACCCTAGCAACCAGGCAGTGCTTTGAACAAGAGACAGGAATATGAATAGAAGAGGGACTGAATAGAAATAAAAGAAATATACAAAAGCAACAAAGCGATAATCTTTTTGGCTGCTGGGGCAGGGTTGGACTGGGGGCTCCCGCCCTAGGGGCCCTGCAGGTGCCCCCACAGGTGCATCCCCTAACCCTCCCCCCGCAGGGGTCCCCCGAACCCCCCACAGGGTCCCCTACCCGACGTCCTCCCCTGAGCGCACGATTTTTCCCGGTGTCTATTGCATAGTTGCTAGGAATAGGACATTCTATAACATACTAAAAGTTAATTTAAAGGTGAACTACCCCTTTAAAAGCAGTATCTTTTTATGAACATATATTGGAAGGTTCCCTGTTGAAAGTCAAATTAGTTGCTGTACAAATGTTAAAAGTCAGGTTGTAAGAAATCAGTACACCCCTTTTGACTCCACAATATGATATTCCTCCTGCTTGATATGAACCAGGACACTGTTTTTTAATATCATATTTAGAATTTCACAACGTTTGTTAAATCCATCCCCTTTGGTTAACTAAATAGAAGAAAAGTGTGGTTGAATTAACTTCCACAAGATCTGTGCTGTCCCTCTGGAGCCCTTTGAGTTGGATCAACCTGCCAAGGGGTTTTTCTGGCTCCTAGCCCATCTGTAGCCTCCACAGAGTTTTATTTTTCATCAAGATTACTGTATGTCTCCAATAATGAGCCTCTCTTCAGTAATGATAATAAAAATTACATTAACTCCTTGGCCAAATAACTGAGGATGGACCCCCTTAGTTTTTATGGTGTGCAGGTATTATAACCAATGTCTACTTTAGAGTAGTTGTGCCTCTAGTAGTATTCTGTCTGTGGAAACAGCAGCTAGTAACTTTACAGTGGCCATTGTCTTCGGCCTGATATGGGTGGATTCAGTAGTAGCTGTTTTGAGCAGATCACTAGTAGCAGGCTGTATTTAGTATGCAATATGCAATAAAAGCAAAGTACAGGACAGAGCAGAGCTATAAGCATTAGTAAGAAAAAGGAAAATACCTTAAAAAAGTAATTTTAGAAGAAGCAAACTGACCCAGGATTGTTATTCTTACTAGGCAATACTGGAGGAGAGCAGTACAGAGTCTATTAGGTTCCTGCTCCCTACTGAACCTCTGGGCTGGTACAGTATATTCTGTATATAAAATACAACATTTATAGCTGCAATCTTTAGGCTTCAGTTCTCAGTAGTCATTTCTTTATTAAACTTGTCCCAAAACCTGTACACTAGGGGGCAGATTTACTAATCCACGAACGGTCCGAAGGCGTCGGAATGCATTTTTTTCGTAATGATCTGTATTTTTGCGGCTTTGTCATCGGCGTCGCAACTTTTTTTGTATGTTCCGCGACTTTTACATGGCCGTCGCGACTTTTTCGTATATTTTCCACGATTTTTTCGTCGCCGTTGCGAAAAAATCGGATTGGTTTTTCCACTGTTTACAATCGCTCAATACGAAAAAATTGCGACGGCGTCGAAATAGTCGCGCAAAATACGATATAGTCGCGTAAAAAACGATAAAGTCGTGGCGGCGACGAAAAAGTTGCGACAAATACGAACAAGTTGCGACGAAAAGACGGCTAAATTTTCGTTTCCAATCTGAATTTTTCCCTTTCGGGATTCGGATTCGTGGATTAGTAAATCTGCCCCTAAAAGTGGCAGTTTTCTTAGCTTAATTGACATGCAGTCTATTCCAATATCACCTTATTCTCACTATGGTGGACTTTCTGCAACCTTTCTGCTAGTCAGATTGTATAGAAGCTGCCAAGGTCATATATTCGTAGTGGTTTTCCAAAAACTCACAGTAGGAGTAATAGCTACTATACTCTTGTGGATTCTCCATGATGGGCTGCCTTACTCCAGGGAAATATAACACTGGTGACGGAGGAATTAGAATAGAAGAAAAATTGTTGGTGTATTTCAGGATCACTAGGTTTCCCAAAAAAGGGGGAATACATTTATAACCTTGATGTGGATGATGGGAACTCTTGGAGATTATCTACATTATGCTGCTTGTACAAACCATTCACTGTATAAAATCAGCACAGTGTACTGTATGATGAGTACATAGGTGAACTGCTGTGCTGCAAACTAAAAAGGAAGACCCTATACCTATATAGCGCTGCTTAGCTTAACAATAAAATCACATTACCAATAATATCTAATTCATAACACTCAATCACAAGCAATTTGTGAATTCAGAATCTTTGATTTTTTTCTAGCAAATTGGAGAGCCATTCTGCATAGTTTGACTTGCTCAGCTTGATTTCCTTATTATTATTGTAAGGTTTTAAAATAAATATACTTTCCAACATAGCTCTGTACTTGCCACTTTATGTAATAATAACAATACTTCCAATGGCTTCTTTTTATTAGAATGTTACGCTGCAACTGTATAACACACTGGTCAACTTGTTGAATAATGTCATTAAATCAAAGCAGGTTCGGACATGTGTAACTCCGTGACGGTAAAGCAGTGGGAAATACATAAGTATTGTTGTGCAGGAAGGAAAAACATTCTATTATTTCAGTGTGAGGTACAGTATGCGCAGAGTAAAACCCTGACCAGCTCTCTGTTGGTGGCCTACAAAGTTCTGAAGGATAATTTAAACATTTACAACATGCCACAAACCTCAGTGCAGTAACATCTGTTGTTTGAATGAGTGTATAGACTCACAATCCTTTCATGTCTGGAAAACGGCAGGTGAAGGTTGTGTGCAACTAATTAACATAGCTGTGCCCATTCCTCTCAAAACACCACTGAGAAATGGAGAAGGCTGCTAGAATAGGATGAAAAAAATAAATAGAGAATATAGTTCATGGCAACTTTAAGTATTACCTTCCCAATTTATTGACCTTCAAGTCAAATTATAGTGGATATAATGTTCCTACCTCTATTAATTACCAAGCAGTACTTGTCATGCATTATTGCAGACTGTACGCCCCTTGATGGCTTCCATGGGTACCGTCTTATCACAGGGAGCTTGTCTTATTAGTATTCTAGTTTATCATGGCTTTTCTTGTTTAGTAACCTAAGGCTGAAAGTTGCCTTTTTAAAATGATTGCTTGTTGAAGCCAAGCAATTGCTGTGTCATATTCATGTTAATTTATCCTCTGTGGACCACTGTGTCTTAAGATTTTATTACTGTTACTTGTAGAGTTACAATATTTCATGTCTTATTCCAGCTTGTGTTGCTTTGCCTATTGGATATTCTTAAATAACTCCTATATAAGTCATACTGTTTATTGCTATTGCACTGAGCAGGACAAGACCCTACCAATGACCGGCTCCTCCCTTGTGCTCTATTATTGGAGGGCCTGTGTGTCATTTAACTTTAGATTTGTGTCAGCTCCAGCTGTCAGCCTGGCTTGAAGCTGCAGCCTTACTAGCAGCCTGTGTCTGTGAAGCCATGGCATCAAGCGATGATGAAGGTTCTGTGGAAGAGAAGGAACATACCAAGAAAAAGATCGGTCCTTTGGCCACAGCATGGCTCACCTTTTACAACATTGCCATGACAGCTGGGTATGTACTTTTGTTTGGCCAACTTTATCCATTTGTTCATGGCTTAATTTCATGCCTGTAGAAATGTACAGTAATGTGATTGCCTTGAGATAATTATATCATAACTATAGTAAATACTGATTGTATGATTGTACACATGGCTACATTTTATCTTTGTTTGAAAGTTTAATGTAAACTTCAAGGAACATTAATGCTTAAGGGATATGAAGTGCCGTTTCCTTTCTGGACTTCAGAAGTGAGGGCTGGATTGTATTTCCCTTGAAATCACTAGAGGAAGAACCCGTAGAGAAGCCTGGCACTAAAGCTAGTTGAAGCTCTTAGCTCTTCCTTACTAGACATTACTAAATGTTCATAGGAATTCAGGTTTGGAAGTTTGTAATTGAACACCTCATATGTTTCCTCCACCATTGACAGCTGTGAAATATAATCCCCTACTCATGGCTTCAATAGCTTGGTATCACAATAATGGGTGGCATAATTGGCGAAGAGGAGCTAGTCTGTCATTTCAGCTGTTTGATCATGGTGGTTATATAACAACCCTTTCTATGAAATTGCATAGAGGGAGAGAAAGGTGATGGGCTCAGTGGAGAACTGTAAGTTGTACTCCTGGCTTGCCTTGCATTTCCTAATACGGTGCATTACAGCAGCTGTGTCATCCTATTGCCGGTCCCTGTGGTTAAGTATAGCATGATCCAAAAATGCCAGTGGGCGGGGAAAGTGCTTCCCTAGGCACATTTTACAGTAACTAAAGCATGTAGCCCTTAACATAGCTGTGAGTCCAAAGTGTAATCATGCTAAAATAAATCAGGGTCAGTTCCCATTTTGTTTCTACTAAATGGTTAGGGTAGTACAGTTATGATAAGTATTGTTCTTTTATCACCTGCTATATATGAACACATGTCCCTGTCTACTGTTAGGAAAAGCATTAACTATGCAATTGTTTTCTATAGAATGATACCGGATTCAACATTTTTTTAAATATGGTGGCCAAGATGTATAAAAGTGAGGTTAATAGATGAGCTGCAAAGTTATTGCACAGTTTGTATTAAAGAAACAAATTCCCTACTATATGGAGTAGTAAGAATTACTTGTTAAGACATGTTCAACATCTTTGACCGATTTCTGACTCTCATCAGGGACAAACAGAACATTTTTGTGTGTCTACAATTGTTATTTCTTGAAGATGGTCAGATAATGAACCAGATTCAATTTGACAAAAAAAAAAAAGATATCTCCTAATTCAGTTCCCGATTTCCCTCAGACAGCTATTGATTCACACAATGAAATAAGGGTTTTTTATGAAACTTAAATCTGGCCCCAAAATGTTTGAAATAACTAAGAATTTTTAGGCAAGTTAGTTTTACCATGGATTCTTTCAAGCCAATGATCCTTTTGAGTTTGAGAGTGCAGGCAGAAAACCAGCTGTGGATTTCATGCAAATGAAACAGCTATACAATATTTCGTAGTAGCCGATGGCCAATTTTAATCATACTGCCCGGCCATCTGGGCTTGCAGGGCAAAGTGCTGTGGCCATTTCAACAGATAATCCTTTGATCCTGTTAGGTTAAGAATTATCCCTGGAATTAGCACCGCCCTGAATGTGGTGGTAATTCCACAGTTCCCTTAGTGGGTTATGTCAATAAGCGAATGCCCTATGAACAATACACTAATGTAATTTTTGATACAAGTGGTGAAAGTGTACTCAGTCTAAAGAAGCTAGCAGGAACTTAAACTCTATTCACAGCAATGCACAAGGTACTGTGTGCGTGTTTTGACGCATCGGGCTCAATGGCAATGGACACAACTCATTTTTTGGCCACAATGTACAGGTATGGGATCCCTTATCCGGAAACCCATTATCCAGAAAGTTCCGAATTATGGAAAGGCCGTCTCCCTTAGACTCCATTATAAGCAAATAATTCTAGTTTTTAAAAATGATTTCCTTTTTTTCTGTAATAATAAAACAGTACCTTGTACTTGATCCCAACTAAGATATAATTAATCCTTACTGGAGGCAAAACAAGCCGATTGGGTTTCTTCAATATTTAAATGATTTTTAGCATATTTAAAGCATGGAGATCCAAATTATGGAAAGATCCCTTATCTGGAAAACCCCAGGTCTCAAGCATTCTGGATAACAGGTCTCATACCTGTACTAAACTTGCACTTTAAACACTGCATTTGTAAATGAGCATTTTAATCTTTTGCAACTGTTTATATTTATTTTTATTCAATGCAATCGTTTTTCCCCCTGATTGTACTATTACTGTACTGTACAATGGTACAATGCATGGTTTGCAACTGTTTAATTTATTTCATTATGAAAATTATACAATTTTATATACTCAGTTATAAAGGGATGTGTTTTTGGAATTTATGATGACAAGGGTTGTGGCCCAAACCTTTATTTTGTAAATCTGTTTTGTTATACTGTTTGTATGCTTATAAGGCAACTCAAGTTTTCCCATGCTGTTGCAGTTGTCCATATAAAATGTCACTTGTGTCAACTCACTTCTTATGAAATGTATTGCTTATAATGTGGCTTCTAGACAGGATACATGAAAAATAACAGGCAAGCAGTAATTACAGAACTGTTGAGGAGAATTCATCAGGAAGGCAGTGAGACTGTGGAATGAATTACCTGGTGATGATGTGAAGGCAGATTCCTTAAATGTCGTCAAGAAAATAGCCGGAGCTACAGTAATATCTAGGGATATGGTCAGTTTTATATAATAGGCCAAAGGTGTCCATTTTAACATTGTAGAAGGGTTGAGACTGTTGTTGCAGTCTTGGAAGTCAGCTAAGGCAGCTTGACATGGACTTGGATGTTTAATCTGTGGAGACAGGTTTACTATTGGATACCCAGAAAAGTAGAATGTAGAGAATGTTGGAAAAAGTTTACCATTAAATATTAACCTCAAAAGTAGAAGATCTGTTATTTGTTCACATTATTAGCTCTGTGTAGGATCTATGTTACTCTCGGTACATTCACATGTATATTAGTAATTATTATTGCCATATTATATCTTAATTATTGCCATAACTAATATACTATGGGAATATCTCTTTTGGTTGCAGTATGACTCCGAAGAGCAACTGGAAGCCCTCCAGATATGGTTGAACTACTAGTACTACTAACTAGTATTCCTTCAGATAGCATTCTTCTGTGTACGTATTTTTAAGGAAGGATATGTTTACAGGGTAACCCTTTTGAAATAAAAAATAACAAAAGTGGTATAAAGGTGATACCTTTATTGGCTAACTAAGATTCCTTTTTCAAGCTGATTAACTAAAATGTTCTGAAAGCTTGCTATGGTTATCTTAGTTAGCCAATAAAGGTATCACCTTTATACCACTTTTGTTATTTTTTATTTCAAAAGGGTTACCCTGTAAACATTTTTGACTGGCTAACACGGTACATCACCTTTTCCTGCACTCTAAGGAAGGCTATGAAGCAGAGTGCCAAGTTGCGCTAGAAATAGCCAGTTACTTACTAATATCAACACACTGGTATTAAAGCTATATGGTTATTGATGGAAGAATTATTTTATTAGTTGGAAAATATACAGGTATGGGATATATTATCAGGAATCCCATTATCCAGAAAGCTCTGAACTATAGGATGGCCATTTTCCATAGACTCCATTTTAAACAAAAATTAACATTTTTAAAAATGATTTCCTTTTTTTTCTGTAATAATAAAACATCACTATGTACTTTGATCCTCACTAATATATAATTCATTCTTACTAAAGGCAGAACATCCTGTTGGGTTTAATTAATGTTTAAATGACTTTCTGGAGATCCAAATTATGAAATGATCCCTTATCCAGGAAACCCCAGGTCATGAACAATCTGGTTAACAGGTCCCATACCTGTACTTGAAATGGTATTTGTTTTCGCTTTAATTTTTCTATACATTTTTACAGAAACATACAAGACTATATCAGTTTAAATAAGAAATAACATATAAATTGATCATCTGTGATATATGGAAGTGCCCTATCTTTATGTGCATAAAAAAGTCATAAAAAACACAACATGAACAGTTCCCAGACTACATGACTATTTAAGATCCATATCACCAAAAAGTTTGACTGCAAGTATAGTGTGCAAAGTGCAATATCAGATGCCAATCGCTATGTTTTTGTCCACTATTGCAGCATCATTGCATCCAAGCTCTAAGTTGCTCCACCTGCAATTGCATCCAATGCGTACAAGAACATACACAATTGCAAGTCAGGATGGTGTTTCTTCCATCATTCAACTTCACAATATAGATGTGTTTTCTTTTGGAACCATAGAGCTCCACAATGTTCAGGGTAGCAGTAGCTCCAGGGCTCCCCAGGGTTCAGTAGGCGCACTTGTACACAATTAGTTCATGCTGTGGCTTCCCTTACTGGTTAAATGGTTTCCCATTGGCATTCATGGATATTTATGGGAAAGAAAAGCTGGTTGTAGGGCTGTATCTCGTGCTTTTTGAGAACTTGCTGGTCAGTTGCGCAAAAGAAATTTAGAGTATTGCTGTTTTACCATGCAGATCTGACTATTGCTTTGTTCCCGTTAGACGCTCCACATTTCACCTTAATGCTGACACAACAGAATAGCCTGTTTTGTTTCTCTCCATTAAACTGCTGTTGATGTTTTTATGGGTTTATCCATACTGTAATACCTGAGATAAAAATATATATAACCCTAAGGTAAAAGCCATTTCATACACGGAATATGGAATCTGTAGAAATCACTAGAACGATTTCCGTTTTCATATCAAGTTATTTTTATTTTTTACAGAGGTTTCGTATAATAAATCTTAATACTCTAGGTCTCTATTTTTAGAAAAGGTGTCGTACATCAAGTCCAGAAATGCCTGCAAATTGTGTCTTATGAAATATGTCTTTTAGATTTAAAATTGTAGGCATTGTAAGTATAAATATTTTTTTGCGTTTATCTTTCTCCCCTCCTTGCACTTGATTAATTTAGGAGAGAGCTGTTATTATTCTTTATTTATATAGCCCCAACATATTCCTCAGCACTTTATGGAGATTATACATCATCTCCATCAGTCCCTGCCCAAGTACAGCTATTTCTAAGTCCTAGGCTATGGAGTATTGACAGTGGACAGCTTCGCTGCAATTATTACAGTGTTGGAGACCTCAGCTCGATTCCGACAAGCACATTTGTATGACTGGACTCTACTTTCCTCTCAAAAATATGCAAGCAAGTTTATTGTCTCCTGATGAAATCAAGCATAGTGTATATGTAAGCTAATGGTAGAACTTTTAGATACAACAAGGAAGGGAATGACATAGATGATTAATGATATCTAAATCATTGTATAACCTATCATTAATTAATGGATAAATGAAGGATAATAATGATTTCTCTTGTTTTTCTAATTAAACATGCCTAGCAAATCTGTAGAAACCCTACTACCTGTGGTGGTTTCCTCTACAATAAATTGCTTATCATTAACAGAGCTATGAATTTTTCCCTTCTGGTATTTGACTTCAATTTTCTCCTACAAGGTGAAATGGTTGTCTAGATTCACAAGATTATTCACAAGATTTTATAACCTCCCTGATAATTGTTTTCAGCCAGATTCTGTTTGGGCAGGCTATTGGTTTGGGCTCATGCACAATTCAAAAAGTCTGTTACTTATATGGCCCTGTGTATGACCAGCTTTACTAAGAAACTGTTTTTGTAACAGAGCCGCACACATAAATATATGCAGTCGGGGAGCTTACCCCATTTATTGAGACCCATTGATCAACGTTTCGGGGGGGATACACCCTCCCTTCGTCAGCTTTACTAAGAGTCACAAGTAGCTTAGAATACATAATGGATGCATCTTTATTAAAGGAGAAATAGAGCTCACTACAGTCCACCAGGAGCAAAATTCTACCGCACTTCTTGACTATTACAGGAAAATATACAACCATTTATAGAGAATATATACACACAAATAACTTTTCATTACCTACTTTTGGATATAATTGGTCACAAAAATGTTTATAAATATATGCCCTATAGTGAAGGTTGCAAACCTGTGCCAATACTACTAGACAGGCATGTACTGATTACTTCTAAAGAAACTCTCATTTTAAAAACTTATTTTAAGCTAATAAGTTTGCGTTATTGTCAAATGTATTATTTATAAAGACAAATTTATAAGTTTAAACCTTAGCAAAGTCCTCTCCCTTCGTTCTGAGCCAGAAGATATTAAACAAGATATCTGAGAAAGTGAGAAACCAATTTACACTTACACTAGTGAAATCCTTAGCACAAAATTGTCAGTTGATTAACACCCTACATAACCCACCGGGGGAACTAAATACCAATGCTTTCAGAAAATGTTTTTAACTTGTGCCCCACAAAGTAATTATTCTCTTCCTTGGGAATGTTAAAATCTTGAGTAGAATATTGAGTAGAATTATTGGTGAGGATAATTTCAGCATGAATTATAAATCCTGCCATAATGTACGTTTTTTTTTATCCATCAAAGTTATCACAACTTTAACTCTGAGTCAGCCTGTTAAAAAAGATTGGTGAGTGAAAAAGACATTCCAAACAGGTCACTTGAGGATACAGTAGGTGCTTTTAAATTTAGAGCAGTAGTATTTCCTGCAGATGTCCTTCAGATACAGCGAAGCAAGACAGAAAGACTCAGGGCAAATTGGAAGGGGTCCATGAAGTTAGTGATAAACCTGTGTACTTTGTATAGTGTTTATCTTTACTATAAAGCCGTGCTTCACATACTTAAAGGCTAACTATTCAAAAGAGAGAGGGTTTTCTTGCAGCCTTGATTTTGTTGTTGGTCTAGCACAGGGATCCCTAACCTTTCATACCCATGAGCCACATTTAAATGGAAAAAGTGTTGGAGAGCAACACAAGCATGAAAAAGGTTCCTGGGGGTGCCAATAAGAGCTATAATTGGCTACTTAATAGCCCCTGTGTGGACTTGCAGCCTACAGAAGGCTCTGGTTGGCATTATACTTGGTTTTTATGCAACCAAAACTTGCCGCCTTACCAGAAATTAAAAAATGAGCACTTACTTTGAGACCACTGGGAGCAACATCTGTGGGGTTGGTGAGCAACATGTTGGGGAACAGTGGTCTAGCATATACTGTATGGGTGAGATATGCTATTAGTAAGGGATTGCAGGGATTGTTTACAATTCCTAGGTAAACCACTAGGTGCAAAAATGGGCAAATGCTACAGGCTTGCTTATATTCTACTGTCATGTGCAAATTGGATTTAAGATAATGGTTTTGATCTATAACTAACACAAGACAAAGTAACAATGGAGTGGCTTCCGAACAAGAAGGCTAATGTCTACTAGTGTTCTGGGCAAAGCCTTTATCAGTCCAATCGAGAATCTGTGGGTCTTTTTCTAAACTGTACAAGCGTCATCTGACTAACCTGAACAACCTGGAGACAGGGCAGCTTTATGGAACAAACCTGCCCAGGTTCATGGCAAGATCTCATTGGTGGGCCTCCACAACCCCAAGGATATTGTCTTACAGCTTGAATCTAATACATCATGCAACAAAGAAATGGTGTGGTCTTAACGAAATAGACCTGAGGTTTGGTATGTCCAACTGGACAATCAATAATGGAAGTAGATAATCAAAAACAATACCATCTTTTATTAGAATGTAAAGTAAAAAAAGAAAATAATTTAAATTAAAATATTGTAGAGCTCTTTCACTTGATCAAATAAGGGGTCTGTCATTTCTGGGGTTGCTTCAGTTCAAAGTTATAGCAGTTGAAAGGTTTGATGGTGGGGCCCTTGTACTATTGGACCATGGGCAGAAAGCCAATTTATTAAAAAGGTCCTGTCTGGAGATAATGTAAATACAATTGCACGGCACTGTGTCAAAAGGTGAACTCTGTTTTCAGCCTTGATATATACTTCTATACAAGCTGTAACATTCCCCTCTGGTGAACTCTAGTCTAGATTTGCCCCAAAATGTCATGTATAAAAATGGTAACTGATGCAAACATACTAACCCCAGTACCTGATGACCTGAGGATAACACTTTTTTTTTAACTATTTCAGCTTGAAAATCCAACACTTCACTGACCACCAAAAGTGATTCTTACCTATTGGCCAATAGTGGAGCATTATAAAAAATAAACCAACTACATATTTCATTATGCTTAAATATAATATAATCTTTCCCATGGAAAACCATCTATTTTTAGCCTTGTCAAAAACAAAACTCACCCTCCTTCCCTGCAATGGGAGCAACTTTACTTCTGTTGCTGAAAGTTGGGGCTGTAATTGAAATAAAATTTTTGATGAATTAAAGAGATATTCCCAGGACATAGGGTGTGGATAGTCTGCAACAGTCAGATGAAAGGTTCTTGCTGGTGTGTCAGTATTGCTTTAAAGTTAATGCCATACCAAAACTTCTTGCTCAGTTATGTCACTGCAAGGGGCAGAAATATCACATAACAGTTGCATTGTGGAGAACCGGAAATATATTATGCATAGAATTCTTGCATATAGATAAAGTGAAGACAAAAAAAATAATCAAACAACCCATTTCTTGGATGCACCACTACCCTTGTCAACCAAAAAAAAAAAAAAAGTATCTATAGTACATTAAATATGTAACTTTTAATCTTCTATTAAGTTAAAATAAGTGAATCTGCCAATTAAAAGTAGCAGGAGTTATTCCTTTTATACTCAAAAGTACAGGGCAGTTTTAAGAGTAACGTGTAATGTGTAAATCATTGAGGCGGTAGTTAAGTTTACTTTTAGTAGGTTATAGAATGCCCAATTCAATTAGGCTTTATTTTTAATTTGTTATAGTTTTTTAATTATTTACCATCTTCTTTCAAATGGAGATCACTGATCCTGTCAGGCAAAAACTATTATTCTATGGGGCTACAACTTTGTTGTTATTCTTAGTTTTAATTGCTTATCTTTAAATTCAGACATCCGCCATTTGTATTTCAGCTTCTCATTCAAACCACTGCCTGGTTGCTAGGGTAATTTGTTTTTTTGTAAGTCTTTATTTTCATTTTCACTTTTTGCAGGTAGGGATACAGAAAGGAAAAAGGGAGGGGGGAAAATACAGAAAAAAAAGGTAGCATTGGTACAAAGGCATGGCAATTTTCCCATTGCTGTGTTATACATCGCGCATGGTATGCATAACATACACAATCTTTCATATTGCTAAACATAACTCTTGTTATGGGAAGCTGCCTAGGTGGTAGGGGAGGGAAGCAGGTAGGCTTAATAAGGTGCTATTCTCTTGTCACTTGTTGACCTTTACTATTGGTGCCTGTTATTGAATATATTATTGTATAGTATAAACGTTTCCTGTTCTTGTTTACCTCTTATCTTACTGACTTGACCAGTCTGTTGCTAGGGTAATTTGGACCATAAGGGCTGTGACAGACGGGGAGATTGGTCGCCCGCGACAAATCTCCCTTGTCGTGGGCGACTAATCTCCCCGAAATGCCATCCCACCGGCTTGAATGTAAATCGCCAGTGGGATGCCATACGCGGCACTGTGATTTCCCGAAATCACGGAAGTTTCCTCTCAAGACAATTTCCGCAATTTCGGGAAAACGCGGCGCCACATATACCATCCCACTGGCGATTTACATTCAAGCAGGTGGGATGGCCCTAAACCAGATAGCTGCTAAATTTTCAAACTAGAGAGCTGATAAACAAAAAGCTAAATAACTCAATTAACAACAATTAATAAAAAAATAAAGACAAACTGCAAAGCGTCTCAGAATAGCACTCTCTACAGCATACTAAATGTTAATTTAAAGGTGAACAACCCCCTTAACACTACATCTACACAATTACTGACTACATTATATATTAAGGGGCACATTTACTAAAATTAGTTTTTTTTCTGGCCTTGAAAGTCGCATAAACTCTACATGGTATAAATTCTAATTAAACTCAATCATTGCTGTATTTATAAAATGCCCCTATGTATGCCATAACTAAGTCTACCTTAATGTCTCATTACTGTCTCTCATATTAATTGCTAACAACACTTTAAACATGTTTATTACATCAGCCCGGACAGACGGCTCATTAGCCAGAAAACATCACTGATAAAAGGACAAATGATATGTAAACACAGCAAGTGGAACATGAAAACGCACCACCAAGGGCACTGAGCATAATGTGGCCATTTCCACCCAAAAGGCTACTTATGTGCTTTGTGCCCTATGGCTCCAGGGATAATGATGTTTCTTCTTGAATGATGGTTTATGCTTTACTGAAAGTGCACAGTTTCACTTGGCAGGTGGTTTTGTTTGTTTAAGTGGATGATTCCCATTTGCCTTTTTTTAAAACATATTGCAAATTGTTGCTGAGCGCCCATTTCTCATGCCAGCTCTGAGGTAGTAAACAGAATGTGCTCAGAAGCCGTGAAATGTAGGTGAGCATATGATTAATGCTTGAGGAAGCTGCACTTGTCAGTGGCTCTGAGCAAAACATGGAGACAGTTTTACTCCCTTCACACCGGTGTTATTTTATTTAAATCATTACTTGAAGTCCTGGCATCTGCAGCCTCTGAGCAGTGCGTCTTGGAGGATGTTGGGAGTTGAAGGCCATAAGCAGCAACATGGTAAAAACCCCTTCTACACTTTATATTTATAACATCATTCATTTACAAGAAACCTTAAAGAAAAACTATACCCCAAGAATGAATACTTAACCAACAGGATAGTTTATATAATATTGGGTGGCCTATTGAAAAAATCTTGTCAAACTGAAATATTGTCCTATATATATATATTTCCTTGAGCCACCATTTTGTGATGGTCTGTGTGTTCCCTCAGAGATCAGCTGACAGGAAATAATGCAGCTGTGTGTGGGAGTAAAAGACAGAACTTTGTCTATTAATTGGCTGATGTGACATAACACGTATGTGTGCCCGTGGTTTGTTTGTGTGCTCTGTGAATCCTATGATCCCAGGGGGCGGCCCTTAGTACTTAAAATGGAAGTTTTTAATTAGGCTTACCCAATGGCACATACTACAGGTACTAAAAAGTGTATTTTTTATGAAAATAGTTCATTTAGATGAAGCAGGGTTTTACATATGAGATGTTTTATACAATGTATTTTTATAGAGACCTACATTGCTACATTGCCTTCAGAATAATAACCTGTGCTCTCATTACCAGGAGTGTACACCCAAAATTATATCATTTGTAAATGTAACTGCAGCTGAAAGCTTTTTGTTTCTTATTGTTCTGACTTTTGACCAATGGGAAACCCCCCTAATTAGCCAAGTCTTTGTTTTCTTACATTGCCATGCTTCTGCAACATTTTTTTAGTAGATAGCAAAGAATAATAAGGGGCAGACAGATACTGCATTCAGTAGCAATTACTTTTCCACATCACTCTAAAACAGATGAAAATGTGTAAAGTCGTAGATTGAAAAGCGACTTAGAATGACATAATGACATTGATTGGATTACACATTGACCAGCTGCACAAATACGTAAACACTTCCATGCCTTTATATGTGAGACTACAGGGTTAACGGCCTTAAGGGCTCTGGCACACAGGGAGATTTGTCGCCAGCGACAAATCTCCCTGTTCGCGGGCGACTTATCTCCCCGAAATGCCATCCCACCGGCGAAAATGTAAATCGCCGGTGGGATGGCATACGCGGCAGCGCGATTTCAGTGAAATCGCGGAAGTTGCCTTGAGAGGAAACTAGCGGGCGACTAATCTCCCCGTGTGCCAGGGTCTTATACTTTATACTGTATGATTAACACTACGGGGGCTGATGGGCTCCTGTTTAATGCATATAGATGCAGTATGGTCATTAATTAATTATGGTAATTAATATATATATATATATATATATATATAATTATATTGTTATCCTATATCCCATAAGTTAACTATAGGTAAACCAAAAACTATGTTGCTGGGTCCATAATAGATAAAATATATATACTGAGCATATGCTGAAGAAAAGATTTTGCAGAACATTCTTTGAGTGGCGAAGCAGGAATTTCTTCCAAATACATTGCAGAGCTCCCACGTTACACATTATACTGTGCTAAGCTGTGCAAGTGCTGACTGTGCTGTACAACAGGTGTCATGTATCAGGTGTCCGACAAGCTTCATTACACTTTTGTGCATAGTACATTTGTCAAATAAAGATTTGTAAGTGTCTGGTGTTGCACCAGGTAATATTACTGGTAGCGTAGTTACTGGTCTCAGGTAGCAGTCAAGGTTCGTGTTGAGCTTAATTGAGGATTATGGGAACTGTAGTTTTAACTAACAGCTTTTAAGCACTTTTAGATAGCATCTTCAGATTATATGCTGTACCACCCACACTAAGGAGTGACCTGATCAAAATCAGAAACATGTGAGGGCTTATTTAGTGACAATGTGCAAGAAAAAACACCAGACCCATGCCACCATGTTTTTTACCCTGCTGTCAGCGTCTCAGATGGACCTTTGTTCAGGAGGGGTGGGCAGATAAGTTGATAATATTTTACCCTATGAAAAACACACATAGATATCTGTTCTTGTTGGGAGCAGGTTAAATTATTGAGAAGAAAATTTCCACTAAATTTTCCGCTAAATATTAAGATTCAGTACAAATTGCACTCAGAGAAGTTTTAAAATTATGATTAGCTTCTAGTCTGATTCCTGCATGTCCTTCTGCCAGTGCTGGATCTGTGATTGGAGTAGCTTTAATTGGCGTACCATATACTGTATACTACGCACATTATACTGATTGTAGGCAATAGAAGGGAAGAAGCACATCATGGGTTCTCTGTGTCCACAGATACATCACTTACTTAAACGGAACTATTGTTAAAAGTAATATAAGCGTCATCTCATGAAAATAAGAAACTTTCTATAATCAATGTAATATTTTGTGCTATTTGTATAATAAATATAGTCTCCACTTTCCCCCTCTAAGCAGTCTGTCTCTCTACATGCAGGCTTTGTGTCACAGTTAGTTATTTTAAAAGGCAGTTAGCTCTAATACATCGTCCATTGCACCAGTGTTTTTGACCTAACAGTGATATGATTAAGCAACAGTAGGGCTCATTTGTTGCATAAAATTGGGCATGTCGTTGCAGGCACTGACATCACTAATTAAAGGCAAGTATGCCTTAACACATACCCCAACATCATCTCGTAAGCCCAGTCTGTTCTACTTCTAATGAATTGTGGGCAAGTGGGCCTATTCATGTAAGGGAAACTTACTCCAGGGTTCCCACTGTGGGCTATGTCAATGGGTGCAGCAGACATAATTATATCCAAAATTGCAGTTTGCACACTACTCTCACATTTATAAATGAGCCATTGTACAGTATCTTAAGAGCCATATTGTTAGCTTCATACACATACCTCCCAACTGTCCTGATTTTCACAGGACAGTCACTCTTTTAACACCTCACCCGCAGTCCCAGATTCTTATTAAAAAGTCCCTTATTTCCCTTTGATCTCCTGCACTGAATGCCAACAAATCGACAAAGTTTCTCAAACTTAATTAGATAAGTAGCTTTTGGCAGAGCCCAGAATACTTAACACCTGTACTGAGATACAACTGTAACTAATAGGCTAAACAGGTCTCCTGGGGGAACTGAGACTTGCTGCTTAAAGGGCAATTTCACCTTTAGCAAAACTGTAATAACACATAAAACAAGACCCCATGTTTGGAGGTATGCATACATGCAGAACCAGGGAACCCATTTCCTTGAATATATAAACATTGTTCTCCACTTAGACACTTAGAAGTGTCAAAATTATAATGTCATTGTTATTTCATAGTGAGAACCCTGTACTGTAAGGTAAATGGCCAATGACTTGGATATAGTTACTGTAATAATAATAATCCTAATGAGGATTAAGTGTGTGCAAGTGTTCACTAGTCAAATCAATGCGGATACCATGGATATGTTCATAGGATAGACTGCATGTAGCAGTAGCTTGAGGGCACATTTATGAAATGATGATCATGCAATAAGACCTAACTGCCTGGACTGCATGACATATCATTGCATATATGCAGGCTTTTATTAAGAATACACTATTGGGCGTGATGGGTGAATACTGCATTATCCAGCCCTTTTATTTTCCCAAATCTAAGAAACTATGTTCTAGAGCAGGGACCCTTTTATACCCCTGAGCCACATTTAAGTGGAAAATGTGTTGGGGAGCAAGACAAGCGTGAAAAAGGTTCCTGGGAGTGCCAATAAGTTGCTATAGTTGGCTACTATGGACTGACAGCCTACAGAAGGCACCCCCTAATGCCTACAGATGGCATTATACTTTGTTTTTATGCAACCAAAACTTGCCTCCTTACTAGAAATTCAAAAGTGAGCACCTGCTTTGAGGCTTCTGGGAGCAACATCCAAGGGATTGGTGAGCAACATGTTGCTAGTGAGCCACTGGTTGGGGATCACTGGTCTAGAGTGTGCAAAGCAAACTATATGGCAGCTTCAGATATGTCAAGGAGGAGTAATATCAAACTCTCCTCCTTGACTGGAAAAATACATGCTTATTAAATATATGTCATATATTTTCCCATACCACATATACCCAATTTCTATGTTAGTTACAATATATCTATACCATAGACTTTGCAGTTATTTAACAAACCCACAGATGTTTATTGATACAGCTGAATTAGGCTAGTCATGCTTGGCAAAAGCCAGACAGTAACTATCCCCATGAGGCCACAGCTGTGTAGCCATCTGGGGCTTTAGAATGTATTGTCCTTTCCATTTCAGCTCTAGATATATTTGTGTTGGCACTCCGCATATACCACCTATAAAGTAGAGAATTGGCCTATTCTTAATAAATATAATAGGCACAGATAGTTTCATATGTTTGCAGCAGTGTAACATATGGTGAATAAAAGTACTGGGTAATTATATTCTTCTGCAGCTTAGTGGTATAATGGATGGAAGCTTACTGTTTAGAAGCGAGCCTTCATGTGTACAAGCCTGCTGTGTATTTAGCTTCACAAATAATAGGCTCAGAGTAATAAGACTTTACTGTTATTAAAGGCAAAATATACTGCTAGCACAAGGAGATGGAAATAGATGCAATCACTTTATGGCGGTTTGAAGCTGTTAAAGAAATTGTTTTTTCTTCTTGAGAAATAGGATATGCACAAATGGAGATAATGTTGTACTCTAATGTATGAGGCCTGACACTTTTGCCCCTGATAAACCCCAAGATGCAGGCTCTCTGGTTACTCACATAGCAGTACAGGTCAGTGATTGAGTAAAGATGGGCAGACAGGTTTACCATTTGCCCTTTTATGACTAAATTCTATGAACAGCTGTCAATATATACATCTCTATCAAGTCATACTGCCAGTCAGGCTTGGGGGATCTTGTCCGCACTGATTGTCCAAAAAGAGGAAACCAACCAATAACCCTTGAAGTACAAAACGAGTTTACCCTTGACTGTAAGCTATGTGCAATATGGTGTAGTTTCAAAAATACAAAATTGAACTTTCCCCCTGTTAAAGTCAATGGTACTTGTCACTATTTCTATTCCCTATCTTGCCTTAAGATGGCCACCTTTACTCTGCTTTATGACAGGATTTCTACATATACTGGGTCGGAGTTTTTGAATAATGCTATAAATTTTTTAACTTGTCCAATCGACTGAAAGACCAATCACCATGGTACGAAAATTGTCAGGGCGATAATTCTGAGCCCACAAACAGGTTTCCGAAAATCATAGGAAACCTTGTTTGTACAAATATATCAGTGCATGTATGGCTAGCATTATAAAAGGTGCAAAGTTTCTTAGACATCCATATCAACAAATCAAATATTTGCTTTCAAACAGGTGACTAGTATGTGTGGCCTGATTGGTTACTATAGGTGATTAGACCAGCAGCAAACTTCGCACCTTTTATTACATTCCCTTCTCTGAAGCAGTGCACTAATTTGCAATCATTTCAGCATATGATTCTTCTTACAGAGCATTATTAATAGAATAATATGCTAGATTATCAGTATGCAGTTATTGAGCCTCCATTAAAGGTGCGATTTACCTTTAGTTTGAGTTTTAGTATGTTATAGAATCGCCTATTATTAGCAATTTTTCAATTGGTCTTCATTTTTTTAATTTTTATAGTTTTTGAATTATTTGCTTTCCTCTCCTGTCTCTTCCCGCCCCCCACACACATGTGGGTCACTATGGGGAGGGGGCAAAAACTATTCTATTATGAGGCTACAATTTTATTGTTACTTATTATTACTATTATTTACATGTATTTATAAGGCATCAACTTAATCAGAAGAGCTGTACAATAAATGAAAAAAGAAATACAGATTAACAGACAAGCAAACAATAACCGAGTACTCTCTAATATCTCTCTATTTGGTTCCTCTTCTATTTATATTCCTGTCTCTTATTCAGATCACTAATTTGGACCCTAAACATGTGTAAACCAAAAGCTCAATAGTAAAGACCAGTTGCAAATTGCCTCCGATTTTCACTGTCTGCATCATAATACAGGTTAATTTAAAGGTAAACTATCCCTTTAAAATGCTTTAGTTACTGAGCCTGCACTGAAGAAGGCTACCGCAACTTACCCTTAGCAAATGTATCCTTCTGTGGGTCATTCTCTATGTTACTCTACTCAAATGTTACAAGCTAGGAAAGCAATAGAGTTAGCAACAGTCTCAATATTGGCATCAAAAGCTTAAATATAATCCCACTGAATCCTTCTCTGCCAAACATTCCATCATGTCTCAGATCCTGGCTCTCCTACAAGATCTGTATCCAACTCTGTCACCTGCAGAAAGCTCTCATAGAGTAGCATTCTTCAGCCTTTGGCTCTACATCATTAACTAAACTACAGACTCTCAGCACCACCCAACCAACCATCTAAGGAGCTTCTGTGGCTTCTGGGGAGGAATAAACTGAGCTCTGGAAAAGCACAAATTGAGCTTCTGGAGGCACAAAATTGAGAACTCTGAGGGCAAGTAAATGTTTTTGCTACACTGGAGAGAGTTAAGACTTTTAACTGTTTGGGCCTCTGGGGCTATTATTTTCATAGTGGCTGGATTATTTCCATAGCACAGTTAAGGAAACTGCATCAAACTGCATCAAATGCACATATTATCCTAGTCTAAAAAAACAATACATAGTTACATACATAGTTAAATTGGGTTGAAAAAACCCAAAGTCCATCAAGTTCAACCCTTCCAAGTGAACCCAGCACACACAAACCTATACTGATTTATCTATATACTCACATATAGACCCATACTGACCTATCTATACACTCACATACAGACCCATACTGACCTATCTATCCACTCATATACAGACCCATACTGACCTATCTATCCACTCACATACAGACCCATACTGACCTATCTATCCACTCACATACAGACCCATACTGACCTATCTATCCACTCACATACAGACCCATACTGACCTATCTATCCACTCACATACAGACCCATACTGACCTATCTATCCACTCACATACAGACCCATACTGACCTATCTATCCACTCACATACAGACCCATACTGACCTATCTATCCACTCACATACAGACCCATACTGACCTATCTATACACTCACATACAGACCCATACTGACCTATCTATCTACTCACATACAGACCCATACTGACCTATCTATACACTCACATACAGAGCCATACTGACCTATCTATCCACTCACATACAGACCCATACTGACCTATCTATACACTCACATACAGACCCACACTGACCTATCTATACACTCACATACAGACCCACACTGACCTATCTATACACTCACATACAGACCCATACTGACCTATCTATACACTCACATACAGACCCATACTGACCTATCTATCCACTCACATACAGACCCATACTGACCTATCTATACACTCACATACATAAACTATATATATACCAACATCAATACTAACTGTAGATATTAGTATCACAATAGCCTTGGATACTATGCTTGTTCAAGAACTCATCCAGGCCCCTCTTAAAGGCATTAACAGAATCTGCCATTACAACATCACTAGGAAGGGCATTCCCCAACCTCACTGCCCTCACTGTGAAAAACCACGCTGCTTCAAATGAAAGTTCTGCTCCTCTAATCTAAAGGGGTGGCCTCTGGTGCACTGATGTTTTTATGGGAAAATGGACGACTCTCCAGTACTAATGACCCTCAGCCTAACTATGGACCTGTGTGTTTATATATCCTCCTCTGCATACCAGACCTTAGCATACCGACAAATCCACCTCAACTGTGACCCACAAGGCTTACCTTTGTATCACTTAGGGCCCCTCTCATCCATAGGGCCCATGATGCACAGAATCTTAATACACAGAATCATGTTCATGATAACGATATATAAAATTCAAACAGCATGCACACTCAAACCTAACGAAAAATAAGCGAGTCTTCTGGGATAAAAACAAACCTGATCAAGTAAGAAGCAATAACATATGTCAGGATGTTCAGAAACCAAGCCAACCATCAGGGACGTGTCAAGGCTGTTTACTATTTTAGCTTGCTCCTTATTCTCCTAATGCAGTCTGGCTTTCTGCATCTACTTTTATATTTTCCTGAATTTCCCAGTTACCTCTTTTGTTTGAGCAGATCCTTAGAGATACAATAGGTTAACAAATATTGTGTAGAATTGCTAATCTTTCTTTGCCCGAGACAAAATGTAAACACCTAGAAGTGCAAAAATGTCGAGAGACAGGACCTCTCTGGCCCTGCTGTCCAGCAATGAATGTGTTCAACAAGCCACTCATCCGGGGAAACGAAACCACAAAGTATAAACACACAAACTATAAATTAGAAAACGTGCTTTCAATAACAATTGTGCATTCTGTATTATATACAGTCGGATGTATAAATCTGCCAATATGCACTCGGGGAAACATGCCGTTCTCTACTCAAGATCTGTGCTGTTTACTGCATGAAGATTAGGGGGTTGCAGAGGTGCAGAAGCCAAGCATATAAAGGGTAACTGAGCTACATCTGATAAAATCAGTCTTTTTTTCTCTGTGCTCCAGGGTAACTCTTATTACCATTTTATTGAGGGATGAGTCTTCTTAAACTGTGTGTGGTGTGGGGTGGTTGGTGAAGAATTTTAAAGAGGTTGGTCAACATAGGGCTAAGGCTAGTTACCAATGATGAGTCCTTAGAGCTGGAGTTTATGGAGCTCCGTTTTTTCAGAGCATTTGGGATACTTGATGTAAAAGGACAATAAGTAGATATATACCCCTTCTAAGGCTGAATGCCCTCACACCATTTTTCCTTTGTTGAACCATTCCACTGTGTTTAGGTTGTCACACTAAGGGGCTGATTTACTAACCCACGAACGGGTCGAAATGAGTCCGATTGCGTTTTTTTCGTAAAGATCGGTATTTTACGATTTTTTCGTATGTTTTGCGATTTTTTCGGTGTCTTTACGAATTTTTCGTTACCAATACGATTTTTGCGTAAAAACACGAGTTTTTCGTAGCCATTACGAAAGTTGCGTAAAATCTTGCGATTTTTCGTAGCGTTAAAACTTGCGCAAAAAGTTGCGCTTTTTTCGTAGCGTTAAAACTTATGCGAAACTTCGCACCTTTTAAGTTTTAACGCTACGAAAAAGGCGCAACTTTTCGCGTAAGTTTTAACGCTACGGAAAAATCGCAAGATTTTACGCAACTTTCGTAAAGGCTACGAAAAACTCGCGTTTTTACGCAAAAATCGTATTGGTAACGAAAAATTCGTAAAGACGCCGAAAAAATCGCAAAACATACGAAAAAGTCGCAAAATGTTCGTTTTCAAGTCGGAACTTTTCCAATTCGGGTCGGATTCGTGGGTTAGTAAATCAGCCCCTAAAAGTTTGGAAATCAGGAATCAAGTGTTTCACGATATGAAAGTGAATCTAAATGGAACTGATCCATGCATTTTCTGGGTGTTTTTGTGTGGTTTCTGAGATATTAGCAGTTGTAGATTGCTTATTCCAGGCTTTTGACTCAACAGCTCTCTATGAAGGCCAGAGTGTCGGTGACATAGCGAAAAATAATGAATGATTATCTATTGTCCTCTGATCTAGTTTTTAATATTCCCAAATGGTTTTATGTATGTGAAGTTTCTCATTCATTTTTAAACCTTCACCTCCCACACTTAATCATGTGACCAGACCTTCAGCTCCATCTTGTGGCCAGAAGGTATTATTTTACCCAAAGAAATTTTCTATAGGGCACAATCTTTAAGGAAACACCAAAAAATTAAATTGTTTTAAAGTAATTAAAATATAATGTAATGCTGCACTGGACTGGTAAGAGAAAAGGCACAGGTTCTATAGCCAATGACAGATAAGCTCTGTAGAATACAATGGTGTTTTACAGAGCTTATTTTTACCTGTACCATTTATCCATGTATCGATTTCAATGGCTGTCCCAGTAGCTACGCAGCTGCTTTGTTTATATAAACTATAGTAAGGTTTCTGAAGCAAACACACAATTTTGTACCAGTTCTGGGCAACAGTACATTATATTTTAATTATTTTGATACTCTTTTATTTTCTGGTGTTATTGTTCCTTTAACAGGTCTGTCCTCAAAATCTGGTCTGTCCTAGCACCACCACCACCATTGTTCCCTAGGCATGCCTAGGGTTGCCTCCCCATAGTTCCAGCTCTTACTCTGGGATGTATATTACATGGTGAAATAAAATCTTTCTTCAATAAACATTTTAAAACAGATAAATGTGTCATCATAAATAAGTCTGAACAATGGGTAGCCATTTTCCAATGTGTGATGATGAAACTTCATAAATATGTTTGTCCTGCTCACAGCGGCTGTTTATCTTGAATGAGCAATGTCCATAAAGGTCTCTTTTCAGATAAACCAAATACCGGCACTGCCACTGTGTAAGCAAACATTTAATTTGACATTTATTTTCCACTCATCAAACCACTAAGGTTAAACAGTATTAAATATGATTGCTTTTGACATTCTGTGGCACAAACAGTGCGCTGATAAAACATTCACGTATAAAGTTGCTTTTTTCTACCCTTTATTTCAGCCATGTCTTCAGATCTGACATAACGTAGCCTACACAGTACAGGAAACATTGGGCCCCTAGGGCCCTCACATCCAACATGCTCCCAAGCTGATGGGACTCAACTGCAAATCAGGGTTCTTTTACTTGTAGACCATATATGTCAAACACAAGGCCCGGGGGCCAAATCCGGCCCACCTGGCTATTTTATGTGGCCCTTGGTGAGTGTGTCTGACCATCCAGCCTGATCAGTTTCTATTTTCCTCACATAGTAACTAAGACTAAGGGGTATATTTATCATGCTGTGTAAAGAGTGGAGTGAAGCATTACCAGTAATGTTGCCCAAGGCATCCAATCAGTAATCAACAGTAGCAAGCATCTATTGGCTGCTATGAGCAACATCACCGGTAGTGTCTTACTCCACTTTTTACACGTTGTGATAAATATACCCCTTAGTATCTTACTAAGTATATTAATAAAAAATCTGGCCCGTGTTTTAGATTTCGGCCCACTTATGTGATTGAGTTTGACACCTCTGTTGTAGACAAACATTTGTAAAGATAATTTACTGCAAACAGACTGACTGACAAACACAAATACTGCATTGTCTGACTCCCCACACTCTATGTTATGTTATGTTTTACTGGCTAAACCTGCTCCGATTTGTCCTGCCAACTCCCCTTTATCAGGAATATATCACTGTTAGGACTGTGTTCCAGGTCCTATTGAGCGGGTTTATAAGTCTGATGGTAATTAAAGGCCTCACATTGAGATGTATCGTAGTTTAACAGCAGGTGGCAATGTTTTGACAATAATAATAAAACATAAAAGTCTCACATGGCTGGCGCTTCTATCAAAGCTCATTTCTTTTGCAAGATGTTTGAATTGAAATTTGCTACTCTATTACCTCTCTAGAAGGGTTTCATATATTGTAGAATAGGATGGCAATTTATACACGATAGAAAATAATGTGTCTAATAATGCATTTTATTTCTCATTTGATTGTCGCCATAGATTGGTCCTCTTATTAATACACACTAGGGATGTTATCAGGTTTTCACAAATGATTTTTCCATATACCAGTGCTATCCAAGCTTTTATATACAGAGGACCATTTATCTGACTCCCCCAGTGCAACGACACTACACATCCTAGCAACCATCATACATGGAATAATGTATGATAATGATCTGTTTCAATGGTGTGATTTTCATCCTATTCAAAGGTTTCATAGAGTTCTTTCTAGAACATGATATCCTAGAAGGAAATTAATAATGCCTTTGGATAGGCAGGGGGAAATAAAGATGCCTTAGGGCAGTGATCCCCAACCAGTGGCTCAGGAGCAGCATGTTTCTCACCAACCTCTTTGATGTTGCTCCAAGGGGCCACAAGGGAGGTGATTATTTTTAAATCTCTGGCTTGGAGGCAAGTTTTGGAAGCTTAGAGACACTGTTTTACTCCAAGCAGAGCCTCCTGCAGGCCAGCAGTCCAAATGGGGCTAACAACTAGCCAATCACAGCCATTATTTGGCATTCCCAAAGAACTCTTTTCATTCTGGTGTGGCTCACAGGTAAAAAAAGGTTGGGGATCCCTGCCTTAGGGTTATATGTTTGTTCTGTGGGCCTGTGATTGTACAGCCCTATTTTATACTATTTAGAATTATTTTTGTTAAATTTGTTTAGGGCCCCTGCTACACCATAACAAATTTTACAACATTTTATTGGTAATCTTGTGGCAAGGACCTTCTTCTTCCTCTGTCTCTGCAATTGTGTATATTCAGTGTTTATTTTAAGTATTTCAGTGTTTGTTCCCCATTTGTATACTGAATGTATTTTACAGTACTGTCTATACAATTATCCCTATATGTATGTAAATACAACGTATATGTAAATACATACAAATATTTACAAGTACCCCAAACAGGGTTGCCACATTTTTTTATTCGTAATGCCAGATCAAGAGCGGACTGTGACACCATTTTGGGATGGGGCTATGGCATAAGGGGCCGTAAAGTAAATTGCTGGTTAATTTGTAATACTAGTATTGGCCCTAGCTGGTGATTTTCTGCCTAGGCCAGTTAAATACCAGCCAGATGGCAACTCTAACCCCAAATGTTCCTATGTCTTTAACCTGGGTTTAGTAGAACATGTGTCACAATGAATAAGCATGTACTGTAAAAGTCATGCTAACTGGCTTTTTTATAGGAAATGTATTTTGTGCATATAGCATTCTAACCCCTTTCTTATGCCCAGCACTGTCAGGTGCAACTATTTGTGCCTCTAATAGGAAGGGCAACGAGTTGTGCCCTAATGTAAATCCAGCATGTGCCCTCAATGGAAGAGAAGGGACCTGAATGTCCCCTTGGGTTTCCCTTCTTTGTGCATCATTCATCTGGTGCAAGGGGTGCATCCCTTAGTAAATGAACCCTATAGTCATAAACTAAATATAAGCTTCCTTTAAGCAATCTGGCCCCTTTAAAATCTATGTCCACACAAATAAAATAAATTATTGCTCCTTGGTTTTTTGTGTAGATATCTTATATTGACTGCAACTTGGCTTTATATAATAAATAAAATGTATGGAATATTAAAGACTCGGTTTTACATGTAGAATTGTTTTTTCTTTTTCCAGATGGCTTGTTCTTGCCATAGCCATGATCCGATTTTATGCGGAAAAAGGAACACACAAGGGTCTGTATAGAAATATACAGAAGACACTTAAATTTTTCCAGACATTTGCTTTACTTGAGGTAAGTACCCATACACCTGTATTCTTACTTCTAACGTAGCCATAGACCAATATATATTATATTACATTTTATTTACTGTACAGGTATTGGACCCCTTTTCCGGAAACCCATTATCCAGAAAGTTCAGAATTACGGAAAGGTCATCTCCCATAGACTCCATTATAATCAAATATTTGTAATTTTTCAAAATGATTCTCTTTTTATCTGTAATAATAAAACAGTACCTGTACTTGATCCCAACTAAGATATAATTACCCCTTATTGGGGCAGAACAGCCCTATTGGGTTTATTTAATGGTTAAATGATTCCCTTTTCTCTGTAATAATAAAACAGTACCTGTACTTGATCCCAACTAAGATATAATTACCCCTTATTGGGGCAGAACAGCCCTATTGGGTTTATTTAATGGTTAAATGATTCCCTTTTCCCTGTAATAATAAAACAGTACCTGTACTTGATCCCAACTAAGATATAATTACCCCTTATTGGGGGCAGAACAGCCCTATTGGGTTTATTTAATGGTTAAATGATTCCCTTTTCTCTGTAATAATAAAACAGTACCTGTACTTGATCCCAACTAAGATATAATTACCCCTTATTGGGGGCAGAACAGCCCTATTGGGTTTATTTAATGGTTAAATGATTCCCTTTTCTCTGTAGTAATAAAACAGTACCTGTACTTGATCCCAACTAAGATATAATTACCCCTTATTGGGGGCAGAACAGTCCTATTGGGTTTATTTAATGGTTAAATGATTCCTTTTTATCTGTAATAATAAAACAGTACCTGTACTTGATCCCAACTAAGATATAATGAATCCTTGTTGAAGCCAAAACAATTCTATTGGGTATACCGTAATTACTTCTTAAATAATTTTTTTAGTAGACTTAGGGGCTGATTTACTAATCCATGAATCCGAATCCCGAATGGGAAAAAATCTGATTGGAAACGAACATTTTGCAACGTTTTCATATTTTTTGCGATTTTTTCGTCGCTGTCGCGACTTTTTCGTGAATTGTCGCGACTTTTTTGTATTGAGCGCTAGTAAACGGCGGGCAAACCTTTCCGATTTTTTCGCTACGGCTACGAAAAAGTTGCGACAATTCCCGCAAGTCGTAACGGCTACGAAAAAGTCATGACAATTTATGAAAAAGTCGCGACAATTTACGAAAAAGTCGCAACGGCGACGAAAAAAACACAAAATACCGATCATTATGAAAAAAATGCATTTGGACGCTTTCGATCCATTCGTGGATTAGTAAATCGGCCCCTTAAGGTAGGAGATCTGAATTATGTAAAGACCCCTTATCTGAAAAACCCCAGGTTCCGAGCATTCTGGATAATGGGTCCTATACCTGTATTGATAATCATTATCATTTTTGCTGCACATGATGATTCAGCCGACATTCTTTCAGTTTACTATTCTGTAGAATTCCCAAGACCAACAGACTTGCCTGCTTATATATACAGTATATATATATATATATATGTGCATTAGCGCACAAATATAGTTTGAGCATATGTTATCATTTTTTGGAGGGGGTTTCACCAAAACAGACCTGAATTTTAATTCTTACCAAAGTCTGCTATAAAACAAGATTATTGAGGCCAGGTCTAGACTGGGATTCAGACTAGGTCCTGGCATTTCAAGTACAGAGAGGCCCAAACAGCCCCCCACCAGCTCCTGAAGAAGGTGTCCTGTAGTACAGGGAAGTGGGTTAAAGAAGGAGTGGACTTTATATATAAACCTATTAAGGAATTTTAATGACTGTGATACTGTAGAAGCCTTTTGGCACATATTTAATCATTTTAATACATTGCTATTTCTATGTAGTATTCTTATTTTTGAATACGTGCCAAGTTGCTGTAAGACATAAAGAGTAAAGCCAAATGAAAAAGCCTCAAGAAGACAGATGCTCAGTTGTTCTGCTTGTTCTCAGATAAATGCCTGAACCTTACTATAACTGTGAGAGTATCAGAGTCAGTTGCCATTGCTCAGCATTGTGTGGACCATTACAAGGTTTGGGTTAACCTTCCTGGTTTGTGACCTCATTAACTTGGAAACTTGGAATATTATGGCATTTTCTTACTTTGATTGTTCCATGTCTGTCCTGCAAATTGTACTTGATCCCAACTAAGATATATTTAATCCTTATTGGAGGCAAAACAATCCTATTGGGTTTATTTAATGGTTACATTATTTTTAGTAGAAAACCCCAGGTCCAGAACATTTTATATATTTTTTGACCTGATAATTCACATTCTCCCATGAACACAAGCTTAATCGTTTAGTAAATGAAATGTACATGCAGAAATTCATTTGAGACTAAATTATTTAGGTAAAATCATGAAATTTAATAATCATGGATTAAAAGAAAAATAAATTCCCAACAAAAACTGGTGCAGGCCTGAGGCAAAACAATCGCATAACAGTGAATATTCTTGCCTAGAAAGTATGCATAGCCCCCTTTTTAATTTTGGTACGTGATTTCTCTGTGCCCTGTACATGGCCAGTATCCCTGGTTCCAGTATGTGGTTACCAACATACTTGGTGAGGCAAAAATGTCTGGCTGAGTAGAAAGTGAGGATACCTGTTGTGAAAATGTAATGAAATGTATTTAAACTGTGGCCCCTTTTCTTTTACAGCTGGTCCACTGTGCACTGGGTAAGTTTTGGCTTTGGATACTTTGCAATAATCATCTGCCAATTCATTTGGATTCTACATAGCGAAGATGTTTGATAAGAGCTCTGTCTCCTCTTTTTAAGGAATAGTGCACACATCGGTGCTAGTAACAGGGGTCCAAGTCAGTTCAAGGATCTTCATGGTCTGGTTTATTACAAGCAGTATAAAACAGGTGGGCTTATACTTATTTTCGTCTGTTCTCCTACTTTGTGGCATTGAGTTTTTCAAGACCCCAACCCAAGATCATGTTGAGTTGATCTAAATGAGATAAAAATATACTACATTCTTAATATGTGGGTATTTGTGGTTAATAGGGTTGTTAAAATAAAGACTCTTACTCTACTAAATGATATTTATATCATTTAGCTTTCAAAAATTAGCATTATAAGTGTAGTTAGGAAATGCATAATCCCATGAAGCCCACTCTTGGCATGATACAGCATCTGAACCCTTGATAGAGATGGTCTAAAGATGATTGTAGATGCACCTTGTATACACCTTTTTCAAATTAGTAGCCCATGCATTCCTGCCCACTCTGGGTTACATTTCATTTAAAGCTTGTACTTCTTGGAGTAGCTCCTTGCTAGAACTATGTGAAGGTGGGGCTGTTTAGGAAGGAGCAGAACATATCTTTAGAACTCCTGGGATCTATTCCATAATTTTAAGTAGTTGCTGCAGAGAGTTTCAAACATTCTGAAAGCGAGTTGTAACCGATATTCTAGATGATTACTTCAGACTAGACTTGTCTTTAAATTCCATGATTGCTATGTTATTTAAGCCATATTGGACAAATGCCCATTTTACTCTGCCCAGCCATAGTCTCCTTCTGACCCCACTTCTAGGAAAGTAAGTCCAGAAGAAGAACAACATGAGCAGGGATATACAATCTGTAGCCATCCAGCAGCTGTAGTTGAGCAAACGAACCCCCAATGGCCTTCACCCACAAGGCTATAGAGGGGGTCACAGGCTGGATGTCTATACATTTCCATCTGAAGGCAAAAAATTATGGAAAAGTGTGTACAAATAGAGTAAAGCCTCTGAATTTCCTTGTTGAAAGAAAGTTCTTCTTATGTATTCTTTTGCACCATATGTATATTTTGCTATTCAGTTATATAGGTCTTCAATCCATCATCTTCCTCTCCAGGTCCAGAGTGAACACGGCGTTCTTATTTTTCTTGTCGTATGGACTGTGACAGAGATCACGCGATATTCCTACTACACATTCAAACTTCTCAACCACTTGCCATACTTCATTAAATGGGCCAGGTGGAGACATTACACTGCTATATGCTTGACTGGGTTCCGCATGTTCTACTAACAAACTAGGACAGGTTGTGCGGTTTGGCTAATCATCTCTTATGTCCCATCCTTTTTGTTGGCTTTTACTACTAACAGGTGATTTTCCCAGATTTTAAAGACTGGTTGTTTGCAAAGTGTGCAGAGCAGATGTAGTCAGGAGTATTCCTAAACGATCAGGCTATGCCAGCTAGTTAACCCATATGCTTCCCTGTAATTACTGTCGACCAGTAAATTGAACATAAAGGACACGTTACAGTTTAATTCAATTTAGAATAATTATTCTATTATTACTTATTCATCATTTCAATAATAAAGGTAGATCATTCAGAAATTTCAAAGTATGTTCTTGTACAAGAATACACATTTTCTCATCATGAATACAGCAACATAGTACAAATAATTTCTTTGTGGTACTCAAATGATTGCAAATTACCATCTGGTTTGGCACCCAGCACTTTATCTGCCATTATTAATTGAATTTTAGTGTTTCATAATACCAATCATGCTTTTTATTAGCTTTTATTCTATATGGCCAAAAGTATGTTGACATCTGCCTGTCCAACACCTCCAAAGCCAACGGTATTTATAGAAAGCGCTCTTTGCACTCTGCTTTTCTAAGAAGGTTGTTTTTTACTAGATTGGAACATTGTTGGATGGGATTTGTTTCCATTCATGCTTAAAAATTTGGCCACTGATGTTGGGGATTAGGCCTGGCTCCCATCCACATTTCAATTCATCTCACAGGTGGTTAGTTGGGTTGAGGTCAGGGCTCTGTGCAGGGCAAACAGGTTCTTCCAATCCAAATCCAATTTTGAATAGACCTTGCTTTGAACCAGGAAAGAGCTGTTCCCTGTTGCTAGAAAGGACAGGATTGTCATGAATGCTATTGTATCATGTATTGGTGCCTGTGTCGGCAAATAGATAATTATAATTTTAGCTATATAGTGATATCCAAATGTTAATTTTAACTGTTAATGTGTTTGTGATCATTTGCGGTGTTAGCATGGAGTACATGTCCTCATACTGCATTTAGGTATTCATTATTGTACCACTAACTGTACTTTTATTGCAAATGCTTCCAGTTTGATGTTAAAGAAAAGGAGGCAAAAACTGCTCCTGTATAAAGAAATATTTTATTCAAGATATGTTTAAAAATATTTTCATGCATTTGGATAACTGCAAGCAATTGCAAAGTGGTGCACTGAATGGGCTGGTTGGACTGGGAAAGATTCTGTCTCTAAAAATTCTCCCTGCATTCTGGCATGTTACCAATAGGGGGAGTTCCTAAGGATGCAAGTCAGGCTGAATACAGAGAGGCCAATGTGGGTGAGAGATTAGAATGGGGAAGAATAGAAAATAGTTTTGTTCTGCAAACTGGACAAAGAAGTCACCAGTGTAATAATTAAAGAATATCTACACCAACTGGAATAGCCAAAGCTCATACTGTTTTTTAACTGGTTTCATGCAATATTACAAGGCAGAACAACCCTGAAGCAGAAAGTGAAGTGCACGGAGTGCTTAATTTACTTTTTTCAAGCATGTTGGTAAAAGCTGGAGATTGACTGGGTAGTGGTTTGCCCTAACCTGATATGTCACACTTAAATATTAATAGCTGTTTAGAACAAAACAGTGAATCCTGTGAAAAAAAAAAATATTTACGTTTAATCACATTATAAGTAGGTAACTCAATGCCATTTGACCCCAAGGAGTCTTAGTTAGGGGTATATCCCTAACTGGTTTACAGATAGTTTAGCACAGCATTTACTTCCAGCTTCCTACAATTGTTCATAATCAAAGGGCCGATCATCTAAAATATAAAGTTCTCTGCCAGCACCATATTTCAAAGGGCAATGTTTTTTTAGAAAGGATAGCGTAGGGAAAGGGATCCATTCATCTGAGTTTCCAGCCAATGCAAGCTACATTTTCCGGTACCAATTTTTCCATATGAACGTGTTGGTTTGAGGAGAAACTAGTTGCCCTTATGTATTATTACATTTCGCTAGTCTGTTCCCTACATTTGTGCATTTGTACAAGCAAATTTAGAGAGAGCAGCTCTGTCATGTTCCATCACAATATGTCCTTAATCACCCCTGGCATTTCTGAATCATTTGTCTCCTCCAGAGATTTTGTATTCAGCTGCTGCTATTTTCATCCTACATGGAAAAGGTATAAATTGCTGGCTTATCTGATGATCCTGGGTGTCATAACTAAGTTCATTTTGCCCTTTAGTGCTTGCAGGATGAGGATTACCCTGAGAGGCTATAGGAACATACTGGTCCTTGATTTGTCCATAAATACCTGGCTATGCTGTGCTTGTCATGCTGCCTGCCTTTTGCGTAAAGGAAAGTAAATGGCACATATTTTTGCCATTTGCTTCTCAGGTTAAGATATGTAGGGGCTGATTTAAAAACATAGTTGCTAAATTGCACCAGCAAATTGAAAAAAACGCCAGTGGACACATACATCTACATGAGCAGTGACCAAAGTGCACAATCGCCATGTTTTTTTTCCACAATGTAGCATTTTTTGGCACAATAACCGGCACATTGCTGTAGCTAAGGCAATTGTGTCTGATTCAGCAAAATGACTGCAACTGTGCCCACATTTGGACGCAAATCAGACGCAATTATGCAGCAGTCTGTCTGGCGTTATTGCCGCTGTCTAGGGTGCGAGTAACAGCTGCACCTTATTCTTTGGGTGTGTGTGCTAAGGGAACCCTGTAGCTACAGCCTGTTCAGGGGGTGGCGGTAGCTCCAGGGTTGTTAAAAGGCACAGCAGCACTTCACCGAGCACAACTGTACAGAAGTGCAAGGAAAGTGGTTTTATACACAACTGACAGCATGGAAAGTGCAGGGACTGCAACTGCTAGACATACATACATACACTTGCAGCCATACTCATTCTGCTGGTATCATTACACACTGCATCACCTCCTACTTACTAAGGTGCTGATTTCCCATCTGGAAATTCTGCAGGTTTCATAAAAAAAAAATTGGTTTCAATCAGTCTGAACTGGTGCAATCATTTCAGTGCCATCTTGGTAAAATCTGCACATTTTGACTATTTTGCTCAACTTCAGCACCTCCTAAAAGGCTACAGGTGAAATTAAAAAACAAATTATGATGAAATGAAAAAGATGAGCATAACAACTTGTTTCTATGTTCCAGGTATAATTTATTTATTGTTTTGTATCCTGTTGGCGTTGTGGGGGAACTGCTAACTATTTATGCTGCTCTGCCCCACGTGCGGAAGAGTGCAATGTATTCTCTGAGACTTCCCAACAAGTACAACGTCTCTTTCGACTACTACTACTTCCTGATCATCGCAATGTGTTCTTATATACCACGTAAGTTATCTCACTATGTCTTCTCTTTAATTGCTATATACAGTATACCAGATCTGAATGAAGGGGTTCTCTGATAATTTCATTCCCTTAAATATAAAATAAAGTAATGTGTGATATATAATGTAATAAAAGTTGTCAGACTGCCCCATTTCACACAGAACACACTCGGTTACCATAAATAGATTTTGCAGTAAAAATATTGCACCTCCCACTCATATGTAGCCGTCTTCTATGGGATATTCGGGGTACTATATATTTCTGCCACCTTAGGTAACCTGTTGTGAAACTCACACCCCTTTGGTAATGTTGGAATGAAGACCCATGCTGCACCCTAGTACAAGCTACCCACTGTCTCTCCAAACAAGAATGGCATTTTATCCCCATTAATCTTACACCTTCCCCCCAATTTGCTATCGACCCTGAAATCGTTACAAGACCACTGACTAACAGACCTGTGAAGAAGAAGTATCACTAAATTGTGCTGTAGGAAATAGAATTCTGCTTTTATAATGCAGCATTTTATATGGGTTTACAACTCTTTTAAGCACACGATTAAACACTGCAGCATATTTCCTATCCCTCCCTTCCATACCCACCATCTGTTACATATTACTGAATTTATTTTTAATTCACTCGTATGGCTTGCAAATGTGTTTATTTTATTTTTACGCCTTCCATCCTAGTTGAATTGCTGCTTGTCTCTGTGCTCCATTCAGCAGCACTGTATTCATGAGGGGCAGGCAGGAGGGGCGGACTTAAGCCATGGGGGCTTGACCACAGACAAAAGTACTCTCTGAATAAGCATTAAGGGGCATGCTTTTCTGCTCCTGCCCTTCCATTTGGAGGTCTTTGTAAATGACCCTGTAATCTAATATTGTTGTGTTTTCAGGGATATCCAATGATTACATAAACCTTTATTTCTACAATGGCTTAAATTGGTCTAAAATTGGAAAGAGATGCCAATATTCAGTTGAAGAAATCAATACAGAGCTGGGCTAGAGGTTAAAGGAACAGTAACACCAAAAAATAAAAATGTTTTTAAGTAATCATAATACAATGCACTGCTGCCCTGCACTGGTAAAATTTGCACATTTGCTTCAGAAACACTTCTGTAGTTTATATAAAAAGCTGCTGTGTAGCCATGGGGGCAGCCATTCAAGCTGGAAAAAGGAGAAAAGGCACAGGTTACATAGCAGATAACAGATAAAACACCATTGTATTGTACAGAACTTATCTGTTATCTGATAAGTAACTTGTGCCTTTTCTCTTTTAAATGGCTGCCCCCATGGCTACACAGCAGCTTTATTTACTAAACTATAGTAATGTTTCTAAAGCAAATACACCAGTTGCACCAGTGCAGGGCAACAGTACATTATATTTTAGTTACTTTTATACACTTTCATTTTGTGGTGTTACTGTTTCTTTAAGGGATCAGCCTTTGACTCTCAATCCTATGCTACATGAGGCAACTCGGTGTGACCTCGGACTTAAAGGAGAAGAAAAGGCCATTTGCCTTTTTACTGCCAATAAATTAGCCACAATAGTGCAAGCTAGAACACTATATTTATTCTGCAGAAAGCTTTACCATACCCGAGTAAACAGCCCTAAAAGCTCCTGTTTGTTTAAGATGAGCTGCCATTTTAGCTTGGTCTCAGTAGTTTCCATGCTGCAGATCTGGCTGCTGGTAGCTCAGATTACACATTGTTGAGAGAGGGGAACAAATTCTGATGGGAGGGGGAGGAGGAAGGGGGGGAGGAGCAAACTGCCATGCCCTGAAGGATTTTTCTGAGAGCAGGAAATCTCACACAGAAGAACATGTATGCACAAAAGAAGAAAATAAATCTTGTGTTCCTTTTGATAGAGGACTCAGTGCAGCGTTTCTGTGAGTGCTTATGGCTGTATTTAAATAGACCCTTTTTGATAAAACTTACTTAGTTTTTACCTTTCCTTCTCTTTTAAGTCACTTATTCTCCAAATGTCCCATCATGCTTTGCACACCTATTATAGCCACCTCATTTCATATAAATCACTGATTTCAACAAACCCTATTGGAGAAAAGTGTTTAATGTGTATAACTCTCTATATGAGAAAGGCTGAAAATTTTTATTGGTAGCGATCTATAAATATAGAATTGTCCATGAAAAGAACATAGAACAACAATTTCCATTTGATCTCTGGCTCTCTGAACCCCTGTAAAGTTCTCAGGGAAAAAACAGCCTGTCCTACCTGGGCACCCTAATGTGCAGCGGTATCCTATACTCATTAATGCTCATCTTGCTGATACTACCTACAGATTTCTGCTTTCTCAGTAGCATGAAACATTTGTTAAAGGAAACAGTATTTCCCTATAGCTTAGGCAGTTCTTCCTCTAGCAGAGATGCAGAATCTGCTTTAATTTGTTTTCCAACCAATAAGAATCACCCATAATTTGTAAATGTGTCCCATATGGGAGGCAGGGCCCACCAGCTGTGGCACAGATACATGCAAGCTTTCCATACCAAGGCGCTACTTCACTACATCCAATAGCATTCCTTTATTATGACAAAAATGCAATAGAATATGAATTGCATAACCAGATGTTTCTGGGCCCTAAGGCAAGTTTTGTTTTTACCTTGAGAAGATGATCAGGGTCCCAGTAGGCCCTTTACACTCCCAGGCGCCCTGCAGTTGCAAGGTCTATACCCCCTATTATTACACCTCATACATAGAATGATCCATCATACTATGTATAAATCTTTCACTAGTGGAGAGAAACATTTATTTACAGTTGTTATTATACACTCTATGAGAGATGCATCTGCCATAGATGACAGTGTTTTTCTATTATTTATGACAAGCTTCATTCATTTATTTATTGCTCTCTCTCATTGAAGTGTTTCCCCAACTGTACTTCCACATGCTGCGCCAGAGGAGGAGAGTTCTGCACGGAGAAGTCATCGTGGAAAAGGACGACTGACCCAAATCATTCAATCCTGGATATCCTTGTATCATATACAATGGACATTCTTGTTTTTTTAATCAACTTGAAACTATTGTTATCAACTTTATATGTTCCATTTTTCCTGCTCTGTCCCTTTCCCTCTTTTTTTTTTAAGATATAAACCAATGCCCACATCAATACCCTCATCAATGTTTTCATTGGGAGTCATTTGTACTTAGGGTAAATTCTTATAAAGGTGAAACAAAGGCAGACAATCCTAATTGAATTATGAGTTCCATATTATGTTTCTTTGCTCTACTCTATGTTGGTTGGACATTGCTGCTGAGTTAGTGAGAACATTAAGGGCAGTAAATAGATGAGCACAAAAAGCAATAGTGATAGGTGGCCAATGTCCTAAAGGTTCCCTCTATGCAGTGCCAACCCTGTGCATGACCAGCCTTACAGTGTTTTTTTGCTCATTAACCAACAAGAATTAGATCCTTTCAATGAAATACAGTAATCCCATTCAGGAATGCCATTGATTGTTTTTCTCTTGGTTTCCAGAATGATCTATGTCTGTAGCTTGATTATTGGCATAAGCAAAGGTAGAATGTCTCAAGAGCTGAGAAGTAAATACCTAATCAATCAGCTTCACTCAATTATTGTAGGAAATCAGATGTTTAATAAACCGAGGAGGGGAGGCTTCAAACAGGTGTCACAAGCATTGGAAACATGGCACGGTTTTTGTTTAGTCCATATATACGTTCTCTGTTACATCATTCAAAAGAAGCACTAAAATCACATTTTTTAATATGATCTATTAAACTGTAGTCCATTTTTGAGATACTGACTTTAGCCACAATTTTTCTGCTCTGTCCCATAAAACAGAGAACATCTCCTGTTAATTTGTAGTGTTGATATTTACTTTATTTCTGTAGGAATGTCCAGTAAAACATATCATTTATCAACAGCGTGCAAATTTGCCCATGGGCAGTAACCCATAGCAGCCAATCAGTACCTTTTTTCAGCCAGCTGCAGGTAGAATAATTTGTAACAATTGTATAGGTTACCATGGGTTACTGCTCATGGGCAAATTTGCCCACTGTTGATATGATAAATGACCCACATTGGCCTAGATCAGTGCTTTCCAACTCATTATATGTAGTTGGCTGATTATTTCTCATACTTTGTGCTCAAGGGCTGGATTATATGAAAATGATGATGTCATGCAGTGGTCCCCAACCAATGCTTCGTGAGCAACATGTTGCTCTCCAACCCCTTGGATGTTGCTCCCAGTGGCCTTAAAACAGGTGCTTATTTTTTAATTATTGGTTTAGAGGCAAGTTTTGGTTGCATAAAAACCAGATGTACTGCCAAACAGAACATCCTGTAGGTTTCCAGTCTATATAGCGGCTACCAAATAGCCAATAACAGTCCTAATTTGGTACCCCCAGGAACATGTATTATGCTAGTGTTGCTCCCAAAGTCTTTTTACATTTGAAAGTGGCTCACGGGTAAAAAAGGTTGTGGATCCCTGCAGTAAAGTCTATAGAGCCCTCGAGCAGCCTGGGGGCCATAAAAAAAATGTTTGGTGGACTACGTCATAAGGCCCACAAGCCTCCAGTTGGGCAGCCCTGGCCTAGACTATTTTGCCCTGGGGGCTGTGGAAACCACTACTCATCAATAGTTTCCAATGGCACAGTGACCTCTAGCATGACCATGCAGTTACTCTCAATGCTAGACATGAGCACATCTTTGTTGTACTTGACAAAAAAAGGCCATGTTGAATATGTACTGGTTTCAAAATTCATAACTGATCAGTATAATATCCCCTTAAACCAGTGATGAACCACCTGTGGCTTTTAATATGTTGATGAGATGCTGAAAGTAGTAGTTCAACAAGATCTGGAGGGTTGAAGGCTGTACATGCAGGCTTGACAGGATCACTATAGTAGTTTTACTTAGCACAAGGAATAACTATGAGGACCTATATAAGCCATGAGCAACCTTAGCTCTGAGTTGAAGCTGTTGCCAAAACCTGGAGAGTTGAGGCGACAATTTCACATAGACATTGGCTATTGGGCCACATCTCTGGATGTAATGTTCCTGTAATGTAAACGGTACACAGATTGGTGCAGTCTATGTTAATCAGGTCAAAACTTCAACATTTTTGGATGAGGCTTACTCA
This sequence comes from Xenopus tropicalis, assembly GCF_000004195.4. NCBI lineage: Eukaryota > Metazoa > Chordata > Amphibia > Anura > Pipidae > Xenopus > Xenopus tropicalis. Next base: position 28,450,656 of record NC_030682.2, read on the forward strand.
GACTGATGGGGGGCAGAAGTTGGCCTTTTTAAAACCCTCACCATGGTGCTATCTTCCATTAGCCTAAGGTAATTATTACACAAAAGGGAGGTTATTGGAGGTAATAATAAAGACTAATATTGGCCAAACTGTGGCTACATAGGCATGGCTGAGCCAGAGGCCTTCTTGGAGGCTTGAAGGTTAAACCAGAGGATAATTATCAAATGTTTACATTACACAAACACAAAAGGAGAATTAAAAATGAAGCAATAGTGGCCCCTTAATATATAAGCACAATAGATGTCTGTAATAAACTACAAGACTACAAGTAAACACTCCATTTTATCCTATGAGAGTTCTACTTGGAAAAGGGTAAGAGACAAATCACAATTGCTAATACATGCAGCTGACTGACAGTAATTTCTGCCTTTGCTCACTTTCCTCACTGTTCTGTTCAACTCATATCATTAGAACTTCGCAGATTGTCAGAGAGCAAGAACCCGGAATGTGAGCGCTAAGCAGGAAACAGTGACTGGCACGCTGTTTGTATTTTCTCTTGCTCTCACGAGAAACATCATTCTAAAAATTTAAATGCAGAATTTCAAGTATCCCTCAGGAGCCAGAGCAAAAGAGATGCTTCCCTGACAATGCACAAAAGGAATTAATAAATGCTCAGCGATTTCAAACCCTCTCGGAGCTGATAGAGTCTGATACCCCGGCTAAGCTATAATAAGGTGACCCAGTTTTCTAATGTAAGAATATGAGTTGTAAGTTTGTATGTCTTTTATATTAGAATAAAAACATTGCAGACAAGACATTTAGGCACAATTGCAGCAAGTCTAGTGTCAACTTTTCATAGATTTGGCCAAAATGATTATGTTGGAGCAAATTATATGCTCCAATTATTTCAAATGAGGGGAGAACAATTGCTAAAATGGGTATTCTGCTCAATAGCGAACACATATTGATTGAAAAATATTCATTAGTAATGAAAATGGAATGGAACATAATGCACCCCTTGACCCAAGGTTAATGTAACTCAATGATACAATAATAAGGGACATTAACATTTTTTTTCTTTAACATTTAATTCTATTGGTGTTTTTCATGTTTAAATATGTTTAGTAACCTTAAGGCAGTGGTTGTTGGACTGTCTCCTTGGAGGACTAGTCTTTGTTCAGGGCTTTCCAAAGCATCTAGCAATAGATATAGGAAATCATTGTTGTATAAAACATTCAGCCATGTCCAATAAGTGTTCACCCCAAATCACACCTAATCTGATTAGTGATGATTGAATCATTTAAAAAAAATTTGCGAAACAGTGAAAATGTTGCGCAGGAAAAAAATTGTCGCCCACGACTATTCTTTTGAGGCACGACTATTCTTTTGACGCACGACTATTCTTTTGACACCCGCGTCTATTCTTGCAACAATTTTTTGGACGCGCGACTATTCTTTTAAAGCTTGCGACTATTCTTGCGACAATTTTTGGACGCGCGGCTATTCTTTTGACGCACGACTATTCTTGCAACAGTGTTTGGACGCGTGACTATTCTTGCGACAATTTTTGGATGTGCGGTGAATTTTTCTGCGGCAAATTTTTTCATCCGTTTCGCGAAACAATCCGCCAATGGTGAAACGCGGAAATTCGCTGTGATTCAATGCCTGGCGAAACATTTTGGCCATCACTAAATTGGATCTTAATGCATATTTAGCAGAGCAAATTCTCCCCAAATCTCACCCTAATAGTCCTTCAGGCAGAGCACCCTGGCCACTGTTTCAAGCCCCGTTAGGGAGAGCAGTTACAAAGCTTGGAAACCACTGCCTTAAAGGGGCGGGTCACCTTTTAGTATGTTATAGAAAGTCCTATTCCAAGCAATTTTGCATTTAGTCTTCTTTATTTTTTTTATATTTTTTTAATTATTTGCCTTCTTGTTTTGATTCTTCACAGCTTTCAAATGGTCATGGAGCCCAGCAGCCAAAAACAATTACTCTGCAAGGCTACAATTTTATTTTTGTTACTATTTATTACTTGTTTTTCTATTCAAGTCCTCTGCTATTCATATACCAGTCTCTCATTTCAAGCCACTCCCTGGTAATTTGAACCTTAGCAACCAGATAGTTGCTGAAATTCCCAAAATGGAGAGTTGCTGAACAAAAATAATAAAAAAAACACAAATGATAAAAAATGAAGACCAATAGCAAAACTGACTTAGAGTATCATTCTTTAAATCACACTAAAAGTTAACTCAAAGATAAACAACCCCGTTAAAGAATGATACATCATATTATGGAAGAATCCCACATCCCAAGCCTGCTAGATAAGAGATCTTATACCTACAGCTCACATACAAATGGTTCCCATAAACTCAAGTACTGTGCTACTTTCTTAAAAATGTATTTATTTCCTTTCAAAAAACATAGAGGTTCTTGTAACTTTATGTGCTGTCTATTAAGGGAAAGGTAAATATAAGTAGAACCATTGACTTTCTGCAGTTTTGACAGTTTCTTCTCATGGTCTGGAACATAACCAGCCTGTACCCGAGTTACAAATATCCTAGTTTTTCTAATAATGTCCTTTTCTGTAAAAAATGTACTGAAACATCTTTCTTCTTCTGTCAAGGTTTTAGCTTGTTCAATCCTTAACTGTGGAGGAAACTTGTCATTGTACACGAGGGCTTTTCAGGCGGTGAATTTTCATTTCATTTCATGGAACCACGCACGAAAATGGTGCAAATGAAAAGCTTGAATTGCTTGAACTGAACACGCACATGTTTACATAGACACCTGTGTCGTGCAGCAGCTCTTTTGTTAAGAGGTTATTTCTTTTCTTTTTTTTACATATTCCAAACATCAACAGGGCACGTGTATCGATTAAAAAAAAAAACATTATTTTGATGTGGTGTGTCACTTTCTCCTTATTTTCATGTAAAAAAAGCACTTTCAAAGACATCATGTTAAAGAAATATCTTATATCTAGTACAATCGTAGCCGTTGCTAGGGGAATTTTAATTTATTATAATCAGATTTATCTAAAATGCATCAGCCTAGTACATAAAACTACATAAAACTAGGTTTAATGGAAAACTAAATCGTAGACATGTAGGGGTAGAAAAGTTTTATTTTCAATACTGAACTTACTATAACAGCAATGATTCAGGCCTTCAAAGTTGTGAACAGAGGGGTGTCACCATCTTGGATTTTGTTAGGAGTGTCAGTGGCAGTGCACATGCTCAGTAGGCTCTGGGCAGCTGCTGGAAGCTAAGCTTAGGGGTTGTTGCAAATTACCAAGCAGAAAATGAGATTTACATGCCATAGAAGATGAGGCTACAGGTCTGATTATAGAAATCTGATGCAAATTGTGGTGATATTTCAGCTGCCATGTAAAGAGAATCTGAATTTATTACTAATCAGCCTTATATTGTGACATTTATATTCTATATATACAGTATATAGTGAGTGGGTCCCTAAGCTCAGGTAAGTGACAGCAGCACAGAGCATGTGCAGGGAATCAGAAGAAAAGAAGATGGGGGGCTACTGGGGCATCTTTGGGGGCACAGATCTTCCCTGCTAAAGGGCTGTGGGAGCCTTGGGCTGATACAGAAGCCTAAAATATAATGTGCAACATTTCTGTCCTACTTCTTCTTTACTTTTTAGTTCTCCTTTAATGGAAACTGTACAGCAAAATGTAACAATGCTGTAAAAATGCTAAATAGTGTCTGACCCTCCATATGCTTTTGCCATGGTGGTAACAGTTAAAGGCCCCCTGACCTTACCCTGTCATTATCAAGATGCTCTAGTGAAGCACAATTCTTCTGATTTTGGCCTCACATAAGATAAAGGTGTCTGTTTATAGTCATGGCATAGAGCATTAGTCTTCAGACATAAGGGTTGATTCACTAAAGTGTGATAAACGTTATCGCATGTTTTTTTGCGTTAAAATTGACGCAAAAAAAACCACGCGATTTGCTAAAGTATTATCGCATGCGTTAAGTTGCATATCGTGTGCGTTAAATAGCGCGCAGAAATAATACTAATGCATGATTCACAAACACTTAGACGCGCTAAATATCGCATTAGTCTGAGCAAAAATGAACACCTACTTGGGGCAGGCGGTAATTATAGAAAAGTACAGTTCATGAGCTTTTGGCAACACAATATGGACTTTGCAGTGGGATTTATTCAAGTCTGTGTTGGCCCTAGAGTGATGCAGCCTCCAGTTTGCAGGGAAATGGTCATTTTCAGAAAAGTAGTTATGGCTATATATGTATGGCTAATATGGCGTGCGCGCGATAAGTAGCGGACGTGCGTTAATTAGCGCGGGTTGCGTCGAATACCGCACGAAAATATTCTTCGCGACTTAAATACGCACACAGCATTGTGTCTAAATTAACGCAAATATACTTTTAGTGAATCGTGGGTTAAGATGCGAAAAATAAGATGCAATAAAATTTTGAACGCATGCTATAAATAGCGCACGTTTTAACATACTTTAGTGAATCAACCCTATTGTTCGTTAAAGCCTGACTTTGAGTTCCAACACCTGGATAGGCCCCCTTAGCCAACAGTAAGCTTAAAAATATATGAAAACATTTTAACAGATGAAAATGTTTTCTATAAGATCCATAGCCATAATTCCATATACAATTCATATAAAAAGGTAACCCAGCCCTCACACTTACTCACCTAAAGGCTGTGTTCCCAGGAGGATCTAGGAGAGCATGTAGTCACTTTCAGGCTGGGCCCTGCTAGCCAAGGCTCTGTGACTCACAGCTATAGGGGTTGCCTTGGTTTTTATCTCTGTTATAATAAGCACATTGGCATTTCTTCCTCATATGACATTGTATAGAATGTATAGCTTGCAGGTAAAAGGTTGGAGACCTGAGATACAATGTGGTACACTAGCCCAGACCAAATTTGAAAAAGGTCATTTTTGTTATTCTTGTGTAACTGATTTACAAACGTGTGATATTGTGAACGTAATAACTGACTTGTTCCTAAAAGTTCATTACCCATGAGAACACATGAGAAACATGAGTTTCACTATTACTCTGGTACAGGTATCGGACCCCTTATCCGGAAACCCGTTATCCAGAAAGCTCCGAATTACGGAAAGCCCGTCTCCCATAGACTCCATTATAAGCAAATAGTTCAGAATTTTAAAACTGATTTCCTTTTTTTAATGTAGAAATAAAACAGTACCTTGTAACTGATCCCAACTAAGATATAAATAATCCTTATTGGATGCAAAACAATCCTATTGGGTTTAATTAATGTTTTATTAATTTTTTAGTAGACTTAAGGTATGGAGATCCAAATTATGGAAAGACCCCTTATCCGGAATACCCTTGGTCCCGAGCATTCTGGATAATGGGTCCTATACCTGTACTGTATTTGTTGTGTAAGGAGGGGCTTGAGAAACGGATTTCTGGTATTAAAGGAAAAGGAAAGGTAAAAACTAAGTAAGCTTTATCAGAAAGGTATATACAGCCATAAGCACTCAGAAATCCTTCAGGGCACTGGCAGGAGTCTGCTCAGTTTGATCCTTTCTCCCTCTCCCCCTCACTTTTCCTCCTTCCCCTCCAATCAGAATTTACTCCCCCTCTCATCAGAATTTGTTCCCCACTCCCAGCCCTGTGTAAACAGAGCTAACAGCAGCCAGATCTGCAGCACGGAAGCTGCTATCTTAAACAAACAGAGGGAGCTTCTATGGCTGTTTATTCAGGTATCGTAAAGCTTTATGCAGAATAAATATAGCGTTCTAGTTGGCACTAATGTGGCAAATCTATTGGCAATAAAATGCCAAAATGCAATTTATGTACTACAATACTTGGGGTCAATGCCAGTTCCCATTGCTATTCCTATTGCAAAGCCTGGTTGTTTCCATTAGTGCCAAACTCCTTGTGTGGCAAAGCCCAAACAGTGCAGATGTGTGGGTTTATAATCCCTAAATTAAGCCTCCCCTTATCTCAAAATGATCCAAAGCAAGAAAAAGTCTAACAGATACAGATGCATTGAAAATACAGCAAACATCTTACTGAATTATGAATATATCACTGACTGGGATTTTTAAAGAAACTGTGATTTCCTTTACCCACACATAAAAATACAGATGGGAAGATTGTTGGAGGCATGCCCAAGGCATATTGTTAGAGGTCTTCATAATCAGACCTGGTTTGCGTTCCCTTGCAAGAACTTCCGTGCCCTAGTAACATGTTACAAATGGGATTCAATAAATGAATAATTCTACCTGCCTTCAAGCTACAGCAACATATGAATCATAAAGGCTACGATGCCAAGTATCCTTATCTGGCAATAAGTACATTAATTAAGGCTGATGTGCCATAAATAAAGCATTCTAATAAATCAGACATTCTATACATTGCATGTAGGCCTCTACATATTTCCCTGCTGAACATGTTTTTATTTTCTTTTTTCGAAGTATGAGTTGTTGAATTTGTTGAGTTGCAAAGTCCATGAGCATGTTTTATATTAAATCTAAGCTGAAATATATAGAAATATTTCCTAGACTCTCACTCTTTGGTGGTCAGAATGGCCTCTGAGAATTGCCATTCATTTTTAGAACATACATATTTAATGAGCTAGTAAAAACAGGAGAATGCCCAATATGTATTTTGCTTCACACTTTTTTTAGAAAGCTCGATATTTTTATTTGGAAATAACCTTGTCATCTGGCATGGCTTGTCAGAGGAAGTCATAAATAGGTATTATCTGATTCTCCAATGGAGTCTGAGCACCCAGAAAGCATTGTCAGTGCTATACAATGCAAATGATAAGTCTATGGAGCCATTAAGTAGGGCTGAGAAAATCCTTTGGAGGGCCACATTTGGCCCGTTGGCGGCCCGTTGGCTTCCAGTTGGACAGTACTGTGCTAGGTCATGGGTCAGGAATAAGGTAACTGAAAAGGATCAAATGTGGTACTGCAAATAACAGAAACGTGATGCTGGGCAACAGGGCTGCCATCAGGGGGGCACAGGGGGACTGTTGTTTCTGGCCCGGACAATCCTTTGCTTTAAAGGGGGCCGGCCGTGAAACAGTTTTTAAGCTCGGGCCCCCTTTAAAGAATTACGGGCCCTGTCATTGGTGGCCAGTGGGGATTTCGATTAGTTGCGCCCCATGCGTAGGTGTGGGTACGGGGCACAACCTTATAAAGAGTGGATGCAGCAGGGAGCTGGGGGACATTGCAAGAGGATGCAGCCGGTGGAAGGACCCAGAACATTTTGTTGTGAGGGGCCCCGTGATTTCTGATGGCGGCCCTGCTGGGCAATTGCACCACCAGAGGGAGCTAATTAAAAAATAATTTAGGAGATAGCACTGGTGGATTGGGCAAGGGTTCAGGGAGTAGGGTAAAATAAGAGATGGGTGGGGAAATAAACAATAAACTGGTATTGGGGCATGCTTGGGGTGGGGCAACAGCAGATTACAAATTTACTGTCAAGTTCATTGCTGGTAATTTTTGTTACTCTGATATTGCCTGGTATTTTAGCAGCTGGACTGGTTAAATACTGGCCAGGTGGCAACCCTAGGTTACAAGCTTGCAATCTGTCCTTTGAGGGAACGTTAAAAAGAGCTGATCCCAATCAACCTGCTGCCGTGGGATCTTGAACATAAGGAGTCAGGTTATGAGTGAGGGTATTAAAATATGACTGTACATTACATTTGGTAGTTTAAAAATACAACCTGTAGTATGGGTTGCACACCTGTCACTAAAGCTATTTTTAAGTGACACATGTAACAGGGAAATAAATCCCATGCTCATTATATATTATTAGAGAGATTTTTCATGTACTGAACGGCCATGTTATGACAATGAAATTAGCCAGCAGAAACGGCTAATCTCTCATTGCAACTCTAGTGACATAATAATAATAATATTCCAGTCTTTCCCACTGTCATAGTGATCATTCCACACAGCTTACTCACCAGCATCTGTTCAACACAGAGATAAAATATTATTTATTAACTATATAACTAAATATTATGCAATGTATCCAGTGTTAGGTCTTTTTTGTGGGTCAACCATTAAGTCAACCAAGTTAAAGGAGTTTTTTGTTTCTGGTGAAACAAAAAATGTTTCCACCTATGCCAACCCTAACTCACCCTAATCCAAGCCAGCCAACCCACGACCACCCTGCCCCAGCACAAGTATATAAGTAAGCACCGCAACTCATTTGCAGAGTCCAGCCTGCGACCCACCTGCTCTACTGCCAGATGATGATATTGGAAGTCTAAAACTGCTAAGGTCTCAGAAACAGCTAAAAATTAATGTAAATTGCAAAAGTGCTCAGAGGAGCAGTCTAATGGAATATACAGTACATCAATATTTATATTTGGGTTTAATTGCCTTTTAAGCAGTGTATTTTGCAGTTTATTTTTGTCACCTGGATTACAAAAATATTGATACTCATCATTATTTATTGAATCAATCAATCTAACCTGTCCAATTGAATGACCAGTTGAAACAACTCCTAAAAATACATGGCCAAACAGAATTTGGGAAACTTACAGGTAACCTATGGAATTCCTGGTTCTAATTTTGATACATTAGCCCCTAAGTGAACATTATATGTAAAAGCTTTTAGCACACTTTCACTTCCAGGTACTACTGGCCCTTCAAAATACATTATGTAGGGGTAGCATCCAGTACATTGGGCACTGGATACTTAGGCTCAAATCATCTGCCGGTAAATACTCAGTACAGCGCATTTGTTCAGAACAATGCTGAACCTGGTCTTTATTTAGTTATTCGGTGCCCTTGTGTATCTTAGCCATTACCTGAAAATTAAATAGCACATATGCCACATTTAGTTCCAATGCCATAATAAAACGGACTGGATCCTAATGCATTTCTTTAATAGGGTAAGAGTCTCCAAATTTCAAAATAATTTGTATAAAGGAATACATCATATTCTGTATGTCACAATAGTACAGTAAAAACAGCAACGGGTCTTCATAACCTGCTCTGAAATATGTGCTTTACCCCCAAACAGAATTGCCTATGGCTACCTATCTTCTTTCCATCTTCTTTCCAATACAATTTGTACAGAAGTAAAAAAAGGTCTTATATTTGTAAAGTGGCAATCTTAAAGGTAAAAAAAAAACATGTTGTAAATTTCCATGACTGTTGTGGATGACCCAAAGGGTTAATTCCCCATACTGGTTCTGTTGCCTGTGTTTTTGTATGTTTGGGGCAGGTATGGCCACATTGCAAATAGATGTCCCTGCCAAATTCTATTTAAGCACCTGCATTAGTTATCTGGCTTTGACACACCCTAGTCCTCTATAACCATGGCCCCTCTCTTATCCAAATACTTGTAGGACATTTAGGGCCACAGAACCAAATTTAGAGCAATAAAAACTTTTTTCCTATTTTACCCTAAGAAGTTGATCCCTATGCAGTGTGCTTTATAAAGGAAGCCTGTTGAGCAAAGGAGCCCTATATTCAATCATTCTTTTCTAGTTCACCTTTACTTTTCTGTAAGAAGTCATCTGTCTTCTTATATGGGGTCTTGGCACCATCCTTGGCTCCACCATTTCTAAGCTCCATCTTGGTCAAAGTCTTTATTCTCATGGCTAACAATAGGTCCAAGGCTTGTCTGGATAGCTGTTTGCTTAACACAGCCAAGAAACAACAAGATGCTATGAAAGGATTGTAGGATCAAGTTAGTAAACAGCTGAACGCACTTCGGTTTGTCTAAAGGTGGCCATACACTATAGGATCGAGCTGATCTTTCCATGGAAATGGAATATCAGAGTAATCCTATCGTAATCAATGAGCCGATGCGGTCCCTGATTCAACAGGAAAATTAAACCTGCTAGATATCGGTCAGGTAGGCCCATTGGGGGTGCCCACATGGGCAGATAAGCTGCTGAATTGATCTGAAGGACCCCAAACGGCAGCTTAAATCTGCCTGTGTATGGCCACCTTAAGGTGGACCCTTTCTGCACCCTTCCTGGATCAAAGAGTTAATTTCAGCAACCTCATATCTTTTAACTTTCTAAAAGAATGGCATCCAACCCTTTCTTGAAATTATCTCATGTATCTGCCAGAACTGAACAGTTTCAGGGAACAACCATTAACACTATTTTTCTGTGAGGAAACCTATAGTTACCTGTAATTGAGCTGCATTTTTGTTGTGGGATTGAGATCATCAAGATTTAAAATGCTGATGTGGTGAAGAACAGTGACTATCCAGATGCTGAATTTCTATAATAACTGGTACATTTAGAGGCAGCCAGTGGCATGATTCAGGCAGTACAGACATAAGAGTTAATGATAGATGATGACAGTGGCTCAGAGAGACTTCAAGGTCTGAATTACTGTGCTTTTTTATATGTATCCTGACTCAGAGCCTCAGGTATATGAGCTGCTTAATGCTAGCAGTCATTGTGTTATCTACACAGTGTATTAGATATTCCTAATGTGTCAGATAGGTAATGTAAAAGCACTAGGCAGATACTTTTATGGTGAAATTCTAAAGCTCATGCAAAGACAATGTTGTAAAAAAGGTTTAATTTCTGGTGTCAGAATCTCTTTATAGGAAACTAAACCTTCAGAAATAGTTTCACCCTTTCATGGGGGTTCTGAAGCACTTCCACGTACAGCAACCTTACATCGTACCTACCAGCTCTACTGTGGTTACATTCTGGGCCTGACACATTGAGCATTGGCCAGTCACCAAACAGTTACGTCTTACGTGAGGGGGAGTCAGGCTGCACCAGAAGCAGTTAAAACAAATGAAGTGGTCACCTTCCTTTTTATATTCTGTCTGCCATTTTCTTCCTAATGTATGTATGTATGTATAACTTTATTTATAAAGCGCCACAAGGGTACGCAGCGATGTACAATCTTACAGAATACAAAATTACACACAGGGAGGACGAGTGATATAATAAATAAATACAATAAATACATATATGTATATATATATAAGTGCCATGTGGTATGAGACACAGTAGGAAGGAGGTCCCTGCCCCGTAGAGCTTACAATCTGAGTGGTTGGGTAACATACAGGCACAAACTGGAAGGTAAGAGTGCACCAGGTATGGGCATTTGCCCTTAAGCGCAGGACTGGGCAAAATAATGTCTTAGTGCTCCAGAAGGTAACAGCTGAGTTTTTTCTAAAAGAGAGTGGGTGAGTTTTCCCTACGGAGGGATTCAGGGATAGAGTTCCAGAGGTAAGGAGCAGCGAGATAGAAAGGTTTAAGACGATAGAGCGCAGTGGGTGTGGATGGTGTAAAAAGACGGAGGCTCTGAGAGGAGCGGAGGAGACGACCAGGAACATGCAGGGAGACCAGTGAAGAAATGTAGTGAGGAGCAGAGGAGTGAAGGGCTTTGAATGTCAGGAGAAGGATTTTGTAAGCTATCCTTCTAGCCATGCTAGAGAGCTTACTTGGGGCTGAGCAGGTTCCCTCTTAGGAGAGAGCAGGAGGATCCTGGCAGCAGAGTTTAAAATTGATTGCAGGGGAGAGAGGTGGGAGTCTGTTGCTTGTGAAAAAAGGCAGTGTTATTAATATGGTTAGAGAAGGAGAGAGACTGGTCAAAGATAACCCCAAGGCAGCGTGCAGAATTTACAGGGTTAATGGTCATGCCATCAATAGTAATTCATTGTCATTCCCTAAAATCAGCCTCAGGCTTCAAAAACATCTTGACGCTTCCGCTGCCAGATCCCAAATTATTTGCATTTATGTCACATTGCCCAGCAGTGATCTTTACTTCAATGACTTCACGCTCTCAATGGTATAACCCCCAGACAGTGACAATATTGTGGTTTTGCAGAATTGGGAATATTTCTATACAATAGTGAGAATTATACAATCATTTCTTAACCAGAGGCAGTGGGGTTTAGAAGCACATTTATTCTGCTCTAATAATAATGTAAATGTATCAGTGCCTCCAGTGTTATAGGAACAATATAAATATATTATTGACCCCATTTCTATAAATTGAGAGCATCACTGTCTCCAGTAATAAAAGGTTCTCTGTACCTTGTGTGTTGGTTGGGCTTTGCCTAGTCAGGATCAGGGGTGTAACGAAGCAGACCGTTTGGGGGGGACAGGAGTGTAGAGGGCCAGTATGGCCCAAATGAATAATTAGTTTCAATATAGCTTGGTAGAAACTACCAATGTTTTAGGGCCCCAAACCTAATTTGCTGTGGGGCCCAGGAATGCCACATCTAGTTACACTACTGTTTAGGATATGTCTGGATCTTCTGGCACTGACTGCTTGAAGCTTCAATGAGTATGTGGTTGTCCCTGTGGTGACGTATGGTTGGATATAACATTAGATGTAACTGCCATACCCCAAGCAAGTTGTATAAAGGATAAGTATAGATGTAATATGCTGGGATGCATTAGGGAACACCTGTAAATAATGAGAAATATACACAATGCACACAGCAATACATTGTTCAAGCTAGGGAAGCAATGCAACCCCTACTGGGCAAAGTTCAGTGAAAACTGTAATTTGCTTCCTAGTCTTTCAGTAATACAAACCGTTAAAGAGACACATGACTATCCTCATTGTCAGCATGAAAAAACATAAAAAAGCATTTGTTCCTTACAAAATGTATACCTGGTTATTATTATATATTTATACCCTATGGAGCTTGAAATATATATATATATTTATCTAAATGTTGAAAGCCAGATCGGAGTACTCATTTTATAAGAAAGCACATTAGTTAAGATTTTTTTGCCTAAAATCTGTTGCCAATTTTATATAGTAAATTTGTGCTACTGTGTCTAATGATTAAATGGTTTCATGTGGACTCTGCAGTTTAGTGTACACATGTTGCTAGCACTATGGGAGCCTGAGCAAAGAATATTATACATTTCCTGTTAACTGTAGCCAATCCAATTGGGTTTTTTTTTAACTTGTAATTTTTATTGTTTTTGTAGAAGTTAACAAGGCATATTAAATCATTGTGTGCAATTGTTCATACATTTGTCATCATTAGTAAATAAACAACAGAAGTCATAAGGAAAAGAGAAAACGGTAAATATAAAGAAAAATAAATAAATAAGGGTACTTGGCTGTAGCTATGTGAGGGGCATAAATTTGCGATTATGTCTGGTGGAGAGTAACTCCCAAGGAGACCATATTTTAGGAAATCAAATTGTTTAATGCTATTAACCCTCTGTTTTACTTCTGAGAGAGAGGAGATGGTGGGCATCTTCCATTTAGCTGGAATAGAGATGCGGGCAGCTGAGAGTACCTGATTGACCAGCCAAGCAGATAGCAGAGTTAAGTACTTAGGCCAGAGGTCAGGGCAGGCAGCACACAGATATAAAAGTTCAGTACTGAGGACAGGCAGCAGGCAGACAGTAGAGTTTACACTTGATAAAGGGCTGCCAGTTATAAGAATTTTGCAGTTAATACTGCCTTGAACTTTATTCCTCCATTCTCATTTTTTGGCTATGCTATTGTAGGCGCAGGTCAGGGCACCTATAAAAAAGAAGCTATTGAATATTTACAGACAACCTACAAAACATTTTGGAGATGGCAGAGTTCTCTAATCAGGCTAGAGGCCAGGGCAACCAGCAGACAGAAAGAAAGTCTACCACTCAGGCTAGAGGTCAGAGCAGGCAGCAAATAGATATCAGAGTCTAATACTTAGCCCAGAAGTCAGCGTAGAGAGTAGGCAGTAAGAGAAGTCCAATATACAGTCAGAACAAGAGCATATACAAAGTGAATCTTATATCTGTAGCTTTGTTATGAGGTAAGGGGGAGCCCTTGCCCAAACAGTGGACCTCCAATGGTAACTTTAACTGAAAAAGTCCAACCATTACTGACATAGTGCATTATGTAGCACCTGCTCTAATGTATAAAGGTATGAGAAGACCCCAAGGATTTATTGTATTTATAGATCAAACTACATCAACTCTAAAAATATTCAGACCCACAGCATGTCTGCAGTACATTGGCTGGGATCTCATGCACCTTGACCCCCCACCCCCCACATATACAGGGCCATATATATAAATATATATATAGGCACCCAAGAACCATTGCCTAGGGGGTGGCCCTCGGGTGCCTATATAATAGATTACTATAAAAAGAAAAAAAAACCCTCCCCAGCTGCCATTGGAGACTTGCCTTGTAAATCCAGTGGTGGAGCTGGGGGGTTATTGGGCATCCTGAGCAATGACATCCATACAATTAACATCATTTCCATACACTGGGGACACATTTAGGACCGAGGCCTAGAGTGACACCAGACCTAAATACAGGCCTGCATGTATTCCTGCAAACTTTAGTTATCATTCATGCAATAATACATTCCAGCACAGAAAGAGTTCCCTCCCGTGGCACATGTTGATTTACCGCAGGGCCAATGCAAACACCTGGGACAGAAAGTGGCGCATTAAAGGGAACTGCAGAGATTGGCGCATGTTGAGACAGGAGCAACGTATACCTGTGTAGCAACACAAACTACAGCAATTAGCTTCAAATTCCACTGGAACTGGGGCAAAGATCCCCCGAGTACTCATTTAGCAAGACTGTAAAATATTATAGGCTTTTTAACAGGAAAGGGAAAAGATCGGATACATTTCAAAATACACTTATTCTTATAAAAATAAATACAGTGCATGGGAAGGCAAGGACCTGCAACCCCCACTCTCCCTGGGATATTGCCAGTAGCATTTAGGGGGGCTCATCCAAACCCAAGTACACCTGCTGTGTGAAGAGCAGATTTAAACCCTGTCTCCTTATCAATAAGAAGAATATCTCTAGAAAATTCAAAATATTCAAAATATTCCTTATGTTAACCTATATATAATTATCTTTATGGTTAAATGAGCTGATTAGCCATATCAACATGCTGATTGTTTTTGTTATACAGGTATCGGATCCCTTATCCGGAAACCCATTATCCAGAAAGCTCTGAATTACGGAAAGCCCGTCTCCCATAGACTCCATTTTAATCGAAAAATACGGAATTTTAAAACTGATTTCCTTTTTCCCTGTAATAATAAAACAGTACCTTGTAATTGATCCCAAATAAGGTATAATTAATCCTTATTGGATGCAAAACAATGCTATTGGGTTTAAGTAATGTTTTATTGATTTTTTAATAGACATAAGGTATGTAGATCCAAATTACGGAAAGACCCCTTATCTTACCTAATACCCTGGATAACAGGTCCTATACCTGTACATGAATTCTATAGACTACATACACTATTACAGGGATTGCTTATCAAGTGGAGCTTAAGGGCTGTGACAGACGGGGAGATAAGTTGCCTGGCGACACATCTCCCTTGTCGCAGGCGTCTAATCTCCCCGAAATGCCATCCCACCGGCGAGAATGTAAATTGCCGGTGGGATGGCATACATGGTGCCGCGTTTGCCGAAGCCGCGGAAGTTTCCTCTCAAGGCAAATCGTGGCACCACATATGCCATCCCACCGGCAATTTACATTCTCGCCGTTGGGTTGGCATTTCGGGGAGATTAGTTGCCCGCGACAAGGGAGATTTGTACCAGGCGACTAATCTCCCCGTCTGTCACAGCCCTTAAGCTCCACTTGATAAGCAATCCCTGTAATAGTGTATATAGTCTATAGAATTCCTGTATAACAAAAACAATCAGCATGTTGATATGGCGAATCAGCTAATTTAACCATAAAGTCGCCAGGCGACTAATCTCCCCGTCTCTCACAGCCCTAAGTTAACAGTACATATTCAGATCTCACCATATCAGTGGTTCCTTATAAGATTTGGCCACCTACTTGCTAGACCAGATTGGGCTGATCTGATCATATGGCCCCCAGGCCAATAACTGGATCATAATGGGCTTCTATGCATGTCTGTCAGGAGATTAACATTAACCTGCCAGTGCAGTCCTCTCCTGATGGGATTTATAACCTACCTGATATTTATCTGTCCAGAAGGCAGTTGGGGAAGACCCATACATGGGCAGATAAGCTGTTGACTTGGTCTGAAGGGGCTAAATTGGCAGCTTAAATCTGCCCATGTAGAGACAGCTTTACACTCTAAAGGCTTGGTTTATTCAGCGGGTATTGAACCTGCCATTATATTTTTGGGATATAAGAATAAACCAGAGTGCCTTGAATAAACCAACATGGGGAAATCATACAAATGCCATACAAATAGAGTTCTGTTAGGAACTAAATCCAGACCTCTAGAGCTTGAACGAAGCAATCACTGTATAATTGTGATTTTAAATACAATACCATTGTATGTGACTTTACCAGCATGATATGAGTGACTTACAGGGGAATCATTTGTGGCCCTCAAATGCTGTGGATCCTTTATTTGTGTTCCCACATTTGCCTGACTTCTCAGTGGGGAGTTCATATTATACAAGACTCCCTTGCTGCCCTTAGACTTGGAGCCATGCCCATATAAAAGAATGCATAGCTTTGTAATGATGTATGGTATTTCAGTGCCAGATGATCAAAATAGGGGCCAGGAGTTCTTTATAATAAAAAAAAAAAACTGTTGTTACTGGATAGGAAATTGGGAAAACGTACACTAAAACAGATTTTAAGTATGGAACTTCACTTTTAAAACTTCAGAATTTGTGCATGTGGGCTGCAGATACATGTGGCAGCAATGGTAATTAACACAGTCACAAGGCTTTATTCCTTTTATAGCCATTAATAACTGAGTGTGTGTGTGTTGGGGGGGGTAACATATGTTGGCTGATTTCCACATGCAAGTAACACCCATATGTAGTTCATTTATTCCAGAATTTGTAACTATATAAAATCATGAGGAATATACGCATTGTTAAACAAAAGAAGAAAAAAGCTGGAGGCCAACATTACTAGAATATAGCCATAACTATTTCACTGCAAGCAATGCACAAAGCCTGGGTTTCAGGAGCTTGTATGATTAACTGCAAATTTTCTTTCTAATTGCTTACTGTGATTGGCTTGTGAAAATTACTGAGTAATAGAAAAATAAAAGTTATATATATATATATATATATATAAACATATATAAACAAGAGGCCCTCTGCACTCACTATTATCCATAAGTTTAGACATTTTTGAATAAAGCTACTAAAATGTCCTCCCCTTTAAACAAAACAGGGATTGTTTGCCCATATAATGCAATATATTCAAGCTGGCCAACTACGTCAAACTCATCCCGGTCCGGTCAGTCCTACAATTACTTTTATCTGATTCATTAGGAATTTTATTACTTTATAATAGATTTTTCAACTCAAATACTTGCCCTTTTAATAGCCAGCACTGGGATCAAATGATGGTAGCTGGGAATGATGGAAGCTACAGCAAGGAGCTGGCCACTGTTCCTGTATAAACTATAGCAAACAAAGGGAAAGTTGTGTTTATGACAAAATATTAATTAGGCAGGGGGGCAATGAGGTTGTGACCACAAAATTAATAGAAAAACTAGTGGTCCTCTGCACTCACTCATTATCAATCTAAGACAATACACCCCCCCTTTCATATATATTTCAGCTGGCCAACTACATCAGTCATCCCTGGTCTGGCCAGTTCTACACTAACTTTCATCTGATTCACTAAGAAGTCTACTGCTCCGTTATACATTTTTCCACAGACAGGGCTATATTTGGGTCCGGTGACTCCCCCCCTCTGGTTGCAGAAGTGATGTCAGGCATACAACTGCACGTGGCTTCACTTCTGCTGGCAGCTGGGTGTTTTTATTTTTAAAAGAAAAAATAAATTACTGAATATATAGGCACCCGAGGGCCGCCCCCCTAGGCACAGGCCCTTGGGTGCCTATATATAGAAACACGGCCCTATTCCAAATGGTTGCACTTTTATTGGCCTCCGACATTACCTGACTGTATCTGGGAATGATGGGAGCTATTGTAGATAGCTACTCTACTCAGGGCCGGATTTCTCCGTGAGGCGCCCCGAGGCCGCCCCTGTGGCTGTCCCCCTCTGCGCATGCGCGAACATGGCCCCCTTTAAAAACCCTCTTTTAAACTCCCATACGGAGCAGTGGGGAGAGGTCCCAACTGCTCCGTATGGGAGCCAAATTTAAAAATTTTCTTGCTGCGGGGCGGCATGCCGCCCCTAAACTTCTGCCGCCCTAGGCCCAGGCCTTTGTGGCCTTTCCACAAATCCGGGCCTGACTCTACTGCCATTTTTTGCAGAGAAAACACAATATTTAACTGCTGGGTTTGCTATGGATTTGCTGGAAGGTGGGTCTTTGTGTAGTGATGGCTGATTGCAATAGGCTGCACCACCCTGTTATGACATACAGACCGTGTTATTTGAATTCTGGTACAAAGCAGAGCTAATTTCATTTGCAAATTAATTGCGCATGTTATTTAGAAAGCAAATAGAATTAGATGAAATATTGTTTACTGATGAAATCATAAAAAGACAGTTGGATAGATTACTAAAGGTCAGCTTTATCACACAGGTGATATCTCTGAAATTGCAGATGGCAACTGGCTTTATAAACCCAACCTCTGCAAACAGATTTCTTCCGGTAACTCGAAGTGAATATGTCATGCCTGGCTGCCATCTTAATCATTTCTGAAGTCCTTAACATTGTATATTGTAATACATTGCCTCTTCAGGTTTACTAAAATTCTAAATTAATTTTGTAATTCTCTCAGAGCATTTCAGGAATAATGCAGAACACTGCTTCAATTTTTATTTCTCAGGTGTTTATTCTTTGTAGGGTTACCAATGTTTTTCTTAACCTGCACCAGGTTACCATAGGGAAGAGTTCAAGAATTCTTGAATAAGCACACTGCTAGAATGATTTCCCACATATGTTCCCAATAGTTTAAAGGGATTTCAGCTGCAAAATTCTTTGGGAATGAGAAGAAGACTTAATAAACATCTAAAAATCTCAGGGAGATTTAATATAATATAATTGAAAGTCTGTGAAGTTGGTGCTGAAGTTGGTACAGTGAACTCTATGCAAAATTGGGTGCGAGGGTGTATTATAGTTTTGGTCTACTCTTAAATACGGTACCATTTTGGAAAGCCAATCTGACAGTGACAGATTACAGCCAAAACTCCTTTGTTTTATAAGTGACTGCCATCAGAACACATGCATGCATTGTATGCAAGGCATTATCTTACTGTCAGTCTAAAGCTGGCCATACACGTGGCGATCTGAACATCGTGAGATCCGCCACACACAGACAGGGCTGAAACAGCAGATAAGGAGGTAGAAACAATAGGATTTCTACCTCCTTCTGCCGATTCAGCCCTGATGGCAGATTTTGGTCAGACGCCTTCTATGGTGCCCGATCAAAATTTTCTAACCTGGCCGATCGGCGAGTCGACCGATTTCAGCAGCTTCCTGCGATATCGGTCGACTCGCCGACATGCCATACACGCACCGAATATCGTACGAAACGAGGTTTCGTACGATAGTATCGGTGCGTGTATGGCCAGCTTTAGGTAAAGCATCACTAAAACCAAAAGCACAAACTTTTTATGCTGAAAAAGTGTGTTAGTCACTGGGCCCAAACTTCTGGAGCCAAGTGCCATTTATTTACAGAGGTTTGCGAGCAGGAGCACAAGTACATCCTAGGGATCATTTAACACAGAGTCAGGTCTAAGTTTGAGGACACCCACAGCAAGCCCCACTCCAAATGCCCCCAAATGCCCCAAACCCCTCCCCCCCTGTTTGCAGATCCCATACCTGTACAAGTAAAGCCTTGTGAAAGGAACACAGTAAAGCATGGCAGCAGAAAGCAAGAGGTAGTCTTGACTGTAATGAATGCACTCTGCTGATATTTTACTCATTATGAAAGAAATATATGAAAGAAAAAAATGGTATCACTGTTTATACATATTTGGTTAAAGTATTTTGCAATGAAATAACGAGCAATCTCCTAAACACCCTGCAATCTATTCTATTGGTTATTTTTCAACATTGAGAAGTTTAATGTGAGTTAGCAACTAAGAACTAATAAAACTATTGATCTAGTAAAAGACATATGGACCTACTTACATATCTCTTCCCCAAGTAAATGGAACTACTGTGTTGGCTTCATAAAAGTACAGATTTATTAGAAGTAAGTACAGTAGTGGGGCCATTAAGGGACACAGAGTCATATATCTGTGGAGCAATATTTCCCTTTCTAATCAGCAATGCTGTTGTTATTCCTCACAATTATATCCTTCTTTATTTTCTTTCTAAAAGAACACTCAATAAACAAATACCGACGGAAAATTAGATTTTTTTTTCCCTGCGTTTCTATTTGTATTATTTCACATTCCCCCAAATGAACCATTGGCATCTGGTTAGTTTTACTTTAGTGTAAAAAATATTTTTTTCTTAAATTGTATTAGCCAGAAAAATTCAGAGATTGTTTGATGAATGCAATAACTCAGGAAATGTGTTGGCTGGAAATGCTTTTCTATCTCAGTGCTATTTCCTTCTTCTTCAAAATGTCCACATGCTTTATATAACAGTCGCAGCCTGCAGTCATTTTCAGCCACCCTTTCATATTTAATTGGTGACGACTGGAGATGAATTCATCATACCATCAGAAGCTTAGTGCCCTGTGCTACTACTGTCAAGTGCCACCGTTGCCCAAACATTGCCATGCCTACCTGGGAGCCTAGCTAGGGCTCCTCAAGGTTGGAGCACACATATTGCTCCATAAGGGAATATCCAAGCTGATTTAGATTTAATATAAGACATTTGGGTTCATTTATGTCTGCAAATGCAGTAAGCAAAGTGCAGTTTTGAGCCACAATTATGCTATTCCTATAACTGGGCATGGAGGGAACCCTAGAGCTATCTCCTGGTTTGAAGGTGGCAATAGCTCTAGGATTCCCCTGCGTCAATAGGTAAAGCAGCACTCAATCGGAAACTGAAGGCAAGAACGTCTGAGCCCGCAACTATACGAAAGGGCATGGAGAGTTTTTTGATGCAAGTACCTTTATTGAAAGGTTTTATCTGCAACTGACTGTAGGGAAATTTGCAGGAATCCAAGTGAAGTTACTGTCATAAATGAGCCCTACTGTTGCTATAGCTACATTAGTCATACCATCGATATACTGTATACTGATTTTTTTAAATACAGTTAAGTTGTCAATTCCCATATAAAATAATAAAGAAAATCAAATAAAATGTATAATTGTGATTTCAAAAATAAATTTGAAATTCCTTTGTTAGGAGGCTGAATAAACAGTGCAAGAACAGACTGTAAATAGCAAGTTAGAAAAAAAAACACACATATACCATACAGGAAAGGGTATTTTATCAGGCATTTTATTAAATATAATTATTTATCTGCAATTAATTGCTTGGATCACAATGTCTCTTTTGTGTGTTTCAGGCAAGGCAAGCCAACAAATATGTGGCTGGTTGCTATGGGTTACTAGACCATAGCATACTATCGCAATATCATAAGCAACCCCTACAAACCCCAACCCCTTAATATCATACACACCCCATAGTTTGTAGACGTAATGACTTGACTATGAGTTTATTTTTGGTACCCCCAAGAAATACAAACAGATAAGCCACTGGTTCGAGTGGGAACACGGTTGTCAGACCTGAACTTTCCCACTGCAAGACAAGAGATATTTACTTCTTTAATTAATTATAATAAACTACATGTTGTTAACTGGGACACAGTAAAAAAACAAAACAAAGCAACACATCAAACAGGATTGTAATGCCTATTTTGGTTTATGCACAATGTGGCACCATTCAATCAAAGTAGATTATTAGGTTAAATGACACTTCATACAATGGTTACCACCATAAATGGAGCTAAAAGATGCACCTGCTGTGCTGAAAGGCCTCTCTAGTGGCAAATGATACCAATTGCACAACTTTCTTCATCTGAATACTTTACCTCGCTCCATATTTTTGTTGTGAGATAAAAATACATAGATAGTAGGAATATTGATAGTACATATTGCATATGAGATAATACACTCCACACAGTAAATTATGAGGGTTTTAGTAGTCAGAATAATCTACTACTGATAAAAAACAAATAATGCAAATAATGAGATAGGAGCCTCTATTTTTCATCCTTACTTCCTTATTGTCCTTTAGTTTCCTATTTCCTCTGACGTACATAGGAGAGACATATGTTTGTTTCAGTCTATTAAAATTTGCCTTGAGAAACAAATCTAGTCATTATAGATATATCTGGGATAAACATTGTTATATTTTATTTCCATACTGAGAAAATCTTATTATTATGTGCCCAGGAAGTCTATAGCCCCTAGCCCAAGGTATGGCTGTAGAAATGACCTGTTTCCATTGTGATATATGTACCACAGTACATAAAGTTGGATTTTCTGAGAATGCTCATCAAAGTCGAGTAATGTGAAATGTTCATGAAAAAAGGAAAGCAGAGGAAGCCCCAAGACCATCATATAGCAACTTTAATAAAAAGGTATAAGCTTAAGAGCATAATAGTGCATTGGTAGATAGGCAGGTATCATACAGGATTTATTAACCCTATTCTACTCTCTCAACAAAGAGTACTTTAAATTGCCTGGGGCACATTAAAGATCACCTATATATTGTGCATATTCACTCTGTTACTTCTCCCAGCCGTGCCATCATACCTGAAAAGATTACATAAAGAATTGTCTTGTTCTTGGTATTATAGTTGGCCACATGGTTAGAAAGCTGTGGTAGCTGCTGTATGTCCAATGAAGAATTACAGATTAATAGTCTCTGGCCATTTGGGTGAGTGGCCAAATGGCACAATATCTAATCCCTGCCTTATTAGACGGATACCAAAGAAATTAGCCCCTGTGTGGCCCACTGCTAAAAAAAATCACCTTATAAAAAAAGTAGTTCATTGTGGTCATTTGGGAACAAGGACAAATACATAAGGTTACAGACTACGCCAGAGGGTCAGAAGGAGCTCAGAGAAGATGGTGGCACAGTGCTCACTGCACTATATCCCAGCCAGGGCATTTTTAGCTGATGAGGAGCACTTTCATAGAGTTAGAAATTGTGATAATTAACTTATTGTCACTCCCCCATAATTTAAAGGTTCCTTGTCCAGTTGGGTGTTTAGTGTATCTTTAGCCTTCAGACAAAAGCACCCCATTGGTGCCATAACACCCCGCAGTTTAAATAAACATAAAACACTACAATATTTCTTGCAAGACTGTATCATCACATTCATGGCATCATAGCAACAATAAACCCTCCCAGCATCCTCCCTGGAACATTTTATAGCCTAGAGCGCTACAATATTTCTAGTAAGAATCATGTCAGTGACTATTTTAATGATCAGCCTGGTTTAGATTCCAGTGTAGCTGCTGTTGCTATAGTTATGCCAGTCATCTCATTTATATGTAGGATTCTCTTCCTGAATTTGGTATTTCACATAAATATAGTAACGATAAATGAATACAAATAAAATATATAAATATAATTAGAAGTCCAGCTATTATTTTCTATGTTCCTTTGTTAGGAGTCTAAAAAAACCAAGGCAAGGATGGAAAGATAACTAGCAAGATGGGGGTGGGGGGGTCACAAATACCATACAGTAAAGGTTATTTTAACAGGCATGTTTGGAGCATAAATATTTTGTTCATTAAAATCTTTTATCTAGATTGAATCTAGCTTGACATTCAATGTCTCTTTTGTGTGTTAAAGGCAAGGTACATAATTTTGCTATTCTGTTTGCTTTCTAATGTCATGTGCTTATTGGCCCTCCTTTGTTCTTTTGCTGTAGTATAAATAAGCATAGAAAGTAGCAATATGTACTGTATATGAGAATACACTCTGCACAGTGAATGATGAGGGTATTTGGACTCACAAAATGATCTGCAACTGAGAAAAGAAACAAGGCAATAAAGAAGAGCTGAAATGTAGAGATTCATGTTTTGCAATAGGATTCTCTATGTATGATCTCTTGATTACTTCCTCATACTCCAAAGTCCTCCTGGTTCTGGTCTAGTTGGTGATATTTAGGCGATCACCCTCTCCATTGAAGCATGTAAGGAAGTTATCTGTGTTTGTTCCGATCTATTCTGGATGTTTTGGGTTTACATCCCCTTTAAAATGCAAAACAATCCTCCAGTGAAAATCCACCCTTATCTGTGTATATCTGGCTTCATGTTCTTTGTTCCTGCAAATGGAGCATGAAGCCGCAAACACATTTCCATCACAAGATCTTAATAGCAGTTATGTTTTTCCTCCAGTGGTTTGATTACATGAAACAATAATCTCCATATGTGAGATAAGAATAAGATGACTGATATATCGCTTTTAAGCTGCCTTCTTGTTGGTGAATACTCCTGCCTCTGTAGTTATTGGTCATCTTTTTTCACTAGGGGACGCTGTGATGATTTTAAGGAGCTTTAAAAACAGCCCCAGCTTAATGGGGGTTCATGTTGTTTTCTCAAACTAGGATTTCAAGGTAAAGTGACTGCTTTATATCAGTGCATAGCAACGAAACTCCCACCAGCCATTAACTGATTATTATGACAATATAATTTTAAAGTAGTGAAATAAATGTTTACAGTATAATGGTATCTATTTCTAACAAACCAAAGTGCAAAATGATAATATTTTGCAGATTGCTCCCCTTTTTGCACTTTGCACCCTGCCTTCCAGTTAGTAAATCAGTCCTCCAACCTTATTAGATGATTAAGACTTGGTTTGGTGACTTTTTTACATTGGCAATAACGAGTTTTATTTATTTATTTATGTTTCATTTTAGAGCAAAGCTCAAGGCTGGTTATAAAAGCCTCAGCAACTGAAAGTCCAAAAATATTGCAGGAATTTAACCACCTTAAACAACAAGGGGCTTTCAACCTAAAGGCTTTTATCTTTGCTCGGATATGAAAAAACCGAAATATTTGTGTATTTTCTTCAGCCCATTTCTGAAAATGTTGAATGACTAAGATCAAGCAATTACGGAAGGCTGCTGACACCGTCTCTATAAAAAACAGATGTTTCTTGTTAAGACAAGAATAACGAGCAGTGATGGCTCCTCATTTGATCCTTTATCATAAGGTTACATACATGTGAGACACTTAACAAACAAACCAGACAAATAGCAGCATATTATATAAAATGCCAGTAGGAGGCCACCATTCTCAAACATCGCAAAGTCCCCACATGGCTGCTATCAGCAACAGGCAAATATTATTCTCTATATTGTAGAGGCAATTCCGGTATTGTATGCACCATTGTAGCTGCAAGAGTTGCCATTACAAATGAACACACACAAGATGGTGCCAATAGGAATCTATGCTTAACAGTTGACAACCGAAATTAAGGTTCAAATGCTTCTTTGGTTTTCTTCAAATGTAAACGGGCCCAGGAGAAGGAATGCATACAGGTTTTGTGCCCTTTATACTGGGTTTTGTGTCTTTGTACTTTGGATCAAGCAGTTTCAGGAGAGCAGCACTTCCATAAATTCCAAGTTTATAAAGCTCACAAAATTCAGTATTAGTTGAAAGTGGTTGACAGAGGTGTAAGATCAGTTCAATGTTTAACCTATGTTATAAAGACTGTGCCCTTGACATGATACACCCGCAAATCTTGTTAAAACTCACACAACCAATCAGACAAGAGGAACTAAAAACATATCCTTGTATAATAACTGGTTATAGCTGGTTTCCATATATGCAATGTAATTAACTCCAATATTTGGGAAGCAAATATAGATAATTTCATGACAAATACACTTTACCATGCCCTTAACCGATTTTATATGTGAGCACAACCTATAATCCTGTAATTCCAATATCCTTTTGTGTTACCTTTTTATGTAACAAGGCTAAATGGGTTGGTGAGCTATCATATGCCCTGCAGAGATAATTATATTAGAGGAAGAGGGTCATGTTTTTTAAAGGGAAACTATACTCCCAAACAATGTAGATCTCTATAAAAATATACTGCATAAACCAGCTCATATGTAAAAGCCTGCTTCATGTATGTAGTATGTGCCATTGGGTAATCCCAAATAGAAAACTGCCATTTTAAAAATTAAGGGCCGCCCCCTGGGATCATAGGATTCACAGTGCACACAAACAAGCCAAGGCACACATACATGCTGGGCCCCATCAGCCAATGAATAGGCATGGTTCTGCCTTTTACTCCCACACTACTTCCTGTTACAGTTAGAGCTGCATTATTTCCTGTCAGCTGATCTCTGAGGGCGCACACAGCCCATCACTAAATGGTGGATCGGATGTAAAAGATGTAAAAGGGCAATATTTACTGATCTATGTATTCAGGTTTGGCGAGATTCTTTAATAGGTAACTTAAAATATAAAAATCTAAACTATCTGCTGGTTAAGTATTCATTCTGGGGGTATAGTTTTCCTGTAATAAGCAGAAATATTTTAGCTCTAGTGAAACATTGTTGTTAGTTGCGTATTCCAAACATGGGTCAGAATGTCACTGATTATAAAAGAAAATCTGATTTCATATCATGCTTTCTAGAAATGACTAGAAGTGATATATGCCATACCCGTGACTAGAAGTGAATATTACTTAGAAATAGATATAGAATAAGAACAAGCAAAAGGCTTGTTACTGCTCTATATTTATTCTATAAAGATTGATTAGTTAACTATTGCAAACCCCAATAGCTGAAGGCTTAATATGAAGGATTTGTATATATATATATATATATACAGTGGAGGAAATAATTATTTGACCCCTCACTGATTTTGTAAGTTTGTCCAATGACAAAGAAATGAAAAGTCTCAATGGTAGGTTTATTTTAACAGTGGCAGATAGCACATCAAAAGGAAAATCGAAAACTTTAAATAAAAGATAGCAACTGATTTGCATTTCATTGAGTGAAATAAGTTTTTGAACCCTCTAACAAAAAAAGACTTAATACTTAGTGGAAAAACCCTTGTTTGCAAGCACAGAGGTCAAACGTTTCTTGTAATTGATGACCAAGTTTGCGCACATTTTAGGAGGAATGTTGGTCCCACTCCTCTTTGCAGATCATCTCTAAATCCCTAAGGTTTCGAGGCTGTCTCTGTGCAACTCTGAGCCTGAGCTCCCTCCATAGGTTTTCTATTGGATTAAGGTCCGGAGACTGACTAGGCCACTCCATGACCTTAATGTGCTTCTTCTTGAGCCACTCCTTTGTTGCCTTTGCTGTATGTTTTGGGTCATTGTCGTGCTGGAACACCCATCCACGACCCATTTTCAGTTTCCTGGCAGAGGGAAGGAGGTTGTCGTTCAGGATTTCACAATACATGGCTCCATCCATTTTCCCGTTAATGCGAATAAGTTGTCCTGTGCCCTTAGCAGAAAAACACCCCCAAAGCAAAATGTTTCCACCCCCATGCTTGACGGTGGGGACGGTGTTTTGGGGGTCATAGGCAGCATTTTTCTTCCTCCAAACACAGCGAGTTGAGTTAATGCCAAAGAGCTCTATTTTGGTCTCATCAGACCACAGCACCTTCTCCCAGTCACTCACAGAATCATTCAGGTGTTCATTGGCAAACTTCAGACGGGCCTGCACATGTGCCTTCTTGAGCAGGGGGACCTTGCAAGCCCTGCAGGATTTTAATCCATTGCGGTGTAATGTGTTTCCAATGGTTTTCTTGGTGACTGTGGTCCCTGCTAATTTGAGGTCATTAACTAACTCCTCCCGTGTAGTTCTAGGATGCTTTTTCACCTTTCTCAGAATCATTGACACCCCACGAGGTGAGATCTTGCGTGGAGCCCCAGAGCGAGGTCGATTGATGGTCATTTTGTGCTCCTTCCATTTTCGAACAATCGCACCAACAGTTGTCACCTTCTCTCCCAGCTTCTTGCTAATGGTTTTGTAGCCCATTCCAGCCTTGTGCAGGTCTACAATTTTGTCTCTGACATCCTTGGACAGCTCTTTGGTCTTTCCCATGTTGGAGAGTTTGGAGTCTGCTTGATTGATTGATTCTGTGGACAGGTGTCTTTTATACAGGTGACTAGTTAAGACAGGTGTCCTTAATGAGGTTGACTAATTGAGTAGAAGTGTCTAACCACTCTGTGGGAGCCAGAACTCTTAATGGTTGGTAGGGGTTCAAAAACTTATTTCACTCAATGAAATGCAAATCAGTTGCTATCTTTTATTTAAAGTTATTTTTTCGATTTTCCTTTTGATGTGCTATCTGCCACTGTTAAAATAAACCTACCATTGAAATGATACTGTTCTGAGACTTTTCATTTCTTTGTCATTGGACAAACTTACAAAATCAGTGAGGGGTCAAATAATTATTTCCTCCACTGTATATAATCTTGAGAAAGAATCTTGTGACAGAAACGTTGATTTGTTTGCACCAATAAAGGATATTTTTGATAAAAACCCTGCGAGTGTTGTGTCTATTCGATATTTACATTTTTGGTTCCCACACCTTTGCTACTATGGTATATATATATACAGTATATACTGTATATATATATATATATATAATATCCCGCTATCGGCACTCACCGACCTAAAAAAATACATATAGTCCTTTAGAAAGCACTCACGGCATAGGCATCTCAAAGTTCAATTCCTATGCCGTGAGTGCTTTCTAAAGGGTTATATATATATATATGCACAGGTCTTATGAGGAAAAAATAGATTTTAATGCAAAAAAATGAACTAACGTTTCGGCTGTTACGCCAGCCTTTGTCAAACTTTGACAAAGGCTGGCGTAACAGCCGAAACATTAGTTCATTTTTTTGCATTAAAATCTATTTTTTCCTCGTAAGACCTGTGCGTGCGGCTTTTGACTCTGTTCGTATATATATATATATATACAGTATATTTGGGATCTGTTATCCAGAAAGCTTAGAATTACAGGAAGGCGATCTCTATACCTGTATATATATATATATAGTATGGGGCTATTTGCACAATGCCCCATGCAAGGTGCTTGTAGTGTAGGGCATTGTAAACGAGCCCTAAGTTGTTTACCCAAAATAATTTACATTTACACAATACCAAACTGTCAATTTTGTACCGGAACTGCCCTTCTGGAATTCTGTGACTTTGCCACAGGTGTAACAGCAGGCAAGATGATTTCATATGAGAGACTAAATATATCATGGAAGTTTGGTGTTATATGCCATACCTACAATGCTCACTGGAGGCATCACTACATTAAGGTGGAGGGTTTCCTACCACTTATATATTATGCACAAGCATACCAATAAATTATTTTTATTAACAAATCTTTAAATAGAAGCCTTCCAGTGCATGTCATAGATAGCATATAGAATTTATATTTCTACTTATTGTTATGAAACCACCTACACCCCCAGTGATCAAATTCACCTTTTCTTACCTTAGTTCCATTTAACCATTTGTGCCTGCTATCTACGTGCCTGCTGGCATTCCTGATGATTCTGCACCTCTGGCCCAACCTGATTATTCCCTCACAGCCTTTCTGGGGTTTCGGATAGACTAGCATTTTACCACCTTCAATGTCAATTAGTTTGCACTTTCTAAATACTTTGGTCAGAATGACAAACTATACTACACATTATTTTTCCAAATAGCAAAATTAGCTGCCAATCAGAGAGTTATTTTTATTATTCTATCTTCAACAGACTGATTAAAGGTCTGCTGTAACTATTATGGCTTCTAGCACTACTAATATGTTTCTGAATCATTGAGAACAATCAGGGACAAATTAAGTTTTACTTTTTAAAACCCAGATATTTGGTTTCATATTCTATCATATAGTATACTTATGATAATGGATATTTGGTTGCTATGGGTAAATGCAATAGTTCAAGCGGCCCCAGCCCAGAAACACAGCAGGAGTATATTGCTGCAAAACTTAAGGCCAATTTTGGCCAAAATGTATTCTATGCTCAGGCTTACTCATTTATGTGACACGTATTGATGGCCACACACTTATAGGCAGATATCTGCTACTATAGCCTCAACTTGCTTGGCTCAGGGTTGGAGAGTAATACAAACAGTTACAAACAGTTTTGGTCCCCAAAGACCCATATTTGTCAGGATAACACAAATGCGTACTGATATCACCAAAGCTGTGAGTTGAGGTACAGTGGGTGTTATTAATCAAAGGGGGTGAAGCTCTAGGTGCTATACATGAAGACTGTCATAAATTGCACCTAGTGCTTTTCCCATATACCATGTGTTTTCCCCAAAATAATTCTTCCTATTAATTGTACCCACTACCCAGAGCCCTTATAGTTGTGCCAGTAATAGTAAAAGAGGTCCAGTGTCATAACCTACAGTATGCAATATGTCTACATGGCACTGTAATAGAGAATATCTCTGACACTGAGGCAAAAGAACTATGTTTGGTTGTATTGCACAACTGTGGAACCAAAGGTAATACAAGGATTCTGTACTTCTTGGATTTTATATTGGGAACTATGTGTAAAGTTGAAAATTTGGGGAGTTTGCCTCTTATGTATCATTAACAGTCTCTTTACTGTGACTGGGTTTGTTACCCAAAGGCTTGACCTCCTTCATTTAGTC
This sequence comes from Xenopus tropicalis, assembly GCF_000004195.4. NCBI lineage: Eukaryota > Metazoa > Chordata > Amphibia > Anura > Pipidae > Xenopus > Xenopus tropicalis. Next base: position 28,481,041 of record NC_030682.2, read on the forward strand.
CCTGGTACCTCTCAGAGTCACTAGCAAACAGGAGTAGGAGAAATAAGGGGGGGGAGTAACATCCCCGGGTTGTCATTATACATTCTAGGCAATTCAAACAGGAAGCCTATCCTATATGGGGACTGTTCCATCAATTAGCCCTTTATTTACATTTATCCTGTTTGCCATATATAGCATATTGCAATCACGCTAAGCCCAAAGCACACAAGCAAAATATCCTTTCAGTGGAGTCAAAGGAATTTCCTTACAATGAAACTTCCTTTTTTGTACACAGATCTAGATTTTTTATTGTTTGGTTTAGGGCAATGCCTATAAAAGCTGCAGAGCATCTTAAACTTTTAAAAAACACAATTATTTTTGAAGAGGAAAAAAATAACGACTGCAGTTCTATGAAAAACTTTAGGAAACAATGCCAATAAAGAAGTCACAAAAAACAGGGCTGCAAATTTAGAATAAAAAAATCTGTTTACAATGCTTATAAAACACCATGAGCTTTTTATAATGAGGGGAAACTTCCCTTCTAGTAGGAAAGAATAACTTCAGGCTTGAACTGGGGTTCATTTGTAGAAGTGGACAGGCTGTACTTAATGTATTTTATTGCTTCAAATACAAGGCACTAAATGGATGCAGAATTGCACCCATCAGAATTTCATCTCATCTGTGTTAGAGCTGTGCGCCGACTTGCCAGTTGTGCCTCCTCCATAAAATGAGAAGCTGCTGCTGGTGAGAAGTTGCCCAATACCTAATGCCTGACTGGTCGGTATGCACTGAGCTCTCCCTGCATTTTGTACCAAAAGGAGCTGCACCACTAGAATTGCATGTAACTGATGAGTATGCCCTTCCTAGTGATGTTGTGATGGCAGATTCTGTTAATGCCTTTAAGAGGGGCCTGGTGAGTTCTTGAACAAGCATAGTATCCAAGGCTATTGTGATACTAATATCTACAGTTAGTATTAATGTTTGTATATATGGTTTATGTATATGAGTGTATAGATAGGTCAGTATGGGTCTGTATGTGAGTGTATAGATAGGTCAGTGTGGGTCTGTATGTGAGTGTATAGATAGGTCAGTGTGGGTCTGTATGTGAGTGGATAGATAGGTCAGTATGGGTCTGTATGTGAGTGGATAGATAGGTCAGTATGGGTCTGTATGTGAGTGGATAGATAGGTCAGTATGGGTCTGTTATGTGAGTGTATAGATAGGTCAGTATGGGGTCTGTATGTGAGTGGATAGATAGGTCAGTGTGGGTCTGTATGTGAGTGGATAGATAGGTCAGTATGGGTCTGTATGTGAGTGTATAGATAGGTCAGTATGGGTCTGTATGTGAGTGTATAGATAGGTCAGTATGGGTCTGTATGTGAGTGTATAGATAGGTCAGTATGGGTCTGTATGTGAGTGTATAGTAGGTCAGTATGGGTCTGTATGTGAGTATAGATAGGTCAGTATGGGTCTGTATGTGAGTGGATAGATAGGTCAGTATGGGTCTGTATGTGAGTGGATAGATAGGTCAGTATGGGTCTGTATGTGAGTGGATAGATAGGTCAGTATGGGTCTGTATGTGAGTGGATAGATAGGTCAGTATGGGTCTGTATGTGAGTGTATAGATAGGTCAGTATGGGTCTGTATGTGAGTGGATAGATAGGTCAGTGTGGGTCTGTATGTGAGTGGATAGATAGGTCAGTATGGGTCTGTATGTGAGTGGATATATAGGTCAGTGTGGGTCTGTATGTGAGTGTATAGATAGGTCAGTATGGGTCTGTATGGGTGAGTGGATAGATAGGTCAGTATGGGTCTGTATGTGAGATAGGTCAGTATGGGTCTGTATAGTGTAGTTGGTGATGTATGATAGGTCCAGTATGGTCTGTATGTGAGTGGATAATAGGTCAGTATGGGTCTGTATGTGAGTGTATAGATAGGTCATGGTTATTGGGGGTCTGTATGTGAGTGTATAGATAGGTCAGTATGGGTCTGTATGTGAGTGGATAGATAGGTCAGTATGGGTCTGTATGTGAGGGGATAGATAGGTCAGTATGGGGTCTGTATGTGAGTGGATAGATAAGGTCAGTGTGGCGTCTGTATGTGAGTGTATAGATAGGTCAGTATGGGTCTGTATGTGAGTGATAGATAGGTCAGTATGGGTCTGTATGTGAGTGTATAGATAGGTCAGTATGGGTCTGTATGTGAGTGTATAGATAGGTCAGTATGGGTCTGTATGTGAGTGGATAGATAGGTCAGTATGGGTCTGTATGTGAGTGGATAGATAGGTCAGTATGGGTCTGTATGTGAGTGTATAGATAGGTCAGTATGGGTATGTATGTGAGTGGATAGATAGGTCAGTATGGGTCTGTATGTGAGTGTATAGATAGGTCAGTATGGGTCTGTATGTGAGTGTATAGATAGGTCAGTATGGGTCTGTATGTGAGTGGATAGATAGGTCAGTATGGGTCTGTATGTGAGTGTATAGATAGGTCAGTATGGGTCTGTATGTGAGTGGATAGATAGGTCAGTATGGGTCTGTAGGTGAGTGGATAGATAGGTCAGTATGGGTCTGTATGTGAGTGGATAGATAGGTCAGTATGGGTCTGTATGTGAGTGTATAGATAGGTCAGTATGGGTATGTATGTGAGTGGATAGATAGGTCAGTATGGGTCTGTATGTGAGTGTATAGATAGGTCAGTATGGGTCTGTATGTGAGTGGATAGATAGGTCAGTATGGGTCTGTATGTGAGTGGATAGATAGGTCAGTATGGGTCTGTATGTGAGTGATATAGATAGGTCAGTATGGGTCTGTATGTGAGTGTATAGATAGGTCAGTATGGGTCTGTATGTGAGTGGATAGATAGGTCAGTATGGGTCTGTATGTGAGTGTATAGATAGGTCAGTATGGGTCTGTATGTGAGTGGATAGATAGGTCAGTATGGGTCTGTAGGTGAGTGGATAGATAGGTCAGTATGGGTCTGTATGTGAGTGATAGATAGGTCAGTATGGGTCTGTATGTGAGTGGATAGATAGGTCAGTATGGGTCTGTATGTGAGTGGATAGATAGGTCAGTATGGGTCTGTATGTGAGTGGATAGATAGGTCAGTATGGGTCTGTATGTGAGTGGATAGATAGGTCAGTATGGGTCTGTATGTGAGTGTATAGATAGGTCAGTATGGGTCTGTATGTGAGTGTATAGATAGGTCAGTATGGGTCTGTATGTGAGTGGATAGATAGGTCAGTATGGGTCTGTATGTGAGTGTATAGATAGGTCAGTATGGGTCTGTATGTGAGTGGATAGATAGGTCAGTATGGGTCTGTATGTGAGTGTATAGATAGATCAGTATAGGTTTATGTGTGTGCTGGGTTTATTTGGAAGGGTTGAACTTGATGGACTTTTTTTAACCCTATGTAACTATGTAACTCATTGATAGATAGGTCAGTATAGGTTTATGTGTGTGCTGGGTTTATTTGGAAGGGTTGAACTTGATGGACTTTTTTTAACCCTATGTAACTATGTAACTCATTGATAATTATGCTTCTAAAAATCCCATAGGAATTAATAGAAAGTGGGTGAATTGTTCTGTGATGAGCTCTAATCTCACAATTTTATAAATCTGCCCCATAATGTCAGCACAGTTAATCTGGAATTATGGGGAGACATAATGCATTGTTGATTTAAAAATGGTGATTTCTTGATTTTTTTCTCCTTTTAGCAACACTTTAATTCATAAGTCCTAAGCTTTCATTTTCTTATAAGTAGGTATTAAACCACATCTACGGTATAAACCACATAATACTGATACATTTTATAGAAACAAAAGGAGAGAAAAGCTGTGACCTATTTCTATTAATTTAGAAATATTTATTGCTCTGTACCCATAACTGATTGCCCCATTGGTCACAAAGTTTATCTTGGATAGAACTGCCTGCGGAGCAATGCCATTGGACACAGACCACATAATGTGCTTCATTTTCTACATTTTCAGCATTTGGTCAGCAATTTCTTTACTTGTGGCATTGTCATACTTATCCGATACCAATACAGACCAATAAAAAAAGTGCAAGACACTTTTTCAATAAAAATATTTTTGGTCTCTTGTGCTTTTGAAACTGATGCCCAAAAGCCTCGGGGCACCCTGTGCCAATAGCACAGCAGTCCCCATTTCAGAATGGAAGGCAGGAAGGACTTTTTGGTGCAACTCACTGCCCACTGCACTTAGGGATGTAAATGAGCCCTATGTTTTTCCCTTATGTTTTTTTTTTCTACCAAAACTGCTTATTGCTGCACAAACAAAAGATATTTCATCAGCAGGTCTGGGCTGGGATTCAAAATAGGCTGTGGGATTTGATTTACACAGAGGCCAAAACAGCCCCCGCCAGCCCAATAAACAGTGACTGTCTATTGAATCTTACAGCAGCCCCTCTGGCATTTGCAGAATTTACAGATTGCCAGTCCGGGATCAGCTGAACCCTGATTCCATAGTGAAAGGGTTGGTGGTCTTTCCTCGTCCATTTGGCACCACACCAACAGACATTTCATAAAACACCAAATGATTTATTCTAAGGATAAAATATTTTATTACTGACTCAAGGGGTTAATCATTTGTCTTAGAGCAAATGGATACTGACAAACACCACAGATCAGCATACATTTACTTTGAAGTCTTGTTGCCACTGCAGAAATAACTCACTAAAAATATTTGCAAAATGTCTGGCTCCACTGTCTAGCACTATATCAGCCATTAATAGCTGTGGCTTTGTGCAGTTCTTGAGGTTCCCGCAGTGCCATGATGGATCTCCTATTTGAAGCAATGACCTGGATCTCAAGTGATTGCAGAGTGGTTCTCCAGTGGAAAAAACACACAGCACATGTATATATCAAATAAACTGTAAGATTAACTGAACAAATTAGAGTGAATCAGTGCCGCTTCAGTAAGGAATAATATACTTAGTATAGAGAGAACAACAGAGGCTTGGCAGAGTGCTATTCTGCATTTTTTATTATTTGTGGTTTTTGAGTTATTTAGCTTTTTGTTCAGTAGCTCTCCAGTTTGGAATTTCAGCAGCTATCTAATTGCTAGGGCCCAATTTAACCTAGCAACTTGTCAGTGGTTTGAAAGAACGACAGGACTATTAAAAATGGAGGGTCTAAATATAAAGATAAGTAATACAAAGTAACAACAATAATAAAATTATAGTCTCACAAAGCAATAGTTTCTTGGCTGCTGGCACCAGTCACCCTCATTTAAAGCTGGAAGGATTTAGAAGAGGAATGCAAATAATTGAAATATAAATAAAAAAAACAGACCAACTGAAAAGTTGCTTAGAATATTTCTATTCTCATATTACAGGTATAGGATTCCTTATCTGGGAACCCATTATCTGGAAAGTTCCAAATTACCATCGTCCATAGACTCCATTATAAGCAAATAATTATAATTTTTTTTATAAATGATTTTCCTTTCCTCTGTAATAATAAAACAGTACCTTGCACTTGATCCCAACAAAGATAAATAATCCTTATTGGAGCCAAAAGAAGCCTATTGGGTTTATTCAATATTTAAATGATGTTTAGCAGATTTAAGTTATAGAGATCCAAATTAAAAGATCCCTTATCCAGAGCATTCTGGATAACAGGTCCCATACCTGTATTAAATCCCTTAGTAAGGGGCTGGTCGCTGTGTTGCCTGAGGGCACATTAAGGTGGTGTAACTATGTAATGAAATTGGGACTGCAATATTACAATAGTTGCCAAAAGTACTGGGGTAACTGGTGGGGTTTGACTTTCTACTGTAGAAGTTTCCTTAGTGATGGCATTGTAGGAGTCAAGATTAGCAACAAGTACAGGAAGAACGTGATTTCCCCTGCTGGCCTAGACCAGATCCCTGCTGTGCTTATCTCCCTCGGCCTGACACGTCTGAAGGTAACTATATTTTAGGCGCCCTCGAGGGAGGGGGTTGAGCAGGAAATGGGGGGCCCCCGGGTATTGTGGGACCCCCACCGCGGCAGCCCGGTGGGCCCTGCACCCCCCAGTCCAACCCTGAGAATGCTTAACCCATTTCATCCCCCCGGAGTACACAACAGTTATAAACAACACTAGAAGTTGAGGTATTAATATTCACTTTTACAAAGGTGCAAGCACAAAGCAACAAAGAATTAGAACAACACTGAATATATAGCTTCACTGCCAACATTGTTTTCCTACTTGCTGGGGTTACTCACCCCAATTACCTAAGAGCACTTTCAACTGGAGCTGCAGAAAGAGGAAGAATAAAATGACAATTAATTAACTTTAGATGAAAGACCTATTAAAAACTTGCTCAGAATCAGAACCATCTATAACTTACTAAAAGTTCATTTATATGTGAACTTCTCATTTGACATAATGGCCTCCTTCTTAATGGTAGTATAAGGCTATAAAACGAAAAGTGAAAACATCTTGTAAACTGTACATTTATAGATTTTATCTGTCTGCTCGGCGCCTGAAAATAAATATTTATTGGGAGTCTTGTTTTGTATAAAACTGCTTTTTTATGCTGTAAATGTGTAGAGAGCCAGAAATGCCATCATCAATCAATACAAAACCACTGCATCCTAAATAGCATATCCTTTTCTGCTACAGAGAAGCCTATTTATATGAATTGTATGTGACTTTTTCTACATACAGTGGTCAGAATCCTATGGCCCAATAATACAGACATGTAAATTAGAGAAACTAGATACATGGGCTTCTGCCTAGTACCTAAAGGAGAATAGAACGGGTAGGGATTTAAAGCCATAGGAATCATTAAAACTATTGGTCCCTACATGTATATAAATCTCTCTCTATTTATTCTTGGTGTTATTGGTCTTTTAGATAACATACTGTAAGGCTGATGCCAGACGTGGCGTAGGGCTGATATTTTCGGCAAGCAGAAAAACGCGAAAATACAGCCCTACGCCTGCTACTTGTGCCTGCACCCGAATGAATGAGATACGCTCAGGTGCAGGCACATGTAGCCGATATACGCATGAAAACACGAGATAAGGCAAAGTCTCACGTTTTCATGCGTATATCGGCTACATGTGCCTGCACCTGAGCGTATCTCATTCATTCGGGTGCAGGCACAAGTAGCAGGCGTAGGGCTGTATTTTCGCCAAGCGTTTTTCCGCTTGCCAAAAATATCAGCCCTACGCCACTTCTGGCATTAGCCTAACACTGCCTTTCTGCAATGAATTATAATCAATGGAATCTGAAAAATACCAAAAAGTATTATTTTCCTATTCCTTTGCTGTATGGTATTCTAGCCCAATTCAATGCTCTTAGGCCTCTTAGACACACAGTCACATTTTCAGGGTTTTTGAAAGCTGGGTCTGAAATGGCCCCTGATGGTATCCATAGCCATGGTATTAAATGCCTATTGCCTGAAAGTGCCAGTCTCAAAGGTCCATAGTATGCATTTTCACAGGTCTGTACACCTAGCTTCTGCTACACTGTTAAAACCAGAAGTGCAAAGAACAGAAAGGGAGAGACATATGGCTTCAACATCAAATGGGTAGAGATGCCTAAAGGGCAATGTCCAAACTATGTATTGTTTATTTTATCACTGCTTTATAATATATTCATAAAAATGTTTAATTGAAATGGGCAGAGATGTCTAAAGGGAAATTACTGAATGATCACTGCTTCATATACTCATAAAGTCAAAGTGTTTTATTGAAGAAGTGACTAAAGCAACTACATGTTTGAGGCCAAGGCCGAAATCATAAATGTGCTATATTTGTTTTATCTGTCTGATCTTACTCATCTTATATTGTGATTATAGGCGAAACAGTGGTTGCTATGTGGCACAACATTGGTCTGTGGGTATAATCAAAACAAGAGAAAAAAGTTTTATGTACTATGGGCTCAGTGCCACACTATTCATGGGTCAGTTACTTGTAGTGATGGGTGTGCAGCTTACAGTACAATACAAAACTCCTATCAGGGAGCAATAACACAGATTAGCTCTCCATAAATGCAGACTACGCTAAAACAGCACCACCCTTGAAGTCTAATTTTAGAGACAGCTGCATGATGGAAAGAACAACATAAGTCATAAAATACATAACTTTTATTGTGTTCCATTTTAAAATATACTGCTTTGAAAACAATAGGCGCTTGATTCTGATTCAAAGCTTTTGGTTAAATATATAAATCTTTGGCTGTGCAGGTATGGGATCTTTTATCCAGAATGCTTGAGACCTGGGGTTTTCTGAATGGATATTTCTCTAATTTAGATCTCCATAATAGGTATATTCATGAATTAAAAATCACCATGGTCTACTTAATAGACTCTATAGTTTTGCAAGTTACTAGATGTGTTATTACAGAATGCAGAATTTTCCTTTCCTTCTCCTTGTTGTGTTTACTGGGAAGCCACATCTAGAAGTGATTATGATTGGCTCTGACCTTAGCTCCAGTTGTGGCCACTGCAGATTGAATCTCCCCATTGGCCACCACCCTGATGATGTCCTTTTGATGACAGGGCTGATGAGTTATAAAAAAGTAATCTGGTATCTACATTTTGCCTTGACAAAGCCCACATTTCTGATGGGTGAAATGAACATTGGCCTCTCTGCTGATTACTTTATCATGGATTGCCTGTACTTGCCATTGGAAATGATCCCTATATTTTTTTCTAGCCCTGAATCCAGCAGTATAAAGCGTGACATAGATGGGGACTTTTCACACTTTTAGATGTATATGTCACTTATACACCTGTCACGCTCATCCACATACCAGGAAATATCACATGGTGCAATCCTAGATTTCCCTCTTTGAGAGTCAGAACCTAATGTTTGTAGATTCCCAATTAAAGTTATTTTTTAACTGTCTGTCAAGGGCAGTGCGTCACCACATCCACCTATGATTATAGATAGCTAATCTAGGCTACTACTTCTGACAAAAGTAATTGTATTCTTGCTGTACCTTCCCAGTTAATATTCAGATACTTGGGGGGGCACAGAGCAGGAAAACAAATACACTGTTATACTGTAAGGATTTTAATAGTGAGCAAGGGTATTTGTTTATTTGCCAAGGTGCCATGCTAACTTGCAGTTTGAGGCTGGAACTGTATAACTTACAAGCCACGCTGTGATAGTTTCTATATGCCCAAAGCAGCAGACAGAAGACAGTATGCGGGAGAGGCAATAATCACTCTCATACAATGGCATTAAAGGGTTTAGAGTAGTGCCTGAGCAGCAAGACTGCACTTACATCCATGGAAATGATCTGCTGCAGAGCTAATACTATTAGGGTTTCAGCAATGACATCTCTCTCCTTTTGTGCATCATGTAGCGCATCAGTGAGCTGCTCTAATTTCAAACACCTTTGTGATCGTGATGTTTCAGAGGCATAATCATAAGTGAAGGAAATGAATACCAGGCGTATTTTTTCCTGCACTGTTTGCATTGTAGCTACAAGCATCAAATCCATATAACCCATGCCATTTCCCCCTCCTTATATCAATTTACCTAGGGGCCAACAGATCTTGTTTAAAGGCAGATGACTCACACATAAAAGGAAAGTAAAGGTGTGCTGTGCAAGGGAAGAAAGAAGGAAGCCATGGGTACTGATTGGTGAATGGAAGGAAAGCTCTTGTTAGTGGTGTAAGTACCATACAGCAGGCCCCACAACCAGGCCCCCCCGACCAATACAGGATCTCCTGTATGGTTCCAGCAAGGAGTAGGGTTGCCATCCAGTCAGGAAGAGAAAAGCTGAAGGGTCTGGGACAGATGAACTTGTTAAACCTTCTGGATCTCTACACACTTGAGGAGTGCTTACAAGATGTTCTCTAGGAAACCAGAAGCACCCTGAGAGGGCTCCGTGTTACCCAAGCTAATTTGTCCTGGACTATATATTAAGACGCCTGTAAACTGCTAGTATCAACTTCTTATGTGTAGCAGGAGTGCCCTGCCAATACTGGTCTTCAACGACACCCTTTTAGTGCCCCTGAACTTTCTAATGCTGTGCTGACAGGGATCCTACACACTGCCAAGGTTGATCCAGAGAACATGGTACAAAGGGGTCAGAAAGAGCAAAGTCAGAGTCAGGCAGCAAAGATTTAATGTCAAAAACCAGGAAAGGTGTCAAAACCAGTAAAACAGACAAAAGCAAGGCTTAGCAAGGACTGGGAATCACAGAGCCAGCTTGGGCAATGAAAACAACAAAGCGGCACTACTGATTTTCAAAAGTGACATCAGCATGTCCACTGACATCATAACGTGGCACCGAGTGACGTCAAACTTCATTGGGCAAATCTGGACACATGTCAGAGCAATAGCATGTGAGTCCGGGGACTGGCATACCTGAAGGTAAGAGCACCAGTCTCCCAGTGCTCATAACTAAACCATTCCAGCCAAACTTCCAAACCAACAGTGCACAGAATTTTAAGGCAGACACACCATTTTTGCCTAATTTCTCACTGGACCAGGAACCTGGTGGACACTGCTTTCTTTTCCCCAGAGGAAACCCGAGAGCTGAAATATGTCCCTCTGCATCGGCACCGGCAACTATCAATATGCTGTACCATAAAACATACAGGAAATGAATCATCATCATCATGATGTATTATATGATTATATTTAGAGCTACGTTACATCATGAATACTCTACAGATCTTGCATATTGTCAATAGAGACCCTTGTGCAGCACAAGTCAGCTAAGGAACGAGTGACTCAGAGACCTATGAAATTCATTAAAAGCACAGATAGATCATCGCTACCTGGACAGCAGTGGATTTTAATAACACAGCTTACTATGTCATGAGAAAAGCGCTGTGTTCTTTGACAGCAGTGAATTTTCTCTAGATAATGATATTTTTAAAAAGAAATGCATGAGAAATGTTATGAGAACATGTGAATCCGAGATACTCTGCGTGACTACATCTTCTTTTTACATTGTATGTCATGGGCCAGATTTATTAATGTTCCTATTTTAAAAATCTGTTGACATTTCTAATTAAGGTTAAGATTAATCTGTAAGATTAAAAATAATTATTCAAAAGCATTCATTTTTCTTTATTATCAAGTACAGGTATAGGACCCATTATCCAGAATGCTCGGGACCAAGGGTATTCCGGTTAAGGGGTCTTTCCGTAATTTGGATCTCCATACCTTAAGTCTGCTAAAAAATCAATAAAACATTAATTAACCCCAATAGGATTGTTTTGCATCCAATAAGGATTATTTATATCTTAGTTGGGATCAAGTACAAGGTACTGTTTTATTATTACAGAGAAAAGGGAATCATTTAACCATTAAATAAACCCAATAGGGCTGTTCTGCCCCCAATAAGGGGTAATTATATCTTAGTTGGGATCAAGTACAGGTACTGTTTTATTATTACAGAGAAAAGGGAATCATTTAACCATTAAATAAACCCAATAGGGCTGTTCTGCCCCCAATAAGGGGTAATTATATCTTAGTTGGGATCAAGTACAGGTACTGTTTTATTATTACAGAGAAAAGGGAATCATTTAACCATTAAATAAACCCAATAGGGCTGTTCTGCCCCAATAAGGGGTAATTATATCTTAGTTGGGATCAAGTACAGGTACTGTTTTATTATTACAGAGAAAAGGGAATCATTTAACCATTAAATAAACCCATTAGGACTGTTCTGCCCCCAATAAGGGGTAATTATATCTTAGTTGGGATCAAGTACAGGTACTGTTTTATTATTACAGAGAAAAAGAAAATCAGTTTTAAAATTATGAATTATGTGATTAAAATGGAGTCTATGGGAGACAGGCTTTCCGTAATTCGGAGCTTTCTGGATAACGGGTTTCCGGATAAGGGGTCCGATACCTGAATAAAAAACACCAATACAAAACTGCACCATCTAAAAGCTGGTGAGGTCATATAAAAAAGTCAATGGAAGCTGTCCTAGGCAAACTGTAACAATCTAATTTAATATGGGGTTTTAGAGGTTTTTGTGATTTTTTTTTTCTTTTGTAAGTGCACAAAAATTAGGATTTTGAGTTTATTTCTTATTCTCATTTATGTTTGTTCTGTGCTTTTATTCGTCCATGCTTTTTATATTTGGATTTTTTAATAAATTAGTCAAAATGTGTGAGTTTTTTTTCATGGTAGAAAAATCAATGAAAATTACACAGATTTGAATTCTGATAAATCTGCTGCCTTGTGTCTGAAGAGAGAGCTTTCTCACAAATATAAAATTATTTGACCAATGATTGTAAGTAGCTCATTTTGAGTTGCCATTCATTCTTTGCTTAATTTGAATACCTATAAACAACACAAATTTTCTGCTTTTTTCTTAAAGTGGACCTGTCACCCAGACATAAAAACTTGTATGATATACGGTAAGTCCTTTTCAAATTAAACATGAAACCCAAAATCATTTTTTTATTACCACATCCATACCCATTATAAAGGCATTTAAAATCCCAGCTGTCAGTCATATATTGCCTGCCCCGCCTCTATGCCTTAGATGTTGCTGCCCTCCTCACATTCCCCCTCCCTCCTCACCATGTAATTGTGTAACCAGTGCAAGGGCCTGGGTATCAGAAACAAGATTTTGGCAGGATGCAATGCCTGCTTTGATAACAGTGCCACAAAATGGTGCCTGCCTGCTTACTGCAATTGTGAATTCTAAGGCTGAAGAAAAAAAGATTAAAATAATTTATATAGTGAAAGTAAAGTTTATTTTGCTTGACAAACACAATATAAAACAATTTGGAATTATTTCTTAAGATGACAGTTCCCTATCCTAGAAGATATAAAACTAGTATGTGGGTATAGTCCTTCAACCCCTGTCCCCATAACCCTTTACGCACATCATTTCATGGCAATATGTACTGTACATTTTAGGGGCACATTAATTACTTTTAGAGATTTACGAATGGGGTTTTGCCAGCACTCGATTTTTCTTATATTGTTTCTTAAAAAATTCAAGTTTTTCATACATTTTCCTCCCAAAATTCAAGTTTTTGGAAAATAACTCCCATAATTTGTGGTTTATTAATATGTTTAGTTAAACACATTATTGTTTTCCAAAAATGAGCATCAATGCTCCTAAAATGGGTGCTGGAGCAATTCCTGTTCGGGAAAAATAAAGAGGTTTCAGGAGTTTTTTGAGTTTTAATGATACTTTCAGCTCCAAAAATTCAGGATTTTCTATTGTAAACTTGAAATTTTCATACAAACGATTCAAGCATTATTGTGACATTTTATAAATACAACATTATCGAGTTTAATTTGAATTCATACCATGTTGAGTTTATACGACTTTCCCCTAAATGTCATTTATGCTTTGCTTGATTTGACTTTCTGCTAAATACATATACATTTTTTGGGCAGGTAACTCCTTTGTGTTAATGGTAAAAAGCAGTCAGGCATGGATTCGCTGCAAAATTCTGCTACAAAAATTCAGTGCTACAAAAAATTCATATCCCTTTACTTTGATCTTGTCCAGATAATCTTTTGTAGATATAGAACCAAAAAAGCTGAATGTCTGACAATTCCTAATAAAAGGCTCATCCTTGGGGTATGTTATGTTTTACCATTCCAGAACTCTGCGGAGGTGATTTGTCAACATTTAAATTTGACATATATATATTATATGCAAAAAACCTGTTACACTTAAATGTAAAAGCACCTAAGTGTTTGCAAGTTTATGTAGAAGTCAATGGGAGCTGTCCTAGGCAAAATCAGCCATATTTTTCATTAGAGATTTTAGAGTTTTGAAATTGTTTTTTAAGCTTGTAAACTCACAAATTCATGGTTTTCGAGTTTTTTCATTCAAACGAGTTTTTCATATTAATAGATAAGCAAGCATTCAATTAACTCTCAATTAACAAACTCATAAACTGATAAATAAGCCCATGTGTGCAAGTTCTATACATTAAATCTTGGTCTTTTTACATAAATTTGCCCATTTTATTCCAGCTAGCACTGTCATTAGCCCGGAGCCTTCTGCTTAACAACTATTCAGCATTATTTTCTGAAACCTGTCATTTACATTATGGGGCACATTTACTAATCCACGAACGTCCGAAAAGCATCCGAATGCGTTTTTTTCGCAATGATCGGTATTTTGCGACTTTTTCGAGCGCGCAATACGAAAAGTCGCGACAATTCGTGAAAGTCGTAATGGCTATGAAAAAGTTGCGACAATTCACGAAAGTCATAATGGCTATGAAAAAGTCATGACAATTCACGAAAGTCATAATGGCTATGAAAAAGTCGCGACAATTCATGAAAGTCATAATGGCCATGAAAAAGTCGTGACAATTCACGCAAGTCGTAACGGCTACGAAAAAGTCGCAAAAAATACGAAAAAGTCGCAAAATGTTCATTTTCCAATTCGAATTTTTTCCATTCGGATTCGGATTCGTGGATTAGTAAATCAGCCCCTTTATGCCGAGGATCATAGCATCATTGCTAGCACTACCACCATACAGTGCATTACTTTCATCCTGCGGGAATTGCTTATACAATCTCACACCATTAGTGCTCCCACATAAGCAACCCCATCTAAAAAGTACAAAATTTGAAATTGTCGGTGAATGTATAAATAAAACCATGTAAAAGTATTTTCTTCCTAGTTGTCGCTCTGTGCTGCAACCAAGCTATAACTGCAATATCCAAAAAGTATTTTTCAGGGAAATAGAATTATCCAGTTAGTTGTTGGGAAACACAGATCTCCTGCCGTGAATGTGCATAGGTGAGTTACCTGTCACAGGAAATAGTTGTATATGCTGGCTGGCACAGGTAATATTTAATGGAATTGTTGCATGATTTGCATTTCCTCATGTAAAGGTAATTGTATTTCACCATGTATAGTTAAATCCAATGTAACTGTTGCATGAATACATTTTTTGATCGCATATTAACCCTAGACATACAAGTATAATTACTACATTATACAACAAGCATATTAACCCTATATGGCCCAATGTGTTTATTGATAATAACCCCAGACATGCCAGTGAGACTGCACAATATGGGCAATGAGGACTCCAGACATACCAATAAGATCACTGCAGAAATGGATAGATTAACAGCATTACCCTACATACAATTGCACAGGCAGAATACCAGCACTAAAGTTCTTCTTTCCTGCTGCTTCCACACTGCCTCTCTCTCTCTCTCTTACTACCTCCCTTTGCCTGGTTTAAACTCCTGTAAAATGTTCAAGATGACCATGCATTCCACAGTGGAACAGATGGCCATTTTAAATGTATTTCTTTGAGGAGCAGGATGTGGAGAGCTGGCTGGTAAGAGCCAAAGGTGAGTGGGCCAATGCTGGACATTTTAACCAGGGCCAGAACTAGGGGTTATAGAACTGGGCACAAGAGGAACCTGCCTAGGGTGCAATGGTGGGGGGGGAGGGCACTAGGCACATACCTCTCTTTTAGCCTACCCCTAGTCAGGTCCCTTGTTTCACCACAGTTGGTTTTCACCACAGCTTGTCAGTGCCTGCTCCCCCCCCCCCCCACATTATCACTGTGCAAATGCTCACTGCTTCACACACGTGCAGGGTTGGAGGGCGAGGTGGCTGACAGGGTTGTCTAGGGTGCCCAGACGGCTGTCTCTGATTTTATGTATGTATAACTTTATTTATAAAGTGCCACAAGGGTACAAAGCGCTGTACAATCTTACAAAATAACACACAGGGAGGAAAAGTGTTATGATAAATGAATAAAATAAATATATATAAATGCACAGGGAATAAGTGCCATGTGGTATGAGACACAGTAGGAAGGAGGTCCCTGCCCCGTAGAGCTCCACAATCCGGGACAGCGGGCTGTGCTCTGAAAATCAGGGCTGAAGTTTGTACAATGTATTTCCTTCTGGTGGTGTCAGGACTGGCCGGCTAAGTGTAGGCAGGTTGGAGTCCCTATGCTGGATAGCATTGGTAAAAGGAAGAAGCTGCTTATGAAAATGAATGCACTTAGATGCAGAGTACAGGTCATTGCAGGCAACATGCTAAGACAGAGACAGTACACAGGCCAGAACCTGGAAATCCACAAAAATTGGGCAAGGAGTAGGGACTGGAACACCGGAACAAGGAGGGGACTCAGGAACCAGGCAGGGAGTCAGGAGTACAGGCTGGATCTTAGCAGCAAGCTTAATGAGCAAGCAAGTAGCTGTTGCACGAGGCAGGCTTATCCCACCCCTTTATTTTATATCACCCCTTTATTGTTTATCACTCCTTTATTGTATATCCCCCATTTATTGTATATCACTCCTTTATTGTGTATCACTCCTTTATTGTATATCCCCCATTTATTGTATATCACCCCTTTATTGTGTATCACCCATTTATTGTATATCACCCATTTATTGTATATCACCCCTTTATTGTATATCCCCCATTTATTGTATATCACCCATTTATTGTGTATCACCCCTTTATTGTGTATCACTCCTTTATTGTATATCCCCAATTATTGTATATCACCCCTTTATTGTGTATCACCCCTTTATTGTATATCCCCCATTTATTGTATATCACCCCTTTATTGTGTATCACCCCTTTATTGTATATCCCCCATTTATTGTATATCACCCCTTTATTGTGTATCACCCATTTATTGTATATCACCCATTTATTGTATATCACCCCTTTATTGTATATCCCCCATTTATTGTATATCACCCATTTATTGTGTATCACCCCTTTATTGTGTATCACTCCTTTATTGTATATCCCCATTTATTGTATATCACCCCTTTATTGTGTTTCACCCCTTTATTGTATATCCCCCATTTATTGTATATCACCCCTTTATTGTATATCACCCCCTTATTGTGTATCACCCCTTTATTGTGTATCACCCCTTTATTGTATATCCCCAATTTATTGTACATCACCCCTTTATTGTGTATCACCCCTTTATTGTATATGCCCCATTTATTGTATATCACCCCTTTATTGTATATCACCCCTTTATTGTATATCACCCCTTTATTGTGTAGCACCCCTTTATTGTATATCCCCCATTTATTTTGTATCACTCCTTTATTGTATATCACCCCTTTATTGTATATCACCCCTTTATTGTATATCACCCATTTATTGTGTATCACCCCTTTATTGTATATCCACCATTTATTGTATATCACCCCTTTATTGTGTTTCACCCCTTTATTGTCTCATGAGGTAGAAGAAGGTGAGTGAAGAGCAAATGCATGCTTATTAGCATTACATGGAAGGGCGGATTCCCAAAGTCTCCAGTGGTTTAAACAAGTTAATGCGCCACCATGAGCCTAAGGTGCAAAATCTGCCAGTAGGGGGCAGTAGGTATGTTCCTTCAAATGCTGAAACTTAGAAATGAGTACATCATTTGTACCCTAAAATACTACAGTAACATAGAACACTAAAAAGAGAAATTATTCTACTACTTGCCTAGTTTAGAATCATTAACATCGCCAATGTATTCATATATATCCTCAATATTCTTAAGGGAATCTAGAAAAAAATGAAAAAAGCTGAGTTTTATAAACTTGAAATACTCATTTATTTAAAAGGCTATTTAAGCCAACTAAACACCCACTAGAGGATCCAGAGTGAGTGCACATTTGAAAGAACAGCAATATTGGTTAACTATGCAGTTTAACTGAGCATGCTGGGAATTGAAGTCTAGTGAAGGCAACATGATTACAGGCCAATGACTGACCAGCACATCACTAGTTTGAATCCATGTAAATGGACTGTGTGGATGGAGAGCTTGTTGTGCCCCTGGTACCCCCAGTGCCCATAATGATCAGCGCCCCTGCCAAAATGTGTATGTTATGTGAAAAAGGGATTCAAAAGTTAAAAAAAAATAAAGCGCGGTTGGTGATTGTTGTTGTTTCTTTATTCTGAAAAACTTTAACCCCACAGTAAGTTACATTTTATCTGTAAGTGCTTCCTCTGGCCTTATCGCTCTGCTTTCTACAGGATCAAAGGAAATGGACACAGTCATTTCAAAGGCATGCATAAAATGGGTTGTTTTCTGTATTCTGTAAAGGTTGGGGATCCCTGGTTTGTACTGAGTGTTCTGGGAAACGTAGGCTAGCAATCATTAAACTAACAGACAATAACAATATTTGGCTATATTGGCTAACTATAACAGTGTGCGGGGAATTGAAGTCTAGTGATGGCTACATGACCACTGGCCCAATGGCTGACCTGCACATTACTAGTTTGTATCCCCCCTGGTTCCCCGAGTGGCCATAATATACTATAGTTTATACTGAGCATGCTGGGAATTGTAGTGTAGTGATAGCTACATGACCACAGGTCCAATGGCTGACCTGCACATCACTAGTTTGTATCCCCCCCTGGTACCCCCAGTGCCCATAATATAATATAGTTTATACTGAGCATGCTGGGAATTGTAGTGTAGTGATGGCTACATGACCACTGGCCCAATGGCTGACCTGCACATCACTAGTTTGTATCCCCCCCTGGTACCCCCAGTGCCCATAATATAATATAGTTTATACTGAGCATGCTGGGAATTGTAGTGTAGTGATGGCTACATGACCACAGATCCAATGGCTGACCTGCACATCACTAGTTTGAATCCCCCCTGGTACCCCCAGTGCCCATACTATACTATAGTTTATACTGAGCATGCTGGGAATTGTAGTTTAGTGATGGCTACATGAGCATAAGTCCAATGACTGACCCACAAATCACTAGTACCAATCCCACTTAAATGCTGTGTGAGCTTGTTGTGCCCCTGGTACCCCCAGTGCCCTTAATGACCAGAACCCCTTGCATCAACGTGTATGGGAAGTGAAAAGGGGTTAAAAAGCTAAAGAATAAAAGTGTGGATTAGGGGGGAAATTTTAGGGAGGCCATGCCCCCCCCCCAACCCCTATGATTGAATCTATATTCATAGTATATAATAGGATGTGCTGTGGGCAGGGGTGCAAGTTTGAGGGAGCAGAAGCAGCCATGCTGTAGCCGTGTCCCCCCTGGGCAGGGAAACGTGTTTGAGGGCTTTTGGTTGATCAGGGCAGGCAAGTCTGGGGATGAAGCAGCTGCCGCTACTGCAACTCCCCTGCCGAATGGAATCTTCCCGGCCATGAGCAGCACACGGAGCAGCACACACGGAGCAGCACACACGGAGCAGCGGAGAGAGCAGCACACGGAGCAGCACATAGAGCAGCAGGCAGAGCTACATTAGCACCGAGGCACCATCCTCACAGCATCACTGAGCCCATCTCCGGCCGCTCTCCCCGGGCTGCCAGCTATTAGTGTGGAAGTGGGCAGGCACTGAGGCGGCTGGGGTTAAACAGTGTGTGGATAGGCGGATAGCTGATGCCCATACAGAGACGATGGGCAGCTCACGGAACAGCCACCTACATGCCATGGAAAACTGGGGAAATGCTCGGCGTTCCAGAGGTGCAGGAGCCGGGGGGAGGGAGCGATGAGTCTGACTAAGGTGATGAAGAAGGAGCACATAAGCGGCAGCTGAACCCAGAGGAGGAGGAGGAGGAGGAGGAGGGCTGGGTGGGCTGTGAGGGGAGGGTGTGCGTGCAGATATCTCCAGGCTCTCACGCTTTGCAGACAGGTGCTGGGGGATTCGTGCCAACCTGTGTAGGAGAAGTGGCTGGATGGAAGGAGCCCAGGGTGGGGGGTAGGGGTGACTGCCCCACACCAGCAGGAGAGTGACCAAGCTGCGGTGAGAAACCCCTCTGCCCCGGGGGGCACACACCTCTCAGTGGGATGAGGGGCCACAACATGAAGAAAACTCTCCTGGTTCTGCTAGGGACCAGTCTGCTGCTCTTCGTCCTCACTGTCTGGCTCTCCATAGGCGAATCTGCACATTACAGGTACATTGGCTACCCTCATAGCAACTGCCCCACACTTGCCCACACTCACAATGACTTCTAGGGACCCTCACTTACTGGGCATGCCTCTGGGGGCACCACACCCACCATACATGGCATATGGGCATTCTGTAACATCCCTTGGCAATAACTACTCAATCAGTCATTGCTTTACTTCTATGCAGTTGGTCAGTGTGAAAGAAAAGAAAAATTACTTGCCAGATTTGAAAAAAATAGATTGCTTACCTTCACCAACAGCTGCCAACTGCCTGTCAGGGGCATCCAACCTTTAGCCTGGCAGCAGCCACCAAAAGCTGAGTCTAATGACAACTGGGGGGCTGCAGGATGCATTTACCTGCTGTAGTCATGCTGATTGGGCAGGGCAGAAAGGGTATCTATTTAAAAGTAGATACAGAAACAGTACATGGGATGTTTTATCTAACACTTTTTTTTAGAATTTTTCAGTAGATACATTAGGGATGCCCAACATGTGTCTCTTCAGTCATTGTTGAACTGCAGCTCACAGGATCATCCCCACAATCTTAGGATTATTGTTTGCTTATCATAGAGGGGGTACTTGCACGCTATCTCCAATGTGGGGCCCCAGTTTTTTCTCTAACCAAAGACCCTTCTCTTCTGTATGTAACACAGAAAGGAAACTGTGGGTGTGACTGTTAAATGGCATCAGTGTTCACATCTGTGTTCATATCTCTCACTCCCTCTCTTTCTCTCTATACATATGTATATATATATGTATAGCTATATGTATATCAGCATACCAGATCTGTTGTACACCTCCATAATGTCAATTTTATGTCACTGTGTTTTCTTTTGATTGCATTGATAAATGAATAGACACCACTTATGCGCAGAAATACATGGTAACAAAAAAAGTCTCAGGAAAGTGATTGTCGCCGTACAAAGAGAGATATACAGCCTGTCACAACAGCACATTTAGCAGCACACATACATATATATTATATAAATACAGCACAATCCAGCAGGATAACAAATATGCCCCAATAATAATAATAAGTATTATCAGGCTACATCATTAAGACTCGCTGGCAGCACATGTACTCCATACTGACCAGGTATATTAGCAACTCCAAATCCACCCCAGCGCTATAGAACATGATAACGAAGAGCCCCCTGGGCATGACTATATGCTGTAGGGCACGGTGATTGGGCCGTACTCAATGTGGAATCGCTGGAAATGAGTCAATACGTTCTCTTTTCCTAATGACATTTAAAGTAGTTTAGTTTGTTGCGACTCAATAATTGTATATTGATCGGGTCAGTAACAGAACAGTTCATCTTTCTAGGAATCATCTTGTTACGTTATCAGAAAGCTGGAAATGTCTATAGGTTGTTAGAAAGTGTATATGGCCTTTACTTCTTTCTTTGTACAGAGTCGGATCTCCCAGCCTTACAGCACACATGGCTTCATACACAAGAATAGGATCAATATTCCAGGGACATACACCCTCAACCAGAATTTTGCCTGTTGCCTGGTTCTAGTATGCATTTATTTTATTTATATCTATGGTTTTGAATTCTTTGTAAATGTCATTACAGTTGGCAGCAGCATTTTTTCCTTCTTCTGCTCCTTTCTGCACTGCTGGTTCTGTCTCTTGAAACAAGGTAGTGGGTTTTCATGCTTTGATACAGGTTTGTGACACTGCGTCTGCTGTTTTGTTTTCAAAGCGAGAACCAGTAGTGCAGAGTGTTTAAAAAGCAGCTAAATGATTGCATTTAGGAAAGTAGCTTTTTCTTTCTCTTTAGTTCTATGCATTAATAAAGGATGTATTGTGTAGCCAAAGTTATAGAATCACACACTTATATAGATGAAAGTGCTTAAATATTTGGTTTAACTGAACTAGCTGCCTGTTTTCCTATGAAAAGGTATGAGACTCAGGCTGCTGGTTATAAGTTTAATCACAATTGCTTGGTAAAAGCCAAATAGGCACTCGACCAATCTCAATAACAGTTTGGTCACTGAATAGTACTGTATCATTATATAGTCTCTCCATTTTCATTTTCCCCATCAGACTATAACATTATAATAATATATAGCACCCTAGGCAAAAAACCCAGCTAATATTTTTTACAGTCCATTTAAGTTGTACTGTGAACATAAATATAATAAATATGCCATGCAGGTATGAAACTGTTATCTGGAATGCTTGGCAACTTGAGGCTTCCAGATAAGGTATCTCTTAGTAATGTAGCACTGTGCCTCAAAGGTATGGGATCTCATAAACAAAAACACAATAGATATTTAATTTTTAAAAATGATTTCCTTTTTCTCTGTAATAATAAAACAGAACCTTGTACTGCATGAATCTATATCAGAGGCCAAACAATCCTACTGGGTGTATTTAATGTTTGCATGATTTTTAGCAGACTTAAATGGCGATCCAAATTACAGAAAAATCCCTTATCTGAAAAAATAGATCCGATACCCGTGGTGTTTATCTGTAGCAGATTTGTCCCTATTGAATCTTGAGTCTAAAATAATCTAAGGGCGAAGACATACGGAACGATTAGTCGGCACAACTTTTTACTACGTCCGTCGTGGCGACTAATCGCATCGACTTTTCTTCCATAGGATATAATAGAAGTCAGTAGAAATGCTTGCGAGTTTTTTAAAAAGTTGTGCCTACTAATCGCCCCATGTGTCTTCGCCCTAAAAAGCAAATCCATGAAAAGTGAAGAATTATTAAGTTAGATAGCACTTTATGGTAAGTGGCACTGCCTTATTTCAGAGAGTTCTGGGTTTGCACAGATCCTATATCTGTATATTATCTTTAAATGGCTACAACTGGAAAACTTGCTCTGATTGCTACATTGACTCCTTGTGGCCTTGGGCAAGACAGCCTGAATGTGGTTTAGGCACCAAATATACATTGTAGACTCAGGGGGGTTCAGTGCATGCACTTAGTGGCACTATAATAAGGTAATTATTGGAACTGTGCCTGCATTCTTGGAATTGGAATGATTTTCAGATTTAGAAGCACAGTTAAGCAGCTACATTACATTAAATTACATATAAGAAACTGTAGGCTGAAGTAAGAAATTGTTGTTTTTATAAATGCGGTTGGCAACCATCTTTGACCCCTGGGCTTAAGACTTCAGGATGGCAGGATGGCATCAAGGGTTATCCCTTGATATATTTTTGAAAACACTGATTGTTAGTCCATTGTAAAAAAAAAAACAACTTAATTGCCAAATACTCATTACTCCTGCGCCTATATACAATATCACACACCCACACAGCGTCAGTGCAAGGTACATTGGGAGATGACCCATTGTGCACCCTCCAGCCGGCACATATGTACAAGCATGTTCACCCCTTTGATGACACACTATGTGCCCACTGTCACGAGATATATTCCAACAGATTCTCCAACAAAGTGCAGATTTAGGATAAATGTGCCACGGAAGCTCCACAAGTGGAGGAGATTCCTTTCATGTAGTGGGGAAATGTGTAATGCTTCTTGGGCTACCAGGGAATGTACAGTGCAGCCAAGGCTTCAAGGCAGAGGAGTTTATAGAGGAGGCCCAGCTATGCATGTGATATGGGTTTCCTAGCAAAGAGATGATACGTCATAGGCAGAATGGAGATGTGGGCTCAACATTTTTGTCTTGCTTTTGCAGCCATATCTCGTTGTCAGATTACAGGGAAATCCCGCTCTCTGTCACTGACTCCACTCTTATCAGTCACGGAGCAGCTTTGCTCAATGAGCGGGTGGGTCACCACCCTTTAAAAAGTTTATTGGGGGCTGTGACCTGACACTGCACTATCAGCATCAAAGTGCTGAGTGGGTGTCCGATGTCCTGATGGGGTGACGACACATGGAGCTACTAGTAGCAGCTATTTGTCACGGCTACTAAAATAGGCAATGCTATGCTACTGATAACTTACTGTCTTTACCTGTGTTTTAGCAAAGGCAATTCTCAGTATTGTATATGGAAATGTATTTTCTGGAGTTTAGCAGTAGAGATGTAGCGAACCGTTCGCCGGCGAACTAATTCGCGCGAACATCGGGTGTTCGCGAACGCGGAAATTCGCGAACTTTTGGCGATGTTCGCCATTTTGAGTTTGCTGCGTTTTTTTTTGCGCCGTGTTTTTTCGCCTCGGTTTTTTCCGCCGCGTTTTTTCGCTTCGGTTTTTCGCCTTTGCGTATACATAGGAATGGCTTGCGGTTTTTTTTGGCGTTATTTTTTGGCGTTATTTTTTTGGCGTTTTTTTTACAAAGTATTTTTCAGAGAAATTTTTGCTTGATCCCCCTCCTGCATGCCACTGTCCAGGTCGTGGCACCCTTTAAACAACTTTAAAATCAGTTTTCTGGCCAGAAATGGCTTTTCTAGGTTTTAAAGTTCACCTTCCCATTGAAGTCTATGGGGTTCGCAAAGTTCGCGAATATTCGCGAGTTTTGCCGAAAGTCCGCGAACGGGTCCGCGAACATTTTTGGCGATGTTCGCTACATCCCTATTTAGCAGCCGTGAAAAAGTAGCTGCTACTATTGATGGGCAAAATAATTCGCCAGGCATGGATTTGTGGCGAATTTCCATGTTTCACCATTGGCAGAGTGTTTCTCTAAACGGGAGACAAAATTTGCCACAGAAAAATATGTTGCACAACAAAAAATGGTCGTCCGCATCAAAAAAAAAGTTGCGTGCCTCATTTTTTTTACGCACACACTTTTGAATTTTTCTGCAAAGCGAAACGGGATTAGTATTGTCTTCGCCCTTATATTCTATGGGACGAGGGGGTTCATGTTCCTTTTGTGCTGAACTCATTGTATATATATCTTGGGTTCCACCCCACTGTACTGTATCCCACTGTACTGTTCCATAATGTGCTACTGTATCCCTATATGCTGCTTCTGCTGGGGATATCAGCATGTATCCTGATATACTAGTGGAGGGGTCACTGTTCTGCTGTGTTAAATGGAATATTGTACCTTTATTGTACCCTTGTATTCTAGGGACCACTGTACCATTTTTACTGTGGACACAATACCCTTATATCAGTGCTGTCCAACTTCTGTTGTACCGAGGGCCGGAATTTTTCCGACCTACGTGGTGGAGGGCCAATAATGGAAGCCAGTTTTGACCACTCCCCTTTTTGAAACCGCACCTACTTGAAACCACACCCGTGTTATCACATGACCATACCCATATTAATGGTTGTAGTACAGCAAAAACCTGCCATACTCTGCCTGCCCTACCCTGCCTGTGTGTGCCATACTCTGCCTTCCCTACCCTGCCTGTGTGTGCCATACTCTGCCTTCCCTACCCTGCCTGTGTGTGCCATACTCTGCCTTCCCTACCCTGCCTGTGTGCCATACTTTCACTGTGTGTGCCATTCTTGTCTGGTTTTTGCCATACTTGGCCTGTGTGTGCCATACTCTGCCTGCCCTACCCTGCCTGTGTGTGCCATACTCTGCCTTCCCTACCCTGCCTGCGTGTGCCATACTTTCACTGTGTTTGCCATTCTTGGCTGGTTTGTACCATACTTGGCCTGTGTGTGCCATTCTCTGCTTGCCCTATGATGCCTGTGTGTATGGCACACACAGGCAGCCTACAGTGACACAATGCTGGCACTGCTCCTACAGTCTGCACAATAACTATATATTAAAAAACTTTTTAATTGAAGTACCACCTCAGTATATGTTCTTTTTGTAGTGTGCAGGGATTATTTGTGGGTTTCTACTGCTCCTGAGGTGTGAACAGGGGAACAATATGGGTGATTACAGCCTGAACCTGAGGTGTGAACACTGCAGGGGGTGAACAATGCAGAGATTAAAAGGTGTGAACAACACAGGGGATTACATATTTAAACAATACAGAGGGATTACAGCCTGAATCTGAGGTGAGAACCATGCAGGGGGCAGTTAATCTCAGTATTGATACCATTTAAAGCTTACACAAGAGTAAGCCATCAAAGCAGCCAGACAGGTGGGGGGCCACACAGAGGGGGGCCGCCAGTTGGACAGCACTGCCTTATATGAAGGTGGTGGTCACTGTTGCCCCATTATATACTGGGAGGTGGTTACCACCATTACATGCTCTTGTGTTATTTTACTGTTATACGCTGGCAGGGGGGTGGTCACTGTACACTTCTATGCTGGGGTCACAGCGCTATTAAATGATTATATGCTGATGGATGTCTTTATTATTGTATGTCAATGTAGCATTAAATTCCATCTACTAACTTTTCTGTTTAATGTGTTGAGGTTCCAGTGACCAGTGCCTCTCATTGTATAATGTGACCGGAGCAGCTAGTATAAACTGGTGTTTCTGTATCATGTGCTTGGGATAACTGTATTCGCTACTCTAACTTTATCATATTCATACTCATAGGGTGCCAGTGCGCCAGTGAGTACTGGATCTTACTGAATACCGACTCTATAATCTGCTTGGGTTCTAGTACCCTCCACTGTCAGCCTATCATGTTCTTTTCCAGTAAAAAACAGTTTTTCACTGTTTAATATCCATGAGATACCTTTACCCATTACTGTCAATATATATATATATATAATTTTATGGGATTACAAAACCCTTACTTCCATTGTATAATGTGCCAAATTGCTAGTGACCATCTTCTGCCAAAACAAGGAAATCATCCCTGATGGGAATTTCCAGCTAACGCATTATATCTTGCTATTCAAATTGCGCCTGTATAGAAAAAAAACATTTTACATTAAAGGAACAGTAACACCAAAAAATGAAAGTGTTTTAAAGTAATTAAAATATAATGTACAGTTGCCCTGCGCTGGTAAAACTGGTAAATTTGCAACAGAAACACTACTATAGTTTATATAAATAAGCTGCTATGTCAACACGGGGGCAGCCATCGAAGCTGGGAAAAAGGAGAAAAGGCACAGGCACATAGCAGATAACAGATAAGCTTTGTAGAATATAATGGGGTTTTATCTGTTATCTGCAAAGTAACCTGTGCCTTTTCTCCTGTAAATGGCTGCCCCCGTGGCTACACAGAAGCTTTATTTATATAAACTATAGTAGTCTTTCTAAGGAAAACACACCAGTTGTACCAGTACAG
Organism: Xenopus tropicalis; assembly: GCF_000004195.4. Classification (NCBI taxonomy): domain Eukaryota; kingdom Metazoa; phylum Chordata; class Amphibia; order Anura; family Pipidae; genus Xenopus; species Xenopus tropicalis. Next base: position 28,507,907 of record NC_030682.2, read on the forward strand.
GACAGCATTACATTATATAGTAATTACTTTTATACACTTTCATTTTTTGGTGTTACTGTCCCTTTAACATACAATCCCCCCGAACAAACTCAGAATGTGCCACATTCCTTCCCCTTTTACTTAGACCCCAACCAAAAGCAGGTTTTGCTGCCTATGTGATACATCATGAAGAGGTTAGTTATGTAGGAAAGTTAAGAACTTAATGCATACATCTGTGTCTAAATAGATGTTTCTGTTTAAGGGGAAGTCTGGTTTGTGAAACTAAATTTGTTAAAGAGCCCCACACAGAAACACAGAAACCCCCAATATACCTATCACTGTAATCTGTTCCTTCACAAAGTATGAATAAATACCATTTTTATATGCTGAAATCCAGCTGCAAACCCCCCTTTCTGCATCATTTGAAATCCTGGCAGGGGAGGAGGGACTAAAACATTGATGTTACAAATTGCAACAACTTCTCCACGGCTTACAGGCAGCATGCAGGAATTACATAACCCACAATGCATTGCACTGGGATGTTCCTTTCCTTATTGGCATCACACATGCAGGGATTGTGGGATTGGGAGGATGCAGGCTGAAGGCAGGCTAAGGACAGCTGACAACTGTTACATTTTTTTGTCTCAAAGCAGTCAGCCAGATCAGCAGGAGAACAGGGGGCGGGGCTTAGGGAACTGTTCCAAATCATATTATTATATTAAAAATCATGAAAAGGCTGCATATTTTTAAATAAAAAGATATATTGTAAAGTTTACTTTTCAAAAGGCTTAAAGGAGAAGGAAAGGCTAATAAAGAGTTAATCCCAAGCTGCAGGCATACCTTCAGTTGTCTCAATAGTGCCCTTAAGTCTCCCCATACTTCACCCATTCAGAAGATCAGAAGCCAAACAGGAAAAAAACCGCTGAGCTGGGTAGAGAAGATTCCCATAATGCATTGCTCCTTCAAGACTTGGTGACTTGTTACTGCAGGCGGCGCATGCGCACACAGCAGGAGCATCCGGTTGCCATGACGATGCAGCGTCGGAGAACTCTGTGACAAGCAGGTGGGGGGAGCGGGGGGCAGGTGCGGCGAGCAGCGGAGGGTTTGTGGTGGGAGCGGGGGGTGTTTGTGGAGCTTGGGGGGGTTTGTGGCAGGAGCGGGGAGCAGCGGAGGCTTTGTGGCAGGAGCGGGGAGCGGAGGGGGGGCTGGCTTGTGCTTTTCAGCCCATACAGACATGCTGGACAAGATGGTGGCGCCGTTCACTGAAACAAGTATGTAGGTTCTAGTATGTGTATCTCTGTAAATCTTTCATTAGGCAAGCCAGGAATATAGCGTTTTTACTCAGCAATAGTAGTACTATTTAATAGTGTGCTTAATAGATTTTGACTTTCCTTCTCCTTTAAGTTATGTTTGGGTGGCGTTCCCCTTTAAACACACATGTGTATGGAAAGGGTCAGAGAGTGAGTAACGCTATTGTATGTTAATTACAAATTTGTTCCTGTAGTTGATGAGTTACTTTGCTTCCCTGCAGTAACCAGTGGGCTTAGCAGTGGTCCCTCGGCTTTGATTTATACAGTAAACACATGCTCCGCTTAGCGATTTCCATGTTTTATTTGAGACTTGGCTGCTTGAGGTGAAATATTCGCTGACAGTTCTACTAAACAAGATGTACTGCAGCAGCCCCTGCATTGGAATCCCACAGGTCATTAAAATCTCATAAGCACAGGGGTAAATTGCCCACCTGCTAGCGCCTCGGATAAATAAATGTCCATGGGCAGAACTCATGTTAGGAATACACGCGGGATGATGGAAGATAACAAAGTCCTGTAGGGGTTACGGCGAGGCATTATTGCAAAGGAACTTATAATAACTCTTTAGTATCTGCAAATTGTGGTGAGATCTTAGCCTCGCGCCATCAAAAAACCACCCCTGATAACTTAAAGGACAAGTATCGCTAAAAAAACTTGCAGGCTGGAGGATAACACAGTTTTTAAAAATAGTTGCTATTTAAACAGCCAAACTTCTGGGGGTTTGAAACCATTGATGTATCTTTTTAAGTGTAGCAAGTGCAGTTATGCTCCCAGCACTGTTTAATAAACTGTTCCTTCAAAAAGTATGAATAAATACCATTTGTATATGCTCAAATTCAGCTGTAAATAGTTTTCTCTTTCTGCATCATTTGAAATTCTGTCGGTGCAGGGGAGGAGGGACTAAACCTTTGATGTTACAAATTGTAACAACTGACAATGCATTGCACTGAGATGTCCCTTTCCTTATTGACATCATGTGTGCAGGGAATTGTGGGATTGGGAGGATGCAGGCTGAAGACAGTCGACTACTGTTACATTTTATTTCTGAATAAGTCTGAATAGGGGCCCAGGCTTAGAGAACTGTTCCAAACCATATTGTGACATTAAAAATCATATCATGAAAAGGCTGCATAATTGATGTATATTGCAAAGTTACTTGGAATTATGTTAGGCACCCCACAGTGATTGTAATCAACCACTTTGTCACTGATACCCTGGGCCAGTGCACTTTTCTGCCAGCAGGAGCACAGGCCTGGGTATCAGGTAAGTGATTTCAAGTGATTACAATCACTGATGTGTTTGAACCCAATGATTGTAACTTTCCTCCTCTTTTAGGCTGATGCCACACGTGGCGTTTTTACGCTGCGTATTTTCTCAGCCTAAAAACGCCGCACAAGCCACACAGCCCATGACTATGGCGTTTTTCAGCCTAGTACTGGTGACGTAGCAAATCTCGTTTCCATGGTGCTAATAGTGCGAAATAGTAAAAAACGCTGCGTATTTCCACTAGGTCTGGCAGCTGCCTTTGTGTATACATAGGAATAGGTTGCTGTGCAAATACTGGTGTATTTCAGCAAACGCTTGAAAAATCCATGCTAAGGCATTTTCTAGCGTATTTACGTATTGTGTGGTTTGCTTCGAGTCTTTTCAAGTTATTTCTATGGATGATGATATTGTGCGTTTTTCAGCCGCCGAGAGAATTAGAAAATACGCAGTGTAAAAACGCCATGTGCGGCATCAGCCTTAAGGAGGATCTGTATAAGCAACCTTGCCTATGGCAGGACAGTTGACTTGGGGGTAATGGTACATGGATGATTTTGCTGCCATCTAGCCTGTGCGGGCAGCAAAATGCTAGAAAATGTTTGCTGTTGCATTTACTATATTGGTAATTGTGCTGGCCGGCTGGTGCACTCGTGGTTCAGGTACTGTCTGAAAACACTCACTGACAAAATTCCCAGCAATAATTGCCTGACTGCGGGTGCGCCAGCAGGGTCAGGGCAAAGTTATTTCCATGTGCCCATTGCCCATAAGGGCACATACAGTTCCAAAAACAAGTCTTCGTCATTGCATAATACACCAAAAATAATAGAAGGAAAATGTTTTAGTAGCACCAGCTACCCTTTCAACTTCTAACGACTGCTTTCTCCTGGCTGCTGAGTAGGAACTGGAAGTAAAGTGCGCTCCCTATGGTAGGATGCTCGGATATCCCCATCAAAATAGTAGCCAATAATACCCTAGAGAAACAACCTCAGGCTTATGTGATGGAAGATGCACACCTGCCGGGGGAGGTCACATCGCCAAAGTTATGCAAACAGTACACATATAAGGTTACGTTAAAACATATGGAATTTCCGTAAATTCTGCACAAACTGGCTAGAAACTTACGCAACATGCTAGGAACTTATATAACTTGTGTATCAAGCAAAAGACAATGCAGAGAACCTTGGTAGGGGAAATGTCACTGACCCCCAATGGACTAATAAACTTAAGGTAAATTCCACTGCCCCCATTGAACTGATCAAGGTATAAGCACATTAACTATGTGTTATTAGTTATTTTAACTATTTATATGAACTGTTTATTATAGCAGCCAGCTGTTTTTATTGGGATCTATTTATTGAATTATATCAGTGTCTCTTACATGAACTTTCCAGTTCACTACATATAAACTCCACTGATCCCCAATTAAAAGACAGACTTATTAGCACATTATTTTTTTATGAACTACTACTGACTAGTTATTGGGCCCCTAAACTGGCACAGTTTACGTAACTTGTGCCAAAACTTCCTTAACTTCCATATCAAGTAATGAGAGAGCAGAGCATAGGGTTTAATCCTAGGGCAAACTCCACTGACCCCCAATGAACTGACCAATAATTAGTACATTAATTAATAGAACTCTGCATATGAACTACTTATTATAGAGTTACATCAGCTGTTTATTAGGGATGTAGCGAACCTCAAAAAAAACTTCCGCCGAAAATTGCGAATATTAGCGAACTTTGCGAACCCCATAGACTTCAATGGGAAGGCGAACTTTAAAACCTAGAAAAGCCATTTCTGGCCAGAAAACTGATTTTAAAGTTGTTTAAAGGGTGCCACGACCTGGACAGTGGCATGCAGGAGGGGGATCAAGCAAAAATTTCTCTGAAAAATTGACCCACGCTGTTTTTCGAAATGATCGGTAATTTTGCGACTTTTTCGTAATTTCCGGCGCTTTCGTAAAGTTATCGTAAGTTTTGCGACTTTTTCGGAGCATTCGTAACGTTATCGTAAGTTTTGCGACTTTTTCGGAGCTTTCGTAACGTTATCGTAAGTTTTGCGACTTTTTCGGAGCATTCGTAACGTTATCGTAAGTTTTGCGACTTTTTCGGAGCATTCGTAACGTTATCGTAAGTTTTGCGACTTTTTCGGAGCTTTCGTAAAGTTATCGTAAGTTTTGCGACTTTTTCGGAGCATTCGTAACGTTATCGTAAGTTTTGCGACTTTTTCGGAGCTTTCGTAACGTTATCGTAAGTTTTGCGACTTTTTCGGAGCATTCGTAACGTTATCGTAAGTTTTGCGACTTTTTCGGAGCATTCGTAACGTTATCGTAAGTTTTGCGATTTTTTCGGAGCATTCGTAACGTTATCGTAAGTTTTGCGATTTTTTCGGTGCCGGCGAACCCAAATTGCGAACATTACGAAAAGTTCGCGAATTTGCGGACTTGCGAACACCCGATGTTCGCGCGAATTAGTTCGCCGGCGAACAGTTCGCTACATCTCTACTGTTTATATTGCACACACAAGCGGCCTGGCCAACATTATGGTACTGTGCACTTGTGGCCATGGGGGACCCCATAAATAACTTGTACAGGGCCCCAATGTTTCTGATAGTGACCCTGCTGCCTGGGCCACAAGGTTAGCCTCACTCAGTTCTTCCTTTAAAGGAAGGTTGCTATCATCCAGCTCTTACTCATACAGCCTGCCTAGATTTACAACTGAGAATGTTTGAAATATTCCTGTTTTATTGTTACTGTAGAATCCTGTACTGTGTAAAGTATGTGATTCTGCCAAGTGTTTGAAAAGAAAGCTGGAAGTTGTGTATCCTTTATCTACATATTATTGTTAGGTCTCTGATCATTTTTATGGAGGTATTTTACTGTCATATAATCAATATATATTGCGCTATGAGATGGTTATAGTTAAATACTATGATATAAATGACATAAATGACAATCCCATGGGGTTCCAAGAATATTCTGTTACTCTTAGTTTGGATTTCACTTTGTCAAATGTTAAAATTACTTCAGGGTCCAGGTTAGGGATCAGGGGGGCCATTGAAGGAAGGCTGTGAGCACCAGTCTTAGAGGAAAAATATTATTCCTCAGGGATGTATACCTGATTAGCCTTCAGCTTCAACTTCTGGCATTCCACTAGCGTTGCCACTTGGCTGGTATTTTCCTGGCATGGACTGTAATAATTATGCCTAATGCCAATGTTAGGTAGAGAAATCTCAAAAAGGTGGCACACTTACCAACAGCTCAAGCTAAAAGAGTCAGGTTGGACTATATAGATAGATGGATAGAAAAATATCTAATAGTGTGTTATAATCTGTGAAGTATGTGAAGTGTAAAGTGGTAAATCCTTAATTTTATCTCTAATAAACAATTTTTTAGTCTTTTTTTTTTAGTCTTCTATCAGCAGTTTTCTCCCAGTAATGCTGGGGTTCCAGGGCTGAGATTCCTTCTGTCCTAGTGTAAAGCTGGGTCGGATAGGTTTTTTATCCATATGCTTCCATTTTCCTTTCATTATACCACATTATTCACTGTCCTACTCTCATTTTCCACCATTTCGGCACCCGTTCTCCTAATGAGAGGGAAGCTTTCCTAAATCTTTGGAATTATCTCCAGGGGTCCATAAAGAATAAATGATATTTTATTTATAGCATGGGTTTTCTTTCTCCCTATATCAGCCATTCCTAGATTTTCCCCAAGCCCCTACAGTACTTTACCTTGCCATGCTATTTACAGTTGATTACAACCACAAATATGGCTGCCCTACATCTCTCTTATTGTGCCTTAATTTGCACCTTGATGTCTGGCTCTAACTTTCACCAACATTTTAATGAAATCAGTTCAGAAGAATAGGCACATGGAGGAATTGTGTTAAATGAAATGTTACGAGTGGCATGAATAATGCATATCACTTAGAAACGCAGTGTGAAAGGAACAGCTGCCAAGAACTGTAAAGGCCCTGGGATTAGCCTGAAGCCAAACCAGGAGCCCTCACTGCCGCCTCTCCTAACTGCCCTTCACCTGTTCCAGAGAGCCAGTTACAGAAGCTGCACATATTGCCCAGGCATTGCCATTTTGGCTAGCTAACTAAAAACACCAGCTGCTTAATTAGCTGTGCTAGGCAGACAAACACATAAATACACAGGAAAGCGCTTTGGAACAAAATAGAAGCTTTAAACTGTAAGATGGCTTTGATTCTCATACATCTGTAGCAAATTGAAATGTAAGTACTAATGCACTGGCAGAGTCACAAATGGCAAAAAGCTTTCTTTTTCTTCTATCTCCATTAGTTATCTTTTAACTCCCATTCTATCTCCGGCTTATGCCATTATTGTGACATTATTGTAACAGAATGGTCACAAAAGCAGGATAGTGACTGTGCTTGATAGATTAAGGCAGGGGTCCCCAAACTTTTCTACCCATGAGCCCCATTCAAATATAAAAAGAGTTGGGGAGCAACACAAGCATGGAAAAGCTTCATGGGGGTGACAATAAGGACTGCCATTGGCTATCTCTCAGCCTACAGGAGATTGTGTTTGTCACTACACCTGGTTTTTATGCAACTAAAAATTCCAAGCCAGGAATGCTTTGAGGCCACTGGGAGCAACATCCAAGGGGTTGGGGAGCAACATTTTGCTTCTGAGCCACTGGTTGGGGATCACTGGATTATGGTATATAATGGCAGAAAAGAATATTACATCCTGAGCAACTTTCATTAATTTGCATAGGGTGGGGTTTAGTCCCCCAATAATGTTTACTGATGGTTCTGTGCACTTCCTTGGAGGTAGGTTTCTTTAGGCCCTTGGCTTCATGAATTATCACTGAATGTTAGCAAAAGAGCACAATCCATCCCCCTGACTGACCCTGGGGGACTATCTCCTGCACCAAGCTGCCATATAATGGGCAACAATAGAAATTCTACTGAATTGAACTGAATCATAAAGCATAAATGTGCTATTAACCCCACATACTCTCAACTGCTTTAACATACCAACATTCTTGTTGCTAACCTTAGAAACATACAGCACATACCCTTACCCCCTACTCCCTCTAATACAAACTGTGATACTAGAATCTACAGTCAGTATTGGTATATATAGTTTATATATATGTGAATATATAGATAGGTCAGTAAGAGTAGGCGTATATATCTGCACTGGGTGCATTTGGAGGGGTTAAACTTGTAAATTAACTATGTAACTATCTAGGGCTATCTTTAGCCACAGGATCAGGCAATTCCCCTAGGAGCAGATATAACCACAAAGCACCCAAATAAACAGAAAGGGCAAGGTGGAAGCAGTCAGCAATACTAACAAACAAACAAACAAATTCAGGGGATGAACCTTGGCCAGAGGCAGGTGGCTGCAAGCAGTAATTCAAGGAAGGAATGCAAGTTGCCCCTTCATGAGCATGAGTCAGAATTAATAGGGTAAGAGTACCATGAATATGTTCATATGTCCAATACTTATTCTACACTTCACAAAGACAAAAGGCAGAGGAACACAGAAGCATGCAAAGAAGTTAATTTTACTGAGGCGCACAGCAGTCTGGGAGATAATGAATGAATTATTCACCCAACACTTCTGCTCTTCAGTAACAGTACCCATCTTATAACTATTCTGTAATGGTGGTGGCTTGTTCTGTAACTTCTGCCTGTTAATTTCTTTTTCTCTGTATGAGATGGTGAAATTTGTATTTTATTTAGTAGAAGGCAGTGAGCAGTGTATTAACTAAGGTTGGTTTTGTTCAGACTGGGGTGTCCTGGGTCCACCAGGGCTGCCACCTCAGGTGCCCCCTACACCACCAACTCCTCTGCTTTTCAAAGCTGCCTCCACCCCCACCCCCAAGTGCTGCATATCTTTTACTTTATCCTTGTGGCTGTGATTGGGGGGTAAGGGTGAAGCACCAAAAGTTTGGAGCGGAGAGTGGGCTTGGGTTGGTGTGGCCCACCAGGTTTTTTCCCAGTGCCCTGCTGACCCAGTCCGACCCTACTGAGGGTGCGTGGTCCCTAATCTTGTATATCCATTCCAATACATGGAGAAAATGTCACCACTTCCCTGATATCATTGGGTCTTCTGTCATCATAAACATAATCCACAAGCCGCTCAAGTGCTCGTAAAAACCAATTGAGAGAAGCTGCAGATTCTGAAATGTTACTTAACTTTGTATCCAAAATAATTGTACAGGACATCAGCCAATCTTCCAATAAAATGATTCTTTATTTGCTGAGCTTAAAAACATCAGAGTCTTAATTGCCTTGCACATTTCAGGTTCCACCACACTTAATCAAAAGCACAAATAAAGAACCATTTTTATTGGAAAATTGGCTGCTGTCCTATAACATTTTTTTGGATACATCATAAACATCAGCCAAAAGTCCACAAGGCTGGTAGGCAAGTTATCAACAGTCTGGCTGCACTATTATCAGTTGTGGTGTGATGGTGTGTCCTTCAAATCAACACTAGTCTTTTGGTTGCCACAGTCAGCATATGTCTGATCATAATTCTAACTACACTAAACAGACAGCAAATAATAATAATAACTGTGGTTACTTTGCGATCTAAAAGTCTGAATAGCAAATTTATCTCTCTGTCTAGAAAAGATGTATTTTATTGACCCTATATAAAGGAATTGCATTTTGTAAGTTATGTAGTTATATAAGGTATATGTAGTGTGCATGTAGGATAGCTGCCCCTTTAAGAACTGGTGTATCTGCTTGATAAAGCATTTTGAGGTGAAACGCGTCGCAGAGCACTTAAAGCACTCCGTCAATATAGAAAAAAAGTAGCAGCAAGGATTCTGATTTAAGGGTGAAGACACACAGAGCTACTAGTAGCAGCTACTTGTCATGGCTACTAAAATAGACAATGCTGATCCTTTACTGATAATTGTCTCTACGTGTGTTTTAGCAGAGGCAACTCTCAGTGTTGTCTATGGTTTGGGATTTTCTGGAGTTTAGTAGCCTTGAAAAGTAGCTGCTACTAGTAGCTCCTTGTGTCTTAACCCTTAGGGCTGTGGCAGACGGGGAGACTAGTCGCCCGCGACAAAGCTCTTGGGGATGCAGTGCGATGGCAGCATACGCAGCGCTGTGATTTCCCCCGAAATAGCGGAAGTTTCCTCTCAAGGCATCTTCCGCGATTTAGGTGAAATCGCAGCGCTGCGTATGCCATCCCACCGGCAATTTACATTTTCGCGGGTGGGATGGTATTTTGGGGAGATTAGTTGGGTGACTAATGTCTGCGAAGGGCTCTGGCACACGGGGAGACTAGTCGCCCACGGCAAATTTCTCCGAAATTGCGGAAGTTGCCTTGAGAGGAAACTTTCGCGGTATGCCATCCCACCGGTGACTTACATTCTCGGGGAGATTAGTTGCCCGCGACAAGGGAGATTTGTTGCGGGTGACTAGTCTCCCCGTGTGCCAGAGCCCTTAAAAGATTTTCTGAGAAATATTGATGCATGTTTGGAGGTTGCGTTCTGCAGTGGAACGCACGCGGGAGGAAGTGAGTTGGTGCTATATCCAGAGAAGGCTCAAGAAGTGTGCTCATAGCCCGTGTTGGCCAGAAAGCAACATACAGCACGCATTTTGAACTTTATTGAACTTGATATGAGATCTTTAGGTTACAGAGTTTTTCCTCTGCCTGGAACAATTGGAGGAAGTGCTAGAACATATTGTTTTATTGCCTTAACTACTCACATATCCCTAATTACCAGCGCCTAAGGAACTGAAAATGTGTGCTTATTTATTAATGAATTAGAAAGTCTTAATGAACTTGAATCTATGTTTTTATATATTCTATGTTTTATAATTTATGTTAGTAAATTTAATTTAATGATTATAAGCTGCTTATTATATTGCTATGGAGTGCTTTTAAAATACTGATATTTTCTGTCCAGCCAGTATATTTTGGGTCATTTTTTATTGTATGTATGTAAAGAGGCAATAAAGCCTAATTTGTTTTCGAATTCTTAATAATTCCCAACTACCATGTACGATTTTTCTGTAATAACTGCTGATGAGTCGCAACCTTTGCGCATGATACTTCATAACCCTCGTTGAACCATATATTAATCTACAATATAAATTCCATGTACATTATATTTCCACCGTCACGTCTGACACAGGAAAGTTCCTAAATTCAGAATTTTCAGTCACAAACATATATATATTTTTCTATTGGAGTTTTCTGTATGCTAATATATACAGAACAAAAGTGGAAGTCGTTATGTTTATTACATGGCAGGAATTCATTTCTGGGTCTTGTAGAAAAGCACATCATTATTTCATTGAAAATATTACAAAACACAGCAAATGCATTTCCGTATAAAACAATGTTTTTCCTGCTTTGTAAGTATTCAGATTAATCTAAACTGCGTCTGGTAAATAAACAAGTCTCAAAATAGCAGTGATTACGCCAAGCGGAGATGGCACATTTGCACATACCAGAGGAACGAAGTGTTCTGAGGCAGCCCAGCGTATTTCACAGTGTGGCGTTAAAAAAAATCGCACTTTTCTACAGCACATTATTCGCAAAATGACATTATATTTTAGGATTTTTATGCACAAATGCGTATAAAATGAGCAGAGTTGTTACAACAGGGACCAGCAACTCAGTAAAGGTCCTAATTGATATGTTACAATTAGATAATCCTTCATCCAGTTTAGAGCTTGGGGGTTAAAGTAGTTTGGGGCCAAGTAACCTGTGGTTATGCCAATGTAAGGAGTGCAGGGAGAATACATAGAGCAGGGTTAGTAAGTGGCATGTCCCTGATCAGACTAATTGGGTTTATTCTAATTGGCTTCTAACTAACATGATTTCAATTATTCATCTTGGTAATGAGGTTTTTCGTGTATAATACACTGTATTGTGTCCATCTGTAGCAGGTTTGTCCTTGTAGAATCTTGGGTCTGATATATCTCTCCAAGAATTTATTAGGGCTTCTAGCCCCATAACATGATCCTTTTATTGTCATTTGCATGATGAAGGCAGTGATCTACCTAGAGAAAGATGGGCACACTGTTATACAGCATTATTATTATTATTAACATTTATTTATAAAGTGCCAACATATTCTGCAGTGCTGTACAGTAAGGGGCACATTTACTAACCCACGAACGGGCCGAATGCGTCCGATTGCGTTTTTTTCGTAATGATCAGTAATTTTGCGATTTTTTCGGCGTCTTTACGATTTTTGCGTAAAAACGCGAGTTTTTCGGCGTCTTTACGATTTTTGCGTAAAAACGCGAGTTTTTCGGCGTCATTACGAAAGTTGCGCAAAGTCGCGATTTTTTCGTAGCGTTAAAACTTGCGCGAAATGTCGCGCCTTTTAAGTTTTAACGCTACGAAAAAGGCACAACTTTGCGCGCATGTGTTAACGCTACGAAAAAATCGCGACTTTGCGCAACTTTCGTAATGACGCCGAAAAACTCGCGTTTTTACGCAAAAATCATAAAGACGCCGAAAAACTCGCGTTTTTACGCAAAAATCGTAAAGACGCCGAAAAACTCGCGTTTTACGCAAAAAATCGTAAAGACGCCGAAAAAATCGCAAAAAAACCGAAAAAGTCGCAAAATGTTCGTTTCCAATCGGAATTTTTCCAATTCGGATTCGAAATCGTGTCTTAGTAAATCAGCCCCTTAGTGTGTAATTAGATAGGGCAGTGGTTCCCAACCTGTGCAGCTGTCCCCCTAGCAATTGAGCATCCTAATACAGGTATAGGACCCATTATACAGAATGCTCGGGACCAAGGGTGTTCCGGATAAGGGGCCTTTCCGTAATTTGGATATTCATACCTTAAGTCTACTAAAGAATCAATAAAACATTAATTAAACCCTATGGGATTGTTTTGCATCCAATAAGGATTGATTATATCTTAGTTGGGATCAATTACAAGGTACTGTTTTATTATTACAGAGAAAAAGGAAATCTGTTTTAAAATCCTGAATTATTTGATCAAAATGGAGTCTATGCGAGACAGGCATTCTGTAATTCTGAGCTTTCTGGATAACGGGTTTCCGGATAAGGGATCCCATACCTGTAGTAAGTTGGCAGTGTGTACAGATATAGCATATGGCCAAAAGTTTGTGAACACATCCAGCTCCAAACCATGGTTATTAATATGAAGGTTGTCCATTCTTTGCTGCTAAAACTGCCTTTACCATCTACTCCTCTAGGAAGGTATTCTCTGTTTATATGAATTTTGTGGTCACCCCCACCTAATGTTTAACAATTTAGTGGTGAGCACAATTTACCCTAAGTTTGCTATAGTTTATACAGGAGCAGTGGCCGCTCCGACCCTTCCCAGTTACAGTTGGTGATCACAGTGGTGGTCAATGAAAGGGCAACCTTTTTGGGGGTTTTACCCTGCAAAAAAGTTGCAGGTAAAAAAATGTATAAAATGCATATTGAAGCAGTATAATTCCTAATGAATCAGATAAAAGTGAGTGTAGGACTGGCCAGACTGGGGATGACTTTGAGTTAGTTGGCCAGCTTGAATATATTGCAATATATTGGCAAACAATCCCTGTTTTGCTTAAAGGAGAAGGAAAGGCAAAGTCACTTTGGGGTGCCAAAATGTTAGGCACCCCCAAGTGACTTTAATTGCCTACCTTGTACCCTGGGCTGGTGCCCCTGTTTTTAACGCAAAAAAGCATGCGATAAGCGTTCTTTAGTTCACCTTTAGTGAATCGGCCCCAATGTGTGATGTAGTGGCACCTGTGCCAGCAATGGTGGGTTTGGCTTATATTACCAATTCCAATAATTAGTAAAAAGTGGTGTCCACATACTTTTGGCCATATAAATGTATGGTGTTCTAAATACTCCTCCTTCTATAGAAGAATGAAAAATAATAAATAAGAGGGGCCAGACTAAATTTTGCATGACAAATCGGCGCTTCAACCTAAAAAGTCTGATTTATTGGGTTTCTATGATGCATATATCTATGTGAATAAATCATCTAGTTCAATCCCCATAGAAAAGGACCTTAATTGCCCTGGAGCCGAGCTGTGGCACTGAATGTTTAATTATAATTTGCCTGAAATTTATGCTCGTATTTAGCAGACCTAGGCTCATTTGGTTTTTTTACTTTCATTTTTCAGTGACTGGTGGCTGCCTTGCATGGATTAATGACACATTTTCCTTAGCCTTAGATTTTATTCTACCTTACCAAAATAGATAGGAGCTGGAAAGAAAGCAAATGGAAATGTATCATGCCCAAACTTTAGAAGAAAATGCACTGTATTAAAAAGTAATGACCTCATGTTCCATTCCAGCACATCAAATCAGTCTTCCCTTATGTGTTATTTATTTGCCACATTTGACTTTTGAACTTGTTAGCTCAGCCAGTAATGGTGCTTGTGAATGATTTAGAGGTGCACAGGCTGTACAAGTAAATAGAGGCATTAGCTAACGTCCCTGTCACTGCTGAAATTATGCAAAGAGATGGTAGCTGTGCTCCCATACTGTGTTTATATGTGAGGCAATTTGGAGATTTTGATAAACACCTGCCCTGAAGAGCAAGGCAATATCAGAAGAACCCCCACCTCCCAACTTGCAGAATTAAATGCAGAAATAAAACAAGAATACGGAAAAGTGCAAGTAGCAACTCATAAGTCTGAGAATACCTAAAGGGGAACTCCACCCAAATTAGTCAACTGTCCTCATCCTGCATCCCCCATATCCCACAATTTCCTGCACAGATTATGTCAATAGGGAAAGGAAAATCACAGTGCAATGCATTGTGGGTTATGCAGTTCCTGCATGCTGTAAGCTGTAGTAAAGTAGTTACAATTTGTAACATTAATATTTTAGTCCCTCCTCCTCTGCCATGATTTCAAATGATGCACAAAGAGAAGAACTGTTTTGCAGCTGGATTTCAGCATATAAAATGGTATTTATTCATACTTTTTGAATGAACAGTGATCGGTATATTAGGGGTTTCTGTGTTGTGTGGGGCTCTTTAACAAATTTGGGTTCAGAAGCCGCAGTTCCCCTTTAAATAATGTGTTATGATAAATATACGTGTGCATCCCACAAGTACATCTAAATTAGGGAACTGTGGGAACATATCGGGGGTGCAAATTTGGTTTGGTATTTAGCCTAATCTTTTTTCACTGTATTCCTAGTAATTTTTTTATGTGCCACATTTATCATTTTTGGATTCGGCCAAATACTGAATTTTCCATAAAAGTTTCAGCCATATCCTAACCAAATTCTAAACCCCAATTTGAGTATTGAAATTTGAGGATAGGGTTGTCACTCATCTGGTAATTCACTGGCCTACCAGTATTACCAGGTAAATACACTGAACTAGTCTCTGGCCCTCCCAAGATCCACCTCTGAAACACCTCTGCCCGCCTCCAAATCCCTCTACTCCAGGGGGCTCAAACTCAATTTACCTGGGGGCCGCAGGAGGCAAAGTCAGGATGAGGCTGGGCCGCATAAGGGATTTCACAAAAAAAAGTCGGGAGCTGCTGATTGCGGAAATGACGTTATGCCATCATAACAGTTATTATGGGAAGACGTTCTGTGTGCACAATTAGCTCCTTACGTCTTCCCATAATAACTGTTATGATGGCATAACGTCATTTCCGCAATCAGCAGCTCCCGCCCGCCGTGCCTTGCATTATCCCTTGAATCGCAAAAAAAATTGCGATCCATTCATTCGGCGTTGGTGCGGGCCACAAAATATTGTACCGCGAGTTTGAGACCCCTGCTCTACTCGCTAAGTTCGCTATCTGTGGGCAGTGACATCACAACTCCACCGTCATGACCCGGCCTCTCATAGGCATGCCCCCCACCCTGGTCAGTATTAGAAGCTACAAAAGGTGGCAACAGACTCTCTCCTTATATTGAGTCATTAATAGTAATTTACTATGTTAAAGATGGGGTAAAAAAAACAGGTGATGGGCAGACATATAGGTACAGATGGACGCAGGTCATTCAGACGCACAAGTAAGGGAGCGGAAGCTGGCTGCCACAGGGCCCTGTACTTTTTGCCTTCCCAATAGCAAGTAATGGGCTGGCCTGTGCCCACCGATGCTGCGCTTTGCTTATCTGGTGTGAGGTGCAGAGCACAGCCAGACTGCAGACTCTTATTACCTCTTTGTGCTCCTGCATTTTGTCCGGGGTCTTCGAAAATGACCCCTTTTATTTTGACTTGCTGTTGCACTTGTCAGTGTCCTTGTACTTTAATGAGATGTTCCCTGTACCGTGTTCATGCAACTGTGCAACTGATCTGAGTTAAACTAAATACATAAATATTAGAGTTTTGCCAGGGGCTCACTGGCATCTCTCTCTATCTTGGTTTCAAATCTTTGAAAATTGGACAGAATACAATTGAAGATATAGTATGGGCTCTTTATGGTTGGTTACATTTTAAAGTTGTTTGCAATGGCTTGGAAAGCAGTATCTGTCCTTCGCTATTATCTACAGGCATTTTCGAACAGAGTCTTGGCTGGGGGGGGGGAGCTGACAAATGGTACATTGTTTTGATTGTTACAGGTAGTCAGGGCCAGCAATGGAACAGCAAAGCTTTCAGTAGCAATTAAATGTACAAACCATTTCAAAATCAAAAACATTGTAATTAATGTACATTGTAAAATTGCTTAGGATAAAATGTGCTTGCAATATGCAAGAGTTTATATCTGGGTTTATGTTCCCTTTATATTAATGGCAACCAATGCAGCCCTTCTAGCTGGAATTTCTAGAATTGTCCCTTATTTTTCACAGCATCAGGTTTCTTTACTTTGTTGGCAATAAGGTCCTGTGGTATTGTGAGGCACCACTCTAAATATGAGTTACACTAATTGGCAACCATATTATAGGGGTAGTTCACCTTTAAATTAACCTTTAGTGTCATGTAGACATTGATATTCTAAGATCATTTGCAATTGGTCTTCATTTTTTATTTTGAGTGGTTTTTTTCAGCTTATTTAGTCTTATAATTAATGAAAATGAATAAGATTGAGAAAGAGAACCTAAGATATATCTCACTGAAAGGTCCTGAAATAACATACCATTGATTAAACACATTATTCAGTGAAATACACAACCATTTATTGGCTCAGAATGTAAACACAAAATTAAAAAAAAACAGAACATACTATACCAAATGGAAAGGTACATCCCAATGCCCCATGGCACCCACTCTCCTTCCTAACGCGTTTCGCACACTAGGTGCTTCATCAGAGGAAGTCTGAATTTTGTGTTTAAATTCTGAGCCAATAAATGGTTGTGTATTTCACTGAATAATGTGTTTAATCAATGGTATGTTATTTAGTCTTATATACCCTAGCAACCAGACAGTGGATTGAACAAGAGGACTGAATATGTGTAGTAGAAATATAAGCAATGAAAATTGTAGCCTCACAGAGCAATAGTTTTTACCTACTGGGGGTCAGTGACCCCCATTTGAAAGCTGGAAAGGCTCAGAAGGAAGAGAAATAATTAATAAAATATACAAAATAAATAATAAAAACCAATTGCAAAGTTGATAGGAATAAGCTGTTCTATAAGTACGCGTCTATGTACCATCTTGATATAGAACTGTGTTTGCGCTGCTCTGAAGCTGTAGATCTGCAGACTCTGTATTGGGAAGATCTCTTCATTTCCACGTGAAGTTCTAAGTGATGGTTCTTAGAGCCCTGCCCAAACATTTGCCAAGCACACATGAAACTCTTGGTATAGATGTAGCGAGAGTTATTGCAAATATTCTCACACCCCGATGCTGATGGAAGAGCGCGTTTCACATTTACCTCTCTTATAGAATGTGAGAATCATGTTAGAAAAACTAGAGCGTGTAAATCAGAACTATATGCTAAAATTAGGAGAATCCTACATACTAACCACTGGGATCAATATTAGCTCTTACTTGCTTTTGGCTGTGACAACTAAAACTAAATTGCACCGGGAGTATCCTCCAAAGCTCCGTTTGTTTTTACTTCTATACTACTACTGTACTGTAAGTAGCCTGCAGAGCGCAGGGCCTTTTATATTTATTAAACAGTTTTACACTATATCTGCCTTATTTTCCATTCCATATACATTGCTGAATTGGATCTCACTTCAATCAAAAGCCCAGCTGGGTGTGGTTTATATGCTCTTTTGATACGTTGTTCTGGTGAGCAGTTTGAACATATATATAGCTGGGGTCACATATATTGTGGTGTTCATCCAAAATCACTCACCATATTTATTATTGTGTTTAGTATATTACTTTTTTGCACTATATATTTTATTTTTATTTTCATGCGCTTCTATCAACATTCTGCACATACACTTTGAGGCTCATCTGAAGGGGAGCTTTTATCAAGAGGAAGCAGCACAAGTTTACATTTTTCATCACATTGGAGACTTTATTTATATTTGACTATCACCAACAAGCGCTGAGTATATGAGTGTATTTTCACTCTTGAAGGACTAAATTGCACCAATTGCACAACAAACTGGAAAATGAAAACAAAGTCTTAAGTGGCTGGTAACTGCACTGGTGCAATTTAGTTCCAATGTTAGTAAATTAATTAGGAATTGAGGGCTGATTTATTGCAGAGTACTAGTCAATGTGTTACATTTGGCGGCTTATCATTGTGCTTTTTTTCACATCTTCCCCAGAATTTCAACACAGTCTCTGACAAAAATTAGTGGTTGATTTGATAAATTGCACATAAGTTGTCCTAAACATTTTGTAGTGAGGAAGGCGTCACTGCTGGCTTACGACTGCACATATAACATATAGTAACGGCTTTAGAAACATTAGCAGTCCATGGATGCAACTTACTATTTGTGGCAAATTGAACATTTTCTAATTGGACCGTAGTACCGTAGGGATCTGTCCTTGGCCCATTGTTTTTTTATGTATTTATTTAATGGCCTGGAGGTGGGCATTGGATGTACAGGTATGGGACCTATTATCCAGAAACATGTTATCCAGATCCAAAGATTGAAAATTACAAGAAGTTTGGTTTAAGCAAATAATTCCAATTTTTAAAAATTATTTCCTTTTTCTCTGTATTAATAAAACAGTACCTTGTACTAAGCTGCATGAATTCATATTGGTGGCAAACTTAAAATATGGTGATTGCAGTTACAGAACGATTCCTTATCTTATTTGTTTTGCATAACAGATCCTATACCTGTACTGTCTCTATTTTTGCTGATAATATTTAAAAGGTCCATGCACTTTGCAGTAAGATTTGACTAAGCTGGAGAACTGGGCAGCAAACTGGCAAATGAGTTTCAGAGTTGATGAAATGAAATGCAAGGTTACGCACGTTGGTAGAAAGAATATGAATGCAAGTTACACACTGAATGGCAGTGTGTTGGGGGCTTTGTTAACTGAGAAGAATTTTGTGGATAACAAACTGTGTAACTTTAAGCAGTGTCAGTCAGTGGCTACCAAATCAAATAAAGTTCTGTCTTGCATAAGGGCATTAACACAAGGGACAAAAACATAATATTGCATCTTTATGGTTGAGTATGCAGTGCAGTTTTGGGCTCCAGTCCTTAAAAAGCTGGAGAAAATGCAGAGACATGCAACTGAACTGGTAATAGGGATAGAGGATTTAAACTATAAGGAGGGGCCTGGATGAGTTCTTGATCAATCAGAATATCCAAGGCTATTGTGATACTAATATCTACAGTTAGTACTAGTGGTTGTATATATAGTGTATGTATGTAAGTGTATTGATTGGTAGGTGTGGGTTAAGTGTGCTGGGTTTACTTGGATGGGTTGAACTTGATGGACACTGGTCTTTTTTCAACCCTATGTAACTATGTAACTATGTAACTATGTAACTATGAATGACCATAAAAGGTTGGGGTTGATTTCTCTGGAGCTAGTTAATATATGTATGTGTGTGTATATATATATATATATATATATATATATATTTCAAAAACAGACAGCAAGCACATTAGATGCAGAAGACATATATTGTATGCAAAAAAATTGTATCATAATCTTACTGTACACACAAAAAACAGCCCCGCCGTGCTCCATTTGCATTGCTCAAATAAAGGCTATTTATAGTTCAAAAGAGGAAATGACAACATCATTTATCATATAAGCTTGATGCAGGGTTCCATCCCTGTAAATAGTAATTACACAGAATAGTGACTTATCTAAGAATACCCTATAAAATTGTTTACTGCACAAAATCATAAATAAATATTATATCATATAATAAATATATGTTTGAAAAAAAAATATATGTTTGAAGGAGAGTCGGAACCTATTGGGGACGTGCACCGCAGATTATTCTGTAGGGGGATGCTGTACAATTTTGCCAATTTATATATATATATATTGTGGCAGACTGAGGGATTATTTTTGGGCAAAGAGAAGCAATATTTCTGTCAGCAGTGCTAGGGTTAATGCTGTCAGGCAACCATGTGCATTGGTGTCCAATTAACCTAGCTGCTGTGGGGCTGCCTCCAACTGACTGGGCTGCCTGTGTGAGGAGAGAGGGGCTCCTCAGTGAAACTGCTCTGAACTGAAAGCCACAGTTTACCTAACAGGTGAATATTGCCCTTGTGTTACTTTACGCCAGGATCAGAATAGCTGACTGGCTTGTTAGAGAGGGAAAACCCTGTGTTTAGTTAGCCTCCGGACAGGAGTAGGATTTGTTTTGATTATTTTATTTTTGGTGTGAGCCTGGTGTTTGATGTGCAACACTTGAATTAAAGCAAAACTGAACATTCTGCTGCAATAGCTGCTGTCTGGTTACTTCTCTGCCAATCAGCCAACCTCGTTCACGAACACCCCTCTTCTCCCACGAGCTTACATTTAAACTCACATACGGAGCAGTGAGGAGAGGTCCCCATTGCTCCGTACAGGAGCAAAATTTTGGTCACCCTAGGCTCAGGCCTTTGTGACCTCGCTACAAATCTGGGCCTGAATGGGATCCCCTAATTGTGCTCGTGCCAACTTTGTGAACCAAGATGGAGGATGTGGTCAAAGCCCTGTTGCGTGCAGTGTGTGTGCAGCAAGACACTAATGCTCAGGCTGCCGAGGCAAACTGTCTGTTAGAAGTTCAGGTGGGAGCTATTGCTGAAACACAAAAGGAAGACAAAGTACTCCTCAGTCATATGGTACAGAGTATCTCCAATGGTGGTAATGTTAACCCGGGTGTGTGCTCTGACAGATCTGTCCATGCAAATCGCTTTTTACAAAAGATGACCCCACAGGATGATGTGGAAGCAGTGGTGCCAAATTTGGCCTCTTCCCTAGTGCTGGGACGCAACTACCCTAATTTTGCCGGTGTGCTACAAGTCCTTGGTGCAAAGTCCTCTGAAAGTTTTTCTATTCACTCATCCTGATCTGTATGCAGTAAACTGTAAAAACAAAACATCTAAATGTAAAAGAAGGATAGGGGCCATAGGGTTCAGAACGCTTTGCTGACCTGGTGACCCTAATGCACGAGTTTCTATGCCAAATCCTTTACATGGTACATTACTATGATGTGGAATTATTTCTCAGGTTGGTCCTGAAATGTATAAGGTAAAGCAGCCAGAAGGAAAAACAAACAAATCTGTCATACACACCATATAGTTACATAATGTTAAAAAAGACCATCAAGTTCAACCCTTCCAAGTAAACCCAGCACACACAAACCTATACTGACTCACTTACATAAACCATATATACCAACATCAATACTAACTGTAGATATTAGTATCACAATAGCCTTGGATACTGTGCTTGTTCAAGAACTCATCCAGGCCCCTCTTATAGGCATTAACAGAATCTGTCATTACAACATCACTAGGAAGTAATAACCCCCTACGCTGCTTCAAATGGAAGCTCCGTTCTTCTAGTGTGGCCCCTGGTGTGATGATCTTTTTTTCCCATAAAAACAAACATCCCCTATCTGCCTATAATCCCCTCTAATGTACTTGTACAGAGTAATCATGTCCCCTCGCAAGCGCCTTTTTTCCAGAGAAAACAACCCCAACCTCGACAGTCTAACCTCATAGCTTAAATCTTCCATCCCCTTTACCAGTTTAGTTGCAGTCTCTGCACTCTCTCCAGCTCATTAATATCCTTCTTAAGGACTGGAGCCCAAAACTGCACTTCATACTCAAGGTGAGGCCTTACCAGGGACCTATAAAGGGGCAAAATTATGTTTTTATCCCTTGAGTCAATGCCCTTTTTTATACAAGACAGCACTTTATTTCCTTTAGTAGCCACAGAATGACACTGCCTGGAATTACACAACTTGTTATCTACAAAAACCCCAGATCCATCTCCATTAAGGATACCCCCAACACACTACCATTTCGTGTATAACTTGCATTGATATAACTTCTACCAAAGTGCATAACTTTGCACTTGTCTAAATTAATCCTCATTTTCCATTTTTCTTCCCAGTTTTCCAATTTTGCCAAATGGCTCTGCAAAGTGACAGCATCCTGCATGGAACTTATAGCTTTGCACAATTTAGTATCATCAGCAAAAATAGAAACAGTACTCTCTATGCCCACCTCCAGGTCATTAATAAACAAGTTAAAAAGCAAAGGACCAAGGACTGACCCCTGCGGTACTCCACTAACCACACTGGTCCAATTAGAAAATGTTCCATTTACCACCACTCTTTGTAATCTATCCTTCAGCCAGTTCTCTATCCAATTACAAATATTATGTTCTAGGCCAATATTCCTTAATTTTATCATTAACCTTCTGTGAGGTACTGTATCAAACGCTTTAGCAAAGTCCAAGTAGATGACATCCACTGCCATTCCAGCATCGAGGTTCCTGCTCACCTCCTCATAAAAGGCAATTAAATTAGTCTGGCAAGATCTGTTACGCATAAAACCATGCTGGCACAAACTTATAGTATTGTGGTTGCAATATATTCAAGTACCCTATCCCTTATTACCCCTTCCAAAAGCTTTCCAACTACTGATGTCAGACTAACAGGACTATAGTTTTCAGGCTGATAACGGGATTCTTTTTTAAATAACGGCACCACGTTAGCAATTCTCCAGTCTCTCAGCACCATGCCAGACCTCAATGAGGTCTTGTTTGTTTTATTTTTGGTGTGAGCTTTAAAGGGGCGGCCTGGTGTTTCATGTCCAAAACTTGAATTAAAGTCCCCTGCCAATCAGCCACACCACCCCACCCCCTGCGCATGCGCAGTCACGAACACCCCTCTTACCTTGTGAGCGTACATTTAAACTCACATACGGAGCAGTGAGGAGAGGTCCCCATTGCTCCGTATGGGAGCAAAATTTCGGTCACCCTAGGCCCAGGCCTTTGTGACCTCGCTACAAATCTGGGTCTGAGTGGGATCCCCTAATTGTGCTGGTGCCGACTTTGGGAACCAAGATGGAGGATGTGGTCAAAGCCCTATTGCATGCAGTGTCCGTACAGCAAGACACTAATGCTCAGGCTGCCGAGGCAAACTGTCTGTTAGAAGTTCAGGTGGGCGCTATTGCTGAAACACAAAAGGAAGACAAACTACTCCTCAGTCATATGGTACAGAGTATCTCCAATGGTGCTAATGTTAACCCGGGTGTGTGCTCTGACAGATTTGTCCATGCAAATCGCTTTTTACAAAAGATGACCCCACAGGATGATGTGGAAGCAGTGGTGCCAAATGTGCCCTCTTCCCTAGTGCTGGGACGCAACTACCCTAATTTTGCCGGTGTGCTACAAGTCCTTGGTGCAAAGTCCACTGAAAGTTGTTCTATTCACTTATCCTGATCTGTATGCAGTAAACTGTAAAAACAAAACATCTAAATGTAAAAGAAGGATAGGGGCCATAGGGTTCAGAACGCTTTGCTGAACTGGTGACCCTAATGCAGGAGTTTCTATGCCAAATCCTTTACATGGTACATTACTAGGATGTGGAATTATTTCTCAGGTTGGTCTGGAAATGTATAAGGTAAAGCAGCCAGAAGGAAAAACAAACAAATCTGTCATACACACCATATAGTTACATAATGTTAAAAAAAACAAAGTCCATCAAGTTCAACCCTTCCAAGTAAACCCAGCACTCACAAACCTATACTGACTCACTTACATAAACCATATATACCAACATCAATACTAACTGTGGTCTATGCCCACCTCCAGGTCATTAATAAACAAGTTAAAAAGCAAAGGACCAAGGACTGACCCCTGCGGTACTCCACTAACCACACTGGTCCAATTAGAAAATGTTCCATTTACCACCACTCTTTGTAATCTATCCTTCAGCCAGTTCTCTATCCAATTACAAAAATGATGTTCTAGGCCAATATTCATCAATTTTATCATTAACCTTCTGTGAGGTACTGTATCAAACGCTTTAGAAAAGTCTAAGTAGATGACATCAACTGCCATTCCCGCATCGAGGTTCCTGCTCACCTCCTCATAAAAGGCGACTAAATTAGTCTGGCAAGATCTGTTACGCATAAAACCATGCTGGCACAAACTAATAGTATTGTGATTTGCAATATATTCAAGTACCCTATCCCTTATTACCCCTTCTAAAAGCTTTCCAACTACTGACGTCAGACTAACAGGCCTATAGTTTTCAGGCTGATAACGGAATCCTTTTTTAAATAACGGCACTACCACGTTAGCTATTCTCCAGTCTCTCGGCACCATGCCAGACCTCAATGAATCCTGAAAAATTAAGTGAAGAGGTTTGGCAGTCATAGGGCTAAGCTCGTTTAATACCCTGGGATGAATCCCATCCGGTCCTGGACCTTTGTTTACCTTTACATGTTCAAGTCTCTTTTGAATTTCCTCCCGAGTGACCCATGCGTCAGTAGCTAAATTACTAGAACTGGGCATATTACAAGGGAAGCCTTCATTATCTGGCTCTTTAGATGTATAGACAGATGAAAATAAGAGTTCAAAATCTCTGCTTTTTCCCTGTTCTCATCAGCCAACTGATCCCCCTGTGACAATAAGGATTCCACCCCTTCTTGCTTCATTTTTTTACTATTTACATATTTAAAAAAAAAAATTTTTGGATTCCTTTCACTCCTAGCTGCAATATCCCTTTCCATCTCTATTTTAGCTTGCCTGATAGCTTTTTTGCTGCTTTATTTGCTTCCTTGTACCTGATGAAAGTCCCTGCTGTCCCAGCTAACTTGAATGCCCTAAAAGCACGTTTTTTTTTACCAACCTCGACGTTAACACTTTTATTCAGCCATAAAGGTTTTGCTTTGCGATGCCTCTCCTTGTTTACAAGGGTAATATACTGACCTGTATACTTGCAAAGCAATGTTTTGAAGATATTCCATTTTCTTTCTGTGTTTAACCCTCTAAAAGCCTTTCCCAGTTGACACATTGCAGAGATGCCCTTATACTGGCAAAGTCTGCACGTCTAAAATCAAGCGTTTTAGTTACTCCCTTATAGAGCTGTCTCTGCAGCATTATCTCAGTTATGATCACTATTCCATGTATGCTCACCCACACAAATGTTAGAGATAAGTTCAGTATTATTAGATATCACCAGGTCCAAAAAAGAATCATTCCTAGTAGGTTTTTGAACCACCTGAAATAAAAAGTTGTCATTTAGCATATTTACAAATCTAATAGCTTTTTCTGACTTTATTTTACCATTACTTTAATGTCCGGGTTTGTTTTATTTTTAGTATGAGCCTTAAAGGGGCAGCCTGGTGTTTGATGTGCAAAACTTAAATTAAAGCAAAGCTGAACATTCTGCTGCAATAGCTGCTTTCTGGTTCCTTCTCTGCCAATCGGCCACATGCGGTGTCAGAAGTGGGATCCCCTAATTGTGCTGGTGCCGACTTTGGGAACCAAGATGGAGGATGTGGTCAAAGCCCTATTGCGTGCAGTGTGTGTGCAGCAAGACACTAATGCTCAGGCTGCCAAGGCAAACTGTCTGTTAGAAGTTCAGATGGGAGCTATTGCTGAAGCGCAAAAGGAAGACAAACTACTCCTCAGTCATATGGTACAGAGTATCTCCAATGGTGCTAATGTTAACCCGGGTGTGTGCTCTGACAGATCTGTCCATGTAAATTGCTTTTTACAAAAGATGACCCCACAGGATGATGTGGAAGCATATCTCTTCGCGTTTGAATGCACAGCCATGTCCAGATAAATGGCCCGCTGCACTATTGGGCTGGCATATTGGCACCCTTCTTATTGGAGATGCCTAAAAAGCCTACTTTGACTTGGGTGAGGAGGAGGCAGGGGACTACAACATGCTAAAAGCTAAGATCATTGCAAGGACTGGTGTCTCTGCAGTAATCTGAGCCCAGAGATTCCATGGGTGGAAGTACCTGGAACAGAAAGCGCCCAGATCCCAGCTTTTTGACTTAATCTATTTGGCCAAGAAATGGTTAAACCCAGAGATTTCGTCCCCTGCAGAAATTGTGGTGACTATTGTCTTGGGCAGGTTGTTGCATGGGCTGCCACCAAGACTGAGACAGTGGGTAGCGCGAGGAAGCCCAAAAACTGTAAGGATATGCTTGAATGTATGGATTGCTACCTTGCAGCCAAAAAGCTAACTGGCAGTATTCCTGGGGGCCGCCAAGACTCTGTGTCTGAAACCTTGGAAGATCTCTGTGTCTGAAACCTTGGAAAAAGTGAAAACTCATTTGCGCCAAAGGGGTCACCAGTGAGTAAAAATCCAATTATATGTTTTGAATACAGACAATTTTTGCTTAGAGAATGGGCGGGAGACTATATTTTCCATGCTCCAGTAATGTTAAATGGGAAAACAACAGTGGCTCTGGTGGACTCGGGTAGTGATATCACTATGACATCAACTTAATTTGGTTAATGCTATTAGCCCCCGGCAGAAAAAGTTGACCTAATATGTATTCATCGCTGCCTGGCACAATATTCCACAGTGTCTTTGTCAAATGACCGCTCTGGCCATACTTTTCACACCACAGCAGCAGTTGTGCCAAATTTGCCCTATTCCCTAATGCTGGGACGCAGCTAGACTCATTTTGCTACAAACACAATTAACTAGACCAAAAACTGAGTCCTTGGTACAAAGTCCACTGAAAGTTTTTCCATTCACTCATCCTGATCTGTATGCAGTAAACTGTAAAAACAAAATGTCTAAGGATTGTAAAATATGGATTGACAAAGATAGGGGCCATAGGGTTCAGAACGCTTTGCTGACCTGGTGACCCTAATGCAGGAGTTTCTATGCCAAATCCTTTACATGGTACATTACTAGGATGTGGAATTATTTCTCAGGTTGGCCCTGTAAGGTATAAGGTAAAGCAGCCAGACTGAAGGAAAAACAAACTAATTTGTCATACACACCAAATAAAGCCTTGGAAAGTCATATGTTAGAAAATCATGTTACCTAACCCCTGAAAAAAAACAAGGAAAAATACCTTGGTTATACTGTAAGAAGGGGCAAAGGTAAGCCCCAAATAACTAAAATACAGGCCATTGAAGACTGGCCTTGCCCATTACAGAAGAAACAGGTCAGAGCCTTTCATGTGTTAGTGGGGTACTATCAACAGTTCATTCCCCATTGCTGCCCCACTGACAGTTCTAGTTAGGAAAAAGGCCCCTGCGAATATTAGATGGAGTAACCATATTAGATGGTTTCAACTGATTTCTCAAAACATTTCTTCCTACAAACAGGTTACTGCCAAGGGAACAAATGTATGCCACAGCGGAGAAAGAATGCTTGGCAATAAAGTGGACTACAGAAGCCATAAAATACTATTTGCTGGGTAGGATACTTACTTCGGGGCCCATTCATTAAAGCGCAAATTTTTGCTACTAAAAAGCATGACTGGAAAAAATTCGGAGTAACCACGATAATTTCTGATGTGTGAAAATTGCGCGAAAATTATTTTCTTGGTGATACGAAAATATTGTGGTCGCGATTCAAAAGTCACAAAATTTTTGTATTCAAACTATCATAAATGGCGCGAAAACCTTTCTGGCGTTGAAACTTCAATGCATGATTTTGGAAGCCTTCAATAGGACTCAGTGGTACTCTACAGCTCCAACCTGGCCAAAAGAAAGTCACGATACCGAAGCTTGAATGAATTCCGAAATGGTCGTAGTGTTTGCGAAAAATACAACTTTTTCGTGGAATTTAACGAAAACCACAAAAAAGTTGTACTATTTTAACGATATTATCGTGGGCAATATGAAAAGTTCTCAAACTTAGAAAAAATATTAATTTTTTTTCATTCGTGGTCAGTCGTGCTTTAATGAATGGAGTCGTTAGTGACTGACCATGCTCCATTACAGTAAATGCATAGCAATATGCAAAAATTCCAAGGTAACACACTGGTTTCTCTCACTACAGTCATTTAAATTCTGTGTAAAACACGGGCCTATTGCATGCTAAAGGGGCCCCGTAATAAACGAGGCAGGAGTAAGGGGCCATGATAAGGTTAGGAAAAAAGGCCCAGGGAGATGAGGTATTTTGGGGGCATTGTGGGAAATGTAGTCCGGGAGCGGATTGGCTAAGAAGAGGAAGGAACTAAGAAAAGGGGCGAAGCGCAAGGGGAAGGAGCCATTTTGAGTGTAGCAGCTCCCACCCTCCCTGCCCTTATCATGCTGATTCCCTATCCAGGGTCCACAGTAATGTTGCAAGAGTCGCTCCACAGTACAGTGTTACGCTGGGGAGAGGGATATGTGGCACAGTGAGGGATTTATTGTGGGCAAAGAGAAGCAATATTTCTTATTCAATATTTGTCAGCAGTGCTAGGGTTAATGCTGTCGGGCAACCATTTGCATTGGTGTCCAATTAACCTAGCTGCTGTGTTGAAAAAGGGTCTGCCTCCAACTGATTGGGCTGCCTGTGTGAGGAGAGAGGAGCTCCTCAGTGAAACTGCTGTGAACTAAAAGCCACAGTTTACCAAACAAGTGAATATTGTCTGTGTTTAGTTAGCCTCTGGACAGGAGTAGGATTTTGTATATAAATATAAATATATAATGTGTATTGATAGGTCTGTATTCATCTATCTGCATGGGCTATTGTCTTTCTTTCAGTCCTACTTAACTATGTACAGGTCCATTTTAGCCCTTTACCCTTGTACTTATATATGTCTATAGTCTTAATGCATGGCGGTCCAGCTTAGACCTTGACTTCATAATTCTACACACTGTTTATTGATATCTGCATTACACTCGGGGTTGCTCCTCTGTTGGCCCCTTGTACAAACACCCATGGTTGTGCATAATTGATTGTGCCTTATGATGGGCTGATTGGACGCACTCTCTCCACCCAATCAGAAATCAAAATATGCAAAACACATTTGCAATTTCTATAGAGAGTCCCTTTAATACAAAGTTGCTCACTCTCTGTATTGTAGCAGTAAAATGAATCATTTTCAGTTGCAATAAGTTGTCTGAGATGAGAAGACTTTGAGAAGGCATTTTTGTTATGCTGATTGGGTATGCAAGAGATGCCATTTTACAGCCCCCTGATTATATCATTCGGTGCCAGCATTGTCTATAACATGACCTGCTTTTCCCATCAAGGGATTTGCCTGAGAAAGAATAAACAAGATTGTCAGTAGCACATTATTCTGTGTATTTTCTCCAGACAGAAGCCCTGGGGCTGGGCTGCGATCTAAAATGACAGATGACTGCTAGGAAGGCTTAATTATTCCTCCTCCATTACAAGTACAAAGAGTACCAACACCTTTCAAGTGAATAAAGGGGAAAAAATACAAAGGCCTTTGATTAAATTACCCACAGAAAGTATATTGAATCCTTGCTTTCCCTTTGGAAGTATTTCTGTTATGCTGTATTTTATAATTTGCCCAATGTGAAACAAACAAAAATCTATAGAAAAGGTACAATTATTATTTTAGTAAAGCAAATCTTCCCATGGGGCGCATCAAGGTGTTTTACAGTGAGCCAGCGGCCATCATGTTTATGTGCTCTTGGTACCCGGGCACGAGAGGGCCGGCACAGGGAAAGATTCTCTTCTAAGGAATGTAATGCTATTGCAGCAGAACCGAGGTAAAAGTTCAGTAACATCCTCTGTATAACAGCCCAGTCAGCTCCCTCTGTGTAACACTCAAGTGCCTCCCTCTGTATAACGGCCCAGTCAGCTCCCTCTGTGTAACACTCACGTGCCTCCCTCTGTATAACGGCTCAGTCAGCTCCCTCAATATAACACTCCATTGGCATCCTCTGTATAACGGCTCAGTCAGCTCCCTCTGTATAACACTCACGTGCCTCCCTCTGTATAACGGCTCAGTCAGCTCCCTCTGTATAACACTCACGTGCCTCCCTCTGTATAACAGCCCAGTCAGCTCCCTCTGTGTAACACTCACGTGCCTCCCTCTGTATAACAGCCCAGTCAGCTCCCTCTGTATAACACTCACGTGCCTCCCTCTGTATAACAGCCCAGTCAGCTCCCTCTGTGTAACAGCCCAGTCAGCTCCCTCTGTGTAACACTCAAGTGCCTCCCTCTGTATAACGGCTCAGTCAGCTCCCTCAATATAACACTCCATTGGCATCCTCTGTATAACGGCTCAGTCAGCTCCCTCAATATAACACTACATTGGCCTCCTCTGTATAATAGCCCAGTCAGCTCCTTCTGTATAACACTCCAGTCAGCTCTCTGTATAACGGCTCAGTGGGGTGCCTTTGTTCATGAATTCAGTGGCTCCCTCTGTACGACTGGTGTTCCAAATTACAGAAAGATCCCTTATTCAGAAAATACCAGGTTCAGAATATTATGTATAACAGGTCCCCTACTCGTAATCACATGTTATATTTGTACCACCTCTTTGGGATCCCTTTCTCTGTGTAACACCAGTGTGAATGCTATCTATATAGTTCACATATTGGATCTTTTATCCAGAATGCTTGGGACCTGGTGGTCTTTGTAATTTGGATCACCATACCTTAAGGCTACTGAATACCATTTAAACATAAAATAACTCAAATAGAATAGGATATATGCAGTTTAATTATAATCATTGTGTCTTGTGTGATTCTTATCCTATTTATTTATGTAGAAAACCTGCCATAAAGCAATTTGTGCTGAAAAAGTAGAATTTTTCTTAACTGAATAACTGTTGTTCTCAAAATGACATGGTTATGAAGGACAAGTAAAGAATTTGACTTCATTACATTATCAGGCTGTTAAAGAGACAAGTACATGATTTTTATTTTAATTGCTAACATTTTACAATGATTCTAACAACTCTCATCTTGTTTTTGTTTCCCCTTTAAAGGCCTGGAACAGTCACATCCACATTTGGATTAGTAAAGCCAGAAGTGAACTTCATGTAAGTTATTACTGGTATTGTCATCATTTACACATAATATATATATTGAGCTGGGTTAACTGCTGTTACAAATGTGTAGCCATAGCATTCTGTCTGCAGAGAAAACCATTATTGTATTATTATATTCCCAATGGTCACAGTTCCTGTAGGATAGCCCTCAACAACTTACTCCCAACAGGGTGTGGCCTACCAGAAAGTAGATTGGATTTTGGGTGGGTCAGGGGGTAAACAGTGGTTTTTTGTTTGTTTGTTTGTTTGTTTTATGTCTAGAAAAAATCTCCAAATCCATAACCATCTCCAAGCAGGTGTGGGAAACTTTTGGCTTGCCAAGTGCATCTGCAAATTCTAGCATTTCCTACCATTTCCTCATGAACTTGAGTGTCAAAGGGTGTTCATTTGCAGTTTACCCATGCAGTTGGAGCAATATGGTGAAACACAATATTTTAGTGTGGGACTGATGCCCCCAGTGAAGAACTTGCTCATTATCTTGCTTAACGTGCTCCACGTGAGTATTCCTCCTGATTGGGGGCCCGAAGCTGGTTTATTTTTACCCATTTTCCAGCTTGGATAAGATAATTAATAGTTTTATCCTTTTTATATCAAGTATCATGTAATAAAATTGCCTTGTAATGTATTTAGCATTTAGCAAGTGCATTTTTTTTGCATGGTCACAAACATATCCTACAACCCAGAGCAAGTCATTTCCAGTCTGTGTTAAGGTTAATGGAGCAATATTCCCTTTTTATATTTTATTTTATATTTCTAGCAATGTTTGATAAAGCACATTGACATATTACTCCTCTGTAGATGTGTATTTACGTAAATTGTTCAGAGCAGCCATGATTACCCAACAAGGTATTTTAATAAAAAGTCTTTAATGAAAAAGTAACCACTATTGGCCACATATTCATTCAAAAGCTTTTTATATAACACATATGAGAAATGAATATCCTGTATTTTACACTTAGAAATGGTGCTGAGTGATGTCAGCAGTAATAATTGGTGTATTGTTAAGTCATTTGTGTCACATGACTTACTGAAACATTTGTATTATTAAAAAATATATATTTTTTACCCCAGTTGTAAAATATGAGGATGTTAGTAGTCACCTTGGCATTGCCTTGTATTTTACAGTCGAGTGTACCTTATTCCCTATATAACTGGTTAATATAATATCCCTTTAACACAGGACAACTTATATAGATTTATTCATTGTAAATGGTTTGTAAAAATGCATTGTAATGGAAAACTTTGATGCAACATGTTCGCCCTACTTCCATTATTAAAATTGCTCATAAAAGCAATATTTTATTGTTAAAAGCCAGACAACATAAATTACTGGCAGAAAGCATGACTCAGCATTCCGAATGTCTGCTGTATTAAAAGTACATTATAAAGTGGGATTTTCGGCTAAATAAAACATGGCCTTTGTCACCGCGCTATTAATTTGACAAGTTGTGTGCAGGCGCGACGGCGTGCATACAGCTCAATGTGCTGTAATATTAACAATTATGGTTGGGGCTGCCGAAATGCAGACAGATAATTGCAAGCCATCCACTAGGAATTGTGCCAGCGGAACAGAGCTGATGTTTTGCTTAAGATTTCTTCAAAATGGGTTAACGAATGAAAACACAATTTCTGTATTTCTCCTATTAATAACTGTAGGGACCTATAGGGTTAACAATCCTATAGCTTTAAACCCTACACTTCCGTATTTGACTGTTACTGGGCGCAAGTCTATGTACTGTATCTATTTTGCTATTATTTTTGGATAGTTTATATTATTACCCCATATGCCTTATGAGCATATTGTAATATAGTGTTTAGCAGGGGCTGGATCTGCCTGCATCTGTTGATCCAGGTGTTTCACTGAGCCTGGGATCATCAAGGCCCCAGTAAAGCATCAGTGCCTTAGAAAATCAATCTATCTCTAGTAAAGTCGGGGAGCCCTTGAACCAGGATTTAGTAAGTGCAGGGTATCTTTTGTAGTAGCATGTTCTAGGAACATGACACAGTCAGTTATGGTTAGCAAGAGCAGCTTTTTTGCTCCAATCAGGAGAAATTATCTGAGAGAATGTTCCTTTATAAGCACTGCTGTCTTACTGAAGGGACCACAGTAGTGATGAGGGAGGGTACAAGGCATAACCTTCTCCCTGAACCACTTCGGCTTTATGGGATCTGT
This sequence comes from Xenopus tropicalis, assembly GCF_000004195.4. Lineage (NCBI taxonomy): Eukaryota > Metazoa > Chordata > Amphibia > Anura > Pipidae > Xenopus > Xenopus tropicalis. The sequence continues at coordinate 28,540,847 of NC_030682.2, forward strand.
CCCAGTAAAGGTCCCCATACACGGGTAGATCCGCTCGCTTGGCGAGATCGCCAAGCGAGCGGATCTTCCCCCGATATCACCCACCTACAGGTGGGCGATATCGGGGAGCTTGCAGTTAAAAAAATAAATAATCCGATCGTTTGGCCCTGGGGCCAAACGACCGGATTATGTAGGCGGCAATGGGGCAGTCGGTTCAGGGACTGCATCAACGAGCCGATGCGGTCCCAGATCCGACTGGATTTTCTAACCTGGCCGATCGATATCTGGCCAATTTCAGGCCAGATATTGGTCGGCCAGCCCGCTCGTTTCTGCCCCTACACGGGCAGATAAGCTGCCGAGTCGGTCCAAGTTTTGCTCTATTACACATTAAAAAAAGGAGGGGACAGAATTAAAAATATTCAGAAAAATGACTATATTTAGTAATTTATAATTAACTAATTAAATAAACGTATTACATTGTAAAGGTACATACTTTTTTGAAAAGCAAAATTTTTACATTGTAGTCTACATCATTCAGTCGTTTAAATGTAGATGTAGGTAAATGGCACACGTAATTCATCTGCTACCAACTCAGGAAAGCAATTCCATTGAGAGTTATTATACCTTTAATATTTGCCATTTTAAAATATAGAACAAAATGAGAGGTTTAAAAAGCTAACTTTGCAACGAAGAACTTTTTAGAAAGATCAATAATATATTGAAGGCACGCTCTCCTCCTTTTGGTGATTAAGGCTTGTTCTTAGTTTGGGCGCTGTGGGTAACCCTGTAAGTGCACCACCCCATCCTAACTAACTAAGGTGCAGGTTGGCCACAGAATGTGCAGGATAATAGCAGAGACTGTAGGGCATGAATGTGTTTTTCATTAAATACAAAGGCAGCATTTTACATGGATACCTGCAATTCACAGTAGGATGCAACACACTTGTAAAGTCCTTTTACGAGGCAGACAATAAAATAGCAAAGCCGTGCCAAATTTGTGCAGAGCCTACAAGTCAACACCAGCTTAATAATATGGGTAATTGTATGCGGGGAAAACATAGTTTTTTGTCAATATATACGAAATCATGAATTTGTTTTCTAATTATTGTCTATTTTTCCATAATTCCATACTGGAGTGTTTAAATCAGGTATACTGAATATTGGACATTGGAAAGTAAGCTTTCATAGAAGCATATTCAGCAAGAGAAGGGAATGTGCTATCAGCAAATGTTACCGTATTCCCTCCAATGAATCATGTTGTGCAGATATTGCCCAGTTACTTCAGCAGGTACTAGAATCCTTCATTAAATTATAACTGGTTGCTAGCCAGATATGCTGTCAAGTGCTGGCAAATACCCCATTTTGAATTACTGTGAATTAAAAAAAAATGGTCCCCTTTTTACAGCACTGAGCCCCCACACATTTTCAGAGCTTACACCCCCCTGCTCATACCACTAATATTGGCCCTTAACACCTTGATATCTGAGGCACAGGGCAAAGTCACCAACCAAAACCAACCTGTTTACAAATACAGTGCACTTTTTATTTAATAGTATTATGAGCGGTGAAACGCAGTTAAGGTGGTTTTGTCCAAAAATGTTTTCCATCAGATTGAAGCGACAGCCATTTCATGCGCCGCTGACCTTACAATCCATGGAGGGTAATTTACCTCCTGCAGGGCAGAGAGCAAAGTGCTAAAATTGGATGCAATCTGCCATGTTTTTTGCACTTTTGCACCTGGGTTCAGCAGCATTGTATCCGTGAGTGGCAGGAGGAGGGTCCTCCCTCTCCCTTAGTGTCTTAGGTCTTTACTTGCTCCAATAATTTAATGCTGCATATCATAATAACTAAACTTGCAATTAACAATAAAACTACCAACCATTGAGAGGGATATTTATTCTTTTTGATATTACTATCAGGTGCATGAGTGCTGATGTCACACGTATGTCACATGTAAAGTTGCACTGTGATATCACCTGTTGCTGCTGATCTAATACGCATAAACAATATTGACAGAAACAATGTTTCAGTTTCCACATGAGGAATATTCAGGCTACTTCCATAAGTATTTTGGATTTATCTCAGGCAACCCATAATATAGGCATACTGTTTGAATGATTAGGATCATATACATATATACTTAATATGGGATGCACATGATCCACAGCTAATTAGCAAGTGTATAAGGCGCTGTGCATACTCAAGCAGGGCGCCATCCCATCTTCATATATTTCACAAATAAAGTGCAACGTTACCATTCTATTGTGCCTATTATTGTTTAAGTGAGTTCATGAGAAACTGATAAGCACTCAAAATGTTGTTACAACATCCTCTATATACATTACTTACATAATTTCACATTATAGTTTTTACACTTCTCAAGTTGAAGTAATTGGTGAGCCACTTCCTTCAAGGAAACCACCACCCAAAACCGCGTTAGTTCATAATGAGAGAATTCTAAGCAACTTTCTCATATACTTTGTTACACATTATCAATGTAAATGGTAAAGCAATTGCAAAGGAAAGCAGTGTCTGTCTGGCTTGTTACGTTAAAGGGGTTGATCACTTTTAAACTCATTTTTATTATTTTATTATTTAACATAAACATTAATATTCTTAAACAACTTGCAACTGTTTTTTTTTTTTTTGAGGTTTTTTCAGTTATTAAGATTTTGTTCGGCAGGTCTCCAGTTTGGGATTGCAGCAGCTATCTGGTTGCTAGGGTCTTGTTTACTTTAGCAACCAGGCAGTAGTTTGAATAAGATACTGGAATATGAACAGGAGAGGGACTGGATAGAAAGATAAGGATTAAAAGGTAACAATAATAAAACTGTAAGCTGTCAGAGCAATGGTTTTTTGGCTGCTGGGTCAGTGACTCTGGTTTAAAAGCTGGAAAGATGTAGAAGAGGGAGGCAAATAATGCAAAAACTATAAAAAAAAAAATACTGAAGACCAATTTAAAAATTGCTAGGAATAGGACATTCTTTAATATAATTAAAGTTAACTTAAATCTTTTTAATTGCTCTTTACCTACTTCTCTGGGAGGTAGAAATTGCCCACATTATGCCCTTAATACACACAATAGAGTGCTTCTATTTTCATGCACATTTCCCTTCTGTGTCATACTGTATGTGCAACGCTCAGTCTGAAGCTAAACTAAACTCCCAGCATCCTCAGCCAGCAAGGATTCCTTCTTGACTGTTTTCTTCCTTGCAATAATCTCTGAATGATTTGGTAGCATATAAAATAGCTCATTGTGATGAAATGCTACATCAATAACCTTTGTATGTTGGAATCAAGTTTTATAATTGATCTTTTTATCTTCTCATTGATCTGAATGTAGAGTTACTTCACAGTCCAACTATACTACAAGCCCAGTAAACAATTCATACTGCAGAGATGTTCAAGACCGGCTGTTGACTGTATCATTAAAGAAGCGGTAAGTTTGCTCTAACCCGTGCCACAATTCTGTAAAACTCTCAAAAATTGATTTCTATTTCTAATAAACTAAGTTTAACAAACCTTCTTCTTTGCAGGTTGCCAGCGTATGCCTGAATATATATATATATAGATATATGTATATATATATATATATATATATATATATATATATATGGACAGAGAGCCGCACACACAAGGACTTAGCAATAAAGTGAAAAAAATTATTAAAAAAAAATCCAACGTTTCGAGTACCAACTGTACTCTTCCTCAGGGAAGAGTACAGTTGGTACTCGAAACGTTGAATTTTTTTTTTGAATACATTTTTTCACTTTATTGCTAAGTCCTTTTGTGTGTGGCTCTCTGTCCATATATTCCCTCATTTTAGCCAGCACCCAGGGCGTTTGAACCATTATAGGGTGTGCTGCACTCTTCCTTGTATATGTATATACTGTATATATATACTGTATATATACACATACAACATTGGTTTTATTCTTTGCAAGTTCCATTGCCATCAAAGTAAGAAAGCAGGGGCATGTTTCATGGAGATTTCTTCCACTAATCATTTTACTGAATAAGCCTCTGGCAAAAAGCACAATTTCTGCATATTTAGGAATGCTTTCCTGGCCTCATTTCCTCAATAAAACGGCTTAATTGGTTTATGGGGTTTTTGCTTCTAAAGAACTTTTATTGCTGCAGATTTGACAAAGCAAACTTTTTTTTTAGCACTTCTTGAGTAGTAGGGCTTTTGTATATCCACATTGTCCCCAATTTGTATTTACAGCCTCTTCCATTGTTCTTGTGTAATATTTTACATTATGTGTTTCCTTAAAAACTGCTTTTGGCAGCGTGAATTAGACTTCAATTTTTCTGAAAATATCTACTTCAGCTTTCTCACCAATGTGTCAATTTTTTTTAGCAAATCTGACACTAAATAAACAATATTGTGTGTGTAAGTAGTAGTAGAAGTTACCTATGCAAAACATGAGTATTCCTATGGCTCCCCCATAAGACAAAATGAAACCTATTTCCGGCCAGCTACAAACAGCTACTAATATTGTTTTGTCATATGAGTCAGTGGAGCTCAAAACAAACAAATATATAATCCAGCCAAAGGCTATGGGCTGTTTTCATGGCTTCTATTTTACCACTTTACTCTTTTATATTTTTTTTTGCCTAGATCAGAGGTGCATGATGCCCATTATGGCTCTGGCACATGGGGAGATTAGTCGCCCGCGACAAATCTCCCTTGTCACGGGCGACTAATCTCCCCAAACTACCATCCCTCCGGCGAACATGTAAGTCGCCAGTGGGATGGTACACGCTGCGCAGGCGATTTCGGCAAATCGCCGAAGTTGCCTTGGGAGGCATCTTCGGCGATTTGCCGAAATCGTGCCGCCGCGTGTGCCATCCCACCGGCGACTTACATGTTCGCCGGTGGGATGGCAACTGATGGCAACTCAGGGAGATTAGTCGCCCGTGAACAGGGAGATTTGTCGCGGGCGACTAATCTCCCCGTGTGCCAGAGCCCTAAAGATCTACTTGAGGTGGATTCGTAGCCACTAGGTTCCTTTCTCTGTTAAAGCCATGGGAGGAATGTCAGCCAACCCCAGGGAAAAAGGGGCCCTTCCCTAGAGGCAAGATAAAGAAGGGTCTCAAGACTTTGGCTGGGGGTCTGCGACTTTGGAATGTTGGGTGAAAGAAGAAGAATGTACACAAGCATGATGGTTTGTGAAGGATTTGTGTGTTTTTTTTTTCATTTAATACATCAGGTCACATCAGGAGGTGGTGGGCAGAAGCCTTAGTGGGTCCCAGGCTGGAAAATTTTTTATAGCGCATTGTTATTAACAACATAAGTCTGTATAACCTTTTTACCGTTTGGCACTGTCTCCCTCTAATGGTTGTGAAAATGGACCAAGGATGGCAGGTTCTAGGTTTGGCTCTAGGAAATATAATCAAACGTGTCCCTTGACTATGGTAGTAAAAGTCTTTACAAGGCTTGTTTGTGAACCGAAAATCTACTGTGAGTGAATATATAATGCTGTTTCTTAAACTGTTATTTTAAAACGAAATTGGTCCAATTTAGCTAAACAACTGAGTACATTTCTAATATAATAATTTTGAGCCATGACAATTAAAAAGATATAATATTCTAACTGAATTTAGTGCTATTAAGCTGCGCCAGTGCTTGTTAACTGGTTTGTATTGCTGTCCAATAAAAAAATAAATAATACAATATCTATGATAAGGAATAAGGAATGATGTACTAATTCCAATGCATTAATAAGCATCGTGGCTGGGGAGACTTAAGCAATTAGGAAGCAGTTAAGCAGCATAAAACTTAATTACATTTCTGATAGCAATAATTATTCAAAGGCAACCTTAGTCTGTCAGACAAAACAGCAATAATCAGCCCAATTTATTCATTCTTCGCGGTGTCACATGTGAAGTGAATCACAAGCACCTTAATCATCAAAGGGAAAGTTTGCTAAACTGTATCAGGGCTGTTCAACTGCAGGCTCAAGGGCTAGACGTGTCCCTCTAATGAATATTTATGGCTCCAGTAGGCTCAAGACCCCTTTGTATGATCATTATTTTATAATCATCTGGTCCCTGAACATGTATATAATTAACTGCCCACTATATGGTGCTATACGGACAGCGCTGAACTATATTATGTATAAAGGTTACAAACACATTACCCCCTGAACATATAAGATATATGATTATATTTATTTACTGGTATTTTTATAGTGGTATTTGCACAGTTCCCCAGTGCTTTGCAGAAATTATAAATAATTCACATCTGTCCCTGTCCCAGTGGAGCTTACAATCTATGTCCCTGGTATATTCTTACGAAGTAAGTTAACCTACCTGTAGGGTTTTGGAGTGTTGAAGGTACCCTGAGGAATCCCATGCAGACATGGTGGAAAACATACAAACTCTTTGCAGACAGTGGCCCATATATAAAAGATACAGTATTCTACGCCATGTATGTAAGACTCAATATTATATACAATATATAGAACAAATTATATACAATATAATATACCATATATAGAACATATAAGATTGAATATTTTATGCCATAAATAAATTACAATATTCTATACCATATGTATGATGCAATAGTATACACCATATAAAAAACATATAAAATGCAATACAGGTGTACTATATACCATATAGAAAACAATATAATATACAATATGTAGAATATATAAGATACAATAGAATATACCATATCTACAACATATAAGATGCAACATTTTATGCCAAATATGAAATACTATATTCTAAACATTTATATGATACATTATTATATACCATATATAAAACACATAGGATACAATACTATATACCATATACTATGTACAGGTTTGGGACCTGTTACCCAGAATGCTCGGGACCAGGGGTTTTCCAGATAAGGGGTCTTTCCGTAATTTGGATCTTCATACCTTAAAACTAAAAAAAAAAAAAAAAGAAAGAAAAAGAAAAGAAACATTAAATAGACCCAACAGGATTCATTTGCCTTCACTAAGGATTAATTATATCTTAGCTGGGATAAAGAACAAAGTAATAAATAACAGTTTTCCGGTTATCGGATGCCATACCTGTACTATATACCACATGAGATACAATATAATACACATTGGAGCTTCATGCCTCGTCTTCTCCCCCAGAGCTGTTACTATATCCGTACAACTTATATTCTTGCTTGAAGACTGTTTAAGGCAGCTAAATTACCATTTCCTACTCCTTAGTCTAAACTTGTGAGTTGCAGCCACATTAGAATTGTAATTAATGAAAATAGCCGTAGGCTGGTTTAAAAAAGCATTATTTTGCAGAGGGCCCTGAGGTAAAAACTATTTGCTGACAGGAACTGCGTCTTTGCATATTCCATTAATTTTGCGGTCTTTTAATGAAGAGGAAACAGTTTAGGAACGGCATAGCTTCAATCCCCCCTGCTACGTACCTCTGCCATACCGAATTATTGTCATCAATGCGCTGCCCTCTAGTGTCTACAGATCCTATTTCTCCTTATCCTCGCCTCTGTTCTAACACGATAAATTCTAAGGATTCATGTTAAGCCTTTTATTCATTTTTTATATGAATTTGAACTCAAACAGGCTGTTTATACCATCATGCAAGAGATTAGGCATAACTTTACAGAAGAGATTCTTTTTCTATGTGCCATCTGTTTAGTTTGGTATTAATACTGCTTTTTCACTTGATAGTGGGCCCGGACTGGCAATCTGTATATTCTGGCAGATGTCAGAGGGGCTGCTGTAAATGGCATAATCTTAGTCCAGACCTGCTTCATAGTGTCGCTGATGTACTTTTGGTTGGACTGATAATGCTATACAAAATATGAACATAACTATTCTATGTTGTATCATTTAATGAAATGGGCTTTGCAGCACCAGTTGTTTTGTAACTTCCAGGGGCGCTGATTGGTATAATGATGGGGTAAAGCTATGGGATCAGTTATCTGAAACCCATTATCCAGAAAGCTCCAAATTATGGGAAGGCCATCTCTTATAGACTCCAATTCATCAAATTATTCACATTTTAAAAAAATTTCCTTTTTTTCTGTAATAATAAATCAGTACCTTGTACTTGATCCCAACCAAGATATAATTCATTCTTATTGGAGGCAAAACAATCCTATTGGGAATTTTTAATGTTCAAACCATTTTTAGTAGACTTAAAGTAAGGAAATTATGGAAAGACCCCTTTTCTGTGAAAACCCAAAGTCCCAAGCATTCTGGATAATAGGTCCCATACCTGTACTGCTCTTGCTGTAACAGAAGCTAAAAGACAGCTAAAGTTTAACAAAGATGTATGCTATAATTACAACACATGGGGAATTACTTATGCTAAAATGCAGAAGAGTATTTGCCAACAGCAACCAATCAGGTCATGTTTTATTTTCCATCGTGCAGTCAAAACGAATTTCCGGAATGGTTGCAGTTTACACCTGCACTTGTGCAATTAAGAATCTTAGTTCATAAGGCAGCCACATTATGTTAGGAGCTTTTTTATTCACTCAAGGCCCCCACAGCCCTTTGGCACGGAAGATCTGTGCCTCCAAAGATGTCCCCAGTAGCCCCCCATCTTCTTTTCTGCTGATTCCCTGCACATACTCTGTGCTGCTGTCACTTACCTGAATTTATGGAGCAACTCATAATAACTCATAAGGCTAATTACCAATTAATTTAGATTCACAACATAGCAGCTCAGAAGCCAGTGCATTCTGCATGAGAATTTAGTCATCAGCCCTGTAGCTTCTATGAACCTCATTATCTGCTTGATGATTTCTGATGCTGCCTAAGCTCAGCTTGTCAGTAATAGCCAAGAGCACCCTGAGCATGTGCAGTATCACTAACACCCAAAAATGGCCTAACAAAATCCAAAAAGGGCATGCTCCTCTGGATGACTTTGAAGTTCTGAATCATTAATGTTATATGGCTACTTAACCTTTGATCTGGTACATTAAACAGCCCCCCACCTAAATACAAAATCATATGAGGGGTAAGCTGCTCCCTGGAAAAAAACCAGTGGGTCCCACACCTTGTGGGCCTGACCAATCCATCCCTGCTTCCCGCTCGCTTTCTGACCCTCATCCCCCCATCAGGGTGCAAATAAAAACAATGAAGCACACAGGGGGGCGGGGAGAAAGTTCATGTCTGGGGAGAGGAAGGTCCGCGTGACTGGGGGCCCCGGATACACCAGTTCGACCCTGACCTTAACCCCTAGGTTTAGTATACAGGTGTCATCTCGGAAACAGGTTGCATTTAGTTAATGAATTTGCCCTCACCTCTGGGAATGTTCCTGTGGACACCCATATGTATCAGCAATTTGTTAAGAAATGTATTTTGCCATAAATAATTATTCACCATTGGCTGCATTGTTTTTTAAGGTACTCTGAAGACTATTATATCCAAACTGTTAATGATCTGCAGAACTGTACATGGCACAAAAGGCCAGAAGAACGTAGCAAGTTCAGGTAACAAAACTACTGTATTTTCTGCTGGTTCTGTGATATTTTTACAACGTTAAAACACAAAGTAATTTGTTTTTAGGGAATGATAATGTATTTTCAGTCATTTCCTACCCTACCTACTAGATAAGGAGATTTATTTGTAAGAATGCTAAACAAGAAACAGAATACAGAGACAAATGAATAAGACTGGGGAGCATGTGTGTCTTTGTCAATCCCTGATAGTCCCCAATTATGCCCTGTTGTGCCCCTGGCTATGGCCCCAGATGATGATCATGGAAAGCATTCATAGTAGAATGGTATTGTTCTTCTGCGGAGGTGCTGAGAGAAAGTATAATACTGATGTTAAAGGGACATTATAATCAAAATAAAAAGTTGCTTTTGCATGAAAACAATGTACATGATTTGGTGAAGGTGGTGTTGAAAAATTTAGATTTTCATAAATTTTGAAAATCTTTTAGCTACATTTGTGCTTGCATATTCCTCATTCACATGAACCCGATTGCTTTCTTCCAGCGCTATGATTTTAGTTCAGTCTCATCTAAGTAGTCAGAGAGCCGCAATCCTTCTGTTGTCTTAAAGGAACAGTAACACCAAAAATGTATATATTTCAAAGAAATTAAACTATAATGTACTGCTGCCCTGCACTGGTAAAAGTTTTGTGTTTGCTTCAGAAACCTTACTGGAGTTTATATAAACCCTGGTGTGTAGCCATGGGGGCAGCCATTCAAAAGAAGAAAAGGCACAGGTTATATAGCAGCTAACAGATAAACCTTGTAGAATACAATGGTGTCTTATCTGTTATCTGCTATGTAACCTGTGCCTTTTTCTCCTTATTTCCAGATTGAATGGCTGCCCCCAGGGCTACACAGCAGCTTATTTATATAAACTATAGTAGTGTTCCTGAAGCAAACACCCGAGTTTTACCAGTGCAGGGCCACAGTATATTATATTTCAATAACTTTAGAACACTTTCATTTTTTGGTGTTAACAGCATAATAAAGCTTGCTTTGGCCCATTTATTTATCATTCAAATGATGCTAAATACAGGTGCCATAAATATGTTTTACACCTCACACCTCATCTCTGTTGCTCCTACAGGGAGAAATAGTGTTTATACAATTAGCACCAAAAAATACAATGTTCTTATGGAATCTACTCAATTAGAATAGAGTTTGCTTGACAGTCTCGTATTTGTTCTCAGTTTAACAAAAGATGTGAAGTTTAGGGAAGCATAGCGTATTCCCTTAGCAAATAATTACAGGTCTCTATAATTACTGTATGCCCATACATGTTGTATAATCAAATCAATCACCCGTGGGCAAAAATATCTACAAAATTAACAAAATGGATGCGAAATAGTGACCATAAACAATTCCCTTTTTTAAAATATTTGATTTTTATGCTAGCCTAAGTGTTACTGGGAAATGTTTCTGTTACTAAATATTATAGTTTTAATAAAAACACAAACCGTTAAATTGCTGTGGAATTGTTTTGTTTGCCTTGCTGACCTTCCTTTTTTTCTCAGACACATCCTGGTAAGGGCTCATAATGCTAACGTGTTGTAAACAATGGCTTTCAATTAGGATCATTAACTACTGAGTCAGAAGGTGGTTATAAAGATTGCAAGAATCCCAGCCAAAAAGGATAGCAGAAGTTATAGAAATTTAGGAGATGATAGCATCTAAATGTTTTCCTATGCAAGAACAAAAGGGACCATTCAAAATGTTCTATAATATAATATTACTATCTGCAAAATGAAAGAGGATGAATGATGAGGAAGGATGAAAGTACTGGCAAAATGAACATTGGCTTGAAGTGTGTGTTCCATTACAAGTACATGTATTGGACCCCTTATCTGGAAACCCATTATCCATAAAGTTCCAAATTACGGAAAGGCTATCTCCCATAGAGTCCATTTGAAGCAAATACTTCTAATTTTTCAACATGATTTCCTTTTTCTCTGTAATAATAAAACAGTTACTTGTACTTGATCCCAACTAAGATATAATTAATCAGTATTGGAGCCAAAGCAATCCTGTTGGGTTTAATTACTGTTTAAATAATTTTTTTAGTAGATTTATGGTAGGAGATCCGAATTACGGAAAGACCTCTTAACCGGAAAACCCCAGGTCTCGAGCATTCTGGATAATGGGTCCCATACATGTGTAGGAGGACCCCTTATCCAGAAAGTTCCATCACTCCATAATTTTAAACAACTGATTCAACTCTGTTCTAAACAGATCCTTGTATGGGATCCGTTATCCAGAAACCTGTTATCCAGAAAGTTCCAAATTACTGGAAGGCCATCTCCCATAGACTCCATTATAAGAAAATAATTCTAATTTTTGGAAAGGATTTCCTTTTTCTCTGTAATAATAAACCAACACCTTGTACTTGATCCCAACTAAGATACAATTAATACTTATTGGATGCAGAACAGTCCTATTGGGGTTATTTAATTTTGAAATTATTTTTTAGCTGACTTAAGGTATGGAGATCCAAATTACAGAAAGATCCCTTATCCGGAAAACCCCAGGTCCCAAGCATTCTGGATAATGGGTTCCATACCTGTACCTTTATCCTAACTGAGCTACATGAATCCATATTGGCGGCAAAAGATGTTCATCTTATTGGGTATATTTCATGTCTAAATGATTTTTAGTAGATTTATGGTCTGGTGATCCAAATTGTGCAAAGACCCCTTATCCAGAAAACCCCAGTCCCAGGCATTCTGGATAATCCAATATCTGTACTTGGTTATACTAGCCCTTTCATTGTTAGCCGTATTGCATATTTAACCTCAATTGTTGGTCGGCTATTATATTTATGTCTTGTTGATGAATAGTAATATTCAAACTATACCATATTATTATGCAGGTTGGATTTGTCCTCGTGCTGCAATGGTGTCAAGAACTTCATCGTTTCTCAGAACAATACCTCAGTAGGAATCAACATTACATATGAAGTGGAGAGTAAAAAGAGAATTTTAATAACTGAAGAAATTTACAGAATGCTTCCAAAGGTAAGAGACACAATGGGGGGAACTCACAAAAGTGGAGGTAGCCCTTTTTTGGAGTAAAAGTGGTGGAAAAACTGGTGGAAAACACTTTCTCCAGATCAGAAAATCCGCCTAAATTCCGACTCAACCACCACTTTTCCGTTTTTGGTGAAAGAAAGACATTTTACAGACACTTTTGTGAATTTGTCATTTGAACGTCATTTTTTCCCGACATTTTTCCCCGACATTTTTCCCCGACATTTTCAAAATGGAGTATAGCTCAGTGTTATTCTGTCAGACCAATTCTAAGCTCTTCTGTTTTGTTTTGTTTCCCCCAGTCTCCATTTCCCACCTAAGGTAGGGGCCCCATTGGGGGATCATTAACATATTAATGGGGATTAGCAGCCTATTGTTAGGGGACAAGTTTCTGTCTAACCCTAGAACAATAGGTGCAAAAAGCCTCATTAACATTTTATAAACAAGTAAAACACTGATTAAAAAAAGTTTAATTTATATCTTATATATAAAAAGTTTTTACCTCAAATTTGCATGATTATGCTAGTTTTAGGTTAATGGATGAGGCAATAATAACATTTTGTGTGAATATATTGTAAACATTTTTATTAAAAGGAAAAGTAAAGCCTCTCAGGCAAATTTTTAGTTTAAGCAGCAGCAGTGCCCCCTCTTTAATCACTTATCTGTGCCCCCATAGCATGTCCAGAACTACAGAGCTGCCTGACAGCATTGGTCCCCACCTGTTCCCAGCAGCCATCTTGGTGATCAGCAAACAGCACATACACACTGGCACCCAAACTGGGATATTGGGGTACAGGGTTAGACTGGCCTCAACGGGGCACTGGATAAAAACCCAGTGGGCCCTAGCTCTATTCACCGGGCATGTTGGGGTGGGGGCCGGATTGCTGCTGCCCAGTAATGAGTAGGGGCTAGAGAAGAAGGTATTTAGACCCTTAAATATTGTTACAGAAGTGGAATTACACAGAAATATAGAAAGCATTAGAAAGCCCAGATTGTCCTGAAAAAATGATGTATAGTTTCCCTGGGCAAACTAAAATTACCCCTCAGGAAATGCCCCCAAAGTGAAATGACAAATAGCATATGAAATGCAAAATCCTTCTGGTAAAATCCTTACCCCAAGGCTCCTGTAGATGTGGGACTGGGTTTGATGGCACCGACAGATTTGCTAAAGGCAAATTCATAAAAAAGATGTCTGGACAATGACAAAATCTGGAGATAGAGGAGATAGAGGTTGGTGAATTAGGTGGAAAATCCGACAAATCTATCTCCACTTTTATTTTGTCCAATATCACCACTTTTGTGAATTCCCCCCAATGTGAATAAAGATATGGGGGGCACGTGGATGTGTGATTTTCTGCAAACAGGAATCAATCTGCTACCATCCAGCTGATGTTAAACTAGATCACTGGGAGTTGTAGACTAACAGTAGATAAAGGGGCACAGGAAGAAAATGAATCTGTTTGCCAACATGTGCAAACCTATTCAAAACCAAAATACTTTTTTGGTCCTACCTACACCAAATCCTCAAATTCCTAAATAAATCAACATAATGTTCTTTTACTGCTTTAGGATCATATGGATCATATGACTCTCCTCTTCCATCTCCTCAACTACTTGACACGGCACTAACTACAATGCCTTTAGCCTGCTCTCTGTGGTTCTTATAAAGCTATACTACTATAGCATGCATGGGTAACCTGTAACTCTCCAATGAAAGCCTCCGGTTGCTGTAATGTAACATTGTGCAGAGTTGATTTTGGTTTGTCATATAGAAAGCAAAAGACTATGTAACATGAGGTGCCTGATGGAAAGCAAAAGCTTTTCTTTACATCCCCAGGAGCCCAATTTTGCACAATAATTGCAGCTATCTGCAAGAACTTAGCTCCCTTAAATGAAAATTGTACATGCTCTGTAGAAATACTTGGATCTTGTTGCTATGAAAACTTAAGGAAAAGCCACATGTGACATATCTTTTCTAATGTATACAAATATGTTCCTTATTTATTTCCCTTCCCACTCATTCTCTCTCTCTAGCTCCATGATGTCCTTCTTCATTATCAGAAAGTGTATAGAACATACTAGTGAAAAATGACTACCTTAGGGGGTAACTATTCATGTTCATAGCTTAGAGTGCTCTTGACACATGCAAAGCAATGCAAAACAGTAAATAATAATGTCTATAACACTAAAGTGACAGAGTAATTGTATTTGTTTTGTAGTCCCAGCCCTTTGATGGAACCCCCTTCAAGCAATGTGCTGTGGTTGGGAATGGAGGAATCCTAGCAAACAGCGGATGTGGAGTAGAGATCGACCAGTCTGATTTTGTATTCAGGTATGGGGAACCTTTATTATATATTTATATAGAAGCATATATTCTGTGTTCTACAGGGATTGTAAAAGAACATTCATCCCTTAATGTCCATTATTTGTTGGAGGATTAAACCATTTTGCAGTAAAATTATTATTTTACCATATATATAATGTAAATCTATAAAAGTATGGAATATCAATACTTGCTGCAAATATTCTTCTCTGTTAGGGACACATTCAATTTCAGTTTATATGGGATACTTTATCCATAGTCCAATAAGAACTGATTTTATTATAAGAATATATTTCCTGGCTCACGAACACAACTCATATTCCGAGCTGAAACAGAGAGAATCATAGAGAATCCTGCCAAAACAGATTTAGGCCCAGCATTCATTAAATCCACTACTGCACAGAGATTAAAATGCTGACCCTGATTTGTACTTTGTTTGATCCTTGGTTTTATTCATAACATTCAAAGCTTTGCGATGTTCAGCCCACCTGTCTGTCTTATATATTCGAGTTGTGTTGGGTTGAAACCCCCCCCCCACTTTGGCTTATTCTTCCGCTTCATCTTCTTTTTCTTCTTCTTAGCGCCCCCCATTTTCTAAACGCTACTCCTCCTACAGGTTTAGGGGTACAATACCCAAACTCCCCATACTTCTTCGCCCTATAGCGGAGCAGGTTGCTTGTGCTTTTCTAAGTGATCCCGCCCCCGTCTTTTTGTGGCGCCGCTCCGAACCCCCCAATTTTCCCATTGACTTTGACAGGGAAGATTTTCAAACTGCTGCCACTCTTACAGCTTTGAAGCTACACCCCCCAAACTTGAATAACATAATCATGGGGTCACCCCAAATAAAACAGCGACATTTGTTGGATGACCCCAAAGTGGGCGAAGCCACCAACAGCCAATCAGATTTTAACTATTGATTTTCAATGGGGAAATTCAACCTGATACCATTCTCACAGTATTAACACCAGGGTCACTAGGGGACTGCATTTTTAGGTTTTAAAAGGGGGTGGAGCCACCAACAGCCAATCAGATTTTAACTATTGATTTTCAATGGGGAAATTCAACGTGATCAGCCAATCAGACTTGACCTATTGAATTTTTTTTGGTTTAAATTTAAAATGCTGCCTTTCTCGCACTATTTATGTCAGGGTTCCCAAACTTTGCACAGTCAGTCACTGGCTGACTACGTATTCAGGGTTAGAAAACGTGGGCGGAGCCAACAACAGATCAGATTTCATTCAGTGACTTCACGTTTTTCAACCCAACATGACGTTTGTTCTCAAACTTCCCTTTCTAGTTCTATTTAGAATCTGTTTTGTATATTTCAGGTGTAACCTTCCCCCTACATCGGGAAATGTAAGTGTTGATGTTGGAAATAAAACAAATCTCGTTACAGTTAATCCAAGCATTATTTCTCAAAAGTAAGTATGGCCGTCCAAAATGTCAATGTACCCCTATGCCTTTTAATATAATGGAGGGCTAATTTGCTCCAGTGCAGCTTTGCTTTCTGTAATAGACTGATTAAGCCTAATTGCTATTGGTAACTGCACTGGTACAGTTTAGTGCCCATGTTAGCAAATCACCCTTTCATTTGCAGGTACAGTTATTGCATGCAATATCCAGAAACCCATTATCCAGAAAGCTCTGAAATACAGGAATCCTACCTATTATTAAGCAAATAATTATTTCCTTTTACTCTGCAATAATAAAACAGTACCTTGTACTTGATGGTAACTAAGCAGCATGAATCCATATTGGAGGCAAAACAATCCTATTCGGTTTACTTCATTTGAATGATTTTTAGCAGACTTAAGGTATGGAGATCCAAATTATGGATGATCCCTTATCTTGAAAAACCCAAACATTCTGGATAACAGATCCTACACCTGTACTTTACAAAGAAGCAGGAATTTGGGGCACACAGGGGGTCAGTGTAGCTGGGTTACACACCATTGGACACTACTGGCAACATTATGCACATGAGGTGTCAAACATCAATTTCTCTCATTTTTATTGCCTGGCGATAATTTAAGGAGATTAATAACTCTTGCAAGGTTCTAATTACTTTATTAGAAACTCTTTAATAATATCACCATTTCCTGCACACTAAGGGGCACATTTACTAACCCACGAACGGGCCGAATGTGTCCGATTGCGGTTTTTTCGTAATGATCGGTATTTTGCGATTTTTTCGGAAAAATGTCGCGACTTTTTCGTTACTAATACGATTTGTGCGAAAAAACGCGAGTTTTTCTTAGCCATTCCGAAAGTTGCGCAAAATCTGGTGATTTTTCGTAGCGTTAAAACTTGCGCAAAAAGTTTCTATTTTTTCGTAGCGTTAAAACTTGCGCGAAACGTCGCACCTTTTAAGTTTTAACGCTACGAAAAAGGCGCAACTTTTTGCGCAAGTTTTAACGCTACAAAAAAATCGGCAGATTTTGCGCAACTTTCGGAATGGCTACGAAAAACTCGTGTTTTTTCGCGCAAATCGTATTGGTAATGAAAAAGTCGTAAAGACGCTGAAAAAATCGCAAAAAATACGAAAAAGTCGCAAAATGTTCGTTTTCAAATCGGAATTTTTCCAATTCGGTTCAGATTCGTGTCTTAGTAAATGTGCCCCTAAGTTTCATAGCAGGGACCCAAAGTATTTGAAGTTTTACTACTTTGGGTTTACAAATGACGCATGACCAGTTTCACAGATTTATGTTTTGGCTTATTCTATGTTCAGAACATTAATGAGCCAAAGTACTGTATTCAGATCACCCATGTTGACTTTTGTCTGTACAATGAAGTTGGTGGCAGTTTAGAAGCCATAGCATAACCTTTTCACACTCAAAAAGTAGTCGTCATCTCAACTAGCAAGAAATTGCCATTGTACAAACCGGATTCCAAAAAAGTTGGGACACTAAACAAATTGTGAATAAAAACTGAAGCAATGATGTGGAGGTGCCAACTTCTAATATTTTATTCAGAATAGAACATAAATCACAGAACAAAAGTTTAAACTGAGAAAATGTACAATTTTAAGGGAAAAATATGTTGATTCAGAATTTCATGGTGTCAACAAATCCAAAAAAGTTGGGACAAGTAGCAATAAGAGGCTGGAAAAAGTAAATTTGAGCATAACGAAGAGCTGGAAGACCAAATAACACTAATTAGGTAAATTGGCAACATGATTGGGTATAAAAAGAGCTTCTCAGAGTGGCAGTGTCTCTCAGAAGCCAAGATGGGTAGAGGATCACCAATTCCCACAATGTTGCGCAGAAAGATAGTGGAGCAATATCAGAAAGGTGTTACCCAGCGAAAAATTGCAAAGATTTTGCATCTATCATCATCAACTGTGCATAACATCATCCGAAGATTCAGAGAATCTGGAACAATCTCTGTGCGTAAGGGTCAAGGCCGTAAAACCATACTGGATGCCCGTGATCTCCGGGCCCTTAAACGACACTGCACCACAAACAGGAATGCTACTGTAAAGGAAATCACAGAATGGGCTCAGGAATACTTCCAGAAACCATTGTCAGTGAACACAATCCACCGTGCCATCCGCCGTTGCCAGCTGAAACTCTACAGTGCAAAGAAGAAGCCATTTCTAAGCAAGATCCACAAGCTCAGGCGTTTTCACTGGGCCAGGGATCATTTAAAATGGAGTGTGGCAAAATGGAAGACTGTTCTGTGGTCAGACGAGTCACGATTCGAAGTTCTTTTTGGAAATCTGGGACGCCATGTCATCCGGACCAAAGAGGACAAGGACAACCCAAGTTGTTATCAACGCTCAGTTCAGAAGCCTGCATCTCTGATGGTATGGGGTTGCATGAGTGCGTGTGGCATGGGCAGCTTGCATGTCTGGAAAGGCAGCATCAATGCAGAAAAATATATTCAGGTTCTAGATCAACATATGTTCCCATCCAGACGTCATCTCTTTCAGGGAAGACCCTGCATTTTGCAACAAGATAATGCCAGACCACATTCTGCATCAATCACAACATCATGGCTGCGTAGGAGAAGGATCCGGGTACTGAAATGGCCAGTCTGCAGTCCGGATCTTTCACCTATAGAGAACATTTGGCGCATCATAAAGAGGAAGGTGCGACAAAGAAGGCCCAAGACGATTGAACAGTTAGAGGCCTGTATTAGACAAGAATGGGAGAGCATTCCTATTCCTAAACTTGAGAAACTGGTCTCCTCGGTCCCCAGATGTCTATTGAGTGTTGTAAGAAGAAGGGGAGATGCCACACAGTGGTGAAAATGGCCTTGTCCCAACTTTTTTGGGATTTGTTGACACCATGAAATTCTGAATCAACATATTTTTCCCTTAAAATGGTACATTTTCTCAGTTTAAACTTTTGTTCCGTGATTTATGTTCTATTCTGAATAAAATATTAGAAGTTGGCACCTCCACATCATTGCATTCAGTTTTTATTCACAATTTGTTTAGTGTCCCAACTTTTTTGGAATCCGGGTTGTATATGGGCACACACACCCCACTAAGGGCTCTGGCACACGGGGAGATTAGTCGCCCTTGACAAAACTCCCTGTTCGCGGGCGATTAATCTCCCCGAGTTGCCTTCACTTGCCATCCCACCGGCGAAAATATAAGTCGCCGGTGGGATGGCACACGCGGCAACGCGATTCTGCGCAAATCGCCGAAGTTGCCTCACGAGGCATTTTCGCCGATTTGCACGAAATCGCGCCACTGCGTGTGCCATCCCACCGGCGACTTACATTTTCGCCGGTGGGATGGCAGGTGAAGGCAACTCGGGGAGATTAGTCGCGGGCGACTAATCTCCCCATGTGTCAGAGCCCTAAAGAGCTATCCGTTAAATCCAGAGATCCCTCTCATTAGCAAACAGTATGGCATGCCCCCTCGTCACACGTTACAGTAATAATGCTGCTTTATTATCTGCTGATGCAGTAAGCCCCAGCGCCCTAAGTGGCAGTAAGCAGCATAAGCTCAGTTTTTCTAATTGGGAAGAACAGATTTATGAAATGTTTGCCCAAACTGGAAAGCCACCTCAATGCATGGGGACCCATTAGGGTCTTGAAAACATGAACTGTGCACTAATTGCAAACTCTGTGTCCTACAGTGTCCCTCAGGACAGGCCCATTGGCCAAACTGTAAAATGTACTCTGGTCACCTCTCCCTGCCATACACCCTTGCACCCAGTCACCACTAAATCATTACTCTTACTGCATCTCCTCACCTTCTTCCTTCATTCCTTGTACAGGTATGGGATGCCTTATCCAAAAACCCAATATCCAAAAAGTTCAGAATCTACAACAGATATATTAAGACATATTTAAAACAGTATCTTGTACTTGACTGTAACTAAGCTGAATAACTCCACATTGGTGGCAAAGAAATCCTACTGGGTTTATTTAATGTTTAAATGTTTTTTAGTAGTATGGTGATCTTAATTACAGAAAGATCCCTTATCCAGGAAATCCCAGTTTCCAAGCTATTCGGATAATACATGCCATACTTGGGATTGTACATTAACCGTTCTCTTATAAATACCGCTAGCCACCAACTAGCATCAGGCCCCTTCATCCCCAAACATATCCAGCTCATAAAACTATGTGAAAACATTTCCTGGTGTTATCAAATAACTTGTTTCACAACCTGAGCTTCATATGTATAATTAGAACACCTACATATTCATAAGATCAGGAATTTTTCTTTACCAAACATGAATAGCAAGCAATAGCCCGCCGACCCCCTGCCATCAGCCCTCTGTTCTATAAAGGAAGGGAATGACATGCTTTCACAGCTTCTAAATTGTACTGCAGACTTTTCTTTATAAATAGTACCTTTAGCACTGAATTCTTTTTATCATCTCTTAACATGCAGCCTACACCCCAATGAGATTTATTATGTATGAGTTGAGAGCCAGATGAGGCATTTCCCTCCTGTTAACTCCCACAGACTGCAATTAGTACATGTCTTTGCGCACCTTAATCTTTAATTGCTTTTTTTTTTTTTTTTTTTTGCAGATATAGAAAACTTAATAAGGTGAAAAATGTTTTTCTAAAGTATGTCTCAAACTATGGAAATTCCTTGCTTTTGTTGCCAGCATTTTCCTACAGCAGCAACACAGCCATTTCATTTGAAGTGCACCGTGTACTGGAGAAAAACCAGGCAAAACAAAAAGCTGTATTCTTTCACCCAAACTATCTCAAAAACCTTGCAAAGTTTTGGAAAGGGAAGGGCGTAAGGGCTTATCGTCTTTCTACTGGACTCATGATTACCAGCGCCGCCATGGAACTGTGTGAAGAAGTAATACTGTATGGGTTCTGGCCTTTCTCCAAGGATTTAGAGGGAAAGCCAATTAGCCATCACTACTATGACAATATGCTGCCAAAGCCTGGCTTTCACGCTATGCCCAAAGAGTTTTATCAGGTCCTTCAACTGCATCACAAAGGGGTCCTCAGACTTCAAATTGGGAAGTGTGAAAAGAGATAAAATTTTGGTATTTCATCACCTCTTGCTAGCAAAGCCTGGATACTTGGCGACCTCAGACTCAAGGAGCTGCGGAAAACCTTTACTGAAAGGCAAATGTTGGCTCCAGCTTAAGCATTGAGAATCTTGATTATAGTCCCCTCGATGAAGGTCTAAACTGAGAGAATCAAAGGAATTTTTTTTGCCAAATAAATTTTTTTAATGATGGAATCAGCTTCAGAACATTGACTAAATCTAAATAAGTAAATCAGGTGGCTGTTCTTGAAGGAAATTCAGCTTTTTTGCATTCTGCTTTATGCCTTTTAGGATGGAGGAGCTCATTTCTCACATGTATGTACTGGTAGAACAGTGGTGCGGATGCCATGCTGTGCCGTGTATAATACACACATGACTAGACTGTCAAACTGATCAGGCTTTGACGTTCCTGGGATCTTACAAGCTACTCGTCACTTTAAAATGGCAGGATACACCTGTTATTTTCTTTGTCTTGGCCATTGTTTTTGTTTTGGCCATGTCTTGTGTAACAAATGTGTGTTTTATTTTTAATTTAAAAATGCAAAACAAACTCAGGACTTTTTCCCTAAAAATGTTTACATGTCATGTTCAGAACATAGGCACTGTTGTGAAAATATTCAGCTGTACAGATTATAGTTCTAATGGATATCCTAAATAGGGGATAAAAACAATAGGTAAGCGAATGTACCAGTTCTGCTAGCACCTAATTACACAAAACAAGGATATTTATTCGATAGCTTTACACACCAGTTTACCAAAGATAAAAAGTCTGTGTGAAGAGCTAGCCCCAAGCATATACATACGGACCACTTCCATGGGCTAAACTGATATTTTAGCTGAACAGGACAAAGTGGCCATGCACAAGGAGATATGACTGGGCAGTATGAGACTCATTTGATTCCTCATTTCATGTGTGACACACTGGCTAGTATATTTGCTAGACATTCCTGTAATCTGTGTGACTGCCTTTAATTTAATTAGGAAGTAGGAACTGGTGTAAGGTATGGTACTGGTTTAACTGGTTTGTAAACCCAAAGATACAATTATGCATAACGAAAGCAAATTTAATGCAAAGCAACTGTCCACTATACTTTGATTACTAATGTTCAGCTGCAATTGAATATATTTTTGCTTTGATATTGCCTGCACTGCTGATTCTGACTATGTATACGATTGTATACGAAAACAGTGTTACAGCAATCAGCTTTCCTCCAACAGACAAAAAGCCAAACCGCACTTAACCCACCCTCTCCCAACCCAACCCAATCATGATTTATATATCTGCACCCAATTTGCAAATCTTTGAAATCTACAGGGGGAGGTGGGGCAGGCAGATAGGAGTATATAAACAAACAGATGCAGGAGGAGGAATTGGTGGTATGTTAATATCATGGGAGTTGTGGGATGTGGACAGTTTGACCTGCCGCCCGCCTGTGACCCAATTAAGTGGGTGACCCAAACCCATATGGGTTCTGTGGATTTCAGACCAGCTTGCATTTCACTAGGAAAAACACAGAATAAGCACCTCTGGTCCTAAACAACATTAACACAACCTTTTGTTTTTGTCCTGGGAAAAACTCCAGGCTTGTACATGTCAGAACCAGCAGTCCAAGAATAGCAAAGATAGATAGATAGATATTGCTTTCAATAACAATTACAAACAAATTTCAAATCACGCAAAACTTTTTATTCACATACATTGGAAAGTTCCTTAGAATTACATTTGCTTTCAAGAAGCAATACTTTATATTTGGGCGTAAAGCCATTATAAGGTTCAGCCAGATGAGAATGTCAGAACTTTCTTTTGAACTGTGTATTGTTTTGAATGGTATGAAGCAAAAATCATAATCATAAGTTGGTTTTGCACAGTGCTATACAGAGAATTTTCCAGGCCTGGGTACTCAGACAGATGTTACACTTGATGATGGCAGGGATGCTGGGAAAAAGAATGGAACTGGATAATGAGCTGTTTGATGTTCATTTGCCTCCTCTCCGATCATTATTATTGAAGTGTAAGCTCTGTCAGGCCTGGAAAATCCTGTGTATAGGCACTGTGCCTGGCTAGCTAGCCCGAGCACTCCCTGTATCAATATCCCAGTGCATTTTATAAATGAGTATTTCATGTATCCAGCCTACCCGTGTACCAAGCAGCTTTATAGCTGTGTAAAACATGATGTGCCAAATCCCTGTGCCATGGGGAACTTACAAACAACTCTGTGTAACTTGCTACGGGTGAGCCAAAAATACGCCTGACATTCTGTGTTACTTTATTGCTTAGAAACGAAAACGAGAAACGAAACGAGTGTTTCACAGATGTGGGAAGTTTTTATATAAAAAGGATAATATGATAAAGGTGTAAGGCTAGTTTCCTCAATACTAAGCAGTTTTATATTTGCCATTTAGACCATTGTTTATTTGTGTCAGGTAAGGGCTGTGGCAGACAGGGATATCAGTCGCCCGCCACAAATGTCGCGGGCGACTAATCTCCCTGAAATGCCATCCCGCCGGTGGGATGGCATACGCGGCGCCGCGATTTCCCCCGAAATCGCGTAAGTTGCCTTGAGAGGAAACTTCCAAGGGAGATTTGTCGCGGGCGACTAATATCCCCATGTGCCACAGCCTTAAATATCAAGTACCAAACGTCCTTCAAGCCCCTCTTATACTGTTTGCTTGGCCCCGTCCGACTGCCTGCAGATTCACTGCCACCATCACAGCTCTGGGCTCTGGGCCTATAATACTCCCCATACACGTAATCAGTGCTCTGTGTGGAAACATTAAAGGTACTTGTGCCGGCACCCACACTTACACTGCTGTATAGTTGCACTTGGTGTTGCTGCCTTCCTCATGTTCTGAATCTATTGCTGCTGCTCCTACTGACAAAGGGAAACTGTTAAGCTCCCATTACCTGTGAACCAGGCAGTAGCGTCAGGGTTTCCCACATCACTGCAGCAGATTTGTGCCTAAAGAATCGCACACAGATGCCACATTGGCAGCAAGAAGCAGAAGTGATTCCATCCAGACTTCAACAATTTTCTGCACAGTTGCATGCAATTCCTGTCGAAGTGCGCAACTGTAAAAAACAAAAACTGGAACAGCACAAATCTCCACAAAATTCTTCACGACTGGCGCACGTTTTCACAATGTCAAATATACTGTATAAATAGTAAAACAGCACCACAAGGATGCAATAGGATAAAAAAGCCTTTATTTCATCTTAGCTATATCCTGGACAATACAAGCGATGTTTC
Organism: Xenopus tropicalis; assembly: GCF_000004195.4. Taxonomy (NCBI): domain Eukaryota; kingdom Metazoa; phylum Chordata; class Amphibia; order Anura; family Pipidae; genus Xenopus; species Xenopus tropicalis. The sequence goes on from NC_030682.2 coordinate 28,565,357, forward strand.
AGCCCACAACCGGCCTTTTTTTTAAGTGTGCAACTGTGTCAAGCGCAACTCCCCCCGGTGTCTGCAACAAAGCAGTTATTCTGCAGGGCTCATTTATGTCCGTAAGAGCAGGGAGCAAAGTGCAATTTTGAGCGCAATCACCGGGGGTTTTTTCCCCAATGATACACTTTCCCCCCAGAATCCCAGTATATTTTTTGGGAGTAAAGGTGCAATGCTATTGCCACAATTGTGTCCAGTTTTCCAAAACTGATGCAACTGTTTGTGCATTCATTGCAAATCGGACAAAATTCTGCGGCATTCAGTCTGGCATCATTTCTGGTATTTGCCGTGCATGTGGCATTTGTGCACAATCCTTTAGGTGCAAGTGTGCTTTGCCTATTGGTGCTGGGTGCAAATGGGGGAACCCAGGAGTTACCATCTGGTCAGGAGTTCCAGGTTTCCCCTGCGTCAGTAGGTCCATCATCACTTAATTCAGAACAGAAGGCAGGAAGGGTTGCGGGCACTGAGCGCAACTATTTGGAAGTACAAGATACACTGCACTTGTCAAAAATAACCCCTTTTGTGTTTTCCATGAAAAGCATATTCAAGCCTCTGAGGGCCCAGTTTAGGAACCCATAGTAACCAATTAGTGGCATCCAAGGTGGCTCCAAACAGATCTAGATATTGGTTCTATTGGATAAAGCAGAGAGGAACAATAGTTCAAAAAGTGCACTCCCAACCCACAACAAATATACTCGCAAAAACTCACAAAATTTTTAATTTATCTTTAAAAATGACATCTTGGAAGTAATTACTCTTAACCAATCACTAAAGATTTATGAATAAAGAACTTTTTATTCAAGGCTAAGAAGGTTGTGCAAGATCTCTTTGGGATTGGATTCTAAATTGTTAGCTGCTGATTGTTGCTATGGATTTGTTGATTTGGTGCAAACTTTGTGACTTATGTCAGGAGTCAGTGCTGCCATCAATATCATTTGCAGAGTTTTTCAGTCCCGGGATAACTGGTAGCCCTGATGCCAAAGGAAGGAGCCCCACACAACCAATCACAGGCATTACTGTATTTACTGGGCTGAACGTAGAGACCTGTGCCAATACAGGGAGGCAGGGTGCAAAGTGCAAAAAAAATATGGCCGACTGCGCTCGGTTTTTGCGCTTTGTACTTTGCCTTGTTGCTCGTACTTGTATTTCAACTTTACTGAGAAGTCACAATGATAAACGTGTAATTTCTCAGATTGTTCGGCTGGAAGGCTGTCTGCTCTACAAATGAACTTGATTAAAAAATGAAAGGGCCTTCTGTACAGGCACCCACACAGTGTATTTCTTTTTGGTAATAAACCCCCTTGTTTTGTCTTGGTGGCTGTTACAGGCTTAGCCTGTTGTCTTCCATATTCATAAAATCCTGAAATGTCTCACGCACTTAAGTATTTAAATGTCTGTCTTTCTATGAGGGAATCGGGATTTTCTGCTATGTGGTGGAAGACAATAAAGATGATGATTTACACACCTTCTTGTAAATATTTATTTACATATTTCATTTTTTTTGTACTGAAATGGTCACGTTAATACAAACATTCAATACAACATTCAAAAACAAATAAAACATTCAATTTCCTGAAAATTACACTATTTATATTACCCTCAATCTGCTTTATTTTGAATTATTTGTCTAGGCTCAGGCTTTTAGTCTCACTAAAGTTGCATTAGGCCTTGGGAGACTTTGCTACCCCACTATAGTATTTGTATTAACTAATAAAGAGAACATCTTGGCTTGTTTTGTTGAAAATAACCAAAAAAGCGTACAGAAGTCAGAATACCTGTTGATCAAATAGGAGGAATATACTGTAATGAAGTCAAATATTGCACACAAATAAGAATAAATATTCTCAGTGTAATATTGTTCATTAGTCTGTAATTGCAAATTTTACTTGCGCATTGCAAACTACTGAAGGCACGCTTGGAGGTGGCGAAATCTTTTTGAGGCAACTTAACAACTTTTTCATTAAGAAGTTTTATTACATACACTGCGCTCTGGCACAAACACAATTTGCAAACTTTTTCCACTGTCGGAAGTTGTCGCTAAACAGTTTCCACGTACCCAAAGCCCATATTAAATTCGCGCAAAGGCAGATTTGCTCACACAGAGCAATACATTTTCACAATGTGACTTTTACTACATTCCCCTTTAAAGTGTTAAAGAAACTTATTCATTCAAAGGATATGAGCACAGGAGTCTGTTTAACTGTAAAATACAATATTTACTGTGTTAATAATGAGGGTTAAGCAGCAGCACTAATGTCGCACTATGGGGGGAAGTGCAAGGCCTCGCTGACAGTCACATTAACAACCTAAAGCAACAAGTCATTTGTGTATGACTGTATGAGGTGCAGACTGATTGGAATTGACTATTTACAGACAGAACCAGTATTTATCTGGTTAGTACTTTAAAGGAGAAGGAAAGGCTAGTAAAGAGTTAATCTCAAGCTGCAGGCATACCTTCAGTTGTCTCAATAGTGCCCTTAAGTCTCCCCATATTTCACCTGTTCAGAAGATCAGAAGCCAAACAGGAAGAAAAAACGCTGAGCTGTGTAAAGAAAGTTCCCATAATGCCTCACTCCTGCACAGACACCCAGACCAAGTGAACATGCTCAGATAGTTAGACTATGGGGCACATTTACTAATCCTTGAATCCGAATCCCGAATGGGAAAAAATCAGATTGGAAACGAAAACAACTTTATCGTATTTTGCGCAATGTTTTCGTCACCATCGCGATTTTTTTGTATTGAGCAATTGTAAATGGCGGAAAAGCCAATCCGAATTTTTCGCAACGGCGGCGAAAAAGTCGCGGAAAATATACGATAAAGTCGTAACGGTGACGAAAAAATCCGCAAAATACGAAAAAAATCACGACGGCGATGGAAAAGTTGCAAAAATACCGATCAATACGAAAAAAATGCATTCGGACGCTTTCGGACGTTTGTGGATTAGTAAATGTGCCCCTATGAGTCAGCTTCCTGCTGATTGGCTCAGATCCACATTCCTAAGGGGGGAGTTCTTAGTATTCTTGAGGGAGGGGGGAGCAGGAGAGAGCAGACAGCAGAAAGCTCCGTGTCTCTGGCACAGGAATTACAGATACAACTAATCTTTTTTCAGGGAAGTCAGGGCAGCGTTTCTGTGAGTGCTTATGGCTGTATTTACATAGACCTTTCTGATAAAGCTTACTTAGTTTTTACCTTTCTTTCTCCTTTAAACCTCCTTATTTCACTATTAACAACATTCACAAAGCACAAACAGCCATTTTTTGGAACATCACCACAAAAATTATACATGAAATCAGAATCATGAAATCAGAGTACATTGAGGTGTCACTGCAATTGCTAATGTAGGATGTGAGTTCAATATATAGCTGATATTAAAGGGGTGAGGTGGCAACGCTATTGTGGGCATGTGTCATTTATTAAAGGCAAGTAAAACTCAGAATAAAAATGTTTTGTTTTAGGTAGTACTAAGGCTCTGGGGCTGCTGAATGGCTTGCTACAAGAGCAGCCCTATAGTATGTGTCTAAGGGTTCCTACACATGGGTGTTTAGCCCTGAGTTTCCCTGCGGTGGATTTCTCCTACGTTGCACCACAGGGGAGTGCAGGACAAAACGCAGCCTCTGTTCATAAATGAACTCTTCAGTGCTTTCTCCTGCCTATAACCACAGCTGCTGCCAGGTCTTAACTGCACTCAAAAACACAGGCAAGGAAAAACTAAATTTCACTATTTCAGTCATTCACTGGTATGGTTAATCACAGACCAACAGGAGTAGATGGCTCTGATATCATTATAACAAATGTAATCCTGCCCTAGTGCCAGGAGAGGGTTAGTCAAGATGACTTTGGCACTAGAAAACGTTCAGTTAAAATGGCCTGAAGTACACAAATGAATCTTCTCATGGCTATGAAGGTTTGCAGTCCTTGGGCCCTTTACATCATATCAGTGCTATCTAGCTTATTATATGTAGTAATGTAGTGTCACAGAGTCATAGAAAGTAATACTGAGTGTTTAAGGGCCAGATAATATTCAAACAATGATATCATACAATGAAGCCTATGGAGCCTGGAGCAGACTGGGAGTCACAAAAATACTACAGAGGCACATCCAGCCCACAGGTCTCTGACTGAGGATTTTATAGGAGCTCTGCCAGAAAGCTGCCTATTCCTGCCCCGATACCTTTATTCCTTGTCCAAACACAGCACATCATTCCACTCTCAAGGATATTCTGCTGTTATTTGGTAAAGTGAAAAATAATTTTAAATATTGCCCCAAAACAGCCCAATTTGCAAACAAATAAAAAAATATAATAGAATCATGCAGGTTGTATTATTCTTATCATTAACACATATATCCAATTAGGCAGTAATCCACTAACCCTGGACCAAGAGATCCCTCCCATTTTGACTTTTAAAAGACCTCACCCAAGGTGAAAACAGGCAGTGCCCCTATATAGCTTTATATAGAGTATTAACCAGAGCAGCAGAATCCTAATAAAATTCCCAATAAAAAATGTATCTATAAATATTACCAGAAACAAATATGTTTGGTTGGTTTAAGTAGTGAAACAAAATGAAATACATACAACCTATATTTGGCCTCTAAATTAGGCCTCTCAACATGTGCATGACAAAGGAATATGTACCTTGCAAAGTAACAAGGTTTGAGAATGAAAACTGTAAGAGCAAGAAAAAAACATATTTTGCAGAGGAGCAAACATTACATTTTCTTTAATTCAATTTGAAAGTGATGATAAATTGATACTTGCTAAAATCTATTGTTAACCATACTAAACCAGTGCTTCTAGTGCAGTGCCAGTTTGTACCACTAGATGGCAGTAAAACAGTATAAAAGCAGCCCCTCATGTTGCTATATGTAAGAACAGATAAGTAGAAATTCCCTGTACTACAGAAAGCGCATAAGGGCAGGAATAGAGGCAGCGCTGATATTTACATTAAACACTGCTTCATCCACAGAATCAGCTGAATCCCAAATCCTGAATCTGAATCCTAATTTGATAATTCAGGGAAAAATGTGCCCCACTAACCACACACAAAAAAACCCCACAATTTACATTATCACACAATGTAACGTTAAATATTTTAAGGTTTTGCATTCCAATGGATTCGGACTTGGTGCTAATATTTTACCAGTCTGGCTGGTATAAATGATTCTTGTTGCCAATGTTATGAATGGGGAAATTAGATTAAAATATAGGAAGGCTGGTATAAAATAATATTTGTTGCTCTACATGATCTAATAAATCAGAGTTAACTTCCGCTAATAATGTAATTGAATGTTTGCAGACATACAGTACATGGTGAATCACATGAGATAACAGGCAATGTAATTCTGATAAGCAGGGGGCCTGAATATTTGATGTAGTTTTATTATACAGGTATGGAACCCGTTATCCAGAATGCTCAGGACCTGAGGTATTCCGGATAAGGGGTCTTTCCGTAATTTGGATCTCCTACCTTAAGTCTACTAAAAAAAATAATTTAAACAGTAATTAAACCCAATAGAATTGTTTTGGTTCCAATAAGGATTAATTATATCTTAGTTGGGATCAAGTACAAGGTACTGTTTTATTATTACAGAGAAAAGGGAATCATTTAACCATGAAATAAACCCAATAGGGCTGTTCTGCCCCCAATAAGGGGTAATTATATCTTTAGTTGGGATCAAGTACAGGTACTGTTTTAATTATACAGAGAAAAGGGAATCATTTAACCATTAATAAACCCGAATAGGGCTGTTCTGGCCCCCCAATAAGGGGTAATTTATATCATAGTTGCGGATCAAGTACCAGGGTACTGTTCTTTTATTACAGAGGAAAAGGGAATCCATTTAACCATTAAATAAACCCAATAGGGCTGTTTCTGCCCCCAATAAGGGGTAATTATTACTTAGTTGGGATCAAAGTCACAGGTAGCTGTTTTTAATATTACAGAGAAAAGGGAATCATTTAACCATTAAATAAACCCAATAGGGCTGGTTCTGGCCCCCAATAAGTGGTAATTATATCTTAGCTTGGGATCAAAGTTACAGGTACTTTTTATTATTACAGGAGAAAGGGAATCATTTAACCATTAAATAAACCCAATAGGGCTGTTCTACCCCCAATAAGGGGTAATTATAACTTAGTTGGGATCAAGTACAAGGTCCTGTTTTATTATTACAGAGAAAAAGGAAATCATTTTTAAAAATTAGAATTATTTGCTTATAATGGAGTCTAAGGGAGAAGGCACTTCTGTAATTCGGAACTTTCTGGATAACGGGTTTCCGGATAAGGGGTCCGATACCTGTACAATACACTAAAATAATAATACATAAAACTGACATGTTTTCTCCCAAATGTTCTGGGAGGCCGTACAAATGAAACCAGCATTGCACCCAAATGTTTCACTGGCTCTCAATGTATATATAGTATATACAGTTACTGCCTTCCACTGTGTATAATGCAGGGAGTATCTGGAAAAGGGGGAGTGGTTTATGAAGGCATGAAAATGGGCATGGCCAAAAAATTGCTGTTATCTATAGCGTCCCTGGCTTTTAACTTTATTAAAAACTGTTAAGGGTACTTTACATTGAAACACCCATACCTGCAGGGCCTTAAAATTTGTTGAGGTTTTATAAGAAAGGTGCTCTTTACAGTTGTCCAGTTCATATTTATTCCTTTCCCCTGGGTTATAATGGTATTAATGTAAATAACACAATTCCTGTGGGAATATACTCTTTTGGGTAAAGGATCAATCATTTCTCCAGGGGTTATGGAGCTGTTGCTAAGATGCTGGGCCGATAGCTACGACGCAGCTTGTTACAGGAAGACTGTAGAGAAAGTTACATGAGTGTCAGGAAATACAGTTCCCTACACAATTGATCTACAGTAGGGTCATGTACAATGTGGAAAGCAGGGTGCAAAAATCTGGTACAATCAGGAGACCTGTGGCCACCCCTATGAATACAGCACTACTGACTGGAGGCAGTGCTGTATTCATGGCGGGGCAACTACAGATGTCCGTGCTCCATTTTGAGGTTGGCAAGTGGGAGGCACATACGTGTCCCACCCCTACCTGCAGTTAGGGAGCTGTGGGTGCAGCCTGCAATGGGGCCCTGTAGCAGGCAGTAAGGACAAGGCTGCTTTGTGTTTGTTATTCTTACTTTTTACAGCTTATCGTTCTATCTAGACCCACTCCTTTTCATATTCCAGTTTCTTATTTGAATCACTGTCTGGTTGCTAAGGTTATTCAGACCTTAGCAACCATATAGCTGCTAAAATTCAGAACTGGAGAGTTGCTAAATAAATAACAAAGAGCAATTGCAAATTGTTTCAGGATAGCACTCTCTACATCATACAAAACAAAATAACCAGTAAGTATGTAACACTGTGCCACGTGGAGCTGGGGGATGTTACATTGTGCCACATGGAGCTGGGGCATACACTGTGCCACATGGAGCTGGGGGATGTTACGCTGTGCCACGTGGAGCTGGGACATACACTATGCCACATTATGCTGGGGGATGTTACACGGTGCCACATGGTGCTGGGGGATGTTACACTGTGCCATGTGGAGCTGGGGGATGTTACACTGTGCCATGTGGAGCTGGGGGATGTTACACTGTGCCACATGGAGCTGGGGCATACACTGTGCCACATGGAGCTGGGGGATGTTACGCTGTGCCACGTGAAGCTGGGACATACACTATGCCACATGGTGCTGGGGGATGTTACACTGTGCCATGTGGAGCTGGGGGATGTTACACTGTGCCATGTGGAGCTGGGGGATGTTACACTGTGCCACGTGGAGCTGGGGCATACACTGTGCCACATGGAGCTGGGGGATGTTACACTGTGCCATGAGGAGCTGGGGGATGTTACACTGTGCCGTGTGGAGCTGGGGATGTTACACTGTGCCACTTAGTGCTGGGGGATGTTACACTGTGCCATGTGGAGCTGGGGCATACACTGTGCCACATGGAGCTGGGGGATGTTACACTGTGCCACGTGGAGCTGGGGCATACACTGTGCCACATGGAGCTGGGGGATGTTACACTGTGCCATGTGGAGCTGGGGGATGTTACACTGTGCCATGTGGAGCTGGGGGATGTTACACTGTGCCACGTGGAGCTGGGGCATACACTGTGCCACATGGAGCTGGGGGATGTTACACTGTGCCATGAGGAGCTGGGGGATGTTACACTGTGCCATGTGGAGCTGGGGATGTTACACTGTGCCACTTAGTGCTGGGGGATGTTACACTGTGCCATGTGGAGCTGGGGCATACACTGTGCCACATGGAGCTGGGGGATGTTACACTGTGCCATGAGGAGCTGGGGGATGTTACACTGTGCCACTTAGTGCTGGGGGATGTTACACTGTGCCATGTGGAGCTGGGGGATGTTACACTGTGCCACGTGGAGCTGGGGCATACACTGTGCCACATGGAGCTGGGGGATGTTACACTGTGCCATGTGGAGCTGGGGGATGTTACACTGTGCCACTTAGTGCTGGGGGATGTTACACTGTGCCATGTGGAGCTGGGGGATGTTACACTGTGCCATGTGGAGCTGGGGGATGTTACACTGTGCCACTTAGTGCTGGGGGATGTTACACTGTGCCACGTAAAGCTGGGGCATACACTGTGCCACTTGATGCTGGGGGTTGTTACACTACCTTTTGATTCTTGAGGGGGGGGTTTACTGTGTTTTTATGCAGGTGGAAAAGCAGACTCATTTGCCATTAGTGTTAAGGCCTTTTTTTCCCAAATTCTACCAGTATGCAATTTAACCTTGGCTAGTGAGGGTTAAACAAATAACACATGGACAGGCTGTTATTTCTAAAGATTTATTGAAGCACTGGCTGCACATTGCCTGGAAATAAAAAAAGCTTTTTTCTTGGGAATGTAAAAACAGTATTGCGGCACAAGATCTTTGCTATTACATTGTCTGTAAACTAGACAGAAGGAAGCTCGCTGTGTGACCTTCTCAAGGGCTGTCACTCAAACCAAACTCCTAATTAGCAGTTAGCTTATCCCTATCTTGTGCTCTCCAATTTACTGCAAAAGGCACTTGAAAGCTGGTTTTCTTCAAACTTTAAAACAGGTAACAGTATTACGGTGCTGGTAAAGGTTCTCCGCTTTGCTTTGGATATTTCAGTTTCATTCCAGGTCATCATGGTGCTGAGAGCTTTCATTAATAACCTGCCAAAAGAAACCGACCACTGTTAGTACACACCAATGAATAACCCTCTTGGCTAACAACCAAGGCATCAGTACATGAAAACACAGTCATAACAGTCACACTCTTTTAGTTTCAGGCCAATTAAAATTCACATTGAAGCTTGAGGTGGGAAATATTGGATCACATTGACAGGATAAGGCCGGCGAGAGAGCCGCATCAATGAGTCCTGACTGAATCTTTAAAACCTGCTGATAAATATCTGGATGATTTTCGGCCAGATATCGGTTGGGTAGACCCATCTGAGGAGCCAGTGCACGGGCCGATAAGCTGCCTACTCGGCCCATTGGCAGCTTTTAGGTGGCAGTAGCCTGGAAGTGCAGAAGGCTGGAGGGCTGCCAATGATATAAAGCGTTGACTGTATTGCTGAAGGTGTTGCTAAGACTCTTTACACTTCTGCCAGGATTTTATATTGGCAAGTTATCTGCGTTATGTTATTGCAAATTGTTTTGTAAACTAAATACTATGTAAATAAAACTTCATCTTTTCTGAATGCCATTATTTTGTATTTATCAAACAAGTCTCTTGTTGATTCACTTTCTCTTACCCATCTTATTCAGCTATACTGGAACACAGACACACACATGCAGAATTTGTATCACAAAAGGTGAAGACAAACCTGTCCATCTCTTGTCTCCACAGTCTTGATGAGCAGAGTGCGTTTGGAATGGCTTTCCACTGGGTGCGAATCAAGGTTGGTTTCTGCAAGACAAAGCAACTATCATTCTGCAAACAATACAAATACACAATATACAATACACCTGCACTATGGAATGTAGTCCCTTAGTGCTATACCTCATCCCTTAGTGCTATACCTCATCCCTTAGTGAAGTAAATTGCCAGTCGGAAAGCATTTAAGGGATATTAGTAACTGTAGGTGTCTAATCTTTCCGTGTGTTATCAGCCTAAATGTCTGTAAATTATATATGTATTATATTATATTGGTATAATAGAATTGGCGAAGGCCCCCATGTCAGGACATGAGCTCATTTGGTTGCCCATCGGACTTATCTCAAAAGCTACATATATTAATCACTTTCCTTATACTGGCACATCTAAAAAAGCTGTCAGCCTTCCTTCACCAAAAAAAAACTATATTGGTTGGACAGACAATATATTGATATATATTGGTGGGACAACAATAAATGGAGTAAAATGCAAGGACAATTTATGGGATGTGAAATTGAGGTTTCAATACCGCTGCTAATGACATCCTGTGTAATTGCATGGAAATTGCCCTTAGTCTGATGGCAAGTGACAAAGAACCCAAATATACCTTGGCATCCGTTGGTAATGGAAACAAATCCAAGGTATTCCTAGACACTTTGTCATCCTTAGGAGATGCAACAAAATGCCATTGGCCTAAGGGCAATAACATGCGGTGCGTGTCACCCACATTTGTTGTGGCTACCAAACACCAGAAGATGCTTTGCCACAGGGGATATTGAGAATCACCTCTGCTAGTTGTTTAATCGCTCACCAATCAGTGATTATGTGATCTAAGTGATGTAGCAAAGCAATTACCATATACACTATGGCAATGTATTTTCTGGCATTTTGTAGCAGCAACAAAACGCACTGGTGCCATAGAACTAAAAAAGTTAAGCTTGGTACAACTTCTTTTTAATTGTCTACTTTGTTTGAGCGCACTTCTTATTCTCCCTGTGTGTCATTGCTCTTAATTGGGCAGGTCACCATTAGGTTATCATTTAGTATGTTATAGAATGGCCTATTCTTAGAAACTTTTTAATTAGTCTTCATTTTTTAAAGTTTTAGAATTATTTTCATTCCTCTTCTGCTTCTTCCCAACTTTCAAATGGGGGTCACCAACTCAAGCAGCCAAAAAATGACTGCTCTGCGAGACTACAAATGTATTGGTTTTGTTACTTTGTTACTTATCTTTCTATTCAGTCCCTCTCCTATCACCACTGCCTTGCTGCTAGGGTAAATTGGACCCTAGCAACCAGATATCCACTGAAGATCCAAATTAAAGAGCTGCTAAACAAAATGCTAAATAATTCAAAAATACAAAAAAAGACCAGTACTACCCCTTTAAGAAAATTACATAGGGGTTTATGAAAACACCCAGGATATTCCTCTTTACCCCCATCCTTTGTATGCAACAAGGACTCCTAAATGGATGCTGGAGAAGGAAGGGTACCACTTAGTACAGGCAGTTCTGAGTTCTTACTTAGTTTGGTGTTTATAATGAGCATTAGTCTGCCGATTAAATATAAAGGCTCTTTACTGCACCGTCATTAGTTTTTTTGCATTTTACCCCATCTGACATCACTTGCATATGCCTTATGACCGTCATTTCACATTTGCTTGAATGGGAAACGAGTCCAAGACAGGAAGGCTGTTCTGACTGAGCCAGTCATTCGACAAGCTGATCAAATACCCAGACCCATTCATGTCATAGTTGTTTTTAACAATGCAAGTACTGATGCTCAAACTAGTTAGTATACAGATATAACATCCTGCTAACTTCCCTTTATAAAGAATAAAATTAAAAGAGATTTACCTCTAAGGCTCATTGAAGAAAAGGAATGTACGGGAACAGTAATTCTGCAAAACAGAACATATTTATGACAGTTCACACACCGTTCAGCCTAATTCAGTATAGAAATGCCAACATTAATGCTTAGTGACAGCTTTTCAAACCTACCTGCTCTCTTCTCCCTCCAGGAGTTTCCTGTAAGTAGCAATCTCTATATCAAGGGCCATCTTAACATTGAGCAGATCCTGGTACTCTCGCAAGTGCCGAGCCATCTCTTCCTTCATGTTGTGGATCTCCTCTTGCAGGCGCTGAATAGTGTCCTGATAATTAGCAGCTTCTCCGGCAAAATTCTCCTCCATTTCTCGCATTTGGCGTTCGTAAGACTCATTCTGCAAGGGAATACAACAGTATGCCAGTAAGTCAGTGAGCATGGGCAGATAACGGATTCCTAGGCGAGTTTTAGACCACGAACAACAACAACAATAAAAATATTGGAAAAGCAAAATATAAAATAAGGCTTAACAAGTACATTATGGAGTTGCTCTTCTTTATCTTCCTATTCAAAAATCTGAAAACATTTAAATCAATTGATTTAGGGTGGGGGCAAATGTTCAATGAACAAAAAACATTCACAGGACATTTGAAACCCTGCTCGAGCACAGTATTAAAATATGTGCGTAATAAGGGCATTTAAGCATCCAGTTACAATGCTTGTAAAGGAGGCATTTCTTAACAAAACTGGAGAGAGATGCCAACTTCATGCATAAAACATGGCTTCATATGTCTCCAAAAGGGAGGGCTAACCCCAGGGTTCAGGTCTGTGGATGACTCCTGAGTCTTCTAGCATCAGAAAGTCACTTATCCTTATCCTTTTGGCACAAAAAGCTCTATAGGTAGGGACCCTTTGTACCAGAATTCAGTGCCGAGCTAAGCCGGGTTGCTGGCGGCGCTGAAGACGGGATGGAGGTAGCTCGCGGTGGGGGGTATAAAAAGAGCTTGGAACTAGGGGTAGGCAAAAGAATGTGCCAAATACCCTCAACGTTGCACCCTAGGCATGTAACTTTTCTGCCTACCCCTAGTTCCGGCTCTGCCATAATTATTTACTGTACAGTATTGTTAGCACTAGATAAAACCAATAACATCATTGGCGTACCCAATTCATTCACACCATGGGTTAAAATGTTAGTATAATTCTCCCCCATCACATCACAGAAAAAGGCATTCCCATGGATATTTGTGATCCAAGTAATATGCACACTTGTCTGCTTCAGTGCACTTGGAAAGTTTTAGTCTGTGGAAAACTCAACTGGACTGCCCAACATTCCCCTTCATTTGTCACAGTTGTTGTACTCACAGATCCTTTCATTGCATCAATCTCGCAGGTGAGAGTCTGGATCTGTCTGCGGTAGTCATTGGCATCCTGCTTAGCTTGACGCAGGGCATCATTGTTGCGATTAGCAGCTTCCGACAGGTCCGCAAACTACAACACAGTAAGCTACATTTTAGTATCTTAAATGCCATTATAGGTCATGTACAAATGGTTGTTTTTGAGACTGACACATCACATTGTATTGTTGTTCTTATTTTACTCATAACAGGCCAAGGCTCTCCCTAAAGTTTTTCTTGTACAGTTAAATGTAAACCAGAATGTTGTTTTAATGCTCAAGGATAGTATAGGGAGATGGTGCCAATAATAGCAGTGGGGTAATAGCCTCTGGGAAGGGACTGTGGCTGTGGGATAGCAGGTATAGTAGGGAGAGATGGTGCCTATAGTAGCAGTGGGATAATAGCCTCTGGGAAGGGACTGTGGCTGTGGTATAGCAGGTATAGTAGGGAGAGATGGTACCTATAGTAGCAGTGGGGGGATATTAGCCTCTGGGAAGGGACTGTGGCTGTGGTATAGCAGGTATAGTAGGGAGAGATGGTACCTATAGTAGCAGTTGGATAATAGCCTCTGGGAAGGGACTGTGGCTGTGGTATAGCAGGTATAGTAGGGTGAGATGGTGCCTATAGTAGCAGTGGGGGGATATTAGCCTCTGGGAAGGGACTGTGGCTGTGGTATAGCAGGTATAGTAGGGAGAGATGGTACCTTTAGTAGCAGTGGGGGGATAATAGCCCCTGGGAAGGGACTGTGGCTGTGGGATAGCAGGTATAGTAGGGAGAGATGGTGCCTATAGTAGCAGTGGGATAATAGCCTCTGGGAAGGGACTGTGGCTGTGGGATAGCAGGTATAGTAGGGAGAGATGGTGCCTATAGTAGCAGTGGGGGGATAATAGCCTCTGGGAAGGGACTGGGGCTGTGGGATAGCAGGTATAGTAGTGAGAGATGGTGCCTATAGTAGCAGTGGGATAATAGCCTCTGGGAAGGGACTGGGGCTGTGGGATAGCAGGTATAGTAGTGAGAGATGGTGCCTATAGTAGCAGTGGGGGGATAATAGCCTCTGGGAAGGGACTGGGGCTGTGGTATAGCAGGTATAGTAGGGAGAGATGGTACCTTTAGTAGCAGTGGGGGGATAATAGCCCCTGGGAAGGGACTGTGGCTGTGGGATAGCAGGTATAGTAGTGAGAGATGGTGCCTATAGTAGCAGTGGGGGGATAATAGCCTCTGGGAAGGGACTGGGGCTGTGGGATAGCAGGTATAGTAGGGAGAGATGGTGCCTATAGTAGCAGTGGGGGGATATTAGCCTCTGGGAAGGGACTGTGGCTGTGGTATAGCAGGTATAGTAGGGAGAGATGGTACCTTTAGTAGCAGTGGGGGGATAATAGCCCCTGGGAAGGGACTGTGGCTGTGGGATAGCAGGTATAGTAGTGAGAGATGGTGCCTATAGTAGCAGTGGGATAATAGCCTCTGGGAAGGGACTGGGGCTGTGGGATAGCAGGTATAGTAGTGAGAGATGGTGCCTATAGTAGCAGTGGGGGATAATAGCCTCTGGGAAGGGACTGTGGCTGTGGGATAGCAGGTATAGTAGGAAGAGATGGTGCCTATAGTAGCAGTGGGGGGATAATAGCCTCTGGGAAGGGACTGGGGCTGTGGGATAGCAGGTATAGTGGGGGGAGATGGTGCCTATAGTAGCAGTGGGGGGATAATGGCCTCTGGGAAGGGACTGTGGGATAGCAGGTTTAGTATAGCAAGAAAACTATAGCTAAGTTTTTTAATTCCCATCACCAAACCTTTTGTTGTTAAAGTACAACTCTCAGCTCCACCAAAGCACCATAAGGTGCACAGTTCGTGTATATATATTCTCAACCACCACCACTAATGGCAGAATCTCTTGTGACGCACCTTAGACTTGTACCAGTCTTCGGCATCCGAAAGATTTTTAGCAGCCACATTCTCGTACTGCTGGCGGACATCACGCAGGGCAGCAGTGAGGTCCGGTTTGGACACATCCATGTCAACCTGGATATGTGACTCCTGAATTTGAAGCTGAAGTTCTCGGATTTCCTAGTCAAACAAATAACAAAAAGTTCAACTTTTTTTCAGGTCTTAAAAACGTAGAATTTATATAACAGAATCAAGATACAACTACAAACATGGCAGACTACATAAATGTAGGGCTTTCTAGTCTCACCTCATCATGGAGTTTCTTCAGGAAAACAATCTCCTCTTGTAAAGACTCCACTTTCCTCTCCAAGTCAATACGTGCCAAAGAGGCATTGTCCACATCCTGAGAATAAAATGGTGTTACAGTTAACAGCTAGTAAATCATATGTCAACTCCTTAATACACATAAATGATTTTAAGAAGCATATTAAAGGTTTGATATTCTAGTCATTTCTAAAGGAAGGCATATTAATGCAGGGCTGTTGCAGCCCAGTCCCATGTGCTAATCATTTAAATGCCAGATGTTAAGGGCGAGACCCAAATGACATAACTTAGCAGAGTTCATCTTTGGCTCTAAGGATAAAAAAAGCATGAATTAAAGGAAAACAAAAATTATTATGATGTTGTTTGACCTAGGCTATTGGTAGCCAAGAGCACAAATTCCATCCAGATGCCTCTAACCCAAGAACATCAAGGTTAAAAGCAGGAAAGGGTCACTTTGAAAATGGTCCATGCACTGCTTTATGGCAATCTGGACTCGGTTAAGCCTTACAGCCAAAATACACCCAACCTGCAACCTGTCATCAATAAAATCAATCACTCCAGCCATCTATATGTAAAACTAACAGTAAGTGGAGCATCTAGGCTGCAATGGTCTTTAATTAAAGGGAATATTTTGTGTAAAAAAAAGGGTTGATTTGCAGGCTAATTTATTGAAGAATTCTCCCCAAACCCTACTAACCCCATCCACTTCCTGCCTCCTTTCCCAGGCTGCACAGGGGAGCCAGCGGCACTCATCACACTGCACTGTAGGATAGCCTAACCTGATAGGGAACTGAAGTCTGTCTTTGCTTGTGTGAATGCAGGGCTGTGATTGGCTATTGCCCTCCAACTGTGCTTCTGGCAGGGACCGTTAGAACCATTCTGTAATTGGTGAATGCTGGGAGCTCACATCTGCCCCCAGGCCCCTGTTACTGGAGGTTGCTGGGGGCTCACATCTGCCCCCAGGCCCCTGTTACTGGAGGTTGCTGGGGGCTCACATCTGCCCCCAGGCCTCTGTTACTGGAGGTTGCTGGGGGCTCACATCTGCCCCCAGGCCTCTGTTACTGGAGGATGCTGGAAGATGTGTTACAGGAGCATATGGATAGCCATGTTGTTAAAACGAGAGCTGAATGAAAACCAATTTCTTTTAATGATGCAATATACTAATCTAGTTCACTTTAGAAGGGGGGCCACATGATGAGGGACATAGAGCAAACTCTAGTGAAGTAAGGGCTAATGGTACCATATGCTACTTGTAAAAAAATCCTAATTTTTATGGTTAGTAGCTGCCATAATCCTACCGGGACTCATTTATGCAAGACATTAATAGCTTGTATCTCATATTGACCCACCCCAGGTGCAGTGCATGACACAGCTTATGTAACAAGAGTGCTGGGCTCAAGTGTCGAACACAAAACCATGAATCTGCATAAGATGGGCATGATGTGGCCTTGTAATCTCATAGGTGTATTACATTTGCACAAGCAGTTGGTATGGTATTGCTAGAAGCTAAAGTTCCTGCCAAACTGTCCAGCAGTTATGAATTAGACTTAATCCTATCCATGAATTTACTGTTGGGAAGCTAAAGCCATGTAACATTGCCAAGTGGGAGCCTCATACAATACAATAGGAAATGGAATAATCCTTTTAATTCTGACCAGGAATAAAGGAACTGCCCATGTAGTCTTTTCATAAAGTTATAATGAATAAATGTATTCAATCCAAACTTATTTGACATGCTGTAAAATAAATGCAAGTAAACCACATGAATGGCTCAGTTATTCCTTTCATCCAAATTTCTACTGGAGTGAACAGTGATTTTTAGCTCAGTGATCTGCTTGATTTACCAAAGCTCTTTACATATGAAAGCACAGAGAGCAGAGCTGAGGCTGCAAAGGTTCAATGGCCATTCCCAAATGTTTTTTATATGCTTTAGTCTCCTTTCTTAAAGACCTTTGAATTAACTTTTATAGGACTGTAAAAATTAACATATTAAAGGGCTGGTATGGACCCTTGTTTAACATGAGTTCAGTGTATAAGGTTTTGTGGCTCTTATGAGCTGGTTTAAAAAAAAATACTTTTCCACTGCAAACCCCTCTGTATTAACAAACCCTTTCCTTTCCTCAGCTGCAGCTCTATTAAGCTTTAAGATAAGGAGCAACTCATTATACAGCAGGCTTCTCAATGGAATGATTTTTTGTTTTAACCTGTTTCTAAGAAGCAGAAGTTCAGCCCAAAGTAGAAGGAAAACATGTTATAGCCCAATTGGCTTTCTCTCCCTGGCCATAAGCAAAAAACAGTTGAAGCCAATTAAAGGGAAACTTTCATGATTTTTATGGGGTACTTTTTATTTCTAAATTACACTGTTTACACAGCAAATAATTCACTCTACCATTGTGCCTGAGTCTGAGCTTTCAGAAGGAGCCAGCGCTACACATTAGAACTGCTTTCAGGTAACCTATTGTTTCTACTACTCCCATGTAACTGGAGGAGTCCCAAGCTGGACTTGGATTTCTTACTACTGAGTGCTATTCTGATATTTACTGGGAGCTGCTTTTCCCGTGACAGGCAAAAAGTATGTCCGGACAAGCCCTATTTAGTAAACCCAAGTTAAATGGGTTGTTCACCTTTGAGTTAACTTTTAGTATTATGTAGAGAGTAATATTCTGAGACAATTTGCAACTGGTCTTCATTTTTTATTATTTGTGTTTTTTTAATGATGGAATTGGAATTTCAGCAGTTATCTGGTTGCTAGGGTTCAAATTACCTTAGCAACCAGGGAGTGGTTTGAATAAAAGACAGGAATAGGAAAAATAAGCAATAAAAAGTAACAATAGCAATCAAATTGTAGCCTAACTGAGCAATATTTTCTTTTTTGGCTTCTGTGGTCAGTGACCCCCATTTGAATGTTGGAAAGAGTCTGAAGAAGACACATCATTCAAAAACTAAAAAAACAAATAATGGAAGACCAACTGAAAAGTTGTTTAGAATTAGCCATTGTATAACATTCTAACAGAACAACCATGACTAGAAGTATGTATAGACAAATGGGACAATACCCTATTCAAACAATGTAATTTATTTAAGAAAAGGAGAATGCACAGCTAAGGAATTTATTCATCAGTCGTGGGGGTGAATGGGTTAAGATACCGCTGTTATGATTCCAAAAATTTTGCAACATCACTTATCTCGTAGTTGCACAACTTCAAATTTTATATTTTCCCCCATCTCGACCTAGCCGCAGGCTCCTCAATATACCAAAGAGAGTTTTGTTACGTTAATATGATCTCTGCTATACCCCTCAACTGCAAAATAATCTTGGGACCTCCTTAAGTTAATTCACATTTTTTTTTTTTTTTTTTTTTTTTTTTAAACCTGCCAATGAAAATGTTAAAAAAAAAACTCCCAAAAGCCTTTCCCAATATCAATATGTGAAGCATAAAAAGAAATTCCGGCAGATAGAGGAATTCTTCGCAGATTAACCGTATTCCTTTCTCTCGGCCTTCCATCTGCAGAAGGACAGACAGGGCAGGACTCACTGCTCACAAGGGGGGAGCACAAAGCCTGCTATTATTTCAGCCCTGACACTTTGCATCATTCTTATTCCTGCATTCCACAGGGCGGCCGTGAGAAACTGCTAATGCTTCTCAGCAAAAGGAAACAGATGGTCCGGAGTTCCCATTATTGGGGGCTACTTCCAATCTGAAGCACTTTTGTGTTTGTCATTGGTTGGGTTCTCTTTTGTCTGAAGGAAATGCAAAAGGGTGGAGAGGGGTGGCAAGAAAAGTCCACTTTTGTGAACCTTACCAAGGGTAAGAGTGAATAGCCATGATATGGCTATAAATTATATATGGCAGAAAGCTTACTTGTTTCCTCTTTACAAAGGAGGACACAGAATAATGAGACAACAAAAAGATTTAGATACTAATGTGAGACTACAAGATTAACCAGTTTGTTGACTCTTCTAAAGAAGGAGACACCCCTCATGAAAATATATAACATTTGCAGGCCATAGTGACTTGCCAGTGATCCCAGGGATTTTATCCCAGGCCATAACCAATGGACATTCATGCTTAGCGTGCTGAGTAATTTTTACCATCTGCTCTGCATTCCATGATCTGTATGGTTTTCTTCTGAAACATGTTCTACATGTTATAATGCTTGGGCAATTTCTGTTCAGGACTACATGGAAAATAAAATATGTTTATAAACAGGATTTTGCCACTTTTTATAGCCAGTAAAAGTTTATTTTGCCATTATCTTGGCACCTCATGGTCCTCTACCTGCTGTTGTAGACAGAGTCTCATTTGATGAATACTGGAATTGTAACTGAATAAAAGGTAGAACTTGAAGGTCTATAATTAGGTTATATATACTAGTTTATAGAATAGTACAGGGATACCCATATTGCAGCCTTATTGTTAACGGATGTAATACAACAGCAGCTAAGAGGTCTCTGATAAAGGTCTCTGATAGTGATGGGCAGGTCTGAAAATTTCCAAGCCGCACCTGACGTAACCCACAGATTTCCGTCGTGCATCTAAGTTCTCATCCATTTTTTTAAGACCAGACCCATTTCCAATAATGGGTGGAGCTGATAGAGTGACACCACCAGAGGGGAGACCAATGAACAGAGGCCCTGTTTGAAATTTTTGCTACCTAATGAACAGCACTTGAGCTTCAGTTTCTCAACCCAAACCCTCCCCCCCCCCCCGACTCACTGATCCGCCCTTGGCTAGTCTAGTAATAGCAGCATATTTATTATATCTTCAACACTTGATTGTTTTCTCAATTGACTGACCATAGGGTTTCCCTATTTGTGAAAATATCCTAAGCTATATATATATATACAGAAGAATCATGCTAATACAGAAACCAAACATCATAACTAATTACACACCTGTCCCATTGCCAAATTTTGGCTGAGAAGATCTCAGATGTATCAACATACTGATGCCTTATGAACTGCTGTACCACTAGGGGGATTTCAGCACATGTTGTACAGTAAGTGCAAGATCTAAGTGCAGTATATACCAACAGTTTGAAGTAGTATTGCTTCTCATACCTGTCTAAATGACTGCAGGTTGCCTTCTGCTTCTTCCTTCTGGATCATTTCATCTTGTAGCCTAAAGTAAGAACAAGTTTCAGCTCAAAATGAGAAAGATTTGTAAACCTTGGGAAAAGATTTAATTGTAGGCTTTGTAGAGCTAACAAAATACAATCTTTTATTTAGCACTAAGCATACATTGTAGGACATTCGCTGATTGCTTTAGCAGAGAATGGGGAATCATTTTTGAGTGATTTTGTACCATCTCCTATGCAGCTAAAAGTAAAGTAGCTAAAGTGAAGTCTATGATATTGCAATGGGCAAGTGATGGGGTTGGTTTTATCTAGAGGGAGTCATCACCACAGCTTGGTTTTGGGGTGCTATATTGTAAAGACCCAGGGAACCCCGCCCAAGCCTGAGATTTCTGCCCAACTTCCAACTCTTCTTAGATTATAGCGCCACCTAGGAAGTACCTTGATAAATTTGGCTCTAAGAGGAAATTTATGAAGATATATTGTATGTGTGTGTGTATTACTTTCCTCAAATAGTTGTTCTGCCATGACTAAGTTCTTTAGTTTGCCAGTAATGTTGCAAAACAAATGTTTTTTTTCAGAACAATTGGCTAATAGGCCTAGGGAGGAACTCGATCTCAGTAAACTTTCTCTTGCCAAACAATTTAACCAAGGAAATGCTATATAGACATCCAACCCACTAGTAGGTTTTTATTGTTAATAGGCCAATATAAGGCTATTTGGATAATGAATAAACAACGCTCCATCTATTTGTATGTTTTTATATTACAAATATGCATCTTCCATTAGCAATGAGACCAAAATGGAGGCAACATTCAGTCTGAATGGAGTGCCACACCCATCCCAATGAGCACAATGCCAGACACTGAGTAGGAAAGTTTTTCACAGTGTCCCTGGCAAAGTATATGCCCAGTTTTTCATAGTCCTTCTGCATTTCTGACCATTATATAATCTAGCCTGAAGGTTTCCATCATTTCTGATAAAGCAGCCATCTGACAACAAAGTATAATCTTGTTCAGTGCAAAGCAGCATAATGAACATCCTGACTTACATAAAGTAGTTTAATAATCTCTTTAATATCTCTATTCTGACATTTCATCCAGGCTCTCCATAACACAAGACTGCCATTAACACTTGCCTTAATCTACTGAATGGAAACTAATATGCTAGCCATACCATAGCTACAAACATTCAAACCCACATCAGCTGGGACTTTAATGGGATGTACATCATACTGGAGAAACAAAAGGCAACACCCAGTCTATACGGGGAACCTGCAGCTATTGCTAGACTACAACTCCCAGCATACCCTCACAGTTTTAAGCTGAAAGGAGTCTTTAAGAAGTAGTTGGAGAAGGAATGGCTATACAGAATGATAGATACAACATACTATTTACAATTACCCTATAGGAGGATGCTGATAAGTGATTAGGTAATACAATGAGGACATTGGATCAGTAAGCATCCACCATTAGCTGTAACTATGATAAAGTTATACTTGCTCTTACTTTTCTCTCAGTCGCTGGAGGTCATCGGCCAGGTTGTCTCTGTCTACTTCTACTCGGTCTTTAGCGTTGGTCACTTGATCTAATTGTCTACGGAGCTCCCTCATCTCCTCCTCGTAGAGGTCCCCTATCCGTGAGGTTCCCTTCCCTTTCAGCTGTTCCAGCTCAGCCACAAGGATCTTGTTCTGCTGCTCCAGGAATCGCACCTTGTCGATGAAGTTGGCAAATCTGTCATTTAGCTCTTGCATTTCAGCCTTTTCGTTGGTCCTGTTGGCTTTATATTCAAGGTTGACAGCATCTGCTAGGGTGAAGTCCACTGTGTCTGCCAGCCTGGCTGGGGGAAGGCTGCTTCTCAGCCTTACCGAGGAGGACTTGAATACAGCAGGGGAGGCAGATGTGGAATAGACAACTCTGCTGCTGCTGCTGCCTGCGCCTGGGCGCATGGCACTGCCCAGGGAATACCTGGTGCTGGAGGTCACATAGCGATTTCCAGAGGAGCTCGACCTAGGGTTTCCCCCGAAAATCCTTCTGTAAGATGACTTGGTTGTTGCCATTGTGGTGCTTAGGCTCTGGGTTTCCTTTGTAATTCCTTGGACACTTGAGTTTCTATGTGAGCACCCCTCTCCTCACCCAGCCAGTACTTGAGCAGTACAGAGAGCTGGCACCAAGGGCGGTACTTATACAGAAGCTAACAGGGTTTCCCATGACAGATGCCTCAGACAACCTATCAGATTTGCTGCTCAGTTTCCCCTTGTAAGTTCTTAGCCAATAGAAACACACAGGGCTGGACTAGCGATCCGCTACTTTGTGCTCATCTTCTCAGAAAGTTACTTCGTATCTCTTGCAGGAGTAGAGGGCTGGGTTCTCTTAGCACTATTCTGTCCCTCTTATCCCTCACATCTAATGTGTGGCTCCAAAAGAAAGGACACAGCACAATAATACAATTTCTTTATGCAGCCTTCTGCTCATTGAAAACTTATTGGCTCAGGTGTCCAGCATGAGCTTTTTTAAACTGTAACTCTCAACCTAGTGTTGGAGTGGTAGATGAACAAGAGCCAGAGGGCTGCAGTTCCGTTACATTTAATAAAATCCATTGCATGTTATATGGTGCTCACAACCCTCAGCCTTTCTCCTCTCATCATTTTGTCCCAGCCACCACCCCCTCCTCCTTCCCTCTGCCTCTGCATGATGATGGGGGGAAGGGAGGGGGTAGAATGAAGTCCAACGAAAAGGCTGAAATTCAAAAGCTGAACGACAGATTTGCTCTGTAGACAATTCTTTTTTAAGCTGCTTAGAAGATGGTACAATATCACCCAAAAATTATCCCCCATTCCCTGCTAAAGCAATCAGCGGAAAGTCCTACAAAGTTTGCTTAGTGCTAAATAAAAAAAATTATTTTGTTAGCTCTACAAAGCCTACAATTAAATCTTTACCCCAGGTTTGCAAATCTTTCTCATTTTGAGCTGAAAATCTTGCTTTAGGCTACAAGATGAAATGGTCCAGAGGGAAGAAGCAGAAGGCAACCTTCAGTCACTTAGACAGGTATGAGAAGCAATAATACTTCATACTGTTGGTACATACTGTACTTAGATCTTGCCCTGTACAACATGTGCTGAAATCCCCCTAGTGGCACAGCAGTTCATAAGGAATTAGTATGATGATACATCTGAGATCTTTTCAGCCAATGGGACAGGTGTGTAATTAGTTATAATTACACATTTTTGGTGCTTGGCTTTATTATCCTTCTGTATACTTGTAGATTAGGATTTTTCCACAGATAGGCAAAACGTATGGTCGGTCATTCCAAGAACATGTAATCAAATTGAGAAAACAATCACATTTTTAGATGTAGTAAATATACTGCTATCCCAGGATTAGCCATGGGCAGATCAGTGAGTTGGGGGATTGAGAAACTGAGCCTTAAGTGCTGTTCATTATGTAGCCAAAATTTAAAACAGGGACTCTGTCCACTGGTCACTCCTCTGGTGATGTTACTGCACCAACTCAACCCATCCACAACATTATTGGAAATGGGTTTAGTCTTAAAAAAATGGAGGAGAACTTAGATGCAGGGTGGCAATCTGTGGGTTATGGTGCAACTTGGAAAATTGCTGACCTGCCCATTAGCATCAGGGACCTTTATTAAAGGCCTCTTAGCTGTTGTAATTTTATCCGCTAGCCCATTACCAAAAATTGTGCATTGTTCCCAGGTGCAAATACAGTGTATCCTTTAAAGGAGAAGTAAAGCCTAACTAAATAAGCAGGGTAGAAATGTTGTACATTATATTTGGGTTTCTGTACCAGCCCAAAGAAATCACAGCTCCAAATGTGCCCCCAGTAGCTCCCCATCCTCTTTTCTGCCCCATGGTGTCGCCCAGGCTGGCTGGGGGAAGGCTGCTTCTCGGCTCCTCATAGGACTTGAACACAGAGGGGGAGGCAGATGTGGAATAGGCCATTCTGCTGCTGCCTGTGCCTGGCGCGTGGCACTGCCCATGGAATACCCGGTGCTGGAGGTCACATAGCAACTTCCAGATGAACTTGACCTAGGGTTTCTCTCAGAAATCCTTCTGTAAGATGACTTGGTTGTTACCATGATGGTACTTAGGCTCTGAGTTTCTTTTTACTTCCTTGGACACTTGAATTTCTAGGATTTGCTGCTTGGGTCCCCTTGTAGGTTCTTAGCCAATAGAAATGAGCAAGCTGGATTAGCGATCTGCTACTTTGAGCTCAGTTAATTCATATCTCTTGCAGAAGAGCGTTGGTCCTCTGCGCTATTCTGTCCTTCTTATCCCTCACATCTAACACGTGTCCCCAAAGCAAGGGACACAGCACAATGATACACTTTCTTTATGCAGCCTTTGGCTCAATGTAAACTTATTGCCTCAGATGTCCAGTGTGAGTTTCCCAAGATTTAGGTTTTAAACTGTAACTCTCTAGTGTTAGAGTGGTAGTTGAACATGAAGCAGAGGGCTGCAGTTCATCTACATTTAACAAAACCCATTGCATATTTTATGGTGCTCAGCCTTTGTCCTCTCATCATTTTGTCCCAGCCACCACCCCCTCCCCCTTTCCTCTGCATGATGCTGGGGGGAAGGGAGGGGGTAGAATGAAGTCATAAGCAACCCCAGATGGATGGATGTATTTTCAGGCAATAACCATGGTGATGAGCTGATTACAATATATTTCCTGTTCCTGCTGCTTATAGCTGTGAGTGTCTGTATATAAGGCCACTGGGTCCCTTGAGAACTTGAGCTACCCTAAACTATAGATCCCATACTGGTTATTAGGGGAGGATGGGAAATATAGTACAATAAAGTTTGAGAGTTAGGCCGATAGTTGCAGTTGAGCACTCTTAGGGCAGTGGTACATGGAGAGATTAGTTGCAGGCAACTAATCTCCCCGCAATGCCATCCCTCCGGCTAGAATGTAAATCACCGGTGGGATGACATACACGTCGCTGCGATGTCCCACAGTCGCTCAAAGTTGTCTGAAGAGGAAACTTGGGGACATTGCAGCAAAGCGTATGCCATCCCACCAGTGATTTACATTCAAGCCGGTGGGATGGCATGTGGGGACATTAGTCGCTTGCGACAAATCTCCCCGTGTACCACTGCCCTTAGGGTGAAGACACACAGAGCTACTAGTAGCAGCTACTTGTTGTGGCTACTAAAATAAACAATGCTGATCATTTACTGATAATTGTCTCAACATGTGTTTTAGCAGAGGCAATTCTCAATATTGTCTATGGCAGGGGATTTTCTGGCGTTCAGTAACCGTGAAAAAGTAGCTGCTACAAGTAGCTCTGTGTGTCTTCACCCTTAGGGCTGCAAATCATTTTTGTTCACAGTGGCACTTTATCAGAAGTAAAGCTGTGCTGCAGTTCAACAACACCTAGGCATCCTTGATTTATGGCAATCCAACTCAGCCTTCTTACATAAAATGAGGCCCCTCGTTTTCTACCTTCAATTTAAATGTAAGTTATGAAACATACCAGATTTGTGAAAGTATCTGCAATTCTGCATTTACAGCATTTATGCCAGGCAGCGTGAAGGGCTGCACACATGCTTTTCTTAGCAAAACCACAGATAACAGGAAATAAAAGAATACACCTTTTAGGAAGGCGTGTGAATGAGCCAACGTGATGCACATATCCTAAACATATGTTCTTAACATGTATCCCAGTTTATTAAATCAGAGAGCCCTGGGGTGGTCCAGAGTCCCCCATTGCAAGTTGCAGGCTCAGTGGCACTAGGGAAGCACTAGGGTTCCCTGTGCAGTTACACCAGTATCTGGCTGACAGAGAGGAGGGAGAGGAGAGGGATGAGTGTCTGTTGCGCACAGTAAGGGCCCTCCCTTCTCTTGTGAGACATTTCCTCCGTGACCACAGCGCGGGAAATTTTGGGATCCTTTCCAAAAACACAACGAAAGAAAAGAAGACAATTTCCTCCTAGAATTATTCATGCAGGGTCTGTCTGTATCCAGAGCTATAAGCCAGTATGGTAGATGGTTTTTATCTATCCTGCTTCTAAGACATGCATCTGCCATTTTGCCAAGGCCAATTACTTCTATTTTATTATCGTTAAAGGGACAGTATTGTTAAAAGATACACTTTATTTGCTCCTGGAAACAGGGGAACTAGTAAAACACTGCCTTAAAATTCTGGAAATGTTTGTGCTTGCATATGGAAGTGCAGTCAAACCCTTCAATCACCTTCTTTTCAATCACAAATCAGCAGTTCTGTCTTGCTTTATGGCTGAGATTCTACCTATGTTTATAATACAGCATTCTTGCATATGGGCTAATTTACTATAATGATTGCTAAATTGCTTTATTCCAAGCCCTTAAAAGAGAACTAAACTTTAACTAAAGAAGTAGGCTAGAAATGTTGCAGATTATGTTTTGTGCTTCTGTACCAGCCCAAGGCACCCACAGCCCTTTAGCAGGGAAGATCTGCTCCTCTAAAGATGCCCTAGTAGCTCCCCATCTTATTTTCTGCTGATTAGGGGCCCACTCACAATATACTGTATATATATATAATATAAATGTCACGATATAAGGCTGCTTAGTAACTAATTCAGATTATTAGTACATATACATATACAGCTGGTGGCACTCAGCCCACTGCACAGTAGAATAGGAACCAATCTACCTGACAGGGAACTGAAGCCCGTGTTTGCGTATGTGACTGCTGGGCTGTAATTGGCTGTCTCCCCCATAGTCTGCCTCTGGCAGGGACCATTAGGTCACACCCACCTCTCATTTGAAACATGGACATGGATCATAGCAGATCTATAGGGAGATAATGATAATTTTTAGCCCAGATTGAAACCAGCACCATATATTATTCATTATTGCCTACAAGCTTGTTTTTTTTTTTTATTAGTTGTGATGTCTCTTTTAAACTCACTTTATGATTGTTGCATATAGCAACAAGAAATGGCCTCATCAGAAATGGCCTCATCAGAAATGGCCAAAACAAATGGCATAACAATAGCTCAACATGTCCCAGAAATATAATATTTAAAGAAATATTTAATTTCCCCTTACAAGACAACATACGTAGCGTTAGTACAGGTATGGGACCCGTTATCCAGAATGCTTGGGACCTGGGGTTTTCCGGATAAGGGGTCTTTCTGTAATTCACATCCCCTACCTAAAGTTTGCAAAAACAGTATTTAAACAGTAATTAAACCCAACAGTATTTAAACAGTATTTAAACAGTAATTAAACCCAATAGGAATGATTTGCCCCAATAAGGATTAATTATATCTTACTTGGGATCAAGTACAAGGTTTATTATTATAAAGGTTTTTTATTACAAGGTTTATTATTATAGAGAAAAAGGAAATCATTTTTAAAAAGATGGTCTTTCCATAATTCGGAACTTTCTGGATAATGGGTTTCCGGATCAGGTTACCTGTAACTGATTGTTATTATGTATAAAATAGCCTTTCTCAGTATTATACCAATACTTACACTTAATAAAATTTGATATCTATTTTTTTTGTATGTGTAGTCTTTCTGTCTAAATTTGTTATTTAGCAAACCTGCTCTACTTTTCTTTGTGCAAACGTGCTGAATTATAAAAATAAAAGATTTCCTTTCCAATAAAAGCAAGTTCTTAAAATAGACTGAGAGAAATGCCTTCCATATACGGGAATATTAATATGGAAAGCAAACTAAAATATGTGGACCATGTGCCTTGTTAGGAGACAACAATTATTTGTTATTCCTCTACTTTAAATTAACATCAAAGAGCATAACTATTATATTGCTATTTTATTGCTCTGGTTTTCCCCCACACAAATGCAAAGCAGCTACTCTAAAGCAGTGTTTGTCAGTGTTAGAGAATCTGACATGGAGGGCCCGCTCTTGCAACAATTAGCTATATACAGTACTAAATGTAGATGTCATACAGAGCTATAGTGGAAATAAGAAAGGGGTGATGGGAATTGTACTTGGCTGGGCCACTGGGAGATCCTCTGGCAAACCAGTCCAATCCTGGTTTGTGAAATCATTCTTATTAGAAAGGCTATGTTGCATCACCAATGTACAACCCCCTCCCTTTGGCCTTTGTTGTGATTGTTTTGTTAGAAACAGTTGATTGTGCAGGGGGATTATCAGTATGCTGTATACTAATTATCTATTTCACAAGGAGGTAGCTTCAGTCTCCCTGTTTGTGACACAATAGGCAAAAATGATGTTCATTGCTCTCATGTTGAACAAGGAGGTAAACTGCCCCTTTAATTTCTACTCCATTTTGAATAGCAAGTCGGAACTTTTCAACATATTTACTAACTTCTTGATGTAGTAATGCATGCATAGTAATAATGGTGCATCCATACAATATTGGGCTCATTTATGTTCAAAAACTAGAGCATTGTACAGTGTGCAAAATGCCATTTTGCCATGCTTTTTTACCCTCAGTGCAGCATTTGCTGCCAATACATTAAAATGCCCACTATATTGCGTGCATGTCAACACAAATCTTTTTCACATAATTGACTTTGGAAAACTTGTGTCTGCAACTGCTCTGTGCAGTCATAAATTAGTCCTTATATCTCACACTATGAATATATCTTAGCATGGTCTCAATCTTTGACAAAAGTTGACCAAGTGTACAGTAGGTATAGGATTCCTCATCTAAAAACCTGTTATCCAGAAAGCTCAGAATTATGGGAAGGCCATCTCCCATAGACTACACTTTAATCAAGCAAATCAAATGTTTAAAAATTAAATGTAATAATGAAACAGCACCTTGCACTTGATCCAAACCAAGATCTAATTAATCCTTATTGGAGGCCAAACAATCCTATTGGGTTTATTTATTGTTTAAATGATTTTTAGCAGACTGAAAGTATGGTGTTCTAAATTATGGAAAGATCCTCTATCCAAAAGATCCTAGGTCCTAAGTATTCTGTATAAAAGGTCCCATACCTGTATTTGCAATCTTTCATTCTTTTTGTCCACAGACGCACAAGAGGCACAGGCACATTGTTAATACACTAAATAATCTACAATATTTTCTATAATAGGGAGTCATGGATTTACCAAGAGAAGAGAAACCAGGGTTTGAGAGTTTGAGGAAATTTTAAGATTCTCTTAATATGGATGTATTAAACTGATGGTAGACGAGTCATGACCTATAAAAAAGACCAAAATTATTGTATATTTTGTACATTTGTGGATATACAGGAAAAACATGAAGGCAGGGACATATTTTGCAGAATACTGTATGAAACTTTCTGAAAGGTTCTAAAAAAATTCATATTTTTCAATAAATTCTCTTTTACCTGTACCCGATTTCCCATTTTACATTAGAGAGGGACGTTAGAAATCAAAAGCTTTTTACTTGTGTGTGAAAGCAGGGAATGGCTGATGGGATCTTCCCCTTGGAAACGGCTGTGTGCCTAATGGTTGTCTCCAATAAAACATGTTTTCCTGAAGCACTTGTCCTAAATCATTGGTCATTAAAGTAGGGGCTTGTGTCAACCCAACAGGCTACTCACCTCATGGCAACATAACGATCTCTTTCCACAAGTTTCCTCCTCTGAACTAGACAAAGTTTGCCTTTAAAGGAACAGTAACACCAAAGAAGAAAATGTTTTGAATTTAAACATAACGTACTGTTGCCCTGCACTGGTAAAGTTGTGTGTTTGCTTCAGAAACCCTACTATAGTTTATATATACAAAATATATACAAGCTGCTGTGTATCCATGGGGGCAGCCATTCAAGCTGGCACAAAGGAGAAAAGGCACAGGTTATAAAGTAGATAAGCTCTGTAGAATACAAACCTTTTTTCTTCAGTCTTATATTTTCCCTTGAGAACTACCTTATTTAAGAAAAATTCAGAAAATTCTTTGGCTGTGTTTTTTTGCAGAAAAAATGAGGTAGAAAGTCTTGAATGTGAATTTTTTTTACTTCTATTGAACCCCAACAACTTTTCCTTGCAGAGATATTTTTATCTGGCGACTTTAGTTTTTTCTTTTACAAATCCTGTGAGGTTTCATAAAATACTCACACAAGTATTTGTTTTTCCTCAAATCGCCCCTCATAGTGTCAACACTTGATTATGTTGTACTATTTTCAGTTAAATATAGTGTCTCAATGATTTGCAAATCATCCCTTTCTCTTTTTATTTATATTTTAGAAACAGGGATAAAGTTTATGCATATATATATATATATTAATCCTATTATTTTTTTACCTATGCAGCTACATTCAACTGGATGCAATCTGTCTATCCAACCCCATCCTACACAATCTATTGTGTATTTAGCCCTTATAAAAAAGGAGAAGGAGACATGGTCAGCAAGATAGGGACCTTAGATTATAAACTCCACTGGGGGGGGGGATTGTAAATTAGCCACTGAATGTCACATCTATGGTCGGTAAAGAGAATAACGTAATTTCAGGTTCATTTTGCCTTTTTAATGTCAGCTTTCAACAAGTAGATAAGTAAATCCAGTTTCCCAAATTACCAGGCAGTTGTGATTTACAGTTCATCAGCAGAATAGGAAGTCTCTCTCTCTCTCTCTATAACCCAATATATTGTCATTTGTTTAAATGTAGATCATTATCAGAGGCACACAATGCCATGCCAACTCTTGTCTCCTCAAGCTTAATGAAAATAGGACTGATAAATATTTTTGTGGGTAACCAATAATTAAATCTGTCATCCGGCTCTTCATTTATTGATAGGAACTATTTAATCAGCTGCCCAAAGTAAAGATTATTTATTGTATTAACTGCAGCTGGCACGAAGCTCATCCCATTTAGATCTTTAGTAGCAGGGTGCTCAGATAGGGTAAACAAGTATTGATTTTTTCAACGCTACAAGAAAACTTTAATACGAGAACAAAGGGTGCTCAAGGTTGGGACCACACAATAGGCTTTCTTGCAGACTTTCAAGTAACCTGCACAGTCCCACTTGGACTACAGCCATACTGGAGAGTAGCAGCCTAGACATCTTCCATCATTGAGAGAGCACTGGGTCATTTATTTAAAGAATTGAATGTGAATTTGATAAGCAATCTATTTCAGGGGTAAACCCTATCACCGTAAGCTTTTATATAATGTCTCTAAAGATGGCACATGGCATTGGGAGCTTGGAACCCGAAGCACCGTCTCCTGCCAGGCAGGTGGTGGCTAATACATATTGTATATGGGATATCATGGGAGTGTTTTTTATGGCCATGGGTATGGCAGTAGATTTTTTTTCAGTTAGTTTTTAGTATGAGTAAAATTCTGAGACAATTTGTGATTGCTCTTCATATATGTTTGTATAAAAAGTAATAATAACAATAAAATTATAGCCTTGCAGGGCAATCATTTTTGGCTGATGGGGTCAGTAACTCCCATTTGAAGGCTGGAGAGAGTCAGAAGAAGAAGAGAAAAATAATAATTTTAAATCATTTAAAAACTATAAATAATTAATGAAGACTAACTGAAAAGTTGCTTAGAATTGGCCATACTATGACATACTAAAAGTGAACTTAAAGGTGAACCACCCCTTTAAGGTGTGAAGCACTGGTATTTATAGTTAATTGGATTTGAAAAAAACAAAACGGCTATAAACCGCATAATCTCAATAAATGTTTTGTGGAATTACATCCTCCTTTCCCAAAATGGTTCTGGCCTAGACAGGTGCACTTTCTCTCCAGGTTTGAGACTGAGATCCAAAATAGGGCCTGGCATTTCAAGTACACAGAAGCCCAAACAGGTCAATAAAGTGACTGTCTATGGCATCTTACAGCAGCCATTTGCCTGAACCCACCGATTGCCAGTCTGAGCCTGCACCTCTTTATACCTAGTTTGCGCCTTTTTGGGTTTGCAGACAATTAGACCTCTCTGGGATGCTCTGAAACGCAGGTCCAGCACAGCAACCGTGTGTTCCCATCAGGAATGCAATGTAACCTTATGCTCATACACAGAAGCACAGGCCATTTTAAAAAGTACATACAGTTGTAATACAGGTGTAATATACAGTTTATGCAACCATTCCAATATGTTACAAGCGCCAAAACTACACAGCTACACCAACATCATTAAATATTTCTCTGTAGAGAATCAATATACAGGTGAATACATAATAAAATCACTCTTTATTCGTAAGCATAAACCAGCTGTTACACATACACTGCACGCCAGTAAATCCCCTTGCACCTT
Source organism: Xenopus tropicalis (assembly GCF_000004195.4). NCBI lineage: Eukaryota > Metazoa > Chordata > Amphibia > Anura > Pipidae > Xenopus > Xenopus tropicalis. The sequence goes on from NC_030682.2 coordinate 28,597,969, forward strand.
AAATTCTGAATCTGAGCCTGAATGCAGTTATCAGAGACATATGCCAGGAATTTGGGAAGGCTCGGTTTAAGGATCACCTTTAATGAAACTACTGAATCTGAGTAGTTTGGGCCCTCTGCACTGGTTTTGAGATGCCAAGTGAAGACTAAATGCAAGTAGATATAATATACAGTTCTGCCACACTGCACTGAGCTTGATGGGTCTCAGGCTGCTGCCTGCACCTCATTATAACCTTCCACTGCTATCCCCAGAATGGCAGCAGCACTAAGGTATTGTGATCCACTTGCACAGCTTATTTTGCACTACATAACACAGAGGGGCATATTTATTATGCTGCGTACAACTAATTCACAGAAAAAACAAGTAAAAAGCTGTTTAAAATAAATGGAAAAGATCGCCGTCTGACCACCGGATATTACGCCGTTATTTTCCATAAGTTCCGGTGGAAGAAAAAACGTGTAAAAAAATGACGCCGATTTTATGCTGTTTTTACACAGCGAAGCCTAGCGATGTGTGGGGAATTTTCTCACCGTTTTTTACACAGCATAATAAATATGCCCCTAAATGCCTTATTAGAACTGGAACTGTACTATCAAACAGCACTTCCAACCTAGGTAACTCCTTGGTGCCCTGAGGCCCTATGCCTAGCTGAGGCTGCTGGGAGTAACAGGACACACAAGCAGTTGGAGGGCCGCCAGTATAATGATAGTGAGTGAATGTTAGAGGGGATATGTGAGCGGCATGTGGCTGTAGGAGGATGCTAGGAGGCCGCAGACTGGAGTTGCTAGTGAGTCGCATTGCGTTCCTTTGGTGCCAGGCAGCTACAGGGAATCCGCCGCACCGACTCGCAGGCAACACGGAGGCCGCACACAGAACCGGGAAGTAGAGTTATGGCTCGGCCACTGCGGGTACTGGAGCTGTACAGCGGGATTGGCGGGATGCACTGCGGCCTGACAGGTGAGGGGACAAGGGGAATGCACCGCGGCCGGGTAGGTACGGGGGGGGGGGGAGATGCCCCGCTTGTGTCCCCATGTTTCTCTCAGCCCAGGCCGGGCTCCAGGCCGCAACGCTGCACACATGCGCTGATAATACGCGCAGATCGGACTCTTCTTATCCCCAACCATTTCTTTCAATTCGCACCTCCTGCTACTCTCTCCCTTTTGTACTGCCATCAGACACTCAGCCTCAAGCTCCCTGTGTGATCGGGGGGAAAAAGAACTACAACTCCCAGAATTCCTCGCTGACGCTAACTCATACTTTTATTTCAGCAGGCAGTGAAACTGCCGCTAATCCTCGCCGAATAACAGCGATAAAGCGCACTGCTGCCTGGGGTTACCCGGGTTGGAGGTTATTAGTTAAAGCAGCGCTTGCGTTTGATAGAAAGTGAAATCGCTTGAAAACCGACGCACATGGAGATTTTGCGAATTGAATGCACCTGGGTGTGTGGGGCCACACTGACCTTCTATTAACTGTACCCCTATGTGTTCCGTGCTGTTAGGGCATGCCTTATAGGAGATATATCATATAAAAATGTACCAGTGAATCAGGGTTGCCAGATGTATTTTTCCAAAAAAGTATATACGGGAATACATGCCTTTTTAAAGCAAATAAACGCTACCCAAGCCCTGTGCCCCCTCTCCAGTTACTGGGATGGCTGATTATTCCCTGCCCTCTGTGCCCAGTCTATGCAGGTTATAGTAGTGTTGCTGCTTCAGCAAAGAAGAATAGAAAAGGGAGTTTCTGTCTATAATTGCATGCTGGGGATTGTAGTTTTTATATTAATCTTAGCTGTAGGCTAATTGTAAGAGAAAAACTACATTACCCAGCATGCACTTGGATAAGCATGTCAGAGAGAAAAAAACTTTGGCTAGTTTCCAAACTACAAACCCACCAAGGCTCCAAAAAATAGTTGAAATTTGTACCTTGGCGGGTTTGTACTTTGGAAACCCGTCTGGGCTTTAAATTAGTAGCCCAATTTGGTGGAAAACCTGCCAACCCTGTAGTGAATTATACTCCTCTAAATATATAAGGATTATAATGAAAATATATAATGAAAAATTTCACCAAAACCCCACTAGTCCCATCCATCCTTTCCACTTCCTGCTGGCTGAATTCTCTGGATGTGCAGGGGAGCTGAAGGCATTCAGCACACTGTACTGTAGGACAGGAACCAATCAGCAGCTAGGCTGACCTGATAGGGAACTGAAGCCTTTCTTTACCTGTGTGACTGAAGGGCTGTGATTGGCTATCCCCCTTCTGCTGTACTTCTGGCAGGGACTGTTAGGACACTGCCACCCTTCATTTGAAACCTTCATCAGAGACCTGGTAGGATCTATTGGGAGCTCCAATAAAGGGGCAATTTTTTACAGACTGTATTCAATTTTAGAACAATGTGAACCCAGCACCACATATTATTCATAATTGCCTACAAAATTAGTTTTTTTTTTCCATTTATCCAATATGTCTCCTTTAAAGCAGATGTAAAGCTCAACATAGAATTGGTAGTCTAGATATGTTACACTGTACTGCCCATAACCTTCTGTACACCTGTGAAATATATAAAAAAAAAAGTTGTGGAGCAACACAAGCATGAAAAAGAAGTTCCTAGGGGGTGACCAATAAGGCCAGTGTGGACTGGAAGACTAGACGAGGCTCTTTTATTCTTTACAAACAGCCTTTAAATACACAGAGGCCCAAACAGCCCCCAATAAATAGTAATTCTCTAGGGCATTTTACAGCAGCCCCTATGACCTATGCCAGAATCTACAAATTGCCAGTCCAGGCCTGGCAGCTGCAGTACTGCTGAACCACTGGGCTGGTACAGCAGGATATAAAAAAAAAAGTCTTTTTAGCCAAAATATTTGCAAAGTAAATACAAATGTGGCTGCTAACATATCACTGCCCATCTTAGCCCACTCTGTACAGCTATCCATAGAAACTGCCCATTAGCCTTGCAACATAAGGGATTATGTGTGCCTGGTTTTGAAGGGGAAGTAGCAACTCTAACCCAATTTTATTTTTAGTTTAGTTTAGTCACAAGTGCAGTGAAATCCTCAATTAAGAACATTCAGTAATGTAATTTTATTTGATTAGACAAAAATGCTTGGAGACTGTGATGGTGAGTGTATTATAGCCAGAAGTGGTGCAGAGTGTGCTGTTAAGGCTATTTAAATATTTTCTTTGATGCCAAATTGTTTACTTTCGGTGGGCCCTGAGCGCTGTGACACTCGCCTAAAAACAGATTGCACCCATATGCTGGCATCGTACACTGGGGAGTTCCTAATGGGATTGACAGAGCTTTCAGCTTGGGCAGGGGGGAATAACACATGTGGCACTTCAGGCTGGGGAAAGGGTATTATTTGTTAGTTTGACCGGCTAAAGTCCTAGTTCTGAGGGGGAACATTCACATTTGGAAAACACATTACTGGACATCTGTTTTGACTGTGAAATCTGATGTCACTGCTGAAACCTTAACAACAATATTATCATGGTACAGCTAGGTGCCGGCGGGTGAAGAAGTTTTATTCACGAGGGGTTCAGGCTGCAAGCGCCTTGGAGAGCAAAAGCCACTAAATAACATTTGAAAAGGCATTCTTATTATTTCATGTCTTTCTGCATTGCCTAAAAATTGGCTGTAAGCATTTTAATGTGCTGCTGAGGAAGGAAGGTTCTAACACGCCTATCATTAACCTACCTTGGCCTTAAGTCATTCACATATTGGACCATTTTTGTGGCAAAACTGGTAACTGGCTGAAAATCAACCCTAAATCTTATCAATCAGGTTAGACGATGCAGAGTGGCAAGCAGTTACTGGTTGCAAGAGTGGTGCCCACTACAAAAATCCTGGACCTACCTACCCCAGGTCCAAAGGGTGGTAGCTTCAGGGTTCCCACTGCTGGTTGCATCAAAAGGTGCTCCAGACCTACAGCCAGTGAATTGAATGCAAACGTATTTAATAGGAACTTTGGAAGTGACCCAACCCCCACTCTGACCATGCTGGATGCAACTTGTACCCTATTTGCATCAAAATGGAAGAGCAGTTGCATCCTTTTTGACACATTAGGCTCAATTGTACAAATACATCCAGGACCATGGCTGAGATGACATTGCACACTGCATTTGCGTTCATAATGACCTCTTACATGCCCACTTTAAACTTTAACTACTCAGTTATTTTAATAGCAATGTGCAATTATATACAGCCTTATAACTACACTAAGGGGCAGATTTATCAAAATGTGAGTTTAGAGCGTAATATATACCCACCCCCATTCTATTCATTCCTATGGGATTTTTAAAAGCTTACTTATCAAATGGTTACCTCTTCACCCATTTTACCCATTAGTAAATACACTTCTAAAAATCCCATAGTAATGAACAGAACGTTTTGATAAATCTGCCCCTAGGTGTCACTGTTATCTTACCTGTTCAGGTGAGCCTTTTTCATGCTCTTTTCCCATTCATGTAGCAAAAGTTGTGATGACTAGATAGTCACATAACATTCTAGTCAGCTGGGTTGTATTTATTCACTTCACCATTGGGCCCTTGTTATAAAAGACTAAAAGTTTGCCCCGGTTCAGTAACCCATAGCAACCAAAGACCAGCAGTTAGCTTTTACTGTTCCAGAGCAGTGATTATTGGAAAAATAGTTGCTGTAGAAGACTACTGAGCTTGGGCAGACTTTTTTAAGTGACAGTTAAGTAACTATAGAGGCAGCAGACCCCATGGTGGTGGGGTGGAGTGCGGGATCTGCTTCCTCTATAGCTGTAAATAAATCCCCCCCTACCTGATCGCTCTCTTACCTGAGGAGTGGGGACCCAGGCATGGGCATGTGGAAGGGGGTGGTAGGGGGTTAAAGTGCGCATTGGGCCCCTCTGAAGAATTTTTTTGCAGACGGCAAGGTGCAGTGTAGTTACGCCGCTGCTAAGTGCATTACATAGGCCTCTTTAATTTAAGCATATGCTGCACTGGGCGCACACTATGGAGTCCCTTTCTTTCAGTTAGCTTTACTGTAGTCCGTCTGTGACAGTTTGCACAATTACTGCACCCAGAAAACTTCAAATTATTTTAAAAAAGCAATAAACAACAAAAACAATGTATTGAACAATTACTCTCGTTCACTGCAACATTCTCAATCTGTATATGTTAAAGAACACTTCCCTCTTGCATGGCTTCTTTTTTAATTGTATTAAAAATGTTTTTGCGTGTTTCTTCTCTCCCCAGAAAGTGGTGTCGCTGCTGAAGTCGTGGCTGCAGTTGATGTGAATACAATTGCAAATGAAGTCTACAAATACAACTTTCCCTATACACCTTTATGGCCAAAGTCTATTGAGGTATGTGGTATTTTAAGCAATGCAGTTTACGGCTGTCTGTTCTAAGAAAGCAGATAGCGGTAGGGAGATATCTGTTACAAATGTTACATAGTAGTGTATCTGGTACAAATGTTACATAGCAGTGAGGCAGGGATGGAACTACGCGCGCTTAGGGCGCAGTAGTGTGGGAGGTAGGAAAATACCTACTTACCTTTTCTGCCTTTCTTAACTCTGGCCATGCCCATTATCGCTGTGAGGCATTGGGGCATCAGTGAGCAAGGGGGTGGGTTTTGTTGATTGGGTTGCTGTGGGGTGGAGAGAGCTAGCATGCCATGATGGTGATTGAGGGGGAGCTATGGTGGTGAAGAGCTATTGGCCTGGCACTGGCATGAAGTGTCAGATTGTAAGGAGCCAGCTGTTTTTAAAGGGTGTCTGTAGAAGCGACTGTCCCTAGTGGTCCCGTGCTGAACAGCAGTTATCTGCGCATGGGAAATCACTCCGTGTAAAGATCCCTGGGGGTCCACCCAGGTGTAACTAGACATCCATGGGGGCTCGCTCAGGTTGTGGCATGGTGTTGTTGAATACTCTGCACCCACTGTTCCTCCTTTTTATTTTCTTAAACATTTGTTCGGCCCCCTGATGTTTTTTGTTTCATTTTGTTTTTTGGTGGGGGGGGCAAAGTGCCACATATAAGTGAGTTGCACATTTGTGAATGGGGAGCTGCATACAAAGAAGTAGAGGTTTACACTGGCTTGAATAATTTCCCCTGTTGCATTGCCCTTTCTAATGAAGCTGCTGCAAGGTGCATCCGGAATGCTAAAATGTAATTCTTGCTCCTTCATGTGGTGCTCCATGTTTTTGTTTCCTGTGCTACCTATCTAAGTGCAGTTGTGCAAAGGCTTTGTATGTTGCCCCTCTTATCATACATATCCCCCTTGAAATTAATGAGATCTCTTTCTGCCTAAATTATGAAACAGGTAAGAAAAGTTTCATATTTGCTAGAAAGAGTCAGATCCAGATGTACAAGAGAAATGTTCAGGGACACGATTATTCCCTTTGACTTGTACACTCCTTGCTTATCTTGTTATCTATATGAAGGCAAGTACAGTACAAAGGCAGCCGCAGGGCTTGCAGTTCACAGAAAAGACTGGAGCGCAGCAATAATGTGCCCAGCAGTGCCGAGGCTGGAGCTACAGGCATGGGTTCCCTGTCCGTTTCCTGCACTATTTTCTATACAAATGGAGGAAAATGACCAGTATTTTCTATAGAGCCTGTACCTATTCTTTAGCTTCCTGTTGTTTGTTATTACAACTACAGTCTCTTTTGTACTTCTGAAAACAGTCAGGGTCACTGACCAGCATGAGGGACATTTAATATTACAGGAAATCTTTTAGATACACAGCCCTTTTTTTAATTGGGAAAAATATACAAGTTTTAGCATTGTTTTTATTTAAACCACTACGTTGTAATATTGTAGGTTATGGTGTGCATAGAATTTAGACAGCGTGTCTTCATGCGCTTATGTAATGGGAGATGCCATGGTGCCTACCTCGACCGGGACAGCCTTCACATGCTACAGTACCAACGGCACTCTTTATGGGGATTGGCTATTGTGTTCTCTGGTGTTGGGGCAATAGGGCACCTTCCACACACTCATTTAAATGCAGATATGAAGAAATGTACTTGGCTGTCACTAAAATTCTCAGCAACCTCAACAGAGCAAGGGCTGTATATCTTTTATTATGTACAAGTTGCAGACTTTGGAAATAGCATATCTTTTGTAGGAAATTACTACAGAGAATATTCACTCTTTCTGGGAACGCTACCTAGCCTGGATACCATCATCAGCCGCTCTGATACCTAAGTGTTTGGAGAGCCCCCATCTCTGCCCCAACTCTTTGGTGTAGCTTCAGGCTACTGGTCTTGGCATTGTAGGAAATTCCAATGTTATTATAAAAGTTATCACTATTCTTATGATAACACAATGTGGAATTTAAATCATTTTAGATGATTTTCTAAAGAAGGCAGTGTGCTGCATATACTTATTTCAGTAACATGCCTTTCTGGACAGAGGAAGCTACGCCACGTGGTTGGGTAGCAAAGTAATAAACAGCCTGTAGGCACAAAGGTTACATGTTAAGTCAGCACACTATGAAATTCCATCACTTATTGATATGAATACATGTCACTATGACATTGTGGATAGGGAGAACTTAAATATGCTTTTATTGTCAGTATTTATAAAATGAATCCTTTTCTTTATGGGCATGTTTTATAGTTTATAATAGGGTGGGCCTGTGGCCCCCATTATCCTAGGGTTTCTTCATCAGTATAAAAACTAAATAAGCATTAAAATAAATCATATTATGTGATTGTTATTAGATATTTTCAGTACATACATCACTGATGTCTTGGCTGCAGCCCAATCCAACCATTTTTGCACTGCTTACCATCCTGTACCGACAGCCACATTGCAAATTGTTAATTTTTCTGCCAAGTTCTGAACCAGTGTTTTTGTGTTTAATGGACAATTATCATATATATGGTATATATCATTGTGTTTCTCCCTCTGTTTTAGGGACTAAGCCTAAAAGAGCTTGATGCTTTGTCCTTTGATATGATCCTTATGAGCCCTCCTTGCCAGCCATTCACAAGGTATAGATTTCAACTATCTAAACTATCAAATACTATCTAATTGTATATGCCTGAAACTGTCAGTGATCTAACCATGTGTGGCACCTCCCTGCCACCTCCCATTCATTTGCATGGGACAGCCCCATTTAGAAAGTGGATTTCATTACCTAAATGTAGTATTAACCATGAATATTGTTTAGCTTCTTTCTTAATATACAGATCTCATGGCTGTGCATAATTATATATTGTCTTTTCCCAACCCAGGATAGGTTTGCAGGGTGACATTTCTGATCCTAGAACAAAGAGCTTCCTTTATGTTCTTGACGTACTTCCAAGGTATGACCATTTTCTACTGTGCATTATGTGTGGGCAGTGTATAATGGCAGCTGACTTGAAAGCTACTTGAGCTTTTTTTTTATTCAGCAGACTTTTTTGGTCCTGCAAAATAGTCAAAACACGGCAGTGTTCATTGGATGGCTTCTCGTCAATGCTTCAGTAGTTTCCTAAATTTTAGGATTCTATTGCCTAGAACAGCATTCCCCCCAGGCACCACTCTTCACTGTTATAGTAATAACCAAACCATGTGATACTGAGTGTTATATGGTAATCTGTAGCCCATTAGCAAACTGCTGTCCAACTTCTTTATCCAGTGGACCAATTATCTGTCAACCCCAAATGCTGACAGACCAGATCCTATTGAAATTCCATTGGTGTAGGAAGCCTGTTGAAGACTCAGACACACTGGGGTCAGGGAGTGGGAGTGTCATAAAAAAAAGTGAAATCCTTTAGGGGCCACGTTTGTTACCTGTTCACCTATAGCTATGCAGTCAAATACAATTGTTTATTTAAGGATGTTAAAAGAACCCTCCTAACTGTTCATTTATTTGTGTCTTTGTAAAGCAGTTTTTACTTTTCCTTTGTTCATTGAATCTACTTTACATATAATTTAGGGGGGAGGAAGGCGCAGCTACCCCTTTCTTTCTGCCAGTGTTAAAGGATCAGATAATGGGGTCCCGTAAATCAGATTGGTCACAGTATTAGAACATTTCTGTTTCCATTTTTTCTTTCTTTTGACTTGATTTACTGTAGTCTCCCGGTGGAACATATCTAAACTGAGCTGTGAATAGGAGAGGATTATACATAGGGAATAATAGGGGTTAAATGTAGGTTTATAGCACTAGATATAAAATGAAAGATAGAATATTGTATACATTCCATGTATATATGCTAATACAATGCATTTTATACAGTTATTATTTTTACTACTATTGATTCATTGACATGGTTTCAGCCATACTACAGTGTGCCAAAGGCTTGCATCACAGCCTGCCCTCTTATCTTTCTCTCTCACATTTATATTGTGGCTCGTAACTTCTTTAACGTAACCAATATGTGTTATTTCCAGGCTAAAGAAACAACCTGCCTATATCCTGTTAGAGAATGTAAAAGGATTTGAGACATCTGAAGCCAGGTAACAACTCTAATTATTGTATGAACTGTTTGTATGATTATTCATTGGAACCCATGCAAGTAGTAACATGTATAGAAGTTCATTTAACATGTAAATAAGTTAATTTAAGAGCAAATCAATATCAATATATAACTGATCCTTTCTGGATATAGAGATACACATTGCAGTCGTTCAGTACACCTACATCAATATGTGGCAAATTCAGGCTTGAACTTTTTTAAGGTATATTTAGAATATACAGAGTTTTCTTTTTACTGAGGACAAAGTTCATTATCATATAAAGTATTGTAGTTAGGGGTTTTTCACCTTTAAATTAACTCTTAGTATGACATAGACATTGATATTCTGAGACAATTAGCAACTGGTTTTCATTTTTTATTTTTTGTGCTTTTTCAGTTATTTAGCTTTTTGTTCAGCAGCTCACCTGTTTGGAATGTTAGCAGCTATCTGGTTGCTAGGGTCTTCTTTACCTTAGCAACCAGGCAGTAAGTTGAAGAAAAGACTGGAATATGAATAGGAGGGGGACTGAGTAGAAAGATAAGTAATATAAAGTAACAATAATAATAATAATAATAATAATAAAATTGTGAGATCACAGGCAAGTGACCACCATCTGAAAAGCTAAAAAGATGTAGCAGGGGAAGGCAAATAGTTCAAAAACTATAACACATGAACAGTGAAGACCAGTTGCAAAGTTTTAGGAATAGGACTTTCTATAAGGGTGAAGACACATAGAGCTACTAGTAGCAGCTACTTGTCATGACTACTAAAATAGACAATGCTGATCATTTACTGATAATTGTCTCTACGTCTGTTTTAGCAGAGATAATTCTTATTATTGTCTATGGCAGGGGATTTTCTGGTGTTTAATAGCAGTTACAAGTACAGGTATCGGACCCCTTATCCGGAAACCCATTATCCAGAAAGTTCAGAATTACAGAAAGGCCATCTCCCATAGACTCCATTATAAGCAAATCATTCTAATTTTTAAAAATGATTTCCTTTTTCTCTGTAAATATAAAACAGTACTTTGTACTTGATCCCAACTAAGATATAATTAATCATTTTTGGAGACAAAACAAGCCTATTGGGTTTATTCAATATTTTAATGATTTTTAGCAGACTTAAGTTATGGAGATCCAAATTACGGAAAGATCCCTTATCCGGAAAACCCTGGGTCCCTAGTATTCTGGATATCAGGTCTCATCTACTAAGTAGCTCCGTGTCCCTTCACCCTAACATACTTAAATTTAATTTAAAGGTGAACCACCCTTTTAAAGAGGCATATGTTATAGAGGTATGGCACCTGTTATCCAGAATGTTCTAATGGAAATAGTAAGATGTAAATATATATACATATATAAGTTGTTTCTTACTATCCTGGCAGATTTACATTTATAAAGCTACTTGTAGAAGACCAATCAAATATTAACTGATGGCTGGTTGCTATGGGTTACTCCACCAGAGCTAATTTGTTTGCAAATGATCTCTGGGAATGTTTTTTTTAAGGGAAGCCAAGGTTCAGTTCTCTGCGCCAAATGGCTGTTGCCTTAGGGATTGCAGTTTATCTTTCTATACCTTGGCCACACAGAGTGAGGTGTTACAGCTCCAGTTTTAGATACTATTCCCAGAGTGACATTTCCTTTCTTCCCAGGGAAGCCTTGATTAGAACATTGGAAAAGGGTGGCTATGCCTACCAGGAGTTCCTGTTATCACCAACATGTGTAAGTGAAGCTACACCATATCTGCCCAGTTTTAAAATGTTTAATGTTTTCAGCATTAAGTCACCTTTGTGTTTGAAACAATGCCTAATACAGTTATTTATTAAGCTTATATCATTGGCTTATATATTGAGCCCTGGGGAGCTAGCTGTACAGGCTTCATGTAGGAATCCTGAAGTCTATACCAAGGAGTACATGAAATACAACAAAAATTAGATCTAAACATTATTTTGGGTATACTTTTTACATCTTGAAGATCTTTCTGGCATATGTTAAAATGCCAAGGATAAACTTCTCCTGCGTGAGTAATTGGCTGAAGTGCTTTTATGTATAATATATAGTTCTCTCATACAGGTGATGCAGATTCTTTCATTCAGCAGACAACAGAGTTGGCTAAGGTCACACCAATGCAAGGCAACTGGCTTTTATTAGGAGCTAGCAGTGTTAGGACTGGCTCTGGGTGTTGGACTCTGGCAGACCCATGATAACTTTGCTTACGTTACAGCAGTGATCCCCAACCAGTGGCTCGGGGGCAACATGTTGCTCACCAACCTCTTGGATGTTGCTCTCAGTGCCCCCAAACCAGGTAGTTATTTTTGAATTCCTGACTTGTTGGCAAGTTTTGGTTGAATAAAAACAAGATTTCCTACCAAATAAAGCCCCCTGTAAGCATAGAGGCTGCCTAATAGCCAATCTTAGCCCTTATTTGGCACCTCCATGAACTTTTATGGTGCTTGTATTGCCCTCCAAGTCTTTTTACATATGACAGTGGCTCACAAGTAGAAAGGTTGGGGACCCCTGCATTACAGGATAGCTTACCCCAAAGTATCATGGCACAGTGATGTAGTGGGCGTGGCCCATTTTTAGTGCTGGCCCAAAGCGATACTTGTTCATCTAGCTGTAGGGAACTCACAGAGACCTACAAACCTCTCATCTGACAAGGAGTGGCACACACCTGCCTACATGCCCTGTGACTTGTTGTGTGACGTGCACTCTTTCTCATTGGAAGGCTACTCTCTTTTCTTCTCCCAACATGCATGGGATGCACTCAGCATAAACACTTAGGGGGGAATTCACAAAAGTGGAGAGAGCCCTTTTTTGGAGTAAAAGTGGTGGAAAAACTGGTGGAAAACACTTTCTCCAGATTCACAAACACAAATCCACCTAAATTCTGACTCAACCACCACTTTCCCGTTTTGGTGAAAGAAAGACAGTTTACAGACACTTTTGTGAATTTGTCATTTAAACGACATTTATACAACATTTTAACAACATTTTTTCCCGACATTTTCAAAATGGAGTAAAGCTCAGTGTAACTCTGTTAGATCAGTTCTAAGCTCTTCTGTTTTGTTTTGTTTCACCCAGTCTCCATTTCAAACCTAAGGTAGGGGCCCCATTGGGGGATCGTTAACATATTAATGGGGATTAGTAGACTATTGTTAGGGGACAAGTTTCTGTCTAACCCTAGAACAATAGGTGCAAAAAGCCTCATTAACATTTTATAAACAAGTAAAACACTGATTAAAAAAAGTTCAATTTATACCTAAAAAGTTTTTACTTTTATAATATATATTATTTATATATATAAAAAGTTTTTACCTCACATTTACATAATTATGCATATTTTAGCTTAATCAATGAGGCAATAATAACATTTTGTGTGAATATATTGTAAACATTTTTATTAAAATTTGCCCAGTTTGTGTTGCGACCCCTGACTGGACAGTGTTTTGGCAAATGGAACCTGACCCCTTTATTATTCATTTTGTATAAAGATGCAAAGGCAATTCGCTGCTCAGAGTTCATTAGTAATCCATTTAGATACATGAGCCGTGGCTGCTTGGGAATCAGTGTAGCCTGCAACATACTCAATACTGGGGCCGTTGTCTGGACAAAACCGCTTAATGGTTAGCGTACCCCCTGCTGAACTATATTCTGGCTGAAGAGTTACTGATAATGCATAGAAGTAGGGTGAATCTCCTGTACCATATACCAGCAGGGGATAACAGATAGCGCTCACAGGATATCTCCTGTATTACATACCAGCTGGGCACTATTATACGACTCAGGGAATATCTCCATTACTCTCCTATCAGCTCCCCAGTGTAGATTCTGTTCTATGATTATATCCATATATCCTAATCAAATTCCTAAAAATAACCCTAAAATGCACTTGCACATTGTCCCTGTGCTGCAGCTCAGCTCACCTATCGATTGGCTTCTTATTGCCAGTGATAAGAAACGGATTTTTCCTGTGACAGTTGCTTTCAGCTGCCATAGACAGCACAATTCCCTTGAAAATGCAAAGAGAGGATTTGTGGAAAATGTAAATGCAGCCACTGAAAAAAAATCTGGACATCGCTCCACCAGCCTATTTCTAAAGGCTGATATCCTTACGTTGGAAGGTTATGTGACCGTGCCCAGGGCAGTCACGAGGCGGACCCCGGAGGAGGGAATTGAACCTGCAACCCCGTCGTCACAGGGCGGTCTCCCTACCCCTAGGCTATCCTACCTCCTCCCACTTATAGGATGTTTTTTATTTGCTACATAGTGGCAGTTGGTGTATCCTAACTGAGAAGCCTGCTATTTGCTCAAGACCTATATAACTAGGGGGACTGTTTAATAAGTAGGGAGAATGAATCCTCCATTTATCAACATTCTCTGAGAAAGTTGATAAGTGAGCCCCGGGGGGGGGGGGGGGGGGCAAAAAGCCTCATTGACATTTTATAAACAAGTAAAACACTGATTAAACAAAAAGTTGAATTGATATGTTTTATATAAAAAAGTTTTAACTCACATTTGCATTGTTCTGCTAGTTTTAGCTTAATGAATGGGGCAATAATAACATTTTGAGTGAATATATTCATTTTATTTAAAGGAAAATTAAAGCCTCCCAGGCAAAATTTTAGTTTTAGCAGCAGGCAACTCAAAATATATTTTTTTGCCTAATAAAAGAAACCAAAATTCTAAGCAGCTTTGCAATATACATTTATTACAAGTTTGTAATGGTTTTTGAGTTATTTGTATTTATAATTGCTATTACAAGCAGTAATGAGTAGGGGCTAGAGAATAAGGTATTTAGACCGTTAAATCTTGTTACAGAAGTGGAATTACACAGAAATATAGAAAAAAATGATAGATTCATTTTTCACGAAAGTGGAGATAGAGGTTTGTGAATTAGGTGGAAAATCCCACAAATCTATCATCACTTTTATTTTGTCTCAATATCACCACTTTTGTGAATTCCCCCCTTAGACTCACTCAAATATTATCTGTCTGCTCTTCATCAAACGTTTTCATATATTTCATTTTAGCAGATTTATAAATGTAGCTTTTTATTTTCTATTAGCTTGGGATTCCCAATTCAAGACTGCGCTACTTCCTGATTGCAAAGCTACAAAAGGAACCATTTGCCTTCCCAACCACCAGTAAAGTAAGTTCCCAAAGCATTTTTTTTATGTAGTAGCAATTCACTAGCAGTGAGCGCTTATTAAGTTTGATCACTTTTGCTATGTTCTTTAATGTTGGAATAGAAAAAAAACTTATCAGCCATTAATCTTATCATCAATCATATCTGAAATTCACGCACCCTAAACTCTGGCCAGTATTGTGCATATCATTTCCCTCTTTGTGGCAGACATACTGAAAGAACAAAGACCAGCTTACTAGAACTTTGCCCATCCTCAACTAAATCTGTTCCAGGTCAAGTAAATCATAGCAACCAATTATAAACTTGCTTCCAAAGACTAGACCAGAAATTCTGTCTGTTGATTTGATTGCCCCTAGCAAAGCATGGGCTAGCAACCAACAGGACGTTGCCAAATAAAAATAAATGGGTGAAGCACCCTTTAACTGTGCGCGACTCTTCATTCTCTGCTAAACTGCATCATTGTTGTGGCCGATTCAGGCATTGGTGGGAGGTTACGTGCCTCTGCCATCTTTAGCATCATATATGGGAATAAATTCTGTTATTAGTTGTTGTTAGTTATTGGGGCATTGGCAGCAAACACAACCAACCAGTAACGGAAATGTTTAGGGCAGGCTTAATAGCAGCATTTAAATCTTCCTATAGTGTGCGCAAAATAAGGTCACAAATATACCACTGAAAAATGTTAGCATTTGTAGATTCCTTTAATTAGGTGGTTACCTTGGCTCTGGCTTTCTTTGTCCCATATACAACCCAGTTTGTTAACATGCAGATGGATAAAAATGTAGGGATCGTTTATGTTACCCCTGGGTGCAAGTGGTAGAGCATTGAGGGGGCAAAAGAGCACGTCCCTTAGGGCTGCTTCTTGTGCAAGACTGAAAATCTGACCTGAGAAGCAATGTGCTGCATCAGGAGGTGCAGCCAAACCATGTTCTTAATGCCTGCAACAGTAAGGATTGGACCGGGTTGCAGGCTGCACCTCCTGAAGCTCTCCAAATCTAGTGCAGCAACGTGCACAATGCAGAATGTGGGGTTTTTTGCACTTTGCACGCTGCCTTCTGCATTGTAAATGATCCTTTTCTTGTCTTGATCTCACAGCACACATGGCAATATGGCACAGCATTTACTTTATTTAAAGGTGGGACACAGTGTGCATATGTCTACATTTGTCTGTGGTAATCATAGCATTTATCAGAGGTGTTTAAAAAAATATTTAAAATATCATATCAGCAACATTTATTTTCATGCCTTTAACCGCTGTTTTTATTCTGTTAGATACTTGAGGAGTTTCCAAGCCAGTGCCCTGGAAGTAAGAGGATTATTCATTGTTCAGAAAGTAACCCACAAGCACGTGTGGAGCAGAAATATTCAAGTTGCCCTCTTAGTGGCACAGACTGTGACCCAGAGAAGACCGTTCTTTACAAGCTGGAGACTGCCGTAGAGCTGCAGAGAAAACAAACCCAGGACAATGACTCCTCTGTTAGAATGTTACAAGACTTTCTTGAGGGGAATGTCGAGGAGATGAGCCAGTATTTTCTGCCCCCAAAGTCTTTATTGCGATACGCTTTGATTCTGGACATTGTTAAACCCACGTGCAGACGATCGACTTGCTTTACTAAAGGGTGAGTGTATCAAAACCTAACTATAAAGGTTCTTTTGTACCTCCGAAGTGTCTCCATCATGCCATATAGTTAGCCTTCATCTACTGTAAATGTATTCATGCTTATATTAAGACATGAGAAAATGCCCTTAAACCTTTGGAAGTATTTACAGTTTATTTCAGAATTGCCTGCCCAGTCCTACGGCAGTCTGAAATATGTCATTTACTCCTAAAGTATAACGCTGCATTGCGATTGGTGGAAGCCTCCTTATGTATAAAGAAAGGGATATCTATGCTGGCAGTACTGTTTCTGCTCTCCTTCCACCCTGCAGAACCAGACAGGATTTAGCATTCAAAATCATGGAAAGAGTAATGTAAAGGAAAAATGCCACATGCAGTGTATGTCTATGGTCTGTGTGACTATTACAATCAACTTCTATATACAAACCATTCTGGTTTATGTTGCTGTAGGGTTTACAGATTACATACATAAATAAAATTCACTGTAACTAGTATAGTGAAAATACACTTTGGGTTTTAACATTTCCACATTCGCTTCTATTTTCTGAAGCACCTTATACTGCTAACATTTTAATTAAAATGGGTTACGTCATTATAAATAAAATAAATGACCAGACATATTTATTTTATAGATATGGGCATTATGTTGAAGGCACAGGCTCTGTTCTTCAGACAGCTACTGATGTGGAGGTTTGTTGTATTCATTCTCGTCTTTATATATATCCTATGTATGTCCTATAAATTCTTTACCATTGTAGCGTGAGTGTGTGGGACAGGGATCTTAAAGGGGCAGTGTAGTAAAAAGGTGCAAAGTTAGCCCAAGAGCAGTAACTGCAGCCAGAAAGCATTCAACAGTCCTCTAGGTAAAAGCAAACACATTTACTCTTGCATAGTTGCACTGCCTGATAAAGTCCAGGTTGTGTCATTTACAGGGCTGTGGAGTTGGTAGATAAATTCTCCGACTCCGACTCCTCAGTTTCTGATACTTCCGACTCCACGACTCCGACTCCTCTGTTTTTAATATGCGAATGTATTTTATACATTCATTGAAGGAAAGGAAGGAGACATACATGTCATTTAACCACAGAACCACTGGCTAGGAAGCCAACATCCGACGGTTTCGCCCAAATAATTAATTATGACTGTTTGTGAATTGGGACATTTAAACTTGCTTTATTTTATTCTTTTATTCCAATTTAAATTTAGTAGGAGTCAGAGTCGGTTCATTTTTTGCCGACTCCGACTCCAGGTACCCAAAATTGCCTCCGACTCCACAGCCCTGGTCATTTACAGTGTTTTATGTGAAGTTGGCAGTAGTTCCAGGGTTCCCCAACTATACTGAAGTCCAGGGAGCACTGATGCAAGTACCTTTAATGAATTGGATGTTTTTGCATAACTGACTGCGGCTCCTGACCCCTAGTGTGTTTTATTACATATGGGGGTTAGGAAGGATGTGAATGTTGTATCCTGTATAGTGCTGCAGAATATGCTGGTGCTATATAAATAAAAAGTGTTATGTGTTTGCTTTCTTTGTTATTGTGGGGGTCTTTGCCTGCCTATTATTATATATGAATCTGCTTACAAGAGGCTGATTGGTTCCCTTTTAATTGGCTTTGCAAAAATGTTCTGCCCTTAGAAATGGACCAAAGACTGTCTAAACAGCCCTATATTAGAGACGTTACAAAAGCAGTTTCTGTATGGGAATGTCTCTAGTAAAATATTTATGCTGTAAATGTCAGTGTCCCCCCAGCACTTGACATCTTTATGGAATATGGGTTCTATAGCCAACAAAGAACATGCAGCTCCTGATGGCATCACTTTTCCCAAAGGGTGAAAAATGTTGGGTTTACGTTGGAAGGGTGCTGGCAGCTAGAGCCTGTCTGTGTCACCATACGGTTTGTTGCTCGCAGACAATAGCCATTCCATTAAGTGCACGGCTAAACTGTTCAGCCAAGTGAAAGCCTGTCTGTGAGTCTCACAATCACTGTTTCTGCTTGCTGGGCTGGATATGTTTATTGGAAATCTGTTGTATTTATTTGCTAATGTTTAGTTCCATCTAATAGCATTTATTAGCTCCCTACTTAGACTTCACAGTTACCTTCAAAAAGATTGTTTTGTTTAAGCTTCTCTGAACTCTCACTCTTTCATCTTTCCATAAAGATTGATACTGTTTATAAGTCCCTGGATCTGCTGACTGAAGAGGAGAAACTTGCAAAGCTGTCCTCACTAAAAATGCGATATTTTACCCCGAGAGAGATATCAAATCTTCATGGATTTCCAGCAACATTTGGTATGTGAGAAACAGGATGTGGTTGTCTCCCATTTATTTTATTTATGATTCATAGTAATTTTTTACCAAGCAGTAACAGCGGTAAAAGCAAAATGATTTGTTTACCAATTCTAAAGGGTGTTGGTGCTTAGTGCTACTGCTGAACGATGCTTTGATCTAACAGCCCCCCCAAATGGATACGTTTGACTGCTCCAACTAGTTGGACACTTTCTAACCAATTGACATCAATCTGTCAGTTCATTTTCTGACTGTCAGGGTAACATGGGTCTTGATAAAACTGGTGTCTAAAAACCAATTTTTCATTCCATTCTAGGTTTTCCAGAAGAGGTAACAAAAAAACAACGCTACCGGCTGCTCGGGAACAGTCTCAATGTACATATTGTGTCCTGTCTCATCAGCACTCTTCTTCAGTCTCCCTAAACAACTGATCTGCTATTTACATGTTAATAATGTACAGAAACAGAGATTATCAGATTGCATTGTTGTAACGCTAATAAACAATTTTTATATATTTCATGACATATTTCCTGTTGCTCGTGTTAATACATTTTTGTTTAAAGAGGATTCTAAAGGTTTCATGTTAGTAAATGTCTGTTATCCTGACATCAAGTAGAAGCTGCTTCATGTAATAGGGACTTCTGGTGCCCTGACACTGCAAAGTTGGCATCTCTAAGAGACCCTGCTTGTTTAATGTGGCCCCTTCTTTTCTATTTGGCCCAAGTTCCTGTATACTGACATGACTTTCCCTTGAATGTTGTAATCTAAGGGTTTCTCTGTACACAAACCTGCTGCTTCTGTTCTGACATTAAGCCCTTCTGCCAGTCCCAGTCCAGAGCCCTAGCTTGCAGTATGAAGGGTTTTTTTGACCAATCATGTCCAGTCCTGTTCATGTTCTCCCAGACGTTCTTCTTGCCCTACCTTCTTTTTAAATTCTTGTTTGGCAGCTAGATAGGATCCTTGCCATGTCTTACTCTTCTCCTGGTATTACTCCCTTATCCAGCACCACTTTAGCTGAATGTTCACCCGAGTGGCATATTGTATGAACCAAATCATAGAAGCTACAGTTTTCTTCCATAGATTTACTAAAGCTCATGCATTTGGTAAGTGAATAGATTTGTGACCTTTGCATGCCAGCATGTTTGCCAGTATTACTTGTAGACATATAATCATGCAGTGTCTGTATGCCAATTCTTATCTGAACAAGTAACAGTAAGCGGCACAAGCTAATTACATAATCCAGATTTATTGTTGCTATTTTCAGAAATAAAATGTAATGTGTTTGGCAACAATATTTCACTTCCAACATAAAATGATTTGTAACATACCACTCTTATGTATAGTTCTGCTCTTTGCATCCCAAAATGCTTTGGGAAAGGCCAGTTCATCCCAATTAAAAATACCCAGTGTGAATATTACAATGTAATATGTTCAAAACTTACCCTACAGTATGTAATATAATTAGCAGCTTTGACAGCTGAAGGAAATGTTGACACTGGTGGTAATCACCCAACCAATTATAATATATAGTCTGTGTATCATTGGCTCTGGGCAATGCATAGGCCTACAGGCAGAGCAACATCGCTCCAGAAGGCTGAAAGCAGGTAAGATTAGTGAACAAAATATCAGTAAAGCAAAGGCACCCAGGAAATCATGACTAGATTACCAGGAATGCTATGCACCCATCCCTCTGTCTAGGGCAAGAATCCCCAACCTTTTCTACTCATGAGGCCACTGGGGGCAACATCAAAGTGGGTAGTGAGCAACATGAGCCACTGATTGGAGATCACTGGTCTAGAAGTTCTAAATAGCAACCAGCTGGGTGTTCCACATAGGCTATGACTTATAGTTATCTAAAGGGATTAATCTTCCTTAAGTTAACTTTTAGTATAAGCTTGAGAGTGCTATTCTGAGACAATTTATAATTGGTCTTCATTTTTTATTATATTATTTGTGGGTTTTTTTTTTATTATTTCACTATTTTGTTCAGCATCTCTCCAGTTTGGAATTTAAGCAGCTATCCGGTTGCTAGGGTCCAAATTATCTTATCAGCCAGGGGTTGTTTGAATGAGAAACTGCAATATAAATAGGAGAGGGTCTGAACAGAAAGTAACAATAATAAAAAGTAACAATAACAATAAAACTGTAGCCTCACAGAGCAATAGTTTTTTTTAGCTGCTGGGGTCAGAGACCCCCATTTGAAAGCAGGAAAGAGTCAAAAGAAGAAGCCAGCAAAACACTATAAAAAATAATGGAGACCAATTGAAAAAGTGCTTAGCATTGGCCTTTCTACAACATACTAATGGGGGAATGTAATATAGGTTGCTAACGCTTACGCCAGTGCGCTGTACATGTAATAAAGCTTCTTAATGAAGAAGTCGTTATTTTCATGCTAACCATTATGCCATCTTCAAGAATGTCTTAAACATTGCATGATTAAAATGCATAAAACTGCACAATGAAAAATATTACTTTACAAAATGCTAATTTTTATTCTGATTTGTGTGCAATTTTTTCCGTTTACGAATTTTATTACATTCCCCCAAAAAAAGTAACTTTAAGGTGAACCACCCCTTTAAGCTTGGTTCACAACCTGTCCAGGCTGTATTCATATGAAACACAGTACAGGTATGGGACCTATTATCCAGAATGCTTGGGTAAGGGGTCCTTCCATAATTTGGATCTTCATACCTTAAGTCTACTTAAAAATCAATAAACCATTAATTAAACCCAATAGAATTGGTTTGCCTTATTATATCATAGTTGAGGTAAAGATACTGGTTTATTATTACAGAGAATAAGGAAATTAGTTTTAAAAATTTAAATTATCTGATTAAAATGGAGTCTATGGGAGATGGGCTTTCTGTAATTCGAAGCTTTCTGGAAAACAGGTTTCCGGATAATGGATCCCATACCTGTATTATTAATGAATGTGTCAGAAGTCTTTTTCTTAGTCTTCTTAGTCTTTTTTATAGTGGTGCTAATATGGTGACTGGTGTTTAATGGTACAGGTATCGGACCTATTATGCAGAATGCTTGGTGTCTGGGGTTTTCTGAATAAGGGATCTTTCCATAATTTGGATCTTCATACCTGAAGTCTGCTTAAAAATTATATAAATATTAAATAAACCCAATAGGATCCAGTTGGGATCAAATACAAGGTACTGTTTTATCGTTACAGAGAAAAACAGAATTAATTTTTAAAAATCTGAATTATTACCCTTGGCAACATTAGCTACAATTAACAAAAGTAAATATGTATATCTCACTTTTTTCTTTTTACCACTTAACACACGCATTTACTATAACCTCTGTGAACAAACTTACTTACTTAACCTTAGAAATCGATATTGTACCTCTACAATGATTGTATAATGCCTTTTCTGAATCTAAATTATTTGCATAAAATTCTATGGGAGATGACCTTGCCGAAATTTGAGCCTTCTGGATAACAGGTTTCTGGATACTAGATCATATACCTATACAACCACTTTGGCTCAAATATAAAAAAAAAATAATACAGTAATAAAGGGCACATTAAACATCTGAGGGATGGAGGCCTGATTAACTTTGGACTCCAAAGGTATGCCAAACACTAAAATGGATGCAAAAATGTATGCAGTGTGGTAAAAAGAAAAGTATTTTAAGGGCAAGATATAGGAAGATTTACTCATTTCTTTACTAAATACTCCTGGAAGCCCAGCCTGAAGGTTAATATGGGCAATATTATGGATTAATACTTAATTGCTCTCCTAGATATTATAAGAATTATGGCTGAAAATTGATCTAAATCATCTAAAGGGACACTTTCTAATACACATTACATAATATCTGAAAATAGGGTCCTTTATATTATAAAAATTATATTAAATACTTCCATAGTCAATATGTGCAATATTGCAGTAACAATCAGTGCAAAGAATGTTCTGGAGAACCATAATCTATAAACACAATAAGGATGGGTTACATATAGGCACAAACAGGAGGGGGTTAAGTGCACAAAGTTTGGGCATTGGCCTGTTCTAGTGCTCAAAAAGGTAGGATCTGGATTTCTTTATTGAAGAGGTTGAGAGAGTTACATTTATGAGCTTAGTTCAAGGGGTTGGATGGCTTTTTAGCAAGTGAGGAAATACAGGGTTATGGGAGATTGCTCTAAATACAAATTGATCCAGGGACTGGTCCGACTGCCATCTTGGAGTCAGGAAGGAATTTCTTCTCCCTCTGAGAAAAATTGGAAAGGCTTTCAGAACGTTTTTTTTGTCTTCCTCTGGATTAACTAGCAGTTAAGCAGAATATATATAGACATAAAAGCTTGAACTTGATGGACATGTGTCTTTTTTCAACCTAACTTACCACGTAATGGGATCTAATAAAAGGCACGTGGCCAGATTATAGTGGAACAATGGCTACATAAAAAGCCATACCCTGGCTGGTCCTCTATGTAAGGTAGCTGATTGGCCCATAGACCAAACAGACATACACTGTATGAGTGGGCATACGCATTCATCGCCACTATCCAAATTTCTGTACATCTGAGCCTATAGTGAAACCCATAACAAAAACATATATAAGCCGTTTAAGTGCTCGCTGTCCAGTCATAACACTGGTACAAGGGTTGAGGTTATCTCTAGTTAATTGTTCTATTACTGTTACACTAGCACAGAGTGGAACAGTGGAAATACGATTCTGGAGCAAATGTGCAGATTGGAATCTTTTTGCTTTGGCAAAGGTCAGAAAGCTACTGGGTAAGCTATGAACGATTCACAAGTAGCCTGTTGAAAAGTAACTTATCAGCACTTTGTCCTGATCAATTACAGGAGTTCAACAATTAACATAAATGCAAAGCTGGCGTGTTATGATACCTTGTGGGAATGAGCAAGTCACTGAGGGCAAAGTACCATTATCTGTGAAAGGAGACTCACAGCTGGAGGGAATGCTTGGAGCAGTGGCTCTGGAGAACTAGCAGTCACCATGCTCTCCCAGGGCTACACTCAGTGGCTTTTAGGAATATTATTTATTCTTTTAGCTCTGATGTGCGAGTCTGGAGATCCAGTAAAAACCAGGCAGAAAAGAGAGATTTACAATGAGCAGTAAGTGGAAAGTTAATACTGTATCTAATATAAGCACTCATATATTATATAAAAATACATTAGGGCTAAGCAGTGTGGATATTAAATTGTACTGTATGCTCAGTGTTGCAAATAAAAATGTATGGAGCTTTTGGCAAGTACCATTTTTTTTTTGTTCAGAATTAAAAAATGAATGAATCAAAATGAAAAGAATGTTAATTGTGCCCCATTTTTTTTGGAAAAGGCCTCGCATGTCTACAGAGAGTGGAAATTTAATATTTTGTACAAGCCAGACCAAAAATATTGAATTCAAGACTGGTCCTTATGGGAAGATAAAGATCAATGAGGACGATCTGACAGAACTCCTGGCTCAGGTAAGATGTATGATTTGATAAATCAGTATATGATAATGGCCTATGCCACATACTGATGGATATGTGCGGGTATGTATGACTAATAGTTTTATCATTTCATTGGATGAATATCATTAAATCTAGCAATATTAGAATATGTTTACAAGCATGTTGCTGTTGCATAATGTATGATGTGCTATGCATCCATGCAATTTATAGATGTGATATCCTGTCCTAATTGTGTATTATGGTGGAAGGGGATATATATCAGCAGTACTGGGAGAAAAATAATTCGGCTGAACTAAATCGTCACTAGACAGAGGTAGAGATGGGTACAAAGACCTGATAGAGGTATAAGGTGTCCTCTAGGCTCCATTCTGAATTGTGGAGGAGAGTTTTTGCCCTACAGTAAGGCATGTAAACGCAATTGTATGGTTTATACAGAATAAAGCTTAACGTTTCAGGGCAGCCTTGCTTCCTCAAATGCATGCTCTTCACAAGGGGGGAGGGGCTTAAAACACTTTGCCTTGTTCAGTATTAAAGGATATGTTGGAAAGGTTTTTGCATCCTTTAAAGGAACAGTAACACTAAAAAATAAAAATGTTTTAAAATAATTAAAATATAATGTACTGTTGCCCTGCACTGGTAAAAGTTGTGTGTTTGCTTCAGAAAGACTACTATAGTTAATAGAAATAGCTGCTGTGTAGCCATGGGGGCAGCCATTTAAATTGAAAGAAGGAGAAAAGGCACAGGTTACATAAGAAGATACCAGATAAACTGTGTAGAATACAATGGGAATCTATGCTACTTATCTGTTATCTGCTTAGTAACCTGTGCCTTTTCTCCTTTTTTCAATTTAAATGGCTGCCCCCATGGATACACAGCAGGGTATTTATATAAGCTGTAGTAGTGTTTATGAAGAAAACACATAACTTTTACCAGTGCAGGGCAATAGTATATAATATATGAATTATTTTTATACACTTTCATTTTTTGGTGTTACTGTTCCTTTAATATAACACTGGGATTGCACATTAGTATGGGTAGCAACAGTAAATTAAGTAAAAAATGAAGTAAAAAAAATGAAGTAAAAAATTGATACAGAATGGTGTGCAGTGTGTTTATATTTATACATAAAGCATGACAGTTTGGACTTGGTTGCCTTTCAGTAGGTAGGTTCTTCACTAGGTACCTTGCTAATATTGATAGTATTGCCTTTCCCTTATACTGCTGGGGCAGCCCATGTGGGTTGTTGTCAAGGTTTTGTTGGTTCCACATCATTAATTTGCAGTTAATAGCAAGGGGTTAACCTGTCCCATGATACCAACATGTCCCATGGCTTTAACATTTGTCCAATGGCTCTAATAAATCACATGGCTCCAACACTAGTCCCACAGCACCAATTATTTGTCCCATAGAACCAACATTTCTGATGGCTGCAACCCTAGTCCCATGGCACCATCACTTGTCCCATAGAACCAACATGTCTGATGACTGCAACCCTAGTTCCATGGCACCATCACTTGTCCCATAGAACCAACATGTCTGATGACTGCAACCCTAGTTCCATGGCACCATCACTTGTCCCATAGAACCAACATGTCTGATGACTGCAACCCTAGTTCCATGGCACCATCACTTGTCCCATAGAACCAACATGTCCAGTGGCCGCAACACTAATTCCATGGCACCAAAAATAGATCTTTCTTAGATCTTTACCTTAGGGACTGTTCAGCCAATGCTGCAAAAATGTAACATTGGTGTGAACATTGATTAAACTGTTGTGGTGGCTTATTTTCGTTTTTGGAAAATCATGTTGTTGTCTCTGTAGCAGTGGTTCTCAACCTTTCTAACGCCGCGACCCTTTAATACAGTTCCTCGTGTTGTGGTGACCCCCAATCATAAAATTATTCCTAAGACCATCGGAAATATGTGTTTTCCGATGATCTTAGGCTCCCCTGTGAAAGGGTTGTTCGACCCCCAGGTTGAGAACTGCTGCTCTGTAGGCATCCATTCTGGAGTTAGATAATAGAGAAAAGGGCAGTGCTCTCTCCATTATCTTTGATATTGGCAGTAAGAAAGCTTAAAGTGGTAGTTATTTTTTGCATTCATTATGTTGCAGAATGGTCCCTTCCTAGCGACTTTCCAGTTGGTCTTCATTTTTTAATGTATAATTTTTGTTTTCCTCTTTTGTCTCTTGTATCGTGCAAGTTAAAATGCAATATGGTTGTTAGGGTGACTGACTCCAGCAACCGCAATACTGCTGCTCTGTCAGGCTAAAGTTTAATTGTAACTTTTTATTGCTTAACTTTCTGACACTAACTTTAGATTTGCACCTAGAGGTCATTTCATGTTGATATGCTGGTGGATAATTTTTGGTAGGAGTGTAAATGTGCCCCTCAGTATTACAGCTACTATAATATTTATGTTATTTTTGTTTTTATACCCTCCAGATACACAAAAATAAAGAGGAAATTGCAGAACTTAAAGCAAGCTCTGCGGGCACCAACCAGACAATAACAAATCAAGTTGCCCAGCTTAACACTAAGGTAGGTCTTTTATGGTTTTTTATGAATAGTCCCGAATCATGTTGTGAAGCTGGCAAAGGAACAGTAAAAAATAGGAACTTAGAGGAACCCTTTACAAGTGCAAGTGCAGTGTGAAAGTGCTATTTCAGCTGTAAATCACAATTTTTGTTTCCCATAATTCTAGCATCATTGCATCCACTAAGGCAGGGGTCTCCAACCTTTTTACTCGTGAGCCACAGTCAAATGTAAAAAGACTTGGAGAACAACACAAGCACCATAAAAGTTCATGGAGGTGCCAAATAAGGGCTGTGATTGGCTATTAGGCAGCCTCTATGCACACTCAGCTTACAGGAACTTTATTTGGTAGTAAATCTTGTTTTTATTTAACCAAAACTTGCCCCCAAGTCAGGAATTCAAAAATAACTCCCTGGTTTGGGGGAACTGAGAGCAACATCCAAGGGGTTGGGGAGCAACATGTTACCCCCGAGCCACTGGTTGGGGATCACTGCACTAAGGCTAGATGCTCTTGAGGCAATTTTGGTCAATATGTTAAAATAATTCCAATTGCCCTCTGAAGTAAATGGGATACAATTGCACTTAAAAGTAATTTCTGGCATTTGCTTAAAAAATTATTAGCTAGCCGCAAGTTTGTTAATTGTTTTGATACAGTGGGATCCCTGGAGCGAGTGCCACCTTTGAGGTGGCTTTAGGACCAGGTGTCCCATTCATCAGAGTGCACTGCAAGCAATTCATCTGAATAGATTTACTTGGTAGCAAAGCAGGAGCAGCTTTGGATGCAAATACCTTTAATGAATGTCATCAATTTGCCCAACAAGTCCAGCAGTTTTTGCATGTACACAATGGCAGTTGCAGTTGATAAATGAGCACTATAGTTTTAAATCATAGTGCAGAAACCCAAGTCTCTCTTTGCTAAGTAATTGCAACACCTTTACAACAGTGTGGTGTTTTCTGGCAACCAAAGCCAGTCTGTGCAGGGTCAGCTTAAAAGTGAGCTAGAATCATGTGACTGGAAGGAACAGGACAGAACCATGTGCACCAGGAAATTAGCAATAAGTAGCCATAATATTTTCAAAATTTAAGTAAATCTTTGTCAGGTAAAAATGCTTCTATATTATAGCGTTCCATTAGGAAAGGTTCATTGGTTTTCCATGATACAGTATATTGCTTTCTAGAAGAACAGTATGTCTAATGCTCTGTATTGTGTCCGATTTTCTTTTATATGGTACATATGTGGTAAGTCATGCGACTTCCCACCCGCGATTCATATTTTCTTATTCTGTCTTAAATCGCTGTAACATATGAATTTTCTCCTACATTCTTCAAGATTATAAAGAAGGTAGATATTCATACAACCTCCAATGGTCATAAAGTATACACTCTCTCTTGTCACATCTTTATAGTCCTGGGGATATGAAACTTACATTAAATTAGACATTGTGCGACAAGTAGTAGCCCCCGTTATGGCACTCCAAGAGATTTGTCGCCTGCGCTTAATCTGTGCTACCATGAGTCACAAATATCCCCATGAGCTTTCCCATCAGCAATAAGGTGAATCGCCAGTGGCAAAACATACGCTGCACTTCGTTTTCCAAAGTTGCCCAAAGTTTCCTCATAGGCGACAAAACATTCCATAATAAGCCTTAGTGAGTTTAAAATAGCACAGTTCACGGATATAGAATAGGGAAGAATTGTCAGCTGTTTTGGGGTTTTCCCAGTTGCAGTAACCCATATTAACCAATCAGCAGTTAGCAAATACCTAATTACAAGCCAATATGTTCCTGTGACAACTGCTGCTTACTTCTGTGCCACAATTCCAACAAGATCTTTACATGCTAAATACCATACTGACAAATTATTGTTATTTAGAATAAATGAGGTGAAAGTACCAGCTAGCTATAAAAAGTCTCCATAGTAAGGTTGCACTCATAACAAAATACCTGGCACCAGACCATAACCAATGTGTTTTTTCAGATAATTCCTCATGGTGCCAATGTAATAAAAGTTGTGGAACTAAGTTGAAAATTGGACAGGATTTTGGATGAATAGGGGTTTTGTCCAGACATACAGTAATTAGGTGTGTCCTGGCTTGGTGTTGTAGGCATGGCCCTTTTTCGGAGGGAGTAGTAAATTTTATTTTATAGTAAATGATAGTAGTATAGTAAATGATACTCAAATAATGCCGGTCAATTGTTTGACAGGAATTACATTGATCAGTTATAATTAATTGACATAACAGTTTGCAGAAATGTAAATCAAACCAGCACTATGGCCCAATCTGTCCATTACTGCCTCTACAGCAACCCATATACATACAAATGGAGAAAAATGCACCCCTTAGAGTTTTATGACCTGTATAAAGAAAAATCTATTAATTAAAAAAAAAAGAATTATATGAGCTGTATAAGAGAACATGGCCTGCTACTTTTTGCTTTATATGGTTCTTTAAATGGTTGTTTCTGATTTCCTTATAATTTACAGCATGGGGTTCATTATAATGCAGCAAAACACAAATCATTGCCCTGCCACAGATATTGATTGTATTATATCTTTTTTTTACAGTTAACAGATATTGAGGTAAAATTTGAAAGCTTACAGCAGGTAAGAGATTTATTATGGGGTCATTAAGCATCTGTTTGTTGATTGTTAATGACATAGTGATATATTCTATTAGAGGCTGCTTGCTTCTCAAACACCCTCATACTCTTATTAGGGGCCGATTTACTAATCCACGAACGGATCGAAAGCATTCAAATGTGCTTTTTTCGTAATGATCGGTATTTTGCGAATTATTTCGTCGCGTCGCGACTTTTTCAGAAGTTGTCGCGACTTTTTCATAGCCATTACGACTCATGCGAATTTCGCGACTTTTTCGTACCCGGTGCGAAAAAATCGGAAAGGTTTGCCCGCCATTTACTAGCGCTCAATACGAAAAAGGTGCGACAATTCGCGCAAGTCGTAACGGCTACGAAAAAGTCGGGACAATTCACGAAAAAGTCACGATGGCGACGAAAAAAATCGCAAAAAATACGAAAAAGTCGCAAAATGTTTGTTTCCAATCCGATTTTTTCCCATTCGGGATTCGCATTCATGGATTAGTAAATCTGCCCCTTAATCTGTCCCCCTTTTTCCTCTTCCACTACATAACATTGTGCGTAGGGTCTTATTTTTATGGTAAAAAATGAATTCCCCTCCCCATAGAACCCCAAAGGCCCATTGCAGCTACAGGTCTGTGTTCCTTAAACAAATCTTCTGATTTTCCAAATTTTTTACATAAATTCCTAATGTAGAAGTCTTCCAGATCTGGAATTGCACACATTTTTGTTTATTTTTGCCTTTTGGTATAATCCTTTTATTATATGATTATATTTACAGGCGCTCAGCAGAAAAGCGTGCAACAGCAATCCATGCCAGAATGCTGGAACGTGTTTAAATCTTTTAGATTCTTTTTTCTGCCTGTGTCCAGATCAGTGGCAGGTAAGTAACAAACGGTAATTACAGTATCTTGTACTTTGATAGGTCATTTGGAGATAACACAGCAATGCTGGAAAAAATCAACTGCCACTCAATTATACTGGCTATTATGCAGATATAAAACCATTTGGAGTGACACCTACAGCTTTAGGCATCAAAGCAATCAGAATTTTGAAATGTTACCTAGAAAAAAGATATATGCCCTTTCAATTCAGCCAATATCTCCATGCTGATCAGCAAGGCAAATAGAATTCCTAGTTAGCTGGCTTCCAATTATGAAATTGGACAAAAGAACATATAACTCCCACTACTGATTAAATTAATGACAATAAAACTACATTTGTACTGTTTGCTTAATGTTTGCTAACTAATCAATA
Source organism: Xenopus tropicalis (assembly GCF_000004195.4). Classification (NCBI taxonomy): domain Eukaryota; kingdom Metazoa; phylum Chordata; class Amphibia; order Anura; family Pipidae; genus Xenopus; species Xenopus tropicalis. The sequence goes on from NC_030682.2 coordinate 28,628,261, forward strand.
AGTGGATATTTACAATCACTCTCAGTAGTATATGTACTAGATTGAGTATTGTTGCAATAATGAAAGACTGCCCATGTTGACTGTGACACCTCATTTCTTCCATTAAAGCATAACATTGGAAAATATCTGGTTCTATAAAAGTCTGCTTTTTGGTTAACGTATACATCATTTAATCAGTAAAGTTAATGTTCAATAAGCCAATACGTTAATAAATAATAGGCCAAGTAGCAGATTCTAGGCCGTAAGTTACCAAATTCACAAAGTCAGCATGGGTCAATGCAAAATAAACAATTACAATTGTGCCAATTCAGGGCAGTTTTTTTCATTAAATTAACAGTTTATATAGTTTTGCACATACTTGATACTATAATACTAAAAATGGCCAGTTCTTATTCCAAACTTGAATGTCTAGATATCTAATTCTGACATTTTGCTCCAAGCATATTATGTACATTCCAAAACTGTATATATGAATGTATACAGTAGTGTCAGCAGGCATTTTCGGGACCCCTATTCCCCACACTATGTGAAGAAATGATCTGTATGGCAAACACTTAACAAAAATTAGTTCCATCATTGGATCTTCTATGTCTGTGTGACTCTCCGGATTGCTTGGGCTGCTGTCTATATTGTGCCTCCCTGGGCCATTATATAACTCCTGTATTATTTTATCTTGCAAAAATATTTTCAAGGGACCAACCTGTGCTGAGGACGTTAATGAATGCCAGCGTTACGGGGGCACTGCACTGGGCTGTCAGAATGGAGGTTTATGTCAGAATACTCCTGGAAGTTACAGGTATATTCTTCCATAAAACACTTGGTTTCTCTGCTGAATGCAAAGTAGCAACTGTATAATAGAGTAACCCATTTGGCACAATTCGGAGCAGTGATCACAATGCACTAGAACAAAGCTACCCATTTTGCCAGTAATATTGCTATAATGTAACATAGTATTCACAACATTATATGTGACTATTTCCTTTGCATTATTCCCATTTTCCTTTCATCCAGTGAGTTTTACTGAACACCTCCCATAGGCCTTTTATGATCTTCCTTTTATGCTAGGGGTAATCTAAATAGTCTCCTCATAATGAATTATGATTTAGTATTGAGGTGTTATTCTTCATGTATATTTTCAAGTATTTATCACTTGAAAATAAGACATAAAACTGCATATTTAGGTCAATTGGTATTTCATTAAATCCATTGTACTTGCTGTGTTATTTTGTAGTTGTTCCTGCCCACCTGAATGGTATGGTCCACTGTGTACCATGAGGTTTGATGACTGTAGAACAAACCCTGTGGACATCTGTATACATGGAATCTGTATAGACTTAGACAGAGAGCAGGCCAATCAGGTAAGAAAAGTACTGTAATATGATTAAATGCCTATTTATAATATTCATATTTATTGCTCAAGTATGTATTATTAAGTTCCGTTTTGAAAGCAATCTTCATTTTTCTCTACATGGCATGGTTTCCCTCAAAAGAACCTATTGTTGCTTTGCCCTTTAAAAACATGTTTTTCTAGTCTGTGTGTATCAAATTGGCATTTCTATTGGCAGCCTAAATACAGCTGTGTCTGTGATGTGGGGTGGATGTCGCCTCCAGGAAGTTCGGCCTGTACTGCAGATGTAGATGAATGTGCCCTCCCCAACCCTCCCTGTTCCCAAAACCCTCCAGTTCAGTGTATTAACACTATGGGATCATTCACTTGTGGCCCTTGTCCAACAGGTAATTGCCTTATTCACTGTGTAATCATATATGGCTAGCATATTTTATTCAGTAAGCCTGTAAGGAGTATGTAGGGGGGCAAGTACCTTCTTAATTGCATTTAGGTAGCACCCTATATATCAAGTTTCCTTTATGTTCATAAACAAGCATTTAAGATTAAAAGGAGAACTAAAACCTGATAAATAAGTATTAAAAAATATTGTACATACTGTATATACTTAATATAACAGCCCATGTTTGGTATAATGGATGCCTGTTCTCCACCTTTCTGGTCTTGTTTAGACCATCTGTTTGGTGGTAGGGACACCTCAAATGCTCACTGTGCTTTGGGTTCCTGGCAAGATATACTTACGGATTAGGCAAAACATTAGCGGAAACTGAGGTTACATCTGTTGAAGAAGTGAATAAACTGCTGCTGCACGGTTGATTATTAATCAACTCTGTTACAGATTGTACTTACGATTAATCCACTCAGCATATTCTATTGATGTCTGGTTTTAGGTTGATGATCTGGTATCTAAGGTGCATAGAACAGGTGGAACTGTACTGTTACTGCAACTTGGAGTTACTTTTCAAACATGAAAACACTATAAAGATCACCCATTTCCTTGAGACTACCTTTAAAAATGAATTTTGCAGCAGTTCTTTAAAAGCATCATAGAAACCAGAGTTACCCCTTTAAAGCCCGGCATGACAAATATGTATGCTGAAAGGTTAGTTTTGGAATTATTTTAGATTCATGTTACATGGAGACCATTGTGGACATACAATAGGACAGTGATCCCAAACTGGTGGCTCAAGAGCCAATATTGTTTACTGACACCTTGGATGTTGCTCCCAGTGGCAACTAATACTTGGGGCAAGTATTAGTTGCATATAAACATGATTACTGCCAAACAGAGCCTCCTGTAGGCTGCCAGCCCACATAGGTGCTACCAAATCACAGCCCATATTTGGCACCCCCAAGAACTTTTTTTAATGCTTGTTACCCATGAATGTGGCTCATGGGTAAAAAAAGTTGGGGACCTCAGCGATAGGGAGGAGGCAGACTCATTTTTGAAGAGTCATCAACAAGAATAGTGCAATGTCCCTTTTACAGGTATACCGCTATCCCTTAGTGAAATCCCAAAATATGTAGAATAGAGGAGAGCACTCTTTAGGCAGAATAACTGCTGTTATTAAGCTTTATTGCAGACAACCTTACATGACATGTTTCGGCCTTGTGTGCCCTTTTTGAAGTAAAGCTTAATAACAGCAGTTATTCTGCCTAAAGAGAGCTCTCCTCTGTTCTACATATTTCAAGATATTCCTGCCAGATCCTGCAGTTCTTAACCCTACCGTCACTTTACTACACTAAGGTCAGGTGGGTCTGAGCAACATCACCAAGCTAATTAAATAAATAACCCTTAAAGCACCCCTGTACTGGAAGTGATCCCCAACCATTGGCTCACAAGCAACATGTCGCTTACCAACCCCTTTGATGTTGCTCCCAGTGGCCTCAGAGCAAATGTATATTTTTGAATTTCTGAGGCAAGTTTTGGAGGCATAAAGACCTCAAACAGAGCCTCCTATAGTTAGCCAGTCCATAGTGGGCTACGGGCTACTAAATAACCAGTCACAGCCTTTTTTTAATGCTGGCGTTGCTCCGCAATTTTTTTAATATTTAAATGTTGCTCCTGGGTAGAAAAGGTTGGGGGCCCTGCCTGTACTGGTATTGGATCACTGATCACTGCAGGAAGTAACAGATAAAAAAAATGTATTTTGAAGCCTCTTTTTCTCAAAAAGGGTTCATATAAACACAGATCATTTCTTGCTTCAGAGTGAACAATAAAACTTATCAAATCTGCCTAGTGCAAGTGCCATGTTTGTACTACTTTATGACAGCACTTACACAATCTCTTAACTGTGCCCACACAAAGGCTGGCAAGGAAATGGCTACAGCTGTCAGGATATTAATGAATGCGAAACAGAGAATGGTGGCTGCTCCGTGGCTCCAGCAGTAAAATGCCTGAACACCATGGGATCCTATCACTGTGGGCCATGCCCACCAGGTAAATAATTTTTCTATTTGTAAGGCTTTTTGGTCGAAACATAAAGTACAATTTATGCCATTCATTAGTGCTAAGTGCCACTTTTTTACTTTCCTATAACTCTTTGCAAATTGCCAAAAGGTAGTATGTTTTGTCTGTGATTGTTGTGCCCTAGTGAATTTCTGATGGTGTCTTCTGGCAATGACAGTGACAATTGGAATACCTCTGTTTTTGCTTTTATGATTGTTCAGATGATCATAGTGATGTTTTGAATTATGAGTTTTCCCTCTCATTTTTTGTATATTGAAAGACTTTGGACTTGAGAACAGTTATATATGGCATAATCAGTACCAGAATGGCAGCACCATTCATTCTTCGTGGAATGGAATAGATTAAAACAGCAGACTGGATAGGTTCATTTATGGCTGCCTTAAGGCTATTATGGAAAGCAATGGAGTAATTATGGAGGGAGCCTGGGGGAACACTACAACACTGATGGAAAGGCTCCCTGCTGAGCAGAGCTAATCACTTGTTCATTACAAGACAGTAATGACCACAACATGTGAAATGCAGTATTTTTGTGGGATAATGTAGTAAAGGGTGCTAAAGAGCACATAGGAACCAATCAGATGCTACAGTCTTTTGATTACTAGGTCTAGTGCAAACATTGCACCTTTTATTACATTGCACCATATGAATTATAAGATGTTTTATGACCACATAAAGGCAAGCCAAGTGCTTTAAAGAGTTCATAAAACTCTTTGACCACAATGTAGTAATTACAACTTGTGATAACACTAAGCACCATTCGAAGGATTTTTAAAAAAAAAATGTATTTATGGTTTTTGTGTATTATGTCATATCTATGCGATTCAGAATATGAAATGCATTTTTTCCTAGGATATGAAGGAGATGGGCACACATGTACTCAAACAGACTCCTGCTCTGTGAACAATGGCGGGTGCCATCCCTTGGCATCATGTGCGCCTGGCGAAGGTAAGTTATTATATAGTGTAGCTTTCTTCTGATACCATCGTGCACTGATCCCCCTCTTTGAAGCTTCAGGAGTTCTCTCTCTCTGATGTATGAAAGAGCTAGTATAGTATACATTGGTGTGCCTCCACCCAGAGTTATGGCAGACTGTTCTGCAAAACCCTTCCTAATTAACTTTTCTGTACCACAATCACAGCTCTAAGGGTGGATAGGGTTATTTGCAAGAAAAGTTATAAACTTTATACATGTAGTCTGCCAGCCTGGTCCAGTGATGCCACTGATAGTGGACCGCACCCCCTTCTTTTTGCCTTTTGTTGCATGCACAGACTTGCACATGTGCCGATTGTGGAATCCTGGGGTACCCACCCTCTGCTACTGGATTTTGTTTTTTTTAATTTTTCGAAAAATATCAGATGACTATATAGAAATATGGCCCATCTGCCTGACAGGAATTACTTCACACAGGCATACAGATTATTTAATATCTGTTCTGCTGGGAAACCCTGACTGATTTTGCAGTACCTTCTAAGTCCTGGTGAGAACTTTTGGGTTTCCATGCTCTGAAAATATGGGTTACCACTGGTGGGTATTTGACTAGCCCAGCCAGTAAATCACCAGCTAAGGCAGGGGCCAGAATTAATGTAAGGATTACCCCTTATAAGGCCAGACTTGCCTATACTCCGTCCATTTTTCCACCCACTCCACCAATTTCTCTGCCCCATGTGACACCCCTGCCTGCTACCCCGACCAGGCCCAGATTTGTGGCGAGGCCACAGAGGCCCAGGCCTAGGGAGGCACAAATGTAGGGCAATTTTGCTTATATACAGAGCAATGGGGACCTCTCCCACTGCTTCATATGTGAGTTTAAATTGAAGCACTAATGCGCATGCGCGTGCGGGGGGAGGGGGGTGGGCTACCATGTTTTCTTTTATTCTTTAATAAACATATCACCTGTTGTAGCCTATATAAAACATATATATTTCAGTCTATCTGCAAAGGCCATCTAACAAAACAACATTTTTTTCTGCCACATTAATAAATTTTATTAGAACTTTTAACCCCCCCCCCCCCTTTTTTTACAGCAATTTTGCCAATTTGTGTCTGCCCACCTGGCTACGCTGGAAACGGATATGGCCCAAGTGGCTGCTTGGCTCTCAGTGACATCTGCGAGAAACACAATCCTTGTGTAAATGGGCAGTGCAAGGTATATTATATTATCAGCAGGCACTTAGCATGTTTTCATTTCCAATTACACGTTTTTATCCAACCACTGCAAAAAAATGCTGCAGTAGATATTCTTAGGATATGCTACATTTAAGCATTAATCTACTAATACAGGTATGGGACCTGTTATTTAGAATGCTTGAGACCTGGGGTTTTCCATATAAGTGATCCTTTTGTAATCTGGATCACTGTACTTTAAATCTATTGAAAATCATGAAATAAACCCAGTAGGATTGTTTTGCCTCCAATACAGATTTATTATTTCTTAGTTAGGATCAAGTAGAGGTACTCTTTACTCTTCTACATATATGTTGCCCCTTCATCCCATACTGCTTTTCATTATACAGCCTACAGTCTCAGGATATGAATGCAGATGCAATCCCGGATGGACAGGAACCAACTGTACAGAAAATATTGATGAATGTTCTAGCAGGCCCTGCCAGAATAGAGGGAATTGTACTGATGGAATTAATAGCTACACCTGTAACTGTCCCAATGGCTGGACTGGATTCAATTGTGAATCTCCCAAGCAAGGTAGGCTTGTCTGTATATAAAATTATTTCCAAAGATATTTTCTGTACTCTCTTAAAAAATCTTTGGTTACAGTCTGATATAACTATTCATTGTGTATTTATTTTAAATCTTTTTTAAATCAATTTTGCTGGGGTGAATGCCTAGAATTGTTTATTGTGCAGGTTCGTTTGAAACCAGCTTTGATGTAATCAAGCCAAAACCAACCTGTTGGTTGCACAGCATTCAATTATTTATGGGGCCTGTTAGCTTTTAAAGATCAGTTAGATATGGACGAAAAACATTTGATTGGTGGTTATGGGTAACTTGTTTTTCTGTAACCGCGAGTGAAGTTTCATGGTTCCAAAACCAAAGTCAGACTTTATACTAGTGCATGACTATTGTCAGATTGTTCATTCATTCATAAACTCCATTCTAAACAAACTAGCTGCCACATACATCACATCATGCTAATCTGCTGTTATATAAAGAAATGCCAGTGGCCCTGCTACATCTAATGTACCCAAGGGTATTGCGCCAACGGTTGGCAAATTCTTATATAGGTTTTTATGTATTTATTAGCACCCAGCTCTCCATTCCAATTAAAGGTTTTTGGTGTTGGACGGTCACTTAATAATATCCCCCACTATTAGTGTCTCTTTTATAAAGACATTGACTGGAAATTCACACATTCTTCACACATTCATGCCAAGTAGGACACTGACTGAAGAAGTTTCAGTATGTGCTTATGAAAAATGTCTTTACAGAGATTATGGGCTAAATTACCTTGGCTGTGCGGCCCAGTCATTTCTAGTGATGCCTTTTATTCCTACTAAGAGTTACTGTCTGATTTTTTATTGTCCATGAGGCAGGGATCTAATCCAGGCTTCTTAGCGACAGATTCAATGGAATTCATTTGATTGAACCATGCAGCTTAATATTCTCTCTGAACCAGTGACTTTAAAGATATACTGAAAAATCCAAACTTATGGTAACAATGGATTCTCGATTTAAAAATATTAGGGGGTTGTAAAAGAATAACAAATTATTACAAACTCGTGCAGAGTTTGCTTTCTGTTCTGTAGTGTAATGGGGGCTGGAGTTTCTTTAATACATAAGCTGTGATCTGTGCTCAGCTGAGATAGGCAAATGTCTGTCAAAACGTCTAGTCTTCTGAACAGATAGCCTGATCTACTACAGGTATGGGACCCATTATCCAGCATGCTTGGGACCTGGGGTTTTCTGAGCATGGGGGTTCTTTCCATAATTTGGATCACCATGCTTTAAGTCTACTAAAAATCATTTAAACATTTAATAAACCCAATAGGATTGTTTAGCCCCCAATAAGGATTAATTACGTCTTAGTTGGGATCGGTACAAGTTACTGTTTTATTACTACAGAGAAAAAGCAGTAATGTAAAAAAATGTTGAATTATTTGATTAAAATGGAGTCTATGGAAGATAGCCTTCCCATAATTTAGAGCTAGATAACGGGTTTCCGGATAATGGATCCCATACCTGTACAAAGCCCAAAGCATGTTTAGAAGTTTAGAAGTGACAGTATTTATTTTAGTGACTAGAAAAAGTAAACTGTCTTTATCATCAGGGAAATGTCAGATGTAGCAATTTGTTACCAGCTGGAAATACCCATATCCCACACCAAATGCTAAACACTTATCCTCTTGGTCAACTCCTCCTCAAAAAAGGGAATGATTTATATAGCGTTTTCCTCCCACAGTGTTCAAAGTGCTTTCTGTAGCAAATACATTGAATTGCCACATGTGCTTTGCATGCAGCCATCCAGATTTATCTGAATTAAAAAGAATATAGCTCAGGAGTGTCTGTTGTAAGGTGGCCATTGGAGCATCGCATCTACCATTGGCTGGAGTCTGTAAACTATTGTTGACAATTTATTTGTCACCTTCATTTGTGATGTAGCTACCACTTTTAGGGGCAAATTTATCAAAGAACGATTGCTTCCGAACACAAATTTTTTTTATTTTTTTCTAATTTATAGAACTGTGCGTATTTTCTGGGGGGGCGGTTTTTCGTTTTTCATAGTTTGCAACAAATTTTACATGACAAACTCGAATTTGTCGCAACGAGTACCAAAGTTTCGGATTCATTCTAGCTTCGGTATCGTAACTTGGACCAGGTTGGAGCTGCAGAGTGCCATTGATTCATATGGGAGGCTTTCCTTGGGCCAGGTTGGAGCTGCAGAGTGCCATTGAGCCCTATGGGAGACTTTCCTTGGGCCGGGTTGGAGCTGCAGAGTGCCATTGAGCCCTATGGGAGACTTTCCTTGGGCCAGGTTGGAGCTGCAGAGTGCCATTGAGCCCTATGGGAGACTTTCCTTGGGCCAGGTTGGAGCTGCAGAGTGCCATTGAGCCCTATGGGAGGCTTTCCTTGGGCCAGGTTGGAGCTGCAGAGTGCCATTGAGCCCTATGGGAGACTTTCCTTGGGCCAGGTTGGAGCTGCAGAGTGCCATTGAGCCCTATGGGAGACTTTCCTTGGGCCGGGTTGGAGCTGCAGAGTGCCATTGAGCCCTATGGGAGACTTTCCTTGGGCCAGGTTGGAGCTGCAGAGTGCCATTGAGCCCTATGGGAGACTTTCCTTGGGCCAGGTTGGAGCTGCAGAGTGCCATTGAGCCCTATGGGAGGCTTTCCTTGGGCCGGGTTGGAGCTGCAGAGTGCCATTGAGCCCTATGGGAGACTTTCCTTGGGCCGGGTTGGAGCTGCAGGGTGCCATTGAGTCCTATGGGAGGCTTCCAAAATCATGTACTGAAGGATCAAAGTCGGAAAGGTTTTCCCGCCGTTTACGATTGTTCGGATACGATAATTTCATGACGTTCGGATCACCAATACAATATTACAGTGACTAATACGATTTTTTCATAAGCATTTTCGTGACATTTGAAATCATCAGAAATGATCATATCTAATCTGAATTTTACCCATTTCAGGATTCAAACTCGTACTTTGATGAATCTGCCCCATAGTTTCTAACTGAAGACGTTGTTCATTAATTTGTGCACTGGTGTCTCACAAGTTATAATTTTAAATGTAATGTTTGCATGAGTAATATATCTGCAGCTTGTTTTAGATGGGATATATATTATTAGCTGAAAGGCAATACATTATTCTTTCTCTTCTTAGAGTGTGGAGGTGTTTTAACCGGTTTAACCGGGACCTTTGGTTATCCTAACAATCCAGGCACTGACCAGCATGGCCATATGCTGAGCTGTATGTGGGTAATCAAGACTGAACCAAGAAAGGTAAGAGCACCATGGATTATTGTGATAGGGTAATGGCAGAAAAGCTTAGTTCAGTGAAAGGGTAATAATTAAATACTGATGAGGTGATTGAAGGAAGGTACTGTCAAGCCTTGCTTCAAGCTAAACTTTAGTGACAGCTTCATTAAACTTGGGATATGTATGCATGTCATACAGATACAAACACTTTCATGAGAGAGTAACCGATAATCATATCTCATATCAGTTGTATGCATGCAATGCATTAGCAGACCCAGAATGTGTATGTTGCAAACACTAATCACATTAGTACTTATCACTAGAATTCATACTAAGGCATGGAATTTAATGTAGTAGCAGTATCACGCCATACAATTTTAGTTTAGTACTAGGTTTTTTATCTTTGCATTTTTATAAACAAGTGGGAAATATGCAATGGGTTGGCGGATCTTTGATATACAGCAGCACTTGGGGTCATAATAACCAATAGCTGTTGAATGGTTCTCTGAGACAAGCAGTATGATATATTTTTAAAAAGAATGCATCTGTTCTCTGTTTGTAGATTCTACATATTACTTTCACAAATTTCCATCTGGAGCAAAGCACCCCTTGCAGAACTGAATTCCTTCAGGTCCATGACGGAGACTCAATTTCAAGTTTTATATTAGGCAAATACTGTGGCACCGGCGTACCCCAGGAGATCTCCAGTTCCCATAATTCTTTATTTTTTTGGTTCCACTCTGACCATATCTCCAGTGCTGGTGGTTTCCGGATTTCATGGGAGTCTCGCCAACCAGGTATAATGTGGAATGTTGCAGAAAAGAAAATCGTATGACCTACAGATATTCTATTGGGTGTCATGGTAAATCAGCAGTTAGTACTACTTACTTGCAGCACTTGCCTCCTGAATTTAGTTCCAACCAGAACACTGCATAGAGAACACAACCTAGAATCTCTGTCAAGCACCGTGTAAACATGCAGGCAGGATAGAAATAAAGAATAGCAATAGTTCCAATTACAAAAGCCACCAGAGCAGTGATAAACTGTTGCTATAAAAACAGTGGCAAATGCATAAACTAAGGTGGCAAAATCAATATATATGCTTTCATGACCCCATCATGTCAATAGAAATGTAACTTGTTTATCAAAAACATACAGATTTTACTTTTCTTTTTAGAATGTGGAGGTGAACTGATGGAAACTCATGGATCAATTATGTCCCCTGGATACCCTGGGAACTATCCCCCCAATCGTGACTGTTACTGGACCATCTCCACAAACCCTGGCCTTTACATTACTTTTGCCTTTGGTACACTGAGCCTGGAGGATCATGAGAACTGTGGAAAAGATTATCTGGAGGTAAGTATAGTTGTGCTTAAAGGGAAGTTAGAACTAACATATCATTGGAAGAATTTTGCAGCATTCTCATAGGGCTGACTTTATTGCTGGCTAACAGAATATTACTGTTACTATAAACAGCATCTATAAAAAGCTGCAATCTGCGCATAACATCATCAAGGTATGTTCAATCTATCACATTGACATGTCCTATACAGGCAAGGGCTATGCATTCATGCTGGGCTGTGTCAATATACATCCAGTAACACAGAAACAAACCTGGCTTTGGTAAGCACTGCCAAAACTGATTTAACAATCCAACTATTCCATCCAAATAAATTGCAAAAATAATTGAAAAATGTTTATATGGGTCATGGGGGGTCCCATTAAGGCCTGCATCCTCTGTCACTCCCTAACTCCAAGTTATTTGTCCATATAAGTGGCATTCTTTGTGGCATAAATTCTATAGATAATTAAAAGGTCAATAGTGGGAGGGCTGTGAGAGCTTACAATCTAAGAGTTTCTTCTATTGTGCACTTATATTTGTGCATGGTTATACTTATTAAAGTTAAACTGGGGATTCCTGAGGTATTCCCAGCAGTTGACATTTTATCACTGGTATTACCACTTTCCTGACTCTCAGCAAAACTTTCCTGACACTAAGGAAGTTGTTTAATGAGTCGGCACATATATGAAAACAGGTGCAGTTTTCCAAAATGTGCTATTTGTCTTTCATGACTATTTTAAGCAGTCAAATGTAACTTTTTTCCTGTGTTGTTGTAATTCTGTGGTATAGATAAACTATAAAACCCCAACCCCAGCAAAAATGCTTGCTTAAAAAAGAAGAATTGGATGCTCACAATCATCTTTAAATTGGTAATTTGGCCCTAATTTAAGCATCTTTGCTGTCACTGCCTCGGCAGCCACCGACGGTTGGTTTTAGCCACAGGAACATTTGCCCTTGGTATAAAAGTCTGATTTCTTCAATGTTTGCTTGCTTTAGATTCGGGATGGACTCCTTCCGCAGGATAGGGTCCTTGGAAAATATTGCAGCACTTTATCCCCAGCTCCTCTGCAGACTTCTGGCCCCTATGCCTGGCTTCATTTTCACTCGGGTAACACAGGGGAAGACAGAGGCTTTCATATCACATACATCTCATCGCCCTGTGAGTAAAAGTGTTTTGTCTGGGGCTCAGCCACTCTCTGTCATCCCATGATGCAAGGGTTGTTCGGCTCAGTATTAAAGACTGACTTTAATGAATAGATTATTGCTTATTTAATTGTGTCAATCCTGTTTGCTATATTGCCTAGTGTAGAATCTTGGGAATATCCCAAATAATAAAAATAAATACACTTAAGCTCTTTCACTGTTGTAATGAGTTACCTGTAATATTTTTTTCCAACTGTCTCTCTGCTATGAGACGAGTACAGGTACAATACATGATACAGGTATAGGACCCATTATCCAGAATGTTCGGGACCAAGGGTATTCCGGATAAGGGGTCTTTCCATAATTTGGATCTCCATACCTTAAGTCTACTAAACAATCAATAAACCATTAATTAAACAATATAGGATTGTTTTGCATCCAATAAGGATTATTTATATCTTAGTTGGGATCAAGTACAAGGTACTGCTTTATAATTACAGAGAAAAAGGAAATCAGTTTTAAAATTCTGAATTATTTGATTAAAATGGAGTCTATGGGAGATGGGCTTTCCGTAATTCGGAGCTTTCTGGATAACGGGTTTACGGATAAGGGATCCCATACCTGTACAATGGTACCACTATAATCAGAAATAATGCATCCTAGCTTACGTTTATGACTGGTGACAAGCGAATCTGTCCTGTTTTGCTTAGACAAACACCTGAAACGGTGAAAAATGTTTTTACACATGCAACTTTTTTTCTTACTGGAAATTCATTAAAGTCAATGGCCATTTTTTCTCACTCCTACCACGTGGCTTCTTTTATAAGCACAATGTTTTAGTACATATGCAATTTCTTTCTCCATAGACATTAAAGTCAATGGGCGTTTTATCTAGCCAAATTTTTTGTTGCAGAAAATTTTCACTGCAGTTTCCGATGGCAAAATGCGGAATTTCGTCAGGAATCGATGGCAGCCAAATAAATTTGCTCATCACTATTTATGACTATATGACTTTATGACTAAAATGCCCATCCCACTGTCTTCCAGTTATATAATTCTTTCCTCTTTTCAAAAGGGGTTGTTCCCTTGACTTTTAGTATGTTATAGAATGGTCTATTCTTAGCAACTTTTCAATTGGTTTAAATTTTTATAGTTTTATAGTTTTGTTATAGTTTTTGAGGTATTTGCCTTCCTCTTCTGACTCCTTCCAGCTTTCAAATGGGGGTCACTGACCCCAGCAGCTACAAACTATTGTTCCGTGTGGCTACACTTGTATTGTTATTGGTCCTTTTTTTTTACTTATCTTTCCATTTATATTCCTGTCTCTTCTTCAAACCACTGCCTGGTTGCTAGCACCACATTGCTGAATTTACAAACTGGAGAGCTGCTGAATAAAAAGCTAAATAACTCAAAATCCACAAATGATTAAAATATAAAACCAATTTAAAACCAATATAAAAACCAATTGCAAATTGTCTCACAATAGCAGTCTCTACATCATACTAAAAGTTAATTTAAAAGTGAACAACAGGGTCGGACTGGGCCGGTGGGCCCCGGTGGTGCTCCTCCGGCCAACCTTTTCCCCCCCTGACACATTAAAGTTATGCGTGCTCAGGGGAGGATGTCGGGTGGGGGACCCTGCGGGGGGCTGGCTAAGAGAGACTCAGCAGGAAGGGGGGTTAGGGGGTGTGGGGGACGCAGTTGGTGGGGGCACCTGCCCGGTGGGCCCTGCACCCCACAGTCCGACCCTGGTGAAGAACCACTCAAAGTAAAGTGTAATTTATGTACCTATTTCTATTGCTGATTTTTGACGACAGATTGTTATATTCTAACAAAATTCTTGTGTTATCATTAACCGATGACAGCTGATCCTGGTTGCGGAGGAAATTTTACTGACAATGAAGGATTTATTTCATCTCCCCGATGGCCACAACCTTATACTGGGAACAAACAGTGCATTTATATAATCCAGCAACCGGCCAATGAAAAAATCAGCCTACGTTTTACCAACCTGGAATTAGAAAATAGCAGTGGCTGTTCTCTTTCTTATATGGAGGTAAGGATGTTATATTGCTGGACATTACAACCACACTCTGTAACATTACATTTTGCCACTAAATTGTGCTTGCTAGTCTGGAATTCCTATGCTTGTATTTCTCTGCACGTGCTATTAGAAAATTTGGGGGACATGCCTTTCCCCTAACCCCACTGGCATGCTAGGCCAATGCCCCAGCTAGATTCTTGTAAGTGAATTCTAACACATTGGGAGTGCTATTAGTTTATAAGGAAAGTTGTCAGTCTGAGATGAGATTTTTGAATGTTATATACATAGATGGACCTATTCTAACCAACTTTCCAATTGGTCGTCATTATTTATTTTGTATGCTTTTTGAATTCTGCTTAAAAAAAGTTTCCAAATATAGCTAAATATTAAAAGTATTCCTAGGAGTTTGTATTGAATAATGGATTAAATTTAAAATAACTGTTATTATTATAAAAAGTATATATATATATATATCATATTCTGCAGAACTGTAATAATTTATAATGGAGCAAATTTACAATAATAATGAAATGCTGAACTGTTTCAAAGTCATTTTATATATGGATGATGTTGTGGCAGTTGTTACATGTTTTTATGTCTTATATACATATTGTCTCCAACTATAAGTATATTTAAATGGCCAGTAGTCAAGGTGTTTTAACTAGTGAAATTTTGCCAGGCATGGATCTGCAGAGAAATTCCACATTTCGACATTGGTGAATTGTTTGGCAAAACTTTAGAGAAATTTTGGGGTGAAAATCCGCGGTTCAGTAGTTACTCAACTGACTGCTCATTATAAATAAAATGACAGCCAGGTGAAATATATTTTCTTCCAATCATGTGCCAGGAACAGTGTTACAGAATGACACTAAAGCAAGCTGCATGTTATATAATATAAAACCATTTGAATGCATCTTTCTTGTTCTGGGTATGTTGATGATATTTTAATATATATTCGTGTACTAGATACGAGATGGAGACACAGAAACTGCACCTTTAATTGGCAGATACTGTAACACTACCATTCCCCCACCTATTTCATCAAGTTCAAACGCACTTTGGATCAAATTTAAATCTGATGCATCAGTAACAAGATCGAGTTTTAAAGCATTTTATCAAGTTGGTAAGAATCTGTTTTTTTAAAATATGGGGGATAGATTGTAATTATTTATTATTACTGTATAGAGTTGTATGTATGTATGTATAACTTTATAACTTTTATAAAGTGCCACAAGGGTAGGCAGCACTGTACAATCTTACAATATACAAAATTACACACAGGGAGGACAAGTGTTATAATAAATACAATAAGTATAAATACACAGGGAGTAAGTGCCATGTGGTATGAGACACAGTAGGAAGGAGGTCCCTGCCCCATAGAGCTTACAGTCTAAGTGGTTGGGTAACATACAGGCACAAATTGGAACATGGAGAGTTAAGCTTTCTGTATAATATCACATGGAAAGGGCACTTTCACCACTATAAGGAGATGAAATTAAACTGTGACTGATCATTTATAGCTTTTTAAGTGCTGTTTGTAATTAGTTGATGTGTTTTAAAGATACCTTCATAACTGTTTCTCTATTTTACATAAATGGGAGTTCTTATGTGGAAATGTCATAGATATCGTGTTTTATTACCTAGTAACCTATAGCAGCCAGGCAGAAAGTAGAATTTACTAGACCAGATGCTAAATTTGCAATTATTATTTTCTTAAATTGGACAACAAACCAAAAGTTTGTCAAGCACACATATTCAGTTCAATGTATGGTATCTGTCTGTTCAGCCCACTATGAGATAGAGCAGACTAGTAGCCAAAGCTGAGATTGGGATTGGGCAGGTTTCCAGTGTTATAATGCGTTGTGGCCATCACCCAAAATATAAAACTGCTGGGTTGGTGTCTCTGCTGAAGTGTAAGTGATTGCTTCATTGTCATTAGAGGTTAGCTAGTTAGCAGGTAGCAGTCTGATCACATGAAGATACCATTTTGGTGGTGAATAGGACCCTGCTGATTCTCTCTCAAATAGATTGAGTAGAGCAGGATTTAGATGGTGCAGGTTACTATAGGGCAGTGCTGTCCAACTTATTACAGGTAGTGCGTTGGGTTGAAGTAAAATGATGATTGCATACAGTGAAATCTAAGGAATCTTTGAGCAGGCCCAGACCATAAAAACCCTTTGGAGGGCCACTTGGGCAGCTCTGCTCTAGGGAGTTTGACAGCTGGATGTTAAGTGTTAATGAATAAAGTTACTGGACAGTGGTACCCTGTTTGGGAAAAAGCGACATCATTTTGTAACTAGGAAATTGTAGTTGGTACATATTTTGTGTTATTTGGACAAAAGACACTTAGTTACCGTAACTCACAAAATATCTGGCTTTTCTGCAGAACTGGGGGTGATTCCGTAGAGGTGAGCGATGATTCCTGTAGGCCAAAGAAAATGAACGAATTGCTTTATGAATAACTGCTTCATTGTTAACCCAGAAGCTGTTTTTCCATTGCATCTACTGTTTTAAAATACACATAGGAATTAAGATGAACTGAGAGGTAGAAGGGGAATAGGGATAAAGCTATTTATATTAGGTGTGTGTGAGACACTTGGATCAATGCTGGGACAAACAGGTAATAAATACAGGAAAAATAATTAGGAACTTTAGATACATTGTCAGCATGTTATTACCTTGATATTGCTCCGAAAATGTCACTTCCTTGTCCAGCTGTTTACTTTGAGGTATATGGCCGCTTTGAGGGGGTACATAATTATTAAGCAAGTAGTTAGGCTACAAAGACATATGTCACATCTTTTTATATGCAGAATACAAAAGAAGGTCCAGCTGGCGCAACAAAACATATTGTCACCTCAAGTCCAATTCAAAGACTTACTGTGCGCAATTTTACTTAAAACAAGTTGCTATTATAATAAACGACCTAAGTTTTGGGTCAATTAGGTGAGACAGAGAAGGGTATAATTTTTAAAGCCAGATTTACTTTGGCGTTTTAGTATTGTGTAGGTGCAAGGACTGAAATCTAGCATGGCTGCCATTGGGTGAGTCAAAGGAAGTTTCATGTTCCAAATAACAGCTAATGCCATTTCTTCATATTGCTGTGGTTAGCTGTCATACTGCAGAGTTACTGTGTATTATTTTAGATAAGCATCTTACTCAAGCATTGCCTAACCAATGTCTAGGCTTGTGATCTTTGCCAAACTCTTACATTTACCCTGGCCCTGTTATCTTGGTGCTTATACTGGCTACGTGCTTTAGTCGGGACATCACCACCCTACAATCAGCCATCATATTTTGATGAAAATACACAAAAAGTAGGGTTGTGGGAGCACTTCAAAGCTAAGTACAACGGAAGTGCGACCGGCCAAGTTAGCCACAAACCTACAAAAGAGATAGGTTTGATCAATGAATATTCCCTGGTCCCCTGCTTACTAGTAACTTAGTATCTATGTAAGTGCATAGACCAATGATCCCCAACCAGTAGCTCACGAGCAATATGTTGCTCCCCAACCCCTTGGATGTCGCTCTCAGTGGCCTCAAAGCAGGTGCTTATTTTTTGAATACTTGGCTTAGAGGCAAGTTTTGGTTGCAAAAAACCCAGTGTAAAGCCAAACAGGGTCTTCTATAGGCTGCCAGTCCACATAGGGGCTAACAAATAGCCAATCTTAGCCCTTATTTGGCACCTCCAGGTACCTTTTTCATGCTTGTGTTGCTCTCCAACTCTTTTTACAATCGAATGTTGCTCAAGAGTAAAAAAGGTTGGGGATCCCTGGCATAGACTTTTAGTAATAGGGGTTCTTAGTTACAAAGTTATGATCATAAAATTGCCTGGCACTTCTCTGCATGGTCTTATGTTTTGGAATAAGTGTCTTCTGACCATGGGATTGGTCGCACAGGGCTTAATCCTCCCCCGCCATTAGCTTTTAAAGAAGAGAGACTGCCATGACCAAAACACTGGTTTCACAGGTTTAATCCACCCCTGCTTGTGGCTTTTAAGAGAGAGAGAGATTTCCCAGACCACCACCCAGTCTGCCATTAAAGGGATGGGAGTGGGGTGCTACAACCACATGGAACTTTGGTCATTCTTTCTGTAAGCAAGCCACCATACCAGTCTCTCTCATTTAAAAGCCAATGGAGGGGGGAAGATTAGGCCTTGTGAGACCAATCCCTTGGTCAGGAGACACTTATCCCAAGACATTATACCATGCAGGGCGGTGCCAGCCTACAAAAAATGACCAGAGGTAAATAGTTGGGCCACCATATGGGGTTTACCTTGGGATGGTATGGTGGCTTGTCAATTTTATGATTGTAACTTTGTAACTAAAACCCACCTTTTTTTGAAAGTATACAAACTTACATAAATACTAAATTACTAGTAAAACTGGGGACCTGCCCCCAGGCCTATGTTGCCTCTATCTAATCTATATCCAGCCCCGGAATCACTCTTTTCCTTGATATGAAAGTTAGTTTGGGAAACAACCAGGACATATAAACTAGGAAGCCCTCTAAGTCCTTATACTTTACCAGCCTTTGATATTACAAAACTCCCCTTTACACACATACACAATAGAATCATGTGTATTATATGGGGTTGTGCACCCCCTGCTTCAGTCATTAGGAAATTAGAAGTTGAGGAAACGTTACATGACCTATACAGTATTATGATGACATGTGCCTTATTGTCTGTATAGTCATGGAACACTTCAGTATATACTTATATTTAACAGCAGGACTTCCATTATCCATTATAAGCACTGCATGACTATATATCCATCTTGTATATGAAAATAAACAGATTGTAAAACATTATTTACAGTTTTCTTCTTTTTTCAGCCTGTGGGGGCTTTCTGACAGGGGCCGGAGTAATTCACACACCCCACTATCCTGACGCGTATTTTCGAGAGAGAACCTGCGAATGGATCATTACTCAACCAGAAGGAGAAGTGGTCTCACTTACGTTCAACTCATTTGATATATTGGCTGGTACCAATTGTGGTTCTAATTTTGTTGAGGTAAGTAATGATTATTTTTAATATTGCCGCTGTTGTTTGCATCTTTAGATAAAGTTGGTTCTTCCTGGTTGTTCCATAAATTCTGTTTGCTTTGTGCGCAACTTGATGTTACTGTGTTAAATGCTGTTGCTATGTTTTATGATTATATGTGTCCCATTAATATGTTGTAGATACCCATGGTCAACAAGCATACTTTACAGTTATTTAAATTTAGATTCTGAACTATTTTAGTTTACCTTCTACCCTTCCCAAACTCTGCTGAGTCAAATCTCAATGGTACAAGCTGCTCTGCACCAACTAAGAAAACGTATGTTTTCATGTTTATAATGATGCTGTTAAGGGTTTGATAGCCAATCAGTGTCATATCTCAAAACCAATCTATGCAAGATTCATCAAAGTGACACTGTGTAACATCATAGTAACATTTAACAAGGACATAACATTATAATATGAGGCTTTCTTTTGAATACCTGTGCTCTTATTTTCCTTTAGATAAGGGATGGTTCATCTTCAGATTCCCCACTTATTGGGAAATACTGTGGGCCTGAAATGCCTGTGCCTGCTCAATCTACTCAGAGAGCCCTCTATATCAGATTTACTACCGACTCTTCAGCCACAAACCATGGTTTCTCTATTTCATATCAATCTTTGATTGAGGGTGAGTTTAGATTCTTTCACCTTGTTAAAGAATAATGATTAAATAGCTTCCCTCATACTATTATATAGGGAAGAAAGTACCACAAGACCACTACATAATACTGGGCCAAACGTAACACTCATATTTAAAGAGACTTCAAAGGGTTTGTTCACCTTTTATTTAACTTTTAGTATGATGTATAGAGTGTTATTCTTGCAACTGGTCATCATTTTTTATTATTTGTAGTTTTTTTAGTTATTTCATTTTCAATCAGGGGTTGGATTGGATGAAAGACTGTTATATGAATAGGAGATGGCCTGAATAGAAAAGAAAGTTACAAAAAGTAATAATAACAATAAAACTATAGCCTCACAGAATAATAGCTTTTGGGCTTGTTGCAAGAAGAAGACAAATAATACAAAAATG
Organism: Xenopus tropicalis; assembly: GCF_000004195.4. NCBI lineage: Eukaryota > Metazoa > Chordata > Amphibia > Anura > Pipidae > Xenopus > Xenopus tropicalis. The sequence goes on from NC_030682.2 coordinate 28,648,612, forward strand.
ATAACAAATAAATAATAAAGACAAATTGAAAAGTTGCTTGGAATAGGCCATTCTATAACATACTAAAAGTTAGCTAAAATGTGAAGCACCCCTTTAAAGACTGCTTAAACATAATGGAAGTTTGGCCTATCTTCCTAAAGAATAACTCACAATGCAAGCAATTTGCACATTAATAGTTAAATCTTACAGTAGACAGTCTGATTGAGGTCTAGTATCCTAAAGGTTCCAAAGGTATTTGCAGCAGATGAGTAATTGCTACTTCTAACTGCAGTTAACATACACACCATAAGGGGAATGGTTTGCCTATCACCCCCATGCATCACAAGTATGTATGTAATCTAAGCCAGTTTTTACATCATACACACATTTGAAATATTGCAAACCCACCATTTTTGTGTTTAGACTATTTACCTTTGCTTTGCTATTTGCAGAGCTTCAGGGGAAGTCTACTGACTGTTGTTTTTTTACAGGCTGTGGAGGTACCCTTACTGACACTCAAGGTACCATTACTAGTCCAGGTTATCCAGCTGTCTACCCACATGGAATCCAATGCACATGGTTCATCTCCATTCCCCCTGGGAATCTGATACGCCTCACATTCGACTCCTTCAATCTTGAACATGGATATTCATGCAGTTATGATTATTTGGATATATATGATAGTGCAAGTGCTATCATGGAATCTAGAATTGGAAGGTACTTTTCAGTTTCCTTATCATAAATTTGTATAAAACAAAATAATTTTCCTATAAAGCTGTGCAATGTACAACTGGTGCCTGCAAGACAAGGGAGTAATTTACAAAGAACTCACACAGGAATCAAATCTACAGTCGACCTGACTTTGCTCCAAAAATGTTCTTTTTACAAATGTTAAGGCTACTTAACATTATACAGTCTGATAAAGCTTATTGTCTTTGAAAGTAAATTTAAGAGAAGGTGCAGCATATGAGTGGTTGAGGGCAGTGATCACTGTTCTGCAATGTTTGCTTGTGGAACGTTGTGCACAGATCATATTAATTCTTACCAGAAGCTCAGTATTTCCAAAGATACAAGTGAGTTTGACTGCATTTAGCATTCTCCAGTGAGTGACAATGGAGATACTTGGGAGTCTCTTTCAGCAGTTTTTGGCTTCTGTCTTGAGGCATCTAACTCAGTCCTGGCCTAATACAGAAATCATTTTCTTTCAGGCTGAATTCTAGGGCTCAGTTTAAATAAAAGATAAATAGTAAGCCACTAAAAACAACCACTTAATAAACACATGATGGCACAAGATAAGGCATAATCTTCAGATGCTTTATAAAACAAAAATAAGACACAGGCTTCAGGTGCTTTATACACTTATATACACTTATATTTAATGATATTTTGTGTTATTGCCAGTCTTGTTAGTACAGGTAATGAGCTTGTTTTTGGGGAAGTGGGGAATGTTTTTTGGAATCTATATATACAGGTACTGACTTTTGATGCGTGCCATACTGAGCCTATGACTTGTGCTTTTGGTATGCATGAAAGTGATAGGCTTAATTATAAGGGGTCAATGTGAATATAGAATAAAGTAAAAAAAATTTAATATGAATGCAACGGTCGATGTTGGTTCTCTAGGCAAGATTAATTCTATAATGTAATGTATAGTCTGTTTGGTCTACAACAGAACTGTTAGTGCAGGTAACTGTCTCGATTTACCTTCATTGTTGTGCTGCTGTACAATCATTACAGTTCCAACAAAGCTGGTTAAACACACATACTCTGAATGCTTACAGTTACACTGAACTGAACTGTGCCAGTTGTGATTAGATGTGCCCTTTGGCAATTCAAGCATGTGAATAAATTGCTCTAGAATTTAACTGATTGATCTAGAGAATTATCTGGCACTTATGCTAATATCAATTAGTATGGTCAGTATTAACCAACTGTTAATCTCTGGAGTTCCTTGCAGCCAAGATTTGGAAAGCAGATTTGGGCCCATCATTAATTTATCTGTTATTTAGTTAGGACATTGAGTATTGTAAGAGTAAGTCCAAAAGCACAGGCATAATGTATGGTTTTTTTACCTTTGATTCCTAGATTTTGTGGCAGATCCATCCCTCCATCAATAACCAGCAGAGGCAACACAATGACTGTGCTTTTGGTTACCGATACAAATACAGCAGTTGAGGGGTTTTCAGCCAGATACACCTCGCTCAACGCAACTACAGGTAATATGATTTTCTTTTTTCATTCAGGACAGAAAATAAATACTGTCTGTAATAAGTAGTAAGTAAGTAAGTAGTTGATATGTAGTATTTCATAGTACTGAAAACTAATAAATAACAATGTAAATGCCATCTTTTCATGAGGTTGTGGTTACTTGCCTTAAGGGCAAGAAACCACAAGTTAACTGAAAAATAGCCTTTGTTTATTAGTTGTCCTTTAACACAACAAGTTTCTACTTTCCTGCTTAATTCCATAAGCCTGGTTATTTGTACAGCACAATTATGCAGGGAAAATTAGAAACTTATGGTTTTACTGGACTTTAGCCGCCCCTATAAAATTATGCAGAAAATTGTTTTTACATTTTGTTCTGTCACTTAAATGGCAAAATCTATTAAACCATCCTTTGATGGCACACGTATAATCCATAATCCAGTCAATAATCTATTTTTGCCGGTGCTGGGCATAAGCAATATCATTGTAGTATGGCTGGCATCTCTTTCAAGGAGAGGAAAAGACTTGGTAATGAAAAGGTTTTTGGTGAACATGTACTTAAAATGCCTGAAAGATTAACTTGGGATGATGTGGTCACTTCTGTACTTGGAATATTCAACATAATCCTTGTAAAAGGCCTTTGTTCAAAACGGTCTCTTCTTTTCTGTGGAACGCGAGCCACTGTTGGTTAATGCATGCCAGCTTCAGCCATTGGTTTCCAGGAATTTGCATCTTTCACTGCCTGTGGTGGAGTAGCTATGCTGGGATACGTGTTCTCTTTCTCTCTGTAAACATGCCCAGGCTGAAATAAAAAAGTAAGTGTTCAGCATCTCAGTTAAAATTAAGAAAAGGTCATGCAGTGGAAAAATATATTTCAGAGGATAAGTGCCAAGGATTTATAGATGTACTGTGGATTTATAGATGTACTGTGCTTGAAGTATTAAAGAGAAAAAAAACATGGCGTTAAGTAGATCCAAAAGGTTAATCCAGAAAATTTGTTTGTGCAATTCAGACCCAAAAAATCTGTCCAAGGGTTATTAGAGTGCAAATGGTGTGTGCCCACCATGTAGAACTGTTGGTCTCACATTTTAGTCATATTGCTGCCAAAGACTTGCCACATTAGCAGCAGACATTCTGCACCCCCAAGAGTAGAACCACAGAGGCTGACCAGCCATGCATCATGAAACACTGGCAGATCTCGGATAGAAGACAGCTAAATGAAGTTGCAGATAATTCTCTTCACCTGAAGATTGGAGAATACTGTTCTCTGTATTAAATTCGAAAAATACTATTAATGTAAAAGACTAAACTTGGCTACCATTTCCCTCCTTTCTTGTAGTCTCAGGATGTCAGTAATAAGACATAAAAAGAACACGTACCAGGACATAGTCCTGAAAATCAAAGCCTTATGGAATATTCTATAAATGCATACAGAAACAGTTATACTATTTAGGACTGGAATGTGGTTAAATGTTTTCTACAATTCAGGAATAGTGAAAAACATCTTTCTTGGGAGGCACAGGGCAGTCTTCTGTATCCCTCAGGGAAGGGGAAAGGAAACGTTTTATCACGCAAATGCCATTATATGGAACTTGTTTTTGAGTTTGCAAAGATCTACCTATGCCCAATAGAGATCAAAGTATTAAATTAATACCATGACTCATTAAAAAGAACTCTGCTGCAGTTACCCTAAAGAGTTAATGATGGGGCTAGATTTGTAAATTGGTGGAAAAGCTGCAGTTTCACTTCCCACTCAGACTGGACACCGTGCCAGTATTGTAAGTGGTTTCAGACGGCAGCATTCTCTACGAATCTGATTCAGCTACCAGAGAACTGTAACAAAAATAGAAGACAAAAGGAAATCTCAAAAATGACCTTCAAATATGATCATTTAGATTTGACTCCTTACTGCTATATATTCTAGATTAATACACATGGGCCCCATCTCAAATGTTACAAGGTTTAGCTTAATGAAAGCAGACAATAGGATAAAAACAGGACAGAGGCTGGCATTATTTTAGTGCTTCAACAGCTCCCTTGGCACCCACATCAGAATACAACTTTAAAGTATGTTTCCACCACACTGCTCAGCGCCAGGCCACATTTTACAAATGCATGAATTCAAAGTGTCCACGTCAGCAGTAATTTTACTTCCATCCCAAGACCTGATCTGGCTGTGGTCTCGCAGCATGGAGATGAAATAGTATTAACTCTATACTTCCTAATTAATTGTGCCTCTGTACCTATACCAGGTACATGCATGGCCATTAAAAGTCAAATACCCTCAAACAGAGTAAGGAAAGTTCTCTTTATATTGAACCCTCATCTTTCTAAATGAGTTTTTTTGTTGAAATGAACAACACGGATATTTGAAAGTTTTCCAAGGTTTATCTTTATTTTCTCTTCAGTACAGGTATATGGAAATGGTTTGTTTAATACACACGTTCACAATATATAACAATCTATACAATTAGAGTAATCTGAGGGTGCTGTACCTCAACAGTCCATACTCTGTGATTCACCAATATACAATAATAATCTTGAGGCTGGCATTCCACCAAGATTTGAAAAACGTGATTTTCCTTAATTTAACCAGTTAAATAACTAAATTAATGCAACGTGTTTTTGAAGGCCACAGCCACTCTTCGTAGAGTGTTTTATGCACATACCATTTGCTACATGTGCTGCATTTATACACTTAAGTGGAAGCTGCCATATTATTTACCTATTATTTACCTATTATTTACCTTGACTTGCGTCTTCCAATAGACGATCTCCACATAACTCACAGGTAGAGATGAGCTAATTTTTTTGCCAGGCATGGATTCGCAGCCACATTCCGCATTTCTTCATTGGCAAATTGTTTTGCAAAACTTCCATTAAAATTTGGCATGCGTCAAAAATTTGTTGGGTGACAAAAAAAGTCACAGGACAGCTGCGTCTCACAGATTTTTCACCATTTCGCGAATTTTATGGTGAAGCGAAACGGAACAGATTCGCTCATCACTACTCACAGGAATTTAAAAAATAAAAACCTGTTCTTATTAGTGCAATATCTCTTTTTTTTTTTAAAAACTGTCAAAACAGATAAATGTAAAATTGCTCAGAGCTCACTTCTGAGGACTTAACATGTAAGATATTCAAGCTGGAAAAAAGAGACATAGCAGGTTACATAGCAGATAACAGATAAGCTCTGTAAAACACCATTGTATTCTACAAAAGTTATCTGCTATTAAACCTGTGCCTTTTCTCCTTTTTTTCCAGCTTTAATGTCTGTTCCCATGGCTACACAGCAGTTTATTTACATAAACTATAGTATTGTTTCTGAAGCAAACACACAGCTTTTACCAGTGTAATTTAAAGTGTCATATAGCGTATTCAGGTATTGAATATATATTTCCCTTTATGGTATCTTTAGGCTCTGTATATTTGTATGTTATTTCTGTAAGTTGCTCTTGCTTTTTAAAAGAACAAGATTTTTGCAGAGCAGAAGTGATACTAACGGACAGAACCATTTCATTTGTTAATACACTGCGAAAGATGAAGTTGTCTTCGGTGGTTTGGCAAGTGCCCAAACTTGCTTTTATGCCACATAACCAGCTTACTTTGTTGATTGTATTTACTGCAAGATGGAAAGCTTTCAGTGATGAGAGAGATGTTGACAACAGTTCTGTTTCACTGGAAACTTTATTGTGAATGCCAGACCTTAAGGTAACCACATTAAAAATTGAGGTTCCATCTTGTAATCATACCTCCCAAGGTTAGAGCAAGATATACCTATGCTTCAAATACTTAGTAACCAAGGCAACCAAACACAACTGTCATAGTTAAGGGTGTTGATTGAAGTCAACATATTTTTGTCTCTTCTACTTTTTGCTATAAGAGTATTTAGCTTGGCATCTACATAAAAGAAGTAATTGCAAGCAAATTCTGCTTTCTCGGCCAAATGAAATACACAATCTTTCCATAACGGTGAAAACACAAACATAGGACCTTTACATATGAACTAGCCATTCCACCAAGTCAGTAGAAATGATATTCAAGGCCCTTGTTAAAATCAGGCAATAAAATATTATGGTTGTAGTAGGCAGGTGTTGTTTTAAAGAAGAGTGGCAACAAGGGATGAGCAAACTTTTTCACCTGGCACAGTTTTGTGGCAAAACTTGTGGTCAAAATTTGCCATGTAATCTTTATAAAAAATGCAGACATAATTATTATCTACCCATTGCCTTCCACACCAACCAATGGAATGGGAGCCATCCCCCAGCCCACCCTTCATCTATCTAAAGAGCTGTCCTAAGTATAGTGATTGCCTTTCTGAAATGTATATCTCTGCAGCCACTATGAGCCTGCCTAGAATATTAGTAGTTTGGTCAAAATATAAGGTATAGAGGCTCTTTAGCCAGAAAGCTTCAAATTACTGGAAGGCCATCTCCTATTGGCTCCATTATATAACTCAGATTTTCAAAACTTATTCCCTTTTTCTCTGTAGTTATAAAACAGTAGTTTGTAATTGATGGTAACTAAGCTGCATGAATCCATATTGGTGGCAAAACAATCTTATTGGGTTTATTTAATGTTAAAGTGATTTAAAGTAGACAAAGTATGAAGATCCAAATCATGGAAAAAAAACCTGGAAAGCCCTAGTTTCTGAGCTTTCTGGATTACAGGTCCCTTACCTGTATTTAAATCTTAAAAATGTGCCCATTTTATATATGCAGTAAGAGGGGCACAGTTGTTAACATTGCTGCCCCTTAGCGTTTAGGAAATGGGTTCAGTTCTGACCAGGGAACTACCTTCATGGTGCTGTTTTGCTTTGGGTGCTCTGTTTCCTGTGCCAAAACTACATGCACATTAAATGCTGATGAATTTGATTCTTCTGTGTGTGTTTAAATTAGCCTGTAATATCCACTGTGGGAGAGTCTGATATTTGTTATTAAGATGCTGCCCAATATGTCAAAACTATATTAATAAAAGCATAATTATTTAAGTGCAATCTGTTTTAAAAATAAATAGTAAATGTATAAAGAGTCTAAGTAATTTTGGAGACAGTTAAACATTTATTTTCCCACTCTGGCCTCAAGTACAGCATTAAAAAGCTAATTTGTTGCCAGGGGTGTTTATGCACAATATAATGCAAAAAAAACTGCAGTTTAACGACGTTCCCCCACAAAGCTGGCATTCACAGTCACAGCAGATTTAAATGTCAAGTAGAATTACAATGGGCTCTGTTTATTAAAAGCCATTTTTCTTGTGGTGTTTTCATTGCTTCGTCTAATTAGTTGGTGAGCCTTTGTTTTGATGTTTTTTTATTAGCAAGTAGAAAAAATTCTGTTTTCATGGGGTTTGTAGGATTTCAGAGATGCAGTTGTACATGTTGCTCGGATCCCATGAAACCTGGGGCACAAACGTACAACCAGAGCTCTGTATCTCTGCAAACAGTCCCATATGATAAGATTATACTTGTGATGTTAATGGTGTTGCATAGGGGATAATGTCCCCTATTCTTGGCATTGTTAGAATATTAAACTAACAGTAACACCAGAAAAAGTGTACAAAATAATTACAATATAATGTACTGTTGCCCTGCATTGCTACAACTGGTGTGTTTGCCTCAGAAAGACTACTATAGTTTATATAAGTAAGCTGCTGTGTAGCCATGGGGGCAGCCATTCAAAGGAGAAAAGGCACAGGTTACTTAGCAGATAACAGATAAATCCCCATTATATGGGGCTTATCTACTAGTTATCTGCTATGTAACCTGTGCCTTTTCTCCTTTTTTCCAGATTAAATGGCTGCCCCCATGGCTACACAGCAGCTTATTTATATAGTAGCTTTTCTGTAGCAAAAACACCAGTTTTTTGCAGAGCAACAGCACATTATATTTTATTTACTTTAAAACACTTTAATTTTTTGATGTTACTGTTCCTTTAAGGGTGAAGACACATGGAGCTACTAGTAACAGCTACTTGTCGTGGCTACAGAAATAGACAATGCTGATCATTTACTGATAATTGTCTCTATGTGTGTTTAAGCAGAGGCCATTCTCAGTACTGTCTATGGCAGGGGATTTTCTGGCATTTAGTAGCAATGAAAAAATATCTGCTGCTAGAAGCTCTGTGTGTCTTCACCCTAAGGGGTTTCTTCACCCTATGGGCCACAAGAACGCAAGTAATTGAACTCGAAAAGAGATTCCATTTCCATGAATCAAGATGAGTCTGATTTTATAAATGGGAATGAATTCTGCCTAAAAATCTGGATTTATTCTTGTATGTTTCTCTCAACTGTATCAGAATTGAGTTGCATGGCATTCTCATCCAGACTTTGCTTACAAACATTTGAGTTCAGTTTTGAACACATGATTTTTTTAAGGATAATGATTGTCCAAATATCAGGGTTTATAGAATAATACTGGCTTGGATTGTGGAAAAATCTTGGGAAAACAACTAGGTTTAGCCTTACTGAAATGAATGTATTAGCTGGGATTGAGCTGAGTTTTACTATAAAGACATAGTAGCATTAGGATGTGCCAGCAATCTAAACAGTCAGCAGGTTTGAATTAAAATGTGGCTCACTTAAGATTTGGGGTTTTTTTTTGGGAATCCCTGTTTGATCCATCCATGCCACATGTTACCAAGTTACAGATAGTGTAACATAGGTCACAGAGAAACCTAAAAACACAGAATCTACAGTTGCTGGTACTTTCATTTACCTGCTATAGATGGTACATTTTCTGGAATGTAAAGGTTTAATGCACTGTCATAATAAAAGTAAAAACTGCAAATCTGGAATAAATACATTTTACCATGAATGCGCTACACCTTTATCAATGACTGTAATTTTTTGTTTGCTCCTGCCTCTTGATTTAATACACAGTTATATTTTGTATTATGTGGATTAAGAAGAAAGGTGCTCTGCACTCACCTGTTACTGATATATTAAAGAAATTCAGACATTTTGTGCATTAAGCTACCAAAAAAATGCCCTTTAAACAAAACAGGGATTGTTTGTCTATACATTGCAATATATTCAAGCTGGCTAACTACATGAAAGTCATCCCCAATCTTGCCAGTCCTACACTGACATTTTTATCTGCTTGCTTTCCAAATTGTTAATAGAATCCATGTTAAAAAAATGAGAAAGTATTAATGCCCATTTTTTTGTTGTTTACTCCTTTTTAAGCCTGTGATGCCAGCTACACAGAAGCATCTGGAATATTTTCTTCTCCAAACTACCCCAACCGCTACCCCAATAACCTGGAGTGTATTTACACAATCACAGTGGAAACAAATAAACAGATTTTACTGAATTTTACAACTTTTGTGCTCAGTACATCTACAAACTGTGACAAGGACCATGTAGAAATCAGGCAAGTCACATTCATTTAGTGGTTATTATTTCTCTTGTTGTTGCCCTAAAATGCAATTCTATGTTTTTATTACAGGCTTTGTGCCTGCTGGTGCCATAGACTTTTTAGAATGTCTGATCTTACTAGAGTTTTGAAATGTAATATGTACTTGGATAACAGTTAAAGAAAACCTAATTCCTCAGTTGAATTATAAATTTATCTATCTATCTATCTATACATCAGTCTTAAAGTGGCAATACATGGCAAGATCAGCCTGGTTGGCGAGGTTGGCCAACAAGCAGACTTTATACCAATATGCCACCTAGGGTATGCAAATCTGCCTGTGTATGGAATGAACTACTTTATTTCTTTGGCTTAGCTAATATTGCTAATGTTGTGTTTTCTTTTTAATAACTTATTTTAGAGATGGGGGCTACGAAATATCTCCATTGCTTGGAAAATTTTGTCAGGGACCTCCTCCGGTAATTGTCTCCCACAGCAATAAACTTTGGGTAAAATTTCGAAGTGACTCTAGTTACTCTGAAACTGGATTTTCTGCTCATTGGGACAGCGCAACTACAGGTACACCCTTTCCTGTTGCAGAAAAAATGTCATATTATTTTATATATTGGTTTCCTTGATCATTATATTTCTTGTTGCAGGATGTGGTGGAACCCTTACATCTGTCTCCGGTGGGTTCACATCTCCAAACTTCCCCATGCCATACTATCACAATTCTGAGTGCTACTGGCAGATGATGGCATCTAGTGGAAGCACTTTTGAGATACAATTTGAACACTTTGATTTAGAGTCGCATTCAAACTGTCAGAATGACTATCTTGCTGTAAGTGCACCAAATCATACTTCTCCATAAACATACATTTATAGAGCACATAGTCGCTTTGGCAAACATATATTGTTCATTTTTGATTTCTGATGAATGCCATATACTCACAAGAAAATAAAACATATGCATGTGTAAAACAGTGAAAGCAGATCATTTAGTTTAATTAAATTAAAAACAGGTATATGCAGATATACAGATTGAAGGTTTTTCATACTGTGATAGAACTGCAGTTTTTAGGTCCTTTTACCAAAGTGCCTACTGTAATCAGTTTTTTTCTGTGTGTCTCAATATTTCAAGTAGGCTAGACAACCCTGCAGCTGCTGGGGGGCAGGGGCAGGAGGTATTGAGGGCCCAGTGGGGCATGGCTGGCATAGGGGGGCCCTAATATGATTTTGGTCTGGGGCCCAGTAACGTAAAGAAAAAACATAGAATCCTAAGCAGTCCATACTGTGTTTCCTTGTAGGTTTATGATGGCAATACCACACATTCACATTTATTGGAAAAATTATGTGGAAAGAGGCTGCCAGATCCAATCAGGTCCTCAGGAAGCAATGTGTATGTAAAATTTAGGACAGATAACTCAATTTCATTCAGTGGCTTCTTCGCAACATACAAGCAAAGTAAGTACCTTCATACTGACTGATAGGCTTACAGGTGTATTATACGTTCTCTTAATGTTTTCATAGTTAAATTTTTTACATTTTCAGGGATTCATAGATACCCTCCCTTTTGCTTGTGTTATTCTTTTTAAAGCCTATTTAAAGTGGTGGTCAAATTTCCTTATGCACCACAGCCTTCTACTTGTTATAGAGGAGAAATAACTAAACCAATTAAAAAAATAATCACAAAAAATTAATCAGCAACAGTTTATTTCAATATTCATTTATTTCAGTTCGATTTATTGCACTGTAATATTGGTTGTATTATTAAAATGGCTAAAAATATATAACAGATAGCTATTTTATCTCTTTAAAATTGGCACATATTACATAGGGGTACTCAGTAATGTGCATGCTGCAGACTGCACTGATTCCCAGGTAAAATGTAAGCTGGAAACCTTGTGGGTAACAAACAAATCATTAGAAAATGCAATTTATCTTTTATTTCTATCCACTTTTAGGGTGGACTTTTAGGGTTGACTACTTAATTTTTTTCATTTTTTTAAGCTTGCCAGGGTGTTATGATTGCTAACCGCAGCCGAGGAATATTGGAAAGCTTAAACTATCCGAACTCATATCCCCACAACCAACAATGCAACTGGACGATACAAGCAACATTAGGGAACACCATAAACTATACATTCACAACATTTAATGTAGAGGGATATTTCTCCTGCAATGACTATGTACAGGTATGTTGTCTTTTATTGTATAAGTGTCCTGTTACTGCTTTGGCTTGCAAGATTCTAACCAGATTAATATCTAGCTAACATGTTAGACTATGGTCCTACAACCAAACCTGCACTGTTCTGCAGGTGGTGGTTGTAGCACGAATTTTGAAGTCTTGAGGCATGACTACCTACTGACCAGATGTGCTGTAAAGCGCAAGCAAAGCTACTACATGTTATAAAATGCTTTCTAGCAACCCTATCAAATTCCAAGAGCTTGTCTTCATCTCTGCCCCTTGGCAACCCCAAATGGAAACCAACAGTGTGCCTTGTAACTACATTTAATAAAATGCCTGTCTAGCATTGGGCAATTGCGATAGTATGTTTAAGCCTTGCTTTGTGATTTAAAGGCTTATTCACATTGATAGGTGTAACTATTGGTGCAGAATTTCCTCTGCCAAAATGCCATTCAAGAGTACCTAATGCCTAATTGTGCTCCTATATACTTTTGGCATCATGATTCATCCTGCTTTGCAAAATAGGGTAAAATGTAGCCCTGTACCTTACACCTACCTTGAGCAGGCAATAATTCTAGGGCTTTGTGTGTTGCACCAGTGAAATTATGTGCAAACTGGCTCTGTCACCCCCAACATTGATGCCCCTATAACTAGCACCAGATTTTGCACCCGCATTGACAAATATACTGCAAGCTACATTACATGTAGTTTTTTGCATAAGTCCAGTTACGTGGGAATGCTGGGTAAAACTATTGCTAAAAGCACCAAATTTGAATGCGTTGCACACATTTTGGTCTTATCATGTGGACTGCTGCTCTCAGGATATCTGCTCTATGACTAGAGAATCTCCTTGTTGTAGACTTCAGTATTCAGTGTGTACTTCAATCACAGACTGAGCATGACTTGATATACAAAGTGATACTGAATGATGTGCCATAGAGAGGAAACTGACTCACTGCGGTGACACACACAGGATGCCTGCAGCCGTTTCAGATAGATCTGCCAAACTAGTGTTACAATAAAATGCCTGAAGAAATATCTGAGAAGCTGGAAATAATTTACTTGCAGGTTTAACCCTAAATTCCATTCATTATATAAAGTTACTATTTAAAATCCTACCCAAGAAAAGAGTCGGGTTTGTATAATATATTAATGGGTAGTGAGGGTAGCAGTTATAACCCATTGATGGATATTAATGGATTCTTTATAAATGGCATGTCCATTGCTTTATTTTTTTGGAGTGAAAGGGTAGAGAAGGGTATAATACCACTGAAAATTGACAAGACTCACTTGCAATAGATGTTTCATGGCTAAGTTCTCCTAAAGTAATAATAGGTATATTACTCATGATCAGGCCCGGACTGGCATTCAAAGTAGGCCCTGGCATTTTAAGTAGACAGATGCCCAAACAGCCCTCAACCAGCCAACTAAATAGTAACTATCTATGGAATCTTACAGCAGCCCCTCTAGCCAGGGCCAGACTGGGGGTGTTCCCGCCCCAGGGGCCCTGCAGGTTCCCCCGCCGGCTGCGTCCCCTAACCCCCCCCTGCAGGGGCCCCCCAACCCCCCATAGGGTCCCCCACCCAACGTCCTGCCCTAAGCTTGCGCAAATGTAATGCGTCAGGAGAGGAACGGTCGGGCTGGGGGGAAGTCGCACCAACAAGGGTCGGGCCCAGTCCGACCATGCCTCTGGCGTCTGTCAGAATCCACAGATTGCCCAGGATAATTTTTTACTTTATAGCTTTTTTCTGTCTTCCAGAAGAGTGTGAGAGAATTTAAGACCATATTCTGTCTATAAATACCATGCGCTGGTTAAGAACACCATTATACCACATACAGTATATCCAGAAATATTTCAACATAAGATTTGAAGATATCATTGAGGACACTTTATGTCTCACAAGTGATAGGAGACATTTTTTTAAAACTGTCTCCTGCAATATAACCATGACTATATAACAGTGCCTCTGTCTCTTTAGGGGTGAGCCTTAGCAACATGTCAACTAAACTGGATGCGTAGGTGGTGAAAAGATAAAGCAGTTCAAATGAGCCATAAACTTCCCTAAACCTTGGAATATATTTGATTTCACAAGAAACATGTAGTACCATCCTATCTTTCTAAGGACAATTTATTTCTAGGTGGTCTTTTCTCCTTAGGGTTACACATTATTATCTGCCCCACTAACCAGTTGCACTTTACAGCTTCAGACAGTGAGATAGTCTACTGTAGTGCCACCCCCCACTGCCACACACAAGTTGGTAGCTCTTCTTCTATAGTAGTTATGCATGTGATAATCACAAGCAGTATTGGCATAGTAACCTGCAATTACTTTATTTCAGCCCCACTATCCCTGCATGTACTCTCTTCCTCTCAATGGAGATGTCATCTGGTCACATTGTGTTCTTGGCCTGTATCACTGGATCAGATGCTGCCAGGAAGTGTTACTGTAATTAGGGGAAGTTTCAAAAACTCTATTCATAACTGTTCTGCTTGCAGTGCTAGGCATTAACACTTTGAAAACTATTCAGACTTTGAACAGACCAATTACTTTAATTCCATGGTTTGTTTTTACTCTCACTGCAGAGTAGGCATTAGGCATAGAGTAAACTGTATATATTTTTTCCATGCAACATTTTCATTTACTAATAAAAACAGCAGGCCATTTGGGTTAATAAATCCATGAAAACTGAAAACATTTTCTGATGAAAACAAGGTTTCTTTATATAATTCCCCTTCTGTGTATGTGATATATGTACAGTATTTTCTGTAAATTGGTTTGTCAGTATAAACCAACTTGGCGCATAGCATGAAAGGTGTCATCCATGATTGCTTAGAAGATACATAAACAGACAGAAATAGATATATTTCAAGGTGCAGTTGCACAGTGTATATTTACCAATATGTCAGGTAACATACAGAGTTCTCCATACTACTGTGCTAATGCCAGGCGCCAATCTAACCGTTACTTGCGTATGTCACATACCGCATGGTACTCACGTCTCACCTTCTGCAGCTCCCGCTACTTGTTTTGCACCAAAAAATTCATTCTCAACGGCAAATCGGTTGACAGAGCTATTTGCCCCCTTGTGTGCTGGCTATGGCCTCCATTTGGTAGTTGACTGATCCCTGTAACTCAGCTGGGGTTCATTTACTAACACTGGGCTCACTCAATTTCAGTAACTCATAGCAACCAATTAGAAATGTACTTCAGTTATTCTGATCAAAGCTAATTGCTAATTGTTTATTTTGGGTTACTGCATCAGGTGAAATTATAGTCAATGTTAATAAACAAAACTTTCTGTCTGTAATACTGTCTGCAACCACTGGTCTAATTTTACTTTACACCAAAACCATTTTGTGGTCTAGCATTTACTCTGGCTCCCAATTATCTCAGTGTACAGATAAAAACTATATATATATATATATATATATATATATATATATATAGGCATTGGTGTAAACAAGATGCTATAGTTTGCGCAGTGCTATGGGGAACAGTGTGAGGACAAAATTGACATGCCATATCTCTAATTTTTACAAAGGCATGCAGCAGAAGTACTTACTCTCTCTATGTGCTGCAGTATGTAATAGGCAGGTACCATCCCAAATACAACTGCTTCATATAAGAAAAAATGAAGCCTGGTCTCTTTGAATCCCTTAAAGAGGACCCCAGATTTTACAAAGAGGGCATTATAATACTAATAATATTGTTATGGCTCTATATATTCATGTTATGAATGTGACACAGCCATATAGTCAAACTCTCATTAGATATGGATACATTTTCTTGTAGGTTAACGTGCAGCCATCACATTTATAATTCAGAAACTGCCAAAGCCCCAAGTTTGGCCTCACTTGGCTGCAGTATATGTACAGCAGACAGCAGGAGAAATAGGAACGGGGTGTGTTTGCATGCCTGTATAGATACTAATATTAACTGTACTACACAGAGTAATAGTAAAGAGGATCAGAGACCCTTTTTAACCCCATGTGACTGCTGTTATGGGAGTGCTGGTTCCTCTAACTGTTTGGCAAGGACACAAGCCCTGATGCAGCTGCAGTACAGTCTGTGGTATAAAAGAAATTAGATCTGCCTTTGAAAATGCCACAGCCTTTCTAAATGATTTGGGATGCCTCTTAGACATGCACACCACGGCATCAATGAGTCATTTCTCTGATTTTTTTTTAAAAAAATATCTGTTTTTCACTTTGGAAAAAGTCTGTCATTTACCACACCCTGCCAACACCCTGCCAACTCACAGCAACGTGACTTCTCTGCCGTTAGTCTTTTGAAATAAATGCTATTTTGTACAACCCTAAAATGAATAATAAGCAATCGTTAAATTCAAAGGATCAGCTGAAATAGAATCATCTGCAGACTGTATTCATTTTGATAGACTCTGCCCCATGACTTGCAGTGAACTTCCAAACATAGAACCTGGTTTATACCCCAACAGCAGTGATTCATCAGTCACATTGTCTTTAGGTAAAGTTAGAACGTTTAACATTCCATTCAGTTCTAGAATTAGAACATGCGTTCTATTTCACATGGCGCAGCAATCCAAAGGAAATGTCCACAAAAAACAAATACCATTGGTTACTTTAAAAGCATGTTGAGATATTTACTCATTCTGCATTGGCTAGAAGCACACTTTGGACCAGAATAAAACATTTTGCACAGTTGTACTTATACTTGTTTGTTTTCCCTCAGGCCGTAGGTAATTAGTAGCTATGGGGACTGTTCCTATAGTAACAGTGTGTGTGTGTGAGTAAATCTGTGGTTTGGGAGGAAATGACATACATTTTGTATAGGCAGGAACAGTCTCTTTTTGGTGGTTGCTAGGTGGCAACACTTCTAACTGTGCAACAGAAAATGTATAAATAGAGCCCAGTGTGAGAGGAACGCAGTGATTTTCTGTTTTGCCACTGGAAACTTTACCTTGAAAAAAATAGCATTTTTTGCAAATGAGGCAGAGCAATGACATGAAGTGAAGTGAGAGTAAGCTTGAGAAGCTGCAGTACCATAGCATGTAATGGTAATGAAAACACAAAATAGCTTTCCCCCATAACTTACAGAGGCAAGCTTTGTATGCCAACAGGTAAGGAAAGTGTCTCTGCAATATGTCAGCTTTTTGTGATGAGGGTGGCAAGAAACCAGTGAGGTATTCATTTTTAAATGCATAAATATATATTTTAAGTCCGGTAAATTGACCTAAAATGAGTCACAGATGAACTAACATTCCATGGAAAAACCCTTCAAACCATATGCTGAAATGGTGCGCAGCTTTATATCAATGCTTGCGTATATGAATGCACCTGGGTAGGCTGTAACAGAGTGTAAAGAGCCCTGACAGAAAGCTAAGTTTACTATAGCAACCAATCAACAGGGAACAATTACTGGTCAACTGTTCTAAAGCTTATTAGTTGCTATGGGTTACTGCATTGGGACAGATTTAGTGTGTTTTATTACATATGGAGGAGTAATGTGTCAGGCCAATATGAGCTGCTAATTTGGCCTCTCCAGAAGAAGTAGGTAGTTTACTGGGCCATTTATATGACTAGGGTCGACTGGGGGGTTCAGGGCCCACCGGGGCTGCCGCCCCAAGGGGCCCTGTAGGTACCCCCACTGGCCACGTCCCCCCATACCCCCTAACTCCCCCCAGGGGCCCCCACTGAGCCTCCCTTACCCCCCGCAGAGTCCACCACCTAATGTCCTCCCATGAGTGTGCAAGTTTAACGCGTCAGGGGAGGACCCTGTATATGACCTTTTCAAAGGTCTGCTCAGTTAAAAAAACTGTCCATAATTTGAGTGTGGATGCACCAAATCCATAATTTTTGGACTCAAAAAGCTTAATACTGAATCCTTTACAAAACTTTATATAAACCCAAATATGAATATACAAACCTGTCTATAACATGAATGTTTCAGGCACATGGGGTTAGCATCTTGGATTTTGTAACAGTGCACATACTCAATGTGCTGTGGGAGTTACATGGAACATATTCAGAGCCATAGATCTTCCCTGCTAAAGGGCTGTGGTCACCTTGGTCTTGCACAGAAGCCCAAAACATAA
The DNA here is from genome assembly GCF_000004195.4 of Xenopus tropicalis. NCBI lineage: Eukaryota > Metazoa > Chordata > Amphibia > Anura > Pipidae > Xenopus > Xenopus tropicalis. The sequence continues at coordinate 28,666,410 of NC_030682.2, forward strand.
TGTACAACATTTGTAGCCTATTTCTACATTATTGTTAATGTCAAATTACTTAAAGGAGAAGGAAAGGCTAAGTCACTTGGGGGTGCCTAAATGTTAAGCACCCCCAAGTGACTTTAATCGCTTATCTTGTACCCCGGGCTGGTGCCCCTGTTAGGAGAAAACCGCACCAGCCTGGGGTACCTGTAGCAAGCGATTCCTTTTTCAGTATGTCTTCTGCCGGCAAAATCCCTTTGGCCGGCGCATGTGCATTAGAGTGAAAAGCCAAATTTGCTGTTAAAGTTCGGCTTTTCACTCTACTGCGCATGCACAAGCGTGCCAACAAGGAAGAAGGAAGCGCTCGCTGCTACCCTGGGCTGGTGCTGTTCTCTCCTAACAGGGGCACCAGCCCGGGGGAAAAGGTAAGCGATTAAAGTCACTTGGGAGTGCTTAACATTTTGGCACCCCCAAGTGACTTAGCCTTTCCTTCTCCTTTAAGCCGAAGTCAGTGTTCAGCCAAACCATATGCAAAGCCTAAGGATTTGGTAGAATCCAAACCTGCTGATTTCAAGATGGAAAAAGTAACAACATATCAGCATTTCTCAACCTGAAGCCATTTGTTCTTGGTTTCCAGCACCTCAAAAAAGAAATCCTGAAGACTGTTGGGCATTCTGGGAGTTGCAGTTGAAAAGCAGCTATAAGGTCATAGGTCTGACAGAGGATGAACTGGACTAAATAAGACAGCCTGAGGCCTAGTTCAGTGCCTTCCATTTTCATACATGGACTGTCTTAGTGTACATTCAGTGTTTTCATGGCAATGTGTAACCTGCAAAATGAGTGATGATAGTTAGAGAATAGATGTTATTATATTAGCAAATCTTTGTTTTCAATTTGCTCACAATCTATCTATAAATTGAACATATACCTCCCGATCTGACATGGGCTCATTTAGTTGGGTTTATATGAAATGATGGACTTGAAGTCCCTTTGCTTTTTATAGTAGGTGGTGAACAGATTCTCTGGAAGTCCCCAAATGTATTACTTCACAATGGAAAAAGTTGAGGGAGGGGTTGGATCACTCTTTGTGGCTACAGGGGGTTGGGAACAGGTAAGGGAAGTTTGTTTAAAAAAAGGCATATTTGGAAGTGTATGCATATTTTCCACATAAGCTCAACTGAATTATGTCAAAAAGTAGAGGTATATTTTCCCTTTAATGATAATGACATTAAGTGCTATATTTCTGACATGCCTGGTTGCTAAGGTCAGTATGCCAAGGAACCAGATAGCAGTATAAATTCTAAACATCTAAGAATGTATCTGGCCATATAATGCTAAAAGTTATTCATGTTGTTTACAGAAATACAGTATCTAGTAGAATTAAGTCTAAAACAACTGGACTTTTCTGAGTTTTTCTTGAAAACGTTTCACCACTCATCCGAGTGGCTTCTTCAGTTCAAATGACTGGTAGGGAATTCCCCGGTATTTAAACTCTTGATGGTAGTAGAGTCACAGACATCCAATCACAATGGTTCCATTGAACTTGTTCAGTTAGGTGTTAGCTGAAACTGACAGGTGTAAGAAGGTATGATCCAATCACAATGGTACCAAGATTCTCATTGATGAAGGTGTTAATCCTTCAAAGTACATGACTGGAAGTGTGAACTGTTGTGAAACTGCCGGGGTAAGGATGTCAACGCGCCATTGTATGTTGGTGACAAGCGGTGTCTCAGGCCCCCTCCTCTGTTCAGGGATGGTTTTTCCAGGTTGGCATAAATGGCCTCTTTCACACCTCTTTCAAACCATCTGTCCTCTCGGTCCAAAATATGCACGTTACTGTCCTCAAAAGAGTGACCTTTTTCTTTGAGGTGTAGATAGACCGCTGAGTCTTGTCCTGAGGAGTTTGCCCGCCTATGTTGGGCCATTCTCTTACAGAGAGGTTGTTTTGTCTCCCCAATGTATAAGTCTGAGCACTCTTCACTACACTGGACAGCATAGACCACATTACTTTTCATGTGCTTGGGTGTTGGGTCTTTCGGGTGCACCAGCTTCTGTCTCAGGGTGTTGCTGGGTTTGAAAAACACAGGAATGCGATGTTTGTTGAAAATTTTTCTGAAAAGTTTTTCTGATGTTCCAGCAACATATGGAATGACTATGTTGTTTCGCCTGCTGTGTTCCTCCCTTCTGTTTGTAGGTCTGGTCTTTCTGTTGGTCTTTGATTTGGTTTTGATGAAGGCCCAGTCTGGGTACCCACAAGTTTTCAGAGCTCCTTTTAGATGTTTATATTCTTTCTCCTTGGCCTCTGTATTGGATGCCACAGTTTCAGCTCGATGATGTAGAGTCCTAATTACACCCAGTTTATGTTCCAAAGGGTGGTGGGAATCAAACAGCAAGTACTGGTCTGTGTGGGTGGGTTTCCTGTATACTTCAATATCCAGGTCCCTCCCCTCTTTGATAACTATAGCACAGTCCAAAAAAGCCAGTTTGCTGTCTTTCACATCTTCCCTTGTGAACGTGATGATTTTGTCCACCGAGTTTATGTGTTTGGTGAAGGCTGGAACCTCGCGTTCTTTAATTTTGTCCCAGGTGTCATCCACATATCTGAACCAATGACTTGGTGTTGTTCCCTTGAAGGTGTCCAGGGCTTTCTTTTCCACTTCTTCCATGTAAAGGTTCGCTACAATTGGAGACACAGGCGAACCCATGGCACAGCCATGTTTTTGTCTATAGAAAACTTCCTTGTGCTTGAAGTAAGTGGTATTGAGACATAGGTCCACTAAGGAACAAACTTGTTATGGGGTCAGCTTTGTTCTGCTGCTGAGGGTGGTGTCTTGTTTCAGCCGTTTCCTCACTGTATCAATTGCCTCGGCAGTGGGTATGCATGTGAACAGATATGTTACGTCATAGGACACCATTGTATCATCGATCTCCAGCTTTAACCTTCACTTTTTTGACAAAGTCCATGGAGTTCTGAATGTGGTGTACTGTGTTTCCAACTAAGGGGGCTAAGATGTTGGCCACGTATTTAGCAATGTTATAAGTCACACAGTTAATGCTGCTGACAATTGGCCTCAAAGGGGCTCCTTCTTTGTGTATTTTTGGGAGTCCATATAGGCCCCGGCAGTTTCACAACAGTTCACACTTCCAGTCATGTACTTTGAAGGATTAACACCTTCATCAATGAGAATCTTGGTACCATTGTGATTGGATCATACCTTCTTACACCTGTCAGTTTCAGCTAACACCTAACTGAACAAGTTCAATGGAACCATTGTGATTGGATGTCTGTGACTCTACTACCATCAAGAGTTTAAATACCGGGGAATTCCCTACCAGTCATTTGAACTGAAGAAGCCACTCGGATGAGTGGTGAAACGTTTTCAAGAAAAACTCAGAAAAGTCCAGTTGTTTTAGACTTAATTCTACTAGATACTGTATATCATGACCTGGATGAATGAGAATCTTCATAGACATATTTTACAGAAATACAAAAAAGAGAATACTCTGATGCACACTGGTCTTATATCAAAAATACAAAAAAGCTTAAGTAAACTGGAAAAAGTAACTTACAACTTTTATAAACATAAAAAAAACAAGATCAGAGACAAATGATTCATTTACATATATTATTTTGCAGCTTTATGATGGGCCAGATAAGCAGGCAAGACTCATTGGAACCTACTGTGGAAATCAGTTACCCCCATCTGGTACCACAACTGGAACAAGCCTCCATGTTGTCTTCCATTCAGATGATACAATTACACGACCAGGGTTTCAGATGCAGTGGTATGTCAATGGTAAGGCTTATTGGGCACTGTTCTTGAAATAATTATGTATAATCCCAACATTTCTGCTAGAATATTACTACTTCACATATTTCAAGTTCATTATCTATCCACATGTTGTTATATCCATTGTCTTGCTGAGCTTTCTTTCTCAATTACTTTGCCTATGAACCCTGGTAGGGGTAAAAATTATCCAGCGACATGAACAATGGCTTTCAGATAAGAGCTTAGACCACTGCGGATGGTGTTAGATCTCTGACATCATTTCAGCCACAAGCTATATAAAAACATTATGTGATTTTTACCCAGAATACTACTACAGCAAAGAGCTGTTGGAAAAGAACCTCAGTTAAGGACCCATATCATGCAAATAATCAATCAATAACCATTTTAAATTCTACTTCTTATTTTTTTATTCTATTATAGATAGAATACATAACTTAAATATCTATACATATACATATATATACATGTTATAGATATTACATTAATCAAATTCAAATGATTTTATACTTAGAAACTGTAATATTTAATTTTTCTGCTTAAGTGTGATATACAGTGCATTAACACAGCATCATTTATGAACTGCACATAGCACTTCAGAGGATAAAAAGAACTCTTACAACAGATTCTGCTCAGTTTTGGCCAAATGTAAAAGCACTGCAAAGCATATTGGGATTCTCAAACTACTATAAACATTTCACGAACATATTTTTTCCCAGAATTTCTCTCCCATCCCACAAGGATGATGAACAGCCATCAATATAATGTCAAATGTCATAAAGGCTCTTTTTGAAGGACCACAATCTTATTCCTTTAGACATGTCTAAACCCCCCACCATTAAAGTAGATGTTTCCAAAGTTTGGGGAAGCGTTATCTTTCTCAGTGACCAAACATCAACAGCAAGTTTCTCTGGTAGAAGACTTACCCGTTCTATTTGATCCTAGACAAGTCTTAACCCTACAGGAGATGCAATATTGGGGCACTGGGGAAGGCCAAATATAGGACTTGTTTTGCAATAATCTGTAAATTACTCTTAGCTAAATCTTTCCCATTTTCAAAGGCACTTAAGTCATGACTGGAGGTCATACAGCCAAAGGCTAGTTGTGCATAGTGTATAATAGGAATGATTTATTGGTTGCTTGTCTGTCAGTGATAATTATCTGGTGAGGACACAGCAGAAATCTCTGACAAAGCTGGGTTTTGTTCATCAGCAGGCAAATTCCTATAGCATTTAATTGGGTGTAAGAATGCTGTACCAATACACGCAATGTGTGTATATGTGTGTGTAGCATAGATGGCATAAGACAATTTATAATGGTAAATGGGTCCACGGGGAGATTAACCAAAATATGCACAAATACTGGCACAACAGGATTTATTTAAGTGGGATGAACCCTGCTATTTATTAGTTGCAAACCATGTAACGTTTAGGGGGCACGCCCCTATGTCTGACAAAATATATCCAGTATCAGAAATAATGTAGCTCTAACTTTAACAGGAAGAAGTGTGGAAGCAAAAGACAAAACTCCATTAAAAAAACGTCCATTATTGGCTGATGGGGCCTAACGTATGTGTGCCCTTGGTTTGTTTGTGTGCATTGTGAATCCTATGATCCCAGGGTATTGGCCTTAATTCTTAAAAGGCAATTTTCTATTTAGGATTACCCAGTGGCACATACTACTAAAAAGGTATATTTGGCATGGTTGGTGTGCACTGAACGAACATACATCTATCGATCTTTCATCGGACATCGGTCAGAAAATCGATCATGCAGGTTTAAAAAAGTTTGTCTTTAAACAATGAAATCTGTCAGTTTGCAGAACCAAGCAGGCAGCTACCACAATTTTTCCTTTTTACTTTAGCTTCAGCTAGATGATATTGCTTGAAATGGTCGGTGAACAAATCATACTTTTAAGCGATCGTTTCATGATAAGCTTGGTCTCACGATAACGGAAATATCTTTAAAAAAACTACACATGCATGGCCACCTTTAAATGAAATTGCTGAGACTCTCCCCACCTAAAGGACCAACAAATAGCTTTTTTTACATCCAGATATTCTTATCCGGATATAGTTGCAGATCCTCCTAGTTCACATTACATGAATTTGATATGTAAATGCACAAGTCGTTTCTATTTAGGAACAGAACTTAATTTGAATCAGATGCTGCGCATTTCCCTTATGAAACTTTTGTGGCCTCAAGCTTTAAATCTTTATCCGTGGTTTTGCATTGCGCGCCCCCACTGTCAGATCCAAAAGCATATAGTACTTTGCCAATATCTGTGATTGAGAAAGTACTTGTTTCTGTCAGCAGAAAACTGGCCTTTCAGACGGAGCCTCCGACCCACAAGAAATGAGAGTGCTCAGTGACTCACGGATTTGTACAATCTGCCCTGATTGCTGTCTTTATTGAGTCAAAGTGTGGTGGTGGTGTTGGGGATTTCTGGAAAATGTTATGTTTATTGATTAGTATCCTAGCAACAGCCTGGGCTAGACATTCTATGTAATTTCCCCTGGGGGTCTCCAAATTCTAAAATGCGTTGCATTATGTGGCAGTAGTTTCCAGAAAAGTATTTTTCTTATGCAGTCATTAACGCTTTCATAGCATATTTTATCTGTAAGAAGTTTGAGTCCAAATGGCTTTATTTGATAGAGAATGTTACAAATCTGTGCAAGAAGCAGGCCATTTCTTTCTTTCAAAGGATAAAAATTTGGTATAAAACCCAAACTTAAACAGCGGATGGGTAAACAAATATATGGGGGTTTATGTATTGCAAGTGCAAGAAAGTCACAGTTTGCCATGTATTTTACCCATAATAACAGTGTATTAATATATGCATGCAGCATCTGACGCACGCGTTGAAGTAGATACTAAAGGAAAAAGATTTGTGCTGGTTAGTTAAGTTGGCTTTACTTGTACCAATTGTGATTTGTGCAATTTTTAGTTTCTATATTTTCTATAGTTTTCTATATGTGTATGGTGGGCTAACAGCATTGGCCAATATACTATACAATATACAATATACTAAGCATATTGGTTGTTTTATGCATTGAGCCTGTCTAAAGATCTAATCAGCTGATGCACCATATCTGCCAGTTTATGACCATAAGTCCTCTGTTCAGGCTGTCTGCCCAAACAACCTAAACTATAGAAAAGAGATTGCGCTGTGTACACTATTTGATCATTCAGATGGCGCGCCACTTGTTCTGTTGCCTACAGGCATGAGCCTATATATACCCACCTTAAATTGCACCTGTGGTGGAAGGAGTAATATGTGGTTGGGACATGGGTACACAGTTACACGCCCATCCTACTGTCTGTGATCCACATGGCACAGCATTAAAGGGGAACCATCGTGAAAATTAAAATGTGATATAAGCTTATCTCTTGTAAATATAAAACCTTTTAAATATAATCAATTACACACTTTGTACAATTTCTGAAATAATTAAGTAACTCTTCCCTTTCTCCCTCTCAGCAACTTGTCTCTCTTCATTCTTTCTTTAAGCAGAAGTCAGAGACAAATTTTGATTTATAGGTAGGTCTTATACATCTCCTAGGGAGGCTCTCTTTCCTAGCAGATATAGTAAAGCTAACTCATCTGACTCCTGCGCATCAAAATCTAACAAAATAACTGACTTTGGCACAAATCCTACATGTAGAAAGACAGGATTTCTGCCGGAGCCTTCTGTAATAGGCAAAGGGTGCAACCCTCCCAAAAGAAGAAATTGACCTAGCTGTCAATTAAAATCTGACTCCACCTCCTGTATGAAGAGAGAATGAAGGGAGACTAAAGGGATTAATAAAAGGGGGATAATGAAGAGTAACTTCATAATTCAGTACAGAATTTTTAATTGATTATTTTTAGAAAGTTTTATTTATTTCAGTGAGACTGAGCTTATGTTCATTTTCTATTTTTGTGCTAGATCCCCTTAAAGCACCACTAAGCACCAGAAAATTAATACAGGGTTCTCTTTCACCCAAACTTGTTGCACCTAGAACAGAGGCGGATTCATCTGGAAAACTGATGCAGAGCGCTCACCTCTTGTATCGGTTATTGATTGCTTTATATGTTACTCTGTATGTCCAATGTATGTAACCCACTTATTGTACAGCGCTGCGGAATATGTTGGCGCTTTATAAATAAATGTTAATGTAATGTAATGTAATATGTGCACGTAAGTGCAAGCGCTATGTGTATAGCACTTAGATGGGTGCATTTTTGCTCCCATTTCTGAGTAAAGCTGTGCCTTTGGGTTCCAAATGAGCCCTTTTAGACCTTAGGGTATGTATACATAAAAAAAAAATTACATTTATTTACTGTTTGATGCAATGTCATTGAACTTTGCCGTTACGCTATACTCATACACCTAGAGATTTTCAATTAAGGCTCCCTTTGTTCATTATAAGCTATACATGTCTGTACCAACCGGCACATCAGCAACTTTTGGCAGTGAATACCAGGAAAACTCAGGAACCGCCACAAGAATACTTTAAAAACGATCAATCTTTATTCATATGTCTGATAAAACAGCGTCCAACATCAAACATTTAGTTGCTACTCATTTCCTTATACATGTCTGTTTCGGTGTATAGCAAATGATCCATGATTGTGCAACTTGTCCTTTAAAAAATACATTGAATATACAGGCTGTATGATTCCAAGACAACTGAATTTAGGCATATTTTCTTGTATAATATGAATGGAACTGGTTTCATAAGTATTTGCTCACTCTCCAGTGAAGATTGCCATGCCTTAGGAGACAATATTTGTATGTGATGCTTAAAAACTAAAAATCTGATACGTTCACCAGTCATTCACAGATATAATTTGTCTATGTTCTCAGCCAAAATTCTTTCTAATAAAAACCAGCCCAAACAGATTGACTCACTGGGCATTGTCTTCACTGGAGAATTCCAGTATGCAAGACAAAGGCATCTAAATCTGGTCACAGACTGGGCAGTTCCCATGTGAAAAAGATAATAGGAAATAGGAAAAATACTCAGTTTTACCCATTTCATTTTAAGCCAAAGCAGCAGTGGTCAATGGATCAGTGTCTAGGGGAGTATAACTCTCTTTGGTTGGTTTACTGATGATGTTGTGCAGATGAATGTTTGATGCCCTGCCAGGCATTCAAGAATCATGGTGCGCCATGATAACTGTATGCAGAGTTGCTCTGTGATAAGGGATTGGCCAGCTGTGTAGTGTACATAATGTATACAAAGGTGGATAATCATATTAAAGCAGGACCTTCAAGGCAGAGTTGGTGTAGTGCTTAGCCTTCCTGTCAAGCAGCATTTGCTTTTATTCTAACCAGAGACAGATTCCCATAGGCTGCTGCCATTTCGCACATGTCCAGATGCAGGCACACATACAATTTCCACTAAATTCCATTTGGCAAGTGATGTGTTGTAGCAAAAGAATTCTAAATCCTTTGGGAATATTACATAGTTACATAGTTAAGTTGGGTTGAAAAAAGTCCATCAAGTTCAACCCCTCCAAGCAAACCCCAGCGCGCACACATACTTAAGTAGTTTTGTGCTGCCATGTGCCTGTTCCTAGACCAACGCAATGTGTAGGCACATCAAGAAGCTTTTAGGAGAGAAGAACTGGATTCTTAACCATCATTTATCCACAGACCGAGAATCCGCCATGTGTGGCAGTAGCCTGTTAGATCCACTGGGGAAGGAAGGGTTATAAATGATGCACGGCTCTGGATAATGTTGGCTTTCTATATTACACCATATTTCATAGGATAGGATGCATTATACAGACTTAATTTTACATTGTAGATAATTTCCAAGTTAACCCATTCCTAAATTAACCCATAAGTAATCTGGTGACATTTACCACAAATATTTTTATCCCTATGTATTTTTTGTCTCTGATTCTTGAGCTATAAAAAGTATAGAGATTGCTTGCATAGAGATTAACTGACAATAGGTTATTTGGTCACATATTTGCCTGCATAGACCAGAGATCCCCAACTTTTTTACTCATGATCAACGCTTAGATGTAAAAAGTTGATTGGCTATTTTGTAGCTCCATGTTGACTGTTAGCCTGCAGGAGCCTTTGCTTGGAGTAAAACTGTGTCTCTGTGATTCGAAAACTTGCCTCCAAGCCATACATTTAAGAATGGGTCACTGGGCGTGGTGAGCAACATGTGGGATCACTGCCACAAACAGTTATTATTTAGTGGGCCGGTGTGCTTCTGCATTTGGCCTCTATTTGCTTTAATTGTCAGGGCCTATTTTGAATGTTAGCCCATTAGTTGCTTATTAGTTAGATTGGAAAGGATTATGTTTATAATAATAGCTGTTTTAGGGGTAAAACTTAACTCTCCAGTTGGCTTACCAGTTGGAGGCACAGCTTCTTACCTCCAGCTGCTAGACTGGATCACACGTTGCATGTAGTGTTCCAACGGCATGTCCTTTATTGAGAAATGTGAGAAGATATTCACTGTTAAAATAATAACTATAAAGGAAATAGCAGCAGCAAGTAGGATGACTGGTCAGTTTTCCACAAGGCTTTTCCACTGAGAGAGGCTTAGTCATAATAGCAGCTCTGATCTGCTCGTTTCTTCCGGAAGGCAGAATTGGCTCCACAGGAATGTATAATGACTGAGGGACAAAGGGCGTTTGTTCCACAGTTGGCTTTATTTAATACCGGCAATTAGTAACAGGGAATCCTCCATATCTTTTTCGGGGGTGACTATTAACAGGGGAGTTAGGGCAATGCTATCTTAAAATATATTGTAGCTAAAATGACAGTCTTGCACACTGTATATCATTTAAGCCTCTGCTGATGCTTCACTGGCATACTGGTCACTATATGCCAAAAGTCCTTAAGGCCTCACATGGGGCAGATTGTCAGCCTGTGAAGTGCAGATCCACAGTCTGACAATATGCCCCTATGTTTAAAAAAAAATATCTAGTTGTGCCTGCAACCAGAAGCACTGAATCTGCCTGGGTGCAGGCACGCTCAGCCTATATATTGCCATTTATTGGCGGATATTGGCTGCACCTGGTGTGGATTTAATGCTTTTAGGTGCAGGCACAACTAAAAGATTTTTTTAAGCATAGAGGCGGTTTGTCAGCCTGCACTTGTGTGACCTTGCCCTAAAGGGGAGTATTGCAAAAATGAAAATTTCATATAAGCTTTATCTCGTGGAATTATTAAACTTTCTAAATGTTATCAGTTAACAATTCTGTACAGATTTTGAAATAATCAAGTTCCTCTTCATTTACCCTCTCTCAGCAAAATGTCTCCCTTATTCTCTGTTCACGCAGAAGTAAGGCTCAGATTTTGATTGACATCTTTAAGGGGGGCTTCCTTTCCTAGAAGATGTATTAGAGCTAACTCAAATTACTAAAACTAATAAAATAACAAAATAACTGACCAGCACAACTTTTGACAGTTTCTAATTTCTGTACGATGAGGTTTATATTATATTTTCATTTTTGCAATGGTTCCTCTTTAAGACTGCACACAACAGTAGAGTCCCCTATACACGGAATCAATGGTGTGACTATAGAGAAAGCAAACCTTTGGGGATGTAAAATGCAAAAAAAGTATGAAAAAAAAAAAGGTTTAGATCCCCTTTAGACAACAATATGATGACCATGTCTTTGCCCAATGTAAGGAAATGGGGTCAGTATTGGGTCCACAGAGAAACTACCAATATTACCCAATACAAAGAGGAGGCAGGGGTAGGGAAAGCTTAAACATTTTAGCCAATAGAAGGTTCCTTGTTTGTTTTAACTGCAGCCATGGGGCTCTTGTCCTTTGTTTCTGCTCAGCATGAAATAAATCAGCTTAATCCTTCCATCTCACCAGAGATGACCAAGCAATCCAGGCTGAGTGTGTCTTTTAAAGAAACCTTATAATTTGTCAGCACCACAGGCCGTATGTTTTGCAGTAAAACTCCCAGATCTCCACATGAGCATGAAGAGCCAATCATTGGACAACCCTATATAATAGCATTGTATTTAAAGGTATACTGTCATCAAAAAACATGTTTTTTTTTTCAAATGTATCCGTTAATAGAGTTTCTCCAGCAGAATCCTGCATTGATATCCGTTTTTTAAAAGAACTTACAGATTTTTTTATAATTCATTTTGAAATTTCACATGTGGCAAGCCATATTCTTTTCCCAGGGTGCAACATCCATGTTCTCTGATAAACTTCAGTCACACTTTACTGCTGAGCTGCAAGTTGGAGTGATATCACTCTCCAAGGATATCACCCCCCAGACAGTAGCTCCCCAACAGCTGTAGTATTAAAAGTAGTGGATATGGGAATAGCGCTCAACAGTAAAAAATCCAAGTCTGGCTTGGGACTCCTCCATTTACATGGGAGTAGGAGAAACAATAGGCTTTCTGAAAGCAGTTCTAATATGTAGCACTGGCTCCTTCTGAAAGCTCAGGATCAGTGTAAACTGTAAACAGTGTAATTTAGAAATTTAGAACACTACATCATAAAATTCATGACAGAATCCCTTTAAATGATTTCTGTTAATGCTGTACAATAACTGGTACATCCAGTTTTTAAAACAGTGTTTATGATTTTACAGGATGTGGCGAAGAATTGTCTGGTCCTTTTGGCTCCTTCACCAGTCCCGGGTTTCCAATGAGGTACCCCGACAACAGAGAATGTATCTGGCACATACAAACCTCCCCAGGGAGTAGCATCCAGATCACCATTTGGGAGTTCAATATAGAATACCATTCTACGTGCAGTTATGATGTGCTGGAGGTAAGGCCTAAAACTGCTACTGTCCCTCTAGTTCATTTAAGACTATAACAATAAGTTAGAATATACTAGTACTGGTATAGCACTACATAAATAAGTTTATATATTTCTCTACAACACTGGTAAAAATAGAAAGCATATTAAAAAAAAGTCATTATTTATGGTATACTATATGAAGATATTACATTTTGTAAAGGTGAACTGTATTTTTAAAGTGCTACTCGGTGCTAGTCGATGCTAGTCCAGAAAGTCACATTTGTTATATTGATAACAGGCAACAATATATTCCTATGAACGTAATAGACCTAATAAATACAGGCCATGTTGTGTTTCTTTTGTTTTCTTATTTAAAACACTTTGGATTTGTGTTATTTTTCTATTTAAGGATATGGACAATTAATTATAAAATGTCACTTTGACAGGCTGGGGTCTATTAAGTCATTTTCTTTTTCTAGTACAATGAAGTGTAGTGACTAAAGCTGGCCACGCGCCACAATCTTTCGTGGGACCATCAGTCGCACGAAAGATCATTCCAACCCTCCACTGACATTTAGGGCTGAATCGTCAGATATGGAGGTAGAAACAATAGGATTTCTACCTCCTGTCGATTCAGCCCTGAAGGCAGATTTTGCTCAGGCGCCTTCAATGGCGACTGATCAAAATCTTTTAACCCGCCTGATCGGCGAGTCAACTGATATCAGCTGCCTTCTACGATATCAGTTGCCTCGCCGAGTTGCCATACACGCACCGAGGTTTCATACAATATTATCGGTGCGTATATGGCCAACTTAAGTGCCTCTAGCCTCAGCTTTTAGACCCTCTTCTAGTTCAATGCTAGAAGATTTATATAACTGGCACGCACCCTTAATAGGGACAAAATGAATGCCTACAAACAAGGTGCTGCTACTGTCATGGTCATCATTGGCAAAACCATGGGCAAATGAATGGGAAGACAGAAAGCAGCTGCATCAGGCATTGATTACAAGAACAAAGGATGCAAGAGTTCTGTATGAAATACTATCTGATCACTGTTAAATACAGGGCACCTATGTGCACTACATTTCCATTGATTCTGTACTTTGAGTCCCAGTAAGATATGTATTATTAATAACAATGGAAAGAGCTGGGAGGCAGAAAGGGGCTACATTTCCCATCATTTCCCACTTCTAATCAACAGTGACTCTACACAAGGGTCCAGCAGGACTGAGTTAGTGCAGGGAGTGTTCATGCACACTTAGTTTGTCTTGTGTTTATTCAAAGAATAACAAAAACATTTTTTATACTACACAGAAGGCTGAACTTGTTTTTAAAACTAACTTTGTTGGGCTTACAGTAAGCATCATGGGAATGCACTGCGTGTATAATTTTTTTACACTTCCACCCATAGCACAAAGCAGTCAGTTTCAGCTCATATTAATCTGCATGCTAGTCAGCCACGTAAATCTGCTCTTCCATTGCTCAGAACTTTGGAATGCTGAGTTAAATTGAACAATAAATAGAGCTAACAGGGCAGAAGCAAATGATAAAAGCAGATTAAACCATCGGCTGCACTAAGGGTACAGTGCACTCTAGCAGAGAACACAATCACGGCATTGAAATTCTATTTACATGCCATTGCATTTCATTGTCAGAGTTATACCCTTTCTGGGTTTTTTTTCTTGGAATGTAAAGATTTTTTTTTGGTATTTGTGCGGCTAAAAGAGTTTTAACCTATTTTACATTTTAGCATTTAGAAGCAGTGTGAATTAGTTGTGTAGCTCTTCATTATGTGCAAAACTTTTAGTTTAGGGTAAAAGATTTATTTATAATGACTGTATCTGCCACAGGGTGCCAATTATTAAATTGTGCCCTGCATTGACTACTTGCATAGGCACAGAAGTAATTATGGAGCTCCTGTTGCTCCTGTCGGGGTTGGGTAGGCCAGTGAAGTTAGCATTCAAGTTTGGTCTTGGCACCCCCTACTGGCCTTTTGCCCCAGTCACGTATTCTGCATGAGCTGTGAGTAATGCAGGGGCCAAGGCACCCTGGCACGCTGTGTAAACTTACTACACTGAGCTCTCTTTATTAATACCAGCCCCCCCCCCCCCCCGCATGCTGAAGGCCTTGGCCAGATGGGCTACTGAACACATTGCAGAACAGTAGCCAAAAATGCTGAGCAGGGTCCTTAGATGATAGCGACAGCATGAAGCCAAGTCCCTGAGTTTTAACAGAGACATTCTGTGGTGAAAACTGCAGGAAATATTTCAGAAGTTACACCAGTTAGTGGCTGAGGGAAAATGAACCCATTATATGCATTGCCAGCTATGACCAAAGGTTTGGGTATGGCTACACAGAAGATATATTTGTATTCTATGCTGTCAGCAAGCCTATTCCTTTAGCCTCCCCCAAGATATGAGAAATTTGGGGGCTCAATTTTCAGCACATCCCTGCCCATCCTGTGCTTGAGCTGCTCACAATAGCAAGCAATATTGTATATAAAAGTATTTGATACCTCTGTTTAGCTGTTTTTATAAAAATTTGGCTGTATTTTGGGTATTAAAATAATATAGTGTAGTTAACTTGTCTTTCTACCCATGCACAAGAAAGAGGTCTGAACAGACAGAGGCCTGAATTAAGGGAAAAGTAGGGTTATTTTGGCATTAGTTTAACCCAAGGTAAAAAATTATTTCTGGTTCACTTAAAATCATATCTCTAAATCACTAAAAGACATTTACAGGACCACAAGTCTATAACCTGCAAAAGAAATGACTCAATAATAATAAGCCCAAAATATTGATATTAATATTAAAGCCGAAGGCCTCTGTGAGATGTTGGTAGTTACTAAGCTGTTACATTTGTTGTACAGGTGTGGGGGCCTGTTATCCAGAATGCTTGGGCCAAGGGGTTTACAGATAAGGGGTGGATTTCCATACCTTCTAACTACTAAAGAAATCATTTAAAAATGTATTAAACCTAATAGGATTGCATTGCCTCCACTAAGGATTAATTATATCTTAGTTGGGATCAAGTACAGGTACTGTTTTATTATTACAGAGAAAAGGGAATCATTTAACCATTAAATAAACCCAATAGGGCTGTTCTGCCCCCAATAAGGGGTAATTATATCTTAGTTGGGATCAAGTACAGGTACTGTTTTATTATTACAGAGAAAAGGGAATCATTTAACCATTAAATAAACCCAATAGGGCTGTTCTGCCCCCAATAAGGGGTAATTATATCTAAGTTGGGATCAAGTACAGGTACTGTTTTATTATTACAGAGAAAAGGGAATCATTTAACCATGAAATAAACCCAATAGGGCTGTTCTGCCCCCAATAAGGGGTAATTATATCTTAGTTGGGATCAAGTACAGGTACTGTTTTATTATTACAGAGAAAAACTAAATAATTTTTATAAATCTTTGATTGAAATTAAGTCGAAATGGCCTTCCTATAATTCAGAGTTTTCTGTCAAATAACAGATCTCATACCTGTATTAAGTAACTACTTTATAACATAAAATGGTTCCTGCCCTAATGTGGCTTTAAAACCTGTGCCCAAGAAAACAAGGCCAAATAGCATAACATACTAGAGAATGGCTGTATAGCAGAATGTCCTTATTTTGTATTTTTTCCCCAACTCAGACATGCAAGACTTGTGGGTTTGGTTAAGGGGTGTAGAAAGTTTTTATACTCTCCAGAGTACCAGAGTTCAACAAAAACATACAAAACATACATTAATTCCAATAAAGAGGTACGATTATTGGGAGCAATAGTTTTTAAGTTTCAGGTCTAGACTGATGTATGTACATTGAACCATACACAGCAATAGAATCAAGTCTTTGAATTAAGAGCAAAAACCAAATAAACAATATAGCAGCGCTTAATTAAATAGGGAATTACTGTATGCACCCCCTAATCTAAGGATATTACAAGTCATGTAACTCTGAAGGGACTTCTAATATTATGTGACACAAACGACATCACTAAGCACCTATAATAACTGATGATATTACTAAGCACCATTTATAAGGATATATTTTACTGGATATTCATGACGATTGTATAATATACATTATATTCTGATGAAAAAATACTACTTATTGCAGTTTCTACAACTTTTACACACAGTGTGTTTCAAAAAGGGCCGAAATCAGTATGACACATTTATATTTTGGTAGTGTTCCCCTTATTTATCTAATCCTATGATTATCAAGTTTACAATTATACTGATGCAAAGCAAGGAAGTCAACAAAGTATAGGTTTGTAATTACAGCCTTAGTTGTGCATATAAGTTCTTTCATTATGCTTCTTTTAATAATGAGATTAATATATGTTAGGTACTGTATCTACAAAAATGCAGCTGTGGGTTTATGCATATCGTACTGTTGTTTAATGTGGGAAATTTAATGGCAATGACCAGTTTCCATTCCAGTCCTGTCCAAGTGTACAGAACTTGCTGGCAGCACAGTGGAACTGAATGAGTTCCCAGCTGTATTTGCCAAGATGCTTTCTTAACAAAGACTTCATTATGTCCTAGGAATGAAAGCTAGGAGCTCCATGTTCTGGGAAACCAAACATATATCTAGTTGTAAAAGTAGCAGTTACTGGGCCCAGCACCAAATTAGGGCCCCATACACCAAACCAATGACAATGACCAATGTCAGAAAAATTTATTGAAATTGTACATCTTTTAGGGCATTACTGGTCCCACCAACAGGCACTACTTCCCATATTGTCTCCACTGAGAAATAGCTTTGTATGATCTACTTATGTTTATTTCTTTTTAAATCAGTCAAATGTGTTCCTCAGATGGTTTAACTACTGGGGTGACTATTTCAAGAATAATAGCAGATTAGTTGGGCATCCTGTTTTGAATATAGGGGGAAATCATAGTTTTAATTATCCTATAATTTTACTGTGATTCACACAAAATCTCATGTTGTATTTTCAGCATATCGTTGCTATTGTCATTGTAATTTGTATCATTGCCACTGCCCTACTAGTTATAGTAGGCTATGCAAAATATATAAGATATGCAATAAAACATATTTCTTTGGACTTATCATTAACTGCCAATGTCTCTCATCACTTCAGATTTATGGTGGGCCTGGAGTCTCCTCTCCAAGATTGGCTCAGTTATGTGCCCCTAGACCCCAAGAGAATCCCTTGCAGGTCTCTAGTACTGGGAATACAATGACAGTCCGGTTCAAGACTGATGCATATGTCAGTGGCAGAGGATTTAATACTACTTGGAGAGAAATTCCTGGAGGTAAAATTCAACAATTTTGGTACACTTAAATATATTTATCTGATAAATATCTGATATGATATATATCTGATATGATAACTCTATATTTTATTATTCTGTATTCAATTTTTAGGTTGTGGGGGAGTGTTTCAGGCCCCTAATGGGGAGATACATTCTCCAAACTACCCCAGACCCTATGAAGACAACACAGAATGCTCTTGGGTGATAAGAGTTGATTTTGGACACCGAGTTCTTCTAACTTTCAGAGATTTTGATATTGAATCTCATAGTTCGTGCAGTTTTGACAGTGTCACTGTAAGTACTTACTGTAAGTTTATTTATGACTGAAAAAGGAACGGTGGGGGAGGGAGTTTTGCTACTGCAGTCTAATCTGAAAAATAAAAGCACCATCAGAAAATAGAGGAGGTGCTTCAAAATTGATGCAAGATTCACTGATTCCAACTTTGCGGCTCTTTCTCATGCAAAACTGATGATAATCTTCAATAACTGTAAATGTGTTTGTGCTATATAATTTCATTATAATAAGAGCGATCCTCAAAGATTCAGTTTCAAAGTCTGGCTTCTTCTAGCACACTGGAACACACATGTGGAACAGAATGGAATGCTTGTTATGTGGCTGTAGAAACTGGGATGCACGCACAATGTAGTGATGCCAGAACAGAACAGCAGAACTTCAGTCAGTTGTAGACTTAAATACCCAGTTTTAGAATGTCTGTCCCACACAGACAATGGGTCTCTTCAGATATGCAGTTATATAGAATCCCCAGTATGTAGCTAGAGTATCAGTAAAGAAACAGTAAACTCATTTAGATGTTACTGGTTACTAATGTTGCAGTCAGCCCTATTTCCCTCCATGGGGGTATGTGATGTGTTCCATTGTTTGAGAAGGACACATTTCCAACACTTTGTTAAATAATATACACTCCAAAGTTTTCCCTTTATAAACTGGGACCAACTTCTGTTAATCAGGCGTTATATAGTATTTTACAATAAATACATTCTTGCAGCCATTGCGAGATCATTCCAAATTCTTTGTGTGGGATTTTGCTGTCTTTCTACCCCAAAAAATGTATAGTTAAAAAACCAATTAGCATTTAGCATTGCACTACATGTGAGTGCAAGAGCACTAAGGAGTGCCACAATGCACAATGCCCTTACTGTACCAGCGGCACCTGAGGAAATTACTTGTGCAATCTTCAACTAAGTCATTTAGTATCTATGCAAGTGCATGTATTTTCAAAAACAGGGGTTTTTAGTTACATGTTATGATCATAAAATTAACAAGCCACAATAGCACATCAGGATATACCCCACCATTAAATGGAGAGGTGTCAGGGTGCCAAAACCACATGAAAGTTTGGTCATTCTTCCTGCAGAAGTAGGGCAATGACACATGGGGAGACTTGCCGCCCGCATTAAATATTTGATACTGTTGGCAACAATGCCTTGTCCTTCAGTAATAATAAATTACATTACTCACAGCGATTCAGCCTGAACCTCCCTGCATTGTTGCATTTCATGAGAACAGTGTCTCCTGACCAGGGCACAAGCCTCTTTCACATGCTTGATCCTCCCATGCCATTAGCTATTAGAAGGAGACAGACAGCCAAGACCAAAGCATTGGTTTCACAGCCTTAGTTCTTCCCCCGCTTGCGGCTTTTAAGGAGAGTTAAGCTTCAACTTGAATAGTTCCTACATGACTACCCAGCAAGTTATTTATATAAACTGTAGTAGAGCTTCTAACCAAACAATTATTATATTATCAAAAAACCAACTTAAGAAACTCCCTAACGGGTGTTCCACAACAGACTTCAATTAACTGCACCGTTATTTAGTTGCCTAATTGGACTCACTTAGTTAACACAGAGTTTTAGTAGATCGTGAAATTAAAATTTAACCTTTATTAATTTATAATAAAACTTACATAAGTAATAAATAGAAAAGAAAAAAGAAAATCCCATTAAAAATAGCAGGGGGTATATCAGAGATCTTATCAGTTCTCCAGGGAGCATCAATTGTTAGTTGCTATTTCACTGAGGCTAACATGAGCCTCAAAACAATGTTACCAGTTTCAAAAGCAAACAGAGTTGTATCAATTTCTCTCCAATTTCTCTACAGCATTGTAGTAAAAGCACCCTGGAACTCCCACGTATCCCATACTTTATAGGATGATGGGACAATTGATATATGCTACAATACTTGTTTAGATATTATTACTTTGTTAAAGGGAGCGTTACTAATATTACAGGAGTGTTGTAGTAAAAGCACTCCAAAACTCCCGTTTTTTCTAGCAAGCATTAATAGATTTTCTTTCTCTGTCTGCTGTGAAGGTAGTTACATTTGTAACTAATTCGGTGAGGGACTTTCCCTACTACTTTCCAGTTGCAATTTGAAGTGGAGAGAAATTGATACAACTCTGTTTGCTTTTATATTTAAATGCATCCAAAATCCTTGCAATTTTTTGTGTAACTGAAAAATGGCACTCCCCTTTTGCTTTATACAATTAAGAAATCAATTTGTAAAATACATAAGATTTTCCTTTTCTAGCAGCTGTGGCGGATGTGTAAGTGTGCAGGTCTGTGTGCAGTATTACTGCCATGCCATACACATGGGAAATACAAATAGCCTAGGAAATCTGTGTGAGGTTTCCCTTCCTCCCTGGTGGGAGAAGTTTTGCTTCTTTGTTGCTTTTACAGGCTTTGTGATTTCCTGTAGGGTCAACCCCTAGGCTTTTGGCATCTCCCTTATCCTTTAATGACAAATATTATCAGTGCTCATTATATATATAATTAAAGCACAAACTGGGTATGGGATGTATTATTAAATAAACCCTTATCTAGAAAGCCACCTAAAACCTGGCAAAGTTTTGATTTTTTGCCAAAAAACACTTGCAAAAGAACAAACACACATGGGTTTACAAAACAGGATCAGGGTAAAAAGAAAAGCAAGCAGAAAATGCAAGTGAACAGACTTGCCTTACATTTCCTTACACCAGCCCCTAAATGTTAACCCTTGGGCGAATTACCCCTTTAAGGGCTCATAATCATGCAGTGTTGTCAACAATGGTTTTTAGTCCTATGAATATATTCCCCTACACAAGCTCAGACATCACACATTACTTTTGTTTACAGGAACAAAGAAAAACATTATGTTAGCTCTAACCATAGCCATAAGCTTTATATATGTGTGCTATATGTAGGCAGCAATCCTCTTATTTTATTTAGCATCTGCTACCAATTGCACCAGAATATACAAGAAGTTCTTTCATCTCTATAAAACCTGCAATATGTGCTTTATACACAGCTGGCAGGAAAATAACTCTTAAGACTTAAAATGATGTGCCCATCAGTCCCATGTTACCGAAACTACGTGCATATAAAACTATTTTCATTGCTTGTGATTTGTGTATTTTTTCCATTAGATCTCATTGATGGCATGCACATACAGTATATACACTCTGCTTGTTTATAGACAATGTAGAAGAAGGCACTTCATCAAAAGAGAATTTTCTGCTACCGAGGGTGACTTATCTCTTCAAAGTGCCTTTCCACCAGCAACAATACGAATCACCAGTGGAAAGGCTTACACATCGCTCCGACTTTCCAGTTGCCTGCAAGAAACTTTGCTCAACTTCGTAAAGCTGAAGCGATGTGTAAGCCTTTCCATAATGTCAGTTAGGGTTTATAGTGGAGTACATGCAAATACATTTTTTCGCTATAGATACTTATTAGTTAAGTTAGTTTGCGTTATCCGTCATTAAGATCCACAGGTAGTTCTTGCAGTAAATGAAAAAGACATATGGTGTACAGACAATCTAATGCATTTCACACACAAATGCACTTATTCATAGACAATGATTAAATGCATTTATGCACAAAACATGTGAGGCTTTCTGTCCACCTTTGTAATAAAGTAATACTTTTTCATTTACTATAACAACACCTACTCATGGATCTGTGAGTGCCTGCTATAATTCTATGGTATGAATTACCTGCAGGTCTGGGGTATGTGCACCCTGATCCCACATTTCTACTTGTGAGCCTTATCTACTACCTAAGCAATGTGCACATATTAGTAGTTGAACATATTTCTTTTGCAGGTTTTTGATGGACCAGACAATGAAGCTGATCCTCTAGCTGTTCTTTGTGGAACCCAACTGCCTGCTGCAATTTCATCAACTCAGAACACAATGTTTGTCAGACTGAGGTCAGATGGAAGTAACCAGCACAGGGGATTTAGTGCCAAATTTACTGAAGGTGATTACCTCTTAATCAGCCATTTTCCATTATATGATGGCCACATCCAATATAGTAATGTAGTTAGTAGGTAATGTGTGACATCTGTTACAAGGCAGCCAGAACTCTAGATGTTGCTGTGACATCTATAAGATCACAGGAGTGTTATAACTTAGGGCATGGTACCTGATGAGGGGTTGTTGAGCCTCTACCTTTATTGAGATACTGCTGAATAAAGTGTTGAAAGTAGTAAAGGGCTCAAGGTTAAAGACCTTCAGCCACCCAACAGTTTAATGCTTCTGAGACTATCTGTATGTATGTATGTATGTATGTATAACTTTATAAAGCGCCACAAGGGTACGCAGTGCTGTACAATCTTACAAAATACAAAATTACACACAGGGGGGACAAGTATTATAATAAATAAATATTTATATGTAAGAAAGAGCTCCCTGTCTCTCCAAGAGATTTTACCAGTGGTTTTTAGACTCATTTGCTTTCATTCCCTTTTTAAAGCCCAGCATTTGACCAGGACCACAGTTATTTCATAATAAGGTTACAAATATATTAAAATATTGCTCTATGAGCCATTATGGCAAAGTTTCAGTAATATACGTGACAACAAAAATCTTGGTCTAACTGAACTTAAGTATGGGCATTCAGAAATATTTAGGACTTAAAATGTGCATTCTAACTAAATATGTCCCTAATTGGCCTTCATGCTGGTCCTTCCCTAGCCAAGGCCCTAACAGAACTAGTCTCAAAGTGTGGGAAAGATTGGTGTTAATATACCTCTTGTCCTACTGAGAACTGGTTTCAATGATATGTGAGGCCAGAAGTAAAAGAGAATTGTGGACTAAGAAAAAGTAAATTGTGCTGTTCACAAGGTACATTTACCAGGTAAATTCTATGATCCTGTGTTCAATTTAGAAGTGGAAAGAACGTTGCACTAAACAAATTCATGTAAGAGGGACCACAGTTGCTGGGTCCCAGTAAGGCATGTGTACACTTACATTTCTTACTGAGTAAGGTAAGCTTGAAGGAATGTTATAGTGCAAAAAATACATTTTACCTTAAAGTCCATACAGATTTCTAAAATGAATCAGGATAATTTTTTAGGTTCTTTTTGGCTCAATATGTTATTTGAATAGAAGATGAGTTTAGTTACTTTGCTAATGTATTTAACTATCATGCAATTGAGTGTTGTGTTACTGCAAATAATCCTTATGTTTTATGTAAGAATGTTTAAGGAATTAATTAGTTATTCCAGTAACTAAGATTAAAAAAAGAATTTGTATATTAAAAACACATTGCTTCTCACCCTGAATGATTTCCTTTTTCATGTAGCTTGTGGAAGTTTAATCACGGCAGATTCAATTGGCGCAACTATTTCCTCTCCATTGTATCCTGCCAACTACCCAAACAATCAGAACTGCATGTGGATTATCCAGGCCCAGGAACCTTGTAAGTCACCTGAAACTGTGCCATATTTTTAAGGAAATCAGTTCAGTAGTATGACTTTGTTCTGTGCAGCTAAAAATACTCAAAAAAGAAAGTTTAATGCAAGCGTTATAAAGAGGTATAGCAACTGAAATGATGCCATACTGTGTAACAGTGCCAAACCCAAACACTGCTTATAGTATTAATGTATGTGTGGTACCAGTACATCTGGCCTAGCTATCATCAACTCATTGTCTGTTCTTCTTTTACATGTCAACCCCCTGCCCTGGGTTCTTAAGTGAATGGAAGCAAAGGGAAGGATGGGGACATATACAAAGAGCAACTTTGTTTTGGCATCACACTACTTTCAAAGTGTACTATGGCACAACATGAATATTTGTTTCCATTGAAACAAAATATGAAAATAATATGTTTAAATGGAGTGAGCAATCTGAGCAAAACCTTTGTACCATGTTTGTAAACCCATCCACACCAATTCATGACTGGTTAAGAATAAGTGGTCAAGGGTTTCTCTTCCCCCCCATCCCAACCTTTTTTCTTCCACCAACCCTGCCATGTTAAAAGGCTAGCTCTAACATTTTTATGCACTCTTCAGGTTTCAAGATATTAACAGTTTTCTTTTTATATTTATGAATTTGATGCAACATCGCCACCTGCTGTTCATTTTGGTTGGTCAGTTAGAAAAGGAACATCTTGCTTCTCTACTTAGAACTGACCAGATACATATCAGATGACTCGCTAGCTTTATTTTCTAACATCACAAGACTTTTCTTTACAGGCCAACTTAAAGGAGAATTAAATCCCCTAGGTACAAAAGCCACCTCAACTGCCCTTCATGGCAATGGTGTATCAAATGTATTATATTAGCAGATAAAACTGCTAATATTATGAACATTTTTTAAACATAATAATTAAGTAAATCGCAGAAGTGCTTAGAAATGTGCTCTGAGCAATTTTACATTCATTTGTTTAGATGGATTACATTGTGATTATCATTATTTAATACATAATTTAGCAATTATCTGCCTTTGGTCATCCTTTTAATAATGTACTGTAAATATTTTTAGTAGATCTTGGCTTTAGCATTATAAAAAATATATTTGTTTGGCATTACATGTCTTGTTCAAATGCTACATTGAGGGGCCCTTTTTTTATAGCTAAAACTTAATTTTTTCGTGGAAATTTTTTTTTTTGCCATTTATTATTTGTCAAAACCACAAACAACACTAATACAAAACTTCTCCATCTAAAAGCTGTCGAGGTCATGTAGCAGTCAGTGGAAGTTGACCAAGGAAAATTCTACCAATCTCTATTTAATTTGTGGTTTTAGAGTTTTTCTGGGTTTTAAATCCACAGAGATTTGTAGGAAAAAAGTAAAAACCATTAAAAATTTGTGGTTTTTGTGGTCTTTTCATTTTCTGCAATTTAATTTGTTTGGTCTTTTTTAATTCGGATTGTTTAATAAATGACTAGACATTCCTGGTTTTAGTGGAAATGAGCTTTGTGGTTTCAAAAACCTCAAAAAACACAAAATGGGCCTCATATTATTTTTTTCATGAATTTCTTTTTCTCCCCAGATAATCATGTCACACTTTCTTTTACGGACTTGGAGATTGAGTTTAGAAACGATAATTGTACATTAGATTATGTTGAAATTTTGGATGGAAATAACCCTGATGCACCTGTTCAAGGTATTTTTTGTTTTTGTAATAAAGAAGAGACCCATGGGCTTATATAAATTTTATTTGACTGAAAAGTACCAAAACTACTAAATCTTTGAATGTTTGTTCAGTACAGGTATTGGCCAGTACTTCTTTTGAATCCATAACAATTACATTTGCTTGTACTAGATATATACCGACTCAGTGGACTCAAAATGAGAAATCTAATATGGCCAGCCTCTTTTAGTGGTCAGTTTTGTCCTTTTTGATTAAAATTAGCAAATCTAATAGGCTGTTAACTTTCATTTGTGTATCATTAGTTGACTTGGATGTACTACAAAGTACTGATTCATTTGTATAAAATCATTTGGCCAAACCACAGATTTGAGCCTAGTGTGTGTGTCCAAACTGCACACAATCTTGTTGCTTAGCCCTCGGGCCAAATGATCATAATTGTCAAAAGTTGCCCTGTATGCCGCTAGCTATATACTTGTATACTGGTCACTGGTATTTTTAAGACATAAATGTGCATAGGTTTCAGGTATGATATTCAGTGCATAGGTTTCAGGTATGTTATTCAGTGCATAGGTTTCAGGTATGATATTCAGTGCATAGGTTTCAGGTATGTTATTCAGTGCATAGGTTTCAGGTATGATATTCAGTGCATAGGTTTCAGGTATGTTATTCAGTGCATAGGTTTCAGGTATGATATTCAGTGCATAGGTTTCAGGTATGTTATTCAGTGCATAGGTTTCAGGTATGATATTCAGTGCATAGGTTTCAGGTATGTTATTCAGTGCATAGGTTTCAGGTATGTTATTCAGTGCATAGGTTTCAGGTATGTTATTCAGTGCATAGGTTTCAGGTATGATATTCAGTGCATAGGTTTCAGGTATGTTATTCAGTGCATAGGTTTCAGGTATGTTATTCAGTGCATAGGTTTCAGGTATGATATTCAGTGCATAGGTTTCAGGTATGTTATTCAGTGCATAGGTTTCAGGTATGATATTCAGTGCATAGGTTTCAGGTATGATATTCAGTGCATAGGTTTCAGGTATGTTATTCAGTGCATAGGTTTCAGGTATGTTATTCAGTGCATAGGTTTCAGGTATGATATTCAGTGCATAGGTTTCAGGTATGATATTCAGTGCATAGGTTTTAGGTATGTTATTCAGTGCATAGGTTTCAGGTATGTTATTTGAACTTCAAGAACTATAGGAGCTTCTAGTTTCAGCACCATACATGGTGCTTGCTTTGTTATCTGTTTTAATTTGCAATGTGCTTTTTTTAGGTCGATACTGTGGTAGAACTATTCCCCATCCTATTACATCTTTCAGCAATGCCCTTGTTGTAAAATTTGTATCTAATAACAGCACCAGTGCCAAAGGCTTTCATGCAACATTTGCTGCTTCAACATCAGGTGAGAACAATATTAACTGTTTCTTTAAATGTATGTTGTGACATTCCATCCAGACACTGTCTAACCATGTAAATGTGTGAGTAATTTCTAATTTTTTGAAAGCATTCCTTAAGGTAGTCTGAGGTTCAAAAGGAAAGCAACCTATGGGACTACCCAAAAGTCCCAAAATTCTCTGGAAACCTATAGCTTGCTGGATTTTTTTCAAAACTAGCAGCGTATACAAAGAAGAATTGGTTGACAGATGCAGTTCCACATGGAGAATAATCCCTGCAACATATCATCTCAGTCTATTAGAGAAGGGTGTCAATCCCTCAACCTTCCCCTTCAGGGAACCACACAGAACCATTTAGAGTAAGGTTATCCTCCATCACTGCTCCAAGAGCTGTCCCGTATGCATGTGGATAAGAGTTTTGCTTCACACACAAACTAGTGTCATAATAACTGAAAAGGAACAGAATAATACAGATATTCTTGTAGTAAAATAGTAGGTAAAAAAATGAACAAATGGTTCTATTACTTTGGGTCAGATATCTGGTGAACCATATTTTGATCTCTAGTAATTATGTCAAAAAGCTATGGCTACTGTAACTGTGCAAGATATCAGATGAGCATTAAACTCATTTTGTTAATATTCGTATTTTGTCATTTTTTTTAGCATGCGGAGGCACTTTACATATGGAGACAGGAGCCTTTAACAGCCCTAGCTATCCTGAGAACTATCCAGCTAATACAGAGTGTGTCTGGAACATTCTCAGCTCTCCTGGCAACCGTCTACTGCTGTCCTTCATGTAATTCCACCTCCATTTTGTTCTGCTATATTGGCCTTAGAGGAAGGAAGTCCTTTGTCTGGCAGGAAAACTGTTTTAACATTAGAAAGATAACAAAGCCCTGAAGATCAGCTCTCATTTTAAATATCAAAACATTTCATGTTTAAATGAGTCTACGCATTTCGTAGACTCATTAGGAGTGTATAATTTTTTATTTTAAATATTCTGAATCAGTTTTACTAAAAAAATAATGGGATATACCAAATTAAATGTGTTTTAGTGTCAATAGGATTTCTACCTCCTTCTGCCGATTCAGCCCTGATGGCAGATTTTGGTCAGGCGCCTTCTATGGCGCCCGATCAAAATTTTCTAACCTGGCCGATCGGCGAGTCGACCGATTTCAGCAGCTTCCTGCGATATTGGTCGACTCGTAGTAGAAACAATAGGATTTCTACCTCCTTCTGCCGATTCAGCCCTGATGGCAGATTTTGGTCAGGTGCCTTCTATGGCGCCCGATCAAAATTTTCTAACCTGGCCGATCGGCGAGTCGACCGATTTCAGCAGCTTCCTGCGATATTGGTCGACTCGCCGACATGCTATACACGCACCGAACCTCGTTTCGTATGATATTATCGGTGTGTGTATGGCCAGCTTTAAAGCAGTGTTGAGAATTGGATCAGATAAGGAATATAACAAAACCAAGCAAGAAATTATTCATGACTGAGGTAAACAGGTAAATTACTGTCAATTGCAATGGGTTTGGTGACTTGAGGCACAGAGTATGCAAGCTGTCTAAAGGGCTCTTACACAACTCTACTGTCATCACAGTATTCTCATTGTAATTAACATTGTGATTGTGGCAAATTGCCACAAAATGGGAGACTCACCTAAAATAATGTTATTTTTTGTTACTGGTCCTTTGATATAGTTTTGGTGGATTTAATTTTTATCCCAGAGAACCAAGAAGCACAGCCAAACAAGTAGATAGTGCTGTGGAAATATCTTTCATGCAATCTGCAGTGAATTGCCTGTTTAACTATTGATAAATATCCTCTTAGTGTTTATAAAGGGTACTTTATATTTATGAGGCAATTCAGTTATTTCCTTAGTTTTGCACGTCAAGAACAGAGAATGATTAGATAGGCTGATTTGCCCATCACCTGAGAGGTAACACAGACAAGGATCTGCAGCAGAAATGATCTCCCCATATACAGGCAAACTCATATTTCTCTATATACGTACAAATCACTAAAGCTTATACAGGAAAACTAAATGCAGAGTAATTTATTGGCAATAAATTTATACTTTTCCTAATTTTCTTTTTTTTCTTTCTACCCAAATGTAGCACTTTCTCGGTGCAGCACAGTGACAGTTGCTCTCATGATTACTTGGAAATCAGGGAGGGGAATGAAACAGGGTCATTAATGGGGCGATTCTGCGGGGACATATTGCCAAGCAACATCACAACCATTACTGGACATATTCTTTGGATTAAATTTGTCTCAGATGGTTCTCTCAGTGGTTCTGGGTTCCAGGCCACATTCTCACACTGTAAGTATGTAAACAATGTTAGAATACAATAAGAAAGGGACTTATTCAATAAAAGATTTGATGCAGTGCATGGAAACTGTAGTGATTCTATAGAGTCACGGTTGCATTAATAAATTTACATTAGAGCATGTGTCTGGCTTAAGTACTCTCATTTACTGCCTTGAGGTAAAAGTCAGAGCTCAGAATGAGATCACAGGTATAATGACTTGTGCTGGCTGAGCTTCTAGTTTAAATACTGTATAATACCCTTGTCATCAATATACCATTAATTAAAATGTATCTTCACTATTTTTATCATTTCATATTTGGTTGCCTACATTGGAATCTAAATGTCAATTTTTGTCAGTATTTGGAAATAATATAGGAGGCGATCGTGGCCAGATTGCTTCTCCACTGTGGCCTAGAAATTACCCTCATTATTCTAACTATCTATGGAAAATTAATGTGGACTCCTCGCAAATAATTCAGGCCAGAATCCTGGAAATTGACATCGAAGACCATTCTGGATGCATCTATGATAAGCTAAAAGTAAGGCTAAGACTATGGGGCACATTTAGAGCTTAATGTATAACAACTCTCCTTCCTTCTATTCATTCCTACGGGATTTTTAGAAGCATATTTATCAATGGGTGAAAGTTAGAATTAACCCTTTGATAAATGCGCTTCCACACAGCCCCCATTATCCTCATCTCCCATTTTATTGTGGCTATTTGTCCCCATCACATAACTTCAACATGGTTCCACTTTATTTATATATAAATAGTCATAGTAAGTACTGTGCACAACAACACTTTGTAGGTGAAAGAATGACAGAATAAATCATGCCTGCATATAAGTGGAGAGAGAGTACAGGTGTTCAGTACTTAGGTTGACTGTCACATACACTATACAACTAAAAATCATTAATACTATATGGGGTATATTTATCATGCTGTGTAAAAAGCGGAGTGAAGCATTACCGGTGATGTTGCCCAGGGCAACCAATCAGCAATTAGATTTCAACAGTTAGAAAACCAAAGCAAAGCATCTGATTGGCTGCTATAAACAACATCACCGGTGATGTTTTACTCCACTTTTTACACAGCATGATAAACATACCCCTAAGTATTCCTGCTTGGTCAGTAGTACAGATAGAAGCCAGCTCTGATGGTCTTTATTTGGGCTTAATCAATGCACAGTGTATTAAAGTACGCTGGACAAGAAGGTCCATAAATACCCTTTTAG
The DNA here is from genome assembly GCF_000004195.4 of Xenopus tropicalis. NCBI lineage: Eukaryota > Metazoa > Chordata > Amphibia > Anura > Pipidae > Xenopus > Xenopus tropicalis. The sequence goes on from NC_030682.2 coordinate 28,696,494, forward strand.
TCCCCTGTACAAATGCCTTTAGACTTAAGGTCACATATACTTGTCCTACTACTGTAAACAAGAACCCACAGACACAGTAATGACCCCCCAGTGTGACGTCTGGACTCCTTATTACGATAACAATTGTCATATCGAAACCTGCAGAGACAGTGGCAGCAAATGTCATAAACACAGTCACACATTAATAACTGGATCTACCTAGGACTGCGTTTTATTTATAGAACATTAACCAGAAAGCCCAGCATTATATCTGAAGGGGATACTGAGTAAACAGGAACTGATCACATCAATGCAAATACTGTACTTTTCACAAAGTAAATAGAAATATGTAGGAAAAATACAGCATTGCCTTTCAGAGAAGAGGGTAGATATAGTGCATTCTTTGGAATTTAACAGCCTTTAGTTATTAAACCCATATTTTGACCATTACTGGTGTTCCCTAATTGTAATACCAAAGCTATAGCTAAAATTAATCCAACAACTTTAACTAATAATAATATCACTGTTATATTTCAGATTTATGATGGTCCTGACACTCACTATCATGTCATTGGCACATACTGTGGAATAACTCCGCCCCCTGACATATTCTCTTCAGGAAGTTCAATGACTGTTCAGTTTACAAGTGATAACAGCATAAACATGAAAGGATTTCTTCTTGAATGGTTAGCTGTAGATGCATTTTCTGAGAATTTCCCTACCATAGCTCCAGGTAGGATTATCAGTATAAAATCAGGGATATTAACATCTATTTATTATTATTACATGTTTGTCTATAAAATGCCACCCCTTAATTCGCCTTGCAGAATTCATTAGAAACGGACTGATGAAAACCAAATGTGGCTTATTAAAACTGATGTGAAATTTGCCATATTGAAATGTGTTATTGTACTCACATTTTAGGAAACATATAGTCATTTGATTGATTTTGTTGCTTTAGGTATTAAAATGGCTCAAATAAGTCAGCTAACCAAAGGCAGATGAAAGTCCTTTTTGCCCTAGTTTTGCATTAGATATAACAAATATCCTATTAGCCAGCTAAAAAATATTTTCTTTTGATGCATAAGCACAAACTCTTCCATATAGTCTACACATAGGGGCCCATTCATTAAACCACAAATCTTCGCCAATTAAAAGCACAATTGGAAAAAATTTGGAGTAAACAGATAATTTCTGATGTGCGAAAATTGAGCAAAAATTATTTTCTTGGTTGTATGAAAATATTGTGGTCGTGATCCAAAAGTCACAAAATTTTCGTATCCAAACGATCGTAAACAGCGCAAAAACATTTCTGGCTTTGAAACTTAAGTGCATGATTTAGGAAGCCTCCCATAGGACTCAATGGCACTCTGCAGCTCCAACCTGGCCCAAGGAAAGTCTCCCATAGGGCTCAATGGCACTCTGCAGCTCCAACCTGGCCCAAGGAAAGTCTCCCATAGGGCTCAATGGCACTCTGCAGCTCCAACCCGGCCCAAGGAAAGTCTCCCATAGGGCTCAATGGCACTCTGCAGCTCCAACCTGACCCAAGGAAAGCCTCCCATAGGGCTCAATGGCACTCTGCAGCTCCAACCTGGCCCAAGGAAAGTCTCCCATAGGGCTCAATGGCACTCTGCAGCTCCAACCCGGCCCAAGGAAAGTCTCCCATAGGACTCAATGGCACTCTGCAGCTCCAACCTGGCCCAAGGAAAGCCTCCCATAGGGCTCAATGGCACTCTGCAGCTCCAACCTGGCCCAAGGAAAGTCTCCCATAGGACTCAATGGCCCTCTGCAGCTCCAACCTGGCCAAAAGAAAGTCACAATACAAAAGCTTGAATGAATTCCAAAATGGTCGTAGTCTTTGCGAAAAATACGACTTTTCCGTGGTTCACGAAAACCACAAAAAAGTCATACTATTTTAACGATATTATCGTGGTCATTACGAAAAGTTCTAAAAATGCGAAAAATTTGTGGTTTAATGAATGGGCCCCATAATGTATACAATTATAACTTATATACCAAATAAAATTGCCGCTAGAACTACAACTGAAATGTACCAAATAGTGTACATGGGGAAACAATACTTTTCCTGGATACTGAAAGTATCTGTTCACCAACATGACTTGATCTGTCCATGCTGCTGGGGAACTGTGCTTGTGCTGGAGGCAGATGGAACTTTCTTTTATAACCCAGTACAGCAAGTGAATCAGCCAACATTCATAGCTTCCTATGCAAGATGGCTTCTTAATGGAAAACCCATTTGATAAGAAACTGAACTTCTGAACTTTCAGCCTCAAAAAATCTATTTTTGATGAAAACATGTCTGAAAGGTTAATTATAGCATACATATAAGGCCTTTAAAGATGTTGCAGAAACATACACTCAATAAATTCTGAAACAAAGCAAAGTTTGATCAGATTTACTTATTTTAATGCAATTTTAGGTGCTTGTGGTGGAATTCTAAGGACAGGAGATACACCATTGTTTTTGTTCTCTCCTGGATGGCCAAATAACTATGCTAGCTACCTCGACTGCACCTGGGTTATCAAAGCTCCAGGATCAACGGTGGAATTGAATATTCTATCTGTGGATATTGAAAAACATCGAAGTTGTAATTACGATAAGCTTGTCATAAGAGATGGTATGTGAATTAAATATAACCTTTGTTTCTTGTTCTCCCTTCTCGTCACTGTAGTCGAGGTAAGGTGAATAAGCAGAGCATTTACACATTGACCATTAAACCATGAGGCTCCAAGCATCTGAAGAAAAAGTGCTTATGGAATTTAGAAAGTAAGAATTTAGAATGGTCAAGCCTGAGCACTGGATATTTTATTTTGGGGAGCAGTCTTCATTCCTAGGCCCCATAGTGTTTATAGCATCATTGAAATTTTAACCTTCTGTTCTAAAGATTCTTGTAACGCTAACCATATGCAGTGTTTCCAAAATTAATTAAACAATACCAATTGTTGAACTCAATAGACTTAGATCTTTTTTTAATAAAACTTACTTAAGTGAGGCTTATTTATCAGTACACTGTTTTGCAAATATTTTTATTTATATTTCTTTAGGCGACAATAACAACTCTCCACAGCTTGCTGTCGTTTGTGGAAAGGGTGTTCCTGGACCAATCAGATCTTCTGGAGATAGCATGTTTATTCGATTTTCAACTGATGGATCTGTATCTGGCACAGGATTTAATGCATCATATCACAAAAGTAATTATGGCATTGCTACACATTAGGGAACACTGGATGTTTCTCCAGCTGAAGTCATTTCATGAACTGCTTTTACCGTATTTTGTCTATTTGTTTTTCTTTGCAAAATAACCTAGAGTACCACATAAGGGGGTTTATTAGAAAACATATTTCACAAAGAAAATGACAGACAGTCAGTTCTTTGCAACTGTGTCAATCCTGCCACAAGACACAAAATACAAGTTACAGTTACAAATACAGTTGCCTCTGCTAAAATACACACATGGAGACAATTATCAGTAAATTATCAGCATTGTCTATTTTGTAGCCACAAAAAGTAGCTGCTACAAGTAGCTCCATGTGTCTTCCCCCTAAAAACTCTTCATTAGCTCTGCTCTTTAATACTGGACTTGTCTTTCTGTATCTAGAACACTTCCTTCCTATTGATGACTACTGAGAAGGTTTTAGTTTAAGATGTAAAAGGCCTAACATGCAGTATTATTTATTTCCATCTAGGCTGTGGTGGCTATTTACATGCAAACAGAGGATTGATCACTTCTCCAAACTACCCTGAGCACTACAGTGCAAACCTGAATTGTACATGGCACTTCCTAGTTACTAGTGGCTTTACTATTGCTGCCCATTTCGAACCAACATTTGAGATTCCAAACAGTGATTCTACATGCGGCACTGGGGATTATTTAGAGGTGTGTGTATATAAACAATATTTTAAATAATAGAAAAATGTTTTAGAAACTCAGCAAGAAAAAGTAATTTTATGCTCAAATACTTAATTATTATAACATTTCTACTCTTACATTAACATTCAGTAGATATCATGCTAAATCTATAGCTGGGCTAGTGGTAAGTGCCTGTCTAATAGCTGTGTGCATTCCCTAGGCACTTGGCCACATGCATACACTATGAGGTCCATTCATTAAACCACAAGTTTTCGGCAATTAAAAGCACGATTGGAAAAAATTCGGACTAACCATAATTTCTGATGTGCAAAAATTGCGTGAAAATTCTTTTCTTGGTCGTACGAAAATATTGTTGTTGCGATCCGAATGATCATAAACTGCGCGAAAACCTTTTTGGCTTTGAAACTTCAATGCATGACTCTGCATTCAATGCTCCAACCTGGCCAAAAGAAAGTCACGATACCAAAGCTTAAATGAATTCCGAAATGGTCTTTGCAAAAAATACGACTTTTTCGTGGAAGTTAAAGGAACAGTAACATCAAAAAATTAAAGTGTTTTAAAGTAATTAAAATATAATGTGCTGTTGCTCTGCAAAAAAACTGGTGTTTTGCTACAGAAAAGCTACTATATAAATAAGCTGCTGTGTAGCCATGGGGGCAGCCATTCAAGCTGGAAAAAAGGAGAAAAGGCACAGGTTACATAGCAGATAACTAGTAGATAAGCCCCATATAATGGGGGTTTATCTGTTATCTGATGTGATTATCTGATATCTATATGTGCCTGTGCCTTTTCTCCTTTGAATGGCTGCCCCCATGGCTACACAGCAGCTTTATTTATATAAACTATAGTAGTAGTACTGGCAAAGACACCAGTTGTAGCAATGCAGGGCAACAGTACATTATATTGGTATTACTTTTATACACTTTCATTTTTTGGTGTTACTGTTCCTTTAACAAAAACCACTAAAAAGTCATACTATTTTAACAATATTTTTGTGGTCATTACAAAAAGTTATAAAAATTAGAAAAAATACAAAAAAAAAATTGTGGTTTAATGAATGGGCCCCTAAGAGTAGGATTTACTAGCATGGGTGAGTATTTCTTTAAGGCTATGCCAGATAAAAAATATAATTTGCTTGGAAGCAATGCCCACTGCATGTAGTCAGTTTGTTGGACAGAAGGAAAGGCAAACCACTCATTGGGAGTCATTTATCAACACTAAGGGGCAGATTTACTAATCCACGAATCCGAATCCCGAAAGGGAAAAAATCATATTGGAAAGGAAAATTGTGTGACATTTTCGTCGCCCTCACGACTTTTCATATTTGTCATGACTTTTTCGGCGGCGTCGCGACTTTATCGTATTTTGCGCAATTATTTCGTCGCCGTCGCAATTTTTTCGTATTCCGTGATAGTAAACGTCGCGGAGAATATACGAAAAAGTTTCGACGGCGACGACAAAGTCGCAAAAATACCGATCATTACGAAAAAACACATTCGGACGCCTTCGGACTGTTTGTGGATTAGTAAATCTCCCCCAATCTGTTTACTGTTACTAACAGTAACTGTTTCATTCATTTCTTTCAGTTGGCTCCAAAAAAAAAATATTTAATTACTGATTAGTTGCTTTGGGCCAGTGCCTAATTGCGAATTCCTCCAGTGTTAGCAAATCATTGTTCCAATACTTCCAGGCAAAAACAAATAATAAAAAAAATAATGTTGACAAAAATATATTTTGTGATCTTTCTGAATCCGAAGAATAGATCCAATTCCTATTTCAGCTGTGAAAAACAAGACTGCAAATAAAGAATTCTTGCTTGAATGACCTCATACAAATGCAGGTCAGGCACTTGACCTTTCAGCAAAATCCATAGCAAGCAATGGGGATGATTCAGTTATAAGTGTTTCTTTAGATTAGATTAGATTTCCTTAAATAAAACAAATAAAACGGAATTGTAATAAAAATACAGTTCAACATTTGGAAAGAAAATTTGGATTAATTTTATTCATGAAAGATTTGCCTCTAGAAGAACTTGGTGAAGATGCTCCAAAGATTTACTAACATTCCCATGTACGTAATTATACCCACATATACAGAATTAAGCAAAAATGGTATGCTACAGGCAAATCTTTTTTTCTGTACTTAATGTACCTCTTCTTTCCACCCCCCCCCCCCCACCAAATAAATAAGACAAAAATAATAGCCTGAACCTTGTTTCATTGTCATTTTTGTTTTTCCAGTTAAAAAATGGTCCTGATGACTCATCCCCTCCTATGGGCACTTCTACACGCAACGGAAAATTCTGTGGCACCAGCCCCCCATCTACAATGCACACCACTGATAATGAGATGTTTGTTCACTTCGTTTCTGACAACAGCAATGAGGGCAAAGGCTTTCAACTAAAATATGAGGCACTAAGTTTGGGTACAGTCCTTATTTTGCTTCCTCTGCTGCTTGCAAGGTCTCTCCAGCTTTTTAGGTCTAAACTGTCCAACTACTGAGTAGATAAGTTTGCCACTGAAATGAAACTTAGATCCAAGACCCATTGTACCAGATCCGGATAAGCCATATCACAAGTCATGGACTATACGCACAAGAGTCTTACCCAAAATTTTTTTATTATAGTTCTGTGTATCTGAGCTACTTAACAAAGAACTTGCTAATATTTTGTACTAGATTTACTAATTTAACCTAAATATGATATTATAATAAAGGAATTTGAATACCAGAAAAACTAGAAAACTAATATTTCAACCTCTCTTCAATAAATTGATCTACGTTGAAAGTAAAACTAGTTAAAGTAATACTGCTATCTCTAAGCTAGAAACAGTTTGTGCTGCCCAGGTACATACTACCTGTTACCTTTCTTCGCTATGGAATACATCTCAGGCAATGGGAACATGTGGTATATTCTCATTTCCACCATGGCTAAGCTGAAGTTAAAATCCTACAAGCAGGAGGTAATGCTTTGTTCAGAATGCAGCACCTACTCTCAGTCAAAGCTACCAGCAGCTCCCATATAGATGAAAATAAGGAGCACAGACAGCAAATCCAATAGCTGTAGGAATGAAATATTTTATAGTGGGTGGACAAACAAGAAAAGCATCTTAAACTACTTTTGAACCATGCAATTAGTTTAGAATGGCAATCCCCAACCAGTGGCTCATGAGGAGGTACTTTTTTAAAAAAAAAAATCCTGACTTGGAGATAAGATTTGGTTCCATAAAAAACAAGTATATTATCTCCTGTGGATTGCCAGCCCACATAGGGGCTACCAAAAAACCAATTACAACCCTTATTTGGCACCCCCAGAAATATTTTCCATGCTTATGTTGCTCCCTTACTCTTTTTACATTTGAATGTAGCTCACGGGTTAAAAAGGTTGGGGATCCCCATTTAGATGCACCAGTATTCATTGAACAAATGTGGAATGGCAGTGGATGGGTGCCAATTGAAGCGTCTTTTTTGGTTTGGGGATTTGTAAACCAGATTATGTGCATCTTTAATTACTTGCTACCTGATAATCTGTTTGGGATTGAAAGATTACATAGGGTCATTATAATCCCACCATCATAGTGGTTTTAATATGATGAATTCTTTGCACTTTTTGACGTTTTGCTAAATCCTTATTACCAAAATCTGGCTTTTCACAACCTGCCAAATGATGCAATGGAAATATTCAGTGGGAAAACCCATTATAATATTATTATATAGGGCCCACATGCTAAGCAAACAAAAAAGAAAATGCAACAGCATCTGTCCATAGCATGAATTCATGTAGTAAGCAGATGCAAATGTTGCCTTCTAGAGATGTTTAATAGGTTAGAAAGGTGAGTTCTCCTGTGCCATCTGTTTACCCCACTCAGTTGTAGCCGCGTAGAGTGTCTCTGATGGACAACATGGTTGTTATTTATTTATATTTCCCACGGTAAATCCAATAGGAAGGGGTTTTGCCATAATTGCAGTCGTGCTCTTCTATGGCAGTGATAGAAGCAGCATAATTGGTTCATACCATCCACCCAATAACAGGCAGCTATTTTTTCATAAAATATAAATAAGAAACCACATTTATACTGTATGGAATCAATGCAATATGGAACCAACTATATTGTCTATATCTTTCTTACAATTACAGGCCAATAGCAATCATAAAAGCAATATATCTAATCATCGATTCTGTATGTGACCATGATATTTTGCTTTTTGCTGTTCTTTCTAGCTTGCGGAGGGAGTATTTATATAAGTGAATCAGATCCTTCTGGATTTGTGACTTCCCCCAAGTATCCTGAGAATTATCCAATGAATGCAGACTGTGTTTGGATCATCACTGTACCGAATGGAGAGGCCGTGGAGCTGGAGTTTAAGGAACAATTTTACATTGAACCTTCTGAAAAGTATTGATATTATTGCATATGACAAATATTGGTAAAACAAATTGCATTAGTCATGCAACGTCAAGGCCTCTTTACTCCTGGGCAGCAATGCACCCATGGCCCATAACTCCAACAAGCAGCATCCCACATGTAGTACCGTATAATACACAAGTGCCATGAATATCCTGTAATTTATAGCCTTAAAACTGTGCTCAGTGTTGTAAAATATAAAGATATTACAAGTCAACTTGGAGTTCCAAGACCTGTATAAAATCATGGCCAAGTGCTTTTATATGGTAATGGAACTCCTCGGTGACACACACACACATATATATATATATACAGTATATATACATATATAAGGGTGAAAGAAATACAAAAGAAATAAGGAGGCTTAGCTGAGTACTTCAAAATGCTTGAAATATAAACGTCTAAATGAACCGGTTAATCAAATAAAACATTCTCTCACATTATTTAGCTGCAGCTCCAACTACCTGGAATTACGTGACGGTGCAGATGCCAGTAAAAGGCTACTTGCTAAGTTATGTGGAAATGCTCTCCCAATCACTTACAAATCCCTGGGCACTGCCATGTACCTGAGGTTTATGACGGATAGCGGCACACCTCGTGTAGGGTTCAAAGCCATGTATAAAATAGGTATGTATCCAAACTATATTTTTCTCAGTCCTGGCACATTTCAGTTTGCTAGCCTTACATTACATATGTGCTTATCACAGCTTAATATCTGTTTAAGAAGTGTAACTTTTGAAGGGAAAACATACCATATTTATAAATAAAATATATATTCCAGAGTTTGTATAAATACTTATTACAGGTATAGGACCCGTTATCCAGAATGCTCGGGACCAAGGACATTCCAGATAAGGGGTCTTTCCGTAATTTAGGTCTCAATACCTTAAGTCTACTAAAAAATCAATAATACATTAATTAAACCCAATAGGATGATTGTTTTGCCCCAATAAGGATTATTGATATCTTAGTTGGGATCAATTACAAGTTACTGTTTTATTACTACAGAGAAAATTTTTTTTAAAAAAGTTTTAAAATTCTGAATTTATTGATTAAAATGGAGTAATTCGGATCTTTCAGGATAACGGGTTTCCGGATAAGGGATCCCATACCTGTATAGGTAATTCTACCCGGGAAGTCATGTTAATATGCATATTATTCATATAAGTATTAGCTGGCATTCTACAAGATACAGTGGCTTGCAAAAGTATTCGGCCCCCTTGAACTTACACATTACAGCCACAAACATGAATCAGTTTAATTGGAATTCCACGTGAAAGACCAATACAAAGTGGTCTACACGTGAGAAGTGGAACGAAAATCATACATGATTCCAAACATTTTTTACAAATAAATAACTGCAAAGTGGGGTGTGCGTAATTATTCAGCCCCCTTTGGTCTGAGTGCAGTCAGTTGCTCATAGACATTGCCTGATGAGTGCTAATGACTAAATAGAGTGCCCCTGTGTGTAATCTAATGTCAGTACAAATACAGCTGCTCTGTGACGGCCTCAGAGGTTGTCTAAGAGAATATTGGGAGCAACAACACCATGAAGTCCAAAGAACACACCAGACAGGTCAGGGATAAAGTTATTGAGAAATTTAAAGCAGGCTTAGGCTACAAAAAGATTTCCAAAGCCTTGAACATCCCACGGAGCACTGTTCAAGCGATCATTCAGAAATGGAAGGAGTATGGCACAACTGTAAACCTACCAAGACAAGGCCGTCCACCTAAACTCACAGGCCGAACAAGGAGAGCGCTGATCAGAAATGCAGCCAAGAGGCCCATGGTGACTCTGGGGGAGCTGCAGAGATCTACAGCTCAGGTGGGGGAATCTGTCCATAGGACAACTATTAGTCGTGCACTGCACAAAGTTGGCCTTTATGGAAGAGTTGCAAGAAGAAAGCCATTGTTAACAGAAAACCATAAGAAGTCCCGTTTGCAGTTTGCCACAAGCCATGTGGGGGACACAGCAAACATGTGGAAGAAGGTGCTCTGGTCAGATGAGACCAAAATGGAACTTTTTGGCCAAAATGCAAAACGCTATGTGTGGCGGAAAACTAACACTGCACATCACTCTGAACACACCATCCCCACTGTCAAATATGGTGGTGACAGCATCATGCTCTGGGGGGGCTTCTCTTCAGCAGGGACAGGGAAGCTGGTTGATAGGAAGATGGATGGAGCCAAATACAGGGCAATCTTGGAAGAAAACCTCTTGGAGTCTGCAAAAGACTTGAGACTGGGGCGGAGGTTCACCTTCCAGCAGGACAACGACCCTAAACATAAAGCCAGGGCAACAATGGAATGGTTTAAAACAAAACATATCCATGTGTTAGAATGGCCCAGTCAAAGTCCAGATCTAAATCCAATCGAGACTCTGTGGCAAGATCTGAAAACTGCTGTTCACAAACGCTGTCCATCTAATCTGACTGAGCTGGAGCTGTTTTGCAAAGAAGAATGGGCAAGGATTTCAGTCTCTAGACGTGCAAAGCTGGTAGAGACATACCCTAAAAGACTGGCAGCTGTAATTGCAGCAAAAGGTGGTTCTACAAAGTATTGACTCAGGGGGCTGAATAATTACGCACACACCCCACTTTGAAGTTACTTATTTATAAAAAATGTTTGGAATCATGTATGATTTTCCTTCCACTTCTCACGTGTACACCACTTTGTATTGGTCTTTCACGTGGAATTCCAATAAAATTGATTCATGTTTGTGGCTGTAATGTGACAAAATGTGGAAAAGTTCAAGGGGGCCGAATAGTTTTGCAAGCCACTGTATTTGTAATGTAATAAACATCACAAAAGGGCTCATTCTGCAAGCACAGTGGTCAACTTGTGCTTTTTTCTGCAGTAAATTGGGCGTAACACCACTTTCATTAGAGGCACTTGTTTCAAAATGCGCTCCTTGAAATTTCATATAGTTGAGCTCAACACCACTTACCTTCTTGCCTTCCATTCGGAATTAGGTGCTGCTTCACCTATTGAGGCAGGGGAACCCTGTGTCAGCCACCTATTGACCAGTTGTTAGCACCAGGGTTCCCTTTGCGCCCTGTATCAATAGACACAGCACATTTACGGTGTTTATCACTTGCAAGTTGAACACCAGAAATGGCACCAGATGGACTTCCACTCAATTTGTCTGATTTGCGACAAAATACGCTTATCTTCGTCATGTACAATGCCATCTTGTGGCTAATATGACGCATTTAGCTGTATTATGGGGAAAAAAAACATGGCAGTTGCACCCAAAATTGCACTATGCATGCTGCATCTGCAGTTGTAAATGAGCCCTAATATTTTCACCAGGTCTAGTAACATATAGAAGCTTATATTTCTCTTATAAAGGCTATGGTAAACAAACTCGTATTCTAAATCCGTTACTGTTCAATAGTCTCCTGTAAAGCAGCTTTGTATGATTGCATCCTGTTTAGGATCATGTTTATGAAACAAGGCCTTGGGCAGAAATTACTGAATTTAGTGCAATAAAAGGATTGTGTCTGCACCTCTTTTTTCAGCTACTTGTGGAGGAACACATTTTGGACAAAGTGGCATCATTCAGAGCCCAGGATACCCATTACAAAACTACCCAGACAACTCTTTGTGTGAATGGTACTTCACTGGTCCCACAGGGCACTACCTTACAATCCAATTCGAGGCCATGGATCTTCATAATTCTACAGACTGTTCTAGAGACTTTGTGGAAATCCGAGAATATAATGCCTCCGGTAAGGTCACTGCTAAATATAGCACATGGGTTATTGTTTTAATGTATATTGTGCTTTATTGCCTTGCTGAAAAGTTACCAAAAACACATGTAACATTTATCTCTTATAATGTGCTTTATATTACACAATCTGTTTCATATAAAACAAAGATCTAGAATATTTATCATTCTCATAATACAGGGCAGGACAGCCTACAATAAAGCCCCTTGCTAGGCAATATGAAAGTAGCAGGCATTCTGCATAGTAAGCTTTTGGTAGCTTTAACAAAGAGAGGTACTGTTTTGAAATTCCTGAGATGATTATGGTGTGTATTTATTTTTAAGGTATTTTATCTGACTTGGAAAAAGAAATTAAAAATACAGTTTGGGACCATTAGCATTAAATCTGCTGTGCACTTGTTTTTTTCCAGGAAGAGTACTAGGAGTGTTTTGCAACAGTATGGTGCCAAGCGACTTGGTTACTTCTGACAGTTTTGCTTATATCAAGTTTGTTAGTGATCAGTCAGAGAATGGCAGGGGATTCAGGATTCGCTATGATGCAAGCACTGAAGGTAAGTTTCTACTTGACGCTGCCTGAAAAATGCTTAATACCATATGCCTTTACGAATATACATTATTTTACTCCATGCTATCTTCTTCAGAATGTGGTGGAGATTACACAGCTTCTTCTGGAATAATAAGTTCTCCCAACTATCCTAACCTGTACCCTCACAATCGGGTATGTGAATGGAGGATCACAGTGCCAGCTGGAAGACGAGTCACTCTCACCATTAATGCCCTACTACTCCAAGACCAACAGAACTGTGACTATGACTATGTGGCTGTAAGTGCTAAATTTGGTGTCTATCACTCTGTAAATTCAGTGTCTATTACTCTCCCCACTGTTATAGTTGGACCAATGGCAACAAAAAATAAAAATCATTGACATAAAAGTATTTCAGTCCTGATTTTCATAGCAATTAGCATAGGTATTTGCAGACATGTTTACCTGTCAAAAGGTGGCCATACTTGGGCACAGACTGTGTCGGCAGCTTATCAGGCCACATATGGAGCCCTTAGACAGACCTGTCTGTCCTATATGTGGCGGAAAGTCATCCAGAAGGCAAACGGGCAGGTTTAGAAATCCCATTGGAGGAGGAGCGCACTGGCTTGTTGAGGTGGTCCTCGCCCTACATCCCATCAAAGTGACTCAATCATTTGTCACAAGACCTCAATTGGATCAATCTGATATTGCACACTTCAAGGTGGAGATATCAGGGAAAAATCTGCTTCTTTGGCAACCTCACCAATTGAGCAGATCTATCCGTGTATCAAGACCCAAGGTCTTAGTCATTCTTTTGGTTACCAACATTAAATAATACATATTCATGGGTTGGGCCAGAAACCCCTGCATAACAAAATAAAGGTATTTTTATATAAAAAAAAAATTAAAATCCAGACAAAGTGAACATTTTATGTATATATATAAAGGTATTTTCTTTTTTTGTAAAAACAAATTAGGATATATTAAAATTCTAAATACATATGCAAATTGTGTATAATAGCACAAATAATGTACTTTGTACACTATAATGTCCTTCTTGAGTATCACAAGTGTTGTACTGGGCACTGTATAGCCCTCCTGGGCCCACTCGCACAGCAATTAGATATAGAGATCTAAGAGCCAAATGGTATAGAGTTATATATAGGTTAAATAAGGATGGACTGATAAGAGTTCTCCTCTACTGGAGTCCATTGGGGCATAGGCCATCTGCATATGCTTTGCTACTCTTGCAGGCCAGCCTGACAAATATAAACTATATTCAGAGTTGTCTTGCAACCTTTTCATTAAGAAACCATGGCTGAGCACTTTGTATAGCACTGGATAGTATAGCACTTTTCTCTTTTGCATTTTCATGTTTTGGTAAAAGTGGCTCTTTAATCAGCAGCTATGATATATTTATAAAAGCTTTATCAAGTGGGCAGATTTGTTTCACTGGCACAGTTGTTCTTTGATCTGGGTTCTAAGAGCATTCTTCTATTTCAGGTATACAATGGTTATCAGAACCAGTCCCCTTTGCTTAGAAAACTGTGCGGTAATGTAGCCCCAGAGACAGAAGTGAAATCCTCTGGCAACACAATGAGAGTTATCTTTGTAACAGATGGTTCTGTTTCAAGTGGTGGGTTTCTGGCAACTTTCAATTCAATGGAAGATGCAGGTAAGTTATTCATTAATAATCAATGATGCTACTGTCATACATTTATTAAAATACTACAAAGGGTTTTTTCTTTTGTATTTTTTCCAATTTTTTTTACCATAACAATGAAAATCTTTTTTTCTGAGCTAAAACAAATAAAGAGAGTTTAGGTGCATTAAAATACAAAATATTATTATAGAGAGACCTCTAGTGATGAGCAAATTTCAACACTGCAAAATTCAGCATTTTGCCATTGGCAATTTTTTTTGACGAGTTAGCAAAAGTTAGCCAAACTTTTATCAGGAGCCAAATAACCTACCTGTAAGTTTTTAAAGTGTGCCGGAAACCCATGCAGGCAAGGGAAGAACATACAAACTCCTTGCAGATCAAGCACAAGGCAAAATTGTATTCAGGATCCCCTCAAAGGCAGAAATGCTACTCGCCAAGCCACCATGTTGTCTTAAGTGACACACTATTGAAACAATGTTTGTGCTTCTTTAAAGCACTTCCAGTCTAAGCAATGGATTTTTATCAAAACTGTGGGTGGATTTGTCTTGCAGTTTGCGGAGGTGCACTGGCAGATCCCACAGGAGGACACTTTTCATCTCCCGGTTATGATCAAGTCAACAATTACACAAGAAATCTGAATTGTGAATGGATCATTCAAAACCCAAACACCGAAAACTCTACCACTTTTATCTCATTTAAAAGATTGCAGTTGGAATATCATCTGAACTGTCAACGTGACTTTATTGAGTTGCGTTTTGGTGAGTACCCCATTTTTAGGTTATAAACTCATAGAATAAATAACTCCATAATGTCAGATTTATCACCACTTTCTGCTGAAGACAAAGAAATTGTTTCCAATCTTTGGTAAACCTGGCCATAAATTTCAAAACAGTTGCAAATTCATCATTCCCCTAACAATCAGTCACACATGTTAATTAAATGACTTAATCGCATGAACCAAGTTAACATGGGCGATAGAAAAACATATTGCATAATTAGATCTGATGGTTTCTTCTACACAGTGGCCTACATTATCTCTATAAACAAGCATGGGGCAGTTGGTTTCTCTTTCTCCGGGGCCTCAGGAATCCACAGCAATGACTATAACTTCAGCTGCAGGCAGGTGGTGGTTACTCTATGGGAAACATTCTGCCTATGGCACACCACAGGAGAGAATGCAGACACGTTGCCATAGGCTGCATCCTTCCCATAATAATCACTTCTGTTACCCCTACAAAAAGAGAAATCACCAAAATGCCTTGAATGCAGTTGTCCAGAAGGTATATTTTAGCATCTACATTTAATTGTGAAGCTAATATATATGCATTCAGGTATTTCCTTACACCCATTTCTGAGCAATCAATTTCTTCTAACAACATTATTTTCTATAGTTTCTACTGTTGTTGTATGTGAAATCCAGCTAAAGCATTAGTATAAAACAACTGTTCCTTATTAGTGCAAGGAAGTGCAACCCAACTCTAACACACACTTACACACCTGCTGCGAATTAGATTTCCCAGCACAGCTAACCAAACAATACTTGGCTCGGTAAGTTGGGCTTAGTATTTCAAAGTAACTGTGTGGTTGTAAATTTGCGGTCCAAGTATTATTAATGGTTTCATCTGTTACTTAAATTTGTTTTTGTTATGGGAATCCCTTTTTATTCTAGAGATGTTTACAGTACAAAGTATATACACTCAAGTCATTAGCCATGAGTCCCATTTAAAGAAACAGTAATGTGGTAATAATAATAGTGAAGGTTTAGTACAGTTACTGTCTGTAAAGGAAAGCTAGGTGCTAAGAAAACATTGGTGCTGTCCCACTCCACAAAAAAAGCGTTTTTTTCATGTATTTCATTGTCATCTCATCTACCGCTAGCAACAAGCAACACTAGTATGCAGGAGCAGAACTTGAGCCATTTGTTAATGCCAAGCAAGTTGCATCCACATCAAATGGACATCATATAGGTGAGGCACACCTTAGCTCTAAATAATGGTGCAACTAAAGTACTGACTACAGGTACTATATAGTAGTAAGTTTTTTTCTCTATGGCATTTAAAAACATACACATTTGCACAAGTATTGCATCCAAAGCTGCACCCACTAGTGGCAAAGGATCTCTCAGTTAATCTTATCTGTTCATACATTTGCTCTTGTAATAAGATGTCCAACCAGGAATTTGAACTTTCAGCAATTGTTCTGTGATAATTTTTGCTTATAGTATGACATGTTTGTCAGTAAAGAGAATGTATAAGAGATTTGCCCTGTTTTGTGTACAGATAATGCTGATGGGGAACTGATTACCCGGTTATGTGGTCGCAATACTCCTTCAGTCCCACTTGCTATTGTTGCATCTCAGGTCTGGGTTCACTTTGTGAGTAATGCAGAGGTGGAAAATATTGGCTTTAATGCCAGCTACTCCTTTACAGGTAATGTGTAACTGTAACAGATATATAAAGTATGGGATCCCTTATATTATAAACCCGCTATCCAGAAAGAGGTACATTATGGGAAGGCCATCAACCACAGTCCATTTTAAACAAATAATTTATTTTCTTGTTTCCTTATTCTCTGTAATAATTTTATTAATAAAACAGTACCTTGTGTTTCATGGTAGCTGAGTTACATGAATCCACATTGGTTAAAAAAAAACAATACTATGGGCTTTTTTTTAATGTTAAAATGATTTTAAGTTGACTAAATTATGGAAAAAAACCCTTATCTGGAAAACCCCAGGTCCCAAGGATTTCAGATAATAGATCTCATACCTAAACATACATATAAAAATGTAGTATTTAAAGAAACTGGGCAAGTATATCAATGCAATATGCTAATCTACAATGGGAATATTTCTTATAAATCTAAAAAAACAGCTTCTGTTTGGATTACTTGCAGAGAGAAGGCACATTCTGTTGGCATTGATAAAATACACATGTTATTATTAAATTGTCAGAAATGTACCTTATGAAGACGATATTTTAACCCCCAGAATGTTAAGCTATTTTTAAGAAAGTCACCAGTAAATACATTGGAGCTACTACTCTTTATATTCCAAATATTAATTGTATAAAAACAGATATATTTTATTCATACACTTGGGGGCACATTTACTTACCCACGAACGGGCCAAATGCGTCCGATTGCGTTTTTTTCGTAATGATCGGTATTTTTCCGAAAAGTCGTAAAGGTGCCGAAAAAATCGCAAAAAATACGAAAAAGTCGCAAAATGTTAGTTTTCCAATCGGAATTTTTCCAATTCGGATTTGGATTGGTGGGTTAGTAAATGGGCCCCTTGGGGTGGGGCAATGGACAGCAGATGTAGCTTCATTTACCTTCTTCATGATCCCTTAAGATAATGATTATTATAGTTCAATGAATCTTATTTATTCTAAATTGAGTTCAGATGTTTGTTTTTTAAACTTATCATATTCCGATTCGGGGGGTGGGGGCTTGTTTCACTTGGCTATATGTAACAGGAAAGACTACTCCAGTCCAAACAGTTGTCAAGTATATCAATTTAAACTTGGTTTCATTATATTTTGAGACATGCCATTATGATGCTCTTATACTGTGATATTTTCCAGATTGTGGTGGGATACAAGCTGGAGAATATGGAGTTATTGCTAGCCCTAATTTCCCAGCTTCTTACAATAGTATGAGCCATTGTGCCTGGCTTTTAGACGCTCCAGAAGGCCATATTATCACTGTAAGTATTAATCAGAACAAGATGTAAAGAGGACTTACATAGGAGCAGAAACAGCTAATTATTATAAGCTTGCAAAATACACCATGCAGAAAGGGATTCTGCCTTGTCACTTTATTAACTAGTGTCCATGCTTTTGATGGGCCTATTGTAAATAAATTGTGTTAAGCAAAATACACTATAAGGAAACTAGGTACGTTATGCCTGCCAATGACAGGTGTGAATTCCATTGTTCCTTTTGCAGGCTGTGCTATCTAAATCTTGTGCAAATAGACACTGTGTAAGAAAACACGCAGGGACTGGTTAAGGTTTATGCCATTATACCAAGATACCTTAACCCACTAAATATATCTGGGGAGAATTGAATTCTTGTTAAACATGACATAAACAAAAATCTGCAAGTTAGTTTTTATGCTAAAGTCTTTTGCAAAACAAAGGCAAGCAGACCTCTATTTCTCACACACATTGCTTTCTCTCCCTAGCTTTCCTTTATACACTTTGATATTGAAAGCCACCAAATTTGCCGTTGGGACTCTGTTACTATACTGAATGGTGCCAGCCCTGGATCCCCACTGATAGGACAGTTCTGTGGGACAACATCTCCTGGGACCATTCAGTCAGGATCCAACAAGCTGCTAGTGATTTTCAACTCTGATGATTCACTGCACGGAAGAGGATTTTATGCCAACTGGACCTCAGATTCTCTAGGTAAAAATATTTATTCCATAATAATAAGACTAATATAACTACATATAACTGACAAACCTAACATACAATGTGGTGGTATACAATAACAGCCCCACTGAAATGGTCAAAGCTCTGTGTGCTCCAAGGCACTTAAGATATACCCATGATTAAGTGCCTTGGGGTATTAAATGCATAAGCCCCTCTGTACATTACATGTTCCTGAATACAATGCCTTTGAAATACCTGCAATGGAGCTGCATTGTGTGCCTACCCAACTATGGAGTACTGGACACTTTTTTTAATCAAAGGTTTTACATATATGCATGATATTCAACACCAAGTCCTATTACTATAGCAAATATTAAAGCTGTATACATTTTTCACTGCATATAACAAATAGAGTGCAAAAAAGAGATATTAATTGGGCTACAGAAAGTCAAAGCACGTAAACTGGGAGAAGTTTGTGAACCATAGCTCATTTTCTTGTGAGTGTTTAGTTCATCTCTGCATGTATTTGTATATATTAGACATTTTTGAAGGCTGTAAGTTACCACAACTGAACAGACTGGAGATAGTAACATGTGAAGTTGCATGAAACTGTGCAAAACATAGGCTGTGACATGAAAACTATAGCATTACTCTACCCTATTTAATATTCTATGGTATGGTAAATTGGCCAAAATATGCCTTTCCTTTTAGAGAGTAAAAGCCTTGACTGAAATGTGTTGTCTCTGTATGTGAATAGCCAGACTTGGACTCTAGCCAAAGGGATTCCACAAAGCAAACACAGGAACAGCCCAGCATTCCCCAGGGATTAATGTTTTTTAATTCAACAGTGGGAGATCCATGCTAAAATATTATACACAGTATGAAATCATCTTTTCAAGAATATACAGTTTTTTTCATATATTTTTTTTAATTTCTTGTTATGACTGTTAATTCCTTGTAGGCTGTGGAGGACATGTTCATGCTGATAGTGGTACCATAAGATCGCCTGCTTGGCCTCAGCACTTTCCAGCCAATAGTCGATGTACCTGGACAATAGAGACACATGCAAGCAGCCATTATGAATTGTCATTCAATAATAACTTTCATATCCCAGATGATAATGGACATTGTCAAAGAAGCTATGTTAAGGTTTGTGCTGGAACTAAAAAATGTATATACTGTAAACATGAAAAAATTGCTTATATAACTTGACTGGGCTACACTTCATTATATTGGATGGTTGTAGTGGGCCCCATCCTTAGACAGTTTTTAGCTGGTCTTCATTTTTACTTATTTGTGTTTTTGTTTTTTAATTATTTAGGTTTTTATTCAGCATCTCCCCCGTTTAGAATTTTAGCAGCTATCTGCTTGCTAAGGTCCAAATTACCATAGCAACCAGGCAGTGGCTTGAATGAGAATCTGGAATATGAATAGAGAGACCTTAACAGAAAGATAAGTCATAAAAAGTACCACTGAAACTTTTCTAAGAATAGGACATTCTATCGAATACTAAAAGTTAACTTAAAAGTGAACAACCCCTTTAAATTCCAAATCCATTGTAAAATATGTGGTCACCAACACGCCAAATCCAAACCCAAATTTCCATGTTCAAATTCATTTGCATGTATATATATATATAAATACACATTCCTGAAGTTTCATAGTTTCTCCTTTGCATTCCTTTTCATATCAGCTACAGTTGCCCTGCCTTATAGTGTTATATTATGCCTTGTTTTCTTACAATATATCTTTTGAAAACTGTTCAATGTCGTGTCATTTTTTAAACTGTAACTATAGGTATGGAGTGGTGCTGAGGAGGAATTGCTGGCTACAGGTTGTGGGGACACTGCTCCGGCCCCTGTCATTTCTCCAAGAAATGTGATTAGAGTAACGTTCCAGTCACAAGACGCTCCAGGAAGTGGTTTCTTTGCCTCATTTATCAGCAGTAAGTAATATCCTACCCTTATCATAGGCTTTCCTCTCCACCAGAAGATATTTTTTAAAATTTGTACATCTTACAGTTCTTTAGATATCTGGCTTAAGTGCACTGTTTGGATTAGGACCACACAGTTCAGCTCCTCTTTATTTGTCCATTCTCATCCACACTGGTATTCTGCGTATAACATCCGTGACACTTGATAGGTTGTATGATGTGTGTGTATTATTTGCAGAAATTATTTGCAATGAATGCTCTCTGAAATTTCAAGAAATACAGTAACTGTTTATGTGAGATATGTGGAATACATGCACAGAGAATACACGCATATTGGCTAGTGCCATAGACTATACATCTGTAAAATGAATATCCCATTCAGATATTAATGGGACATTTTGCAGATTGTACAAATTAGATATAGAAACATGACATATATTAAAATGAAAGAGATTCTACAGAACTAGGAGGAGACTAAAAGCAGAACAGTATGTGCTATGTGAAGTAATCACAAAAAAAAAAAAATTATTAAGCACATATGTTCTTTTCTACAGCCAAAGTATTATACAATTATAGGATCTATCATCCAGAAAGCTTGTGGCCTAGGGTTTTCCATAATTTGGAAAACTTAACTTCATTTAAACATAAAATAGACCAAGCAGGATTGATTTGTCACCAATATGGCTTCATGGAGCTTAATTGCTATGAAGTTATTACGTTATTTATAGCTTTCTGTACTCTCATACCTGTACTTGGTTTTATTCTGTGCACCGTGCTCGTAAAACAAAACATATTGTAAATATGCCACTGAGTGTCACATAGGTCAACCCTTTCTATACCTGTAGAAATACTGTAATTACCCCAACTAAACACTGCATTTTGTCCAAAAAGAAGTTAACCAAGTTGGGGGTAAATCATCATTTGATAATACCTCATTTATTTTAGTTATATTCAGTAAAGTGTATGAATATTTTTCTCTGCCTTTTGGGTTCTATTCTAATCTCTGTTCTGCATTGTCAGTTTTCTAATAGTAATTTCAATCACTAGCACAATACAACTTTTGTGTACAATAAAGAACAATCCTAGAATACTATTTTCAGTTTTTATCATTTCATTTACCTTTGAAATATAAGTGTGTGCTGTGCAGGTAAGAGATTTTTGAAATGCAAGAAAACAATTCACTCTCTCTTTCTCTCCTAGTGCTGTAATAATAACATTAGTTTAAAATTTAAACAGCCTATACAAAACAAGTAATTCATAACCATTAAATACATGTAGAAAACATATATCAACTATTGAACTTTTTCTTCTAGAATGTGGTGCCAACTTCACAAATTCATCTGGCCGAATTATGTCTCCTAATTACCCAAATAAATATGGCAACAATTTAAGGTGCAACTATACCATTCACGCTGAAGCTAATATGTTCATCGTCCTGTTTTTTCAGAATTTTGAAGTTGAATGTAAGTCAAAGAGTTTGCTTGCCCTTTGTCATATCATTTAAATGCCAATGCCATTATATGCCATGTTGTGTTCAGTTAACACAATACTGACACTGACAATTGTTTATTGTAGAATATGGAATCTATATTTTACCTTGATCTTAATCATATTGAGTTTGTTCTCTGTAGGAATGCAAAGGGAATGTAATATAAGGCTTTAATTCTCAATAAGGCAATACCAGTGTATGTTCACTGCCAGTTCTTCTCCCCCACTCCTGTCCCATACCGGCAGGTATCGACCATGGCTGCCACAAATTCCGTGGCCCTTGAGGTTATGTACTCTGGTGCCCCAGTGCGACATTGGCTGCATGATAGTTTTGTGATTTCATATGCTAAAAGCTTTGGGAAATGATAACCATTCTATGTTATCTATGTAAAGTATAAAAACAATTGAAAGATCTCCTTTAAATTAATGGAGCTCAGAACATTTTAATCAGCTGTTTAAAATATAAACAAAATGGTTTAACTTGAACATTACAGTTTGGTTTTTGTATGATAAATGAGTTGTTTGGTTAGATATAACAATATATTTATTTCCTAAACAAAACCCTGCTTAGCAGCACACTGTCTTTCATCACACCCATGCTAGGTCATACATTCCTTCTGATACAGAGCATATATTTGATACGGGGAAGCCAGAGGCTATTGGCTTCCAAAATGCAATAAGAATGTACCATTTATGTCAGAAGTTTACCCTACTTTTAACCCAGAAACACAATAGGTCTGATTTTATTTTCAAACCCTAGTCAGAATATAATACACTCGCTACAATGAACAGGAACTTCTTCAGATAAATGTGGTCCTTGCTGCTATGCACCAAACTAAGGCTCAATATATAAGCACGCTTTCAAATAATATAGGGATAGGCCTTGCTTTTAATCCTGACCAACACTGATACCCACAAACTGATTACTCTTACTGCTGTTTGTTTATTAATATGTGTGATTGTATATATCTTTTCTATATACA
Organism: Xenopus tropicalis; assembly: GCF_000004195.4. NCBI lineage: Eukaryota > Metazoa > Chordata > Amphibia > Anura > Pipidae > Xenopus > Xenopus tropicalis. Next base: position 28,719,466 of record NC_030682.2, read on the forward strand.
TTGTGAAATGCAATGTTGTTTTCCATTGCAGCAAGCCTATCCTGTAGCAAGGACGGACTAAAAATCTTTGGTGGTGAGAGAACATCCCCCTTGGCCAATCTCTGTGGTGCCTCTGTCCCAGCATCTATCAGTGCAAGAGGGTCAATGTCACTCAATTTTTACACGGATTCTGATATAAACATGCATGGGTTTATGGCAACCTATAGAGTGATTCGTAAGTAACCAAACATATTATATGGTACAATGTGACATTCAAAATGGTAGTCTGAATGTTTTTATACAACCTCTGTGCAGACCTGTGTTATATATGTGAATATACTTCTGTTATCTGCTAACTGGGCATGCAAGATTAGTATTTTGAGGAGCCACTTTCAGCTGCATAAAGGCCCTCGGCCACTTATATTAAAATTGAATGCTGCGTCAACCTTGTATGTTGCTCTGCACCTCCTTTTAGTTATCAGTTCTATTTTCTTTATAATTGGTGCTAATATTCAAAGAAATACTAGTTTAGTCCATATTAAACTCAGAACTGTGTAGTTATATAAATATAATGTGGATTTTCCTAATCCATATTGCTTGTCTTTCTTGAATAACTGTGACCCTTAAAATTTTTTCCCACACTGAAGGTGGTCATATACTGGCTGATCCAGTATCCAGTATCCAGCCCATCATCCTACAGGCAAAACTAATGGATACCATATCAGTGCCCCTACAACAGGAAGCCCCAATATTTTTTTTACCTGTGAGCCACATTCACATTCATGTAAAAAGAGTTGAAGAGCAACACAAGCATGAAAAATGTTCCTGGGGTTACACATAGGGGCTCTAAGGCTGATCCAACACGGGTGTATTCTTGGCAAGCCGAAAAACGCTTGCCGAGAATACGCCCCGCTACTGTACACTTACCCTACCTTGTGCCTGCACCCAAATGAATAATATACACTCAGGTGCAGGCACATGTAGTCAATATCTGCCAAAAAACACGAGACTTTGTATCTTCGGCGGATACCAGCTACATGTAACTGCACCGAGCGTATTTCATTCATTTGGGTGCAGGCACAGGTAGGAGCGTATGGCACTATTTTCGGGAAGCGATTTTCGGCTTGCCGAAAATATACACCATACGCTCAGTATGGCATCAGCCTAACTGGCAACTTGGCAGCCCCTATGTGGACTGGCAGGCTACAGGAGGCTATGTTTAGCAGTACACCTTGTTTTTATGCAACAAAAACATGCCCAAAAGCCAGGAATTCAAAAATAAGCATCTGCTTTGAGGCCACTGGGAGCAACATCCAAGGGATTGGTGAGCAAAGCCATTGTTTGGGGATCACTGCCCTACACAGTATCACCACCTTTGGCATATTTAAAATGTCTAACCTATGAGGTGTCCTTTTGCCATGGTACATATAGGTCAGTGAGGATTGTCCAGCCACTATACACATACCAAGAATTCTACAAAACCTCTTTTTATATATTGTCAGTAGATTTATGGGCAGCAGTTTGGCTCTCTATGCTATTTCAGTTTGTCATGCCTAAACTATTGTCCAAACTAAAGATAACGAAGAGAGAACCCTTTCAACATGGGGTTCACAAAAGGAACCATTTCTTATATCCTTTCACATCTTTTCTAATAGTCCTGACAATACTTATGGAAAATGCATAGAATCACTGTAGCGCAAAATACTAGATGTAGTATAACATTTTATATAAAATATATATGCTAACAGGTAAAACCCTGTGTTAAAGAGGGTTACTTAACCTAAATAAATGCACCATGGCATTATCTAATTATGCTATATCATAGCTGCATCTTCACATTTGCTTTGTTCTTCAGCCTGCGGAGGAACCTTTAATGCCTCTTATGGAACCTTAAGGAGCCCAACGTACGCCTTTACTGATTACCACAACAACATGAACTGCACGTACCATGTCACCGTTCAGGAGAACAAGATCATAGAACTGAAGTAAGTTGTTCTTAAAATATAATTTACCTGCATTTCTTCCTTCAGTGCGTGAAGTTAAGAAATATTTACAGTATCTATTTATCAGTCACAAGGCACTAAATACTGCATTTCATTATGTGGCAAAACCGCAACAAATCCGAATGCAAAAATACGTCATGGCAGGTGTTCCTTTTACAAATCTTTCTTTGCCTCATGGTTTTAGAGGTTTTCGGGGACTTTTGCCACTGGCTCTTGTACAATAATACAAGAAAGTGAAAAAAAAATTATGCAGATTTTGAATTTGTTTTGGTATTCAGATGACTCTTTGGTGAAGGATCCCGTATGCAACCAAATTCAAAATTGGTGGATTTGGTGCTTCCCTACTGATAAGCACACATTATTTTTTAGTCATACATAAGGGCAGCATACCTGTGTGGCACATCTGCAAGTCATATTGTAAATTAAGAGATTATTGAAAATCATATCTTTGAAGTATGAAATGAATGTATCCATTGCTTTTATCTATTGACAGATTCAATGAGCTTGATCTTGAAGCCTCTTCCTCCTGTTTATATGATTACATTGCTGTTTATGACGGCTTAAATTCCAGCAGCCCGTTACTTGGCCGCTACTGTGGGAATGTTCTACCTCCAATTTTGAGGAGTTCGAGTAATAATTTGTTCCTGTTGTTCGTTACGGATAATCATATAACATCACGTGGCTGGAGAGCAACTTTCAGGCAAACCTTGGGTAAGCCCTTTTATCTTGTTCTGTGCCATGATATGCATAAGAACATAACACGCCAGATGAAATGAACTATGTGTACTTAAAGGGGCAGTTTTTAGTATGATGAACAGTGGCATTCTAAGATAATTTGCATTTGGTCTTCATTTTCACTTATTTGTGTTTTTTAAATGATTTACATTGCCTAGAGCCAGAGCACACTGAGCATGTGCAGTGTCACTGACACTTCTAACAGATTCCAGTATGGTGACTTCCTGTGACAGCTTTGAAGGCATGGATCATAACCACTATAGAGATGCTAATCGTTTAGGCTGGTTTAATAAGTTCAGTATATAAAATATTGGATTTCTAGCCATATTCATTTTTCATTTTTTATTATTGGTCTCACATTATGTTTCAAGTCACACTTGAGAAGGGGTGACTCAAAACATGTTTTGAGACCAATAGTAAAAAATTAGCAGCTAAGTACTGCCTTCACACTTTTGCTTTTTTTGTATCTATTGGGGTCTAATATGGTTGGAACCAGTAAAGGTTGAGCATTTGTTTAACATTTATGAATAGTGCTTGAGATATTTTTATTGAATGAAACAAAGATCTGTTTGGTTACTATGGGTAAATGATCTTTTTGAAGTGAGAGGACAACACATCTTGGGCCCGATTTACTAAAGTGCGAAATAACGTGCACTATTTTTAGCGTGCGCTAAAAATTTTACCGCTTCTTAATTTTGGCGAATTTTCGCACGATTCACTATTAGTACACTTGCGCTATTTTACGCGCGGTATTTCATGCGATAGCCTTGTCGCGATAAATAGCGTGCGCGGTATTTTCCGCATGCACGCTATTTATCGCATGCGCTAATTGTCGTGACATTATGCACACGACAATCGGCAGCATAAAAATGGCGACATTTTGCCCTGGGAGAGCACAGAGTGCTAAAGAGGTGCTGTATAAATTATGTTTATTTGCAAAAAAAACCCCAAAAACCAATAAAAATCTAAGTAAGAAAAAAAAAATAAGTGCTAGAGATAATAAAATGGGGGGCATTTAAGAATATTTAGCCAAATACTTAGGGGTCCGTTTGCTAAAGTGGCTTAAATTAAGTTAGAGATTTTAGACACAGAATAAATGGCAAATATGTTATGGGCACTTTATTAAACGGGGACAAATATAATATTGCAATTATTCTGGCAACAAAACATTGGATTGGCAGTTATCACACTCGCCAGAAAATACGCTACGTACTAATTAACGCAAGTTTTACTATTCAGCAAAATGGGCTACAGACAAAATTGTTGGCAGAATATTTGCAAACATTTAACCCATATAGCATATTGATGCTGTTACTGATAAATGTAAGAGTGTAGGGGAAACTACATGAAAGTATAGAATACCATATCAAGGAAGGCAAAATAAGTAGACATTACTCAGTTCAAAAGTAGAAAAATATAAAATTTTACTATACTAATAAAATAAAGAAAAAAGGTTGGAAAAAAGGGGGGGAAAAAAACTTAGGGCTTGCTGCCCTTGAGTTCTTCCATGTCCCTCTTTAACTCATCCACCTCCCCCCGGAGCTGGGCCAGCTCAGCCTTCATGTTGGCCAGGTCCTCCTGCACTGATGGTCCCGCAGGAGAACCTGGCGCCCAGCGCTTGGCCTGGGGGGAGTCCGAGGCCTGGGGGGAGAACCCAAGGGCCTGGGGGGAAACTGAGGGGAAACTGGGGGAGGAAAGAAGGGGGGGTGTCTGGGGCCTCGGGGGACCCTGGGGCCTCGGGGGCACATTCGGCCTCGGGGGCCTATTCTGGCTCTTGGGCCGATGGTCCTGGGGCCTCGGGGGCCAGTTCTTGGGCCTCTGGGGCGGCTGGTCGGGCCGCGGGGGCCTGTAGAGCCTGTTGGGCCGGTAGAGCCTGAAGGGCCTGGGGTTGGGCCTGGGGAGGAGGCGCCAGCTGAAGTTCTGTGAAATAGTATTGCAAGATGTTATTTTGTGTAATATATTATATATATATATATACATTCATACACCATCATAAATAACAGGGCCCCTCACAACAACATTTTTTGGGCTCCTGCGCTTCAGGTCGGACCACAGCCGCTGGAGCTGGCGGGGGCCCACATCAAGGGCAAACCCGGCAAGCAAACCTTCTCTTAGCTCGCCCAGGATTGCCCTCTTCCTCTCGTGGACCCCTAAGTCCCCCAGCGGTGGGTGGTCATATCCTGCACACAGGAGCACGCTGATTATGTAGCGCCTCTCCCCTGGTAGCAAGCCAGAAACCCCAGGCATGTCCTCTCAGTTTGGTGGCTGCAGGCTCAATGACACAAAATGGCCCCAAGTCGCACATGTCACCAGATTACAAAATCGTCACAAAATGTCCGCAAGTCGCGAGATTACAAAATCGCGATAAAAAAAATCGGCAAAATATACATAGTAATGTATTTTGCGCGACAAAATATTCACCGCTATAGTACTGTATATTTTGGCGACAACATATTCACCGCTATAGTACTGTATATTAGTAGCGAAATTCCATACATGCCAAGACTTTAGTAAAATTGAGTAAAAAGACACTGTAAGTCTATATTTTCATGGCAAAAACTCATTTACTGTACTTTTCTATAATTTTTCGCCTGCCTGTAGTAGGTGTTAATTTTCGCATAGCCGAATGCGATATTTAGCGCGCCAAAGTTATAGTGAATCATGCGATCGTATTCTTTTCAGCGCGGAAATTAACGCATGCGGTAAAACTAGCACAAGAAATACTGCATGTGAAAATGGCGACTTATCGCACGCGATAATACTATGGTGAATCGCGCGCTAATTATCGCGTCTTTTTTACCGCAAAAAAGCGTGCAATCATTTTTATCGCACTTTAGTGAATCAGGCCCCTTGTTCATTATATAAAGAAAACATCATGATCTCAAATAGCTGTGAATTATTCAATGTTCCTTAACTGTTAGTCTGGCCCACTGCTTATGTCTCTATACCATCTAAATTAGTCATAAGGCAAAACATGTGCCCCTTAATGTCATCGATTAGGGATGTCAAACATGTTGTCCTTTATATTATATAAATATTATACTGTCTCTTCCAAAAACCCATTCACAAAGGAAGGAAGGAGGGCCACAGTTCAGCCATTCTGCATTAAGTCACACTGTTTAGACTGATGTCCATTAGTGTTAACCCACACCGAGTGGCATTTTAACTGGACACAGCACTTACCTATGGCTGATTGGTAATGGTGTATCAGATAATGAAGGTAAGTCAATACAGCATCTACATGGCCTAACTATTTTTTTAAATAAATATGGCTAGAAATGCACTTTTTTGTATACTGAGCCAGCCTAAAGGTTTAGCATCTCTATAGCAGTAATGATCCAGGCCTTCAAAGTTGTCACAGGAGGTCACTATACTGGAAACTTTTAGAAGTGTCAGTGACATTGACATGCTCAGTGGGCTCTGGGCAGCTGTTGGGAAGCTAAGCTTAGGGGTTATTGTGAATTATCAAGCATAAAATTAGCTTTGTCTCTCATGGAGTGTGATGCTACAGAGTTGATGATTAATAATAAATTCTGTAATTGCACTGGTTTCAGATCTGCCATGCAGTATTAATCATTAATCAGCCTTATATTGTGACATTTATATTCTATATATACAGTATATAGTGAGTGGGTCCCTAAGCTCAGGTAAGTGACAGCAGCACAGAGTATGTGCAGGGAATCAGCAGAAAGAAGATGGGGGGCTACTGGGGGCACAAATCTTCCCTGCTAAAGGGCTGTGGGTGCCTTGGGCTGGTACAGAAGCACAAAACATAATATACAGAATTTATTTAGTTAAGCTTTAGTTCTCCTTTAAAGAGAAAAATGCCTTTAGATACATGTTAATACTTTGGGGCAAAATGATCAAAATGTGAGTTTAGAGCGTGATGCTTAAAAATTCTCCCACCTTCTATTCATTCCTATGGGATATTTAGAAGTGTGTTGATCAGTGGGTGAAAGTTAGAGACTGATAAATACGTTTCTTAAAATCCCATTTGAATGAATAAAAGGTGGGTGAGTTTTTAAGCATCATGCTTTAAACTCACATTTTGATCATTTTGCCCCATTATATACAATGTAATATATGTAAAAGGCATTTATATTCAGTTTATAAAATTATTAAAGCCCTTCTCCCTCACCAACTCCAAATGTAAAGGAGATCTGCCAGTCCCCTATACAACAATCCCTGGCTGATTCAGTTTTAAGGATCTGTATGATGCACAATGTGTGTGTTACTCATCATGACTGGTGTAAAAGTCACGCATTCACAAAGCATGATCACAGCATTCATTTGCAGTGTGGTTATAAGTCAAGCACCCGCCCTGGCATTTAATAAAAGCAAATTCATTCAGACGTCTGAAAGGTCTAAAAGGCATATAGGTCTTTGTAACTATTCAAGTAAATTAGCTCCAAGAGCTTTTTGGTTTGGCATCACTTTTTCCTAACATGTTATTTTTGATGTAGTGTTTCCAGTTCCTGTACTCCGGTTCTTATTTAATATACAGCTGCGCCACACAGTAAATGTTTTAATGTATTGTCTATTATTTATACAGGAACAACATGTTCTGCACTTGACTGAGATTGGTCACATCATTTACACCCTTACCTGCCTCAGTAAGGGTGTAAATATACTGTATATCCATAGGTGTAATGTGTTAATTTAGAGTTGTACGTGCGCATTATAATCAGATTGGAAAAGCTTACTATAGGGTGCATGTGTTAGCCTACAAGTCGGTAGCATGCACAAAGAATTCTTGGGAAATACTAATACAGGTATGGGATCTGTTCTTTGGAAACCAGTTATCCAGAAAGCTCTGAGTTATGGGAGGGCCATCTCCCATAGACTCCATTGTAATGAAATAACATTTTTTTTAAAAATGAATGTAATTTTTCTCTGTAATAATAAAACAGTACCTGTACTTGATCCCAACTAAGATATAATTACCCCTTATTGGCGGAAAAACAAGCCTATTGGGTTTATGTAATGTTTAAATGATATTTAGTATAGAAATCAAAATTATGGAAAGATCTCTGGAAAGTAAAGCCCCAGGTCCCAAGCATTCTGGATAACAGGTTTCATAGCCATAGTATGGGTCCTCTGCGCAGGCCTCTGTGCTCCCGTTTCGGCCCTGATGTTTAAATCTAGTGTAGCCGTGCTAGACTTAAAATAGGCAGGGGACGTGGGAAGCATGTAGGCATCTGGCGCTTTGTGCAAAGAGCAACAACCCTGGGGAGAGCAATTCCTCTTAAATGAGCACTAAGTGGTGTGCGCTTGCACCCCCATATTACTCTCGCACTTGGCCCATAGATTTGTACCCTATAGCCCCCCCCCATTATTCTTTTAATGTCCTTTAAAAGGTTTATTCAGGTATCTTATAAAAGATGGTCTGCAGCTTTCTGTTTTCACCTACCTGCAAATGATTTTACCCATGTAAGTAACTTACCTGTTTTTATTCGATACATATGTTGTTCCAGGGCCTATGCAGGGCTGCGGGGGATACCTGACTAATGCAGCCGGTACCTTTGGCTCCCCAGACTCTAATTTGGATGGAAGATATGACAGCAACTTGAACTGTGCTTGGCACATTATTGCTCCAATCAACACACAGATAAACCTCACCTTCAGCGCATTCTTCTTGGAGGCTCAATCTCGCAGTACATGCAGATATGATTATGTCAAGGTACAGACACAAAAATGCCATTTCCCTTTACCATCTTGTTTTTTGCCACGGATGAGAGAGTTCATCCTAATTCAACAAAAATGTGAAGCAGATTAAAATTTGAAACTATGAACTTCCTTAAGGTAGCTGAGTAACAGCAAAATGAGCAGCAATTTGAAGCTTGTCATTTACTAGCCAAATAATGCTAGTATACATGGGCCACTCAACAAATCATTCTGTCATTTAAAAGTCATTGGCCTTCCCAGACATAGCACATCAACCAAAGCAGCAATGAATTCAATTATAAAAATCAGATCATACAATACCACACTATCTATTGGATTCATTAATAGTTAAAGTGGAGTAGTTTAAATCAGTCTTTGTGTGGGTTCTTCAATTCCCACAATGCCTTGCATGTTCTGTGATTAACAGACCTGCAAAGAGATTTATTTACTTGTCCCCTTTGGGATATGTGGTCTTTATAGGTAAATGATGTATTATGTTCAAGGCAGGTCCAGAGGTGCATTCTTCTATAATATCTTTATCCTCTGGTGTGGTGTGGGTGCTATATTTACAAATAACTTTAAAATCATTGCACATCTGTAATGAATTTATATTAGGAATATAGTGTGACTTTGCATGTCTGCATGTACCGAATCTGAAAATACTAAAAACTTGTCGAGATCATGTAGAAGTCAATGGCAGATGTCCCTTCCCTTTCCTGGAAGACCTTTCTTTGCTTTGAGTTGTTAGAAGTTTTTGGATTTTTTGTGACTTTTCCACAACTTTTTCCCAGACCTACTTTTTCAGATCAGATTTTTTGCTAAATGTCAGACATTCATGGAAATGAGTTTATCTGAATTTAAAAAAAAATAGAGTTTTAGTAAGTCTGCCTCCACAGGGGCAATTTACTAATGGTCAGAAATTAATTTTTTCCAATTTGGATTTTTTAGTGCTAAAAGTCACCAAAAAAAGCTGCAACTTTTTTGAGATATACTATGCGATAAAACTACGACAACTGCAAATCTGAAAATACTCGATCTAAAACTTGTAGAAGTCAATGGCAGATGTCCCTTCCCTGGGAGATCTTGCTTCACTTCGAATCTTTAGATGTTTTTGGATTTCCTATTTTGTGCGGCATTACAAAAATATTAGTTATCGTGCGACAAAAAAATTTGAAGTGTTGCGACTTTTCCCCGCACATGCCTATTCAGTTCAGATTTTTTGATAAATGATGGAAAGTAGTTTTTTCAAATTTTTAAAAGAATCAGAAAATTAGAAAAATTTGAGCTTTAGTAAATTTAGTTAAGGTATAAAGATCCAGATTAAAAAAGATTTCTTATCTGGAAAACCCCAAGGATTGAGAATTCTGGATAACAGGTCCCATACCTGTATAATAATTGGTTTGGCTTCTTGCTAGCTGGCCTTAGTTTATATGCCATAACATAAACTGCACATTCAGGTTAATCATGGTGCTTTTTATATAGAAGGGAAATATAATTTCTTAATTAAAAGAAAAGGATATTTAGCCACTGCCCCCCTGACCCCCACTGTCTAACATTTTTGGGAGACCATGACTGAGTTGTTACTAATGCTTACTCCTCGGTGGGGTGGCAGATTGCTCCTCTGCCAGGAGGATTTCACAAAAAACCTGGTTGCAGGTTCCCAGTAAATGTTATACAGCAGAAACTTTTGCAGAAAAACACTTTATAGCTTTATGGCTATCCTGATTGTTGTGTTTGGGGAAAATAATTGAATATATTTTCTACACAGATTATTTATATTATACCAGGGCCAACTGAATATAAAATACTCCAGAACACATGGCAGGATAAATTCAGTGGCGATTTAATGTAAAATACCTCCCAGTTATCATTGCAGGATTAATGTTGTGCCAGTTGTATATATTATAACCCAGACCATATGACAAGATACATGGCATAAAGCAAATATAACATAAATGTAACATATCCAAGCTAGAATCATACTGGAGCTACATGATTTGGTCAGGCTGGACAGAAACCCTCATCACTATAAGTTCAATAGAACCATTGTGATTGGATGTATATTATTGTACTACCCTCAGGGGTTTAAATGCCAGAAATTTCCTACCAGTCATTTGAACTGAAGAAGCCACTTGGATGAGTGGTGAAATGTTTTCAAGGAATAAACTCCAGTTACTTTAGACTAGATACTGTATATCATGGCCTGGACGATTGAGAATCTTCATAGACACTCAGAAAGTCTCACCATCATCAAGTAAATGAAGTCCATCAGTCCCCAAAATGAGTCCATCAGTCCCCAAAAAAATGACTAGGCCGTGTGTGTTTCATCCATTGCACACGCTTACTCATAGTAGGCACTGCAAGTATAATAGGCACAACTCCAATATATTTTCCAGTATTAGAAATATTAGAATAAATAGAGTGTCACTTGTATGTGTAATAAACCTATATCAGGATAAATGCAGCGCCAACTCCTCCCTGTTCATTGTAGGGAAATTCATTACTGTTGGTTTGGGGTGGCTTAGCCATACTCTTGCTTCTCCTTTTAAGAAAAATTCAAGAAATGGGGAGAAGCTGCATATACTCCATCAAATCATTCTAATAACTGATAGGCAACCAGTAGGTGCACCTAAGGAGGGTAGCATGCAGCATCCAGGTTTCTACAGCATACAGAGAGTATATACAGAGTATTCTAATTAGATTTCCACTGGACTGAACGAGGCACAGTTCTACTGCTGTTCTTGAGTTTAGGATGAACTCAAACAATATGGGTGGAGCTGTTCCACTGTAAGGAGCAAGGCTTGTCTACGTTATAGTTTAAAGTAACATTTTATATCATTCAGCTGATAAAGGAAATGAAACAATATCAATTTTGTTATTTCAGGTTTTTGATGGAAGTACCACAGATAGTAACCTTCAAGGAACATATTGTGGTTCCAGTAGACCAGCCCCATTCCTCTCTACAAGCAATGTTTTGACTGTTTTGTTTGTCAGTGATTCCTCAGTAGAAAGACAAGGTTTCAATGCATCCTATGTCACTAAAGACCGTAAGTTGAAATATTGCAGATTTTAAAACAAACAAACACTTTTTTTAGGTCGCTTGTACCTAAATGTTAGATACTGCTTTACCATGAGATCATTAGCTTCAAGAATATGTGAACAAAACTATATGGATTGCCAATTTCATAAATATTATTTAAATACAAGTGAGTTTCATCTTTATAGAAGATTCTTTAAAGATAAATTAGACAATAAGATATTCCTATGAAGCACTATTTATGGCTCACTACAAAACTGATATACAGAAACATTGCTTTACTGTATAATGGGGTCTATAGCCCTGTATTTCTCATTTCAGTTTTATGTGGAGGAAGCTATAATGCAACATCCACTTCAGTGACCACATCATCTCCCAACTTTCCAAATCTTTACCCACCATTTACCTCATGTATGTGGATTATCGATGCACCAGTTAAGGAGCATGTGAGGCTGAGTGTACAAAGCTTTCGTCTGCAAACTGATGGTGACTGCTCTCAGAATTACATAGAACTAAAGGACTCTCCTGTGGTGAGATAACATCAAACATCTCTTTTCCCTTGGGGATAGCTATACTGGCATACATTACAGAATTCTAATACACACACATAGATACATTACATATACATACATACACATACATGTAAACATTGCAATGAATTAAATGAAAGGAAACTGGGTTCTCTTATCCATTTGGAATTTGGGCAATTGTGCCCAGGTTTTCTTCAAAGTGGACCTCTTCTTTAACTTTCTGCCCTGGAGCAGTGATCCCCAACCAGTGGCTCACTAGCAACATGTTGCTCACCAACCCTTTGGATGTTGCTCCCAGTGGCCTCAAAGTAGGTGCTTATTTTTGAATTCTTGGTTTAGAGGCAAGTTTTGGTTGCTTAAAAACCATGAGTACTACCAAACAGAACCCCCATATATGGAATACCAATTAACCAATAACGGCCCTTATTTGGCACACCATTATCTTTTATGTTTGTGTTGCTCTCCAGCTCTTTTTACATTTTATTGTACAGTAGCTCACAGGTAAAAAAAGGTTGGGGAGCAACCAAATATAATTTTAGTTTTGCTTTTATTTTGAATTAAATAAAACAATAGATTAATTGTTAAGGCTAAGTGGTCCCTTTCAGACCACTGTTTTCACTAGCAGTCAGGCTTACACTCCATTTATAGCAACTCCATCTGCATGCCAAATAACTCACATTTCATAGAGAAGCTTGTCCTGGCCAGGTTGTTTTCCTTCTAAGTTGCTATCGTTCCATTCTACTGCAGGGTGATCAAGGGCAGGTCCGCAGATATTGTGGAACAGAAACTTTTGGGATTCCAGATTTTTACTCCTATGGCCAAACAGCTGTTGTGGTTTTTAAATCACAAAACTATATGCAGGGCAATGGATTCATCTTTACCTACCAGACTGCAAGTAAGTGTCTATGTTCTCTAGTAAAGCTCTAAATGTATTTGCATTTCTAAGGTTCTGTGTCATTTCTAGTAAGCATTACACCACTATTGTAAAGGATGTTGTAGGCCAAGGACTAAAGGTGGCCATACATGGTTGTAGAAAGAAAGAGATTTTAAATGATCGCAGAAGTGATGGGGCACTCCAACGGACCTACCAACCAATATCTGAGTGAAAATTAGTCAGATGTTGATTGGGCAGGTTTAAAAACCTTGTCAGAGCGATGACCACATCGGCTCATTGATGCAGTCCTCGCTGTGGCGGCCTGTATTCCTGTAGTGGACATATTGATATTTCAATGTATTGCCAGCTTCAGGCTCTGATAATGTAATCGATTGTGTGGGGTGTCATTGAAAATGGTTGAACCATGGTTAAACTCTGATAGACTCTGACAAACCCAATAAAATAAGCAAGGCTTCTTTATCCATCAACTGGCAGTCATTTCAAATATAAAATTTTAATTTTGTTGTGTTAATGCTTATTTAGATCTACAGTATATGATCTAATTTACTGTTTGATCTGTTTTAGCTGCTGATGTTAAGTTTTTGTATAAGGTTTGTGCCAGGTATAAAACAGAAGGGCAATTGACTAATTAACATTATTGCATTTCTTCTCTTTTTCAGACTGTAGTAGAGAATATAATCAAACATTTGGATACTTAAAAAGCCCAGGGTGGCCAGAGAATTACCCCCACAATGCTGAATGTACCACAGTCCTGAGAGCTCCACCCAATCACACAATCTCTCTCTTCTTTAATTCATTCAGTATAGAGGCAACAAGTTCATCCATATGTTATGACTTTTTAGAGGTAAGATCACTAGTCATTTAAACACCAAAGATTGGTCTGCAATTACGAGGAACAGTCTCTTCTTTTTTCCTGTTAATTCTTCCACCAGGAAGCCAGGAGCAGTTCTGTGCTCTGATGAGCAGGAAGTTTTGCTGGGAACACTGCTTATTCCTATTCTACCTATTCTACAGTAGAAGCAATAATACATACTCTGTACTGAGCTTTGTTAAATGGCCATTCCACCTTTAGGTTAACTTTTACTATAGAATGGCCTATTCTTAGCAACCAACATGAGTCAGTCCACAGTTTTATTGTAATTAGTTTTTTAATTACTCCCCTTCCTCTTCTGCCTCTTTTGGGGGTCACTGACCTCAGCAGCCAAAAAACTTTTGCTCTGAGAGGCTACAATTTTGTTGTTACTTTTATTTACTAATGTTTCTATTTGTGCCCTATCCTATACATCTTCAGTCATTCAAACCACTGCCTGGTTGCTAGGGTAAATTAGAATTTTGAAAGAGGACGACAAGCATTCCGGACTCAGAGGGATCTGTTAAAACTCGAACTTTATTCCAACATGTTTAAAAACATTTATTAATTTGGTGGATGGGCTTTGTCTAGTGGCCAGTTTGTGCTTATTATAGCCAATTTGGCCGCCAGCTGGTTCTTGTATTAGTTCATTATATTAGTTATACTTAATTATTTTCGAGTTTGTCTTATTTCCTGGTTGCGGAGAAATTCAACATAATTTCACGCTCTTAGAGCGTTATAATTTTGTATAGGGTAAATTAGAGCCTACATAAACTACACAACAAGATAGCAGTGAAATATGAAACACATTTAATGGTTACAATTAATTACAAAATCAAAAAATTGAACATACTATACCAAATGGCATAAGGGTGCATTACAGTGCCACATAGTCCCCATGCTCCGCCCACCAATGTATGGCTCATAAGGAGGGCGGAGCATGGGGCCATGAGGCACAGGGATGCACCCTTATGTCATTTGGTATAGTATCAATTTTTTGCTTTTGTAATTAATTATCTTGTAGATTGTAAGCTCTTTGGGCAGGGCTCTCTTCACCTCTTGTATCGGTTATTGATTGCTTTATATGTTACTCTGTATGTCCAATGTATGAAACCCACCTATTGTACAGCGCTGCGGAATATGTTGGTTCTTTATAAATAAATGTTAATAATAATAATAATTATAACCATTAAATGTTTTTTCATATTTCACTGCTAACTTGTTGAGTAGTTTATGTATGTATATCCATGACCTTAGCGGTGAAGTATAAGTAAAAAGATGGCTTCCTTCTCTATTGTTTTATAAATTATAGCCTAGCCTGTCTCAGAACATTATATCATGCTAACATTTATTTTAAGGGTGACTGAAATCTTTAATCTTATTTAATTTGTGAATCTTCTGGGGCCAATGTACAACTGAAGGACACGTGCATCGTGCAAAGAACAGATCCCAGGGTTTTTTGTGTCTGCCATCCTTTGGTCAAAGCTCTGTGCACACAAACTGAAGCTTTGAGTTTAGTGGTCTCTAAATTTGTATCTTGACCCACTGCTCCCACTCACAAGCACTGTACACATGTAGCTGTTTAAGGCATTTTTTTTGCACAATTTTCCACGCTGAAAACGAAGCACCATCCCATTGCCCCCCAGTCTATGTCCAGTTACAAAGAACACGGGGAAGGTATTTCTAACAAGAATCAGTACAATAACGCCTTTATTTGCCTTGCATATAATATAGGTGAGAAATGGAAGTGACTCCAACTCACCGCTGATTGGAAAGTATTGTGGGGATACTCTGCCAGACCCCATTTTCTCTAAGAATAACGTCCTACGGCTGTTTTTCAAAAGTGATTTGGTATTATCTTCTCGAGGATATGAAATCACATGGACATCGTCCCCTAACGGTAGGAAAAGGTTACCGGTTACATGCAATGAATTGGTTTCTCCAGAAAACTCCTATTGCCTACAGCAATTTAACAGCAATTATAAATAATGATAGCATGGATCCCAGTCATCATCACTGCCTAGCCGTATACAATTGTCTGTAATTCAGTGATATCATTATTCAAAGAAGTAAAAGGGAGAGTACAGCTAATAGGAAACCTAGCAGAATAATATTCCATAGAATTAGAAACGGAATGCTGCATGTACAGTATTTTCTAAAAATCTTTGCCTTATTAGTTCAATAATAAGGATCACTATTATTATGAATCCCATATATTAATATATTGAATATCACGGAGCAGCTTACAGTGCTTTCTTTATCATGCCGCTTCTTCTCTACATTAGTCCCTGCCACAGCAGAGCTTAGCATTACATTTCCCTACCATGGCCACACTAAGGGGCACATTTACTAACCCACGAACGGGTCGAAATGAGTCCGATTGCGTTTTTTCCGTAATGATCGATATTTTGCGATTTTTTCGGCGTCTTTACGAATTTTTCGTTACCAATACGATTTTTGCGTAAAAATGCGAGTTTTTCGTAGCCATTACGAAAGTTGCGTAAAATCTGGCGATTTTTCGTAGCGTTAAAACTTGCGCAAAAAGTTGAGCTTTTTTCGTAGCGTTAAAACTTACGCGAAACTTCGCACCTTTTAAGTTTTAATGCTACGAAAAAGGCGCAACTTTTCGTGTAAGTTTTAACGCTACGGAAAAATCGGGCGATTTTACGAAACTTTCGTAATGGCTACGAAAAACTCGCGTTTTTACGCAAAAATCGTATTGGTAACGAAAAATTCGTAAAGACGCCGAAAAAATCGCAAAAAATACGAAAAAGTCGCAAAATGTTCGTTTTCAAGTCGGAACTTTTCCAATTCGGGTCGGATTCGTGGGTTAGTAAATCAGCCCCTAAAGCTCTCACACAGTCATTTTTAATAGGGACCCGCTACGCTGCCAAACATGTTTTTTGCACAGTGGGAGGAATCCTATATAGAGATGTGCATAAAGTGCCCAAAGTAGAATAAACCCCATGTCCTAGAATTGCCATCCAGTAATACCTGTGCCACTGAGCACAAGTCAGTACTTTAAGTGCCAAGTTTTTAAGTAGCCCAAAACAGAACAAACAAAGCCCACAACTGCAGTGGAAACAATTTTCCATGCAATAGGTGGCTTTAATATACTTAAGTATTCAACCTTATAAAGTGAGAAAGAAATGCTTTGGTATGCTATTAATATTGTCCATTTCCTCTGTACCATTTAGCTTGCGGAGGTACCCTGTTTGGAGACCATGGCTCATTCACAAGCCCCAGTTATCCTGGGAGTTACAGCAACAACACCAACTGTGAATGGACAATACTCGCCCCATTGGGAAGGCTCATTACTCTGAACTTTGCAGTACTCAACATTGATGACTCAGGAAGCTGTGACAGTAATTATCTGAAGGTTTATAATGGGCCAGATGCCAGTTCAGCGTTAGCTGGAACATTCTGTGGAATGGTAGGTCACTGTGTTTTTTTGTATAAGCAGTTATTACACACATAGAAAACACAAACTTTACATTTCTGGTTTGTCAGGTTGGTACTTTAGTTCTGTTTATTATGCATTGGCGCCATCTAGTGTTTACCAGAGTGTACAGTGAGTACTTGTGGAGATCTCTGAAGTATTTTATTAACCATTAATTCTACACCAAAAATATCTTTAATATTAATATAGCATATTATAAATATAACTATTTAGAAAGAGGCAGAATTAAAAATACTTAGTTTTCTCTTTCCCTGGCACACGTAAATGTAAATAGAAACCTTTACAGTTAGTAAAATTTCCCAATTACAGTTTTTTAAAAGTATGCCACTGCCACCTAGTGACAGAAAGGAGAAGTTACAACATAAGCTTTCTATAAGTATTGGCTATAGGCCTGATGAATGGTTGGTTAAATGACCCTGATGTTCCAGCCAAATAGACCTTTTTTTCATTATTTTTCTCTATGTATTTGTCTAGTTGAGATATTTAGGGCTATGGTATCTATAGTTTCTCTAGGTGGCTGGTCACAGCTGTCCTTGCCACCTTTCATAGGACACTATTTTCTATTACAAGAAGCCAGAAAGGGGTCAATATGGGTGTATCCAGTTGAACAGTGCTATCCATGGTGCCCTGTAACAGCAGCAACTTCCCTGATTGTGGCTTCTGCTTGTTATACTTGCAGTTTCAGCCTTGCATAAGATGTCGCTGTTCCACAGTCATCTGCTTCAATGAGGTTTTTTTTTTTAGCAAAATTAGTTTTACTGCTTTGGATACAAAAGTTGCAAATCCCAACTAGGACCCAAGCTGACTTGGTGCGCTGACATTACTTGTATACCCCTGTCCAAATAACTCATCTCTGATGAAATGGGTATAAGGGTTTAATTCAAAAAGTATTAATGGTGCTGGGTAGGTTTTTATATTAACTCTGTAGACAGCTAATTCATATATATATATATATATATATATATATTTATTTTTATTTTTTTTGCAACATCAGTACATTGCATTAGAACCAGTAATATTGTATCCATCTTTATTATGGATTTAACAGAACCCTGCAAACATTAATGACTTCTTTTTTTTTTTTCTTTAAATCCATAGGGTTCCAGCATTGCTCCACTCACCTCCACCACTCACCAGATGTTCATTAAGTTTCATGCAGAACAAGTGGCATTGCCCTCTGGCTTCAGATTAACGTGGGTCACATGAAACCCTTTTGGGTGACTGGATCTGAAAAGACTTGGGTGAAATGTTATTTTCTTGCCCGACCATGAGAATATCTGTAGGAAATCCAGTAGTAGATGTGGATACTGCGTGGCCCCAGCCTGAAAAGGATATCACATCTTGGTGCCCAATGTCACCACAAGGAATCACTATTAGGGTTTAAAGACTCACTATACACCAGATAAATAAATATTTAACACTAATGTGTCCATGTTTTAATGCTTGAACCTACATGACTGGTGAATGGGTGCTTGTGTCTGTGAAATCATGTGCAATAAATACAACATTTTTACAGATAGAAATAGCTGGTATGGAAGTTCAAATTGATGAATTAATGAGGTGGTTTTGATTTGGTGCTGCTGGTTGTTTAAATGTATAGAGGGGTAGTGGAACTGCAGCCCAGACAGCACCGTTACCTGCTTATAAGATACAGAATGACCTTAGGGAAACCTGTGCTTTCTGCTGCTACTTACGCATAAGAAGAGTTTTAAAGATGCCGATAAAAGGCCAAATGATCCAATAATCCAAATGATCAAGATGATCCTTGCAGACCCACTGAACAAGGAGCACATCCACAGCCCCATGTGGTTATGGCCTATCAGCAGTTTCCAGCTGTCTTGATCAATACTTGGCTGAGCCCTCATTGGTTTTCAGTTAAGGTGGCCATTGTTTAAAGGAGAAGGAAAGGCTAGTAAAGAGTTAATCTCAAGCTGCAGGCATACCTTCAGTTGTCTCAATAGTGCCCTTAAGTCTCCCCATATTTCTCCTGTTTAGAAGATCTGAAGCCAAACAGGAAGAAAAAACGCTGAGCTGGGTAGAGAAGATTCCCATAATGCCTCACTCCTGCACAGACACCGGGACCAAGTGAACATGCTCAGTTAGGAATGTGGATCTGAGCCAATCAGCAGGAAGCTGACTCATAGTCTTACTAAGGGGGGGGGGAGTGAGCTCTTAGCATTCCTGAGGGAGGGGGGGAGCAGGAGAGAGCAGGAAGCTGAAAGCTGCGTGTCTCTGGCAGAGGAAAACAGACACAACTAATCTTTTTACAGAGAAGTCAGTGCAGCGTTTCTGTGAGTGCTTATGGCTGTATTTACATAGCCCTTTCTGATAAAACTTACTTAGTTTTTACCTTTCCTTCTCCTTTAAGCCCCATTTGGTCACTGGGGGTGCTTAAATTGGTTTTGGTTTTGGACTTCCCTCTACTTTAAAGTAGCCATTCATAAAAATGATCATTTTCTTTAAAAAATGGCCCCATTATTGGAGCTCCTTATACTGTAGATTCTCTCGGGTCCCTGTTTCAAGTGAGGGGTGAGTGAGTTCCAACGGTCCCTGCCAGAAGCACAATAGGATTCACACAAGCAAAGACATGCTTCAGTTCCCTATCAGGTCAGGCTAGCTGCTGATTGGTTCCTATCCTACAGTCCAATGTGCTGAGTGCCACTGCCCCCCCCTGCACAGCCTGGGAAAGGAGGCAGCAGGAAGTGTAACACATGAGAAATTTTCAATAAATTACCCTAAAACACATATTTTTCTATATTTAAAAGAGTACAAGGCACTGGCACAATCTTGTGTTTTTTTGTTTTTTTTACACAATATGGGGCATGTCTCCTTTAAGAAGCACTAATGATACAATTGTGGCAAAAACTGGGGCAGCTCCCCCGCTTCTTGTGCACTTGGCTTCAGAATATGAAGTTAGTGAATAGTCAGTTCTAATCAGAGCGACAATGCAAGACTTTTCTAACCAACGTCCATCTCTGCAGACTCTAGCCAGTTCAGCAAAATGAGCAGCAGGGGGCGATGTTGTTTAAAGTTCATTATATTTAACAGTAAAAAACTACTCATATTTTGAAAACTAGAACAAAAAAATTATAAATTGCAAAAGTGCTTAGAAAAGTCATTTTACATTCATGGGTTTTGAGGTTTGTTTTAAGATTTGTACAGAGGCAATATATACAGAGGCTGCCCAACTTGTTGGTGTTTTTGCAGTGCTACCTTTGCTCAGGGCCCCAGAAGCATAATAGGAGGTAGCAATAAACAAGAGTATCCCAGGCAGGAAGTGAAAATTATCTCTGACCCTACTGGGCCTTCTGTCTAGGGCCCCACCCAGTAGTAGGAGGGCTATGCCTTACAGTTTGGGAACCTCTCAATTACTGGCTGAGAAGTGTAAGGGAAATGGTCTATTTCAAGCATTTTCTTGCCCCATGAGAGGGGAGACAATACGCTATAATTTGTCCCCATTTAAAGTCAAAGGGAATCGTCATCAAGTGCCGGGTCCTGTCCAGTAACAGTCACATACTTCCCCAAAATGCATGTTTTTAAGCACTACCTGTACTATGCCATGCCACCAAGAGCAATAAATAGTTGCTTAAGTGAGAAATAAGTTCAGATCACTTGGAGCCCTGGGTACTGTACAGAGACACATTGCTGGCTCTATAGCGGAGGACTGGGCTTCACAGCCACTAAAATGTCACTTCCACTGTATAAATCACCTTAGTGACTGAATAAACCCCACAAGCCCCTGAAACTGCCCACACATGCCCTGATTTGGCCAAGCAGCTTGGCAGAACTCAGTCATACTGCCGACTAACTGGTCATGCGTGCCAACTTGGGTTAAGTATTAAACGATCATGTGACCCTGTTGGATTGCACTTAATCTGGCGATACAGCACACAGGCCGTATAGCTGAGGGCATGGAGCACTGGCAGATGGGAAAGTAAAGACCAGTCGCAACTCCGCTTCCCGCTATTCTGGTTTTCACCTAAATGAACAAAGAAAGATGCCATGGACGTGTGTGTAACTGTAATTAGAAAGAGCTACAAGGATACACAGCACTGTACAATCTTACACTGTAGAAAAGTACACGAATATTATAATAAATACAATAAATATACACAGATTAAGCCCATGTGGTTAGAGACACAGAAGGTCCCTGCCCCATACAGCTAATGGGCCTAGTTATTATGCTGTGTGAAATGAAACTCAGAGACAAATGGTGTAAAATCTGTGTATATAAATGGAGAAGTTTCCTGGGAGCGCCAGATTTTACATAATAAAATAAAATTTACATTATAAGCAGAATAATCATGGGCCCAATGCTTTCCCTGCCTAAGTAGCAGTAGCCTTATATCAGCCTTATATCAGCCTCCAATATCAGCCTTATATCAGCCTCCAATATCAGCCTTATATCAGCCTCCAATATCAGCCTTATATCAGCCTCCAATATCTGTCTGCCAGTCTGGGCCCATAACTGGCCAATAAGCTGCACACTTCCCCTGGTTGGGCGGAGTCACAGCTTGTACAGGGGCAGCCAGGCCTCACAGTATAGCAATGGCTCCCTCCCCACACCCACTTATTTGCTATGTGCCAATTAGAGATGTAACCAATAACGCCCAGATATAAAATGCACCATTAAAATAACAAGTAATCCGCCTGCTGGAGGTGATTTTACTGAATGCAAATCCCCAAGTTTTGCCTATGCGCGACTTGCAGCCCACACGGACATTCCCACAGCAGAAGACGCAGCCGAGAGTAAAACAAGGAGCCGCAGGCGTTAGATTCCCGGCCAAGAGGCAACTCTGTAACAGCACCGCCCGGACTCCCAGCCCACTCCGTCCGCCTGTTACAGTACATCCTCTATACAGGAAGGTGGCTGGCAAAGGGCTTGCTCCCGATTGGCTGCCTGTGGAGGAAAGGGGCGGCGCCCTGTTTGCTGATTGGTTCTGCCCTGTGCATTCCGGAGAAGGAACCAGCGTCTGGGGTGGAATTCGCCTTATTTGGAGGGTGAGTTATTTTACAGCCCCGGGCGGCTTCCTGTGGGGTGAGTGGGGTGTGTGGGCTGTGTGTGAGGGGGGAGCGAACCGAGCGGGACCGGGGAGCGCCCAGAACTACTTATAGGTGTGTGTGAGAGACTTCCCAACATCCGGGGATACTTCTGCCTGGGTAAGAACTCTACCCTCCCGGCACTGGGGCAGCAGTGGCAGTGCCTCCCTGTAATGTATACATACACACTGACAAGTTAGTGAATAGGGGAGTGAATAGGGGCACTCTGGGGAGTGAATAGGGGCGCTCTGGGGAGGGAATAGGGGTGCGGGGTGGCTCAGTGATTCTCTTTATTCCCATGCAGGGTTCATCATGTCCAAGTCCCTGAAGAAGATAGTGGAGGAGAGCAGGGAGAAGAATGTGCCTGACATTGATATGTGCGACAGGGGGATCGCTAACATGCTGGATGTGCCGGGCCTCTGTAAGTGGCTCCACTACCTTCCCTTCCCGTCTGGCACTCACTGAATAGCCATATGGCACTTACACCTGCAATGCATGCCCGTCTGGCACTCACCGAATAGCCATATGGCACTTACACCTGCAATGCATGCCCGTCTGGCACTCACCGAATAGCCATATGGCACTTACACCTGCAATGCATGCCCGTCTGGCACTCACCGAATAGCCATATGGCACTTACACCTGCAATGCATGCCCGTCTGGCACTCACCGAATAGCCATATGGCACTTACACCTGCAATGCATGCCCGTCTGGCACTCACCGAATAGCCATATGGCACTTACACCTGCAATGCATTCCCGTCTGGCACTCACCGAATAGCCATGTGGCACTTACACCTGCAATGCATGCCCGTCTGGCACTCACCGAATAGCCATATGGCACTTACACCTGCAATGCATGCCCGTCTGGCACTCACCGAATAGCCATATGGCACTTACACCTGCAATGCATGCCCGTCTGGCACTCACCGAATAGCCATATGGCACTTACACCTGCAATGCATGCCCGTCTGGCACTCACCGAATAGCCATATGGCACTTACACCTGCAATGCATGCCCGTCTGGCACTCACCGAATAGCCATATTGCACTTACACCTGCAATGCATGCCCATCTGGCACTCATTGAATAGCCATATAGCACCCACTGAAAGGTGCAATCCTGACATCCACTAAAAGTTACAATGTGTTACTCTTGTGGCACCAAAAATAAATAACCCCAGTGGCAACCACTGAAACTTGCATTGCATACCCCTTTTGGTACCTGCTAAAGTCAGAATGTATGTCCCTTTTGGCATTCACTAAAAGTTGCAATGCATACCCCTTCTGTCATCCACTAAAAGTTGCAATGCATACCCCTTCTGTCATCCACTAAAAGTTGCAATGCATACCCCTTCTGTCATCCACTAAAATTTGCAATGCATACCCCTTCTGTCATCCACTAAAATTTGCAATGCATACCCCTTCTGTCATCCACTAAAAGTTGCAATGCATACCCCTTCTGTCATCCACTAAAAGTTGCAATGCATACCCCTTCTGTCATCCACTAAAAGTTGCAATGCATACCCCTTCTGTCATCCACTAAAAGTTGCAATGCATACCCCTTCTGCATCCACTAAAAGTTGCAATGCATACCCCTTCTGCATCCACTAAAAGTTGCAATGCATACCCCTTCTGTCATCCACTAAAAGTTGCAATGCATACCCCTGCTGTGGAATTCAATGAAAACTACAATGTATACCCATTAGTTCTGACTCAACAGTTAATGAGTGAATCCTCTGTGGCATCCACTGACCGTTCTGTTAACTCATAGGTCACCTGGCAGCCATTAGAATAAAATGATGACATTAGGGCTGCCCAAAAGTGTTTACATACAGTAAATGATATGGCTCTTCAGCCTGTCTGGTGGCGACATAGATGACTCTGACCTGTCCCTATAGCTGGTCCCTTCTGGCATTTACTGCAAAGTGAAAATAACAGTGCATGGTCCTTTCTAGAACCCAGTAAAAGGTTTCAGTTCTAATCCCTTGCGGTGCCCAATTAAAGGTGCAGTATTTATCATTTTTTGGCACCTAGTGAAAGGTACAACACATTACTGGTAAACTGTACAAAATACATATTTTGATGACACATCCTCCAAAACATATGCTATTAAAATAATTCTAAGTATTTTTCATGGGTTATGAATCCCCACCCTTATGCTGTAGGTCTGGGGCATGTTTAACTGAACCCCACGCAATTACTGGTGAGCTTTTGTTGTCTCCTTTTTTATAATTTAATCTTTCATGGGGCAGTTAAACATTTTAAATTGGCCATGATATTATTTAGAAAACTATGAATATTTTGCATGGTTGACTTCCAGTCTTCATTAAACTGATGTCTATGTTTCCTTGAAAATCTGTTAATAAGGTTTTATTGTTCCACATCAGAGGAAGCGGTATGACAGACCCCACACCAATGTCAATACTTATCACATATTTATAGACTGATAATGCTACATGGAGATGAGAAAAGCAGGTGTCCATCATGGCAATGCACTGACTGACCTTTTTTCTCTTTTAACAGTCACCTTATCTCACATCACGCAGTTAATTCTAAGCCATAACAAGCTCACAAGTAAGTACCTTTTTTGTTACATTCTTTGTGTTCCTTCAGTTAAGGTCCCAGATATTGTCCTGGTTGGGTCACAAAACTCGAAACCACCCTGTAGAAGTATACACGTAGCACAGGGGTCAGGCAGTTCGATGGGCTTTGTCTATACAAAATCGAGCAGATCTAATGAGTTGGCACCTGGACTGGATCACATAGGGGCCCAGCATTAGCCAACAACTGCATCCGTTTTCCAGTGTATAAAGAATTGTGAGAAGAACTATATTCACTAGGGCAATGAGTAAATGGAATATCCATTAGGTTAAAGGGGTTGTTTGCCTTTAAATTCATTTTTTAATATGATGTAAAGAGTAATAATCCAAGACAATTTGCAATTGGTCTTAATTTTTTTTAATTATTTCAATAATTGTTAAGCAACTCTCCAGTTTGGAGTTATAACAGTTATCTGGTTGCTAGGGTCCAAATAACCTTAGCAACCAGGGGGTGGTTTGAATGAGAGTCTAATATATGAATAGGAGAGGGACTGAATGGAAAAAAAGTAAAAAAAAGTAACAATAACAATAAAACTGTAACCTCACAGAGCAAAAGTTTTTGACTGTTGGGGTCCGTGACCCCCATTTGAAAGCTACAAAGAGTTGGAAGGTGAAGGCTAATAATTGAAAAAAAAAACAATAAGAAATAAATAATGAAGACCAAATAACAAGTTGCTTAGAATTGTTCATTCTGTAATATACTAAAAGTTAAATAAAAGGTGAACCACCCCTTTAAAGCTTGCCCTCTGGGTTTTAAGACACAGCCATGGTACCTGCTGATGAGATCCCAACTACAGACTGATTTGGCTTATATTGGGGCTCATTGGTAGAGCAGGGTTTCATGGTCAGCTTTAAGAGGGCTAGGCAAGTGTTCCAAACAGAACGTGTACAGATCCTCTCTTCATGTGTTTGCAAAACAGCAAAAGTTATGGGAAGGAAACCTGAGTTTAGGGGGTTTTTGTCAATGTTTTGAAGCATTTTAAAGAACACAGTTTTTGATCGGAGGGCGCTACTTAAATTTTGAGGTAGTACTTTATAGTAGTATAGGTAGTACCTATATACTGCATGACCTAAATTCTAACGCCCAAAGGCATGTGATGCTTAAGCCCAGATATTTCGATTTTTTTCTGTAATTTAAGTGTAAGCGCATTAGGGAGACTGAAATTTACTGTTCAGTTTTAGGGTGATGATTGATAACCAATGTCTTCTGGTGATTTGTCCATTGTGTTCAGCAGCCTCGCACTCTTTATCCTGTTGTAGCTTAATTGCCTCATTATTATTATTATTATTAGCCTTTATTTCTATAGTGCTGACCTGTTACACAGTGCTCTACAGAGAGCCAGAGACGGCTCATCATTCCCATCATTAGACTTATTAGTAGGGGAAGCTGCTGTTAGCCTGTGCTGCTTGTAGTCCACTGACACTGAAGCCTCTGCCTTGGTGGAACCGGCCCTTATTACCACTCATTGTTCGATACCTGTCAAGAGAAATTAAATTAAACTGCCATTTGGCCTGCTCTGAAATGCCCAGGTTCATATTTCATGAGTTTTAGACATTTTTGACCTAATCCACTAAACTATATTAATTAACTGTCTTCACAGATGACACTTGAAACACTCTGGCAGAGGCCGCCGAAATGTTTTTCTAAGGTCAAATTAGCATCTTTTGCTATTTTTGTGGCATTTGAATTAATGCTTTTGTCACTGATTTTTCTAGATCTTGCATAAATATGTCCAGTTGTCTGGTGTTAAATATGCAAGCAAAAGGCATGGGCCTGTGCTGTTCCTGTACTACCCGTATGTGATATTTATTTACTTGCATATTCCTGCACTGTATATGAGCAGGGAGCAATGCAGCCACTAATGCAGCATGAGAATTGCTGTTTTTTGCACCAAACACCAGATCTAAAATCCAGCATCCTGAGGTCTTGTGTATGTGAATGTCATGCTAATTAGAGGGGTAGATGGGGCGATGCCCACGTGCCTAGTTTGCCCCTTTTGTTAGGTGGCGCTTGATTCAGAGGCCTGCAGCAGTACAGGTTAAGCTGGCTATACACATACAGATTACTAAGTTACTGGATCTTTTACCAATATGCCCCTTAAAGGTTGGCAGTATCAGGCTGATGGCTTGGTTCACATGATCAGATCACAAAGCAGTACAATGTTCCTCGCCCCAACAGGAACATCTGGCCAATATTTGGGCAGTTGTCTGTCGAGGGGCCCCTCAAAGGGCCCCATACACAGCAAGCTTTTATGGACGTCCTAAGAAACCATGCAGTGTACAAAAAATGGCTGATTGCAGCCTTTTTGCATGTGCATACTGCATGGTGCTTTGAAAATGACCTCTATAGTTTTGGTAGCAAGATGCTGCTACATGTATTACCTGTGGGATTTTATGTAGCTCTGGTTGATGCAAGAATTGTTCAAATTGATCCATAATTTTCTCAATAAGGTTAATTTAGTAAAATCTGTAAATAGGTGTTATGCTGAGTATGCTTCCCCCCACTTCTTCTTCTCTGTTGGCAAAAATGTTTAGGGGTTCTGCACCAACTTGGTTATATGTGGGTTTAGCCAAATACTGAATCCTGCACAAAAGACTTGCCTTTTTGCGATATTTACAATTGTGAAATTTTGAAAAAAACAAAAAATTGTGATATGCAGTTGTCCAGAGCTTTAAAGTCACATGACATTAAGGGTTCGTAGTCAGTGCTTGAATTAGAGGCTAACTACTGGATTTGATGCATCCATAGAAATGTTTTTGGTTCTGTTGCCATAGTTTTTGTTTTTTTGAATATTGAAGGGCACATTCGTGTTGAGTTTGTGCCTCAGTGAAGACTGTAAAGTTCTTACCTAGGGAAGCCTGAATAAGACAAGGACCAATGTGCTATGGACCTGTAAAGTAAATGATGTGATTGGTAACTGGCCAGTATTCTGACTCTTTATTGTATAAAGACACAATGGATGATCATTTTGCATTGCATCTGCTCATAGACCAAATCAGGTGCTCTTAAGTGAGACAATAAAGTCCCCTGTGGCTTCTGGCGCTGTCCCCCCATTGCAACACCGGGTAGAAACAACAAAGTGGCTTTTCTGTCTGGATAGATTTACATCAATCTGGCAATGCTGAGGTACATGTAGTTTTGCTTAGGTGGTAAGGCCCAGATTTGGTGGGCAGTTTAGTTCTGGCTGGTTAGATGTAGGCTGGCATAGCTTATAGTTGGTTTGGTTCAGATATAGGACACGACCATTAATACAGGTATGGGACTTATTATTCATAATGCTGAGGAGCTGGGGTTTTCCAGATAAGGGATCTTTCTATACTTTGTATCTTCATATCTTAAGTGTACTTAAAATAATTTAAACATTAAATAAACCCAATAGGATTGTTTTGCTTCCAATAAGGATTAATTATATCTCAGTTAGGGTCCAATACAAGGTACTGTTGTATTAACATTTAAAAAGGAAATAAAAAAAAATATTAATTATTTGCTAATTTGATGCTTTCTGGATAATGATTTTCAGGAAATTATCAGAACTTTTTCCTGTAGCTATAACTGTTACCACTTATTCCTAAATTGTGTAGGGGCAACAAATAGTTTAGAAATGTCGAACTGTCATTGTCCCAGTGGTCCCCTATTTATCATTCTCTCTTCTTTGCTCCATGAAAAGATGTGACAAAATGTTACTAAGTTGCAGATTTTTTTTTCCATAGTGATAAATTGTGATACATTTTCCGTATAGTAGAAACTTTTTACCTCAGCTGACTTTGAAGTTTTTGGGCTATAAAATTGAAGGGGTGGCTCAACTTTAAACTAACTTTTGTACAGGTATCGGACCCCTTATACGGAAGCCCATTATCCAGAAAGTTCCGAATTATGGAAAGGCCATCTCCCATAGACTCCATTTTAATTAAATAATTCACATTTTTAAAAATGGTTTTGTTTTTCTCTGTAATAATAAAACAGTACCTTGTACTTGATCCCACTAAGATATAATTAATCTTTATTGGAGCCAAAACAATCCTATTGGGTTTAATTACTGTTTGCATTTTTTTTTTTAGTAGACTAAAGATAGGAGCCCCAGGTCCCAAGCATTCTGGATAACAGGTCCTATACCTGTATGTTAGGAAAGAATGATAAGTATGAAAACCTTTCCAGACAACCTGAATTTTTCATTGGTGATAAAATGAGAAAAGAAGGGATTTTTTTCCCCCATCCTTTGATATAACTGCCCAACAGTCCTGCATTTGGAAGGAAGATTCCCCTGAATTTGGATTTAGATGAATTTGCGCCAGCTGCTTAGTGAATGAACTCTCGGAATTGGTACATCTGTATGTCCCCAGCCCCACGGTGTCACTGTCTGTTCAGCACAATAAATTGGCTGTACATTACCTATTTCTTCCAGTAGAGTTCAGTGTTGAAGCACAAGCCCAGTACGTTGTATAATGTAACTGTCCAATCGGCCGGCCTATAAAAGGAAAGGTGCTCATGTAAATAAGCAAGTTTATGTAAATGCTTTATAGCAGCGCGTTTGCAAGCTTAAATGCACCCAAGGCACCGGTCTTATCCAGAGATACATTTACGATAACTGTCCCTAGAAAGCCACTCCAATAAAATCTTGTGCTTTCATTTTATAGCTCAGAAAGAACAGTTATATAATGGGGAAAAAAAAAATAAAAATTGAAAGGCAAACATAAACAGTTTAAGTAACCTGCATCTAACATTGGGGTCTAATACTGCAAATTCCGATATCATTGCCTCACCACTGGAATCTAGAGATGAATATAGGATTATTATTTAATATTTATCAGTGCAGAGTTTTTGTAAAATCAGGCTAACAATGTTTGTAAATGCTGCTTTATTAACCTTCGCATACAGCACACCCATGTATTTAAATGTTTGATTACTTATCTCTTAAAATGGAGTCTATGGGAGGTGGCGTTTCCATAATTAGGAGCTTTCTGGATAATGGGTTTCCGGATAACAGATCCCATAATAACTTTTTTTTTCTACCTTCCTTTTTTCTGCCGAACACTGGAAATGATGCTAGGCTGACTTAAAAATTATTTAGAGCAACTGAGCCCGTTTTACAGTGTTGTGAGTGCACAGTTGTGTTCATTTTGCAAATCATAGACAGATGTGGTAGGTGCAGTGCAGTTGCCCCTAGAGAATTACTGTTTACGTTTGCAATGATGCCAAAATTCTGGGAAAAAAGCCTGCATTGTGGGGGAAAAACATTGCGATTACGCTCAGATTGCACTTTGCACACTGCGAATAGATCAGTGAATGTGTCGTAATGTCTCTGCTGAAGAAACTAATGTTCATACACAGCATCTGTAGTTCTAAGCAGGGTTTCCTTGTCCCTTTTTTGAATAACTGGTCAAGATTTAAGTCCATTTTTGATCCAAGCAGTGATGTTTAAGACAGGAATATAGTTCAACCAATACAGGTAGTCTTGCTACATAAAAACGGCATAACGGCCTCATCCGCCACATGGAATAAAGGACATAATGCCTTCCATTTGTTGATTGATATTCTCTCTTTTGGTTAATGTTGGACTGTGGGTGTTGGATCCATTGTTTAGTAGTTTATAAAACCAACTGACATGGTCTGTAGGACTGTGTGTTCTCCTAAGCCTGCCACCCTAGTAATGCCTGTAAGTGTTATTAATTGAAACCCTTGACTTTTGAATTTTACGTTTACTGTTTCGACCTCTTAAGCATTTGATCTCTCTTTGACATAGCTGTTGTAGTTCCTTCTACCTACACAGAGAACCAAAAGTAAAGAGCGTGACACTTTTATGTTAGAAAAATAAACTAACCAAAGTCACCAAACTGGGGTCAGCATTATTGGGAGGATGGCTGCTTGTTGGATGTAATTATTATTATATCTTAGGAAGTCTGTTTTTTATGTTCTGTTTGCTCTACTGACAGCCCATTTTTTTCTGGGTAGCACATAAAGTTGGTGCTGTATTGAGCTTTTCATAGATGCCCCTAAGTTGCATATCATTTTTCCTACAATTTTTTCCTGTAACATTTGCCCTCATTTTTTAAAAGCTTTTATTTGAGTCTACTGATTCATTATGAGAACAAAATAGTTCCCTTCCATGTATTCTCTAGTCTAGATAATTTGTCTCCTAATGCTATAATGTTGTGCTTTAGACTAGTTAGCACTTATCTAAAGACTGCTCTCAGGTTTGGGCACACAGCATTTGTGTCTTTCTGTTGCGTTATGGTGGGAATGATCCTGTGTATCTCTAAGTGTCAGAAAGGCTAATTCTCATTTAGTTGCCATCTTGGAGCAGGACTGTTTCTGTGTCAGCACTGCAATTATAATAGCTATTAGGGATAATAAGGATTGCGTCAGTGTTGCTGAGAGCTTTTCTCTCCATCTACACCAGCTCATGCTCCACCCAGCTGTTTAATATAGGGCAAAGTACAGCTATAAGAAAATGTAAGGGATTCAGTGATACTAGGTTATTGTTATGCGATAGGACAAACTTCCCTTTATTATACTTGTAAACTTTTTTTAGATGCTATCCATGGTATATTTCTCCTTGTCTGCTCTTTTTTTTAATTTTGCTTGGTCTACCCATCTATATATATTTCTAGTAACCTCTTATGTATCTTTGCCTGGCCCTTATTTCTAGTGTGCTGTCCCTGCTGCCCTTGTTTATTGCTTATTGCCTCTTCTGCAGAGTATCAGCCCATGTATAGGGCCAGATGTCAATTGGGCAGGTTTGATTTTTCTGTTGGATCGAGGACTGCAACAGCTTCTTGATGTGGTCCTCACTTCAATAGCCCATATCCCTGTCTTGGTGATCTGACGGGGATACAGGCCGTTGGAGTGAGCACCACATAATTCCCACCTTAGGCAGGCATATGGAGAAAGATCCGCTCAACAAGCAAATCTTATAATGTATGGCCAGCTTTAGTGCCTGTGCCTGTTGCTCATTAGTTCAGGTATTCCCTACATGCCATTGTTGCCACTAATGTCCAACTTACACCATCCCGTTAAGCTGTTTAATCTGCTTGACTGACCCCCTTGATGGCCCCTGTTATTGATAATAGCAGCATTACCCAATTCTGTGTTATTACTCTTTTTCACTCTTTATTATTATACTAGGTGGAAACATTATGCAGAATATTCATCTTTTAAGTTAAGCGTTAACATAGTACCTATATGATCTGAGAACAAATTCTTTCTAGCCACAAGTGACAACTTTAATTGTCTGTTTGTGCAACAGTATTATTAAAACCGGTACGAGATCCGTTTCCAAAAACCCATTATCCAGAAAGCTCCAAATATCCGGAAGGCCATCTCCCATATTAAGCAAATAATTCAAAATCTTAAAACATTTCTTTTCTGTAATAATAAAACAGTACAGGTAAGGGAGCCATTATCCAGAAACCTGTAAGTTCAGAATTATGGGAAGGCCATCTCCCATAGACTGAGTTTGAATGAAATTCTCTGTATTCTCTGTAATAATAAAGCAGTGCCTTGTACTTTATCTCAACTAAGATATAATTATTCCATACTGTATGCAAAACATGTTTAAATGATTTTTTAGTAGACTTAAGGTCTACTAAAGGTTAAGATCCAAATTATAAAAAGATCCCTTATCCAGAAAACCTAAGTTCCCAAACATTCCATAACAGATCCCATACTTGTAGTACAGTCTTCACTCTTTATCCCACTCCCAGTATAACACCTGCCCTGTGTAGTAGACCAAAGGAGGTCTAAAAACCATACCCATATATTTCAGGGAAATGTTCTTTGTTTACATATATTTGTAACCTTGGTTAAAGTTTTGTTCATTGCCTCCTAAGAGTATTTATGAAATCAGAAAGTATTAGAACTTTTTGTGCTGTTTTTTTCCCAATTTGAGTTTGAAAAGAATTCCCTAGTTCTCTGTTTTTCTATCTTCCTATTTAGAATGTGACAAGGCATCTGGCAAATGTGTTCTATTATGGTTAGAAAATAGGCATGGCAACCGAGCCATCATCTAATCTGGAAAAAGGTTCTATATTTGATATAATATAGATTATTAATTTCCTTTCTAATGTATGGAGTTATATTTATATGTGGGTGACATGCACAAGCCAAGTGAGTTTCAACATTTTACTTTTAATTGCTGTGCAGCGGCACTTTCTGTCAGTTTGATTTCTCCTTGGTAGGATAGCTCTCTCCTTGCTGAAAAATTCCAGGCTTTGTGCCTTTTTTTTTTTTTTTTTTTTTTACTATATGAATTTTGTTGCAGAGCCTCTGATATAAATTTCTGCCTCCCAAGGGAAAAATATTTGAATCACCACAGATCATTGTTTTTGTAACCTTAAGAGCAGGAGATCTTACAACGGTCATTTGTCCAGATTTACTATGTGTTTATGGGATGGAGGGCTCCTTCCCAATTTCTGTTGTAGTGCACAGATTCAATCAAGAATGTTATTATTTTTCATATCACAAATATAAGGTTTAAGAAATTAGGAGGGATTTTACTTTGCGGCTGATTTAGTGTTTGTTTACTGCTGCTTTATGCCCTCCATTTAATATTGTTGGCTGCTATTCTCCTGCATGCACAACTTCATAGAGTATATAAATCACATTCTCTTTTCATGTTTATTGCACTTCCCATGAAATTTGATTGCACGGGAGGTCTAGGGGTTTGTGGATGAACACAAGGGTCTGTTAGGTTTCTGTTTTATTGGCTCTTGGTTAAAGGGGACACACTCTTTAAAAATATTGATATTGGTGGTCCTGAAAAAGAGATTGCTGGCAAATATTACAGAGCATCTCTGCAAATCAGAGCAGCAGTATTACAAGCTATAAGGTTTAAACACTAACTTTCAGCTATAATAAATTTTAAACCCATCATTTTCTAGAGACGAGATGCCCCGTGACTTAATCGCCTGGTAGAGCTTTTTAGTGTATCAATTTTGAGAAGGTAATAAATCCCCTTTCATCTCATGTAGTTGTTGCATAGTCTTGCCATCCTAATCACTTCTTCTCATCTTCTCATCCTGCGTTTTGCTATAGTCCCTACACAGGTAGGATTCCCTGCCACACTACTTTATCATAGGGACTTGCTCCATACTGGCTGGTTCCCCTCTAGCTTTACCTAGAGCTTCTTCACTTATGGTCAAGCCCTAAGCATAGGGTTTCTACCTGGCGTGTATTTTACTCACCTGGACAGTAAAAATTGACCTTTGATTCCAGTGTTAAGGAGAAAGATAAGAAAAGGTTGGACAGAAGGTGTAGTCAGATTGTCCAATAGTCAGGAAGCAGGCCAGGGGTCTGGGGGAGGCACCAAACAAGCATTCCTTTTGACCAAAAAATGGCGGGGACAGATTTGTCACCATTTCTGCATTAGTGGTAAAATTAAAAAAAGCACAGTTGAGGACTCTGTGGAACAGACATGCTTTATTGGACACTGAACTGACCGCTAGACATTTTGGAGGCATATTGCTTGACAACCTAGAATGTGCTAGTGCATTATATATTTTGGTCTCATCCATGCGGAATTTTAATTCATTAGCCGTCTGACCTATCCTCGTGGTCTTTAGCACTTTGTATTTTTTTAGATAGAACATGCTCACCATTGTGTTTGGTATTCTTATGAAGGCTGACCTTTGCCAATTCAAGATAGAACTTTAGTTCTTTGGGACCTGGAGCATTACACGTTTCTTTTGGTGAGATGTTTGTTGGTTGAATCCTTATGTGGAGGGTAACAGTAGTGTTGAATTGCCTCCATTTGTACAAGATTTGCCTGATAGTGGACTGGTGGAATCTAAACTGTTTAGAAATCATTTTGTAACATTTTCCAGCCTGGTGAGTATCAATAACTGTTTTTAAGGGGTCCTCGGGAATCTTTGTTCAAGCCATGCCAGTCACTGTTACAAACCTGTATTGTTAATCAGAACTCCACCCAAACACAACTTAAGCTTTTTAAAATGTAAACATAATTTTTAAGCAACTTTGTAATATACAGCTGGAACAGTTCCCTAAGCCC
Source organism: Xenopus tropicalis (assembly GCF_000004195.4). Taxonomy (NCBI): domain Eukaryota; kingdom Metazoa; phylum Chordata; class Amphibia; order Anura; family Pipidae; genus Xenopus; species Xenopus tropicalis. The sequence goes on from NC_030682.2 coordinate 28,754,265, forward strand.
GGCCCCCTGTTCTCCTGCTGATCTGGCTGACTACTTTGAGACTAAAAAAAAAAAAAGTAACAGTAGTCGACTGTCCTCAGCCTTCCTTCAGCCTGCAGTCCCACAATTCCCTGCACACATGATGTCAATAAGATAAGGAACATCACAGTGCAATGCATTGTGGGTTATGTAGTTCCTGTATGCTGACTGTAAGCTGTGGAGAAGTTGTTACAATTTGTGACATCAGTGTTTTAGCCCCTCCTCCCCTGCCAGGACACAGAAAGAAAAGAATTGTTTTGCAACTGGATTTCAGCATATAAAAAATAGTATTTATTCATACTTTTTTGAAGGAACATATTACAGTGATAGGTATAGGCATTTCTGTTTCCCCTTTAAGGTCAGACTTGGCTAGTGATGGCCATATTTCTGTTGTTTATATGAGGCAGGGCTTCCCACACACCTGATTATCATTCCCTGACTCTAATTTCCCCTTCAAATGAACTGAGAATCCTAAAGGGTCACATACTTTTCACATAAAAAAATGTAACTTTGGATCATTTTCCTCAATAAATAAATAAGCAGGTATAATGTATTTTATATATTTATTTTTTTTAATTGGTTCTTTTTATCTAGTTTTAGGACTTGCATGAAAAGCAGATCACTTTTAAGGTATAAGAGAATATCTTTGAGCAGTTCGGCAGGTTGTTTGGGCTGAACAGATCCAGCAGTACTTGTTTTCTATAAGACTCCTCAGAGAGCGGGGAGTGTTGGCAAGATCACATAGTCGCTAGTGTTCTTGGCCAAGTGTCACAGCTTTCTGAGCAGATGTTACATTTAAAAAAAATAAACATAGGTTTAAGATCTTCCTGGATGAGATTATTATAATTCACATTTTTAACTTGATGGATTGATTTTAGAACAAAGAATGAAATAAACTCTCATCCTGCCAAAAGACCTTAAATGTACAACAATTACAATAGCAGAAAACACTTGGCAATGGGCGGTACACCTTTAAGTTAACTTAAGTATGTTTAGTATAAATTGGCAATTCTTAGCAACTTTTCAGTTGGACTTCATTTTTTATTTCTTATAGTTTTTTTTAATGATTTGCCTTTTTGTTTTTGCTTTCAAAAGGGGGTCACTGACTCCAGAAGCCAAAAAAAACTATTGCTCTTTGGGGCTACACAGCCCCCAGACTGGAGTACCCCTGTGAAAAAAGTTAATTTAAAACTGGGGCATTTTAAGTCCTAACAGAAACCTTTGGGGGGTACAACAGTAAAAAGGGCGCCTATGGCAGCCCTGGTTACTATTGGTATCTTACCTGTTATGGTGCTTGTCAATAATTGTCAGTACAGGTATGGGACCAGTTATCCAGAATGCTCGGGACCTGGAGTCTTTCAGATAAGGGATCTTTCCGTAATTTAGATCTCCATAACTTAAGTCTACTAAAAATCATTTAAATATTGAATAAACCCAATAGGATTGTTTTGCCTCCAATAAGAATTAATTATATCTTAGTTGGGATCAAGTACAAGGTACTGTTTTATAATTGCAGAGAAAAAGGAAAATCATTTTTAAAAATTAGAATTATTTGCTTATAATGGAATCTATGAGAGACGGCCTTTCTGTAATTCAGAACTTTCCGGATAACAGGTTTCCAGGTTAGGGATCCCATATCTGTAAATGGTACTAAACCATATATTTGTGTGCTGTTTTCAAATCTGTCAATAATCTGTTACAAGTCCTGTGAGCTTTATGGTGGTGCAAGCAGTCGAATTGACCCCCACATTTACAGGGTTGTTTTCACATCACAGCAAAGACATTTTCCCTCTTACAGCCTCAATCCTTACTTTGTATTTATTTTTAATCTGCAACAGTTAAAGCTGAACCTTCACACTACATTGAAATCCCTGAAGGCCAAAGGAATCATTCATCTGCCCAGGTCCATTCAAACTGTGCTGTTAGGCAGCTTTTTAATATTGTCAGATAATAACTATCCATTGATCTGTTGCTAATCTCATGTAGCCTTTCAGACCTATTGATCATAGTTTTATGCACTCGGGGAATAATAGTGTGCTCATATGAGAGGGTTTTCGTTTGCTTGGGTTTCCGGTTTTAGGGGGCTCCAGCTGATAAAAGTGCAGCTAATAAGCGGTGGTCTCAGGCCATTTCTAGTTTTTCATAAACAATAAAATGAATGGATGGAATCTATTTTGTTTTTAAACCGGTCTCATGTATGAACACTGGGCAGTAACTAATAGCAATCAGAGATTAGCTACACATCCTAATGCTCTTCATTGAAAGTGTACATTTATGTGCCATTGCTCTAAAAGGAAACAAGCTGTTTTAAAAGTGATATGTTGGTTTATTTAAGGCTCTCGCTTTTCACTGTATATTTATAACTATAGTTTAAAAGCTAAAAGGGGACCTAAACCCAAATGAATTCTAATAATCAAAGAGAATGTAATTTTAAGAAACCTTTCAATAAATATTCATCACAAATATTTATTGGTTTTAAAGTTATTTGTAAATATATTTTGCCTTTGAAAGCATTTTTTTTTTTTATCTCTGTGCTCTGGTCTTGTAAACAATGACGAGAAAAAAGTCAGCCCTGACGGGTTTGTTAATCAGCCGGCTTCTGCTACATTGTTTCAAATGTCAGAAACAACAGGGCAGAGAATAGAAAAGGACACCAGAGCAGCTATGTTTACAAATCACTCTAAAACCATGGAAAATATGTAATGAATGCTTATTGTGTAATTGCTTAGATTTACAATTTTTTTTTATTTGGTAATATCTGATATGGGTTTACATCCCCTTTAAATTAGGTTTCATTTTTTTGTTTGTAAAGCAATGTTATAATCGTATTTCTCTTGTCTAAAGTAATAGGACCACTGTCAAGTTCACCTTTCCTTGCCTCTAAGCTTCATTGCTGTAAATTGTCTCCTTGTTGATTTCTGTTGTAATATTGCTATAAAAAGGCTATATTACAGTATTGCATTGTGATAATTATAATGAATTCTTCTTTTCTCTTTATCTGCTTTTAGCTGTTCCACCAAACATTGCCGATTTAAAAAATTTGGAAGTGCTCAACTTTTTCAATAATCAGATTGAAGAATTGCCAACCCAGATCAGCAGCCTTCAGAAGCTCAAACACCTCAATCTTGGGTATGTTGCTTTACTCATCACAGGCTTTCTCTCTTCTCTGGGTACTGTGTCTGGCCAAGTTTTTACCTGCTACCCTGGCCTTGCACTCTTCTTCTATTTCAAATAGAATGTGGGGTCCAGCCAGATGTCCCCCAATACTAGAAGAGCACATGCCCAGTACAGAAATCAAGGGGAAATGTCTGTATTGCACATGCACTTGCTCAGTTCCAACAAGGGACTCCTGGAAGTCTGGAAAACAGTCTCAGGGTTGAATTGGGGCCACCCAAGGCAAGAGCACCCCACACCCGCCTGGTCCTCTTCTCTCACCTTGGTTGGCGCGTTCACCAAATGGTACATGCCCGGCGCCCCCACTCTGTTCCTAGACACATGCCTCTTCTGCCTACCATGAGTTCTGGCCATGCTGGAAAAAAATGGTGGCACTCAGCAAACATTACTCTGCAGTAGTGCAATTTTTAAAGAGGTTGATGGCCAGCCCAGTGTAGTCGGTAAGCAAATAAAATTGCTGGGGGTGTTCTAAACAACTTGGAACACCCCCAGTAATTTTTCCTTTCCTTTCTCCTGCTTAAATGCAAAGAACAATTTTTAGCAGTATTATCTGTTTGTTTGTTTTTGTTTTGTTTTTTTACTGCACTGATGTTGCTCAGCCTAAACACATTTTATCTACCTACCCAGCATTTTGGCAGAGTATAACGTAACATGGGAAAAACCCATGCAAACAGGAAAAATAAAATATTTAAAATACCTTGAAGTAAATCCTAGTCATTATTGTGAAACTGAGGCTACTTACTTTGCTATAAAGCTAGCTACTGCCTCTCATTTTTATTAGCCATTTAGTGTTTTCTGTATTATACCTTTTCAGCATGCCTGAAATAGCACGCCAGCAAGCGTTTCTAACGCACTGGGCTTTATTGGTTTTGGCATTGAGTTGTATATTGAAGTGTTCATTTAAGCAGAGGGCTTTCCGACACACTCTGGGGACCGCTCACTTTGTCAGCAGTCATAGACTAATGATTTCAGACACCGTTCAATTAGGGCACACGAAAGCGAGGGTTCTTAAGATTGGGGATGTAATGACTGGAATACGTAACGTATATTTTTCTACTTAGATTCATAGCACCAAAGATACGTCACAAAAGCACAAGTTGGTATATGCAGAAAAAGAGATGCTCCGTAAATTACAATTTGTGTTGCGTTTATTCTCCATTTACATGCACCCACAAGAGGGCTCCGCTCTTGTTCCTTGAATGATACAATATACCCTCCAGGTGGATTGTCAGAAATAGAGACTAAGCCCCATGTGCAATAAAGGGCACTATGTTTGCCCAGGTGCAGTAACCCGTAGCAACCAATAAGATGTTTGCTTTGAAACAGGTGACCAGTAAATGCTACCTACTGATTGGCTGCTATAGCTACTGCACATGGGCAAACATAGCGTCCTTTATTTATCACCCCCTAATTGTCTGCTATTTTGAAATCTTATGTATATTTTTATTTATTTAAATCTTATGTTTTAAACATATCTAATCCTGTGTTTGTGCTGGTCAGTATGAACAGGTTAAACAGTTTACCACGTGGGTTTGGCTCCTTGCCTGCTTTGGAAGTCCTTGACCTGACCTACAACAACATGAATGAGAACTCCCTGCCCGGAAATTTCTTTTATCTAAGTAAGAAATAGCACTGTAGCCTGTAAGACATTTAATCCTGTGTATATGCTGAAGTATGGGTATACAAACTATTATCTTGACTGCTTGGGATCTGTGCTTTTCTGTATAAGGGATCTTTCCATAATTTAGATCTCCATACCTTAAGGCTGTTAATAAATATTTAAACATAAAACAGAACCAATAGGACTGTCTTTCCACCAATATGAATTCATTCAGCTGAGATGCCTCCAAGTAAGAGGTACTGTTTAATTATTACAGAAAAAATTTAAATCATTTTTAAAAATGTGAATTTTTTGATTATAGTGGACTCTATGGGAGATGGCCTTTCCATAATTCAGAGCTTTCTGGATAACAGGTTTCCAGATAAGAGAGCTGGTAAAATAAAGCGCTAAAGAAGAGCAGATGCAAGCATAAAACCTCTATGGTCCACAGTACTACTGCTATACGATAATAATGCACACATTATGGGAGCAGCTCATTTAGTGGGGATTTTTACAGTTAATTACACAGAACAAATGTACAGCTTGCTATACTCGCGTGTTTAATAGAAATAGATTACTGACACATCCCACGAGTACTCTATAATCCCACATGGAAAAATATTGTTCTAAAAATATATAGGATTTTATGTTAAATTCACTAGTAAATACCTGGTACAGGCATAGGACCTTATATCCAGAATGTTCCTGGGGTCCTGCGGTTTTCCTGGGGTTTTCTGGATTAGGGATCTTTCCGTAATTTGGATACCTTAAGTCTATAATAAATTATTTAAAAATTAATTAAACCCAATAGATTATTTTGCCTCCAATAAGGATTAATTATACCTTAGTTGGGATCAAGTACAAGGTACTGTTTTATTATTACAGAGAAAGGGAAAATTATTTTTAAAAATTAGAATTATTTGCTTATAATGAAGTTTATTGTAGATGGCCTTCCTGTAATTCAGAACTTTCTGAATAAGGGATTTCTGGATAATGGATCCCATACCTGTATGAAACAGACAGTGACTTCTTTACGACAGTAATATTTAGATCAGTCTATAAAAGTACAGCACCGCCGGTAAAGGAAACCCTCTACGTGACAGCCACAAAATAAAGGGCACCGTTCGCAGCAGAAGAAACTGTTAATTGTGTCAGGCCTTTGGATATAAATGTTTTCCTGTACGGACAAGCCGTGCCATAAGCCACTAAATCTGCGCCTGACCTGCCTGTTATTATTGTGAGCCCTGGATGTGTCAAAGGCTTTTCACCACGTCGGGGTTATTAATCAGAGCTGACTGCTTTTTATTGATCACCGCTGAAGTGGTTGGGGCTACACACCGCCCTGTTTATATATTGCTGTTTAATTTGCAGCCACCCTGCGCGCACTCTATCTAAGTGACAACGATTTTGAAATCCTGCCGCCAGATATCGGGAAGCTCACGAAGTTGCAGATAGTAAGTAATTTATCTAAATTCCTGGAAAATCAATTCACTTTCGCAGCCCTTGTAAGACTGGAGTCTAGTCAATTTAAGAAGTAGTGTGCTTTATTTTTCAGCACAAGCTACTGACCCAGCACGGCTGCTTGTCTATCAGCACATTTGTGTAAATAAATTGGAATTCTGAAAGAGAGCGACGGAATAATAGCTGAGTCGCGCTTTATTTCCCATTTAATGCCATGGCAACTTTTGTGTTTTTGTTTCCCTTTCTAGATCAGTCTTCGGGATAATGACCTGATATCATTGCCTAAGGAAATAGGGGATCTCACCCAGCTTAAAGAGCTACATATACAAGGAAATAGGCTAACAGTCCTGCCCCCTGAACTTGGTAAGGTTTTGATCCATTTGTATCCAGTGCATTAAATAAGAACTGAATTTTAAAATCTTTATGCACAGAAATGTCTTTCTCTCAATGGTTATCACATCCAGCAGCCCGCTTCCTGAGGCACAGGCATAGGTGTTGATTCTGATAAATATGTCTACCTGTTAAAAAATTCCAGACTACTGAGAAAGTTTTCTACAATAGGGAAAATGTCAAAGGGCTGGGAATTCTTCAGGATTCTCCACATCAATATTTCATAAATCTGCCCCAAAGTTTCCCTTACTTTGGGACTGACTTCAGATATCTGTTTTATTGTTCTGTTTCTTAAGCATAATATGCACATCCAACTTTTCTTTATGTTATATTACACAGATATGTTGTCTTGGGCCAATGGCTTAGCTATAGAGCATTATAGGGTTTGTTTACCTTTTAATTAACTTTTAGTATGATGTAGAAAGTTATACTTGAGATTGGTCTTCATTTTTTTTTTTTTATTATTTGTGGTTTTCCTAATTATTTTACTCTCCAGTTTGTAATTTCAGCAGCTATCAGCCAGTTGCTAGGGTCCAAACTACCATAGCAATCAGTTGGTTTGAAAGAGACACTGGAATATAAATAGAAGAGGCCCTGAATAGAAAGATAACTAATAACATAATAAAGATAACATTAACAATACAATTGTTGCCTAAAAGGGCAATAGTTTTTTGACTGTTGGGGTCAGTGACCCCCAGTTGTAGCTGGAAAGAGTAAGAAGAAGGCAATTGTTTCCAAATCTATAAACAAATAAATAATGAAGACCAACTAAAAAGTTACTTAGAACTGGCCATTCTGCAACATACTGAAAGTTAACCTGAAGGTAAACCACCTCTTTAACATAGAAGGTTCACAGGTGACTGTTTTTATTATTCTGAAACTCCATTGTATTCAGATGTTTTGTATTAACTTATGAGGCTTTATACACAGGAACTCTTTCAGAGTGTATTCTGTTCACCCCCTTGGATGTTTTTGCATTTGCTGACTGACCCCCAGGGCATGAAAAGTGTGCGTTATTGAGTGTTGGTGGGGAATATACACAGCCGCTGAGGGTGACTGAGCAAAGAGTTTATGCAAGGCATATGCATCCAGGCATATTTTTTGGAATAAAACTTTTATTTTTCTAACCCTAAGTTTCTTTTTGTATGTTCATACAAAGGGGAAACAGTTTTCTCAAATCTTCAAGGCCCCAGTGTACAGGATACACATATTTCCAGAATGGGCATTCACACCTATGTTTTAGTCACAGGGCATTACCCACTGTAACCTTGGCTATGAATATCAACCCTAATATGAAAGTCACAGGCCTCTCCTTCTCCAACCCCTTTGTACCTTCCAGGTAGCCTCTGCCTTTGTCCCCTACCATGCAGTTGGTCTTTGTGGCTGGAGTGGCATTCAGCTCTGCCATGCATGTAAAGACAAATAAATTAAATAGGTGGTTCACCTTCAGGTTAACTTTCTGTCTGTTATTAAACAGCCTATTCTTGGCAATTTTTCAATTGGTCTTCATTTGTTTTTATTTTTAATTATTATTTTAATTTTTTCCAACTTTTAAATAGGGGTCACTGACCCCAGCAGACAAAAAACTATTCTATCCTATTTATGCCTTCCTTATATTCCTGTCTCTCTTTCAAACCACTGCCTGGTTGCTAGGTTAGATTGGGCCCTAGCAACTGCTGAAATTCCAAACTGCTGAACAAAATGCTAAATAATTAAAAAATCACAAATAATACAGAAGTGAAGACCACCTCCTCTCTTTTCTTGCTTTTCTCCTGTCTTCTCACTCTCCCTTTTCTCTGTTTCTTGTCTTCTTCTCACTTTTGTTCATATTTTCTTCTTGTTAATTAGAATATTTAATAAATAAACCAGTTGCAAACTGTCTCATTAGTACTTTCTATATCATACTGAAAGTTAATTTAAAGGTGAACAACCCCTTTAATATTGTATATGGTACTCATTCTATTAAATTCTGGTTTTACATGTTCATTTATCCCCAAAATGGAAGAATTGTAATGTGTAAGGCTTTACTAATGTACCCTTGCAAATACATGCATAAATGGCTTTGCAAAGTGAGAAACTCTTAGAATATATTACTGCAGATGTCTATAGACTGTGTGTGAGATTCTGTCTTGCCAATCCTGTTTATGGTGTAATTTTTCCTTACAGAAGACCAATAATTCATCTATCCCACAAAAAATGTCTGTCACTTTCAAGACACATCACATATGTTATACTTCTGTAAGAGCCACGTGTAAATGCTGGCATCTCTTAGGGCTGCAAGATGGTTAGGGTGACCCAAATGAGCACATACATTCTGAATCCTGTGGAATGTTCTACCCAGAAAAGAAAAGTCATAGGGAAGTATAAATCATGAGGCACCGCTACAACCAAGTTTCAGCCAGCGATATAAATCACCAAAGAATGACTATAGCTGTCGCTTTCCGTATTCCCACCGTTTAACAACCAGAATAGTGTCTGACGAGAAGTCAAGATTGAAACAGGGAGCTCAAACAAAGTGGCAGATGCAATTAGCACGATCAATCTTGTGTGCTTCAGCCTAGCCAGCGCGCTGACATGCAATATTGTCCTTATAGGGACTCCACACTCTTGCATTTGTGGCACCAATAGATGATATGCCAGTATCTTCCTTTATTGCTATATTGTGCTTTGTAGGTTTATTATATTCATGTCTATGAGTGACGTATTGTGGCAAAGTCTGGTCTCTTTCCCTCCCGTCTGTCTGTCTATCTGCTGTCTGTTTATCCATGTCTATATCTCTGCTTACGGTCCATCTAAGAATCCGTGACATTCCAGCACAATGAATTTCCCTAGGAAGTGATGTTCACTTTGATGTATCTTTCTAAAGTGCTACAGGGAAAACTGAGAGGAGAAAATTGACAGGTGGAAAAAATGACTATTTAGTACAAGCTGTTTATTCCCTCAAATAATTTTTTCTGGAAAAGACACATGAGAGATCAGATTTAAACTAAATGAGTTTTTTTTTCCCTTGCAATTGCAACAGCATCAAAATGTTCAGTCTTTTCTACACTATAAAGAAAACCCATTTTAAATTCTCATGTATTGAAACTCCCTTGGCGGGTATAGAGTGGAATTGAGAGGACAGAGATGACCTCTGGTTACCATAAAGTTGCAGCACAGATAGCCAGAGGAAAATGTACTCTGTAGCCTATTAATTTTCATTCTTATTCTTTTTTTTTTTCTCCTTACCACTTCTGGGCATTCCCCAAACACAGACTTGGTCCTATTCTCCTTTTGGGTTGTGGAAATATCTTTTGTAAGCATTTAAGACCTTTTGGGACTTGTGTACCTTGTTACCAAAGAGTGAAGTGGTTATTGCAGCACTGAAAAGCTCTGTAATAGGTAAACAGTTGGTTACTTAAAGGAGAAGGAAAGCTAAAACCTAAGTAAGCTTTATCAGGTCTATGTAAATACAGCCATAAGCACTCACAAAAAGTCCTCTATGAAAAGAAACAGGATTTCTTGTCTCCTTTTTTGTAAATATGTTCTTCTGTGTCAGACTTCCTCTATCAGAAAAAATCCTTCATTCCTGGGGCCAGAGTCTGCGCAGGTCTCTCCCCTCTCCTTCTCCCCCTCCCATAAGAATTTATAAAACTCACTTCCCTTCTCCTTTAGCAATATGTAATCTGAGCTACCAGCCCATAGAGCTGCAACATGGAAGCTACGGAGACCAAGCTAAAATGGCAGTTGCTATCTTAAATAAACAGAGGGAGCTTCTAGGGCTGTTTACTCAGGTATGGTAAAGCTTTCTGCAGAATAAATATAGTGTTCTAGCTTGCACTTAAGTGGTGAATCTATCAGCAGTAAAATGCCAAAATGTCTTTCCTTCTCCTTTAAACTTACTTCAACTTTCTTTACTTTTCTTTAAGTGTCTCTTTTATGGTCGTTATATATCATACACCATTGGTACAGGGACGTCTACTTCTGCATTCTGGGAAACCTAGAATGCAGCTAGGACGATTGTGTTGCTTCTTCATTGTAGATCTACAAGATAAAACATCATTCCTTTATTTCCTAATGGATTAAACAATTGGTGTTTGGCTCAAAAAGCACCATAATGGGTTTATTAGTATGTAATTGCCCCTGCCATATTATCCGCAGACACTTTAGTACAGAGTAGCGTAATTGTGCTTCAATGTCAAAGTAGAGGGCCATTCGTAATTACTGGGAACAGTTTATAGTCTAATCCATAACACAATGGAAAAAAACAAATAGCAATTGCTCATAAGTAAAGTTAATCAATTGAACTCTGCATATGTGTCATCCTTAAACAGGGTTATTGATGAAGCCTAAACACCACTTCTGACACTGGAATGATGTAGAAATGATGGATTGTGGGCTTGAGCTAGACATATTCGTTTGCTATCACTGGAAGATGGAGTGGAGGTACCCACTCTGAGGATTTGTCAGATGCCTTTATTGGAAATAGAGGGCACACTATGTCTGTATATCATTACTTCTTAGTCTTATTAACATATTTGTTAACTTGGCCCCGAACAGCAACTTGCTTAATATTCCATATCTGCCGGCGCCAAACTTGATTAGAAGTTGTACTGCGCACACTGTATGTTTGTGTACAGCGGTTCATATATTTTGTGGAACTATACAAGACTGAAGTCAATAGCAACAGCATTTGCATTGATAAATAAGTCATATACATTTACATATGGATCTGGGACTCGAACAGTTGATGCTTTTACTGCCTCACGATCCCTAGGAATGCAGTCTAATTACCCAAGGATACATGCCAATACTTTAACCACAGATCGGTGAAGTCCTTTCCTGTTATTTGTAACTATTCAAACGCCATAGTACAGCTTGCCCACTGGGGAAAAATACTTGACATTTGTCTATCCCCGCTGGATGCATGCTGCAGCTTTTGATAGATTCATGAAAAGCAGACTCTAAATTACACCTGTATTGCACACCAGCTGTAGCAGATAATACAGCTTTCTAGCTCTGGCAATAAATGCTGCATTAAGGTTAACAAATATGGAGATTTGCATTTGATTAGGGCACTTCGCTCATGCTTTATAAATGAGCCCTAGTATGACTGGGAAACACCAGAACCACAAGCGCAGTAGACAGTGCTGATCATGGTATCCATAGCCGGCAGAAACATGGCTGTGCCATGTGTTCACTTGTGTCTCTCTTTGGGGAAGCCAACAAAATTAAAGACAGTTCTCTTTTCCACTGAGGGACACACAGCCATCTTTAAATGTTTCACTGTGATTGATGTTGGCCAGTAAGCAGGGGAAGGGGAGTGTGGTGAGGAGCAGAAGGCAGGGGTAGGGAAATTAAATGCTGCGGCAGCCGGATGGTGGGCCCAGGATTTGGGTATACCAGTCCGACACAAAGATATAAAGATGACACATGGGTCAAAATGAAAACAAGTGAGATTTTGAACAAATATATTCCTGTTTCTTCCAAACCAAGCAACAGCTTGGCACAGAAGCTAGTATGCAAACATGACCCAACGCCTTGGCACGAGCAAAGCAAGGTAGAATATGCTGCCCAGTACAGGGCTCACAGAGCTCTATAAACTTCCACTCAGGAGCTCTATAAACAACTGCCACTCATAAGCTACTTAGCAGTTGTCTGACTTTGGCATAAAGGGAAAGGGAAACTCCTTTGAGTGAAAGAGTTTGGAAATAATTTGAAAAGAGAAGACAAATTGTTTGAGACAAGAAGGAGGCCATTTATTTCATGCCCCCACCTACTTCACATGCTTGAACAGGGCAGATTTTAAAGAAGCACTTTCCTAGTGAAATGCAACTGCAAAACTGTTTTAGCATGATAATCAGAAATACTTTGGACACTAATATTTCCCCTTAAACCCAAAAAAAATCTTACAAAATGTTTTTGATAGTGAAAGTTTTTGTTGTTTAGCCGAATCCAACCATTTGAGGGATATGTGATGTTTTCAGCAGCTTTGGACACTGCATTTATCTAAATCAGTAGATTTTCGAGTCTGCCCTGATGCTGATTTAAGTAGGTGTTTAAAGGAAAGATGCTCTCTTCTGTTGCTACAAAACATCTCATACATTGATAAACAATTTAATTGGATTGTGATGTGATCCAGATTATAAATGTCACCTGTCCGAATGCTTGTGAAATGCTACCTGGCTCACATTTTTTGCAAAACTGTTTTTATTTATTTTCATATAGAAAAACAAAGGTGGAGATACATTTTAGGATGTCCTCATGTCTTGTATTACTGACATGTTTAAATGTCAGCGTGACTTTCTGGTTTGCTTCCCAATTGACACAGCTTGTATTCTTGAATGAGACATCTGTTTAAATATTCAATAGCTGATATATTGAGCTAATTTATAAAAAGAAAGGAGAAATAAAAAGGAAAGTAGAAGAAAAGTAAAGAAGTTGTCTAACGACACTGGGATTTCTCCAGCCTGGCTTCCCATTACTGGTGTCAGACAGTGACTCCTCTTCACCCAGCACTGTCCCAAGAATCATGTTGGTCTTTGGGAAAACCTGACAGACTGCAGACTTGATGACAAAAGTAGCCCAGGCTGCTATGTTTTACACAAAAGTGCCTTATTTTTAGCTGACTAAAGGCGCCATACATGGGTGGATTCGGCAGATTATCTGCCTGTGTATGGGGACCCTGGATGGCCCTACCCAACCAATATTTGGCAGAAAATCGGGCAGGCTTGATTTTTTAGTTGGATCGGGGACCGCATTGGCTCATTGATGTGGTCCTCGCTTTGCACCACTCCTGTAGAGGTTGTAATTCGATCATTTGGCCCTAGGGCTAAACGATCTAATAAGCTCAATATCACCCACCTTAGGTGAGCATATCGGGGAAAGATCCATTTGTTTTGCAATCTTGCCAAGTGAGCAAATGTTATAATGTACAGCCAGCTTAAGTGTGTTATGGCCAGTGATTTACTTGGCCTTTTGGGACTCACCAAAGAAGTTGACATCCAACCTAGACCAACCATTAGATATGAAAATGTTCTAAATGCTATTAATATGACATAGCTCTGTGGTTGAAATAAAAATGCTCGTGGGAACTGCCCAGTGGGGCCCAAAGGGGCCTTGCTGCTGCACGATACCCTGAGTACCCTGACAGGCCAACCCATTTAATGTAAAATATTTGCAGAATGCCACCAATTTTTTCCTTATTTCTTTTGTGTGCAGAGTTACTGCCCCTTACCTTGTTAAAGGAGAAGGAAAGTCATTTTCGCATTTTACTGCCAATAAATAGAATAGCCACATTAGTGCCACCTAGGACAATATATTTATTCTGCAGAAATCATTACCATACCTGAGTAAACAGCCCCAGAATCTTTCTCTGTTTGTTTAAGATAGCAGATGCCATTTTAAGTAGCTTTCTGCTACAGCTCTAGCTGTTATAGCTCAGATTACACATTTGTAAGGGGGGGCGAGTGAGTTTCATGAATTCTTGGGATAGCAGGAGAGGAGAGAAATGGGCGGACTCCGGCCCCGGGAATGAGGGATTTTTCCAAGAGAGGAAGTCCGATACCCTAAGAACATGTTTACATAAGAGGAGACAAGAAATCCTGCGTTTCTTTTGATAGAGGACTCAGTACAGCATTTCTGTGAGTGCTTTCTGATAAAGCTTACTTAGTTTTCACCTTTCCTTTTCCTTTAAAGGGGTAGTTCACATTTAAGGTAACTTCTTGTAAGTTATAGAATAACAGTTCTTAGCAACGTTTCATTTAGTCTTCATTTTTTATTTTGTATAGTTTTTGAATTATTTGCCTTCTTCAGACTCTTCCTACTTTTGAATGAGGGGTTACTGACCCTGACAGCAAAAAAAAAAAAAAAACTATTGTTAAGGTTACGTTTTATTACTTATCTTTTTTTTAGGCCCTCTCCTGTTCATATTTCAGTTTCTCATTCAAGCCACTGCCTGGTTGGTAAGGTAATTTAGACCCTGGTAACCAGATAGGTGCTGAAATTCCAAACTGGAGGTTTTAACAAAAAACGCAAATAATAAATAATGAAGAACAAATGGAAATTTTCTCAATATCACTCTCTGCATCATACTAAATTTTAAAGAAGTGATTCATCTTCCAAATAACTTTTTGTATGTTATAGAATGGCCTATCCTTTTTCAATTGGTCTTATAGATTTAATTATTTGCCTTTCTCTTCTGACTCTTTTCACTTTTCAAATGGGGGTCACTGACCCCTGCAGCCAAAAACTACTGCTCTGTGAGGGAATTTTTTATTGCTTTTATTACTTGGCTTTTTATTCAGGTTATCCTCTATTCATATTCCTGTCTCTCTTTCAAATCATTGCCTGGTTGTTAGGTTAAACTGGACCCTAGCAACCAGACAGCTGCTGAAATTCCAAACTAGAGAGCTGCTGAACAAAAAGCTAAATCATTCAAAGACCACAAATAATAAAACAAAAACACCAATTGTCTAAGAATATCACTATCTACTGTAACCTTTACTGGTTCAATTTCTACAAACACCACCTTTACTGGTTCTGTTCCTGAAGGCAAACTGCATGGAATCAGAGCTGAGCCTAACAAGAACTTGCCTAGCCTGCCCATATTGTGATATACCTGCCATGGAAGCACCTGTATGTAATAAACATGCATAAATACAAACTATTCCTAAATTAATACTTTTATTTTATTCTATAAAATTACATAATTTTGCATGAAGAAATACAAATTTCCCTATTCATACATGTCTGCTAATAAGCATTGCCGACTAAAGGGTTAAGAAATTCAGCGGCAAGCCTAACTACAGTGCTCGCTAGCTCTTACCAGAGTAATCCGCAATTGATCATGTATCTGGAACTGTGAGCTCACGAGTCCATCACATCAATAGGCTGCTGTAATACCCGGCTGCAGTTCCTTAGTTGTGACAGATTGTTGATCACAGAAGTTAAATGATGACACCATTCTGCATTCATTTGATCACTGGGGCCTGGTCTTTAGGTTTTAATCTTTCCTCTTTTATTGTGTTAGAAGAATAATGTATTATAAAATACCTTCAAGGCTCTCTAATGATTCTGATGACCTTTGCAGTGATCTTGAATACTTTTGCAAAGTTGTTTACTGAGTGTACATCCTTTGGTTCTGCTCTTGTGCCTTTGCTTGAAATATTGGTGTAGTTGTTGACGTTTATATTATCCTAATTTAATTAATTGGAAGCAACTATATACTATGTTTGTGTTTTCTCTAATTCTTTTAAAGGGGCAGTTGACAGCTGCATTCAAGCCGAATAAAAACACCTTGTGTTAAAAGTGTGTACAAATTGGGTTGCGACCTGTCCGGTTTAAACCTGGACAGCCTGGTTTTCAGTAGGGCTATCCAGGTCAAAATTACCTGCCTGGCTTTCCCTGTTTGGAAAACCGGGCAGGATTCTCTAAGATTGAGGCGTTGATTGGCCAATCACAAGTGCCACGTCATAGCCCCGCTTCTGTATTGCCATGGTCTGCCTCCATGATGTTGAGCGTAGTAAATGAGTTGTTATGACATTGTTAGTGGTTTTATTGCATCTTCCTTACCACATTGTTATTGGTTTCTTGTTTTTGTCGGTGTTAAAAAGGAAAACTATATCACCAGAATGAATACTTAACCAACAGAATCTTACCAAACTGGAATATATATATATATATCAGTAAATATTGCCTTTTTACATCTTCTCCCTTGAGCCACCATTTAGTGATTGGTTGTGTGCTCCCGCAGAGATCAGCTGACAGGAAATAATGCAGCTCTGACTGTAACAGGAAGAAGGGTGGTTTGTTTGTGTGCACCGTGAATCGTATGATCCCAGGGGGCGGCCCTTAGTTCTTAAAATGGCAATTTTTAATTTAGGATTTCCCAATGGCACTTGCTAAATAAAAAGTATATTTTTATGAAAATATGTCTCTCTACTCCAAAACTGAAAAGCTCTGCCAATGTTGGTGGGTTTTAGGAAATTTCTAAAAATCAACTTTATTTCTTCCACTATGCATGTTTTAGGTACAATGTCCTATTTCCTTGTAGTTATAGTGTGATTAAAACAACTAGGGATGCACCAAATCCACTGTTTTCAGATTTGGCCTAACCTTTTATCCTCCGTAAAGGATTCGTCCGAATACCAAACCGAATCTGAATCGTAAATTACATATGGGATTGACCACCACAATTCAGTCAAATTTCTTCTTAGTGATAAGACAAAACAGAGGCGCCAAAAGGATAAAATTAGCTAAAAACACTTAAAAACCCAATGGGTAATTCAGAGGAGGTAGTAGTAAGCTTACCTCCTCCAGGCAGACACCAACAAAAGTGGTAATTTTCAGTAATAGTTTATTCACAACAATATTGCAATAGCAATATTGTTGTGAATAAACTATTACTGAAAATTACCACTTTTGTTGGTGTCTGCCTGGAGGAGGTAAGCTAGCAATATTGTTGTGAATAAACTATTACTGAAAATTACCACTTTTGTTGGTGTCTGCCTGGAGGAGGTAAGCTTACTACTACCTCCTCTGAATTACCCATTGGGTTTTTAAGTGTTTTTAGCTAATTTTATCCTTTTGGCGCCTCTGTTTTGTCTTATCACTATACCGAGTCCACCCCGAGTGGAGGGGTGTCATCCCCATTTTTCTTCCTTCTACAGAGAGCGACTTCTTATTCCTGAGTGGGGTCAGGACAATCTCCCCACCTGCCTATACAGTGGTTGCCTATTGGTAACCCTGGCTTGTGAGTATTTATTTGTTTATTCTACCATTACTCCTTGTAAAAACATATTACACTATTGGGGCTCTTGGTGTTCCTTTTTGTCTTCAAATTTCTTCTTAGGGCTGTGGCACACGGGGAGATTAGTCGCCAGCGACAAATCCCCCTTGTTGTGGGCGACTAATTTCCCCAATATGACATCCCACCGGCGAAAATGTAAATCGCTGGTGGGATGGCAACTTCTGTGATTTGGGCAAATCGCAGGCTCTGCGTATGCCATCCCACCAGGGATTTACATTCTCGCCGGTGGGATTATTTGCCCGCGACAAGGGAGATTTGTCACAGGCGACTAATCTCCCCGTGTGCCACAGCCCTTACAGTTGAAAGTAATTAAAACAAGGTCCTTTTCTCTGTCTTCTGACACTGATTGTGTTTTCATTTGAGAAAAGATGAGAAACCCTTATTTAGATGCTATTTAACAATAGCTCAAAGAATACTGGTGATGAAACAGTGAGTGCGTGCTTTATATTGAGCTGCGATTGTTCCCTTCTTTTAGTGTTGTTATATTCAGCATTCTCATTACTGAGCCTTAACTTCCAGCTCTGAAGCAATAAAAATTCAAAGCTCAAGAGTAAAAACCAAAATTTGAAACTGACGAACTTGTCACTTGCAATTTTACATATGCTCGCCGCTTCAGGTTGCGCAAAGCATGTTCTGCTTGATCCCTTCCTTAACCTCTAATAAAACTGGATTTCAGGTACTTAGGTTGAAATTCAAAATGACTTTAATGTGTCAGTTGCACAGCCTCCCTTAATTAAGTTAATAAATCCTTTACTTACAGGATGTGCCTTGGAAGTCACCAAGTTTTAACACATCGGAAGTGAAATCTCCCTTTCCTTGTGTCTGCGTTCTATCAGTGGGTTATTTGTGTGATTATCCTGCCTGGATCAGCTAAAGCTCTGGTTTAATATTTATTTTCTGACATTTATATATACATTTCATTTTGCTCTCTGTTTAACATATAGGAAGGGATGAAGGCGGGGTTACTGTGTACATGCAACATTTCTCTGCTAAATATTATGATTCCTAGATATATGTATTGGCGCTGCTATCATGTTTGGCTGATGCAGACTAAAACTTAAAGCTGCTCAGATGGGCAAAGGTAATGGAGGAATTCACAAAAAAAGGTTCATATTTACTGAGTTGTAACATTTCAGTTACGTAGTGACTTGCTTAAAGGAACAGTAACACCAAAAGATAAAAATATCAAAGTAATTGAAATATAATGTGCTGTTTTTCATGCACTGGTACAACTGGTGTGTTTGCTTCAGAAACACTATTATAGTTTATATAAATAAGTTGCTCTGTAACCATTGGGCTAGCCATTCAAATGGATATAGGGCTAAATGTCACAGGCTACAAAGCAGATAAAAGATAAACACTGTAAAACTCCACATAGCTTATCAGTTACCTGCTATGTAACCTGTGCCTTTTTTCCAGTGTGAATGGCTGCCCCCATGGCTACACAGCAGCTTATTTATATAAACTATAGTAGGGTTTCTGAAGCAAACAGCTTTTACCAGTGCAGGGCAGCAGTACATTAAATTTAATTACTTTGATAGTTTTTGGTTGGTGTTTTGTTCCTTTAATTACCATAAGGCTGCTCAAGTGAAAGCCTCCTTTCCTTTTTTTGTCTTCATGCTGATATGCAGTCACTGAGCCAAACTGGCTAATCTGTTGCTTTAGCCTTTTGGGACAAAGATTGCTTCATACTGCGGCCTTTGTGTCCCTGCCATAATGGAAGACAGGACGATTTATTGTCAAACTATCTGTTGGTGGGAAAGGTAAAGTCAGCCATCATGATGAGAAGTATACTCCCCACAACTGAGCAAATTGTTTTCCACCCATGTATTATAAAAAAAAAAATGAATTTTCTTGAAAATGTTATACACCACAGGGTGTTAGACATAACAGTTTTGTGACTTGTATACATGCATGCCATGTGGTCTAGGGACTTCTAAAGACCTCTAAATTAGGCCTGGGCGATATTCCGTTTAATACCGAATACCGGTGTTTTTTTTTTTTTTAAACTATTTTCATTTTTCAGATACCGCAATACCGGGGTGTCAGGGTACTCACCCGTGCGGGCCGGTCTCGCGCGCCTCCTTGCGTGCGCACGCACGTCCCGTTGTCCGCGGGACGTTGCGCACGCGCGTCCAGGTGCGCGTGCGTCACAGCACACGTACGTGTCAAAGGGTGCACGTCTGTGACGCGCTGACGGCGCCGGTTCTGCGCATGCGTGGGGGGTATTTAAAGCTATCAAACGCCTCCTCCTGTGCTATGTTGTCTGCGGCCTTGCCTGGGAAACTAGGCCTGCCTGATTTACCTTATGACTTTCTGTTGCCGATCCTTCGCTTGCCTGACTCTGATTTTCAATACTGCAGTAATTATTCTCTAATTTATTAGGAAATGGGGTTAACACCTAATCATGCATGGAAAAAAAAAATACCGTCAAATATCGTGACACCAATATAATTTTGAAAAATACCGTTATATAAATTTTTGGTCATACCGCCCAGCTCTACTCTAAATCATTATACAGCATTAAGGGGCTCATTTACTATCTATATCAATTTTTAATTTTAAACTTGGTTCGAATTTGTTTCAGAAAAAGTCGCAGAGAAAACACGCTGCAACTTTGACAAGATTCAATTAGATTAAATTTGCCAAGTTCATGCAGAAGTCAATGGCAAAGGTCCCTTCCCTTTCCTTGAAGTTCACACGTTACTGCTGCGCTGTAAGTTGGAGTGATTTCCCCCCCCTTCCAGCTGCAGAACAATGGGAAGGGAGCAAGATACCAGCTCCCAGTAGGTATCAGAATAGTACTCAATAGTAAGAAATCCAAGTCCAGCTTGGGACTCCTCCAGTTACATGGGAGTAGGAGAAACAATAGGTTACCTGAAAGCAGTTGCAATGTGTAGCGCTGGCTCCTTCTGAAAGCTCAGGCACAATGCACTGAGATGGCGCCTACACACCAATATTACAGCTAAAAAAATACCTTTGTTGGTTCAAGAATACAATTTTAAATGGTAGAGTGAATTATTTGCTATGTAAACAGTGTAATTTAGAAATAAAAAGTACCCCATAAAAATCATGACAGTATCCCTTTAAGATACAGATTTTGCTCTGTACAGGACAGGTCTTTTTCTTCACCTACACACCAAGTAGGGGCATATAATTATCCTCTGGGCCCTGAAAACATTTTGTGTAGTCTTGCATAAAAGCTGTAGGTGCCTGGGGTAAGGCGACAAGGGGCCACATGTTTAACCTTGCTGTGTTGAAAAGCAGTGGCTGAAGTAAATGTTGGTGTTTGCCATCATTGCCTAAGGGTTGTGGCACATGCTGAGATTAGTCGCAGCGAGACAAATCTCCCTTGTCACGGGCGACTAATCTCCCCGATATGACATCCCACCGGCGAGAATGTAAATCGCCGGTGGGATGGCACACATATGCCATCCCACCGGTGATTTACATTCTCGCCGGTGGGATGTCATTTCGAGGAGATTTGTCACGGGCGACTAATCTTAGTGTGTGCCACCGCCCTAAAGGCCTTTGTCCATTTTAGCGCCATTAAATCTCTAATGATTACAAAAATAAACACATTACTGCACATTTTCAACGTTCTACAACTAAGATACATATAAATGTAAGGACTATAGTATATGGTCCCTATTAAAAAGTACATTTGGACCACTAATTGACTCTAATTTATGTTACATAGTTACATAGGGTTGAAAAAAGACCAGAGTCCATCAAGTTCAACCCATCCAAGTAAACCCAGCACACACAACCCCACACCTACCAATCTATACACTCACATACATAAACTATATATACAACCACTAATACTAACTGTAGATATTAGTATCACAATAGCCTTGGGTATTCTGATGTATTTGATAATGTCCTAAACTTTCTCTCCATAATCATTTCCACCCCCTTATTACATAACCACAAGTGAAGTTATTCTGGGTATGTTATGTGGCATTAAATATTTCTCAACACCTCTTTTAGTGACAGAACTGTTATTGTGAAACCTATGGAATGGGTGATTGACATTACTGCTAAGGTGATTGCTGTGAAGGGGAACACACAGGCTGGAAGGTGATGAGAATAAAGGAATTCCCCAGATTATTTAATATGCACAGTAAATTAAATGTGACTACAAAAAAAGCTGCTTGGCAACAGAGTTGTGCTTCAGCTTAATTAAACTGGAGGGAAAGTTTCTGCAAAGAATAAGTGAAAATAACAGTAAATAAAATTGAAGCTAAGCTGTATTTTACTCAAATGGTCACTAACATGAAAAGTACTGCATATAGTCTTAATGATAATAAATGGAAATTCCTGTTTGGCTTTATTTGGTTTATTTAGGGAAAACTCCCATGGGGTAATCATGGGATGGAAATAATAATTGTCCCATTCATGTTCTGCCAAAGTTCGAATGTCTTTAAAAAAAAATTCAAAATGAGTGCTGAAGTTATTCTTCCCATTGACTCCTATAGAATTCTCGACAGACCGGTTTTACCTTCTTAAGTTTTAAAGTCTGAAACTTTAATACATTCAAGATCACATTTTTTGCCATGATTTTCTTTAATAATGGAAAAATTTGATCTTAAATTTTAATTAATGACAATATTACAACTGGCCGCTGCCAAGTTTGCACATATGTACAAAAAGACTCTCTATATAGGCCACAGTGGAATTCTCTCTTATTCTCCCCCTCAGTGACAGATAAAGCAATAATACTAAAATGTACATTTTAATTCATTGCAATAAAACCTTCCCCTTTAAAAACATTTACACACATCAGACTAATTAAAGGGTAACTATCCCTCCCCGCAGAGTCTGTTTCAGTGAACAGTGTCTCTGATAGTAATGCTGACCTATACAAGCAGATTAGCACATCAGGTTTGCACATGTCCTTGGTCTAAGGAGGCAGTGTCTAGACTTGTATCCTTGCAGCAGTGGGATATTGGGTTTGGGTATCTATGTCAAGTGTGGGATTCTTTGGAGCACTCCAAAACCTTGGATTCATTCGTTTTTTATGTGATAGGGAAGTAACACTGTAAGCACTGTCGGGTAGGATCTAGTTTGAATGAGCAATTTCTAAATAATATGCTAGAGATATAGAAATATAAAAGAAATAAATTGAAGTACAAATAATATACTTAATTTATAAATTTGATCTTTTGGGCATCTATTGTGTCCTTGTGTTTATTTTTTTTTTTTTTTATAAATAACACATTTCTGCGTAAAGGTTAAATTGTTGCAGCCCCGGTTAGCTAGACACAATAAATGTTTGTGTGCTGAAGAATTGAAAGGTTTGTTGTCATTGGATCTGACCATCAATATTGAAGTTCTTTTAATGGCCTTTGATCAGTCTTAGCAACATACTCTTCGTAGATGCTCAGGTTGGGATCAGTTCCAAATTTGGGAGTCCAGGGATTCAAAGGAATAGGACAGTATTTAAAGGAATACAGTTATGGAAAAACATGTTTTTTTAGTTTTCAAAATATCAGTTAATGGCGTTCCTCCAGCACAATCTTGCGCTAAAATCCATTTTGCAAATAAGCAAACAGATTTTTTTTATATTCATTTTTTAAATTTGACATAAGGTTTGTTATTTTCTGAGTTCCCCAGATGCCCTCAGCGATGTAACTTGTGCACTGATTAACTTCAGTCTCTCTGTACTGCAGCACTGCAAATTAGAATGGTGCCCCCCCCGCAGCTTCGGAAAGAAACTTTGCGTGATTTCGGAATACCGAAGCAATGCGATGGCTGCGCGATTATCACAGGCGACTGAACCGCTCTGTGGAAAAATCAGCCTTAGGATGATGGCACTATTTGCAGGCAACAAATCCAAGAATACCCTGGATGAATACCTTGAGAATTTCTTTAAACGCTTAACTGCCAAAATTAACTTCTCCTGCTTTTTGTGGCCATTATTCAATTTGATATGTTTTATTGCCCGCAAAAACACGGACACCAAATCTCCCCTTGTGCCATAACCCATTGATTACAGTGAGGGGCAATGATTCCTGACATCTTAGATTGCCCTTGCCCTTCAAAAAAAACAGGATACCCAGAGGCTGAGTATACATTTTAGCATTGTAGTGAGCAAAACAAATTTAGAAATTGTTGGCATTGCTATAAATGGTCCCATGTGCCACCTACTGGTAGATATGAGAATAGCAAGCAAGCAGGAGATACAGAACCAGGACCCCACAACTCTTCCCAACAACATTGAATAGAGAAACAATAACTGTCAAAACAGGTTCAGTGTGTAGCGCTGGCTCCTTCTGAAAGCTCAGGCACAATGTACTGATATGTGTGATCCTACACACCAATATTACAACTAAAAATAAATATATGTATTGCTTTATGTGGGGATTAAGAACTACTTCAAGAAAATCTTGACAGAATCCCTTTAAGGAGTTTGTATGTTCTTTCTGTGTGTGCGTGGGATTTCTCTGTGGACACTGGTTTCCTCCCACACTCCATAAATACATAGAGCCAGGATAATTAGCTGCTGATAAAATTAACCTGTGAGTATGAGCGCGTGCGCAACAGGGGCCTTAGTCTGTAAGGGACAAATCTATTCAAATTTACATTTTGGTTGCAGTTGGAGAAAATCACAATAATAAAAAAATTATAAATTTGAATTTCTTAAAAAAATGTTTTTTGATTTTTAAAGGGTCACGTGATTTTTGTGGCTATAGAGTTTTGCTATATAAACAGAGAATAATAACAACTCCATGCACCTTGAGGTTGTAAGCCAGACTACCAAGTCAGTGTGTATCTATGTAAACTAAATCTACATGTATTGTGATTTTAATATTGGATAAAACAATTTATGAACTTAGCATGGGGGGGGTAACATAAGTTATTTGTCCTGAATATTTAAAATATTTTTTATTTCTCTTGGACATCTCTGCTCCTATGAATATAAGCCTGCAGGATTATTTGTCTCTTGACGCTTTAGGTATGTCTATTAAGGTATGGGACCTGCTATCCAGACTGCTCGGGACCTAGGGTTTTCCAGATAAGGGATCTTTCCATAATTTGGATCTTCATACCTTAAGTCTACAGAAAAATCATTTAAACATTAATTAAACCCAATAGGATTGCTTTGCCTCCAATAAGGATTAATTATATCTTAGTTGGGATCAAGTACAAGGTACTGTTTTATTATTACAGAGAAAAAGGAAATAATTTTTAAAGATTGGAATTATTTGGTTGAGATGGAATCAGTGGGAGATGGGCTTGCCGTATATTGGCAACTTTCTGGATTCCATGTAATGGATTTCATGCCTGTAGATTAGGGTTGCCACCTGTCCAGTTTTGACCCATACAGCCTAGTTTTCTGTAGGGCTGTCCGGGTCAAAACTACCTGTCCGGTTTTCCCAGTTTGGAAAACCGGGCAGGAATCACGAAGATTGATATGGCAATTGGCCAATCGCCATGCCATAGTCCCACCCCCAGGATGTCATGACACGCCTCCCTGCCTGGTGTTCCAAGGCAGGAGAGGTGGCAACCCTACAGTATATATATATGTTTATAGAGGATTAGACATATAAACAAACCTTATGTTAGTGTTTAGGAGAAGCGGCAGAATGTGTCCCTTTACCTGGGGGGTTGGCAGTCATGCGCTGACCAGTATAAAGTTGAGCAATTACATTCCTTTGTGTGCAAATCTTTAATTGATCATTCCTGTCTGTAATACAGATTGTGTTTGCTCTGAGGCAGAACACTTCATATGACTTTGGAAAGAAAGACTTTTTCTGTGCTGAGCAATAAACGCAAAATCCAATTTGCAATTGCACAACAAGACTGTGAGTGATTTATATGTTTATGGCAGCGCTGCCCAAGAGGTGACTGCTAATCACAGAGCAGTGTCTCTCCGGCGCTCCTGCCATTGGCGCTGAATAGTGAGCAGTATCCAGCTAGCTTCATTTAATACTAACGGGCTTTCAACTTATTGGGCTCCCTGTCGCTGTGCTTAATCTGGCCGCACACTGCCTGATCCCTGCTTCCGAACTCACTAATAAAGCAGATGGTTTCAAGCAGAACCACTGAGGCGTAGAGCATTTAGTGCTAGAGGGTGAAATGCGTTATTCATACTGCTCAGTAGAACCAGGGGATGTTATTGGCTGACTGAGGATGGTGGGATTTGTAGTTTTCTGCCGCCGATGTGCAAAGACTTTAATATTTTACTTTAACCTGTCACTTTGGATCATGACGGATTGTCAAAGCCATTATTGTCAGTGGTTTTAAGTAATACTGTATTCCAATTAACTGATGTATTTAACAGATTATCTTTATACAATATATTTTGCATCAACTTTTAGAAGCAGAGTTGGACATTATGCTGTTGCTCCTTAAACAGGTTAGACTCCTGGCTGGCCATATATATAATATTTATACATACCATTTAAGTAGGATCTGCCAAATTACTTGTGGGAGCTGCATTCTACCCACATTAGTGGGGATAAAAAATAGTGCTGTTCTGTTGGAGGCATGAGAGTTGCTCCCACAAATGCAAGTATAAGGACCTGTTATCCAGAATGCTGGGGACCTACAGTTTTTGGAATAATATCGTAAGAAACCACGTTTTGTAGGCAATATCACCAGTGATATTCATTTCCATTCTTAGTAAACATACCCATAAGTTTGCCCAGGAACAGTAACCCATAGCGACCAATCAGCAGGAAGCATTTACTAGTCACCTGATTTAAAAGCCAACATCTTATTGGTTTCTATGGGTTACTGCTCCTAGGCAAATTAAAGTGCCTTTTTATTACTGGATAATTATTACAGAGGAAAAAAAATCTATTTTAAAAACTGAAATAAGTTGATTAAAATTATTATTATTATTATTATTATTAACATTTATTTATAAAACGCCAACTTATTCCACAGCGCTGTACAATAAGTGGGTTTCATACATTGGACATACAGAGTAACATATAAAGCATTCAATAACCGATACAAAAGGGGAAGAGAGCCCTGCCCAAAAGAGCTTACAATCTACAAGTGTCTATAGGAGATGGCCTTCCCATAATTAGAAGCTTTCTGGATAAGGGGTCCCATACCTGTATATCCAAAGTAGAGGGTTAAATGATCTGTCTCTCAATAAGTTCTGCTTTTGTATACGTACCGATTAAGAGAAAAAAGCAAAGTTTGTTAAAAATTCCCTATTGTTATTAATATTCTTAATGTCTAACTGTTGTGTTAGAATAATTCTGCCATAATAGGCCAGGGATAGCAGCCTGTTCTATATTGATTTTTAGTTTTAGTATTAAGGGAACCTGACTTGAAAGGGAGAGTGTCTGCACAGGTATTTCTATTCTATGTCTGTACAGTATAGCTATATGAATTGTACAGAATACTCTCCCCTGTCGGGGGTTTCTTTATAAATACTATGGCTTATTTGTTTTTTCTTAACATATCTGTATTCTGCTCATTGAGCGTACTGATCAATGGATACTGGTTAGAAGATTGGGAAAGAAAGATCATGCAATAACCCAAACATATTAGCACAATACTTCTCATTCTGTTAGGACTCCCGGGGGGTCACAGTTAATGTTGCAGTGGGACCTTTGTGCCTTACCATTCTAGTAGAAAAACTATTCACCCTGTAGATGGATTTGTTGTGCTGATTGTCTCTGCATTTACCTTCCTACCCACTAGGAGTTTAGTGCATTGCCCCAGTATTGAATGTTTGCTGTGGGAAATTGTTTGTGTCACTAACATTTACCTCAATAAGTGGAGTTTAGTCATTTAAATAGTATGTAGTGATATGTTTCTTATTATTATTATTATTATCAGGATATAATACACAAGAGCCTGTAAATTATATCCTTATAAATGGTGTTTAGTGATGTCATTTCTGTCACATCCCTCACTAAATAGTAATGTACCCCCATTGTAAGAAATAAGGATTTTAGAAGTCACCTTGGTGTTCCATGACCTGTTTAAAAGTGATCGTCCTTCAGCCTCGTACCTCTATATGACCATGGAACTCTTTGTTGACTTATTATATCCTTATATTTTGCAAATGAGGGTACGGCCACAATATTATGAATATACATTGCCCTATAAGTTACCAGCTATTACAGGCTAATTCATTTAATTGCATTTTAAATTGGAAGTTTGTTAAGAAACCATTGAACAACGTACATTGTACAATTTTTTTTCTTGATTCGAGTTGTTTTGTACTTAAAAAATTTAAATTCAAGTTATGGTTCGAAAACTCTGGTATTTAGTAACACAAAATCTCAAATGTAAAAATTCTCCATGTCAAAGCTTGAGTGTTTCAATGGGGGTTGTCATAGGCAAAGTCAAGCCATATTCTAAAACTCAAGTTTGTAGAGCTCATAATTAGTGATGAGCGAATTGTTTCGCCAGGCATGGATTCGCAGCGAATTTCCGCATTTTGCCATTGGCGAATTGTTTTGCGAAACTTCAATGAAACTTAGTTGTGGAAAAATTTGTTGTGCAGAATTTTTTTTTGTCGCACGTCAAATTGGTCGGCGTCAGAAAAAGTGCATTGGGTTGCCCGCGGTCGTGTCAAATTGCCCACGATCGCGTCAAAAAAGAGAGGGCGACAAAAAAATAGACGCGGCCAACAAAAAGAAATCACAAATTTTCTTGCCGTTTCGCGAATTTTATGGCGAAGCAAAATGGGACAGATTCGCTCATCACTACTCATATTCTCAAAAAATTTTAGATATTTGAGGTTTTTATTCAAACAAGTTTTCCTTATTAATGAATAAGAGACCATTCGATATGCAAGTTTATTCGATTTAGAAAAACAAACTCAGATTCGCAAACTCGAAAACTGATAAATAAGCCTATTAGTCTACTAAAAAACTATTTAAACAACAATGAAACCCAATAGGATTGTTTTGGCTCCAATAAGGATTAATTATATCTTAGTTGGGATTAAGTACAAGGTGCAGTTTTATTATTAAAGAGAAAAGGACATTATTTTTAAAAATGTGATTAAAACGGGGTCTATGGGCGATGGCCTTTACGTATTTTGGAGTTTTCTGGATAACTGGTTTCCAGATAACAGATCCCATACCTGCACCATCTGGCTTTATAAAAATTATATCTGAATTCATGTTTAAGATGTTTACCTAAAATGTTTAGTCAAGGGTGGCAAAACCGTCTTTCTGATTCCTGTAAAAAAACGAGTGAATCAGGTGTGCGCTCGCTCCCTTCTGCGAGTGCTGTAACAGACGCCATGGTACCTGCAGCGCAGTGACATTTGTATCATGCGTGGGAAGACACATTTATTAATGCACATCTGTTGCCTGTTACCAGTCTGCTGCTAAAAATCACTTATTGAGAGTTGATTTCTTTCCACTTCTGCGAGAGTGATTTCTCTGAGCTGGGCATACGCTGCCAATGATTGTGTTTCATTTGGTTCTGCTGAGTGATGCATATCCCTTTGATGAGAAGCCCCTATTAATCTCATAAATTGTCACAGTGCTTTGGATTAAGTCCCCTTCTGTAGCTAATCAAATCCCTGCAGCTGTATTCATTCTTAAGTGTGTAAATATAGACATTGACTAGAAATACTCACTAACCTCATTGTGGGAATGTACATCACTAGAAAGGAGTGATAAAAACATGTATTGCATGATAGCTGAAAGGATAATTCCTATCACTTTTGCTTTGCGGCTGAGATTGTCAATTTCACTGATTTTGTACTGTGTTAGCATGAATTCACATTTAATATCAGTCAGGACATAGTACATCCATGTGCAGTTAATATGAGCAGCTCAGAATCCGTGATGAACGAGGCTGGCAAACAGTGGCTAAAGAACATTGTGGATTTCAAATATTGAATTCTCATTAAGCAGATGGCAGCTATATGGCCAATACTATGGGGGGAATTCACAAAAAGTGGAGGTAGCCCTTTTTAGGAGTAAAAGTGGTGGAAAAACTGGCGGAAAACACTTTCTCCAGATTCACAAACAGAAATCCGCCTAAATTCCAACTCAACCACCACTTTTCCGTTTTTGCTGAAAGAAAGACATTTTACAGACACTTTTGTGAATTTGTCATTTAAACGACATTTATACGACATTTTAACGACATTTTCAAAATGGAGTAAGTGTAACTGTTAGATCAATTCTAAGCTGTTTTGTTTTGTTTCACCCAGTCTCCATTTCAAACCTAAGGTAGGGGCCCCATTGGGGGATCATTAACATATTAATGGGGATTAGCAGACTATTGTTAGGGGACAAGTTTCTGTCTAACCCTAGAACAATAGGTGCAAAAAGCCTCATTAACATTATATAAACAAGTAAAACACTGATTAAAAAAAGTTAAATTTATACCTAAAAAGTTTTTACTTTTATAATATATATTATTTATATATATAAAAAGTTTTTACCTCACATTTACATAATTATGCAAATTTTAGCTTAATCAATGAGGCAATAATAACATTTTGAGTGAATATATTGTAAACATTTTTATTAAAAGGAAAAGTAAAGCCTCCCAGGAAAATTTTTAGTTTTAGCAGCAGCAGTGCCCCCTCTTTAATCACTTCACTGACACTTTCCGCAACTTATCTGTGCCCCCATAGCATGTCCTGAACTACAGAGCTGCCTGACAGCATTGGCCCCAACCTGTTCCCAGCAGCCATCTTGGGGATCAGGCAACAGCACATGCACACTGGCACCCAAACTGGGATATTGGGGTACAGGGTTGGACCGGCCCCCAACAGGGCACTGGATAAAAAGTGGTCCCTAATCCCCTAGTTGGAGCTCTATTCACCGGGCATGTTGGGGTGGGGGCCGGATTGCTGCTGCCCAGTAATGAGTAGGGGCTAGAGAAGAAGGTATTTAGACCCTTAAATCTTGTTACAGAAGTGGAATTACACAGAAATATAGAAAAAAAATGATAGATTGTCCTGAAAAAGATGATGTATAGTTTCCCTGTGCAAACTAAAATTACCCCTCAGGAAATGCCCCCAAAGTGAAATGGCATATGAAATGCAAAATCCTGCTGGTAAAATCCTTATTCCAAGGCTCATGTAGATTTGGGGCTGGGTTTGATGGCACCGACAAATTTACTAAGAGCTAAATGCAAATTCATAAAAAAAACATAGGGAAAATGACAAACTCTGAAAACTGTCTGCTTAAAATACAAATTCACAAAAGTGGAGATAGAGGTTTGTGAATTAAGTGGAAAATCCCACAAATCTATCTTCAATATTTTTCTCAAATTTTGTGAATTCCCCCCATCAATGTGTTTAATTTGCTCTCAGTTTAACCCTGCAATACCCAGGGCTGCCCTGCACTATTAGGAATGAATGGGAATAAATGTATTTAACATTTGCCCAGTTTGTGTTGCGACCCCTGACTGGACAGTGTTTTGGCAAATGGAACCTGACCACTTTAATGTTCATTTTGTATAAAGATGCAAAGGCAATTCGCTGCTCAGAGTTCATTAGTAATCCATTTAGATACATGAGCCGTGGCTGCTTGGGAATCAGTGTAGCCTGCAACATACTCAATACTGGGGCAGTTGTCTAGACAAAACAGCTAAATGGTTAGCGTACCCCCTGCTGAACTATATTCTGGCTGAAGAGTTACTGATAATGCATAGAAGTAGGGTGAATCTCCTGTACCATATACCAGCAGGGGATAACAGATAGCGCTCACAGGATATCGCCTGTATTACATACCATCTGGGCACTTTTATACGGCTCAGGGAATATCTCCATTACTCTCCTATCAGCTCCCCAGTGTAGATTCTGTTCTATGATTATTTCCATATATCCTAATCAAATTAATTACTAATAGTTAAATGTGTTTGATGATCAGAAACATTTTGTGTGACAAACATGCAAAAGAATAAGAAATCAGGAAGGGGGCAAATAGTTTTTCACACCACTGTATATCCTAATCAAATTCCCAAAAATAACCCTAAAATGCACTTGCACATTGTCCCTGTGCTGCAGCTCAGCTCACCTATCAATTGGCTTCTTATTGCCAGTAATAAGAAACGGATTTTTCCTGTGACAGTTGCTTTCAGCTGCCATAGACAGCACAATTCCCTTAAAAATGCAAAGAGAGGATTTGTGGAAAATGTAAATGCAGCCACTGAAAAAAAATCTGGACATCGCTCCACCAGCCTATTTCTAAAGGCTGATATCCTTACGTTGGAAGGTTATGTGACCGTGCCCAGGGCAGTCACGAGGCGGACCCCGGAGGAGGGAATTGAACCTGCAACCCCGTCGTCACAGGGCGGTCTCCCTACCCCTAGGCTATCCTACCTCCTCCCACTTATAGGATGTTTTTTATTTGCTACATAGTGGCAGTTGGTGTATCCTAACTGAGAAGCCTGCTGTTTGCTCAAGACCTATATAACTAGGGGGACTGTTTAATAAGTAGGGAGAATGAATCCTCCATTTATCAACATTCTCTGAGAAAGTTGATAAGTGAGCCCCGGGGGGGGGGGGGGAGGGCAAAAAGCCTCATTGACATTTTATAAGCAAGTAAAACACTGATTAAACAAAAAGTTGAATTGATATGTTTTATATAAAAAAAAAATGTTTCCCTCACATTTGCATTGTTATGCTAGTTTTAGCTTAATGAATGGGGCAATAATAACATTTTGAGTGAATATATTCATTTTTATTTAAAGGAAAATTAAAGCCTCCCAGGCAAAATTTTAGTTTTAGCAGCAGTGCCCCCTCTTTAAAGGACAAGGCAACTCAAAATATAATTTTTTGCCTAATAAAAGAAACCAAAATTCTAAGCAGCTTTGCAATATACATTTATTACAAGTTTGTAATGGTTTGTGAGTTATTTGTATATATAATTGCTATTACAAGCAGTGCTTGCCTGTCCCTTTCTATTCCCTGCCCTGGGGGCTCAGACTGGTGAAACAGTGTAACACAAGGCAGCAGCCTGACAGACCTGACTCGCTGGAGGAGACTGACCTTTGCAACATTGTTTAAAATGTAACAACCAGGAGTTCAGCAAATGCCGCTTTCAATAGCAATTACACTTACAAATAACGTTTAAAGCGCTACAAATTTTTAATTATTTCATATTGGAAAGTTGCTTAGAATTATGTTTTCTTTCATTATGCAAAAAATTATTTTTGGGGTTGACATGCCCTTTAAAGGGGACATATACCATAAATTTTAACAATGCACTAAACCATGTAAAATAATGTAAAATAGAAGTAAGTGCTTTTATTTTAATACCTTTGGGTTCAATTATGTCCATAACTGCTTGAAAACTGTGCTCTACCCAGACCTTATGCCGCTTCCGGTTTAGACTCTTCACTCTTCAGTATGTGGCTGGGGCCCTGGCCCTGATAGACTTCAGCAGAGCTACTTAAAGTGCAGTGAATATGCATAGAGTGGGCGGGGCTTAGCGATGTCACAGGCAGTCAGTTCCTGCTCTACTCGCTCCCCTCCCCCCGTGCCGGATTGCTGCTGCCCAGTAATGAGTAGGGGCTAGAGAATAAGGTATTTAGACTCTTAAATCTTGTTACAGAAGTGGAATTACACAGAAATATAGAAAAAAATGATGTATAGTTTCCCTGTGCAAACTAAAATTACCCCTCAGGAAATGCCCCCAAAGTGAAATGGCATATGAAATGCAAAATCCTGCTGGTAAAATCCTTATTCCAAGGCTCATGTAGATTTGGGGCTGGGTTTGATGGCACCGACTAATTTACTAAGAGCTAAAGGCAAATTCATAAAAAAAACATAGGGAAAATGACAAACTCTGAAAACTGTCTGCTTAAAAGACAAATTCACAAAAGTGGAGATAGAGGTTTGTGAATTAAGTGGAAAATCCCACAAATCTATCTTCAATATTTTTCTCAAATTTTGTGAATTCCCCCCATCAATGTGTTTAATTTGCTCTCCGTTTAACCCTGCAATACCCAGGGCTGCCCGGCACTATTAGGAATTAATGGAAATAAATGTATTTAACATTTGCCCAGTTTGTGTTGCGACCCCTGACTGGACAGTGTTTTGGCAAATGGAACCTGACCACTTTATTATTCATTTTGTATAAAGATGCAAAGGCAATTCGCTGCTCAGAGTTCATTAGTAATCCATTTAGATACATGAGCCGTGGCTGCTTGGGAATCAGTGTAGCCTGCAACATACTCAATACTGGGGCAGTTGTCTAGACAAAACAGCTAAATGGTTAGCGTACCCCCTGCTGAACTATATTCTGGCTGAAGAGTTACTGATAATGCATAGAAGTAGGGTGAATCTCCTGTACCATATACCAGCAGGGGATAACAGATAGCGCTCACAGGATATCGCCTGTATTACATACCATCTGGGCACTATTATACGGCTCAGGGAATATCTCCATTACTCTCCTATCACCTCCCCAGTGTAGATTCTGTTCTATGATTATTTCCATACAGTGGTGTGAAAAACTATTTGCCCCCTTCCTGATTTCTTATTCTTTTGCATGTTTGTCACACTTAAATGTTTCTGCTCATCAAAAACCATTAACTATTAGTCAAAGATAACATAATTGAACACAAAATGCAGTTTTTAAATGAAGGTTTACGTTATTAAGGGAGAAAAAAAACTCCAAATCTACATGGCCCTGTGTGAAAAAGTGATTGCCCCCCTTGTTAAAAAATAACTTAACTGTGGTTTATCACACCTGAGTTCAATTTCTGTAGTCACCCCCAGGCCTGACTACTGCCACACCTGTTTCAATCAAGAAATCACTTAAATAGGAGCTACCTGACACAGAGAAGTAGACCAAAAGCACCTCAAAAGCTAGACATCATGCCAAGATCCAAAGAAATTGAGGAACAAATGAGAACAAAAGTAATTGAGATCTATCAGTCTGGTAAAGGTTATAAAGCCATTTCTAAAGCTTTGGGACTCCAGCGAACCACAGTGAGAGCCATTATCCACAAATGGCAAAAACATGGAACAGTGGTGAACCTTCCCAGGAATGGCCGGCCGACCAAAATTACCCCAAGAGCGCAGAGACAACTCATCCGAGAGGCCACAAAAGACCCCAGGACAACATCTAAAGAACTGCAGGCCTCACTTGCCTCAATTAAGGTCAGTGTTCACGACTCCACCATAAGAAAGAGACTGGGCAAAAATGGCCTGCATGGCAGATTTCCAAGGCGCAAACCACTTTTAAGCAAAAAGAACATTAAAGCTTGTCTCAATTTTGCTAAAAAACATCTCAATGATTGGCAAGACTTTTGAGAAAATATCTTGTGGACCGACGAGACAAAAGTTGAACTTTTTGGAAGGTGCGTGTCCCGTTTCATCTGGCGTAAAAGTAACACAGCATTTCAGAAAAAGAACATCATACCAACAGTAAAATATGGTGGTGCTAGTGTGATAGTCTGGGGTTGTTTTGCTGCTTCAGGACCTGGAAGGCTTGCTGTGATAGATGTAACCATGAATTCTACTGTCTACCAAAAAATCCTGAAGGAGAATGTCCGGCCATCTGTTCGTCAACTCAAGCTAAAGCGATCTTGGGTGCTGCAGCAGGACAATGACCCAAAACACACCAGCAAATCCATCTGAATGGCTGAAGAAAAACAAAATGAAGACTTTGGAGTGGCCTAGTCAAAGTCCTGACCTGAATCCTATTGAGATGTTGTGGCATGAGCTTAAAAAGGCAGTTCATGCTAGAAAAACCTTAAATAAAGCTGAATTACAACAATTCTGCAAAGATGAGTGGGCCAAAATTCCTCCAGAGCGCTGTAAAAGACTTGTTGCAAGTTATCGCAAACGCTTTATTGCAGTTATTGCTGCTAAGGGTGGCCCAACCAGTTATTAGGTTCAGGGGGCAATTACTTTTTCACACAGGGCCATGTAGGTTTGGATTTTTTTTCTCCCTAAATAATAAAAACCCTCATTTAAAAACTGCATTTTGTATTTTCTTGTGTTATCTTTGACTAATAGTTAAATGTGTTTGATGATCAGAAACATTTTGTGTGACAAACATGCAAAAGAATAAGAAATCAGGAAGGGGGCAAATAGTTTTTCACACCACTGTATATCCTAATCAAATTCCCAAAAATAACCCTAAAATGCACTTGCACATTGTCCCTGTGCTGCAGCTCAGCTCACCTATCGATTGGCTTCTTATTGCCAGTGATAAGAAACGGATTTTTCCTGTGACAGTTGCTTTCAGCTGCCATAGACAGCACAATTCCCTTGAAAATGCAAAGAGAGGATTTGTGGAAAATGTAAATGCAGCCACTGAAAAAAAATCTGGACATCGCTCCACCAGCCTATTTCTAAAGGCTGATATCCTTACGTTGGAAGGTTATGTGACCGTGCCCAGGGCAGTCACGAGGCGGACCCCGGAGGAGGGAATTGAACCTGCAACCCCGTCGTCACAGGGCGGTCTCCCTACCCCTAGGCTATCCTACCTCCTCCCACTTATAGGATGTTTTTTATTTGCTACATAGTGGCAGTTGGTGTATCCTAACTGAGAAGCCTGCTGTTTGCTCAAGACCTATATAACTAGGGGGACTGTTTAATAAGTAGGGAGAATGAATCCTCCATTTATCAACATTCTCTGAGAAAGTTGATAAGTGAGCCCCGGGGGGGGGTGGGTAAAAAGCCTCATTGACATTTTATAAGCAAGTAAAACACTGATTAAACAAAAAGTTGAATTGATATGTTTTATATAAAAAAGTTTTTTACCTACATTTGCATTGTTATGCTAGTTTCAGCTTAATGAATGGGGCAATAATAACATTTTGAGTGAATATATTCATTTTTATTTAAAGGAAAATTAAAGCCTCCCAGGCAAAATTTTAGTTTTAGCAGCAGTGCCCCCTCTTTAAAGGGGACATATACCATACATTTTAACAATGCACTAAACTATGTAAAATAGAAGTAAGTGCTTTTATTTTAATATCTTTGGGTTCAATTATGTCCATAACTGCTTGAAAACTGTGCCCTACCCAGACCTTATGCCGCTTCCGGTTTAGACTCTTCACTCTTCAGTATGTGGCTGGGGCCCTGGCCCTGATAGACTTCAGCAGAGCTACTTAAAGTGCAGTGAGTGTGCATAGGGTGGGCGGGGCTTAGCGATGTCACAGGCAGTCAGTTCCTGCTCTACTCTACCACCCCCCCCCGGGCTGGATTGCTGCTGCCCAGTAATGAGTAGGGGCTAGAGAAGAAGGTATTTAGACCTTTAAATCTTGTTACAGAAGTGGAATTACACAGAAATATAGAAAAAAAATTATACATTGTCCTGAAAAAAATGATGTATAGTTTCCCTGTGCAAACTAAAATTACCCCTCAGGAAATGCCCCCAAAGTGAATTGGCATATGAAATGCAAAATCCTGCTGGTAAAATCCTTATTCCAAGGCTCATGTAGATTTGGGGCTGGGTTTGATGGCACCGACTAATTTACTAAGAGCTAAAGGCAGATTCATAAAAAAAACGTTGGGAAAATGACAAAATCTGAAAACTGTCTGCTTAAAAGACAAATTCACAAAAGTGGAGATAGAGGTTTGTGAATTAGGTGGAAAATCCCACAAATCTATCTCCACTTTTATTTTGTCTCAATATCACCACTTTTGTGAATTCCCCCCTATGTGGATAGCCCTTTAATTATTGGAATTGTTTATTTAAGCCAATCCTATCATTGCCAACACAGGGGCTGTTACATAACAGGAACAATTTTGTGCTTCCTGTGGCAACAGTTTGGGGAAGGCACTTTCCTGTTTCTTTAGGCCCCTGAAGGCAGTTTAAGTCCTGACCTCAATCCACCTGCACACCTGTAGCAGTGATCCCCAACCAGTGCCTCGGGGGCAACAAGTTGCTCACCAACCCCTTGGATGTTGCTCCCAGTGCCCCCAAACCGGTAATTTGGATCTCCATAACTTAAATTTTCTAAAAATAAGGTATGGAGATCCAAATTTTGATAAGACTCCTTAAACATTACATAAAGCCAATAGGTTGTTTTGCCTCCAATAAGGATTCATTATATCTTAGTTGGGATCAAGTACAAGGTACTGTTTTATTACAGAGAAAAAAAAAACCCTATTGGGTTTATTTAATGTTTAAATGATTTTTTTGGTAGACTTAAGGTATGGTGATCCAAATTTTGGAAAGACTCCTTATCTGGAAAACCACAAGTTCCAAGCATTCTATATAATAGGTTCCACATCTGTGGTTAACCTCCCTGCTTTGCTATTGAACTTTAAGACCCTATAAAATCAAATGGTGTTGTACGGCTCAGAGCAGTCACTTTGACATTGATCTCCATGAATAAATGTGTCAGGTTTCCTGCAGGATTCCCCTGTTTGACTTCCCATAAATTAAATATGTTACCTACTTCTGTAGTCACTTCTAGTATGATTAGGCTATAGTAATACCTTCAGTTTATTTGGCTATAGGCAAAGAAAAAGAAATATCGTGCAAAGGTGAACTTCCCATTTAAGTACAGTAGTAGAAATATTGGTGACAATTAGAAAGCAAACTGATGAATGCAGAAATCTGAAAGGAACGTTCCAGCTTATTCTTGGCAAGTGATATGTTCCCAGTCTGTTGTATCTTTTCCAAACTTGGTTGTTTTCTTCTAAATAATTTCTAGATTGTGTTTTAAAAATGTAGAGCATTGACAGACTAGGAGTGACTCATTGTAATTGCATCCATGGATTGATTTTATTCCTTCCAGGGAGCTTTACATTTCACAGAAAAAACTATAGGAAAAAAATGTAAACTATTTAATTTATCAAAATGTCAGGTTTTCTGGTTACCCACACAAGTGGCTAAATGTAAATGGCTTTTTTTTTTGTTTCTTGCAGGCAATTTGGATCTCACAGGGCAGAAGCAGGTGTTTAAAGCTGAGAACAATCCTTGGGTCACGCCAATTGCTGATCAGTTCCAAGTGGGAGTGTCTCATGTCTTTGAATATATCCGCTCAGAAACCTACAAATAGTAAGTTTTATTGCATAAAAACACGTCTTTTAAGTAGAGACGCCTGGAAGGAAAGTCATGTGTGTATATTTTTCTGTGTGTATTAGGTACAAGTATAGGGTCTTTGATCCAGAATACTTGGAACCTGGCGTTTGCTGGATCCATAATTTGGATCTCCAGACCTTAAGTCTGCTAAATATCATTTAAACATAAAATAAACCCAGTAGGATTGTTTTACCACCAATATGGATTCATGCAGCTTAGTTACCATCAAGTACAAGGTGCTGTTTTATTAATTTTCTTAAAATGGTCTCTGTGGGAGATGGCCTTCCCATAATTGTGAACTTTCTTAATAACAGGTTTCAGGGTAAGGCATCCCATACCCATACTGCTTTTTTCATCTCCTTGGTTAGTTACAGGTTACAGGTTGGTTGGAGAGCAAAACATGGAAAGTTTCATTCTCCACAAATGGAGCCATTATGTAAACCCACATAGGGTGTATGTAAGATTACAGATGCTTTCTACTCTTTGTCTGGCTAACACAGTGACCATAGACTCCTCTTTTATACACACAACGAATCATTTACAGACTAGACACCAAATACTGTACTACATAGATCCTGAAATAATTCACTGTGGAAGGCTTGGCGCCATCCTGGGGCCTGGGGACTCACCACCTACCTGAAATCATTAGGACCCACCTAGAATAACAATTACTCAACAGACCTGGAAAACGGGGGTGTCAGAACCTCTAACCCAAATACCACTCCCCGTCCCCCCTTCCTACCCCATGGAAACTTTGACAAGCAGCTGTATCATCTAAGATTTGTATATCATTTTCTGAATTTACTACTTCTGATTTTTTTATATTGTAAAACTTACCATATATACTCGAGTATAAGCCGGTCCGAATATAAGCTGAGGTACCTGATTGGAAAAACTGGAAAAAATTATTGACTCGAGTATAAGCCTAGGGTGGTAGTGAGTTTTTTTTCTTTCTTCTATGCCGTACTGTACTGTATGTGTGTAATTTTAAATTATGGTAATTAATAATTAACAGTATTCACCTGTATTAGCAATGCTGATCACATGATATGGATATACCTGATCAGTATTGCTAAAACTGGTAAATACTGTTTACCAGTATAAAGACATATTTCAAATAAATACTGTACTTAGTACTGTACTAATTATAGGTAATTATTGATTGTTTGAAGTTAAACACACATGACAGATCTGAACATCTGCTTTTCTACTCTCGGTAGTGGATGGATTTTGCACAGAACAGCTGGCTTCTTCCAGTGAGGAGAACCAGCCGCTTTGTGTGTCCTAAAAACCCTGTATCTTGTATTGCACCCAACTCGAGTATAAGCTGAGGGTGACTTTTTCAGCACATTTTGGGTGCTGAAAAACTCGGCTTATATTCGAGTATATACGGCAATAAAGATATCCTTAACTTAAGGTATTGTTTAAAATGTGGAAAGCAGGATGCAATGGACCCAGTTCCCAATTTTTTTTTCACTTCGCCCTGCCTTCTATGCTATATACATTGCTGCAAGTCCCTGGGTTCCATTTCAGAGCATAGACACCTGCATCCTCTGCC
Organism: Xenopus tropicalis; assembly: GCF_000004195.4. Taxonomy (NCBI): domain Eukaryota; kingdom Metazoa; phylum Chordata; class Amphibia; order Anura; family Pipidae; genus Xenopus; species Xenopus tropicalis. The sequence continues at coordinate 28,794,203 of NC_030682.2, forward strand.
TTGAATACGGCTCTGTAGTGCTGTATGCTGCATGGGTCACAGACAGGACTCACATAGAAACTTACATGTGCTGTACATCACCATCTACTGGTCAAAACAACTCAACAGTCCCCATTTACAGTATTCCCTCACTAACATATAGTATTAGTATTAATCATTTGTCCCATTCCTCTTCAAAATAAGAAAAATTATAAAAATACCAGTATTAGATAAAAGACAATCAATCATATATAATATGCACTTATCTTGTTGATGTGAGGAGTCCTGAGCTCATTGCTTTTGTGTGTGAAGGACATGCTGATAGAAACTGAGAATCCCTAGCTAGGCTCAAGGGAAGCAGAGCTTTCCCTATGTAGCACAGCACAGCTCTGAAATCCCAAGAAGACATAACTGAGCTGTATGTAAAGCAATGTGTCTTTGGAGATCCCCCTCAGTTATTCCTAGAAGACCTAAGTAATAGCTGCTGAGCCAGAGTGCCTAGTTTAGCAGTAGAAAAGTGCTCTTGGTTCAGATTATGAAACAAAAGTACATTACATAAGTGCTCAGAGCAGCATTTTAAGCAAGTTTGCAGAGTTTTTTCACCCCCCCCCTCCCCTTTAACATTACCAGAGTTAGATTACTAAGCTTATTGAGCATAATCACTTGCATCCGATGCCTCATTTCTTACCGTTGCATTCCCTGCATTGTGGGAAATACCAAGATAGCTTTTAGACTCTATAAAAGTGTGAATTTCTTACATAACTGTTTTCTTAGCACAAAATGTTTGGGCAATACATTCTAGCCTTTTCTAACATCAGACAGCTTGTCTGGAGAATGTTTATAACAAGTTCACAAGAGATGCACGGCCGTGATGATCAGTCAGTAGTACAGAAGGCAACAAGGGTCACATCTTCTTATTTCTGCACATCCAGGGACTGGGAAATTTATAGTACGTGTCATGTTTTATTACAAAACAACGTAACGATTTGGGTCTGAATGATGCGAGGCAAGAAAAGCAGTGCATAAAGAATATTAAGCTTCTCCTATTTGCCTTGCTTAATACGGGGCCGGCTAACGTGACTCTTGGATTCCATTTTTCCATTCTTCTGTGAACACAAGAAGTCATAGAAGCATTCTTCTCATTAAGCAAATCACCAGGCTGAGGAGAAGTTGCTGTAATCCCTTCACAAGTCAGTAACCTTATGCTAAATTGACCACTTTGATGCAACTGAATCATCCAAGCAAGATCAGACGATGCAAGTTGACCCACTTGACAGCATGGAGGAGAGCGACTATTTTATTGATTGTGAAGGGATCCCGCGGGGAAGATGGCACAGTATTTTTAGCACTGATCATTTAAATTGTTCTCTTTTTTTTGAATACACAGATCTTAAGTACCTTTTATTTTAAGCCTCCGCTGTCTCTAAATCTCTAATTGCATGGGTTTCTATGAGGAAAGATAAAGTACGAAAATTCATTCTGCCATTAAATTCCCTTTTTTTAAGTGAAAGCAGTGCAGAACATCAGATCAGAAACAGAACAATCCAGCTCTTGTTGCCAGAAGGAAGGAATTTATGATCAATTAACTTAAATAAAACTGTATTCTCTTTTTTTTTTATTGCTGCTATCTGCAAAAATGGTAACGTTCAGCTTATTGTTTGAGAAAAAGGAAACGCCGGGAATGCAGAAATGCATCGGTGACCTGGTAGAGAAAATATCCCTCTTTTATTGTCAGCTCTGAAGAAGATGATACATGAGCACAACGCTTATTCTGTGCACATCGCATTGATTCTTGGCATGGTTCATTGTGTACATGTGGGCAGGGCTGCTGTGCTGCTTGGATTCAGAGAAGAAAACTTACACATTCCCTAGAGACTTCATAGTACCAGCATTCCTGGTGATTATAAGTGGGTGGGGTTCTGCCCATAATTGTCTCCGTTCCCTCAAGATAAGCAGGGTATTAGCTTCCACCTTGTATGTCAGTTTACAGATGGAGTCATAAATGTATTTAAAAAAAAAAAAAAAAAGGTAAATGCACACAGGGTGCAGGGAATATCCCTACATGTGAAGCTACACTCATCATTATGGGGAGAATAGCCCATTCTCTGAGCCATGTCTCACACATCGCTGATCATCCGTTAGTGGAGCCCAAATCTTGCTTATGAATCCAGTGGGGAATAATAATATAATAGTGGTTACAATCACTTTCTCTGATAGTGGCCATTAGAAATCCAAGTCAAAGAGGGGCAACTATCATTGCTTTTAAATAGAATGGACAAGCCTTTTAATGTATAATAGCTCTTTATACAAGCTCTTTAATAAGGTATATCCAATAGTTTTTTATACAAGCCCTTAAAGGAGGTATACCCAGTAGTTCTTGATGCAATCCCTTTAAAGGGGAGCTATAATTTTTTTTTAAATATATTAATTTAAAATTTCTGTACTCTAAACTCTGAAATCAAGTTACTGTTCACTATTCCCCCCCCCCCCTCATTATCTGTCTCTCTTCATGCAGGAGGCGGAACAAGATATTGCATATTTTGATTGACAGATCTGATATGTCTTTTGCGGGGTGGGGCTTTGGCACAAATTCTGTATGTACGTGTCATGTTGCATTCCACCTGCGTTCGGCGCTTACATGTGCCTGTGTCAGTACAGCCCCGTGACAAAGAATGGATTACTCCACCACAGGGGAATGCAGGGCCAAATGGCCGTCTGTACGAGCCCCTAGTAAAAAAAAAATACCCCCAAAGGGGTGTATTAGAACTAACTGTCAATCAAATCTGACTCCTTCTCCTGCATGAAAATAGAAAAAGAGACAGATACTGAGAGGAGGGGGTTAGTGAAGAGTAACTTGATTATTTTAGAGATAGTACACAAGTTTTAATTGATTATATATTTTTAAAGAAAAATCTTAATGTATAAGTATCTATAACTAAGGTATATTTATGCATAAAACTAGACACAGTAGTCCTAATGTTTGCCGTTGATATCTAGCCAGCCAACACAGGATCTAATAAGGCCGAACTGCTAAAAACAAGAGGCTCAGCTTCACAATTTGTTGTGTTTTATTGGACACACTCTTGTGGATTTGGTGTGAATAAGCATAAAGATAATGCTGCCATGTCGTTTCCGTCTATCCATGCCCAATACTGCATTGTAATCTCTAAACATCATGTCTGAAAAGTTGAACTTTATGGTGAATTAACTGGAAAACTGACTGCACAAAATATTTTGTCTTTTATCTGATGCAAACTATTGCAGCCTCTGCTGTACTACCCCAAATACAGGAGCACATGTGTCTCTTTCATATTTAACTTTTAGTGCAGAGTTCCTTATACTGCCAGCACTTGGTGGCTCTCTTGGAAATGCCATTCGGCTTTAGTGAACTCCCCACTCCTATTAGATTGAAGCAGCTGTTGCTCCTTGTGTATAGAACCTGTTTAAAGTGCCAAAACCTCGTGTTCTATTTCATCCTTAAACTGACAGTGCCATTCCCTGTAGTGTATGAACAGTTCCTCATAAATAAATCTATAAAACAAATGTTACATTCTGCTCAGGCCCCTTTAGTTATTCATTGAACGAAGGCCCACGTTTCAGGATTCAGAGCTTGTCTAGGCAATTAGTTTCCAGTTTTATAGGATTTTAGAATTAGATGGTTTGTGACCTGTTCATTGCAGCCAGCAAGTTTCTACTGATGATTGAAAACAAACGAGTCTGATGCTTTGGTCAAGTCCATTCCAGCAAAGCTGTGCGGTTCTGCCTAATTATTTATATAAGATACAGCAGCACAGATAGTTCGTATCAGATGCCATTAGAAAAGACAATTCTTATGAACAAATCTGAACTTTCAGCTTTCACTATAGTGCACAGTGAATGTGCTGGCTTAGGGGGGTGCAAGGAATTCCTAGGAAAAATACTAAAGATCAGGTGGATACTTTGGATCCACCTCAACGTGAAGTGGCACTTAGCTTTTCATAAAAGATACAAAAAAGATAAAAGATAAAAAAAAACACTGTCCCATAGAGCAGCAGCCATTTTTCTATATGTTCTCTCTATACCTAAATAGATCTCCTTTGGGTTCTTTGGTTCTATCCCACACTTCAAAAGTATACAGTCAGGTTAACTGTCTCTGGATAATATTGACCACACTGTATGAATATGTAAGCTCCACTGGGGCATATTGTGAATGAGGTAAGACTTCTGTTAAAGGAAAACTAAACCCTCAAAACAATGTAGGTCTCTATAAAAATATCTTGCATAAAACAGCTCATATGTAAAACCCTGTTTGATTGAAATAAACCGTTTTCATAAAAATATACTTCTTAGTAGTATGTTGCATTGGGTAATCCTAAAATAGAAAACTGCCATTTTATGTTCTAAGGGCCGCCTCCTAGGATCATACAATTCACAGTGCACACAAACAAACCAAGGGCACACATACATGCTAGACCCACCCCTTTACACCCACACTACTTCCTGTTACAGATAGAGCTGCATTATTTCCTGTCATGTGATCTCTGAGGAAGCACACAGCCCATCACTAAATGGTGGCTCAAGGGAAAGGATGTAAAAGGGCAATATTTACTGATATGTATATTCCAGTTTGGTGAGATTCTTCAATAGGTCATTTAATATGATATAAACTATCTCTGGTTTCAACCTAACTTACTATGTTACTCTTCCTGGGGAGATATATTTAAAATTAAATGCTATGAAATACGTAAGAGCCATATAAATAAATAAATATATATATAGTTTTTAAATGTACTCTTTTAGTTTGGTTTCCAAGAAGATCATCTAACAGACCCATCCATACCTAGCAGAATAGCTGTGTTTTTATGTGTACATTTACACAAATCCAGCACAGGCCGGCTAGAAGCACGGAGGTATAAAGTAGCACACATTTCATCATTACAGATATTTGTTTTCTTCCAGGAACCTATGGTAAATTCTTCATTGAAAACTGTTGCACCATCATAAATAGAGCCTATAACCTTGTCAGTATCATGTTTATATATCTGCTAACCTGCCTGCAAAAATGATTACTGTACACAGAGGAAGATACCAGGGAAAAAGGGGATGAATTAACTTCAAAAAAGACTGAGTGTTCATTGGAGGAAAGACTTTCTTGCTGCACTATAGAAATAAGAGCCTTTGCTGGAAATTATTTCTGTGCCTTGGGTCAGAGCTGTACATCGGGTTGCAGATTTGTGTAGATGCCTGAATGTAAAGACTGCAATAAAATCTTATCCTGTCTGTTCTGCCAAATGTGGAAAACAATACTGGCACAAAGGATAACTTTTCCATTGGACAGGACCCTATTTACCTCTTGTATCGGTTGTATGTGTATGTATAGTTTATATCAGTGTTCCCCACCCAGTGGCTCATGAGCAACATGTTGCTCCCCAACCCTTTGGATGTTGCTCCCAGTGGCCTCAAAGCAGGTGGTTATTTTTGAGTTTCTGGTAAGGAGACGTTTTGGTTGCATAAAAACCAAGTATATTGCCTTCTGTAGGCTGTCAGTCCATATAGGGGCTATTAAGTAGCCAATTATAGCTCTTATTGCTACTCCTAGAAACCTTTTTCATGATTGTGTTGCTCCCCAACACTTTTTCCATTTAAATGTTGCTCACGGGTGAAAAAGGTTGGGGATCCCTGGTTTATATAAACATTTATTATACAATGATGCAGAATAGGTTGGTGCTTTATAAATCACAGCATATAAGGCAGGTACTATATGAATGTAGTTACATAATTAGCATTTTTGCTTGTATTATTAAATGATATAACCACATCCTAATTGATGATTTAAAAACGATACATAATACAGATAAACAAAGATAACTTGCAAATGATATTGATGGATGATGTCATCAGTTATAATTGATGATCTGTGATGTAATTTCCTTCACATGACTCGCTTAAACTTGTGTAAAATCTGAGGATATCAGCAGCCACCTCGGAGTTCCATGATATGTATAAAAGCAATCGGCCTCTGGCCTTGTACCTTTATATAGTCATGCAGTATGCAAAGTCATGCAAAGGGGTTGTTCATCTTTAAGTTAACTTTTAGTATGACGTAGAAAGTGCCATTCTGAGACAATTTGCAATTGGTCTTCATTTTGTGTTACTGGTAGTTTTTTTTAATTATTTAACTTTTTTTCCTGCAACTCTCCAGTTTGGACTTTCAGGAGTTATCTGGTTGCTAGGGTCCAATGCACCTTAGTAACCAGGCTTGAGAAAGTGACTGATATATGAACAGTAGAGGGGGCGAGTAGGAAGTTAAGGAATAAAAAGTAAGAATAACAATAAAATTGTAGCCTCACAGAGCAATAGTTTTGAAAGAAGGAAGGAGTCAGAAGAGAAAAGCAAATAAATCAAAAGTTATAAAACATAAAAAATGAAGAACAAGACCTAAGATTGTTTCATATCATTAAAAGATAATTAAAGTTGAACTACCCCTGTAAGCCATAATATTAATAATGACATGTTTTTAAGTATAGACAAAATTAATATAATTGTATTAAGGAATTGAAACAGGTTATTGCTAAGCCATTAGCAAAGAAGGCAAGCGGTGATAATTATTCATTACTTATTATTAGCGAAATGCTGCTACTAAAAGCAATAGGTTTTCAGATGTTTCTTATTTTTCCGAATTGATGTTATGGTACACTTCTAGTATAAATCCTCTCTCCTACCTCATTCATACTGACTAATACTCTGTATATTCTGGTTTCCAAGGAGAAAAAAAATCTGCTGTCAATCTGTTGTCCAGCACTCATCATTATCCATCATTATACCGTGTCAATTTGATTTACAGTTCTAGAGAAGTAGTTAAGTGACTGATATCTGGATCATATTGGGAGTCCTAAAGGCCCGTGAGAATGCAGAATGTTGACAAGCTAAATATTCAGAGAACAACAACTTCCTAATGATTGCTATCTCCTTTTTGACCTCTCTTGTACTTTGAGCCAGAATTATGATGGAAAAGTCACCAATCATTACATAAATATTAGAAAGTTTGCTTCCCAGAGGACAGTCAACTAGCAATCAAGATTTCTGATGAGATAGATTCAGAAAGGAAGTATCGTCTTTCATATATTCATGTAGACTGGATGGAGAGAGAGCTATTGAAAATGACTTTCTTAAATTACCCAGTCAGAATTCTGTTGCTTTTAACACGTGGTGCTCTGTATATCTTGCATTGTATTGTTTTGTATGAACCAGCAGGACAACTCGTTTGGCATTGCTTTATACAATTAAAGAAAATACTTTTAGCAGTTTTCTTCCTTAGCAAATCAAGGTTAGCCATCTGAGAGAGACTTCATTTCAAAGTTATTATCAGTAAAGGCAGCAAGCCATTGCAGGGCATAGTAAGTTACCTTACAATCTTTTGGAAGGTTTAGTCACATATGTAAAAAATAGTGCTTTCTTCTAATTCTCTGCCATGCAATTTTGCATTTCTATATCTACACCAACCAAAACTGCTCAAATTGAGCGCACTGAGTCTGGGATCTGGCATTGTACCTGTAAGGCGCTGTGCTCCTGATGCATTCTAGATGGGGGTTGTGTTGCTTATCACTGTCAAGCAACCAACCCCTTGTTTGCACAAGGAAGTTTCTGTTTGATTATTACAGAATTGTCTTGCCAGGTTAACAGGATCTAGGGATTTACTCATTGGCACCTTTCAATAATCTAGTAAGTAGTCTTGAGAATCTAATCACCCTCTTCTGAATGGAAAATATGCTTGAAAAGAATAGTACCAAAAAGTTAACATTAAAAAAACATCCTGACATCTTAGTTCCATGTGAGTAAAGCATACAAAACATGCATAAACCAGGCTCTTTACTGTTCTCCCCATTTCTGAACTAGGTGTTTTCCTATACACTAATATAGTCATTACATTTGTGTCATTGCCATGGCAATGTTGTATACACTGTGATATTCCAAGTTCATCTCATGTTGGCCTTAACAACTAAAATACATATTATAGTTTATGTAACTTGATGGTGGACTACACCAACCGCCATAAGTAATAAAAGGCTTTGAGTTTGGCCAGGAGCAGTAACCAATAGCAACTAATAAGATGTTTGCTTTTAAACAGGTGACCAGTAAATGCTATATGCTGATTGGTTGCTATGGGTTACTGCTTCTGGGCAAACCTATTGCCTTTTATTACATAACCCGCTAAATGTCATAATGGAAATATGTGAACTGTTCCTGACATGAAAAAAAAGTTTACTTCATTTATTATTATATAATGTGGGGTAGCTGAAAGCCTTGTAATCATGTGACACATAACTTTCCTACTGAAGTGATGTAGCAAAGTAGGGGTAAAAAAAATTAGTAGATAAATATTCTAAAATGTTAATTGAAGGAGAAGTATGGAGTGGTATCATGCAAAAAAGTGAACTCTCGTTGCTAAGCAGTTTCTTTTAGAATTTGGTGGACATGTAGCCCTATATAATGGATCAACAGCATAGTTTTGTTTTGTAGCCAAGCTTTCCTCATACATTGAGAATTTCCCTCCTGAAACTTGATGTCCCCACAGCAACTAATGAGAAAATTGATCTAGGTATGTGGTACAGATTCTACTGACTCTGCAGAGCGCAGGATTGCTCCAAATAAAGAACAAAAATGTAAGCCTTGCATCTAAATTTCCCCAATAATTGAGTCACCTAAGTAATCCATCTTTTTACTGATAAAAGTGTATCCTTATGGCAAGTGTTATGATGTGCTGTAACTAAAGACATCCATTTACAAAGATGCTATGTTAGCTATGAATTTGTTTCAGGGCCGAAACTAGGGTTAGGCATGTATCTAGGGTACAATGGGTGGGGTACCAGGACCCTAGTCATGCACCTCTCCTGCCTCCTGTTACTCTTGCCCTCCTCTAACAGTCTCTAAGGGGGTGGGGGAGAGAGGAGCAGCAGTTGCAGTTAGTATCCAGGGGATGGATGGGGAGCAAGAGAGAAAAGAGTTACAAAGTGGGCAGGGGTCATTATTAAGACAGGGGCTTTTCTTGGACCCGCCTCTGCTTTTCATTATATTTATCCTTACTCTTTATACTGTAGTTTTATCTCAAGTGGATTGTAACTTTTACAAAAATACTTTACGTTCGCCTCATCAAATATATTCAAATGTAGAATATAAAAGTGAGATACAAATGGAAAACTTTGTTATTATTGGTTTTTTTTTTCATGGTATATGCAATCCACAAATGGCAGTAATTTACTCCCATACATAAAGTCTGACAGTCCTTTATTAATTCATGTAGTCAACACTGTTTATTGGCATCACCAGTCGTCAAACATTTATTGGTTTATAAATCATAGCCAAATAATGTAGTGAGCAGTGTAGAATGTAAGGGATTGGAACAAGGCATGGCATAAGTACAGATTGTATAGTGATACTGTACAATAACGGTTAATTGGACTGCTCCAAATCGCAATTAAGCTGTAGCAGAAAACATGGGCCTCTGACATGGATCATTGTGAGAGGAGGATTCACACCTACTGTGTGAGCAAGGTCTTTATTTTTTTTATTACTATTAATTAAAATACATTACTACATATAACAGTTTTCCTGGTACTCTGAGCCGAGGGTTTTGCCTACATCTTGTGATGCATCTCATTTGACTTGTGAATATAAACTGTACGTATAAATAAAGTGTATAGTGATGTGGGCACTGCTAATGTTGTTACTAATATTATTAAATGACCTCTGCTGAAGTGTCGGTAATTAAAAACTGGTAAAAAAGATGTTTGTAGTAGAGACTTTTAATAAAGGAATTGTCTCCCAGAAAAGTCAGTAGGAAAAGTGACAAATGAAGCAGATTCCCAGGCTGTTTTAAAAAACCTATAATTGTCCCCAGCTAAAGACTTCCCCTAGTACAATCTGTACTAAATATCATCTAAACCTAAAATAAACCCAGTAGGATTGGGAATATGGATTCATGCAGTTACCATCAAGTACAAGCTACTGAGAGAAAAAACAGTATGAGCAATTGTTTGTTTAAATAGGAAATCACATGCTCATTTCTGGGCTTTGGGATAATAGGTTTAAAGCAGAAGGAAAGTCATTTTGGCATTTTACTGCCAATAGGTTTGCCACATTAGTGCCACCTAGAACACTGTATTTATTCTGCAGAAAGTATTACCATACCTGAGTTAATAGCCCTAGAAGCTTGCTCTGTTTCTTTAAGATTGCAGCTGCCATTTTAGCTTGGTCCCTGTAGCTTCCTGCTGCAGCTCTAGGGGAGGGGAAGTAAATTCTTATGGATTTTTCTGAGGGAGAAAGTCAGATACCCCAAGAACATGTTTACAAAAAAGAAGACAAAAAATTCTATTTTATTCTTTTGATAGAGGACTCAGTGCAGCGTTTCTGTGAGTGCTTATGGCTGTATTTACATAGACCTTTCTGATAAAGCTTACTTAGTTTTTACCTTACCTTCTCCTTTAAAGGGATTGTGTGGGACACATTTGAAGCTCTTGCGAGCAGGGCCCTCCCCCTAGTGTCTCCGATCTACATCCAATGTAACTGCAATAATAATAATATCTGATTGAATACTTCTCTTGAAACAATTAATATAGTAATAATTAATTCTTAATCTTAAAATAATATTCTATTTCTGATAACATTGTCTTCATAATCTGAAAAGGTGTTTTTGCGAAACACAGGGATAACACGCCAGAGAAGCAGGAATATTTCCCAGTCCAGCTGTGAAAGGGTTAGCACTCGTCAGGCAATGTGCCATCAGCTTTTTCACTTAAAGATTAAAAAAAGGTATTTACTTTCTTAAAACTGTCATGCAGAGAGCAATAAAAGTGCAGCAGCCCAATATTATTAGTCCCTTCCTGACAGCTAGACTAATTACAGTTCATATCTGCTCGGAACTGTTGAAATGTGTAACATGCTTTTGGACAGGTGTTAATAAGCACAATGAATTGATATGCTATGAGATCTAATGTAGCCTCACACACTTGTTCTTCTCTGTGTTAACCAAAAGAAAAATCAAAAACACCCATAAAAAAAGTAAATCTTTTAGGTTTTGAGTGTCGTAGCAACTATGATTTTGTTAGAGAGTTTTCAAAGGAAAGAAGAGAATTAAATTAAAAACCACGAGACAAACTATTTTTGCTTTTATTATGCATTGTGAACGATTCTCTTCTGGGGATTAAGGCAGCTTTTTGTTTTTACAAACCCTAATGAATAACGAAGCCAAAACTTCTGTAAAGTCAGACGTGTTCAACAACCAACAATAAGGCTTTCATTAAAAGTAAAGCAAGATTTTAATTTTAAAATCCCTAAAGAGGTTCAAAACAGCCCCCAAATGGCGCACCTTTCTACCAACATTGAGTCTGATGCCCTTTCTAGGGTTGCCACGTGGCCAGTATTTGACCTGCCAGGCCAGTAAATCCCCAGCTAAGGCCGGCACTGGTATTACAAGTGTACTGGCAATGGCCTATAAGTTCCTTCCTTCCCTGGCCCTCTCCACTGCCTTTATAACTATGGGCCCACCCCTGCTCCATCTATAACCCTGCCCAGTTTGCCCTTTTACTGGCCGCATCCAGCTTTCCCCAGCTCACCCATTCCCCCGCCCCTTACATCATAGCCCCAATCCCAAATGACGTCACGTCTCGCCCCCAACCCTAGGCCGGTTTTAGTCACAGCAACCCTAGTCCTTTCTTAGATAGAAGATGAAACAAGCTGCAGAAACCAGTCACTTTGTTATCTAGTGTGAAGCTCCACCCCTTTCCTATACTAAGCCTTCCTTCTCCTTTAAATTGAAAGTCAGTCAAAGCTGACTACTGATTATGGCCGATTCATTTCCATTGCAGCAGGATGCTTGGAAAGGTATGTAATTTTGGGGGGCTGTTTAGAGTCTTTTTAGAGATTGTAAAATAAAAAGTCTTACTTATCCTTTAAAAAATCATACTAAAATGTGTGGTTCTCTTTTAGGGGAATTTTACTTAAGTCAATATTTGGACAATTTTTGACGGATATTAAAAAATTCACCACAACATTGCCAGTGTAGAGAAGAGTATGACAAGTTTTGACGAATTAACTTCGCATTGGAGCATATTCTCTGCGATTTAGTGAACATTCACATCTTTTTGGCAAAGTGAAATTTCGCCAGTGCCAAACTGTGAATATGCACTAATATCTCAATAACATAAGTCTTAATTTTCGCCAAGGGAAATTCCTCTGGATCAGGCTGGCAAACTGCCATTAAAAATAAAGAAGAGCAACTTTGGCATCTCTTCATCTGCGTCTCTGTACTTATATCCCCCATTTTTCATTTCTTTGTGGCATCAGTTTTCCTCCACTACAATTTTATAGAGAAAATACACTGGTGATTTTTCATATAGAAATTCTCCACACTTCACACAATTGTTTATAAATATGAGATGCCTTGTAAAAATACTCCTGGCAAACTGAGATGAACTTTGGCAGAGTTAGACACGGGGAAAATTCACTCATTAGTTAATATGCCCCATAACGATAGCTCCAAGCCTAGGCAGAAACAGAGACCATTAGTGATCTTTATTATCCTCTGGATAAATGTGGGAGTGTTGCTTGGAGGCTTTTCACGCTCCTAAAAAATTGGGACTGCTAAATATTGTTGTTAGTGTGTCTATGCACAGGGACAGCATGCAGCTAGGGACAATTCCAAGCAGTCTTATAACTGATTGACTTGTACCTTGTACTTGTACCTTCCAATGCACATTCTATCTGAGCCCCTGCATTCTCCTAATGCACATTTATTGTGAAAGAATGTTTTTGCTAGAATCCATCTGGACTTTTGTCTTTTTATATGTTTTCTACATTTTTTTGTACTGATTTATATAATACAGGTATGGGATCCCTTATCCGGAAACCCATTATCCAAAAAGCTCCAAATTACGGAATTACGGAAAGCCCGTCTCCCATAGACTCCATTTTAATCAAATAATTCAGAGTTTTAAAACTGATTTCCTTTTTCTCTGTAGTAATAAAACAGTACCTTGTAATTGATCCCAACTAAGTTATAAATAAAAAAAACAATCCTATTGGGTTTAATTAATGGTTTATTGATTTTTTAGTAGACTTAAGGTATGGAGACCCAAAATACGGAAAGACCCCTTATCCGGAATAAGGGGCCCGAGGGGTCCCGAGCATTCTGGATAATGGGTCCTATACCTGTACATGACCCAGTGTTCCCTGGTGAATTACTATTAGGACATATTTTGTTTAGGCCTCAAACTTCTTTAAGCCAAATTATGCCAGCCATGTCCACAATGCCCACAGCACTTCTTTGGGAAACTCAGTCCATTATAATGAATCCTTATTGAAGCAAAACAATCCTATTGGGTTTATTTAATGTTTAAATGATTTTTTAAGTAGACTGGTATAGGGATCCAAATTATAGGAAACCCCCAGGTCCCGAGAATTCTGGATAAAAGGGTCCTGTACCTGTATTTGTTTGGCTTCACATTCATATCAATGTGTGGGTGCTAGTGACTAGATAAGCAGCCAGTAGCTATAACAGAGCCTGACCCAGGCCAGTATCCCGCAGCAAGCACTCAGCAGTACAATGTTGCTCAGTTGCTGCATGGTAGAAGAGAATTAAAAGGAAATATTTGATTGCCATATGTTACTAGTTTAGTGTAAAATGTACTTGTGTTATTACATAACTCCATTTATCTGCATTATCCATGAAAAAATACCTTGAATGGGTTCTGACTTTTATTTCTGTGAGAGCAGCTAAGAATGTTATGAAACTTAGTGGGTTTTTTTTTATCTTAATTATGCCAGTTACACATCTTTGTCTCCTGCTGTCATGACTGCCAGAACATACATCCAGATTTGAAATTATAATATTTCCAAAAATACATTGTGTTAAGTATATATACATATGCCGTTCCTTTGAACTTGGTACCATGCTGAGTCTTGCTTTAGGTGCCAGGAAAGTACAACCTAAATATAATAGGAAAAGGGGATCTTTTGTAATTCTATCTTAGCGCTATCCTAGCTTTATATTAAAGGTATTAGGTATGATTGTTCCCATTACTAGGCATTACATATGAAGCCATAGCTCTGTATGCACAGAGGGTTCTACCTCCATGTATTCACATATGAGTAGGAGCTCAAACATGATTGGCTCATTAGCCATTTATTAGGCATTCTTCATGCACGCATGTCATGGAACTGCAGAACTAGACATGCTGTTAGACTTTACAGCAAGCATTCTTAACCTTTGGGTCAGGAACCAAAAATGGCTCCCATGTTGTTTAATTTGGGTCTTCATGATCCCCCCCCAAGTAACAAAATTGGGGTCCTACAATTAATCAGTTAAATCAGACACATTGGGGCTTATTTATTATAGTATAGCCTGAACCCTACCTGACCCAGTTAGTCCTCTCTATTTATAGACCACAAAATGGGCGGGGCATGGGCGGGTGCATGCCTATAAATTAGAGAGCCAGAACCGTGAAGCCGGCAGTGTAAGGTAAGCAGCAAGCAGAGGGGTTTGACCCGAACCTGCACGCATCCCGAAAATGTAGTGCAGAGGTCGGCCCAAACCCGCGGGTCCCGTGAGTATCGGGCCGGCCCGCACATCACTAGTGTGTAAGCCAACATCACCAGCAATTAGATTTGAACAGTCTCCTAAAAGTTAGAAAACAAAAGCAAAGATCTGATTGGTTGCTATAGACAACATCATAGGTGCTAAAATATGCCCCTCTGTATCAAGAATGTGCCAGTGCTTTATACTTCTCTAAATATAGAAGGAAAGTGTTTTTTAGGCTGTATTTTTTTTTATTATTATTATTTTAAATTCCCCCAAAACCCTACTAGTCCCACCCATCGGTTGTACTTCCTGCTCCCTCTGTAGGATATGAACCAATCACCTGATAGGGAACCGTAGCCTGTTTTTGCTTGTGTGACAGCAGAGCTGTGATTGGCTCTCATTTTATTTCTTTCCCACCAGGCCCTGTGTAGAAAGCAAGTAATAGTCATAAGATGAATAATGTCAAACAAAAAATGTAAATATTTAAAAAACAAAACAGCAAATAAATGCAGAGGGATAGGATATTCCTGCCTGGGCCGTGCTGTAAGCTGAACTGCCCCTTCACTGTGGCTTGTAGGCAGGAAAACTTCTGCTTCCCCTGTAAAGTACTAATAGCAGATGGAATCATATGGCAGCTTTCCATAGCAAAGGAGGCATTTCATTATCTTTGTGGGAAGGCTGGAAACTCTTTAACAGGCAATTAATTAACAGTTCACATTAAATCGCTAACCTAAGGCCGTGCGCTTTACCCCGTCATTTGTTTTCCTCACTGACTTGTCTCTTGCCGAGTCGCAGCTCATTTTTACCAATCAAAGCCGGACATGGTTGTTTGTACTCATTTAGTGGCTCCCCTGATTCTTGCTTACTCTTCTTTGTGCAGGGCCAGGGCTAATTGGCATGAGTGGGTATATGTATGGATCAGATGTATACTAACCCCTGATAATTAGGGAACATAGTATATAGAAAACATATAAATCACAAAAGTTAAAGCACAGTAAAGCACAAAAGTGTAACAGATTCCCGGTAATTTTTTTAATGGTGAACCTCATTGTAATATTCATGTCCAATGATATGTTTTATATGTAACCCCCATTGGGGTCAGTGGAGTTTGTCCCTGCAAAGCTTCTCTGCATTGTCTTCTGCTTTTAACTTAAGTTTCTAGGCAAGTTACTGTATGTAGTTTACAAAGCAGTTTTTGCAGCAGTTAAGTAAATTGCCTAAGTTTTTGCGTAACTTTTGCAACACGGCCGGACCCCATTACAGAAGTATATTTCACAGGGCCCGGCACCACTGTACCCCCTTTCCTCACTGATGGCGGCCCTGGGCACATGTGCCAAAACTTGTGTGTTGTTTACCAAGTTGGGCACTTATTAGCATTATGCACAGTGTTGGTGGGTGCACGGCCGTCCTGTCCATACAGGGCCCTGATGTGGACTAAACAACATGCAAATCAGCAGTCAAGAATACAGCACCACCACATATAGGCAACTTTGTATTGATGGGCCCAGCAGGTCTCTGCCCCGAAACTGAGTGCAGACACCGAGTGGCAATTTTCCTAGTGTGGAAGGCAGGGCGAGTGTTAGACTTCGTGTACCTCCATTTGTACAGCTTTGCCCAAGTGTTCACAGCTACAGATCTAAGGGGGTTATGTAATAAAAGGCACTAAGTTTGCCCAGGAGCAGTAACCCATAGCAACCAAGCAGCAGTTAGAGTTTACAGGTCACCTGTTTAAGCATCTTATTGGTTGCTGCTCCTGGGCAAACCTAGTACCTTTTACATATGGGGGTATATGTATGAATAGTTGAATCATCAAGTTGTTTGCTTGTTATGAAGTAAAAAGATGAGTCAAGGAAAGATCTAAAAATAGAGGGATAGGGAATGCATAATAACAGGCAACTTGCTATAAATCTTCCCTCTATAATGCAGGATATATTAGGCAGTATAGATCAAACTGACACCGCATATGAAGAAACTTCAGTATTAGACCTTTTCCTGGTAAAGGGATGTTATCACTGAGAAATTGCTTGGCTTTATTAAATGCAAAGTGGGTGAGTTTTATACACCTTTTCACTTGGGCCTGTCCCAGACTCGTACATTAAAAAGGTTCTTCTTGTAAGGGATTCTCAACCTCATTTACTTCATGTGTCTTGAGTACCAACAGGAACGGCATTCATGCAGATAAGCGGCTCAGTGTATGTGAGTGCCATATTGGGCGTTACTCCCGGCAGTGTTGCATGGCGGGGCCCAGTGGGACACCCACGGAACAAGAGCTTGAAAATTGTGTCAGACATGAAATGCAGTAGGCAGTGGATTTGGCTTTCTTAGGGCAGTGGCACACGGGGAGATTAGTCGCCCACAATCAATCTTCACTATTGCGGCAAGAATGTAAATCACCGGTGGGATGGTATACATGTTGCTTCGGTTTTCTGTAGTCGCACAAAGTTTCCTTGAGAGGCAACTTTGGGCAACCGATTCGATATGTATACCATCCCACCGGCAATTTGCATTCTTGCTGGTGGGATGGCATGTCAGGGAGAGTCATGAATAGGCAACTAATCTCCCCCTGTGCCACTGCAGTTAGGGGCAATGACACGCAGAGATACTTGTTGCGGCTATAAAATAAACAACACTGATAATTGTATCTACGTGTGTTTTAGCAGACACAATTCCGGTATTGTCTATGGTGTTTTGTAGCCGCAAAAAGTAGCACCATGTGTCATAGCCCTAACCCAGGGATCCCCAACCTTTTATACCCATGAGCCACATTCAAATAAAAAAGGGTTTAGAGAGCAACACAAGCATGAAAAAAGTTCCTGGAGTTGCACATGAGTTTCATTATTCATAAGGTGCATAGTTTAGCAAGAAATCCACAGGTTTGACTTCCACTGAGTAATGCCAGTTGGTGTAATTAGTGTATTTGGCTCTAAACTGGAGTGTCTGATGGCACATATCTTTGTTCTGGGATGTCTAGGATGATCATCCGAGAAGCCAGTGGTAACTGTATTAAGAAATGTCAATTTAGTACGGTATATCTAGAATCACTGCCAGACTAATTTAATTGCCTTTCAAAAAAAGGTGAGCAGGAACCTTGATGCGGGAATGGCAGTGGATGTCATCTACTTGGACTTTGCTAAAGCATTTGCTAAAGTACCTCACAGAAAGTTAATGATAACATTTAGGAATATTGGCCTAGAACATATTTGTACTTGGATAGAGAACTGGCTAAAGGATAGATTGCAAAGAGTGGTGGTAAATGGAACATTTTCTGGACCAGTGTTGTTAGTGGAGTACCGCAGAATATCCAAGGCTACGGTGATATTAAAATCTACAATTAGTATTGACGTTGGTATATATAGTTTACATATGCAAGTGTATAGATTGGTACGAGTGGGTGTATGTATGTATGTATACTGGGGTTGAATGACACACTTGCTGTGCCCCTATTCAGATACCCCTGCCCTGGAATTTATTGCCCACTCTGTTGCCTTTTCCCCCATGGGCATCCGACCAGTTCCCCCTCTCCGTGGGCACACACATAAATATATATATATTTGAGAAAAGTGTAGGAAGGATTTTCTCTTCTTTATAAATGGATCTTTTGCTTAGCGAGACAATAACATGCACGGCATATTAACTGTCATACAAATGGTTATCATTTTGGGAAAATGTAATAAATGTGTGACAATTTAACAGTTTAACAGGATTTCTTTATTAAATATTGCATTAGTTTATGCAGTGCTTTGCAGACTGTGCATTTTTTCACAAAAATTTTGCATTCTCATACAATGCCGTAGGTTATAAATATTTACTGGATAAAGACTCTTCCCAGTGAAATCACAGAAATTCTTTTGCTCAACCACCTGTCCTAGTGTTGGCCAGTTAATTGTTTGTTAGTTCAGACTGGTTGCCATCCCTGTGTGTGGCTAATTTCCCATTTCAGCCCATAGTGAAACAAGAAACTTGGGCTCAGTCCATTTGTGCTATATTATTCTGGATGTCTGTACAGTAGAGTCCTTAAATCTAATTTTGTATTGATAAGTGATGTGAAACCTTGTCTTCCCCCTTTTTGATTTCTACTGTATACAGAGTCAGACTGGGACACCGGGAAAAATCCCAGTTGGCCCCAGCGACCCAGACCCAGCCCTTGCCAGCGCCAACTGTTCCTCCCCTGATGTGTTAAACTTATGAGCGCTTAGGGGAGGAGGTTGGGTGGGGGACCCTACGGGGGGGTTAAGGAGGCTCAGTGAGGGACGCAGCCGGCGGGGGCACCAGCCCCAGTGGGCCCTGCACCCCCCCAGTCCGACCCTGGCTGCATATTTGTCACATTGTGTGGTTTCAGATCTGTAAACAGAGGGGCGTATTTATTATGCTGTGTAAAACTAATTCACCTAAAAAATGGAGTAAAAAGCTGTGTAAAATAAATGGAAAAGATCGCCATCTGAACGCCGGATATTACACCGTTATTTTCCATAAGTTCCGGTGGAAGAAAAAACGCGTAAAACAATTGCGCCGTTTTTACGCCATTTTTACACGGCAAAGCCTGCCGATGTGTGGCGAATTTTCTCGCCGTTTTTTACACAGCATATTAAATATGCCCCTAAATGCAATATGAGACCTGAGTAATACATAACACAGTCTTTACATTACAGTAGCACCACCTGAAGTCCCCAACCACCATGATTTATAGAGCAGCCAGTTCCATATCTCAGACAGGGTATAACTTGGGCACAAATGTTTCTGCATTATAAAATGAAACATGAGATGTAGTCCCTATACAGTATACAGCCTTTTCTGTACTTTGCTGGATAACAAACCATTAAGAGGGTTCTTTGGTATCTGTAATGGAGTACGTGACCTCTTCTCAGCAGTAGGATGTTTGATGGGTTAAACATGTCCTGTTATATTAATACAGACTCCTTTAAATACCATTTGTGCAGAACTGGACTTTTGTGGCAGTTTCTGTTCAGTTCCTTGAAAGGTAATAAAAGAACGGCAGTAAAAAAAAAATGTGAAGTTATGAATAAATCATGATTTTTCATATTTTGCAATATCCCGGATGTTTACATGACAAAAGCACTATCTTTACTTGTAAATCATGATACCTTTCCCCCAAGGTCTAACAAATGTTAAACTCGCATTGCTTTGAAACGCTAGGGCTAAGTTGCAAATCTTCTGCCATTTATCAGAGGGAATAAATCTTTTCTGCAAGATAAAACTATAGTATATATTACTTTACCGTGCTGTCGGCCTCCGCCGGCAATGCATTATCCCTAACAACGCTCTCGCTCTCTCTTTCTCTGGTCAAACATTTTTATTCTAAAGACTAAATTAGATGTCCTGTATTGCCAGCTATAGCATTTATATGTAAAACTGGATATTTTATATGTAAAACTTAATTTCACAATTATTACATAAAGTAAGGAGGTTCTGATTTAGACCTTATTCATTAATTCTCTTTTAAAATGATTCTATAATCCCATAATAAATAACAAAATCATCTAAAAACAATCATTTCCGTTTAGAGCTGGACTCTTTCCTGTGCCTAATATGAACATTTCTAACAAAGTTACATTGTTTTACAATTACTTTGGGTTATCTATCTAGAACTATACCCCCCAGATACTGATACTTAACCAACAGTTTACAGTATATCATATTAAGTGACCTATTAAAGAATATTGCCAAACTGGAATATATATATCAGTAAATATTGCCCTTGAACATCTTTTCCCTTGAGCCGCCATTTTGTGATGGTCAGAGATCACATGACAGGAAATAATGCAGCTCTAACTGTAACAGGAAGTAGTGTGGGAGCAAAAGGCAGAACTCTGCCCATTCATTGGCTGATGGGGCCTAGCATGTATGTGTGCCTTGGCTTGTTTGTGTGCACTGTGAATCCTATGATCGCAGGGGGCGGCCCTTACTACTTAAAATGCCAATTTTCTATTTATAATTAGCCAATAGCACATACAGGTATGGGATCCATTATCCGGAAACCCGTTATCCAGAAAGCTCTGAATTACGGAAATCCCGTCTCCCATAGACTCCATTTTATTCAAATAATTCAGAATTTTAAAATTCATTTTCTTTTTCTCTGAAATAAAAAAACAGTACCTTGTAATTAATCCCAACTAAGATATAATTAATCCTTATTGGACACAAAACATTCCTATGGTGTTTAATTAATGTTCTATTGATTTTTTAGTAGACTTTAGATATGGAGTTCCAAATTATGGAAAGACCCCTTATCCGGAATACCCTTGGTCCCGAGCATTCTGGATCATGGGTCCCATACCTGTACTACTAAAAAGTATATTTTCATGAAAATTGTTTATTTAGATAAAGCAGGGTTTTACATACAATCTGTTTTATGCAATATGTATAGTTCTTTGAAGTGACACCTAAAATCTGATTGTAATATTCATGTCTGATGATATATTTTATACGTTACTAAGCTCCATCTTTACGGCAAGCCTTGGCTGATCCATGGGCAGCAACTAAATGTCCCTGGAAACAATCTTCCAGTGTTGGCATGTATGATATACAGTGGCCTGATACATGTGGCTGGTACGTCTCTAGCAGTGAAGGGAAATGTTATATGTGAAGCAATCTCCTTTTGCATTTCTGCAGCCAACAACGTAGGAGCTGAATCAGTAGCATAAATATTTCCTTACCAATCCACAATGATGCGCGGGTGTGTGAATAAATGAAGGGTATAGTTTTGCAAGGACATTGGTGGATTTTGTTTGCTTCGTTTGTGATTGTTTTGGTCTCTGTTTTGCATTCAATAGCTTAATGGCATTAGCATCGTCCAACATCCGGTAATTGTGATTCACATGAGGTTGAATGACAATATTTCTCTGTCAGTGAGAGATTACTGTGGATAAAAATGTCTCCAGCAATAACATTTTATGCCTGGGTCTTAGCTACTTGTGTTCATCTATCACAAAATAACGGGCCAAGGATCTCGCTTTTGGGTAAGTTAATGTATGGCCAAAATTGAAACTGGTTTTAACTTACATTTACTGCAAAACGTCAGATTTTCTTCAGCACCATCTCAGTTTAGTTTATATAACATTCTAGCACACAATATAGTTGTCATATTCACTCTTTGTATTTAACTGTAGTGCGTTGGGCCTCGGATGAGAGGCTTTCATGTGGCACCCGTGTAAAGGTCTTTTCATTTGTCCAGCGGCTGCAGCCTTATGGGAGAATGTGACCAGAACATTGCAGGCAGCTTCTCATTAATGCCACGTGCTATTTGCTTCAGAACATTTCCATAGCAGAAGATGATCTAGTATGGTACCAATACATTGGAGGAAGAATTCTAATATTTAAAAATGGATTTTGATCTCAATCTGGCAATTATAGCCTGTAAGTCTGACATTCTGTACTGGGCAAGTTAATGTAAAGTAATGTAAGGGATCACATTCAAGCTTATTTTTTAGAGAATGGCATTATAAGTAGAACTCAGCATGACTTCATGAAGGACTGATCATGTTAAACAAGTTTACAAGCTGTAGGAAGTTGGACAGTGGGGTGCAATACTTATAGGTTACTTGGATTTTGCCGAAGTGTTTGATACTGTGCCCCACAAATGACGGCTTTCATCACTAAGGTCTGTTGGTATTAGTAATGTTGTTTGTACATGGATAGAGACCACCCAGAGGTTGGTTGTCAATGGTAAATTCTCTACTTGAAGTGGGATTGTTAGTGGGGTCCCACAGGCTTCTGTAGTTGGGTCTCTACTTTTATTCAGTTTGTTCAGTAATGACTTGGGAGCGGGGCCATATTTATCATCCTGCACCACCGACCCCTGCCCCCCTAAGATCACACACACGTGCATCCTTTGATCTTACACCTGGACTACAGTGCTCCAATGTGAAAATACTGTTTGGGAGAAGTAAGTAGTGTTTGCTGGCACATGAAGTACGCAGGCCATTTAAATCTGTCATTATCTGGACATAGTACAAATCTACTGGATCCAGGAACTGGTCCAAATACCATTTTGGAGTTAGGAGGCAAAATGTAGACTGTCACTACTTGTGGACATAACCTTGGGTGTAAAGGTTGGAGCTAAAGTCCAGTGTAACTTTAGTCATTGTGCATTACTGCAGGGGGATATATACATGGTTTATATCAGGTGCATGATATTATTGTGTGTGTGTGTGTGCATGTATGAATGTAGCAACTGTGTTCCATATGCTATGCAGAATACAGGGAACTGGATTTTTATTACCTTAATTGAAAGCATTTCCCTAAAAGTATCTGTAATTCTTTATAGTCCGTGTAACCCAATAACCCAATAGAAAGTTAATAACAAGAACCAAAGATTAACCAATAACAAGAAACCAAACATTAACCAATAAATTAGCCAATAGATGGATCCTTACCACTCGAGGATGCAGCAGTAACAAAGCTTAAGTATCTCAGCAGTACTAAGGGAGAGGTCACACAGCCCTCCTGGGACTTGCCCCTAACTAGCAGCAGGTCCCCCCTTTACTGACTCCAGGACAA
The DNA here is from genome assembly GCF_000004195.4 of Xenopus tropicalis. Taxonomy (NCBI): domain Eukaryota; kingdom Metazoa; phylum Chordata; class Amphibia; order Anura; family Pipidae; genus Xenopus; species Xenopus tropicalis. The sequence goes on from NC_030682.2 coordinate 28,817,253, forward strand.
TCTCAGCATCTCACAGTAAGTGAAATTAATTACAAATGTTCATCTTAAATTGACAGCGCATTGCTCCAGAGTTTGCCATTATGCAGACAAAGCAGAGAATGATGCTACGTTAGAATTCTAATTAGTGAGGAACATGCAAAGCTCTCTGTTAAGCTAATTTTAACTTTACTAGCAGAATAACTAATCATGGCACTGTCATAATACCTGCTATTCATGTTGACACTGAATGCCCCTGTGGCTTCAAGCAGTATCTAATATGTCTATATTCATTAAAAGTAACACGTAAAATAGTGGGTTGCTGGAGTGTTTTTGAACAAATAGCCCTTGATGAATGTAAATGTTAGTATATAGGTACAATGAAAGGAAATGCTACCTTTTTATAACTGGGCATAGGATTCCCTTTTCTGTGAATGTTCACTAAAGTTATGCCAGAGGTTATATTGCCCAGAGAGTTTCATCTCTCCATATCTATGTTTATTCATAAGAGTCGCATATCAACTGTCAGCCGAGTGGCCGTTTAAGAAGGCCCCTGGACAAGTGCTAGAACAGTAAGAAGCAAAAAATCACTCCCCTTAATTCTCATTCAAATAGTACTTGTGCCCTAGGGCCTTCCTGCCCTCTGAACCCCACAACAGATTCAGAATCCAGCAGAAGGTGCAGAGCTCAGTGCTGGCGGTTGCAAGACAGCCCTTTTCTTACTGCCTACTGCTCCTCATGAATACAGTGCTGCCAAACACAACTAGCCCTGTATTCATCATAGAAGTACACGTTATTTTGTAAAGCAAAGATCTGCATGATTTGGCCATGCACCCATGGGGCAAGGTGCAAAAAACAGACACAAGCCGCCATGTTTTTTATTTCATTAATCATTTACGAGGGTGGCCAAGTTTCTAACTATGTATCACATAAAAGGCCACACAGACATCTATGTTAATATAATCTCCCTTTTTCATGATTTTACATCTTGCGGCATAAATGAATAAAACTCACCCATGTACCGTAGCCTAAAGAGAAAAGGGCTAACTCTGGGGGTAAGTTTATGTACAATGGTTATGTAGTAATGTTTTTTGTGCTCAAATGCTGTTGGAAACAATAAGATGTTTGTTTCATGGCAGCAGACTACATTTCACCCAAAACACCGCATATAGTTCATCAGTGGCCCATAAAAAACTACATGGTCTTTGTTCTTCACTTATATACTGGGGTCTCAAGGAAGATAAATGATCACGGTTGGACAAAGAACAATTGTGAGGAGTGTGCGAAGGCACCTTGGGCGTAAAATGTGTATATATATATATATTTAATAAAAGCTAAGATTTGCTCCAGGTCTAGTGCATTAGGGTATAAGGTGCATTGGGTGTATTAGGGGGGCATTGGGTGTATTGGGGGTGCTTAGATGTAAGGAAGGAGTTACATGCATTCTCTGGATACACATTTCTCCCAGTGGTCACATTCAAGCCTAATTGAATGGTGGGGATAGATTTTAGGATTATTTATAAACGTTCTAATTATGATCCAAAGATTTTCCGTCAGGGCCTAACAATGATCTTTGTTCCTGCTCTGTAATGTTGCGAGGCACAGCAGCCCCATGCTAGAATTTCTTATTCACATTAAGGCTCAAGATCTAACATGTCCCGCAAGAACAAAGGCCAAGTCTGACAAGTTGTCTTTCAAGTAAGAGAGGGACAGTGTACTTTTGTTTGAAGATGGTAACTATATTCTACAAAGGGACACACTGTAGAGGGTTTATCTTACTTTTCTACTCTGCAGAACTTGCAGAGAATGAGAAATGTCAATTCATGGTGATATAGTTTAAAGGGATAGTAAGACTTTTCTACAGGCCATGCAGACGCCCATTACAGACCTGTGTCACAGAGGCCACCACTGCTGTAACTGGAGCTGATGTTGGGTGTAATGGGGCAACGAGGGTCTCTGCACTTGCCAATTGGCCAGATGTCAATGGGGCAGGCTTGATTTTTCTGTTGAATCAATGACTACATTGGCTAATTGCTGTGGTCATCGCTCCAAATTCTCATATTCCCTTCATTGCAATGTCTAGTCCTAGAGACAAACAATTTGTTTGGAATGTTAATAAATACACCCCAAAGTGTATTCTAGAAAGGTAGTATCTAGTGTGCTACTGTATAGGGTGAGTGGGCTCCTGAGATGCAGAACAAAGCCAATCAATGTGCCCGCCCTGTATTAATATTAATCAAAATGAGCGAAGAATCATTTTATCCTCTATCTGATATATTTACTCCAATTTCCTATAAACACAAATTAGTTAGCGCTTCCCCTATATTTGCATTTTCCGCCTCGCTTCACTGCGTTCCTTTGACTGAAATCCCTTTCTGATCCCGGCCGTGGGCTGCTTTGCTTTCCTAAAGTCAAATTCCCCTGGCTGCAGAGTTTTTATTTCACTGAATGCTTGGAAATCTCACATGGGGGTACATTACAGCATTAAGCACAACGTCGTTTAATTTGAAAGAATCGCCTATTTGCTTAAATGGTTAAGTAATGTGCCGGGCTGGCGTTATTGATTCCTTCTGCATTTATTATGTGGAAGCTAAATTCACTGCGCTCCCCAGAGGATGCACCTCATGAACTATAAGCTTTGCCGGTGACAGCTTAGACCACCTGATACATAGGCAAAGACTTGGCCTAATATTCCTGCAATTGCTCTGGGAATTTTTATTAAGTAAAGGCGCCATTAGAGCCGACAGGAAGATAAAGTTTAATGAGCGTCGCTCGCGCATGATATTGTTAGTTGGCTATAGCGAGCCCGGCGCTCTCATTTGTTACCTGCAGTGGGGCAGCGGCGGAGCCCAGCCCTGTGTTGCTCACTTTTAAGCAGAAACTGCAGGTGCTTTGTTAAGAAATAACCCCTGTGCTTCAGCTGTGAGCCTCATTCTGTTGTGCACTAGCGGAGATTCCCTCCTAATTCTGCTGGATATTGCACTTGTGGGCACAGGCCGCTCGCTGCGAGGGAGACATGCCTAATCACTTACTGTATTCCAATATTTATTTTTATTCTAGCAATAACCCTGCCGTGCCTAACCAGTCAGATCCATTCAGCCCTAATCACTGCTGAATCTGCACTTGTCAGCAGGTCCGGGAAATTGTCTGTCGCACTTGGTGATGAACCCCACAGCCACTATATCATTTTCTCTCCAGAAAAACATGAGTCAACAAATACAACAATTGGCCCATGTATATATATATATATATATATATATATATATATACATTTTGGCCTAATTAAATATTAAGGAATGAATGCAATAGAACCCCCATTTTACATTTTTAGGGGATCAGAAAGGATGGTGTAATATCTAGGAAATGCACCATGCATGGGACCACAGAAATTCTGTGTAAAACTTAAAATCGGGGAGTGTAAGTTTGAGGTCTCGCTGTAATTCCTTTTTGATGTCACTGTAGCTGATTGAGTTGTTGGCATATTGAATAGGGTATATAGGGTAAATATAAATAATATTGGTATGACATGGTTTAACTGTTTGCCTGCCAATGATGTAGTTCTGCACTCAAGTTTAAGGTTGCATTGCACTTTCGGACTGAGGTACCTGGGGCCCACTGGGATTTTTTCTGGTATCCCGATTGGTCAGTCAGACCAGGGTTAGGGTTAATTTTCATTATCATAGTAACAAGGGCAAATGACTATCCCAAGCATCAACATCAGTCAGTGCCACTTAATAATAAACACTGTAGTGAGTGCTTCCCTGGCAAGAGTTGTGTGTTTCAGGGTAAAAGCTTAACTTCTTTACTGGGGTAATATAAGCATGCCAACAAATAACTTCTTTCTGATTGGTTGCAAAAAGAACTGGTGGTAAGTTAGGTCCTGCTATTACATTATCCCATAAATGTGCATTGCTAGTTTGCTCCAAAGCTATTAGGTGATAGGCACACTGCTAATGATTGTCCTTTGTCTCTGTGGGACTCTCTGGGTCTTTTGGCACATACTCCAACAGTCACAAATTGCAAATCACAAGTATGGGGTATAAATTCCAAACCGCTATACGACAGTATTCATTATATGGAGAAAAAAAGTGTTGTGTTGAGACAGAGCCCATCAATTTACTATGCAGCCACATTTAATTCTACATGGTGGTGATCCTTTATACTGTAGGTGAAATGCACTATAAATACTGGGATGAAATCAGTTATGTGGAATGTTTGCCATCTGGGAGTCTTCAGATAAGGGGTCCTTCCTTAATTTAGAGCATCAGGAATACATTTAAACATTAAACCAAAATTGTTTTGACATTAACCTGGAGTTAATGTCAAGTACAAGCCACTGGCATATGGCAAAGAAGGAAATCAGCCACTGGGGGGCAGTAGGGCTGTATGTATGTATGTATATATAACTTTATTTATAAAGCGCCACAAGGGTACACAGCGCTGTACAGTCTTACAGAATACAAAATTACACACAGGGAGGACGAGTGATATAATAAATAAATACAATAAATACATATATGTATATATATATAAGTGCCATGTGGTATGAGACACAGTAGGAAGGAGGTCCCTGCCCCGTAGATTTTACAATCTGAGTTGCAAGATAAATAACAAATGAGTAGTGTAGATTATTATATAATATGATGGATACTTTTGCATTGAGTTGCATTTGTGTTTATTTAAACTGAGTAAATTATTCATCTTGCACCTGTTTCTATAATGATAAATTGTAATATATATTAATGCCTTTGTCTGTGATGGAATAGAAACATCTCCAGTAGCTCCCAGCTTCACAAATGAACTATTCCTCTTCTCATGTAACTTGGTTCCTGCGCAGCTCTGCATTGGTGCGTAATGGGCCCCAACAGTTTCCAACAAAGCTAAGCAGTAGGCTGTAGTTCCGCTATAGCTGTTCCGCAAATGAAAGTCCCAGGTGTCTGGGGAAATCCTGGTTTCCTGACGGTACCCATATGCACTGGCTGAGAAAGCCTAAAGGGGTTTAATCTCCCTGGCATTTAAGGCAATATAGTCATTGTCTGTCATCCATCAAGTGAAGACCTAAATATTCCAGTCAGTTCTAATGGACCTGCATGATACCCAGGCTGTTGGGGTTGGGGGGGGCAGTGCTTAGGGCTGAAAACATAACATGTAAGATGGGTTTGGCATTCCTGTACTGAAGCTCAGTGCCATTGGCTCTTTGTGCTCAGGGGAATAGCACAGATGAAACAGAGCAGAATATTCCAAATACTGTCAGTTACTAAACACCCAGCAAGCAAAGCTGCCCATTCAGTCATTGCTGGGTCTTTATTTACAGTAAGGATGTTGACCTGATTAAAGGCAACCTAACCCCTTTTATTGTTTTCCTTATTTTGCTTTGAAAAAAATAAAAGGATGAGTTAATGTAACTGAATCAATTATATTCTCCTTGCAGATTTCTCCTTAACCTCGGGGGTACGTTTTTACACAGTACACCATTGGTTGCCCCACGCATTATTTCTTCATTCTCTCTCTTGTCAAATACTCCTTATATCCTTGTAAATACATCTTGTGCCCTCTGTAAGGGCGTCGGCAATGGCAGCCATCATAAAGGCTCACAATGGGCTTGCTATATGTCTAGCTGCCTACAGTAACCAATCCGCAGGTAGCATTTATTGCTTAGCTGTTTAGAACCAAACACCTTATTGGACTGACTAGTTGGTTACTAGACCTAGCCACAACAGCCCCCCCCCCCACCAAAAAAAAATAAAAAATCATTGTAGGGAGCCTGACGCACACGCTCAGCCACCTGTGCTCTCTCCTACAGCCATCCCCCCCCCCGAACTGGTGATGGAGAAGATTACAATTACTTTCTCTTATTGTAAAGCTCTGATTTATTATGCAGGGGTAACTATGCGGGAATTTACCCTTGGAAATCAAGTTGCAGGTAAAACCCTGTGAGAATCAGATGACTGTTGGACTGTAGGACTGGCCAGACCAGGGATGACTGATGTGGTTGCCCAGCTTAATGATATTATATTAAAATTGGTCAGTTTTGGCCAGTGAATGGCCACCTTGCAAAGAGCTTTGGTTCTAATAAGATTGGGAATAAAAGGCAAATTATAGAGATCCATGCACACAGACAGATTTGCAGCAGTAGATGAACATGAAAGGATTATGAAATGAAATGTTGGTGTTGGTATTTATTTTCCTTTAGTCCAGTTAATAACACAGAGTAGATTACAACTGATGCCACAAAGCAAAGATCAACATAATGTACATGGCTACCAGAGACAGAAAGCCGGGCCACTCTCCTTGGCACCGGCATTAATATTGTGTCATGTGACTAGTCATCCCTTCGGTTGCATACCTTCCTTCTGTTTCTCCTCTTCTGCTACTATTATCTCTCTTGTCAGCTTAATTGAAAGGAAGTACAATGTACAGTCTTATTACACAAAAAACAAAGCATTCCAAAATGAAGAATTGAAATTCTGTATTTTATATAATGATCTTACTGTACCCAGAGGTTCAGCAGCCCCATAACAGTAATGATTCATGCATTCAAAGTTGGCCTAACAAGATGGGGAGCCGCTGTGGACATTGTTTGAGTGTCAGTGGCACTGCACATGCTCAGTTTGCTCTGGGGTACAGGTAAGTAGCTCAGCTTAGGTGTCATTGGGAAATTCTTAACATATGAGGTTACATCTGGCATAGTAACTGATGCTACAGGGCTCATAAGTAATTAATCCTGATGCAGATTGCACTGGTTTCTGTGCTGCTGCTAATGTAGATCTGAATTAATTACTAATCAGTAATGCAACATGGATATTATTTTGTGTATGTACAGTATAGTGTATTGAGTGTATATTGAACAGCAGTGAATCAGCAGAAAAGACGGGAGCTTCAGGGGGGATCTTCAGAGGCACAGATCTTCACAGAACCCCAAAACACATGGTCTAGACTTGTGTAACGGATAAAGCGTGTAAGGGTAGATTATGAATGCAATGCACAAAGTACAGTTTGTCTGTAATATTTATATTTATATCTTCCATGCAGACAGAAAAGCAAGTACTGTATATCTAACAGTCTGATACGGAACTGGGGCACGGTACATGCAAGCATTCATATTTATCATTGCAATTATGCCAAAATGAACAGCGTCCTCTTCTTCATGTATTAGTCAGTATTTGTACAGTATGTAATCCGTATGTTTCATGTACAATGTACAATATGCTGGTGCTTTATAGATACTTGTTAATAATTGCCCTCATTGATTACATCTCATAAGAATACAGTATATACCCTACTGGCAAACAGCATATATTTTCATATTAAATAAGGCTTGTACTGAAAATACTACTGCCTATTGTTATCATTAGGGAATGTCAATTGCTTACACTAAGCAGGGCAAAATCTAAAGCTAATAGTAAAGTCAGATTCCACTTCCTGATCCCTATGAGCCCAATCAAAATAAGTAAGCAGTCCACAAAGAAACCTCCATATAATAAACTGCTCCTTATCTTAAAGCTTATCAACCTGCAGCTGGGGGGGGATTTTTTATACAGAGGGCTTCTCAGTAGACCACAGATTTGTTTTGATTGTGCTCGCAGGGATCAAGAAGTAGAATGTGACTTTCGGTTTCATATTTTGCCCTGTTAGTGCCAGAAATAACAAAAAATACATATTTCCTAATTAAAACAATAGGCAAAAAGTATTTGGTACAATTCCTATTCATTGAACTTGTGGGAGTGAAGGCTACTGCCCCTGGAAGGCTCCACTTTAAGTGCAGATTGTTCCTCCTGAATAGGTTATTTCTGCTTGGCTTTTCTTGATATCAAATCAAACATTTCAGTTAATACAATAGAGTTAAGAGACAGACATAGGACATAGCGGCTTCCCATGCCCTGTGCCAAGTCTTGGCTCTAATAAATATGTTAATAGTGCAATGAGTGAGTGTATTTCCCTCACATTCCCCTATATTATTAGCCCATAGGATGATGTGACATTCCCAGCCCAGCGGAACAGTCGGTACACATGGAATCACTAGTACTTATCATTGTGGCACTGACATGTTGCTGCCGATGCCCCCACAATCCATCTCGTAGGAGTCACTGAGGAGGGATGTGACAGCCTCTCCCTGTCTCTGACCGCCCTGGGCTGTCACTCACCCCTTCTGCGCAGCCCTCTCTCTGCAATAGCCACTGCACAGCTTTTATTTCTCTTAGCATGGCTTTAGCATTGCATTTCTAGCAAATAGATTTCTAATCTCAACATTCTCTTCCTGAAACTGACACTCCTGCCAGCAACTTTTATATCACATCGGTTCCTTCTATTTATTTAATGGGTTTCTACTTAGACTTGTTAAACATAGAGATTCTCATTAAATGTGAGCTGTCATGAGCAGTATGTAATACAGGTATGGGATCCGTTATCCAGAAAGCTCCAAATTACAGGAAGGCCATCTCCCATAGACTCCATTTCAAACAAATAATTTACATTTTTAAAAATGATTTCCTTTTTCTCTGTAATAATAAAACAGTACCTGTATTTGATCCCATCTAAGATATAATTACCCCTTATTGGGGGCAGAACAGCCCTATTGGGTTTATTTAATGGTTAAATGATTCCCTTTTCTCTGTAATAATAAAACAGTACATGTATTTGATCCCAACTAAGATATAATTAATCTTTATTGGAGGAAAAATCATCCTATTGGGTTTAATTAATGTTTAAATTATTTTGTAATAGACAACGTATGGTGATCCAAATTATAGAAAGATCCCTTATCCCTTATCCGAAAAACCCCAGCTCCTGAGCATTCTGGTCCCATCCCTGCACACAATATTATTTACTAAACTGTAATAGAATTAATTATTGGTATCATAGGGGTTTTTTTTTTATTATGGACACTCTTCAAGAACTGATACAGTGTAAGGGGAACCTTCCTTCATTATAAAAGGTGGTATCCTGGTGATGAATTGTTTCAAGGAGTTAACTTTGCCTTTAAGTTAACTTTCAGTATGTTAGAGAATTATTAGCAACTTTTCACTTGGTCTTCATTTGTAGTTTCTGAATTATTGCCCTTCCCCTTCTGCCTCTTTTCCAGCTTTCAAATGGGGGTCGCTGACCCCGGCAGCCAAAAATGTATTGCTCTGCGATGTTACAATGTTATTGTTATCCCTTTCTATTAAGGCCCTTTCCTATTCATATTCCAGTCTCTCATTCACACCTCTGTCTAGTTGGCAGGGTAACTTGGACCCTAGCAACCAAATGGCTGCTGAAGTACCAAACTGTAGAGTTGCTGGACAGAAAGCTAAGTAATTTAAAAAAATAAAAGCAAAAATGAAGACCAGTTGCAGAACACGACTGCATCATACTAAAACTTAATTTAAAGGGAGCGTTTCAAGGCATGCTGCTGTATAAATCTTAGTATCACTGTGACAGAAACTGAGGAGATAATTGTATCAAGAACATCAACTCAGTGCATTTTAGGTTGTATATTTGATTAATTCTATTTTACGTATTCATCTTTCTTCCCTATGTATGTATCATCAATGAATATCTGCCTTGGCCCCCCCCCCCCAGACCCCGGGGTTCTGCTCTAACTCTGTGTCTGTTCTGCTTTCAGCCTGTATGGGAGGCACATGCAAGCCAACCCCGAGCCCCCCAAGAAGAACAACGACAAATCCAAAAAGATCAGCCGCAAGCCTCTGGCAGCCAAGAACAAGTAGATGGCAGAAGGGGTTAAAGTGATGGACGCGCATGTGGCCAATTATTTCTATTTATTTCCTGCCATGGGCCAAAAAGGAAATTCTTACGGTTCTACATTTTGTATTATTATTATTATGTAATGCTGTGCTTTGTGTTTATCATAATGTTTTGAAAGGGCTCCTGTTCCCACTCTAAAGGGGTTGCTGTTCGGGAACACACAGGGTTACATTGCCACCCTGAGATACGGGTGCTGTGTGAAGGCCCCTTTAGCGTGGCGCAATATGGAAACTCAATTAACAGACAGCAGGTTTTAATGGTACATTAGGTTCAACATGGCTGAACTGCACCCTTTTCCCATTGTAGTGAAAGGCTGGCTGAAATACACATATAATGCGCCATTAACACCTGCTTTGTCTGTGTTGGTAGCTGCTTTAAAGAGCAAGCACGGGGTTAATCACTACAGGGTGCCAATTAGTTCGGTCTCCCCCAGTGATTATAATCACTTACCTCTACTGAATGGTTGCTGCCGTCTTCCCATATCCAGGAGCCTTTATGCGGTATGGTAATGCTTTGTAACTGGCCCATTCACAGTACAGTAGAACCCCCCAGCCTGGTGCAACCAGGGCTCCAACGGTTAGTGATTATAATTACTGCACCCCCCACCAGTAATTAACCCTTTTTTGTCCTTCATAAGAAACTTATTACATATTTTTGTATGGAATTATAAGAAATATATTCATTCACTGGCATTAACCATGTTCCGCTTGTCACTTTTAATTACATTTATGTTTTTTTTGTATTGAATTTCTGTAATGTCTTTAACTCTAACATGAAAGGACTTAAACATGGGTCCAGTTTTATTCATCAGCCATTGTATTGCGTGCATTCCTAGGGCAGTTGCATAGTTGCATTTCTATCATACAGTCAGACTGTTGCACCAGGCAGCAATGTTGTGCCAACGCCAACGTGTTCAAGGCCTCGAAGAAACTAATATACCCCTCTGATTTTACTTTATGACTTCATTTTAATACCAAAATAGCCGTGTAGTTTTCTATCCCTTTAATCTTAATGTTCTGCATTCTCCTATAGAAGGAGTATACACCTGTATATTCTTTTTGTTTCACAGGTGCAACCCACTTTATAAATATAGCAGCTCCCAGTAGGTATCAGAATAGCACTCAATAGTAAGAAATTCAAGTCTGGCTTGGGACTCCTCCAGTTACATGGGAGTAGGAGATACAATAGGTTACCTGAAAGCAGTTCTAATGTGTAGCACTGGCTCCTTCTGAAAGCTCAGACTCAGGCACAATGCACTGAGATGGCGCCTACACACCAATATTACAGCTAAACATGTTAAATGGTAGAGTGAATTATTTGCTATGTAAACAGTGTAATTTAGAAATAAAAGTACCCCATAAAAATCTTGACAGTATCCCTTTAAAGAAAGGATCACTCATACAGTGGCTTTGTGCAGATTGTAAAGATCAGCCTTGATTCATGCCTATGTGGTGAATGGGAATGTTCGGATAATTCCCAGTTAAGAACCTGTTGAGTATTGACTGAATCAATATAACTGTATTTATGGAAGTGTTTTGTCGGTTATATACATATTACTAAAGGAGCATCACATCCAATAAATATTATTTATCACAGGCGTTTAGCCATTTGCTGCTTCTGTTTGTGCTTTCATTTGTTTTTCTGTACATGGTTTCATTTATATGCCCAGTGGCCTGGCCTGTCTCTCACAACACTGCACAGTACTAGGTAGAACCTGTTACTCTGTTGCACCTATGGAATGGTCTGGAACCAGCAAGTCATCCCTGGGAACTCCGTGAAGATAGCCGAGTGGCATTCACTGCAAAACACCCCGGGCAGGTACAGTTTTTAGGCAGAGGAATGGCAGCCAGGGGTCTAAAGGTAAGGTTGGCAGGCAAGTTTCTTAAAGCAATACTGTCATGGGAAAACATTTTTTTTTCAAAACCCATCAGTTAATAGAGCTTCTCCAGCACAATCCTGCATTGAAATTGAAAGATTTTTTTTAATATTTAATTTTGGAATTTCACATGGGGCTAGCCAATATTCTTCATGCCACAGCCATGTGACCTGTGCTCTGATAAACTTCAGTCACACTTTACTGCTGAGCTGCAAGTAGGAGTGATATCAACCCCCTTCCCCTCCCAGCAGCCAATCAGCAGAACAATGGGAAGGGAGCAAGATAGCAGCTCCCTGATACCTCAACTAAAGTTTTCAGCTTCCCAAACTGATATTGCCTCCATGGGCTAATAGCACTGCTGGTACTGTCCTGAATTTTAGCAAGTCGGTAAAAAGGCAAAACTTTCTGTACTGCCTGCCAGTAATTTAGGGTGGCTCCTTCTGAAAGCTCAGACTCAGGTACAATGCACTGAGATGGCGCCTACACACCCATATTACAGCTAAAAAAATACATTTATTGGTTCAAGAATACAATTTTAAATGGTAGAGTGAATTATTTGCTATGTAAACAGTGTAATTTAGAAATAAAAAGTATTCCATAAAAAAAATCATGACATAATGAAGAAGAACTTTGAACAACCCCCGGAGCACTGTTATTTTAAAAAATTAAATAATTATGGCCCAACCATGATTATCTAGAAAAGGCTGCCCACCAATACTCTGGGTAAGGAGAGCATTAGAGATCAAGGCAATTAGAGGTGCAACCAAAAGGCCAATACCAGTTTTGAGGAAGCTGGAGAGACCCACAGGCAACATGAGAGAAACTGTCTATGGACCTGGTATCTCCACAAAGCTGCCCTTTATCTAGGAATGTCATGGGGGAGAACATATACAGGAATGGGACCTATTAAGAAAAGACAGTTTACAGACACTTTTGTGAATTTGTCATTTATACGACGTTTTGACGACATTTTTTCCCGACATTTTCAAAATGGAGTAAAGCTCAGTGTAACTCTGTCAATTCTAAGCTCTTCTGTTTTGTTTTGTTTCACCCAGTCTCCATTTCCCACCTAAGGTAGGGGCCCCATTGGGGGATCGTTAACATATTAATGGGGATTAGCAGCCTATTGTTAGGGGACAAGTTTCTGTCTAACCCTAGAACAATAGGTGCAAAAAGCCTCATTAACATTATATAAACAAGTAAAACACTGATTAAAAAAAGTTTAATTTATATCTTATATATAAAAAGTTTTTACCTCACATTTGCATTGCTATGCTAGTTTTAGCTTAATCACTGAGGCAATAATAACATTTTGAGTGAATATATTGTAAACATTTTTATTAAAAGGAAAAGTAAAGCCTCCCAGGCAAATTATTAGTTTTAGCAGCAGCAGTGCCCCCTCTTTAATCACTTCACTGACACTTTCCGCAACTTATCTGTGCCCCCATAGCATGTCCTGAGCTACAGAGCTGCCTGACAGCATTGGTCCCCACCTGTTCCCAGCATTAGAAAGCCCAGATTGTCCTGAAAAAATGATGTATAGTTTCCCTGGGCAAACTAAAATTACCCCTCAGGAAATGCCCCCAAAGTGAAATGGCATATGAAATGCAAAATCCTGCTGGTAAAATCCTTATTCCAAGGCTCATGTAGATTTGGGACTGGGTTTGATGGCACCGACTAATTTACTAAGAGCTAAAGACAGATTCATAAAAAAAATGTCAGGAAAATGACAAAATCTGAAAACCGTCTGCTTAAAAGACAAATTCACAAAAGTGGAGATAGAGGTTTGTGAATTAGGTGGAAAATCCCACAAATCTATCTCCACTTTTACTTTGTCGGAATATCACCACTTTTGTGAATTCCCCCATCAACGTGTTTAATTTGCTCTCAGTTTAACCCTGCAATACCCAGGGCTGCCCTGCACTATTAGGAATGAATGGAAATAAATGTATTTAGCATTTGCCCAGTTTGTGTTGCGACCCCTGACTGGACAGTGTTTTGGCAAATGGAACCTGACCCCTTTATTATTCATTTTGTATAAAGATGCAAAGGCAATTCGCTGCTCAGACTTCATTAGTAATCCATTTAGATACATGAGCCGTGGCGGCTTGGGAATCAGTGTAGCCTGCAACATACTCAATACTGGGGCAGTTGTCTAGACAAAACAGCTAAATGGTTAGCGTACCCCCTGCTGAACTATATTCTGGCTGAAGAGTTACTGATAATGCATAGAAGTAGGGTGAATCTCCTGTACCATATACCAGCAGGGGATAACAGATAGCACTCACAGGATATCTCCTGTATTACATACCAGCTGGGCACTATTATACGGCTCAGGGAATATCTCCATTACTCTCCTATCAGCTCCCCAGTGTAGATTCTGTTCTGTGATTATTTCCATATATCCTAATCAAATTCCCAAAAATAACCCTAAAATGCACTTGCACATTGTCCCTGTGCTGCAGCTCAGCTCACCTATCGATTGGCTTCTTATTGCCAGTGATAAGAAACGGATTTTTCCTGTGACAGTTGCTCTCAGCTGCCATAGACAGCACAATTCCCTTGAAAATGCAAAGAGAGGATTTGTGGAAAATGTAAATGCAGCCACTGAAAAAAAATCTGGACATCGCTCCACCAGCCTATTTCTAAAGGCTGATATCCTTACGTTGGAAGGTTATGTGACCGTGCCCAGGGCAGTCACGAGGCGGACCCCGGAGGAGGGAATTGAACCTGCAACCCCGTCGTCACAGGGCGGTCTCCCTACCCCTAGGCTATCCTACCTCCTCCCACTTATAGGATGTTTTTTATTTGCTACATAGTGGCAGTTGGTGTATCCTAACTGAGAAGCCTGCTGTTTGCTCAAGACCTATATAACTAGGGGGACTGTTTAATAAGTAGGGAGAATGAATCCTCCATTTATCAACATTCTCTGAGAAAGTTGATAAGTGAGCCCCGGGGGGGGGGGAGGGCAAAAAGCCTCATTGACATTTTATAAACAAGTAAAACACTGATTAAACAAAAAGTTGAATTGATATGTTTTATATAAAAAAGTTTTTACCTCACATTTGCATTGTTATGCTAGTTTTAGCTTAATGAATGGGGCAATAATAACATTTTGAGTGAATATATTCATTTTTATTTAAAGGAAAATTAAAGCCTCCCAGGCAAAACTTTAGTTTTAGCAGCAGTGCCCCCTCTTTAAAGGACAAGGCAACTCAAAATATAATTTTTTGCCAAATAAAAGAAACCAAAATTCTAAGCAGCTTTGCAATATACATTTATTACAAGTTTGTAATGGTTTGTGAGTTATTTGTATATATAATTGCTATTACAAGCAGTGCTTGCCTGTCCCTTTCTATTCCCTGCCCTGGGGGCTCAGACTGGTGAAACAGTGTAACACAAGGCAGCAGCCTGACAGACCTGACTCGCTGGAGGAGACTGACCTTTGCAACATTGTTTAAAATGTAACAACCAGGAGTTCAGCAAATGCCGCTTTCAATAGCAATTACATTTACAAATAACGTTTAAAACGCTACAAATTTTTAATTCTTTCATATTGGAAAGTTGCTTAGAATTATGTTTTCTTTCATTATGCAAAAAAATTATTTTTGGGGTTGACATGCCCTTTAAAGGGGACATATACCATAAATTTTAACAATGCACTAAACCATGTAAAATAATGTAAAATAGAAGTAAGTGCTTTTATTTTAATACCTTTGGGTTCAATTATGTCCATAACTGCTGGAAAACTGTGCCCTACCCAGACCTTATGCCGCTTCCGGTTTAGACTCTTCACTCTTCAGTATGTGGCTGGGGCCCTGGCCCTGATAGACTTCAGCAGAGCTACTTAAAGTGCAGTGAGTGTGCATAGGGTGGGCGGGGCTTAGCGATGTCACAGGCAGTCAGTTCCTGCTCTACTCGCTCCCCTCCCCCCGGGCCGGATTGCTGCTGCCCAGTAATGAGTAGGGGCTAGAGAATAAGTTATTTAGACCCTTAAATCTTGTTACAGAAGTGGAATTACACAGAAATATAGAAAAAATGATGTTTAGTTTCCCTGGGCAAACTAAAATTACCCCTCAGGAAATGCCCCCAAAGTGAAATGGCATATGAAATGCAAAATCCTGCTGGTAAAATCCTTATTCCAAGGCTCATGTAGATGTGGGGCTGGGTTTGATGGCACCGACAGATTTACTAAGAGCTAAAGGCAGATTCATAAAGAAAACGTCGGGAAAATGACAAAATCTGAAAACTGTCTGCTTAAAAGACAAAGTCACAAAAGTGGAGATAGAGGTTTGTGAATTAGGTGGAAAATCCCACAAATCTATCTTCAATATTTTTCTCAAATTTTGTGAATTCCCCCCATGAATGCTCAAGACCTGGGGTTTTCTGGAAAAGGGGTCAGCTAAAATATCATTTATACATTATATAAACCCAAAAGGATTGTTTTGCACCTAGTAAGGATCAGTTTTATCTTATTTACCATCAAGTACACGGTACTGTCTTATTATTATAGAGAAAAAGGACATATATTTTAAATTTTGAATTATTTGATTAAAATGGACTTTATGGGAGATGGACTTCCTGTAATTCAGAGCTCTCTGTATAATGGATTCAGGGATAATGCTAATATGCTGTGTGTGGGGGAAAGCCAACACTGCTCATCACCCTGGGAACCCTATCTGCATGGTGGTGGCATGATATTATGGGGGATGCTGCTCATCATCAGCAGAACTGTGGGCCAAATGATGGAGCTAAATACAGGGCAATTCTATAGAAAGCCAGAGCAGCTTCAAGCAGGACAATGACCCAAACACACCCAGTGCTATAATGGGCACCCTTAAAAGCGCCTATATTGTTAGAACTTGAAATGGCCAGTTTTGCTAAGAATGTCATTATTTTTCTTTTAAAGGAAAGATTGTTGATTATATGTGCTATTATTACCTGTATATATTACTGCCCATTTATCTGAATTAGTATCTCAGCAAGATCAGTGGCATTCAGTACAGGATGGATAGATACATCAGCGTTACTATTAGTGCTAGTCAATAAATATATCTTGCTGCAAACAATTCTGCATACACATTTGCCATAATGTAATGTAATGTCATAGTAAAGGGTACAATAAACTGCATAGTAGCGGCTGCCTCCTTTATTAACACAAACACTTTTATATAGTACCAGCATATTCTGCACCTGTATTACACATCATTCATTAAATCTTTATTAAATTCATTACAAATAGGGGGGGCATTTACTTATGTTCATATTTTTTTTCACGATTTGTGCTTTTTTGCGATTTTTCATGAAAAAAAAAACCAATTTGTTTTGCCATTTATTATGTGTCAAAACCATGAAAAAAAACCCATCTAAAAGCTGTTGAGATCATGTAGAAGTCAATTGGAGTTTTCTTAGCTAAGTGATTGTAATTACTTACCTGATACCCCAGGTCGGTGCTCCTGTTAGGAGAAAACTGCACCATCCTGGGGTATCTGGGAACAAGCGACCCTCTTCCTTCTGTCTTCCCGCCACTTGTACATGTGCAGCAGAATGAAACGCTTTTTTAATTAGGATCGTTTTATAAATAACGAGACATTTGTGTTTTTAGTGGAGTTTATTTGTGGTTTCAAAAAACTCAGAATGTCGATAAATCTGCCCCTTAGACTCCCTATCTCATCAGTCCCTGCCCTGGTGGAGTTTATCACATATACACACACTAGGACCAATTTCAGCAAGAGCCAATTAACTTACCTGTATTTTGTTATGGGAGGGACTTAGAGAAACTGGACCAATCCCAGGCAGGCATGGGAGGAGCATACAAACTCATGCAGCCTGTGCCCTGGAAGTAAAGGAACGTAGAAGTCAGCAGTGCTGCCAACTGCACCATCGTGCCTAGATGGATCGTTTTTTTTTACAGAATTACAAACCCCAAGGTAAATATAAAAAGAGGATGAATACTGCTTCTTACGTGAAACTGAAATTAAATATCCGCTAACATCTCTCATAAAGCAGTCCCCAGTTGTCAAATGAAATTGTATAACTGGAAAATACTTGGTTTATATTTAGTTCAAAGCATCTCTGATATTATAACCAAGAAAACTACACAACAGTGACGGCTTAGAAAACTCCCAGTACATGACTGGTATGTACTTCACATTACATTGGATCAAACCTTGGGCAAACTGGGCAGCAGGCCAATACTCACTGTGTTTCTGAAGAGCAGCCACTCACTGAGCACATCTTCAGGCAGAATTCTTGATTAAAAAGTGACTTTATTGTACCGCCTTACGTGTTTCATGTTTCTAAATATTTTCAAGATTTACGAATGTGTTTTTGCCACTTCTCGATTTTTCTGATATTGTTTCTCTAAAAATGTGAGTTTTTCTTTATTGGTCAAAAATCTGTCCAGTACCATTGAGTCCTATGGAGGCTTAGAATAGTTAGTAACAGCCTGTCCTTGACACATTTTCAAGGAGAAGTTAATCCCCTCATTGTTTTCAGTTTCACTCAGTTTCAATGAAAAGTTAACCCCTTCATTGTATTCTGTTTTACCCAGTTTCAAGGAGAAGTTAATCCCCTCATTGTTTTCTGCTTGGCCCATTTCAAGGAAAAGTGAATAAGTGAAAAGTTTATACCACCAGAAAAATGTTAATGAACAGTGTCGGGCTGTCCCACCAGGATACCAGGAAAACTCCCAGTGGGCCCAGGTGTAAGTAGACCCTCCTGCTCCTGACCATTTGGCCTGTTTCATGGCCATTCCCTATTTCTGTATGTGAATAAGAGGAGAAATAAATGAAAGAATAGATGCTAGCGTATAACTAAAAAAGACTAGGAGAATAAAGAGGTTGGGTGAGGAAAGGAGAAAAAATGGTTTGGAAAGTGGGCCTATGGTCCAAGGTTTTCTGGTGGGCCCCTGGGGTCCCAGTCCGACACTGTCTGTGAACATGAAACGCGTAAGGTGGTATTCCAATAGTTACTTTTCAATCAGGAAATCTGCCTGAAGATTTGCTCAGTGAGTGGCTGCTCTTCAAAAAGAGGTGATATCCATTCCCCTAGCTGAAGCTCTTTCTCTCTGTGGTAAGTTGTTATATTTTATTATACAGGCATGGAATCCCTTATCCGGAAACCCATTATCCAGAAAGTTCCAAATTACGGAAAGGCCATCTCTCACAGACTCCATTATAAGCAAATAATTCTAATTTTTAAAAATGATTTCCTTTTTCTCTGTAATAATAAAACAGAACCTTGTACTTGATCCCAACTAAGATATAATTACCCCTTATTGGGGCAGAACAGCCCTATTGGGTTTATTTAATGGTTAAATGATTCCCTTTTCTCTGTAATAATAAAACAGTACCTTGTACTTGATCCCAACTAAGATATAATTACCCCTTATTGGAGGCAAAACAATCCTATTGGGTTTATTCAATATTTAAATGATTTTTAGCAGACTTAAGTTATGGAGATCCAAATTATGGAAAGATCCCCTTGGTCTCGAGCATTCTGGATAACAGGTCCCATACCTATATATATATATATATATATAATATATATCTTGCAGCCAATTCTAGCTGCCAGCTTGACCCCTTCTTCCGGCCAAATTCTACAAAGAAGGAAAAGTACCTGTGTATTGCACAATTGTGGTAGAAACACACAAACACTGGTTAAACAGTCAGGAAGGCAGAGAGTGAGGGGCAGATTTGCCTAAGCAGTCGCGGCAATGGGTGCAATTCCCAGTCAGGCATTTACTCTTTCTGCATTTACCAACGTCATTCGTCACTTATATATACTTCATGTATATTTTTCTGATCTTTATTTCTTTCAAAAATAAAACACAGTATATTTATTTTCAATTAATGATAAATTAAGAAATAAACTTATTTACATCTTCAAGAGTTAATACGTTTTTAAAAAATTGACAAAAATAACCAAATTATAGTTTAAAATGTTATTCACGTAAGTATTTTTTATTCTGGATGTTGAAGTCATTTGGAAAAAATTGTCCTGTCTAAATGGATGCTCGGGGCCAATAGAATTTCATTTGAACACAGCGATCGCATTGAGCTGCAGTTTAACAGCGGGTATTTTGCATATGCCATTATTTAATTCTATAGATTTCCTGTCTGACATCTCCCAATAAATACAACATATTAATAAATCTGGAGGCAGGAACCTGTATTTAAAATGATTTGCTTTATAAATGATTTATGTTGTGAACATAGCTGAGAAAATTGCCTAATAAAGAAGGTAAATGTGTCATTGAACAATATCTTGTATAGATTTAGAAATCAATCACTTTGCACGCCGCGTTCTGAATCTTTCTGTCAGATACCGTATTTTTAACCTTCCAGTTAAGCAATTAACCTTTCAATGCTGGAGGGACCTCTAAGGCAATATATTGTGAGCCTCTAATGTTTCTCAGATATTACTACAGAAGTTCACTCACTGGCATTTAGGTTGGTGGGGTCGGCGTTTTCATTTGGCCATAATAATATCTACATTTTGTTTCAAAATGAGACCAATATTGATCATGGGAAAGGGCAAATTTGATGGTTTCACGTGTCTCCTAAATCATGACTGGCATATTGCAGATGTACTGTAGGGCTGCTTCTGTAGGACCAATTATGGCCTTGTGAGTGATAGACCCAATGCCTAAAAAAAATAAACATGGACAAACAAGTGCCGGGCATTATTGTGCTATGGGAGCAGAGAAGTATAGGAGAGCCTTGGAGTGGCTCGAGCAGCAACAACTTTGTATAATGACATTTGGTCACTCGTGTAGTCTGCCTCATAGATTGGTATGCTCTGGGTTTGTGATGCTCTTATATGATCAACATGCTTGGGATTCTGGTTCTATACAAGTACTTTATTAAACTGGTCTCCCTCTGTCTAATACAGGTAGGACATTTAATCCTTCATTCACATACCAACATTGCATAAGTGCAAATGTGCAGATGGCCTAAGGCAGTGATCCCCAACCAGTGGCTATTGAGCTACATGTTGTCCATCAACACCTTGGATGTTGCTCCCAGTGGCTTCAAAGTAGCTGCTTATTTTTGAATTCCCGGCTTGGAGGCAAGTTTTTGCATAAAAACCAGATGTACTGCCAAACAGAGCCTTCTGTAACCACTAACAGTACTTAGTTGGCACCGCAGACAGGGCCGCCATCAGAAATCATGGGGCCCCTCACAACAAAATTTTCTGGGCCCCCCTCCCACCAGTACAAAGGACTCACAGACATGAGACATTGGTAGCCAGCAGGGCCCCCCCTAGTACATTGATAGCCAGCAGTGCCCCCCCCAGTACATTGGTAGCCAGTTGTACCCCCCTAATGCATTGGTAGCCAGCAGGGCCCCCCTAATGTATTGGTAGCCAGCAGGGCCCCCCTAATGCATTTGTAGCCAGCAGTGCCCCCCCTAGTAGCCAGCTGTAACCCCCCTACCAGTACATTGGTAGCCAGCACAGCACGGCTCCTCCGGCGTCTTCTTCTTCAGCAGCGGCGTCTTCTTCTTCTGCGCCGGTGGCTTCGGACTCCCCCGGCGAGGTCCTTCCTGGACGACACCTCTGCACTTCTGAGTGCCGAAAGAAGACAGGCCCTTTTATAAGGTTGCGCCCCGTGCGTACTGACATGCATGTACGCACGGGGCGCGACCAATAGGATCACCCGCTGACCACCAATGACAGGGCCCGGAACTGATTAAAGGAGGTCCGAGCTACTAAGAAAACTTTAGCATGGCCAGGCCCCTTTTAAAGTTAAAAACGTCCGGGCCCGGGATGATTGTACCCCTTGTGCCCCCCTGACCCCAGGAACATGTTTTATGCTTGTGTTGCTCCCCAAGTCTTTTTACATTTCAATTGGCTCACAGGTAAAAAAAGGTTGGGGATCCCTGGCCTAAACGGATAAATAATCAAACTAAGTGACTTGTCCAAATAGTTCCACAAGGAATCAAACAGGAACCGTGGAATATTAAAGGCCAATGTGCTTTATGCAGAATTCATGATATTGATCCTGGTTCCATTCCTTGTGGTACTCCATGGAAAAGTCATTTAGCAGCTGATTTATTAACCCCTGAATTTAGATTTTTACTATGATTCAAGTTTTTTGCCATGAAACCTCACAAATTCAAATTTGGATTTCTGAATCTTGAATGTTGGATATTTAGTAAGCGCAAAGAACTCAAATGTAAACATTTGGCATCTAAAAACTGGTGGATTCGAAGTCTGGTGCAGAAGTCAATGGGAATTGTTCTAGCAAATTTCAAGCAAGTCGTTTGTTGAAAGTCGGTAGAATAAAATGATGAGTAAATTGTGATTGTACTTTGTTCAAGGTTCAAGGTTTTTTTTTTGAGATTTCTTTTTTAGAGATGACCCATTCCCTGCCTGACTCCTCCTGAAACTCCTGCCGGAGAAAAAATGCAGAGAGGCCGAGGTTCATTTGCTTGGGGCAACCCCTTTGTCTCTGTGCCTCAGTCAAACAGTTCAGACTGGCCGCTATACTGGCCACTGGTTTGTGCCGTAATATTTCTATACACAGCCCAATGACAGACGTAGAAATAACCCCCCTTTCCCAGAGAAGCAGCTGCCACATCACATTGATATCGATCATTCTTGGCTCAAAAAGTGCAAATGCTCCTGTTCTCCTGAACTTTTGAGCAGTTTTCTACATTTCTTGCTAGATTTTGAGTCCCCTTAATGAGCCAAACGCCCTATAATTACTGTATTGGGCATTATGAAATGATTGATATATTTATTTCCCATTTTATAGTTAAAACCTTGATTTAATTACAAAGGAGCGGTGCTTCTGTAATATTCAGCTGAATGTATTGATTGGAAAGCAGAGCGGCGCTCTATATCTCTGATAAATATCAGCCCACACAAACCAAGAGACAAACTAAACATATCACTCACTTATATTAAAGACGACCAAATGTTTCACAGATTTCTCTCTGTATACTCAGCAGATGGGAAGGTATTAGATAAGAAAATAAAAGAGAGAGAGAGAATCTCAAGCCAGGAAATATTAATGTAGACAGGTCAAAATATGTTTTTGTAAGAGAAATTTCTTGGCAGCGCGGAACTGTACAAAATATGTTTCAGAGATGTATGTACGGCACGGGCAAAATATATTTCAGTTTTTTTTTATTTATTATTTTTGCAGTTTGAAGGCCAACAATGGAAAGTTTTTATCTAATTGTTATTTTTATCATATTAAGTCTTAAAGGGGCAGTAATATTAATAAATCATATTCCATTTTGCAAATAATGTTCAATAAACAGGATATAAATATATAGAACAACTGATCAGCATTTGTTATTGCTTAAATAACAGATTAAATACATTTGTAATGAGGATAAACACTTCACAGCATATTAAATTAGTAACTACGGTACAGGTATGGGACCTGTTATCCAGAATGCTAGGGACCTGGGGTATTCCGGATAAGGGATCTTTCCGTAATTTGGATCTTCATACCTTAAATCTACTAAAAAAAAATCAATAAAAAATAAACCCAATAGGATTATTTATATCTTAGTTGAGATCAAGTACAGGTACTGTTTTATTATTACAGAGAAAAGGGAATCATTTAACCATTAAATAAACCCAATAGGGCTGTTCTGCCCCAATAAGGGGTAATTATATCTTAGTTGGGATCAAGTACAGGTACTGTTTTATTATTACAGAGAAAAGGGAATCATTTAACCATTAAATAAACCCAATAGGGCTGTTCTGCCCCAATAAGGGGTAATTATATCTTAGTTGGGATCAAGTACAGGTACTGTTTTATTATTACAGAGAAAAAGGAATCATTTAACCATTAAATAAACCCAATAGGGCTGTTCTGCCCCCAATAAGGGGTAATTATATCTTAGTTGGGATCAAGTACAGGTACTGTTTTATTATTACAGAGAAAAGGGAATCATTTAACCATGAAATAAACCCAATAGGGCTGTTCTGCCCCCAATAAGGGGTAATTATATCTTAGTTGGGATCAAGTACAGGTACTGTTTTATTATTACAGAGAAAAGGGAATCATTTAACCATGAAATAAACCCAATAGGGCTGTTCTGCCCCCAATAATTATATAATTATATTATATCGGGTTTCCGGATAAGGGATCCCTTACCTGTATAAGAATTTTAGCAGTTAAAATCCCAGTTATGGGATCCAGGCAGGGAGAAGATCCAGATCCCAGTCCCCCCCCCCCCCCCAACATTGCCTCTTCTGCCTACCCCTAGTTTTAGCCCTAATGGGTTATTCTATCTGGAATGCTTGGGACTGGGGGTTTTATGGAGAAAGGGTTTTTTTTTTTTGTAAATTGGATCATTTAAACATGAAATAAACCCAACAGGAATGTTTCTGTATATTCTATTTCTGGCCAGGAGATCTGACACTGTGGGCTTGGTGCCCCTCACACTATAGGACAGCAGGCTGCCTACTGAAGCACAATGAATTTGCTGGCCCCTTGTGAGCACTTACATCTGTTTTGGCTCTGCATTAATGAACCTATATAATGTTATAACAACTTGGGACTTGTAACCTGCAATAGCTTGAGAATTGAATATCAACATAATAACAGGGGTGCTGATGCTGATATAATCCCATAATCCCATTATGTTTTGCTTACCCTTTTATGCACACTATATTAATTGTAAACCCCCAAAACAAATGAATGTGAAATTGTTCAAACCATTCTTCTGAGCACTTTTGCATATTATATATTTTTTCTTGTGATTTTAAAGAAACATGCTGATAAAACTGAAACAGAGCCATCTACTGGTCAGTTCTGCTATAGTCACATGACAAAGAAGTACAGGAAAGATGATACCCGGGGTCGATGCTCCTGTTCTCTTAAATCTGCACCGGCCCAGGGTATTTTGTAGGAGAATCTCACCCCGTCTTCTTCAGATTCTTCTGTCTTATTTTTGTTACGGTTCAGGCAGGTGAAAAGGAGAGAGAAAAGGAAGAAAATACCCCAGCCGGGGCACATTTCTGCTATCAGGAGCACTGGCCCAAGGTATCAGGTAAGTGATAACAATCACTAGGGGTACCTAACATTTGCACCTTCAGTGATTTAACTTTTCCTTCTCCTTAAGGATAATGCTTTTATATATAATTACGTATGTATAAACAATTGTTTTCTTTTCTCTTTCTTTGCCACATTTTTTATCTCCACTTTTCTCAAAGTTAACATCCATTTTTAGTATGCCGACACAGAATGACAGAAGCTCCATTGGCCGGCCTAACGGGTACAGCCGGGGAAACAATAGGTTTCAGGCAGGATCCATTCCTACTGCAAGAAAGAAATCTTGAATGTCAGCCATAAAGCAAGCCAGGACTGCTGTTTTGTGACAAAGGATTGTGATGCAGCCACACAAGTAACAGTAAATGTACTCACACTGCTGAAGCTTATAATTAAATCTAAAATATCTCTAATTTACTAAACATTACACATTGTTTTCTGCCAGGTTTGGATGTAATAATAATGTCATGTTACTACAATATTTTTTCCACTTTAATTACTGTTTTATGAGGAGGCGAGTGCACATTGATAGAGCTTCCCCCATTAATAGATTCTTACCCATAAATATATTTTCTGCCGCGCTCCTATTTAGCTTGTAGGTAATACTCATGCTATAATAAGGCTCAAGATGCTCCATAAAACTCCCCCTATAAAAAGAGACCTCTAGAAAACCCAATTCGCCGTGTATTTATTGAGCTGTGTGACTATAGCATGTAAATCCAATAAAAAAAATAAGTAAATAAGTAAATCTCTGGGGTGTATAAACGCACTGTTCTGCTAAGGAAGGAAGAGAAACATCATGCGTCTGCGCTGCTGCCAATTTGTATTCCAGATAAAGAAAATCTCTCTTCCGTTGAGTGGATCTTGCAGTGTTTTTTGGAAAATAGGAAATAATAATAATAAGGCTGGCCGGGCTGCTTGTATCACTATTGTCACAAGACAAATGGCGCTCGTGTCCCGTAAGTGCATCAAATCTCCGCCCGAAGCAAAGGGGAAGTTTTACAGAGCTTCCGGAAAAACTGGCGCGACGTGCCCTGGCGCAGAGTCATTAGGCACAGAGATTTTGATTGATCACATTGCGAATTCAGAATTATTACTCATTTGCTCATGTATTGCTTTTTTTCTCCCATTTTCTTTAAAAAAAAAAAATTTATTGCAAATTTTCTTCTTCCCATATATTCAATCATAAATCACATTTCCACTCGTAGATCTTGTGAGTAAGCCACACTTTATTGGAAAATAATCCCATCCTTCGTCATGCAATACTGCGGGAAGTCAGTGTCCCTTAGTTTGACCCTATGTCTCCGGGCACTTTTAGCATACAGGTATGGGATCCCTTATCTGGAAACCCGTTAGCCAAAATAGCTTTGAAAATTACAGGAAGGCCTTGTCCCATTGAGTCCATTTTTCAGCAAATAATTCAAATTTTTGTAAATGATTTTTTTCTCTCTGTAATAATGAAACATTACCTTGTACAGGTATAGGGCCCGTTATCCAGAATGCTCAGGACCAAGGGTATTCCGGATAAGGGGTCTTTCCGTAATTTGGTAGTCTAGTAAAAAATCAATAAAACATTAATTAAACCCAATAGGATTGTTTTGCATCCAATAAGGATTATTTATATCTTAGTTGGGATCAATTACAGGTACTGTTTTATTATTACAGAGAAAAGGGAATCAGTTTTAAAATTCTGAATTATTTGATTAAAATGTCTAAACAGGCTTTCCGTAATTTGGAGCTTTCTGGATAACGTGTTTCCGGATAAGGGATCCCATACCTGTACTTAATGGTAACTAAGCTGAATGAATCCTTATTGGTGGTAAAGCTATCCTATTGGGTTTATTTCATGTTTATATGATTTTTAGCCTTAAGTTATGGTGATCCAAATTACAGAGAAGTATGAAAAACCCCAGGTATACGTTAATTATGATTTTGAGGCAAAATTGAGTCTTGTGACTATTAAATACAATAGAGGAAATGCAATTGCTTGAGGTGGCGCAGGAAAACCAAAGTATTGCAAAATGCAGCTATTTCTTTAATATGGGCGTTGCATGCCATCTCCCATAGACTCCATTATAAGCAAATAATCCTAATTTTTAAAAATGATTTCCTTTTCTCTGTAATAATAAAACAGTACCTTGTACTTGATCCCAACTAAGATATAATTACCCCTTATTGGGGGCAGAACAATCCTATTGGGTTTATTTAATGGTTAAATGATTCCCTTTTCTCTGTAATAATAAAACAGTACCTGTACTTAATCCCAACTAAGATATAATTACCCCTTATTGGGGGCAGAACAGCCCTATTGGGTTTATTTAATGGTTAAATGATTCCCTTTTCTCTGTAATAATAAAACACTTCCTGTACTTGATCCCAACTAAGATATAATTACCCCTTATTGGGGACAGAACAGCCCTATTAGGTTTATTTAATGGTTAAATGATTCCCTTTTCTCTGTAATAATAAAACACTTCCTGTACTTGATCCCAACTAAGATATAATTACCCCTTATTGGGGCAGAACAGCCCTATTGGGGATATTCATGTTTAAATACTCTTAGTAGATTTAAGTTATGGAGATCCAAATTACTGAAAGATCCCTTATCCGGAAAACCCCAGGTCCCGAGCATTCTGGATAACAGGTCCCATACCTGTAATACATCAGCTTTGATAGATGCAAATATGAAGGGAATGTTCTTAATTTGGTTTAAAAGGTAATTACATTGGTTGATTTTATATTTTTGATGAAGAAGTGTATGGAGAATGTTCTGGAATTTCTTTAAATGGTAGCAATTTTGCACACAAAAGCACTTCCTTAATACTATATACATATTTATACATTTAGTTTTCTACAAACACTTTGGAATCCTCCCAAAATACAACAAACACACAGGCAGGTTGATTGGCTCCTGATGAAACTGATCATAGGATGTGTGAATGGAACAGGGCTTAGACTGTAAGCTCCACTGGGGCAGGGGCTGATGGGAATAATGTAGAATTCCCACATAGCACACAGACATTATATAAATAAAGGGTTAAATAATTAACATCAGAGGTTACAGTCAAGACACAATGTCATAGTAAAAGTTAAAGAAACTCTGGGAACCAAAATATAAAAAAGCAAAAGAGAAAGTAGCCAGAATGAAGCACAAGTGTGAGCGGGAGAAGAAGGGCTATGAGCAAAGGGATTAGGGCAATAAGGCAGAAGGGAATGGGGCATTAAAGTGTCAGGCAGAATGGAAGAGCAGCATGTTGATAGAGAATGGGCACGAGGGAAACTGGAGTTGGAAGTTGTGAAACAAACCTATTGCCAAAGGTAAAGGGAAACAAATAAAATTAACGAGCAGAAAATAATAAACTGGAAGGCAGAGAGAACCATAAATTATAAAAAAAAAAGTGAAGATACAATGATATCATAAAATGTAAATAATAATATTAAAACTGAACTATGATGTCATTACCATTTTGTCCAATCAATAAGCAGATCTCATTTTTTCATTTTAATTAAATTAAAATTATGTGTTGTTTGCACATTGAGATTCTTAAAATAATGCTCAGTGTTCTCAAGTCTCGAGTGCTAGGTAAAAAGTCTCAAATTATTATAAAGGTAAGAGGGTGCATCAAGTAAGGAAGTAATATAAATCAGAGATAGAAGGAAATTACTATATATATATATGTTAGGCCTATATATATCTGTGTGTGAGATTATTTTATACGGGGTGAGGCCCATTTTGCTACCAGCCAATATATATACAGTGGAGGAAATAATTATTTGACCCCTCACTGATTTTGTAAGTTTGTCCAATGACAAAGAAATGAAAAGTCTCAGAACAGTATCATTTCAATGGTAGGTTTATTTTAACAGTGGCAGATAGCACATCAAAAGGAAAATCGAAAAAATAACTTTAAATAAAAGATAGCAACTGATTTGCATTTCATTGAGTGAAATAAGTTTTTGAACCCCTACCAACCATTAAGAGTTCTGGCTCCCACAGAGTGGTTAGACACTTCTACTCAATTAGTCAACCTCATTAAGGACACCTGTCTTAACTAGTCACCTGTATAAAAGACACCTGTCCACAGAATCAATCAATCAAGCAGACTCCAAACTCTCCAACATGGGAAAGACCAAAGAGCTGTCCAAGGATGTCAGAGACAAAATTGTAGACCTGCACAAGGCTGGAATGGGCTACAAAACCATTAGCAAGAAGCTGGGAGAGAAGGTGACAACTGTTGGTGCGATTGTTCGAAAATGGAAGGAGCACAAAATGACCATCAATCGACCTCGCTCTGGGGCTCCACGCAAGATCTCACCTCGTGGGGTGTCAATGATTCTGAGAAAGGTGAAAAAGCATCCTAGAACTACACGGGAGGAGTTAGTTAATGACCTCAAATTAGCAGGGACCACAGTCACCAAGAAAACCATTGGAAACACATTACACCGCAATGGATTAAAATCCTGCAGGGCTCGCAAGGTCCCCCTGCTCAAGAAGGCACATGTGCAGGCCCGTCTGAAGTTTGCCAATGAACACCTGAATGATTCTGTGAGTGACTGGGAGAAGGTGCTGTGGTCTGATGAGACCAAAATAGAGCTCTTTGGCATTAACTCAACTCGCTGTGTTTGGAGGAAGAAAAATGCTGCCTATGACCCCCAAAACACCGTCCCCACCGTCAAGCATGGGGGTGGAAACATTTTGCTTTGGGGGTGTTTTTCTGCTAAGGGCACAGGACAACTTATTCGCATTAACGGGAAAATGGACGGAGCCATGTATCGTGAAATCCTGAATGACAACCTCCTTCCCTCTGCCAGGAAACTGAAAATGGGTCGTGGATGGGTGTTCCAGCACGACAATGACCCAAAACATACAGCAAAGGCAACAAAGGAGTGGCTCAAGAAGAAGCACATTAAAGTCATGGAGTGGCCTAGTCAGTCTCCGGACCTTAATCCAATAGAAAACCTATGGAGGGAGCTCAAGCTCAGAGTTGCACAGAGACAGCCTCGAAACCTTAGGGATTTAGAGATGATCTGCAAAGAGGAGTGGACCAACATTCCTCCTAAAATGTGCGCAAACTTGGTCATCAATTACAAGAAACGTTTGACCTCTGTGCTTGCAAACAAGGGTTTTTCCACTAAGTATTAAGTCTTTTTTTGTTAGAGGGTTCAAAAACGTATTTCACTCAATGAAATGCAAATCAGTTGCTATCTTTTATTTAAAGTTATTTTTTCGATTTTCCTTTTGATGTGCTATCTGCCACTGTTAAAATAAACCTACCATTGAAATGATACTGTTCTGAGACTTTTCATTTCTTTGTCATTGGACAAACTTACAAAATCAGTGAGGGGTCAAATAATTATTTCCTCCACTGTATATATATATACTGTATATAGATTGTGGCAGTGTGCACGGCAGGCACAAGAAGACACAGATGTGTTTTTTATTCAGGCTTCATATTTACCTGTGAATTTACACCCTGTATCCTCATCTCTGGTTAAAAGTACATGTTCTTAGATCCATGCAGCAGAAAATGGCCCCTCTGTAGGTCAGGGGTCTCACTCTCTGTGACGGGGGGAAGAGGCCAGTGATTGGGTGCCTCGTAGTTGAGCTGATGCTCCTTCACTTGAGAGCTCCCAGCTGCATTGATTTGGGCGCCTCAAGGAAAGCTATTGGTTCCAGGCAGGTCCTACTGAGTGGAAGCCCTGAACGTACTGGAGGAATTGCAATATAAGCTGCCCAATTATGCCAAAGTCATCCCTCCTGGCCAGTCCTACACTGACTTATGCTATTCAATAAGAATTCTACTGCTTCAATATACATTTAGCAAAGGGACTGAGTTTTACCTGCAAATTACTTGCTTTCATGGTTAAAACCCCCATATGATTGCCCTTTTATTGGCTCCACTGGGATCACCTGACTGTGGCTGGGAAGGTAGGGAGCTACAATATGGAGCTGGCCACTGCTCCTGTATAAACTATAGCAACAAAGGGAAAGTTGTGCTCAACCACTAAATTTTATACCTTTAGGCGGGGGTGCAATGAGGTTGTGACCACAAAATACATACAGACAGCAACAAGAGATCCTCAGCACTCACCCATTACCAATATATATAGGACATTGAGACATTCTGTGCATTAAGCTACTAAGAATTGCCCTCCCCTCTAAGCAAAACAGGGATCCTGATACTGGAGGGATTGTATCTCCCAAATGGAAACACTTGGGAATCAGCCTCGTACTGAGTCTGTGATCAGGCCCAGATAGCAAAAAAGAAAAAAGGACAACCAAAATAATAAACTGAACTCTAAATTATAACTATTAATCACTAGGGACCCAAAGTTAACAGTATCAGGCCCAGGCAAGTATGACTGTTCCTCTCCAGAACAAGGTGATGTGTAAATGATTCTTCCTATATGGATACCTTACATGGGATTCCTCTTAGAATTTGCCTGGAATGTTTAAACTGGAATCTTGAGGTTATGAAAACATTTTATGTGTCAGCTGGCAACTTTCAAATGGTCTTCATTTTTTACTTGTTGAACTATTAAACTATTTACCTTCTTCTTCTGACTCTTTCCAGCTTTTAAATGGGGGTCACTGACCCTGGCAGCCAAAAATCTATTGCTCTGTGAGGCTACAATGTTATTGTTATTGTCATTTTTATTACTTATCTTTCTATTGCGGTGCTCTCCTATTCATATTCCAGTCTGTCATTCAAATCAGTGCCTGGTTACTAGGTAAATTAGACCCTAGCAACCAGATAGCTGCTCATTTTCCAAACTATAAAGCTGCTAAACAAAAATCAAAATCATTCAAACACTACAGATAATAAAAAATGAAGACCATTTGCAAAAGTTGTCAGGATATCATTCTCTTGACTAAAACGTTAATTCAAAAGTGAACAACCCCTTTAATTCTGTGTGTGGGTTGATCAAACGAGGAATTCTTCAGATTTTTCCCTCTTTGATCATTTGATCAAATGTCCAAAGGCAGAATTGTGTTTCAATGCTAACATCATACAGTACTGTGTATAGGACTCTTGTGTAGTCTGGGGGCCATAACAGTCAGTAGGAGGGCAGCATCAGGCCCAGCAGTGTGGCGCCGGGCAGCCCTGCTTTATACAGCTACAGAACAGCACATGGTAGCAGCGCAGACATTCGAAATTTCACTTCAAAATAAGATAATATTCCCAGTAAATGGCAGTAAAGCCTATTCCTTACCTAGTTATGTAGTGGCTGCTGCTAGTCTGCCTACCACAGGGATGAACCAGCATGTCAATCACACAATAGAAGGCCTAGCGGTACCCACTGGTATCTCTATTACTCGGTGCAATGCGCTACTTTACCCTCCAGGAAAAATAACCCCCTGCTTGACATCTTGTAAGAAGATATATAAACATTATGGAGCTTTAGAATATTCTTTTTTTGTATTAACATATGGTTAAAGGAGAGTTAATCTCAAGCTGTAGGCATACCTTCAGTTGTCTCAATAGTGCCCTTAAGTCTCCCCATATTTCTCCTGTGTAAAGAAAGTTCCCATAATGCCTCACTCCTGCACCGAGACCAAGGCCAGTGTACATGCTCAGTTAGTTAGACTATGAGTCAGCTTCCTGCTGATTGGCTCAGATCCACATTCCTAAGGGGGGGAGTGAGTTCTTAGCATTCTTGAGGGAGGGGGGAGCAGGAGAGAGGAGAGAGCTGCATGTCTCTGGCACAGGAAAACAAAGAGCCAAGAAATCCTGTATCTTTTGACAGTGCAGCGTTTCTGTGAGTGCTTATGGCTGTATTTACATAGACCTTTCTGATAAAGCTTACTTAGTTTTTACCTTTCCATCTCCTTTAAAGGAAAACTATACCCCCAAACAACTTGCAAAAATACTCTGCAAAAATATATTGTGTAAAACAGCTCATATGTAAAACCCTGCTTCATACAAATAAACCATTTCCATAAAAATATACAATTTTAGTAGTATGTGCCATTGGGAAATGCTAAATATAAAGTTGCCATTTTAAGTACTAAGGGCCGCCCCCCTGGGATCATATGGTTCATGGTGCAAACAAACAAACCAAGAGCACACATACATGTTAGATCATATCAGCCAATTAATGGACAGAGTTCTGTCTTCTACTCCTTTGGTTAAGTACTGTATATACTCGAGTATAAGCCTAGTTTTTCAGCACCCAAAATGTGCTGAAAAAGTCACCCTCGGCTTATACTCGAGTCGGGTGCCATGGGTCCCTCCAGACTAGCACCCTCTGTCCTTTGTGTGCAAATTAGGCCACCTGCAACCAGACCCTCCAGTGCCCTGGCCCGCACCCAGATTCATCTCCATCTACCATCCTTACCTGTCCCATTCTGCACTAGACATTGAACTTTATATTCTATATAAACTATAGTTTTGAAGGATTTTAACTCTTTGTGTTTTAGCTTGGTCACTAATTGAGCTAAGGGGGTAGTACTCTTAAGGTGTCATTGTTGATACCATATTGTTTTCCACTTACAGAGCTAGTTTACTGTTTTTCTTTGAAATAAATATTGAAAAACATATACCCCACTGATGCCTCATTTAATGTAATTTTATTGGTATTTATTTTGATTATTGAAACTTAGCAGTAGCGGCTGCATTTCCCACCCTAGGCTTATACTCGAGTCAATAAGTTTTTCCCATTTCCTTAGGTAAAATTAGGTACCTCGGCTTATATTCAGATCGGCTTATACTCGAGTATATACAGTATTCATTCTGGGGGTATAGTTATCCTTTAAAAGGTTTCCTAATATCTTTTTTGGCCCGTGAGTGGCATAGGTTGGAGGCAGCCTGCTGAGGCTTCATGGGACACTAGGAAAACCAGTCTAGTGGTCTTTGTAAAATAAATCTTGGAACATGAATTTGTCATTGTCTGCAAGGGTTAAAAAAAAATAATAAAACCACTGGCAGTGAGTACTGATTAGCCTTGCAATGACATGTAGGTCAGTTCAGCAGTTCAGAGCCATCATCCTTTATCTCTTCGTCCATACCGAGTCTTGATTTTAATGAATGGAGCAAAGAAGTATCATGTCTGCATCACAGAATTAAAGCACAAATGCTCATTATGTCAGTGGATTGGACACAGTGTCCGTATCCTTGTTCTACTGCTCTGATCCTAAAGGGGATCTCCATCCAAAAAAGAGTTTTCATTATCCGTCAATTAGAAATTTGAAGTGGTTCCTAAAGTTGTTAGTAAATGTAATTGCTATTGAAATAGTATCTGTCTGGCCGCTATATATTTTCTGCAGTCCCGGCTCTGACTCCTGAGACAGATAAACAGAGCTGGGGGAGAAGGGACTCGAGCGACATTAAAACCAATACTGCTTTTAATGTAGCTTTCTTTTTCAATTGCTTTTATTTAAATTTTAAACATAAACATTTAGATGTGTCACAGAATAGTAATAACCAGAACAAGAAAATGAAAATACAATCTACAATTAGTAGCAGTAAAGCAAAATGGATGGTAAAATACCATTAAGTGAATCAAGACATTATCTGTTTCTCTCTGCATGGAATAAGATAGTAATTTCAAATTGTTATATCCATGGAATGTGAAATAAAACGTTAGTCGGACTGGGCTGCTGGGGCACTGGGACCCGGCCCTGACCCAATCCCAGTCGGGTGCTCCCCCGAGCCACTGGCTTCCCTCCCCAAAAGCGCTTAAGGTAAGTTTAAATTATGCACACTCAGGGGAGGGCAGGTCCTGTGGGGCAGTCCTGCACCCCCCAGTCTGACCCTGTAGGGTTGCACATTAGAATTGTACATAAACTTCCAAATCTCTTTTTCCTTGGCACTTTGTACATTTTTATGGTATGTGCACTAAGGTTTTAATTTAGCATTCAGCAGCGCTCTATTCATGAGGATGAGCAGAGAGAGATACGTATTTTGGGTCGAGCTTTTGGCACTTGCGCCCCGGGGTGACTGTAAATGATGAGATACAATTCCCTTCCTGACGCCATATTGGGCAGCTGGATTACTTTCCTGGAAAGTGGATAATTTCTAACCATTATGCATGAAATTCTTGTTAGAAAGGCATGGGATCCATCGTTCCCTTTAGTACCGTGAGGCTGTGCGGATATCTGGCAGAACCTGCAGTTTGAACCTGACTGGCTGCAGGACATATTGTAATAATAATATACGTATAATAATAAGCCTTTGTGTAAAGATAAACGAGTAAACCCCGTTGGGCAGGTATTTCACAGATTAAGTGAAGATTTGCCATTATTCATATTTTATTTTATTTTACCAGTCATACCAGCGCTTTTCCTATTAGCACTATAATAAGTCATGGTCCAAAGTGAAATTCCCCAAAGCAAATCACACATGGGGGTTAACAGTGGGATCTGGTGTTAGTGCTGAGGGCTGCTGTTGAATAGTAATCAGCCAAATTCTTTACCAGGTTTCACTGCAAAAAATGCCCATAGACTCCACGGCCGCAAAAAAAAGTTGTGTTTCACAAATTTTTCTCATTTCAGAAATGCTTTTGGGAAGCAAAACGGGACAGATTCGCTCATCGCTAGATGTTTGAACTGTTCTAAGTAGTGATGAGCGAATCCGTCCTGTTTAGCTTTGCCAAAAATTTGCAAAATGGTGGAAAAATTAATGAAAGAGAAAAACATTTGTGGAACACATTAAAGCCAATGGGCGTTTTGTTTTATTTTCACACAAAATACATTGAAGCCAATATCTTTTTTCCTTGCCCTAAATACATTAAGCGCAACATTTTGCTACGTTTTTTTCCTGCGAATCTATGCCTGGCAATGAAATTCGCTCATCACTAGTG
Source organism: Xenopus tropicalis (assembly GCF_000004195.4). Taxonomy (NCBI): domain Eukaryota; kingdom Metazoa; phylum Chordata; class Amphibia; order Anura; family Pipidae; genus Xenopus; species Xenopus tropicalis. The sequence continues at coordinate 28,852,670 of NC_030682.2, forward strand.
AAGACATAAAAAACAATTACATACGACTGCTCATAACAGTTGCCACAGGAAAAATATTGAGCTGCTGTGTCTTCTTTTGGATTCCCCAGTAAATGTGCCCTTAGCAGTCTACTCTAACACCTATATGGTTGCATAGTGAACTTATATAGTTTGCAATATTGAGGGCTTTTTGATAAAAAAATTCTACTTAAAGGGACGGTGCAACACTGCCATTCAGCCAAACTCTCTGTTTCGTAGGAGGCCATTTCCCTGTAATACCGGTGCCCTCTCACACTTAAGATGTATTTCTGGGCTTTTTTGCGCATGATTAATGATGGGTTGATATGAATGCTAAGCCACGTGCCACTGTTGTGTGATAAAGTACGTGGCGACTTATTTGCAGATATTTAAACACCATTGCCATATATTGCTAGAAATGAAGATTCATGATAATTTATGAGCTGTCACCAGGAAAAGAGCAGGTTTCTCCCCCCTCTCCCTGGATATGATGTCTCCTGACCTTAACGTGATACATGTACCTCAATATACTTGCAACTGTAAGGGTGGGCACACTAAAATGGACGCAAATGTTGGCTCCATTTATTACAGGCTCTTTCATCTAAATATGCTGCTTGCACTTCAGCTGGTTCCATTGCATCTGTTCTGTTAATTGTGGCCCTATTGACACTGGAGCTACCACCACCCGGAAAGTTCTACTGCTTCTGTTACACTAGTGAGTCGCAAGAGTGCAACACAATGAATTCAAAGGGAAACCCATAGCAACCAATCAAATTGCTGCATTCATGGTTCTACCTGCAGCTGGCTGAAAAAAGCCAATCACTTGACTGAATGGCAAACGCTTTAGGGCTCTGGCACACGTCTGGCCGCGTATGCAATCCCACCGGCAATTTACATTTTCACCGGTGGGGTGTCATATCGGGGAGATTAGTCGCCGCAACATGGGAGATTTGTCGCGGGCAACTAATCTCCCTCGTGTGCCAGAGCCCTAAAGGAGTAAGGGTGAAGACACACGGAGCTACTAGTAGCTGCCACTTGTTGTGGCTACTAAAATAGACAATGCTGATCATTTACTGATAATTGTCTGGCGGTTAGTATCCATGGAAAAAGTAGCTGCTGCTAGTAGCTCTGTGTGTCTTCACCCTAAAAAAGTAAAAACTAAGTAAGCTTTATCAGAAAGGTCTATGTAAATACAGCCATAAGCACTCACAGAAACGCTGCACTGACTCCTCTATCAAAAGAAACACAGGATTTCTTGTCTTCTTTGGTGTAAACATGTTCTTAGGGTATCTGACTTCCTCTCTCAGAAAAATCCTTCAGGGCACGGCACAAGTCTACTCATTCTCCCCGTCCCAACTGTGTTATAATCTGAGCTACCAGCAGCCAGATCTGCAGCACAGAAGCTACTGAGGCTGAGCTAAAATGGCAGCTGCAATCTTAAAGGACATGTAAACCCCACACACAAAAATGTAATCAGTGAACAGCCTCTTTGAAATCTTTCAGTACCTGCCACACTGGTTGTCCAGAGGTAAATAGTAAGGCTGCAACATCTCCTTAATCACTTAGATTTGCTACTCCTCCTGTAACCCACTCGCCCCCCCCCCCGGGGAATTTGCTTTGGCTGTTGGCTTGTGGGCATGCTCATTTGTTCTAAGATCAGATTACTAAACACACCCCCCAGTCTAGCAGCCAGTAAACAGATGGCATTCCTGGTTACCATAGAAACTCAGCTCTAGCTGTCTGCTTCAATTTTTTTCTCCTAACCTCCTCTCCTGAGCTCAGCTCAAACACAGCAGAACTTTTATCAGAGACAGTTGTGCCTGTGTGAGCCTGTATTCTTGAAAGCTGCTATTTGCTTTAGGAAAATGTGATGGTGCTGGCAAGCAGAGAGGATATTTGCAGTATAAATGATGCCATTTGGGTGGGGGTGATGTGTCCAACTGATATACATTGTAGGCAAATGTAGGCTTTACATGTCCTTTAAACAAACAGAGGGAGCTTCTAGGGCTGTTTATTCAGGTATGGTAAACTTTTCTGCAAAATAAAAAGAGTGGTCTAGCTATCCTAAAATCTAGTTATTTCCTTCTCCTTTAAGTTGTTGATGCAGGAAGCCTCTCCTGATGCTCCTCTGCTCAGTTCTATAGCTCCTGTTACACTGAGTGACAGACAAGCAGAGAGCTGGACGAGTGCTGGTGTTTGGTTGCTTAGGGTTACTATACCATACAAAATCTTGCATATATCACTACATCCCCCTTTATCTAAAATCTTTCTCTAAGTCATGATTAGTACGGCAAAAATAGCAAGTCTCAGTAGCTTTTCAGATTCTGTACAATCAAAATGAATACAAAGCAAATATTTGATAAGAAAAGCACTTTGAGGACAAGTGCACTCCAACGGCATCTAATTATTAGAGCTTAATACACATCTCTGTCCCCAAAATAAGCAGCGATTTGCTTAGTCAGAACAGGAGCTGGAAGTAGAAAAGAAAGAAAGCTGACAGGTTGTAGTGTGACATATGGCATTTAGCTGGAACCGCTCCGGCACAGCCAAGGCAGCATTCCTGTGTGACAGAATGGGGGCCGCTCAGGCAGGGCTACGTGGGAAGCACTCAGAGCAGGACCAGCTGAATCCAGGGACATTGTGGGCATAAACCTTTCCTACTGTCTGTCTATAGGCCTAAAGCACCCCTCGTCTCCTTTACTAAAGAAGCCCTGAAATGACACCAGAGGGAAACAACATGCAGCATTTCAGTGTGGGAGATGTCATCTTGCTTGACCTGGCAAATGGCAAAGTGGGTGGGGCTTGCAGGAGAGTGGGTGGGGATTTTTTTCATTGGATCCCCATTCAACTTGTTTCCTGCTACTGACTGTGCCAGGCTGGGAAGTAAAGGAGCAGTTCCCCCAGTCAGAGATCATCTAGAGATTAGCTCAGCCACCCTGACACTGACCCAATAACATGGGAACCGGTGCTCCTGAGAAATTGATTAGGGCTCATTTATGTCTGCAAGTGTAGTGGGCAAAGTGCAATTGCCATTATTCTTTCCCAGAATTCTAGTGTCATTGCAGTCGCAAGAGGGTGATGTGCCTGGTACAACTGCACTGTGACTGCAACATGTCTGATTTGTCTAAATTAATGCAATGATGAGCACGTGTCATTGCAAAATGGAGGAAGGAGGTGGCGGTAGCTCCAGCGCCCACACTTTTTTGATCTGATTTTTTTTAATAAAAAAAGAAACATTTGTGCTTTTTTTAAAAAAATGTGAGTTTAGTCTTGGTTGAAAAAACTTTACTACATCTAAACTACACAAATATGAGTTTTCATAAATCTGTCCATAGGTGTTGTTTTCTGTTTGTATCGGAATTGATTATAGAAGACATGGACATATCATTACATCATTATGGCGTCAAGAAAATCATCATGTAGCAGCTATTTATTGTTATTTATTATTGTTTATACAGGCGAGAGAATAAGCACATTATCGTTCAATATCTCAGCCGCTGATACTCTGTCACTTCAGCCCAGAAACAAGAATAGTTGCATTTTGTGCACCCTATCATCACGGCTCTGCAGGTACCTTAACCTTGCCAAGAAGATTGGGAAGTTTTGTTTTTTCTTTAGCCGTCATTATTATACTTCCCCTCAATAAGCTCCAACAATTTATGAACACGCCTGTGTGCATTCTACTAGCCTGCGCCAACCAAAGGTTGGTTTGGATCTAGATATTGGATACTGGATTCCTTCCAGTACAGTTACATTTCTGACTAATACACAGTAATATACAAACGCATGATGGGCCTATGGGACCCTCAGCAGAGAATACATTAGTAGTAATGATGCAGAAATACAGCCTGACCCTGGCAGAGTTATTAGTATTACTCAGTCTAAATGCAGCGCAAAGAGACAGAGAGAGAATGGAAGAAAGGAGAGATGGCACACAGGGGTGGGGGGGCTTCAATGCAAAAGCGATTCTCTGTTTACAGGGTGTCTCAGATTTTTGACTGTCTGAGTCTGTGACTCCATCCCATTAAAATACTATAGGTGCTGTATTTAATAACATTTATGAAATGTGATGAGAGAAATGTTGGCAGCAAAATGATTTATAAAAGAAAAGCCTAATTTAGTGGCATAACTACTCCGTCCTTAGGGCAGGCAGTAAGGGCAATGCCCCGTAGCAACCTGCATTCTCTGCTACACCCTAACGTGTGCGTTGGAATGACATGCAAGTAAGGGAATGGGTAGAGAGCAGGAGTGGGAGTGTCGGACTGGGCCAGTGGGGCACCAGGAAAAAAACTGGCCCTCGTAGGCCCCCGGCGACCCAGACCTGATCCTCATGGTGCCCCCAACTGTCTGATCTCCCTCCCCTGGTGTGCCCTGCACCGGACAATCTGACACAACTGTGCAGTTTAATTAAATGAATACAGTTGCGCTGGCTGCACAGCACAGGGCTAGATGTTGGGTAACAACCAAGGCAAATGGGTGGGGTGCCGTAACTAAGAACTCTACATGTTTCCATTCCCTCTGACTGGTCACCAGATATTTATTTCCCAGGGATCCTACGCTGTGGGTTTGTTTAGCAATACTTTTTCCATTAGTACTCTGGCTTTCTCTCCTGCTGTATGAACTGCAGAGATACCGTTATACAGCTAATATTAGTCTAGCTAAAGTGAAGGGTCTTCAGTGATCCTCTATAAATTTTTCTCTGTGAAATCATCTCAAAGCTTCACTTGTGATGATCCCAATTCCCCTAGTGCTCCTGTACATGATATAAGCTTGGAGTTATCTCATCACAAAATCCAGACCAGAACGAGGTGTTTCGGGGGTTTTCCTGCACTAGTTGGGAGAGAATTGTGTTCTGTATCATGCTTAAAGGGAAAGTAACATGACTCCACACAGCACACATTAGCTTTTCAATAATTCCAAACCATATAAAGGGAGCAAGATAGCAGCTCCCAGTAGATATCAGAATAGCACTCAATAGTAAGAAATCCAAGTCCGGCTTGGGACTCCTCCAGTTAGAGTGGATTATTTTCTATGTAAACAGTGTAATTCAGAAATAAAAAGTACCCCATAAAAATGACAGTATACCTTTGAGGCTGGGGCTGATATAGTGAGCTTTATACAGAACCTCCCTCCCATTGGCTGGCTGATAAATCAGTATTTATATATATGTTCTTGACTGATATTCTACCATTTGTGTTTCTACCACTCATGTTACTTTATTCTAATTGGCAGAAACATGCGCTGACCTTGACTCATAGCCTCATAGTTAGGACTGGGGGTTACTAACGGAAAGTTGCTGAGCTTAAAATCCTAAAAAATTAGAAAATTAATATAATTTGAAAACATTAGACTCAGAGGACCATAAGGTTTAGATACCCTTTAGGATGTATGATTGGTAGACAGCAATCTCTTAAAAGGCACCTATCACCCCTATATTGTTTCCAGATAGGGGCAGTGTCGGACTGAAATGCCAGGGGCCCACCAGAAAACCTTGGGCCATGGGCCCACTCTCTAAACTATTATTCCTCCTTTGCTCATTTAATCTCTTTATTATTCTGTTCTCATACAGGAATAGGGAATGCCCATGAAGCAGGCCACCTGGAGTTTTCTTTGTATCCCGATGGACCAGTCCAACTCCAGCAAATTTTTAGCAGCAAGAGAGCCCACTGACACCTGGGACCACCGGGAGTTTTCCTGGTATCCCTATGGGCCAGTCCGACACTGGATAGGGGAAACAATAGTTTTTTGTTTTTTTTTTAAACTCTCCCTGCCAGCACTGGGCTACTAGCATCGGGAAAGACCCCTGGGGTGATTTACATCCATGATTTACATCCATTTTTCCTACATCAGGTGCATGTGTATAGTAAGCGAGTGGGGAAATCTGCTTATTCTACACATGTGCGCCAACCAACATGGCCGCCCGCATCGGGAGCTCCTTCTCAATGCAGGTAGCCCAGCACTGGCAGGTGGTGTGCAGGCCGCACCTCTGCTGCAGGAAGCAATATAGGGGTGATAGTTGCAATTTGTCTTGATTTTTTTGTAGAATTCCACTTTGGAATTTCAGCAGCTATCTGGGTGTCCAATTTATTTGAATGAGAGACCGGAAGATGAATAGGAGAGGGACTGAATAGAAAGTATGACAAAGTAACAGTAACAATAAAGCTGCAGCCTTACAAAGAAACAGCTCTATTTGGTTGCTGGGGTCAGTGACCCTCACAACATGTTTAAACTGCTAGCTGGAAAGAAGCAGAAGAGAAACATAACAAAATAAAGATCAACTGAAAAGTTGCCAAAAATCAGCTGGAAGCTAGATAGGAATTAGCTGAGCAATAGGTTCTACTTGATGGAGATATGTTGTTTAGCAAACGAACTCTCTCTCTATTTTGACCTTGTTGCTTTTGCTGCCAAGAATCTGCAACTGACACTTCCACAGGGTCCTAATACTGCCGGCCGGTAGGTTCTAATGTGCTGGTGGGTCCCAGTCCGGCCATGACTGTAGAGTTTAGTGGCAGCATGCATCTAAATTAATTGCTAATGTATTAAAGGGGTGAAGAAGAGACCCTGCAACTTTGTTTGTTCTGATTAGCTATGAGTGAACTTTTTCACCCAGTAGTTTTGTGTCAAAATTCATGTTTCACCAGCGCCGTTTTTTTCCATAGATCTTCTCTACAGTTCCACCAAATTGTGCAATCATGTGCAATATGTGCAAGTCTGTTTTACTGAAAAAAAAACAGCCTTTTTGTTATTGTTTCAAAATCAATACTTTAGATGTCCCTACGTCAAGACATCTAATATACATCTAGGGTACATGTAATATACCTGCGTGTCAGCCCCCTAACATCCCCGCATCAAGATCTACACATCTGACATCTCTTGCATCAAAACTGGCGAATCAGAAAAATGACATCATATCTGGCGAGTGTTAATTGGAGGGGCCGGAAGCCTGTGCAAAACCCCGGGCACCATCTTTTCTGGCTCTGACAAAAACAGGTCTTCCCATTGGCTCCAATGCATTTTGGTGAAAATTTTCAGAAAAGTGAAACAGGCCAGTTTGGCTCAGCAATAGTTTTTGGGGTTGCACTGAATCCACTATTTTTGGGTTTGGCCGAACCCTGAATCCTTAGTTAAAGATTTGGCCGAAAACTGAGCAGAATCGGAATCCTAATTTGCACATGCAACTCAGGCTACGAAAGGGTTAACTAGAAGCATATGCGTAGTGTGCACTTAAACATTATTGTAATTAAACTGTAATTATGGGAAAAAACACAGCATTATAGATACAAATTGCACTTGGCACTCAGCACTTGTTGCTCTATTTAACCCTGTATATTGCGCCTGCTCCTGGCCACAGGGTCAGACTGGGCCGCCAGGAGACCAGGAAAATACCTGGGGGGCCCAGACCCGACCCTGTTGCCGCTTCCCCTGCCCGCCGATCTCTTCCCCTGATGCGTTTCACATACGCGCATTCAGGGGAGGACTTTGGGCGGAGGCCCCTCCGGGGGGGGGGGTTAGGGGTGTGCGGTGGGGGCCCCTGCAGGGGCCTCTGCCCAAAGTCCTCCCCTGCGATAGCCCCAGTGGGCCCTGCACCCCCCAGTCTGACCCTGCCTGGCCATGTAAAAGTGCACAGGAGTTCTAAAGTAAAATAATTAAACTAAGTACAGGTCTCTTGGAGCTTTAGTTCCCCTTTACGTAGAGAGGATTTTTTTTTTACATCTCTGCTCTAGTTTGTTCCTAGTAAAGCCTGAACCAAACAAGACAAGAAAGGCTTTTCCCTCAGACTGCTACAAAGCTGCAGGGGGGGGGGGATTGTATATAACATATCAGGATCTGGCATACTGTACCTATATATGCATAACATGAATCTTCCCTGCCCCAAATACCCAGCACAAACCTGCTGAACATGGAGCCGCTCATGAATAAGTAAAGAGCCAAGGGGGTTCCGATTGAGAACTTAATTAAACATCCTGAAATGTTGCATAGCCGACAATTCCTGTTTGCTTTCCCCCGTTGTGTCTGTTTGCTCATAGTCATGAATCTCCTGACCTCTAGCAAGTACCTTAAACCGGGTCATGAACTCGCTTTCTGCTCGCGCCGTTACGGTTGGCGCACAGGTCAATAGGCAGCAGACTGGTAAATAGCTAGTTAAATAGAGAGCTATTAAAGTCACCACCATATACAGGTATGGGACCTGCTATTTAGAACATAGGTTCTCAAACTTTTTAAGCAGGGGGCCAGTTCACAGTCTCTCAGACTGCTGGGGGGCTGGACTATAGTTAGTCCTCAAACACTGCCCCCCCCCACTGCATCCTCACCCCCTGGCTTCTTCCTGTCTGCCTCATCGTGGTCCTCGGCCCCAGCGCTTCACGCCACTGCGTCCCAGCCGGCCGACACTAATGACGTGGGGACGGGTAAATGACCTTGGGGGGCAGTATCTGTCCCGTGGGTCATAGTTTGAGGCTCCTGTTCGGGGTTTTCTGGATAAGGGGTCTTTCCTTAATTTGTTTTGCCTCCAGTAAGGGTTAATTATATCTTAGTTGGGATCAAGGCACTGTTTTATTATTACAGAGAAAAAGAAAATCATATTAAAAAATATGAATTACTTGTTTAAAATGGAGATGGCCTTCCTGTAATTCAAAACTTTCTAAGAAAACATGTTTCCGGATAACAGTTCCAATACCTGTAGCTATCACTTATTATAAATAAACAGACACTGAGACGTTAGTGGAATAAAATAAATTGTTGTTTTAGTCGCGTTCCTGACTTCCCGAATACAGAGCGTCAATCAGGATCATGTGACACGGCTTGTTGGGAATTGAATGATGGCTGCTGTACAAAGACTTATTACACAGGGCCCGGAATCTGATCCGGTGAGCTCCCGTGCCAACAAACAAACAAAACTGTTCGCTTTTCATCTGCGGCTCCTCTTCTTGTTGGTATTTTACTATCTCGAGCTTTCGCTTTCCCTTTTTTTCTCCCTTTAACAATGCTACACAATAAGGTCAAAGAGTCTGACACCGGGAAACAAAGATTTATTGATTCCTACATTTGAGAAGAAATGTCAGATCCCGCTAAAGCGTCTTCCTCCGAGACTCGACAGAAAGAGAGAAATTCTGAAGGCCAATATGATGGTTCTTCCATGCTATCGCTCCCATCTGGCTGATAAGGGCGGGTTCTGGTTTTATTTCTCTTTTCATTTGTAAATATCATATTGTGCTATTCTGCAACTGTCACTCCCCAGGTTTTTATCTTCCACAAACCCATAGAGAAGGCTTGGGCCACCAGAGCTCTCCGGTTGCGGCGGGAAAGGGGTTAAAACTTGAGAGTAAATACAGTTCCTATTGTCTGGGAGAAGTTTAGCGATAAAGCACAGCCCTGCGTCGCCGCAGCCATTCCTTTGTTAGTTGTAAACTTCCGACAACTGATTAGATTAAATTTGATCCGAGAGATGGAAGTCATGATTTTTCTTTGGGGGCTTGAACTGCAAAAACCAGAGATGTCGCCGAATTACCTTTTCATATAAATATAACAAAGGCAATCCAGCAAAGAGGCAATTTGTCATTCATTGTCGGATACTGGCCTCTCGCTCTGCCTCACTCCCGGCTAATGAAAGAGCCGCCGCCGCTCCCAGGAAGAAAAGGCAACTGGGTTTCCTTCATTTGGAGGCTGAACGTGTCTCGGTACTGGGCGCACCGCAGGGTTAAACTCACAAATGAAAAGGCCGGATGCTGCTGCATGGTGTATATTCAGCCCTAGATTAGTATACAGAATATGTACAAATTATCCCAGCCAGTATGGGACGCCACACAAAAAGGCCTGTGTTTTATATATAGATTTGTATATGTTTGAAACATGTTATAATAACTAGACACCCACCATACCATAGCTATCCAACAACGGTTCCATGTACAGCTGAGCGAGACAAAAAAAAGACTAAAGTTCCATCTAATTTTCCTTTAATACATCACAAATTGCTTTACTAACTCCGGCATAGCAGCTGGATTTCTCCTTTAATTAACATACTTTATTTAGGGACATTCTTATTTAACGTAGATTAATGGTGCCACCGTGCTGTAATACAAGTTCTCTGGAAAGTTCTTCAGCAGAAAGTGGCAATGGGTTTTCTTTGCTGTAAAGGACAGTGTTTGTTAAAGTGATAGAGTTCATTCATTCAAGTGCTAAATTGCACCAGCGCAGTTGCCCATAGCCGCAAGTCAGAGGGGTCATTTACTATGAATTGGGATAGAAGTGCCAGAGCTCTGAGAGAAGCAAAGCCTGTCCCTTAGTGCTCATTCAAAAAGCACTTGTGCCCGGTGTCTGTGTGGGCGCCAGGCTGGGAATCCAGAGCAAGGTGCAGAGCCCAGTGCCAGTGAGCATAAGGGGACCTTGCCCTTACCTCCTGCCCAGTAGTGTACCTTGATCAGTTAGGGCCCAGCATGCACGCTCAAGCCTAACCCCCCCCAGTAGTGTAACTATGGGGGCTAACCCCCACCCCGCACCCCAGCTGGGCAAAAACACAGGTGACCCACGGCCACTGGGTATGCCACTGCCCCCCCCACCCACCCACTACTTCACTCATAGCTCGGTGCAAATGAGCGAGACAGCAAAATATAAACTTAAGCAGTGGCTGGGGCAGCAAACTACTATACAGCAGACCCCGCGGTTAGGCCCCCCCCAGAGTTTGCTGTAGAGGTAGTTACGCCACTGCTCCTGCCATGGGACAGTATACACAGGGCTCCTCTGTGACTGCCAGCACTTCCTAGTAACTATACATAAATGGAGGGCACTCACTTCGCATACAAAAGAACAACAATATAGGTGTTAGGATTGGTGGTGGTTAGGATTCCCCTTGAGAAAGTCTCTTTGCCGAAACGTTGGGGTAATTCATCATATCCGCTAACTTGTGTGTCTTCTTTTGCCTATGCTCATTTTGTGGTATGTATTATCTTATTAATCTATGTATGTTTTGTAACTTTGCAATTAAAATTGACTGCTGTTAAGTCTTTTGTATACTATATAAAGGACTTTATTTTTTAATACTACCACTGTGCTTGTCTTTCTTATGTGCAAACCCTTATCCTATTTAAAATTACTGCCAGCACAGTATCTGAATAAAGTGCATGTTAGGGAGCACCTTTGTTCTTATGAATACAGTGCTACTGAATGCAGGCAGCCCAGCATACACCCCCCTGTAAGGGACTGCATTGTGCTCTCTGCACAGAGTGACAAAGTGGGAAAGTGATACGACAATATGCCCATTCAGCCTACTCTGATCAGAGTCATGCCCTTGAGTGCATGGATGTTAAAAACCATGGAACTATATGTAATATAGATATAATCAAAGTCACAAGTTTTCACCCATAGACACCAATCAGAAAGTAGCATTTAACATACCCAGACAGATGCAGGTAGAGTTATAGTGTGCTGCCATCTGTTGGATAAACACAATTTAGAATGGGTGGCCCAAAACCTCCCATTTGGATGCAATCATTAACTTTCCTATGCTGGTGAATTGTACAAAGTATGTTAAAGGTAGTACACCGCTACAAGCTGTCAGCTTGAAGTGTTTCAGTTTGTTTTTTTTTCTGTTGTATCCTACAATCAGAGTTTGAGAGTGTGTAGCTTGTGTAGGGTGTACTGTATATACTAAAGCAAGCAGAAAGTTTAGCTTCTTTATTTAACCATAGAGATTCAACTCACATCAACCCCCACCCATGTCAGATGCCTAAATATTTAGAATAAATTGTTCCCTTTGCTTAATCTCAGCACTAAACATTCCTACTTCATAGTAGTTATATCTTTTTTTCGGCTGCTCCTGCTACAAGTTGCTAATGGGGCAGTATGCAGTGCAGTTGGTAGCAGTTTGGGAGAGATATAGGCCTGTAATTGATATATAGGGCAATGGGTCAGAGCTGCCTTATAAAAGGACAAAAGAGGCTTTTGCTCAGGGCCCACCATTTCTGGGGTCCAATACTGTGGCTGCATTACTTCCATGTCACCAACTCCCACAACTCCTCGTTCCCCCTGCTCTGCTCAAGTCTGACCCGCTGCCCACTGGCGGCAATCAATAGCCCATGTATGCCTGTTGGCACACTGTGGGGGGCAATTTGATCTCTACCCCAAGGCATCAAAGCAGCCCTGAAGTGGGTGAAAGAATATACATGACATCCCTTATAATCTCCAGTAGTGCAGACAGTCTCTCCAGCATGCAGATTTAGAAAAGTCTATATAAATATAATTATGTAATATGGTTCTTTCCTGCTTTTTATGTTTGGCTTTGCCTTTTTTTTATTATTGAAACCAATTCATACTGTTTATCTCTGAAAGTTCCCAAGAAATGTCTGCCAGAGACAACAGCTACTTTGTCTGTAGGATATAAAAAGTCTCATATACTGTATATATAGTCCAACATGCTCTGGAGCCTGGAAGTTGAAAAGGTTGGCTAGATAATTACTACTACAATGTATATTCTGAGCTAGCACTGATAATATCAGTTGAGACTATAGAGAACATTTCCCAGGCACAGTGCAATCCATAGAATATATTCCCTTTAATGAATGATC